>NC_050098.1:50113206-51363206 GCF_902167145.1 Zea mays | reverse complement strand
CCGCCAACATCGTCGTCACCAAGGGACTCCTCTTCCCCAACGTCGGCCACAAGTGCCTCATGGCAAAGGACGGCAAAAGGAAGAAGGTAAAATCAAAATCCTCCACTAAATATGAAACCTCTAGTGATGAGGATAACTCTTGTGATGAGAAGGATAATTTGCGCACTCTTTTTGCCAACCTAAACATGCAACAAAAGGAAAAATTAAATGAATTAATTAGTGCTATTCATGAGAAGGATGAACTCTTGGATTCCCAAGAGGACTTCCTAATTAAGGAAAACAAGAAGCATGTTAAGGTTAAAAATGCTTACGCTCTAGAAGTAGAAAAATGTGAAAAACTATCTAGTGAGCTAAGCACTTGCCATGACACTATTGCCAACCTTAGAAATGAGAATGCTAGATTAATTCATAAGGTTGATTCAAATGTTTGTGATGATTCAAATTCCAATCTTAGAGATGATAATGTTAGTTTACTTACTAAGATTGAAGAATTGAATGTTTCTCTTGCTAGCCTAAGAAATGAAAATGAAAACTTGATTGCTAAGGCTAAGGATTTAGATGTTTGCAATGTTACCATATCCAATCTTAGAAGTGAGAATGACATATTACATGCTAAGATTGTTGAACTTAAATCTTGCAAACCCTCTACATCTACCATTGAGCATGTTTCCATTTGCACTAGATGTAGAGACATTAATGTTGATGCTATTCATGATCACCTAGCTTTAATTAAGAAACAAAATGATCACATAGCTCAAATTAATGCTAAAATTAATGAGCCTGACTTAAAAAATAAAAATTTAAATTTGCTAGAAGCAAGCTCTATAGTGGGAGACGCCCTGGCATCAAGGATGGCATTGGCTTTCAAAAGGGGGACAATGTCAAACTTAATGCCCCTCCTAAGAGATTGTCTAACTTTGTAAAGGGCAAGGCTCCCATGCCTCAGGATAACGAGGGTTACATTTTGTACCCTGTCGGTTATCTCGAGAGCAAAATTAGGAGAATTCATTCTAGGAAGTCTCACTCTGGCCCTAATCATGCTTTTATGTATAAGGGTGAGACATCTAGTTCTAGGCAATCAACCCATGCTAGATTGCCTAAAAAGAAAACTCCTATTGCATCAAATGATTCTAATATTTCATTTAAAACTTTTGATGCATCTTATGTCTTAACTAACAAATCCGGCAAGGTAGTTGCCAAATATGTTGGGGGCAAACACAAGGGATCAAAGACTTGTGTTTGGGTACCCAAAGTTCTTGTATCTAATGTCAAAGGACCCAAAATCGTTTGGGTACCTAAAATCAAGAACTAAATTTGTTTTGTAGGTTTATGCATCCGGGGGCTCAAGTTGGATCATCGATAGCGGCTACACAAACCATATGACAGGGGAGAAGAAGATGTTCTCCTCCTATGAGAAAAACCAAGATCCCCAAAGAGATATCACATTCGGGGATGGAAATCAAGGTTTGGTCAAAGGATTGGGTAAAATTGTTATATCTCCTGACCACTCCATTTCCAATGTTTTTCTTGTAGATTCTTTAGATTATAACTTGCTTTCAGTTTCGCAATTATGTAAAATGGGTTACAACTGTCTTTTTACGGATACATGTGTTACTATCTTTAGAAGAAGTGATGATTCAATAGCATTTAAGGGAGTGTTAAAGGGTCAGCTATACTTAGTAGATTTTGATAAAGCTGAACTCGACACTTGCTTAATTGCTAAGACTAACATGGGCTGGCTCTGGCATCGCCGACTAGCACATGTTGGAATGAAGAATCTTCACAAGCTTCTAAAGGGAGAACACATTTTGGGACTAACAAATGTTCATTTTGAGAAAGACAGGATTTGTAGCGCATGTTAGGCAGGGAAGCAAGTTGGTGTTCATCATCCACACAAGAACATTATGATGACTGACAGGCCACTCGAGCTCCTACACATGGACCTATTTGGCCCGATTGCTTACATAAGCATCGGCGGGAGTAAGTACTGTATAGTTAGACCAACTCCAGCAACACTCCCCATCCCACTCCGCATCCACATTTTGCACGGTCTGAGGCACTATTGCGCTCTCCAGCAGGCTCCGCATCCGTCTCCGCAAAATAGACGCCGTGTCCCTGCACTCCCCATTTCCACGCTTTCTCTCTCCTCTCCGCAGCTCTCTGCGTGCGCGCGCGGCTGCTCGCGGGCCCCAGGTGTCATAGACTGCATGCGGAGTGGGATGGGGAGTGTTGCTGGAAACGGAGACGGATACGGAGAGGAGAGAGAATGTGTTGGCCGCGCGTTTTAGGGATACGGAGAGGGAGTCTGCTGGAGTTGGTCTTATTGTGGATGACTATTCTCGCTTCACTTGGGTGTTCTTTTTACAGGAAAAATCTAATACCCAAGAGACCTTAAAGGGATTCTTGAGACAGGCTCAAAATGAGTTCGGCTTAAGGATCAAAAAGATTAGAAGCGACAATGGGACGAAGTTCAAGAACTCTCAAATTGAAGGCTTTCTTGAGGAGGATGGAATCAAGCATGAGTTCTCTTCTCCCTACACCCCACAACAAAATGGTGTAGTGGAGAGGAAGAATAGAACTCTATTGGACATGGCAAAAAACCATGCTTGATGAGTACAAAACTTTGGATCGGTTTTGGGCCGAGGCGGTCAACACCGCTTGCTATGCCATCAACCGGTTGTATCTACACCGAATCCTCAAGAAGACATCATACGAACTCCTAACCGGTAAAAAGCCAAATGTTTCATATTTTAGAGTCTTTTCTAGCAAATGCTTTATTCTTGTTAAAAGAGGTAGAAAATCTAAATTTGCTCCTAAGGCTGTAGAAGGCTTTTTACTAGGATATGATTCAAACACAAGGGCATATAGAGTCTTTAACAAGTCCTCTGGACTAGTTGAAGTTTCTTGTGACATTATGTTTGATGAGACTAACGGCTCTCAAGTAGAGCAAGTTGATCTTGATGACATAGGTGATGAAGAGGCTCTGTGCGTCGCACTGAGGAACATGTCCATTGGGGATGTGTGTCCTATGGAATCCGAAGAGCCACCACATGCACAAGATCAACCATCTTCCTCCACACAAACATCTCCACCAACTCAAGATGTGGATAAGGCTCAAAATGATGAAGGAGAAGATCAAGAAGTTGAGCCACCTCAAGAGGAGAGCAATGATCAAGGGGGAGATGCCCATGATCAAGATAAGGAGGATGAACAAGTTCCAAGACCGCCACACCCAAGAGTCCACCATGCAATCCAACGAGATCACCCCATGAACACCATCCTCGGCGACATTCAAAAGGGGGTAACTACTAGATCTCGGGTTGCTCATTTTTGTGAACATTACTCTTTTGTTTCCTCTATTGAGCCACACAGGGTAGAGGAAGCACTACAAGATTCGGATTGGGTGGTGGCGATGCAAGAGGAGCTCAACAACTTCACTAGGAACGAGGTATGGCATTTAGTTCCACGTCCTAATCAAAATGTTGTAGGAACCAAGTGGGTCTTTCGCAACAAACAAGATGAGCATGGTGTGGTGACAAGGAACAAAGCCCGACTTGTGGCCAAGGGATATTCACAAGTCGAAGGTTTGGATTTCGGTGAAACCTATGCACCCGTAACTAGGCTAGAATCAATTCGCATTTTACTTGCCTATGCTACTTACCATGGCTTCAAGCTTTATCAAATGGACGTGAAAAGTGCCTTCCTCAACGGTCCAATCAAGGAAGAGGTCTATGTTGAGCAACCTCCCGGCTTTGAAGATAGTGAGTACCCTAACCATGTATATAAACTCTCTAAGGCGCTTTATGGGCTCAAGCAAGCCCCAAGAGCATGGTATGAATGCCTAAGAGATTTTCTTATCACTAATGGCTTCAAAGTCGGAAAGGCCGATCCTACTTTATTTACTAAAACTCTTGACAATGATTTGTTTGTATGCCAAATTTATGTTGATGATATTATATTTGGGTCTACTAACGAATCTACTTGTGAGGAATTTAGTAGGATCATGACACAAAAATTCGAGATGTCAATGATGGGGGAGTTGAAGTACTTCTTATGATTTCAAGTGAAGCAACTCCAAGAGGGCACCTTCATTAGCCAAACGAAGTATATTCAAGACATTCTAAACAAGTTTGGGATGAAGGATGCCAAGCCCATCAAGACACCCATGGGAACCAATGGGCATCTCGACCTCGACACGGGAGGTAAATCCGTCGATCAAAAGGTATACCGGTCGATGATAGGCTCTTTACTCTATTTATGTGCATCTCGACCGGACATAATGCTTTCCGTATGCATGTGTGCAAGATTCCAAGCCGACCCTAAGGAAGCTCACCTTACGGCCGTAAAACGAATCTTGAGATATTTAGTTCATACTCCTAAGTTTGGGCTTTGGTACCCTCGGGGATCCACATTTGATTTAATTGGTTATTCGGATGCCGATTGGGCGGGGTGTAAAATTAATAGAAAGAGCACATCAGGGACTTACCAGTTCTTGGGAAGGTCTTTGGTGTCTTGGGCTTCAAAGAAGCAAAATTCTGTAGCTCTTTCTACCGCCGAAGCCGAGTATATTGCCGCATGCCATTTGTAACGCCCCGAATTTCGAGTTGAATTTTTTCTTTCCTCTATCGCTCGCTAAATTCGGGCGTTACCCCTCTTTTCCATTTCTTTTCGATAAAACCTCACCCGTCTTCAAAACTTTAGGTCATGTGACAATAGTAAATCCTAGAGTTATTTTATTTGGATTGCTGCACCATGCCGAACCATGCATTTCTTTGATTGTTTGAAAGTGTGAAAGCATTCATATAGAAAATAGATATCAAAAAAGGAAAATCTTTTCTTCTCTCCCCTCCCTCTCCTCCCCCTTTTTTGGCCCAGCCGCCCCCCTTGGCGCGCGGCCCAGCCAGCCAGCCGGCCCAGCCGGCCTTGCCCCCGCCCCCTTTCCCCTCGCGCCGTGGGCCGGCGTGGCCACGGCCCGCCTCGCCCCCCCGCTTTGGGCCCAAGAGCGGCCCAGCCACGCCCCCCTCCCCTCCCTTGTGGGCCCCGCCTGTCATCCCCCTCCCCTCCCCCAAATCTCTCTCTCCCCTGCCCAACCCGCCCGACCCCCCCTGCTCGCCCGAAACCGCCACCGCCGCCGTCCTCCCCGCCCGTGGTGAGCCCCTCCCTCCCCCTCTCCTCTTCTCTCTCCCCTCCCTCCTCCTTCCCCCGCCCGCCGGCGCTCTCCCCGCGGCGTGGTCGCGCTCGCTAGCCCCTGACCCCGCCCGCCCTGGCCGCGCCCGCCCCCGGCCGCAACGCCCCCGGCCGCGCCCGCCCCGAGCTCGCCGTCCCCGGCCCCGCCCGCCCCGGCCGCTCTCGCCGACCCCGCCCGCCCTGGCCATGGCGGCCCCTGCCCGTCGCGCCCGCACCGTCCCCTGCCCCGGCGTGGTGGCCGGTCGTGGCCTCGCCGGCCATGGCGCCCGCGAGACGTGCCCCGCCCCGCCCGCGCGCGCTCCCCTGCCCGCGGCGTCGCCCGTCCCGCCCGTGCTCGCCCACCCGTGTTCGCCCGCCCGCCCCGGCGTGTCCTGCTCGCGTCGTGATGGCCCCGGCGCGGCCTCGAGCTCGGCACAGCGTGCCTATGGCGCGCAGCCTTGAGCTCGGCCAGCGCGCGGCCTCGACGTGTGCACGGCTAGTTCGCAGCGCGTGTGTGCGGCCTTGCGCGCGCGCTGCTCGCGTGATGCGCGCGGTGCCTTGGCAAGGCTCGCCGTGCCCTCGTCTACCCCTAGACGTGCCCGTCTACCCCCCGTATATTTTATGCGCGCTAATCACGTTGTTCATGTTAATGAAATAGGAAACTCAATTTGGAAATTGGTTACATTAGTTAATTCATATAGTTAATCGTCTATCTCATTTAATGTTGATCAACTGAAAGTGGTCACGTTTCTATCAGTGCATGTAGCTAATCCTTATTATTGGAGCTAAGTAGAACTAGAGCACGTAACGTCTAGTTATTCGTCTACCCGTAATGCGCCTCGGGCATAAGCTTTAACCCCTGCGAGACCTTCCCCCATTTCTTTCTAACCATGGTAAATGTAATATCGTATGTCATATTCTATGCATGTTTAATCTACTTGTTCTCTTGTATGGTGTACTGTTTGTCTCCTAATTTGAATGGATGGATGTATGTATGTTTGCGCTCGCATAGAGAATGATCCGGTTGAAGAACCCGAAGAACTCGCAGGAGAAGCCCCTGAGCAGCAGCCGGTTGGTGGAGGCAAGTGTCCCTTGACCTATCTCTGTCCTATACATTCTTTAATTCACCTCCCGCATTACACATTTATACCTAAGGATTGACTAGCTTTTGTTATCCATGTCCTTGTTTACCTATTTGGGTTGGATTATTATTGCTTAGTCTGATGCTATTGCTCCACTCTAATCAATGAACATGATGAGAATGATCAATGATACACTGTTTTCCCCCTTCTTATTACGATGTTATACTTGTGGCCTTTAAGGGGGCTCGAGCGGTTTCTCGAGTGCCTCTCCGTAAGGACTTGTTCGTTGGATGACCGCCCGGGAAAACAGTGCAACCATGAGGGTGGAATGGGGTGCCCTTAGCTGAATAATTAGATGATCCGGGGTGTAGTTCGCTTCGCCGTCGTGCCGTCAATGGGGCTCGGTGTATGCGGCTCGCTCTGCCAAGGTTGATTTGTCCCTTGGGGAGGAGTGCGGTACATTTAGGAAACCTAACGGGCGACTATAGCCCTGGAGAATCTTTGTAAAGGCTACGTAGTGAAACCCTGCTGGGTCACCTTGGTAGTGATCAATGGAGAGTCATGATCTCCGGGCAAAAAGGGAATCACGACTTGTGGGTAAAGTGCACAACCTCTGCAGAGTGTTTGAAACTGATATATCAGCCGTGCTCGCGGTTATGAGCGGCCAAGGGAGCTCCAGTGATTAGTGGTACTTGATCAGAGATGGTCGGATTACAGGTGGCAACAAGGTTGATGGTTCTTGGTTTTGACTCTGGTAATGGTAAGTGGTACTCTTTCCGTTTGGAAAGGAGTACGTTTGGGTTAATAACGTGGGTTAACTCTAAAACTTGACTTTCTCTACTAGTAATAATAATCTGACCAACTAAAAGCAACTGCTTGACTTATCCCCACATAAAGCTAGTCCACTACAACCAGACAGGACACTTGCTGAGTATGTTGATGTGTACTCACCCTTGCTCTACACACCAAACCCCCCCCATCCCCAGGTTGTCAGCATTGCAACCCCTGCTCAGGAGAAGGCAAGCCGTGGAAGGAGACTTCCAGGAGTTCCAAGACTACGACGAGTTCTAGGCATGGGTTAGCGGCAACCCCCAGCCGGCTGCCTGTGAAGGCCGCGTTTATCTACGTTTCTTTTCCGCACTTTGATGATTTGTAAAGACTATGTGGATGTCGCAGACATATGATGTAATCGACTACTATTTCCCTTTTTAATACTATTTGAGCACTGTGTGATGATGTCCATGTTATGTAACTGCTGTGTACGTGAATTGCTGATCCTGGCACGTACATGGTTCACATTCAGTTTGCCTTCTAAAACCGGGTGTGACATAAGTGGTATCAAAGCCGTGCTGACTGTAGGACCGCTAACCTAGAGTAGAATGGTCGTTCTAAGGATTATAGACCTCTGTCCCTGCCTTGACTTTGATATCCCTTCAAAAGTTGGTCATATCGACCAAAACTATGTTCTACTGTATATTATACCTTGCTGAAAATTGTGTTTTATTCTAATCCTTCATTTATTTATGGTTCATTACTTGCTGGTCATATTAATTTTGTTCTCACTCTTTTGCTTGTGGTGTCTTTTGTAGATGGCTCGTCTTAGACACACCGCACGGAAGTCTATCATCCCTTTCTTACCCTCTCGTCTCGCGGAGCGTCCGCTTCGCCGTCCCGTGGCCGGTCAGTCCAGCCACTTGGAGAGGCTGCACCACCGCCTGCATGAGGAGCAGGAACGTCGATGACAGGAGCAGCAGGGCTCTTCTTTCTCGCTCCAGCAGGAGATAGAGTCTGTGAGGAGCTGCTCCCCCGTGCTTCCTCTGGAGGCGCCCCCTGCACCACCACTGGGCGCCCTAGCCTCTGGAGTAGCTGCTGGAGGAGACCCAGACGACAGAGGTGGCGACGATAGCTCGAGCCACGACACCGACTTTTCTGCTGACCAGGAGCCGGAAGGATGGGTTGCTCGACCCATCACTCGCGACGCTGCTCGCGGGTGTCACTTCCACGATGCGCTCGACACCCTGCTACGTCGGGCACTTAACCGGCGTACTTGGTCCATCGAGTATCGCTGTGTGGTCTACCAGCATAGTCGCGGGGTCTACTCGGACCGCTAGGAGCCGACCTGCTTGGTGCGCCGTCCGGAGAACAGTCTCCAGGGTGCGGAGGCCTGCTCAGAGCACTATTCTATCTCTGAGCGGGACTCAGCTGAGGTGGCCATGCAAGATGCCGCACGGCATGCGCTTTCGCACTACTGCTCAGTGCTCGGTGGGGTAGCTGACGGTCTCAACCTGAAGTATTACCCCCGCCGTCCATCTGGCAGCACAGGAGGCGTGATTGTTTCACCTGTCGGTGAGGACAATCGTAGGTTGAGCAGCACAGTCAACCTAGCCGCCGTGCTAAACACAGAGCTGGACCATGCGCTAGACGAGCTGAGTAGGGCTCGTGCTGAGATCGCCCTACTGCGGGCTGAGCGCGCGGAACGTCGTCACTTGGATGATGGTTCCTCCGCTCCCGTCGGGACTCAGCACCTGTACCGCTCACCTCGGCGTGGACGCCAGTCTTATGGCAATCCCGACTGCAAGACCAAGATAAATCTAGAACCATAGATCGTTAGAGTTGGATCTTGTAATTAATACGAAATATATACGTAGAAGCTACAGTCCTAGCGTTAGTCTCGCTCTTAGTTAGTCTTAGTTAGACAGGATAGTTTGCTGTATCCTGTGCATTTATGTTTGTCATGATGAACTATGTTTGCTTTGGATCTTTGTAATGACTATCACCAGAGTGTGGGTATCCCCTGCATTTTGGTTTACCTGTTATATGTTAAAGGAGTTAGCTATTTAGTTGAAAAGCCTTTTATTCCACTTTCCTCTTTATCTAAGAAGCTGTGTGGTCTGTGTTGGAGATCAGTGAAGATGCTCGTCTGTTCAGTGTTGTGGAGAATTCTATACTCTTTTCTTATGCTGCAAGATTTGCAAGATCAGTTCTGATGTGTGGTTGCATTCTACAGATGTCAGAGAACAGGCGCAGAGGAGGAAGGCGTGCTCAGCAGGAGCAAACCGCTCAGCAGGATGAGGTGCCTCAGCAACAGCAACTGCCTCCCCCGCCCCCGATGTCCATCGAGCAGATGTTCCTGATGTAGACTCAAGCAGTTCAAGCCATCGGTCAGACTCTGGCCGCTATTCTGCAGCAGCAGCAGCAGTAGGCACCACCTCAGCCTCAGGTGCCTCAGATGCCCATAGACAAGCGTGCTGAATTCATGAGAGGTCATCCCCCAACGTTTGCTCATTCTTCTGACCCCATGGATGTTGAAGACTGGCTGTGCACTGTGGAGCAGGAGTTGCATACCGCTCAGTGTGACGACAGGGAAAAAGTCCTGTATGGTCCCCGTCTGTTGAGAGGAGCAGCTCAGTCATGGTGGGAGTCTTATCTTGTCACCCATGCCAACCCCGACACCATCACCTGGGAAGAATTCAGAGGTAGCTTTCGTCAGTACCATGTTCCTGCAGGTCTGATGATAGTGAAGAAGGAGGAGTTCCTGGCCCTCAAGCAAGGGTCATCGTCTGTCAGTGAGTACCGGGACAGGTTTCTGCAGTTGTCTCGCTATGCTCCGGAAGATGTCAACACCGACGCCAAGCGACAGTATCGTTTCCTGAGAGGCTTGGTCGATCCTCTTCAGTACCAACTGATGAATCACACCTTCCCGACATTCCAGCACTTGATTGACAGGGCAATCATGATAGAGAGGAAGCGTAAGGAGATGGAGGATCGTAAGCGCAAGATCAGTGGACCCTAGCCTGGAAGCAGCAATCGTCCTCGTTTCTCAGGTAATCAACCTCAGCAGTTCAGGCAGAACCAGTGTCCACCCCAGCATCAGCAGTTCCAAAGGCAGTATCCTCAGCATCAGTATCAGAATCGTCAGAACAATCAATCAGGAGGAGGTCAGTTTCAGAGGCAGAATCAGCAGGCACTTCGTCTTCCTGCCCCAGCAACCCAGCAGAACAGTCAGGCAGCACCAGCTCAGGTTGGAAACAGAGCATGTTTCCACTGTGGAGAGCAAGGCCATTGGGTGATGCAATGTCCGAAGAAGGCAGCCCAGCAGCAGTTAGGTCCCAATGCCCCAGCAAAGCCGAATGTGTCTCAGCCTAGATCAGGCAACCGCTCTCAGCCGCGCTATAATCATGGGAGACTGAACCACTTGGAGGCTGAAGCAGTTCAGGAGACCCCCGGCATGATAGTAGGTATGTTCCCAGTCGACTCCCATATTGCAGAAGTGTTATTTGATACTGGAGCAATGCATTCTTTCATTACTGCATCATGGGTAGAAGCACCGAATCTTCCAATAACTACCATGTCAACCCCCATTCAAATTGACTCAGCCGGTGGTAGAATTCGAGCCGATAGCATTTGTTTGAATGTATGTGTGGAAATAAGGGGGATAGCGTTTCCCGCTAACCTCATAGTAATGGGTACTCAAGGAATAGATGTCATCCTAGGGATGAATTGGCTAGATAAGTATCAGGCAGTTATCAGTTGTGATAAGAGGACAATCAAGTTGGTGTCCCCACTAGGAGAGAAAGTGGTGACCGTATTAGTCTCGCCTGAGCCAAAGAAAGGAAGTTGTTATCAGATGGCTGTCGATAGCAGTGAAGTAGACCCAATTAAGAGTATCAAGGTTGTGTCCGGGTTCCCAGATGTGTTTCCAAAGGACTTACCGGGTATGCCACCAGAGCGGAAGGTTGAGTTTGCTATAGAACTTCTTCCTGGCACCGCCCCTATCTTTAAGAGAGCTTACAGAATATCCGGACCAGAGTTGGTTGAACTTAAGAAGCAGATTGAAGAGCTGTCAGAGAAAGGTTACATTCGGCCAAGCACCTCGCCTTGGGCTGCCCCTGTGCTATTTGTGGAGAAGAAAGATGGCACCAAAAGGATGTGTATCGATTATCGAGCTCTGAATGAAGTCACAATCAAGAACAAGTACCCCTTGCCCAGAATAGAAGACTTGTTCGACCAGTTGAGAGGAGCCAGTGTGTTCTCCAAGATAGATCTGAGGTCAGGTTATCATCAGCTCAGGATCCGTCCTTCGGACATTCCGAAGACGGCATTCATTACCAAGTATGGTTTGTATGAGTTCACTGTGATGTCTTTCGGTTTGACCAATGCGCCAGCCTTCTTCATGAACTTGATGAATAGTGTATTCATGGACTATCTCGATAAGTTTGTGGTGGTATTCATCGATGACATTCTGATTTATTCTCAAAGCAAAGAAGAGCATGCAGATCATTTGAGGATGGTATTGCAGAGATTGAGAGAGCATCAATTGTATGCAAAGTTGAGCAAGTGCGAGTTCTGGATCAATGAAGTCATGTTCTTGGGTCATATAATCAACAAAGAAGGATTGACTGTGGATCCAAAGAAAGTGGCAGACATTTTGAACTGGAAAGCGCCAACAGATGCCCGAGGAATCAAGAGTTTCATTGGAATGGCCGGATATTATCGGCGATTCATTGAAGGGTTTTCGAAGATTGCGAAACCAATGACAGCGTTGTTAGACAATAAAGTTGAGTTCAAGTGGACCCAGAAATGTCAAGAGGCCTTCAAAGCGCTGAAAGAGAAGTTGACTACAGCGCCTGTCTTAGTCTTGCCTGATGTGCACAAGCCCTTCTCGGTGTATTGTGATGCTTGTTACACTAGTTTGGGATGTGTGTTGATGCAAGAGGGAAGAGTTGTGGCTTACTCATCCCGACAGCTGAAAGTTCATGAGAAGAATTACCCAATCCATGATCTAGAGTTGGCAGCAGTGGTTCACGCACTAAAGACATGGATGCACTACCTGTATGGACAGAAATGCGATGTTTACACAGACCACAAGAGTCTGAAGTACATATTCACTCAGTCAGAGTTGAATATGAGGCAACGAAGATGGTTAGAGCTGATCAAAGACTATGAGTTGGAGATCCATTACCATCCAGGCAAAGCGAACGTAGTGGCAGATGCTTTGAGCAGGAAGAGTCAAGTCAACCTTATGGTCGCTCGTCCGATGCCTTATGAGTTGGCCAAGGAGTTTGGCAGGTTGAGTCTCGGATTTCTGAACAATTCGCGAGGAGTCACAATTGAGTTGGAACCTACCCTGGAGCGGGAAATCAAAGAAGCGCAGAAGAACGATGAGAAGATCGGTGAGATCCGGCGACTGATTCTAGATGGCAGAGGCAAAGATTTTCGAGAAGATGCAGAAGGTGTGATATGGTTCAAAGACCGCTTGTGTGTTCTCAATGTCCAGTCTATTCGGGAGTTGATCCTCAAGGAAGCTCATGAGACAGCCTATTCGATTCACCCTGGTAGTGAGAAGATGTATCAGGATCTGAAGAAGAAATTCTGGTTGTACGGAATGAAGAGGGAAGTCGCAGAGCATGTGGCTATGTGTGATAGTTGTCGGCGGATCAAGGCAGAGCACGAGAGACCAGCTGAATTGTTGCAACCGTTGCAAATTCCCCAGTGGAAATGGGATGAAATCGGCATGGATTTCATAGTCGGATTGCCTCGCACTCGAGCCAGCCACGATTCCATTTGGGTAGTGGTGGATCGCTTAACCAAGTCAGTCCACTTCATACCTGTCAAGACCAACTACAACAGTGCAGTATTGGTAGAGTTGTACATGTCTCGGATCGTTTGTCTTCATGGTGTGCCAAAGAAGATAGTGTCAGACAGAGGAACGCAATTCACCTCTCATTTCTGGCAGCAGTTGCATGAAGCCTTGGGCACACATCTAAATTTCAGTTCAGCTTATCATCCGCAGACAGATGGTCAGACCGAAAGTACCAATCAAATTCTTGAAGACATGTTGAGAGCCTGTGCGTTGCAAGATCAGTCCGGATGGGACAAGCGATTGCCTTATGCAGAGTTCCCCTATAACAACAGTTACCAGGCCAGTTTGAAGATGTCACCTTTTCAGGCGCTTTATGGAAGGAGTTGTAGAACTCCGTTGCAATGGGATCAGCCTGGGGAAAAGGAAGTGTTCGGGCCAGACATTCTGCTTGAAGCCGAAGAGAACATCAAGATGGTCCGAGAGAATATGAAGATAGCACAATCAAGGCAGCGAAGCTATGCAGACACAAGAAGAAGAGAGCTGAGTTTCGAAGTTGGAGACTTTGTCTATCTGGAAGTGTCACCGATCAGAGGAGTCAGAAGGTTCGGAGTGAAAGGCAAGCTAGCACCCCGCTACATCGGTCCGTACCAGATTCTCGCAAGGCGTGGAGAAGTGGCCTATCAGCTCAGCCTACCAGAAAATTTGTCTGCTGTGCATGATGTCTTTCATGTGTCTCAATTGAAGAAGTGCTTGCGTGTGCCAGAAGAGCAGTTGCCAGTTGAAGGTCTTGAAGTCCAGGAGGACTTGACCTACGTTGAGAAGCCAACACAAATCCTTGAGACCGCAGACAGAGTCACCCGAAGGAAGACCATCATAATCTGCAAGGTCAGATGGAATCATCACTCTGAGGAAGAGGCAACCTGGGAGCGTGAAGATGATCTGATGGCCAAATACCCTGAGCTCTTTGCTAGCCAACCCTGAATCTCGAGGGCGAGATTCTTTTAAGAAGGATAGGTTTGTAACGCCCCGAATTTCAAGTTGATTTTTTTCTTTTCTCTATCGCTCGCTAAATTCGGGCGTTATCCCTCTTTTCCATTTCTTTTCGCTAAAACCTCACCCGTCTTCAAAACTTTAGGTCATGTGACAATAGTAAATCCTAGAGTTATTTTCTTTGGATTGCTGCACCATGCCGAACCATGCATTTCTTTGATTGTTTGAAAGTGTGAAATCATTCATATAGAAAATAGATATCAAAAAAAGGAAAATCTTTTCTTCTCTCCCCTCCCTCTCCTCCCCCTTTTTTGGCCCAGCCGCCCCCCTTGGCGCCCGGCCCAGCCAGCCGGCCTTGCCCCCGCCCCCTTTCCCCTCGCGGCGCGGGCCGGCGTGGCCGCGGCCCGCCTCGCCCCCCCCTCGCGCCCCCGCTTTGGGCCCAAGAGCGGCCCAGCCGCGCCCCCCTCCCCTCCCCCCCAAATCTCTCTACCCTCCCCTGCGGGCCCCGCCTATCATCCCCCTCCCCTCCCCCAAATCTCTCTCTCCCCTGTCCAACCCGCCCGACCCCCCTGCTCGCCCGAAACCGCCGCCGCCGCCCTCCCCGCCCGCGGTGAGCCCCTCCCTCCCCCTCTCCTCTTCTCTCTCCCCTCCCTCCTCCTTCCCCCGCCCACCGGCGCTCTCCCCGCGGCGTGGCCACGCTCGCCGGCCCCCGACCCCGCCTGCCCCGGCCGCGCCGCCCTCGGCCGCGCCGTCCCCAACCGCGCCCGTCCCTGGCCACGCCCAACTCTGGCCGCGCCCGCCCCCGGCCGCGCCCGCCCCGGCCATGGCGGCCCCTGCCCGTCGCGCCCGCGCCGTCCCCTGCCCCGGCGTGGTGGCCGGCCGTGGCCTCGCCGGCCATGGCGCCCGCGCGACGTGCCCTGCCCCGCCCGCGCGCGCTCCCCTGCCCGCGGCGTCGCCCGTCCCGCCCGTGCTCGCCCGCCCGTGTTCGCCTGCCCGCCCCGGCGTGTCCTGCTCGCGTCGTGATGGCCCCGGCGCAGCCTCGAGCTCGGCCCAGCGTGCCTATGCCGCGCGGCCTTGAGCTCGGCCAGCGCGCGGCCCCGACGTGTGCATGGCTAGTTCGCGGCGCGTGTGTGCGGCCTTGCGCGCGCGCTGCTCGCGTGATGCGCGCGGTGCCTTGGCACGGCTCGCCGTGCCCTCGTCTACCCCTAGACGTGCCCGTCTACCCCCCGTATATTTTATGCGCGCTAATCACGTTGTTCATGTTAATGAAATAGGAAACTCAATTTGGAAATTGGTTACATTAGTTAATTCATATAGTTAATCGTCTATCTCATTTAATGTTGATCAACTGAAAGTGGTCACATTTCTATTAGTGCATGTAGCTAATCCTTATTATTGGAGCTAAGTAGAACTAGAGCACGTAATGTCTAGTTATTCGTCTACCCGTAATGCGCCTCGGGCATAAGCTTTAACCCCTGCGAGACCTTCCCCCGTTTCTTTCTAACCATGGTAAATGTAATATCGTATGTCATATTCTATACATGTTTAATCTACTTGTTCTCTTGTATGGTGTACTGTTTGTCTCCTAATTTGAATGGATGGATGGATGTATGTTTGCGCTCGCATAGAGAACGATCCGGTTGAAGAACCCGAAGAACTCGCAGGAGAAGCCCCTGAGCAGCAGCCGGTTGGTGGAGGCAAGTGTCCCTTGACCTATCTCTGTCCTATACATTCTTTAATTCACCTCCCGCATTACACATTTATACCTAAGGATTGACTAGCTTTTGTTATCCATGTCCTTGTTTACCTATTTGGGTTGGATTATTATTGCTTAGTCTTATGCTATTGCTCCACTCTAATCAATGAACATGATGAGAATGATCAATGATACGCTATTTTCCCCCTTCTTATTACGATGTTATACTTGTGGCCTTTAAGGGGGCTCGAGCAGTTTCTCAAGTGCCTCTCCGTAAGGACTTGTTCGTTGGATGACCGTTCGGGAAAACAGTGCAACCATGAGGGTGGAATGGGGTGCCCTTAGCTGAATAATTAGAGGATCCAGGGTGTAGTTCGCTTCGCCGTCGTGCCGTCAATGGTGCTCGGTGTATGCGGCTCGCTCTGCCAAGGTTGATTTGTCCCTTGGGGAGGAGTGCGGTACATTTAGGAAACCTAACGGGCGACTACAGCCTTGGGGAATCTTTGTAAAGGCACGTAGTGAAACCCTGCTCGGTCACCTTGGTAGTGATCAATGGAGAGTCATGATCTCCGGGCAGAAAGGGAATCACGGCTTGTGGGTAAAGTGCACAACCTCTACAGAGTGTTTGAAACTGATATATCAGCCGTGCTCGTGGTTATGAGCGGCCAAGGGATTTCCAGTGATTAGTGGTACTTGATCAGAGATGGTCGGATTACAGGTGGCAACGAGGTTGATGGTTCTTGGTTTTGACTCTGGTAATGGTAAGTGGTACTCTTTCCGTTTGGAAAGGAGTACGTTTGGGTTAATAACGTGGGTTAACTCTAAAACTTGGCTTTCTCTACTAGTAATAATAATCTGACCAACTAAAAGCAACTGCTTGACTTAGCCCCACATAAAGCTAGTCCACTACAACCAGACAGGACACTTGCTGAGTATGTTGATGTGTACTCACCCTTGCTCTACACACTAAACCCCCCCATCCCCAGGTTGTCAGCATTGCAACCCCTGCTCAGGAGAAGGCGAAGCCGTGGAAGGAGACTTCCAGGAGTTCTAAGACTACGACGAGTTGTAGGCGTGGGTTAGCGGCAACCCCCAGTCGGCTGCCTGTGAAGGCCGCGTTTATCTACGTTTCTTCTTCGCACTTTGATGATTTGTAAAGACTATGTGGATGTCTCAGACATATGATGTAATCGACTACTATTTCCCTTTTTAATACTATTTGAGCACTGTGTGATGATGTCCATGTTATGTAACTGCTGTGTACGTGAATTGCTGATCCTGGCACGTACATGGTTCGCATTCGGTTTGCCTTCTAAAACCGGGTGTGACACCATTGTTGCGCGCATTTGCTTTGGATGAGGCAAACCCTTAGGGACTATGGTTACAAATTAACCAAAGTTCCTCTTCTATGTGATAATGAGAGTGCAATCTGCATGGCGGATAATCCCGTTGAGCATAGCCGCACTAAACACATAGCCATTCGGTATCATTTTCTTAGGGATCACCAACAAAAGGGGGATATCGAGATTACTTATATTAACACCAAAGAACAATTAGCCGATATCTTTACCAAGCCATTAGATGAACAGACTTTTAACAAACTTAGGCATGAGCTAAATATTCTTGATTCTCGGAATTTCTTTTGATGTTTTGCACACATATCTCATTAATATACCTTTGATCATGTCTCTTTTATATGCTATGACTAATGTGTTTTCAAGTATATCTCAACCCAAGTCATAGATTGAAAGGGAATTGGAGTCTTCGGCAAAGACAAAGGCTTTCACTCCACTCCATCAAATTACTCATCCTTCGCCGTCGCTCCGAGCATCTCTCCAACTTTGGTATAATCTTCACTCATATTTTGTTCGCCAAAGGAGGATTAAAAGGGCTTATATTTTACTCAAGTATCCATTTTTGGCGATTCATGCCAAAGGGGGAGAAAGTATTAGCCCAAAGCAAAAGGACCGCACCACCACCAATTTTCAAAATTTAAGAAAAGATTTTGAAATGATGAATTTTTCAAAAATTGGTATCTTATTTTTGATAGAATTTCAAATTAGAACACCCTCTTCAAAAACTAATATTTAAAACCCTCTTGAACACTAAGAGGAGGATTTTAATGAGGGGGAGTTTTGTTTAGTCAAAATGCTTTTGAAACAGGGGGAGAAAATTTCAAATCTTGAAAATGCTTCTCAAAATCTTACTCATTTATTCTTTGACTATTTGCAAAAGAACTTTGAAAAGAATTTACAAAATAATTTGCAAAAACAAAACATGTGGTGCAAGCATGGTCCAAAATGTTGAAAATATAAAGAAACAATCCATGCACATTTTTTGAAAAATTTATATTGGCTCAATTCTTAGTATCCTTTGCACTTACGTTATGCAAACTAGTTCAATTATGCACTTCTATATTTGCTTTGGTTTGTGTTGGCATCAATCACCAAAAAGGGGGAGATTGAAAGGGAATTAGGCTTACACCTTTTTTTCCTAAATTGATTTTGGTGGTTGAATTGCCCAACACAAATAATTGGACTAACTAGTTTGCTCTAGTCTATAAGTTTTATAGGTGCCAAAGGTTCACAACAAGACAATAAAAAGACCAAAGATGGGTTCAAATAAAGAGAGCTAAAGACATCCCAAAAGGCACCTTGGTCTGGCGCACCGGACTGTCCGGTGTGCCACCGGACAGTGTCCGGTGCACCAGGGAACTCGACGCTGAACTCGCTACCTTCGAGAAAATGGGAGGCCGCTCCCCTATAATTCACCGGACTGTCCGGTGAAGCACCGGACAGTGTCCGGTGTCACACCGGACTGTCTGGTGTGCCAGCGGAGCAACGGCTACTTCGCGCCAACGGTCGACTGCAACCGCATTAAATGCGCTACAGTGCGCGCCAGAGTTAGAGCACGTGCAGGATGCGCACCGGACAGTCTACAGGACCTGTCCGGTGCACCACCGGACAGCCCAGAGGCCCCACTAGTCAGAGCTCCAATGGTCGAACCCTAACGGCCTGGTGACGTGGCTGGCGCACCGGACAGTGTCCGGTGGCACACCGGACTGTCCGGTGCGCCATGCGACAGACAGCCTCCCAACGACCACTTTTGGTGGTTGGGGCTATAAATACCCCAACCACCCCACATTCAATGGCATCCAAGTTTTCCACCTTCAACACATTACAAGAGCTATAACATTCAATTCTAGACACAACCAAAGAGATCAAATCCTCTCCCAAGTTCGGAATCACTCCAAATCAAATAGTGACTAGAAAGAGCGACAATTGTGTTCATTTGAGCTCTTGTGCTTGGATTACTTCTTTTCTTTCTCATTCTTTCTTGTGATCAAACTCAGTTGTAATCAAGGCAAGAGATACCAATTGTGTGGTGGTCCTTGCGGGAACTTTGTGTTCCGTTTGATTGAGAAGAGAAGCTCACTCGGTCTAAGTGACCGTTTGAGAGAGGGAAAGGGTTGAAAGAGACCCGGTCTTTGTGACCACCTCAACGGGGAGTAGGTTTGCGAGAACCGAACCTCGATAAAACAAATCCTTGTGTCTCACTCTTTATTTGCTTGCGATTTGTTTTTCACCCTCTCTCTCGGACTAGTTCATATTTCTAACGCTAACCCGGCTTGTAGTGTGCTTAAGTTTATAAATTTCAGATTCGCCCTATTCACCCCCCTCTAGGCGACTTTCAGTTACTGTCACTAAAACTTGAGCATAACATCATGAGCATTGGCATATCATGTGTTTGTTACACCTAGAGTGCATTCACTAGGTAAAAATTTCAAACAAGTTGTACTGATGTAACTTGATGTGTGATAAACCCTAGGACAGAGTGCTTAACCCTAACTTAGGGGTTATGGGTGAAAGTGAAGCCCAAATATGTGAAAACCTCAAAATACATGAGAAATGATCATAAGATATCATCTTCGATGGACTTTAGTTACACCAAAACCCTAAAGTGCTAAAAACCCTGAAAAGACCCCTGGAAAACCCTAAATTGGAACCCTAGGGGGTTAAGTGTAAATTTTGTGCACTTTTGGACCCAAGTGCAAATACCAAAGTAATAGAACACCACAAATCATGTGTTTCTCACATTTGAGGATTTGCAAGTCAAATCGTGGGATTTGGGCTTAATTGCAAAAAGGCACCCCATGCAATTCATATGCCTAAGTCCAAATTCAGTTGAATAGGGCTGACTTTGGAGCTCTATATTTTTAAATCTACAAGGAATTTGTCTAGGGTCAATACATAAAATTTATAGAGCTACTAAAGGAGTATAACTTTGTTAAAGTCATCAGACATAAGTGCTGTACAAAAGTTGGAGTTAGATGGACTCAAAGTATTGCTGTTATTCACCCCTATAGTCTGAATTTTTACTGACAGTGAGATCTGCTCAACTTTGGACTCGATTCAAGCTCAAAGGAGTAAGTAAATGAGCTAGATCTCTATAGTCGATTTGTAGCTGGTTTATAGAGCTACAACTTTGATACAGAGAGATGGTCAAGTTACTACATGAATTTTGGAGCAAATCGCCTTGCAAATTGCTCTATCAGGAAGACTGAATAAGAACCTAATGGTACAGTGAACAAAAGATCTTCAGATGCCGTGAACGTGCCGCCGGTGAGCTCCGCACCGTGATCCTCGCCGATGTCGCGATTTGTGCGCTCGATGTGCAGATATTGACGGTGGTGAAAAGATCTTGGCGTTGGATAAACCTGGGCGTGGTCATCGGGCTGGCCGCCGTACCCCCCTTGCCTTACGGCCGGTTCAGATAAGCTCGCCGGAGTTGGCCACCTGCCGATCGGATGCCACGTGCCTAGGTGCTCTACCACGTCGCAGTAACTCGTCTTAAGTGTGTCCGTTCGTCGCCGGTGACCTTGCCACGGTGAAGGCCATGCATCCTTTGCGCCAGTGACTTTCTTCTTCTCTGGCCGCCAGCGCGCCATGCCAAATTCAAGAGCCACCGCCCTCGGGCCCTATAAATTGAGCGTGCCATCAGCTCTGCTAGGTAGTCACGCATCCAGCGCACCCACTCGTGTCTCGGATTGTCCACCAGAGAGCTCTAATTTGGGATTCCCCCAACTCTGTCCAGAACACCGCAGTGTGTGAGCTCGCCGTGGCCAGCTCTCCACAGGTCTGATCATGCCCTCCTCGCTCTTGTTTTAGCATTCCTGTGTGCTCTTGATGCTCATCGGTCCAACCAATTGAGCTAGAACACATAGGATCACCGGGAACACCTCGATTTGTCCGTTGTTCGCGCTTTCACCGTGGGCAGAGAAATTAGGAGCTAGAACCCTGCAATTGATCGAAGGGAAATGGTCATTAGGGGTAGAATTAGGTGTTGTGCAATGGAGAAGCATAGCTATTGTGTTTTCCGGTCGGTATGGGCTCGCCGGAGCCACTGCTCCGCCGTCCACGGTCGAGGACTTCAATTCGTGAAGGATTAGAAAGTGAAGGGCCTCGACGCAAAGTGTCAGTGACACATAGGAATAGTGCACATGACTCTTTACGGGTTTTTCAAATCACCAGGGTCCCCTGTGTAAATCTGGCAACGCGGGCGCGTTCTGCATGTAATGGGCTGGCTCGGGCTAAATTGAGCCCATTACTGTTTATGCTTTTCCTTTTTCTTTTTCTACCAGACTTAGGACATCCATAGAAAATTATAGAAAAATGATAAAAATATGAGACCAATTTTGTCGGACAAATTTCTCCAGTATCGAATACAAATAGTTCCAAGATTTTTAGTCTAAACTAGGAATTATGTAGTATTTAAAAAGACTAAAACCTAGTCTCTTGGAATTTTAGAAATTATATAATGACTCCAAAAATCATAAAACTTTTTGGGTGAACTTATTTTGGTACTTAGAACCCATGGGTAAAGTTTGATATGCTTTGGACATTGTTTGATGCCTAAACCAAAAACCCTAGCTCCTTAGGGTAAAACTATCTAACCCTACTAGGGTGTTGACCCAGAAGACCTTAGTTTCCCTAAAGCTCCATGAAGGAAAGTTGTATTCAAGATACAATTTGATACATCTTTTCTATTATTGCATTTTCATAAGCATTACATGAGCATTCATGGTTATATATGGTTATATATAGAAAACGAAGAAGAAGTGATTGTTGAAGAGGAAGAGACTACTCCATCGACAGAGAATCCACCTACCGAGAACTGTTTCTATTTTGATATTTGTGGAATAGAGCCCGACTCACCTACAAAACAAGGCAAGCCCCGGTGCATTTGCCACCTCCTTGTTGTTTTAAACTCTTTATCACTTGAATGATGCATTAGGTGATAGGAGTTGTGTGTTAAACCAATTGCTGCATTTCCTTCCTTGGATCTATTTACCATTCCTTGATTGCCTGTTTTATTAAAAGGTTTTCTGATGCTTAGTCCTGCTTTAGAAAAACAAATGTTTTGTTTTAAAACAAAAGGTGATGCTTCACAATGGATGGGATGTTTTCAAAAATAAAACTTGATGGTGGATCCATCATGGACATGATGGGTTCAACATTGGAAAAGATGTACCTCTGTTAGGTACCAAACTTTGGGTTTTAAATGATAAAGCTGAGACCGGGCGGGTGACTTGCACGAGAAGAGAGTCTCGGTGTAGTGTCTCCGTCTGAGTCGATTAAGGACCTTGTCGATGTAGGCCTAATGATCGAGGACCTTTTAACTGGTCACATGCCTCATCATGGGTAAGCTTTGGCTCGGGCAGACTAATACCAGAAAGGCCAACACGCAATGGGAGTGGAGAGATGGCGAGAGTAGCGTGTACCCTCTGTGGCAAGAGGCTGGACGGTGGTGTATCCGTGCTCTCGGTTGGCGTGAACCCGGTCTGGTCTTAAGAAAACCGGTGGCGAGTTGACATATGCAAGGGTTAAGTGCTACATATGTCATGTGATTGGAGATCCCCAGCTGGGTATTAATCTATTCGGATCACCATTACTTCTCGGACATGAAGACTTGGTCACTGACTTACACGTAGCATTCCAGTAAATAAGAAGGGGTTGATAAAAGGATGGCTAGTATAGGCCAAGTGCTTGAACTAGGGTAGAAAGAACTCTAGTGACAGGTAATGACTTAACTTGCTAATAAAACTGGATTTTTAAGGATCCACTTTTATTAAGCATTTTTGCAAACAGAGTCTTTGCTACTTGATCAGCCTTACCTTGACTCCCTTAAAGCCAGCATATCCTTGAGAGTCTTTTATTTTGATGGGTAAGACTTGCGAAAGTACACTCCGTACTCAGGGTTTTCGAACCCATGTTGTTGTAGGTGAGGAAACAGCATACTTTTGGTGTTTTTGCACTAAGGTGGTGCCCAAGGACGAACCTCAACAATGAAGTGGTTGCGGGAGGATGATGGCCTCTCTTTTGAAAAACAATATACTTTTATGCGGGAGGGGTTTTTGCCTCCCAAGTTTGTAATAATAATACTTATGCACTCTTATGAACTAGTGATGTAATAATAATACTCTTTCTATATTTTAATGAATGTAAATTAAGTTATTGTAATTCGCTTCCGCTTATTCGTTCCTCCGATGTGTTGTAATATCTATGTGACGGGTGAAACGCTCTTGGGCAAGGAAAACAGAGATCGAACTTGTCGAGTGATTATGTGCATCTACATGGTTGTCCAAGGTCCGTTGGACAAGGACAACTGTAGGTGAGCCTAATGACTTGAGAGGTTCTGTCACATCCTAGAGAAACCCGAGAGTGGCCAGTTCGCGAGGTGCTTGGCCTGGGCACCAGACACTGTCCGGTGCACACCAGACAATGTCTGGTGCGCCACTGGCAGAACCATTGCTAGTCTTTACTCCAATCTTTGTAGACTTCCACAACTTAATTTCTTTCTTGGTTTATGTTGAACCTTATGCACCTGAAATAAATGACAACTAGGCAAACTAGTTAGTCCACGTGGTTTGTGATGGACGTCAAACACCAAAACCGTTTATAGGAAATGTTTTAAGCCCATTTCCCTTTCAATCTCCCCCTTTTTGGTGATTGATGCCAACACAAACTAAAGCAAATATAAAGTAAAAAAATGTAACTAGTTTGCAATTGAGACAGATGTGCATAAGTTGTTTAGAATCAAACCAATTGAAATGATTTCTACATGTGTATGATTGCTTTCTTCTATTTTGACATTTTGGACCACATTTGCACCACTTAGGTTGTTTTTGCAAATCTTTTGGAAAAGTCTTTTTCAAATCCTTTTGCAAATAGCCAATGGTATAAGAATATGATTTCAAAAGGCATTTTCAAGATTTTTGGAAATTCTCCCCCTGTTTCAAATGCTTTTCTTTTGGCTAAATAAAAAGCTCCCCCCTGAAGAGGTTCTGTAACACCCTGAATTTGGGGGTATAAAATTTCTTTGCTCATATTCACAAATTCAGGTGTTACTTCCCTTTTCTCATCCTTCCTCACCCTTTTCTTTCTCATTTTTATAGGAGAAAAGGGCTTATTTTATTTGTAATATAGTTTAATATGTTAAACCCTAAGGGAGTATGAATGGTTGCATCATGTTGAACCCTAGATTTCACTTTTGCTTGGTGCATAATTCTTGGAAAGTTTAATTTGAATTTGTGGCTCATTTGGATTTGAATCAAATAGAGAAAATAAAAAAGAAAAGAGAAAACAAATTTCAGAATAAAAAGAAAAGGAAAGAAGCCCAACCCCGCCGCCCCCTCGGCCTTTCGGCCCACTAAGCCCATCCCCCGCGCGCGCCTCTCTCCCCCCCCCCCCCGCTCTCTCTCTGCCCTGCCGGTCCCGCCCGTCAGCGCAGCCGCCTCTCGCGCGCCCGCCTCCGCTCTCCCCTCTCTCTCTGCTCGCGGGCCCGGGCTGTCAGCCCCGTCGTCCCCGCGTAACCGCCGCCGAGCTGCGCGCGCCCGCTTTTTCCGCGCCCACGTCGCGCGTGGAGCTCGCAACTGACCCGCCCCTGGCCACTTGAGCCCCGAGCCCCACTCGCCCTCGCCCCCTCCCCCATTTGCGCTCTAGCGGACCCCTCTTCCACCTCTCCCTCGCTGCGCGCACGCCAGAGCGCCGCCGCCACGAATCCCCGCCGTCCCGAGCTCGTTTCTCGGCCGCCGTTGGAGCTCCGCCGTGTCCGTTGCCACGGTGAGCTTCGCCCCGGCGTCCGCAACCCGGGACACGCCCAAGTTCCCCCTTCCCCTCCCTATTTCTCTCTGCCCGCGCTCAACCGTCGTTCCCCGTGCAGCCGCGGAGGTCCGCCACCGTCGCCCCGGGCCACCGTCGCGCCATTCCCGCCGCCGAGGAGTCCCCGGAGCCCGCCTTGAGGTAAGGAACCTCTCCCGCCCCTATCGACCTTTGTTTTGCTCTCTGCCGCGTGTAATTCCTCGCCGGAGTAGAGTAATCTCGCCGCCGAGCCGCTCCGCCGTGAACCGCCCCCCTCCGGTGCCCCTGCCCCGACCCAGACCCCACCAGAGGACTCCCCGTGCCCTCCCCAACCTTCCCGGCCGCTCAGGTCGCCTCGGAGCCCCGCCAAACGCCCGCGCCCCTCGTCTCCAGCGAGTTCTCCGCCGCGGGGACGAGCGCCGCCGCCCCAGCTAGCCGTAGGATAAGCCCAGGCCGGCCACCCGATCCCCACCGTCCGTCCCAGATCGGGCGGCCCCGTTTTAATCAGGCCAAACCCAATCCTGGCCGTCCGCCGGAGATCCAGCGGCCCAGGCCCACTTTCCCCGCACCCCGTCTCCCTGCCGTTTGGGCCCCGCCTGTCAGCCCGCCCGCGCGCGCGCTCTGCCCGCCGGCCCCGCCTGTCAGCCCGCCCGCGCGCGCGCTCTGCCCGCCGGCCCCGCCTGTCAGCCTGCCCGCGCCCTGCGCTGCCCGCCCGGTCCCGCCTGTCAGTCGCCCAGGCCGCCGCGCGCTCGCGCGCCCGCCCGCAGGATCTAATCCTGGCCATTCGCTTTAGATCTGACGGCCGTAGTAGCCCGATACCCCTTCGCCCGCGCGTTTTCTTAAAGAGACCCCCGGTTTTCTGGAATTTGAACCCGCCGTCCCTGGTTTCTCGCAGATAAGTCCCTGGACCTTTTATTTAATTCAAAATAGGTATTTAGGGTATATTTTTAATCCCCAAACTTGTAAAATTCATAACTTTGTCATATGAACTCCAAATTAGGTGCTTCAAATTGCAAAATGCTCATGATGTTTTTGTCTATCTATTCAAACAATGTTTCTCTGCTGTTTCCATGTACCAATTAATAAGTTAATCACCAGGATAGGATTAAGGCTATTGGAACCCTATTTGAGATAATTAGAAATTGGTAGACTTTAATAAAAGTTGGATTACTTAAGTTTATGGACTTAAACACTTAAGTTTAGTAACTTAAAACCATGTAATAATTTAATCCCACCATTGACTTAAACCTGATTAGTGGATAGTGAATCACTTTGTATAGTCCTCTACCCCAGACCTAGGGAACACCAGAGTGCCCATCCTTTTCTGCTATGAACTTGTGATCCCTCTCTGCTGCATATGTTTGGTATGTTGCTTTCTGTTTGTTATTTTCCCAAGTGCATAGTGTGAATGATTACTTTACATAGACAACGAGCAGTCTGTGTTTCCCGAGGAGGTTGCAGAGGAAGTCCCGGATCAGCAGTTTGGTGAAGGCAAGTGTCCTCTGTCCCATTATGTCCTATTCATTTATAACTTACTACCCCGCACTACTTACTCGAAACCTAAGGATTGACTAGCTTTACATTTTACTTTATCCTTGATGACCTTATGGGCTATTATGGTTAGCACTTTGCTATTGCTTTAACATAATCAATGAACATGATGTGACTATTTATGATACTGTTATCCTGATGATGTTGATGATCTTGTGATACTCTAGGGGGCTCAGGCTGTTTCCTGAGTACCTCTCCGTAAGGACTTGTTCGTTGAGAGACCACCCGGGATAACAGTGCAACCATGAGGGTGAAATGGGATGCCCTTAGCTGATTAATTGGATGAACTAGAGGTGTAGTTGCTTAGCCGTCGTGCCGTCAATGGGGTCCAGGCACAGTGCTTGCTCTGCCGAGGCTGAGTGCCGAGGTTCTTTCGTTTTGCTCTTTGTTAGTCACTCTCCTGCGGGGAGGGGTACTGTGTTTATCAAACTGGAGAAACCTAACGGGCAGCTATGATCTCTAGGGAATCTTTGTAAAAGCTACGTAGTGATGCCCTGCCGGACCACCTAGGTAGTGGTCAATGGGGATTAGCTCTCCCCGGGTAGAAAGGGAATCATGACTCATGGGTAAAGTGTGCAACCTCTGCAGAGGGTAGTGAAACTGGTATATCAGCCGTGCTCACGGTTAAGAGCAGCCTTGGGATCCTCTTTGATTAGAGATACAGATGGTTCGAGATACAAGGATTATGTTATGGTTTTGGTTCGACTATGATGGTGTTGTTCCTCAATGAGGAAATGGTTCACGGGTTGGTTAATGCTAAAATCTGGCTTCTACTAATGATAAATACTTGACCAACTAAAAGCAACTGCTTGAGCCTAACCCCACATAAAGCTAGTCCACTTCAGCCAAACGGGACATTTGCTGAGTACGTTGATGTGTACTCATCCTTGCTTTACCACAAAACACCAGGTTGTCCGCATTGTAACCACTGCTCAGGAGAAGGCGAAGCCGTGGAAGGAGACTTCCAGGAGTTCCAAGATTACGATGAATTCTAGGTGTGGGTTGGCGGCAACCCCCAGTCAGCTGCCTGTGAAGGCCTTATCTTTACTGCGTTTCGCTAGCACTTTGATTTACTTGTTAAGACAATGACTATGTGGATGTCTATGACTCTATGATGTAATAAGTACTCTTTTATGTTATTACTCGAGCATTGTGTGATGATGTTCATTTATGTAATCGCTGTGTACGTGAGTTCTGATCCTGGCACGTACATAGTTCGCATTCGGTTTGCCTTCCAAGACCGGGTGTGACATAAGTGGTATCAAAGCCGTGCTGACTGTAGGACCGCTGACCTAGAGTAGCACTGGTCGTACTAAGGACTATTGACCTTCCCTCTCACCTTGACCTCTGTTGTTACTTCAAAAGTCGGTCACCTCGACCAACCCTATGTTTTACTATCTATCTACACTATACCTTGTTAAAATTTTTTATCTTATTCTATCTTTGGTTTATTCACTTGTCATATTAGTTCTGCTCTTACTCTTGTGCTTACGGTGTCTTTTGTAGATGGCTCGTCTTAGACACACTGCACGTAAGTCGGTGATTCCTTTCCTGCCGTCTCGACTTGCGGAGCGTCCTCTGCACCGCACCGTGTCTGGTCAGTCGAGTCACCTGAAGAGGCTGCACCACCGCCTGCGTGAGGAGCAGGAACGCCGGCGTCAGCACAGAGAGCAGCAGGGCTCTTCCTCCCCACCCCAGCAAGAGGTGGAATCTGTGAGGCCCCGTTCCTCTGTGGCCCAGCTAGAGGTGCCCCCTGCACCACCGTGGGACGTCCCGGCTGTTGGAGGAGCTACTGGTGGAGTTCCTGGAGGAGACCCCGACGACGACGACTCAGACCACAACACGGAGTCTTCTGAGCCGCAGGAGGCGGAAGGATGGGTCGCCCGACCCATCACCCGTGACGCCGCTCGCGGTTGTCACTTCCACGACGCACTCGACACCTTGCTGCGCCAGGCTTTCGACCGGCACACCTGGTCGATCGAGTATCGTTGTGTAGTCTACCAGCACAGTCGCGGGAGGTACCCGGACCGCTGGGAGGCTACCTGCCTAGTTCGCCGTCCAGAGGATGACCTCCGGGGTGCGGAGGCCGTTTCGGAGCACTATTCCATCTCCGAGAGGGACACTGCAGAGGCGGCTATGCAGGATGCAGCACGACGTGCACTCTCCCAGTACTGTTCTTTGTTCGGTGGGGTGGCCGACGGTCTTAACCTTCGGTACTACCCCCGCCGCCCTACTGGCAGCACAGAGAGTGTGGTTGTCTCACCTGTTGGTGAGGGTAACCCTAGGTTGAGCAGCACAGTCAACCTAGTCGCAGTGCTTAACACTGAGCTGGACCACTCTCTGGACGAGCTAAGCAGGGCTCGAACGGAGATTGTGGAGTTGCGTGCTGAGTTGGCAGAGCGCCATCACCAGGAGGGTGGTTCTCCCGCACCTGTTGGGACTCAGCACCCTTACCGCTCCCCGCCACGTGGTCACCACACTTATGGTTCCCCTGTCTGTAAGACCAGGATAGATCTAGATCCTTAGATCGTTAGCGTCGGAGTTTGTAATAATTCTTAAGTTAGATGTCTCAGTCTTAGGTAGTCAGTTTAGTTTGCTTATTAGTTGCTTCCATTTAGTTTAGTTTGCTTATCAGTTGTTCGCATGCTTGTTATGATGAACCTGTGTTGGATTTGGATCTTTGTAATGACTGTAGCCAACATGTGGGTTTCCCCTGCAGTTTGGCTTAGCTAGTAATGTTAATGAAGTCAGTTGTTTAGTTGGGAAACCCTTTACTCTTACTTTCCTTTCTTATCTGAGAAGCTGTGTTGAATCATGAATGAGGATCAGTGAAGCTCTTTGTTCACTCAGTGTCATGAAGAATTCTGTATTCTCTTTTCTTATGCTGAAGGGTTGTAAGATCAATGCTGATGTATGAATGTATTCCACAGATGTCTGACAACAGGCGCCGATGCAACAGGCGTGCTCAGCAGGAGCAGCATGACCAGCAGGAGGAACAACAGAGGCAGCCTCCCCCACCACCCCCGATGTCAGTGGAGCAGATGTTCTTGATGCAGACCCAGGCAGTGCAGGCCATTGGGCAGACTCTGGCAGCCATGCAGCAGGCTCAACAGCAACCCCAACCCCAATTGCAAGTGTAGATGCCCCAGATGCCACGAGATAAGCGTGGTGAGTTCATGAGAGGGCACCCTCCTACCTTCGCCCATTCTGCCGACCCCATGGATGCAGAAGACTGGCTGCGCGCAGTGGAAAGGGAGCTGCGCACCGCCCAATGTGACGACAGGGAGAAGGTTCTATATGGTCCCCGCCAGCTAAGGGGAGCAGCCTAGTCCTGGTGGGAGTCCTACCTCGCCACCCATGCTGACCCTGAAGCCATCACGTGGGAGGAATTCAGCGAGAGTTTCCGTCGGTACCATGTGCCAGAGGGACTGATGATCGTGAAGGAGGAGTTTCTGGCTCTGAAGCAGGGACCCCTGTCTGTTAGTGAGTACAGAGACAAGTTTCTGCAGCTGTCTCGTTACGCACCTGAGGATGTCAACACTGATGCCAAGAGGCAGTACAGGTTCATGAGGGGTTTGGTGGATCCCCTGCATTACCAGCTGATGAATCACACCTTCCCCACCTTCCAGCACCTGATCGATAGGGCAGTTATGTCTGAGAAGAAGCGTAAGGATATGGAAGATCGGAAGCGCAAGATGAGTGGACCCCAGACCGGAGGCATCAGCCGTCCATGTTTCTCAGGCAGTTCGTCTCAGCAAGGCAGGCCTGGTCACCCACAGGGACATCAGAATCAGAATCAGCGTCCGCATCAGCAGCAGTTTCAGAGGCAGTACCCGCAGCAGCAGCAGCAGTATCGTTAGCACAGCCAGCAGGGAGGTAATCAGTATCAGAAGCAGAACAACCAGGCACCTCGCCTTCCTGCCCCAACAGCAAATCAGAGCAACCAAGCAGCCCCAGCACAAGGAGGAGGCAGAGGATGTTTCCACTGTGGAGATCAAGGCCACTGGGCGATGCAGTGCCCCAAGAAATTGGCGCAGCAGCAGACCAACCCCAATGCTCCAACAAGGCAAGGTGTACTGCAGCCGGCAACAGGCAATCGTAACCAAGCGTACAACCGTGGAAAGGTGAACCACTTGGAGGCCGAAGCAATCCAGGATGCACCAGATGTGGCAGTAGGTATGTTCTCAGTCGAATCTCATCCCGCGAAAGTGCTATTTGATACTGGTGCAACTCATTCCTTTGTCACTGCAACATGGGTAGAATTGCATAATATTTCAGTAGAGGCAATGATGCCGCCCATGAGGATTAATTCGGTTGGTGGCAAAGTGCAAACAGATAAAATATGCTCAAGTATAATGGTGGAAATAAGGGGGATAGGATTCCCCAGTGACTTAATAGTAATAGACACCCCTGGGATAGATGTTATTCTAGGGATGAATTGGTTAATGAAGTATGAGGCAAATGTTAGTTGTGACAAGAGGACCGTAACATTGAAGTCCCCGTCAGGAGAAGAGGTAGTGGCCAAGCTATGGATGCCTAAATCAGAAGAGGGAGTCTGTCACCAGATTTCAGTGGATAGTAAAGAGCCCAACCCGCTCGAGGCTATCAAGGTTGTGTCAGACTTTCCGGATGTGTTTCCCGAGGAGCTAACGGGCATGTCACCCGAGAGAAAAGTCGAATTTGCCATAGAGCTTATCCCTGGTACCGCCCCCATTTCCAAAAGAGCCTATCGAGTGTCTGGACCAGAATTGGTGGAACTCAAGAAGCAGATAGATGAGATGTTAGAGAAGGGTTACATCAGGCCCAGCACCTCGCCTTGGGCCGCTCCAGTGTTGTTTGTAGAGAAGAAAGATGGTACCAAAAGGATGTGCATAGACTACAGAGCCTTGAATGAAGTCACTGTCAAGAACAAGTACCCCCTGCCAAGGATAGAAGATTTGTTCGACCAGCTCAGAGGTGCCAGCGTATTCTCGAAGATAGATCTGAGATCTGGTTACCATCAACTCAGAATCCGACCCTCGGACATACCGAAGACAGCATTCATCACCAAGTATGGGTTATATGAGTTCACAGTTATGTCCTTTGGATTGACAAATGCGCCAGCCTTCTTTATGTATCTGATGAACAGCGTGTTCATGGACTATCTAGACAAGTTTGTGGTAGTGTTCATCGATGACATTCTCATATACTCTCAAAGTGAGGAAGATCATGTGGAGCATTTGAAGATGGTATTGCAAAGGCTTCGAGAGCATCAGTTGTATGCCAAGCTGGGCAAATGCGAGTTCTGGATTCATGAAGTCTTATTTCTGGGTCACATCATAAACCAAGATGGGTTGGCAGTGGATCCAAAGAAAGTAGCAGATATCCTGAGCTGGAAAGCACCGAAGGATGTTCGTGGGATCAAGAGCTTCATCGGAATGGCCGGATACTATAGGCGTTTCATTGAAGGCTTCTCAAAGATTGCTAGACCAATGACAGCGTTGCTAGCGAAGAAAGTTGAGTTTAAGTGGACCCAAAAGTGTCAGGAAGCATTTGAAGAACTGAAGAATAGATTGACTACAGCTCCTGTGTTAGTCCTGCTTGACGTTCACAAGTCATTCTCAGTGTATTGCGACGCTTCGTACACCGGATTGGGATGTGTGCTAATGCAAGAAGGAAGGGTTGTAGCGTACTCGTCCCGACAGCTGAAGATCCATGAAAAAAATTATCCCACACATGACCTGGAGTTGGCAGCAGTGGTTCATGCCTTAAAGACCTGGAGACATTACCTGTATGGGCAGAAGTGCGACATCTACACAGATCATAAAAGTCTGAAGTACATATTCACCCAGTCAGAGTTAAACATGAGGCAGAAGATGGTTGGAATTGATCAAAGACTATGAGCTGGAGATACATTACCATCCAGGCAAAGCCAATGTTGTTGCAGATGCTCTGAGCAGGAAGAGTCAAGTTAATATGTTGGCCTCGTACCCGATGCCGTACGAGTTAGCCAAAGAGTTCGACAGACTGAGCCTCGGTTTCCTGAACAGTACGCAAGGAGTAACAGTGGAATTAGAGCCCACCCTAGAGCGGGAGATCAAAGAAGGGCAGAAGGATGATGAAAACATCAACAAGATCCGGCAGCTGATCTTAGAAGGAAGAGGCAAAGACTTTCGAGAGGATGAAGAGGGAGTAATATGGTTCAAGGACCGATTGTGTGTCCCTGACCTCAAACCTATTCGGGAGCTGATCCTCAAGGAAGCTCATGAGACAGCCTACTCCATACACCCTGGAAGTGAGAAGATGTATCAGGACTTAAAAAGAAGGTTTTGGTGGTATGGCATGAAAAGAGAGATCGCGGAATATGTCGCCATCTGTGATAGCTGTCAGAGAACCAAAGCAGAGCATCAGAAGCCCGCCGGATTGTTGCAGCCATTGCGGATCCCTCAGTGGAAGTGGGATGAGATCGGGATGGATTTTATAGTTGGCCTACCTCATACCCGCGCCGGTTATGATTCCATCTGGGTGGTTGTGGACCGCTTAACAAAGGTGGCCCATTTCATACCTGTGAAGACAACATACACCGGAGCAACGTTAGCTGAGTTATACATGTCACGGATAGTCTGCCTTCATGGTGTGCCGAAGAAGATAGTGTCAGATCGAGGAACGCAGTTCACCTCTCATTTTTGGCAGCAGCTACAAGAAGCTTTGGGCACGCATTTCAACTTCAGCTCAGCTTATCACCCGCAGACAGACGGTCAGACTGAAAGAACTAATCAGATCCTAGAAGACATGTTGAGAGCCTGTGCGTTGCAAGACAAGTCAGGATGGGACAAAAGGTTACCTTATGCAGAATTCTCCTACAACAATAGTTACCAGGCCAGCTTGAAGATGTCACCGTTTCAGGCGCTCTATGGATGGAGTTGTAGGACTCCGCTGCATTGGGACCAGCCTGGAGAGAGACAGGTGTTTGGCCCCGACATTTTGCTTGAAGCCGAAGAAAATATCAAGATGGTTCGGGAGAACCTGAAGACAGCCCAGTCAAGACAGCGAAGCTATGCGGACAGAAGGAGAAGAGAACTGAGTTTTGAAGTGGGAGACTACGTCTATCTGAAGGTGTCACCTATCAGGGGAGTCAGAAGGTTCGGAGTAAAAGGCAAGTTAGCACCCCGGTACGTCGGACCATATCAGATTCAAGCAAAGCGTGGAGAAGTGGCCTACCAGCTTGACCTACCAGAGAGCTTGTCAGCAGTGCACAATGTGTTCCATGTGTCACAATTGAAGAAGTGTCTGCGAGTACCAGAAGAACAATTGCCAGTGGAGGGTTTGGAGGTCCAGGAGGATCTGACCTACATAGAGAAGCCAATGCAGATTCTGGAGTTTGCAGACAGAGTCACCCGGAGGAACACCATCAGGATGTGCAAAGTCAGATGGGGCCACCACTCTGAGGAAGAAGCAACCTGGGAATGAGAAGATGATCTGAAGGCCAAATACCCTGAACTCTTTGCTGACCAACCTTGAATCTCGGGGCGAGATTCTTTTAAGGGGGATAGGTTTGTAACACCCTGAATTTGGGGGTATAAAATTTCTTTGCTCATATTCACAAATTCAGGTGTTACTTCCCTTTTCTCATCCTTCCTCACCCTTTTCTTTCTCATTTTTATAGGAGAAAAGGGCTTATTTTATTTGTAATATAGTTTAATATGTTAAACCCTAAGGGAGTATGAATGGTTGCATCATGTTGAACCCTAGATTTCACTTTTGCTTGGTGCATAATTCTTGGAAAGTTTAATTTGAATTTGTGGCTCATTTGGATTTGAATCAAATAGAGAAAATAAAAAAGAAAAGAGAAAACAAATTTCAGAATAAAAAGAAAAGGAAAGAAGCCCAACCCCGCCGCCCCCTCGGCCTTTCGGCCCACTAAGCCCATCCCGCGCGCGCGCCTCTCTCCCCCCCCCCCGCTCTCTCTCTGCCCTGCTGGTCCCGCCCGTCAGCGCAGCCGCCTCTCGCGCGCCCGCCTCTGCTCTCCCCTCTCTCTCTGCTCGCGGGCCCAGGCTGTCAGCCCCGTCGTCCCCGCGTAACCGCCGCCGAGCTGCGCGCGCCCGCTTTTTCCGCGCCCACGTCGCGCGTGGAGCTCACAACTGACCCGCCCCTGGCCACTTGAGCCCCGAGCCCCACTCGCCCTCGCCCCCTCCCCCATTTGCGCTCTAGCGGACCCCTCTTCCACCTCTCCCTCGCTGCGCGCACGCCAGAGCGCCGCCGCCACGAATCCCCGCCGTCCCGAGCTCGTTTCTCGGCCGCCGTTGGAGCTCCGCCGTGTCCGTTGCCACGGTGAGCTTCGCCCCGGCGTCCGCAACCCGGGACACGCCCAAGTTCCCCCTTCCCCTCCCTATTTCTCTCTGCCCGCGCTCAACCGCCGTTCCCCGTGCAGCCGCGGAGGTCCGCCACCGTCGCCCCGGGCCACCGTCGCGCCATTCCCGCCACCGAGGAGTCCCCGGAGCCCGCCTTGAGGTAAGGAACCTCTCCCGCCCCTATCGACCTTTGTTTTGCTCTCTGCCGCGTGTAATTCCTCGCCGGAGTAGAGTAATCCCGCCGCCGAGCCGCTCCGCCGTGAACCGCCCCCCTCCGGTGCCCCTGCCCCGACCCAGACCCCACCAGAGGACTCCCCGTGCCCTCCCCAACCTTCCCGGCCGCTCAGGTCGCCTCGGAGCCCCGCCAAACGCCCGCGCCCCTCGTCTCCGGCGAGTTCTCCGCCGCGGGGACGAGCGCCGCCGCCCCAGCTAGCCGTAGGATAAGCCCAGGCCGGCCACCCGATCCCCACCGTCCGTCCCAGATCGGGCGGCCCCGTTTTAATCAGGCCAAACCCAATCCTGGCCGTCCGCCGGAGATCCAGCGGCCCAGGCCCACTTTCCCTGCACCCCGTCTCCCTGCCGTTTGGGCCCCGCCTGTCAGCCCGCCCGCACGCGCGCTCTACCCGCCGGCCCCGCCTGTCAGCCTGCCCGCGCCCCGCGCTGCCCGCCCGGTCCCGCCTGTCAGTCGCCCAGGCCGCCGCGCGCTCGCGCGCCCGCCCGCAGGATCTAATCCTGGCCGTTCGCTTTAGATCTGACGGCCGTAGTAGCCCGATACCCCTTCGCCCGCGCGTTTTCTTAAAGAGACCCCCGGTTTTCTGGAATTTGAACCCGCCGTCCCTGGTTTCTCGCAGATAAGTCCCTGGACCTTTTATTTAATTCAAAATAGGTATTTAGGGTATATTTTTAATCCCCAAACTTGTAAAATTCATAACTTTGTCATATGAACTCCAAATTAGGTGCTTCAAATTGCAAAATGCTCATGATGTTTTTGTCTATCTATTCAAACAATGTTTCTCTGCTGTTTCCATGTACCAATTAATAAGTTAATCACCAGGATAGGATTAAGGCTATTGGAACCCTATTTGAGATAATTAGAAATTGGTAGACTTTAATAAAAGTTGGATTACTTAACTTTATGGACTTAAACACTTAAGTTTAGTAACTTAAAACCATGTAATAATTTAATCCCACCATTGACTTAAACCTGATTAGTGGATAGTGAATCACTTTGTATAGTCCTCTACCCCAGACCTAAGGAACACCAGAGTGCCCATCCTTTTCTGCTATGAACTTGTGATCCCTCTCTGCTGCATATGTTTGGTATGTTGCTTTCTGTTTGTTATTTTCCCAAGTGCATAGTGTGAATGATTACTTTACGTAGACAACGAGCAGTCTTTGTTTCCCGAGGAGGTTGCAGAGGAAGTCCCGGATCAGCAGTTTGGTGAAGGCAAGTGTCCTCTGTCCCATTATGTCCTATTCATTTATAACTTACTACCCCGCACTACTTACTCGAAACCTAAGGATTGACTAGCTTTACATTTTACTTTATCCTTGATGACCTTATGGGCTATTATGGTTAGCACTTTGCTATTGCTTTAACATAATCAATGAACATGATGTGACTATTTATGATACTGTTATCCTGATGATGTTGATGATCTTGTGATACTCTAGGGGGCTCAGGCTGTTTCCTGAGTACCTCTCCGTAAGGACTTGTTCGTTGAGAGACCACCCGGGATAACAGTGCAACCATGAGGGTGAAATGGGATGCCCTTAGCTGATTAATTGGATGAACTAGAGGTGTAGTTGCTTAGCCGTCGTGCCGTCAATGGGGTCCAGGCACAGTGCTTGCTCTGCCGAGGCTGAGTGCCGAGGTTCTTTCGTTTTGCTCTTTGTTAGTCACTCTCCTGCGGGGAGGGGTACTGTGTTTATCAAACTGGAGAAACCTAACGGGCAGCTATGATCTCTAGGGAATCTTTGTAAAAGCTACATAGTGATGCCCTGCCGGACCACCTAGGTAGTGGTCAATGGGGATTAGCTCTCCCCGGGTAGAAAGGGAATCATGACTCATGGGTAAAGTGTGCAACCTCTGCAGAGGGTAGTGAAACTGGTATATCAGCCGTGCTCACGGTTAAGAGCAGCCTTGGGATCCTCTTTGATTAGAGATACAGATGGTTCGAGATACAAGGATTATGTTATGGTTTTGGTTCGACTATGATGGTGTTGTTCCTCAATGAGGAAATGGTTCACGGGTTGGTTAATGCTAAAATCTGGCTTCTACTAATGATAAATACTTGACCAACTAAAAGCAACTGCTTGAGCCTAACCCCACATAAAGCTAGTCCACTTCAGCCAAACGGGACATTTGCTGAGTACGTTGATGTGTACTCATCCTTGCTTTACCACAAAACACCAGGTTGTCCGCATTGTAACCACTGCTCAGGAGAAGGCGAAGCCGTGGAAGGAGACTTCCAGGAGTTCCAAGATTACGATGAATTCTAGGTGTGGGTTGGCGGCAACCCCCAGTCAGCTGCCTGTGAAGGCCTTATCTTTACTGCGTTTCGCTAGCACTTTGATTTACTTGTTAAGACAATGACTATGTGGATGTCTATGACTCTATGATGTAACAAGTACTCTTTTATGTTATTACTCGAGCATTGTGTGATGATGTTCATTTATGTAATCGCTGTGTACGTGAGTTCTGATCCTGGCACGTACATAGTTCGCATTCGGTTTGCCTTCCAAGACCGGGTGTGACAGGTTCTCCCCTTAGCTGTCAAGAAGGTTTTTGCAATTGAAATGATTTCTTCCCTTTTGTGAAATAGATACCAGTTGAAATAGTTTCTTTCATTTTGTGAAATAGTTTTAAATTTGAAAATGGTGGTGCGGTCCTTTTGCTTTGGGCCTAATTACTTTCTCCCCCTTTGGCATTGATCGCCAAAAACAAAGAAACATGAGAGACCACTAATTCTCCCCCTTGAGGCCTATTTTATCCCCCTTGGGTAAAAGGATATGAGTGAAAGTACATACCAATTGGAAGTTGATGAGTAAGGCAAAGGATAAATGATACCGACAGAGTTGAAGTGGAAGTCTTGCCTTTGCCGAATACTCCATTTTCCTTTCAATCTAAGACTAACTATAGAGATACTCATGGAAATATATTAGTCTTAGCCTTGGCATAAGAAGAATAAGAGATATGTATTTGTACCAAGTGAAAGAGACATGATCAAAGGTATATAAATTAGCAATGTGTGCCATGTTTCAATCAAAGTTCTGAGAATCAAGAATATTGAGCTCATTCCTAAGTTTGCTAAAATTCTTTTCATCTAGGAGCTTGGTGAAGTTATCGGCTAATTGGTTGTGGTTGCTAACATAGGCAATTTCGATATCCCCTTTTGTTGGTGATCTCTCAAGAAGTGATACCGGATGTCTATGTGCTTAATGCGGCTGTGTTCAACGGGATTATCCGTCATGCGGATTGCACTCTCATTATCACATAGGAGAGGGACTTTGCTCAACTTGAAGCCATAGTCCCTAAGGGTTTGCGTCATCTAGAGTAATTGCGCACAACAGTGTCCTGCAGCAATATACTCAGCTTCGGCGTTGGATAGAGCTACTGAGTTTTGTTTCTTTGAAGCCCAAGACACCAGAGATCTTCCTAGAAATTGACAAGTCCCTGATGTGCTCTTCTTGTCAATTTTACATCTGACATAATCAGCATCGGAATACCCAATTAGATCAAAGGTAGATCCCTTGGGGTACCAAAGCCCAAACTTAGGAGTGTAAACTAAATATCTCATAATTCTTTTCATGGCCCAAAGGTGGACTTCCTTAGGATTTGCCTGGAACCTTGCACACATGCATACTGAAAGCATTATATCCGATCGTGAAGCACATAAATAGAGTATGAACCTATCATCGACCGGTATACATTTTGATCTATGGATTTACCTCCCGTGTCGAGGTCGAGATGCCCATTGATTCCCATGGGTGTCTTGATGGGTTTGGCATTCTTCATTCCGAACTTTTTGAGTATGTCTTGAATGTACTTAGTTTGGCAGATGAAGGTGCCCTCTTGGAGTTGCTTGATTTGAAATCCAAGGAAATACTTCAACTCCCCCATCATAGATATCTCAAATTTCTGTATCATGATCCTACTAAACTCTTCACAAGAGGACTTGTTAGTAGACCCAAATATAATATCATCAACATAAATTTGGCATATAAACAAGTCTTTAGCAATTGTTTTAGTGAAGAGAGTAGGGTCAGCTTTACCAACTTTGAAGCCATTAGTGATAAGAAAGTCTCTCAGGCATTCATACCATGCTCTTGGGGCTTGCTTGAGCCCATAAAGCGCCTTTGAGACCTTATACACATGTGTGGGATACTCACTATCTTCAAAGCCGGGAGGTTACTCAACATATACCTCTTCCTTGATAGGGCCATTGAGGAAGGCACTCTTCACGTCCATTTGATATAACTTAAAGCCATGGTAAGTAGCATAGGCAAGTAGTATACGAATTGACTCAAGCCTTGCTATTGGTGCATAGTTTTTATCAAAATCCAAACCTTCGACTTGTGAATAACCTTTTGCAATAAGTCGTGCTTTGTTCCTTGTCACCACACCATGCTCATCTTGTTTGTTGCGGAATACCCACTTGGTACCTACAATATTTTGGTCAGGACGTGGAACTAAATGCCATACCTCATTCCTCGTGAAGTTGTTGAGCTCCTCTTGCATTGCCATCACCCAATCCGGATCTCTTAGTGCATCCTCTATCCTGTATGGCTCAATAGAGGACACAAAAGAGTAATGTTCACAAAAATGAGCAACTTGAGATCTAGTGGTTACCCCCTTGTGAATGTCACCAAGTATGGAGTTGACGGGGTGATCTATTTGAATTTCTTGGTGGACTCTTGCGTGTGGTGTTCTTTGATTTTGAATCTCTTGATCATCTTCCTTGTCTTCATTATCTTTATCTCCCCCTTGATCAATGTCCTCCTCTTGAGGTGGCTCATCGTCTTGATCTTCATCCTCTTCTTCTTGAGCCTTGTCCTCAACTTGAGTTGGTGGAGATGCTTGTATGGAAGATGATGGTTGATCTTGTGCTTGTGGAGCCTCTTCAGATTCTTTTGGACACACATCCCCAATGGACATGTTCCTTAGTGCGACGCACGGAGCCTCTTCATCATCTAGTTCATCAAGATCAACTTGCTCCACTTGGGAGCCATTAGTCTCATCAAACACAATGTCACAAGAAACTTCAACTAATCCAGTGGACTTGTTGAAGACTGTATATGCCCTTTTGTTTGAGTCAAAACCAAGTAAAAAACCTTCTACTGCTTTAGGAGCAAATTTAGAATTTCTACCTCTCTTAATAAGAATAAAGCATTTGCTCCCAAAAACTCTAAAATAAGAAACATTGGGCTTTTTACCGGTGAGGAGTTCATATGATGTTTTCTTGAGGATTCAGTGAAGGTAGAGTCAGTTGATGGAGTAGTAGGCGGTGTTAATCGTCTTCGCCCAAAACCGATCCGGTGTCTTGTACTCATCAAGCATGGTCCTTGCCATGTCCAATAGAGTTCTAATCTTTGTCTCCACAACACCGTTTTGTTGAGGTGTGTAGGGAGAAGAGAACCCATGCTTGATGCTCTCCTCCTCAAGAAATCCTTCAATTTGAGAGTTCTTGAACTCCGTTCCATTGTCGCTTCTGATCTTTTTGATTCTCAATCTAAACTCATTTTTGTCACACCCGGTTTTAGAAGGCAAACCGAATGCGAACCATGTACGTGCCAGGATCAGTAATTCACGTACACAACAGTTACATAACATGGACATCATCACACAGTGCTCAAAATAGTATTAAAAAGGGAAATAATAGTCGATTACATCATACGTCTGAAACGTCCATATAGTCCTTACAATAAATCAAAGTGCGAAAACGAAACGTAGATAATCGCGGCCTTCACAGGCAGCCGACTGGGGGTTGCCGCTAACCCACGCCTAGAACTCGTCGTAGTCTTGGAACTCCTGGAAGTCTCCTTCCACGGCTTCATCTTCTCCTGAGCAGTGGTTGCAATGCTGACAACCTAGGGATGGGGGGGGGTTGGTGTGTAGAGCAAGGGTGAGTACACATCAACATACTCACAAGTATCCTGTTTGGCTGTAGTGGACTAGCTTTATGTGGGGATAAGTCAAGCAGTTGCTTTTAGTTGGTCAGATTATTATTTACTAATAGAAAGCCAGGTTTTAGCATTAACCCAAGTTATTAGCCCGATGTACCCTTTCCAAACGGAAAGAATACCACTTACCAGCACCATAGTCATAACCAAAACCATCAGTCTCATTGTCACCTGTAAACCAAAGCGTCTCTGATCAAGTACCACTAATCACTGGAGCTCCCTTGGCCGCTCATAACCGCGAGCACGGCTGATATATCAGTTTTCAAACACTCTGCAGAGGTTGTGCACTTTACCCACAAGTCGTGATTCCCTTTCTGCCCGGAGAGAGCTACTCCCCATTGACCACTACCTAGGTGGCCTAGCAGGGCATCACTACGTAGCCTTTACAAAGATTCCCCAGGGCTGTAGCCGCCCGTTAGGTTTCCTAAATGCACCACACTCCTCCCCAAGGGGGCAAACCCAAGCTTGGCAGAGCGAGCCGCATACACCGAGCCCCATTGACGGCACGACGGCTAAGCGAACTACACCCCGGATCCTCTAATTATTCAGCTAAGGGCATCCCATTCCACCCTCATGGTTGCACTGTTTTCCCGGACGGTCATCCATAGAACAGGTCCTTACGGAGAGGCACTCGAGAAACCGCTCGAGCCCCCTTAAAGGCCACAAGTACAACATCATAATAAGAGAAGGGAAAACAGCGTATCATAGATAATCTCATCATGTTCATTGATTAGAGTTTGAGCAATAGCATAAAGCTAAACAATAATAATCCAACCCGAATAGGTAAACAAGGACATGGATAACAAAGCTAGTCAATCCTTAGGCATAAATATGTAATGCGGGAGGTGAATTAAAGAATGAATAGGACAGAGATAGGTCAAGGGACACTTGCCTCCACCAACCGACTGCTGCTCAGGGGCTTCTCCTGTGAGTTCCTCGGGCTCTTCAACCGGATTGTTCTCTATGCGATTGCAAGCATACATACATCCATCCATTCAAATTAGGAAACAAACAGTACACCATACAAGAGAACAAATAAAGTAAATATGCATAGAATATCACATACGATAATGAATTCACCATGGTTAGAAAGAGGCGGTGATAGGTCTCGCGAGAGATAAAGCTTATGCCCGAGACGCACTACGGGTAAACGAATAACTAAACGTTACGTGCTCTAGTTCCAATTGGTTCTAACAAAAGAATTAGCGACATGCACTAATATAAACGTGACCACTTTTAGTAGATTAACATTGAATGAGATAGACGATTAGCTATACAAATTAACTAACGTAACCAATTTCCAAACTGAGACTCCTACCTTATTAATAAAAACACGTGATTAGCGCGCATAGGACAGGGGGGGGTAGACGGGGGCACGACGGGTCGTGCCAAGGCACGCGCACTACGCGAGCACGCGCGCGAGGCCGCACGCACACGCCACGAACTAGCAGTGCGCACGTCGGGGCCGTGCGCTAGCCGAGCTCAAGGCCGCGCGCCATGGGCACGCTGGGCCGAACTCGAGGCCACGCCGGGGCCATCACGACGCGAGCAAGGCACAGCGGGGCGAGCGGGCAAGCAAGCACGGGCGAGAGAGGACGCGGCCGGGCGAGGACACGGCCGGGCGCGGGGGCGGGCGGCCGAGCCGGGGCGCGACGGGGGCAGCCGAGCGCGGATAAGGGGCGGGGCTCGCCGGAGGGAGGCGGCGCGGGGGCGGGCTGGGGGCGGCCGAGCCGGGGCCGGGCGGGGTCGGGGCGGGGCGGGGCTCGCCGGAGGCGCGGCCGGGCGCGGCGAGGCGAGGCCGAGGCGGGCTCGCCGGGGGACGGCCGAGCCGGGCGCGGGGAGGGGCGGGGCGCCGGGGCCGAGGCGGGGCGGTGCCGAGCGGGCGCGGGACGGCGCGGGGCGGGCGCGACAGGGCGGGGTCGGGCTCGCCGGAGCGGCCGAGCCGGGCGGCCGAGCTCGCTGGGGCCGGGCGAGCGCGCCCATGGCGCGGGGGAGGGCGCCGACGAGAGGGGGAAGGAGGAGGGAGGAGAGGGAGAAGGGGGAGGAGCCTCACCGGGGGCGGGGGAGGGCGCGGCGGCGGCGCTAGGGCGGCGGCGGCTAGGGTTAGGGAGAGGGAGAGAGAGAGGGAGAATGACGGGCGGGGCCCGCGGGGAGGGAATTTTGAAAAAAGAAAAAAAGGGGTGGGGAGGGGGGCGGCTAGGCCAGCTGGGCCCAAAGGGGGGAGGGGGAGCGGCTGGGCGGCCCATGGCGGGAGGGGAGGGGGGCGGCTGGGCCGCCGCGGGGCCCACACGGGAAGGGGGGCGGCTGGGCCGCCGCGAAGGGGGATGGGGCGGCTGGGCCAAAAGGGAGAAGGGGGAGAGAAAAAGAAAAGGCTTTTCTTTTTCTAATTTCTATATTTTCTTATATGCCTAACTCTTCAATTCACTCAACCACAAATAAAAGAGTGCATAATCCGGCATGATGCAACAACCAAAAATAGTTCTAGGTTTTGCTTACACAAGATGTCGAGCTAATTCTCGCTATAACTTTTGGAAAAGATCAAGGCTTAGCGAGAAGAAAAGGGAAAAGGAAAGGGTAACGCCTAAATTTGGTGTGAGAAAAGAAGAGAAAAAAATCTACCCCCAAATTCAGGGCGTTACAATTTTGAACCCGTCTCAAGAATCTTTTCAATGTCTCTTGGGTTTGAGATTTTTCCTGCAAAAAGAATACCCAAGTGAAGCGAGAATAATCATCCACAATAACAAGACAATACTTACTCCCGCAGATGCTTATATAAGCGGTCGTCATGATGTTCTTGTGCGGATGATGAGCTCCAACTTGCTTCCCTACTTGACATGCGCTACAAATCATGTCTTTCTCAAAATGAACATTTGTTAATCCTAAAATGTGTTCTCCCTTTAGAAGCTTATGAAGATTCTTCATCCCAACATGAGCAAGTCGGTGATGCCAGAGCCAGCCCATATCAGTCTTAGCAATTAAGCAAGTGTCTAGTTCAGCATTGTTATCATTAAAATTAACTAAATATAGCTGACCATCTAACACTCCCTTAAAAGCTATTGAATCATCACTTCTTTTAAAGATTGTAACACCAACATCAGTAAAATGAATGTTGTAACACATTTTGCATAATTGAGAATCAGAAAGCAAGTTGTAATCTAAAGCATCTACAAGAAAAACATTAGAAATTGAATGGTCAGGATATATAGCAATTTTACCCAAACCTTTGACCAATCCTTAATTTCCATCCCTGAATGTGATTGCTCTTTGGGGATCTTCATTCTTCTCATATGAGGAGAACATCCTTTTCTTCCCTGTCATGTGGTTTGTGCACCCGCTATCAATTATCCAACTTGACCCGCCGGATGCATAAACCTACAAAACAAGTTTAGGCCTTGTTCTTAGGTACCCAAACGGTCTTAGGTCCTTTCACATCAGAAACAAGCACCTTGGGTATGCAAACACAAGTCTTGGGACTCTTGTGTTTGCCCCCAACATATTTGGCAACTACTTTGCCTGATTTGTTAGTTAGCACAAAAGATGCATCAAAAGTCTTAAATGAAATGCAATGTTCATTTGATGCATTGACAGTTTTCTTTTTAGGCATTTTGATATGAGTTGAATGCTTAGAGCTAGATGCCTCATTACTATACATATAAGCATGATGAGAAACAGAATGAGGTTTTCTAGCATGTATCCTTCTAATCTTATGCTCAGGATAGTTTTCAGGATATAAAATGTAACCCTCTCTATCCCGAACCATAGGAACCTTACCCTTAACAAAATTAGATAGTTTGTTCTTGGGGGCATTAAGCTTGATGTTGCTTTGACTCCCTTGTTGGAAGCCAATGCCATCCTTAATGCCAGGACGTCTCCCACTATAAAGCATGCTTCGAGCAAATTTAAATTTTTCATTCTCTAATTCATGCTCGGCAATTTTAGCCTTCAACTTAGCTATGTGATCATTTTGTTTTTTAATCATGGCAAGGTGATCATCTATAGCTTCAACATTAACATCTCTACATCTAGTACAAATAGTGACATGTTCAATAGTAGATGTAGATGGTTTGCAAACATTCAATTCTTTAATCTTAGCAATCAAATTATCATTCTCAAGTCTAAGACAAGAAATTGAATCATTGCACATATTAAGCTCTTTAGATAAATTTTCACATTTGTCTACCTCTAGAGCATAAGAATTTTTCAATTTGAAAATTTTTCTTATTTTCCTTAATGAGCAGGTCCTCTTGGCATTCCAAGAGATCATCCTTCTCGTTAATGGTTTCTATCAATTCATTTATTTTCTTCTTTTGATCCTTGGTAAGTTTTGCAAAAAGAGAAGTTAAATCATCATTATCATCACTAGAGCTATCCTCATCATCAGATGTAGTATATTTAGGGGAATCTCTAGAATGTACCTTCTTCTTCTTCTTGCCATCCTTAGCCATGAGGCATTTGTGGCCGACGTTGGGGAAGAGAAGGCCCTTGTTGATGGTGATGTTGGCGGTGTCCTCATTGGAGGAGGAGTCGGTGGAGCTCTCGTCGGAGTCCCATTCCTGCCCCATGTGTGCCTCGCCACCCTTCTTGTAGTATCTTTTCTTCTTCATCTTCTTCCCTTTCTTGTCGTCGTCCCTGGCACTGTCACTGTCACTTGTATATGGACATTTTGCAATAAAGTGACCAGACTTACCACACTTGTAGCAAACCCTCTTGGAGCAGGGTTTATAGTCCTTCCCCTTCCTTTGCTTGAGGATTTGCTGGAAGCCCTTGATGATAAGAGCCATCTTCTCATTATCGAGCTTGGAGGCGTCAATTGGTAGTCTACTTGGTGTAGACTCCTTCAGTCCTTCTTCTCTTCCGTTGCTTTGAATACAATGGGTTGTACCTTGGGTGTGGAGGTGGCACCTTGCTCCAAGTTGACAATGTGTTTGGAGTCTTTGATCATAAGTTTAAAGCTCACAAACTTGCCAATTACTTTCTCAGGGGACATCTGTTTGTATCTAGGATCTCCACAAATTAATTGAACTTGAGTAGGATTATGAAAAACGAGAGATCTTAGAATAACCTTGACCATTTCATGGTCATCCCACTTGGTGCTCCCGAGGTTGCGCACTTGGTTGACCATTGTCTTGAGCCGGTTGTACATTGCTTGTGGCTTCTCTCCTTCGTTGAGGACAAATCGATCGAGTTTTCCCTCGATCGTTTCTCGCTTGGTGATCTTGGTCACCTTGTCCCCTTCATGCGCCGTCTTGAGGACGTCCCAAATTTTTTTGGCATTTTCATCCCTTGCACCTTATTATACTCCTCTCGACACAAGGAGGCAAGGAGTATAGAAGTTTCTTGGGAATTAAAATGCATTATTTGGGCAGCCTCATCAGAGTCATAATCCTCGTCGCCCACCTGTGGTGCCTGTGCTCCAAACTCAACAATATCCCATATGCTTTCGTGGAGTGAGGTTAGATGGTGCCTCATTTTATCACTCCACATACAATAATATTCACCATCAAAATATGGTGGTTTGCTAAAGGGTACGAAAAGTAGAGGAGCGTGTTTTGGAATGCGAGGATAGCGTAGAGGCATCTTACTATACTTCTTGCGCTCTTGGCGCTTCGAAGTGGTGGACTCGGCACCGTATGTGGAAGGTGATGAAGGGTCAATCTCGTAGTAGACCACCTTCTTCATTTTCTTTTTCTTCTTATCACCCTTCCTATGTGACTTGATGGAAGAAGCAGATTCATCCTTGTGCTTGTTGCCGATCTCCTTTGATGGAGTCCATTCCTCATTTTTCCTTCCCAAGCCTTAAAGCTTTTCGTCGGTGACCATCACCCTCTTGGCGTGTTCTCCCGACATCACTTCGAGTTGTTAGACTCTAATGAAGCACTAGGCTCTCATACCAATTGAAAGTCGCCTAGAGGGGGTGAATAGGCGAAACCCGAAATTTAGAAACTTTAAACACGCACTATGCTCGGGGTTAGGGTTAGAAATAATTCAGTGTGTGAAAGATAGTTCTCCTTGCTATGAGTTGCTCAATCAATGTGGATAACTTTGGGAGCCAACTCAAATTAATATGAGCAAGGGAACTTTTAAAGAGAGGAAAGAAGGGGAAACAAATTAAGTGGAGATCAACACAAGTGAACACGATGGTTTGTTTATCGAGGTTCGGTTCCAAAGAACCTAGTCTCCATTGAGGAGGCCACAAAGGCCGGGTCTATTCCAACCCTTTCCCTCTCTCAATCGGTCACATAGATCGGTCGAGTGCTTCTCCTTAATGACTTGGGTGACTAATACCCCTCAAGGATCACCACACACTTAGGTGTCTCTTGCTAGCTTTACAAAGAACTTAGAAGAATAAGAATGAGAAGGAGAAAGCAATCCAAGTAACAAGAGCAACAAAAGAAACACAAAACACCCTCTCTCAAGTCACTAAGCGATTGAGTTGATTTTGAGGCTTGGAGAGGTTTTGATCTTTTGGATGTGTCTTAGAGTGAATGTTTTTGCTCTTGTGTATTGAATGTGAAGTTCAGAAAACTTGGATGGCTTGAATGGAGGTAGTTGGGGGTATTTATAGCCCCAACCACTATTCTAGCTGTTGTTGTCAATGGCACACCGGATAGTCCGGTGGTGCACCGGACAGGACACTGTTCACTGCCTGGTGCCTGCCACGTCAGTAGACCATTGGGGTTTGGAGCAGTTGACCGTTGAAGTCTTTTGTCTTCTTGCTGCACCGGACAGTCCGGTGCGTTCTGACTTCGTAGCTCTGACTTCTGACTTCTGCTGTGCGCTTTTACTGTTCATCGCAGTCGACCGTTGCACACAGATGACCGTTGCTCCGTTGGCTCACCAGACATATCTGGTGCATAGCAGACAGTCCGGTGAATTATAGCGGAGCGTCTCCCAGAGAAACCCGAGAGTGGCCAGTTCGTGAGGTGCTTGGGCTGGGCACCGGACACTGTCCGGTGCACACCAGACAGTGTCTGGTGCGCCATTGGCAGCACCATTGCTAGTCTTTGCTCCAATCTTTGTAGACTTCCCCAACTTAATTTCTTTCTTGGTTTATGTTGAACCTTATGAACCTAACATAAATGACATGTAGGCAAACTAGTTAGTCCACATTGTTTGTGATGGACGTCAAACACCAAAATCGTTTATAGGAAATGTTTTAAGCCCATTTCCCTTTCAGTAGTCATCCACTAGCTTTCCTAATTAGTCAGCCAAGGGCGTTCCATTCTACCCTTGTGGTAGCACTGTTTTCCCGGGTGGTCGCTCCATGTTCGAATTAACATAATGATCTTATCATGGACAGTAAATAACAAACTTATAATAAAAGCATGATCAGGAATAATGTGTATCTCAATATCCAAAACCACATAAAGCAATAGCAGGTACTACCCAAAAATTTAGTGGTAAACAAGGTATAAAGATAGCCACACTAGGGTAACCTATTGGGTCCTATCAAAATTAACCTATGCAGATCATTATGATTAACAAGAACATTATTTGGTAAATAGAAGTGGTCAAGGGCACAACTTGCCTGGGGCTTGAGATTCCAGGCACCAGGATGATCTTCAGATTCCTATGACCTCACTGCTATTCGTAGCAATACAAACAAACATGGTATAAACAAAATTAACATCACACGAAACATAAGCACAAACTGCATAATAATACTCTACGTGTCGTGACGAGATCGTAGGTTTGAGAACCGCTAAATTCGGAGCTACGATTATGAAGTTATGATTTTCTAAAGATTTAGGAGTGGGGTACAAAAGAAAGTAAGCACATAATTTCAGTTTAGGTTTGATAACAAAATAAAGCTACCAAGGGATACACGATATTATTATGGATCTAATGCAACTGGAATGGATCAAAAAGGATTTAACACGAATTAGTTATGCATTTTCTAAGGTTTTAGAATTCCTTTTGCATTTAAAAATCAATTTTGAATTAATTTATCCATATCTAGAGGTGTATGGACTGCGGCTGCAATTTGTTAGAATACCAGGGTCAAATCTACAAATACCACTATACCAGGACCTATGCGCAAGACTCCCTACACATGTGTGGATGGCGGAGTATTACCCTCTTTTCTTAGGGTCTCTTATGCGAAAACGCCACAACGAAGAGGTATGGGCTGATCTAGGCCGTTGGATTGGACGTACGCGGCACAAATCATAAGCCGAAGGGGTACGCTCGGCATCGATTCGCAGCCGCCTGATCTGGGATCTAAGGTTTAGATTTTATACACCCGCACTTGCACTAGATCCATTAGATTAAGCATGCACGATCCATATCTAACCCAAACGGTTATGGGATCCCCTAATCTGCACCGTCCACCAGAGGATCCATGGCCCGGATCCATCTTCTACACGCGATCGCCCATCCCGGGATCAACGACCAAGAAGGGCCCTGGCCGAACTGGTACCCAGGGATCAATCTTAGCCGTACCCAGCTGATCAAATGATGGTCGACCCCCCTCCATCATCCCGGCCATAGTCGGGCGGTAGCGCACGCGTGCCCGCGGCGACGCCATGGCCGGCATGCGGTCAACCGGCGATACCGGCCCAAAATCGGTCAGACGATGCGTTCTAAGCGTATAAGAGAGGACGACGGAGCTAGGGAGTGTGTTTTTTACCAAGGATTACACTGATGGAGACGCTGGTCGCGGTGCGATCGTGGAGGCAATCTCTGGTGACCAATTCCCGGAGCACTGGCTGATGTTTTCCTAAAGCGAGTGTGTATACCCTTCTGCCGTGACCCGACAATGCTCTAGATGTTCCACTGAAGGGCGGAGGCGCAGCACAACAACAATTCTGCGGCGACAGTGACTTCCCCCTCTGTCTCACCGGTGGCCTCTATTCCTCATGGCCAAGTATTGGGTTGGTGCCACCGATAAAATAGGTGCCCGGGGCTCTATCCTTTTATAGCCAAAGACGGGCTTGGATCCGAGCCAGCGCGACTCAAGGGATTGGGCCCGAGATCCCCGTGGTAACCTCGGCATCCCGGTATAGAGCTTGGGGGCGATGCTGACCACTAGGACCCACGGATCAGCGCCAGTGTACGCGAGAGAGGGGAGTCGGCTGTAGGACCCGCCTGCCAGTGAGAGAACGGAGTGGGGTGTGTCACAGCGTCAATGGCACGTGGGATCTGGTTTTCAGAGGCTGAGCGCGGTGCGGAAATGGGAAGGTGGCCCGTGCGGTTTAAGTGCGGGAGATGGGCCGAGCAACGAATTTGGGCCCAGTACAGGGTTTGTTGCCCCTTTTCTTTTGTATTTTTCAGATTGTTTCTCTTCTTTCTCTTTTTTTTGTATTTTTATAACTTCTTATTTCAAATTTAATTTCTGTTTTGAATTTTCAGATCCAAAAATCAAACATAATCCTAATGGGAATTTAAACTCTACTATTTGCATTAAGAATATTTTTATATATAGTGTATATTCTTTCTTCTTTCCTTGTCATTCATTTTCTATTTTATATTTTAATTTATAAATTGAGGTCAAGTTCATGTTTTCAATAAAGTGCATTACCACAAAAATCATTAGTAGGAGATCAACCTTTCTTTATCTATGTGTTGGTTACTTAACTAATTTAGTACCATTAATTGATTATGAAAAGAAAATGTCCTACCAAATTTCAAATGTTTCAAAAAATCTAGAACCACTATCATAGATATTTTTATTCCTTTATTTTATTATTTTATGATATATCATTTTTCCCTCTACCAATTTTAGGCCTTACAGAAATGCACGAATAATTAAAAGGAGTGCAATTGAATGTGTTTTTTATCGTCTTTTGTTTGGAAGAAGAGGAGTCGTCGTTCTTTTGCGAAGAAGAAGTGTCACTCTTGTAGTAGATGATCTTCTTGATGCGCTTCTTCTTCTTGCCCTCCTTGTTGTTCGATCATAAGTCGACGATTCTCGTCTTTGGGCTCATCATCGATGGGGATCTTCTCCTTCTCGTCGTGTATGTCGGCCACCTTCCCCTTCCATTTGGTGTCTTATCCTGCCATCCCTTCGGGTTGTTAGATCCAAAATGAAGAGACCTACTTTCATACCAATTGAGGGTCTCTTAGAGGAGGGTGAATAGGAGATGCCTATAAAACACAACTTTAAACACAAACTCAGTTCTAGTTAAGAGTTAGTACAAAATAAGACCAAGTTGGAGTGAGAATGTAGAGATAAGTTCTCTTCACTTGATTCCTCTTCCAAGATAATAATGAACTAAGACCAATATTGCAAGTGAACGATAGAATTTAGAGAGAGAGAGGAAGAATAAAATCGCAAGAAAGTAAATGCACAAGAGAGACAAGAGCTTTTATCCCATGGTTCGACCAAGCATGAAATGCTTGCCTACGTCCATGTTGTGGTGTCCCAATGGACAAGAGTTGCTCTCAACCCCTCTCAAGCAATCCTATTGTCAACTTGGGTGCCACGTTCTTCCTTTCAATAGTAATCTCCTCGCAAGGAATCTCCACAAATTGGAGTTTCTTGTAGTCGTACATAGAAATCAAAGTTACAACTCAAAGCACAACACAAGAGCGAGGAGAGAGTACACACACAAGAGCAAATTCAGTCACACAACCTAGAATCAAGATCACAAGAGTGTGGTCTTATAAAAGAACAAGAACGAGTCAGACAACGCTCAAATCTCACTAGAATCGCTAGAACATATTGTGGCAGAGTGTCAGAGTGAAGTATTGCTCTTTGAGTGCTTGGGTGCTGAAGGAGTGTGTCATGGGGTCCTTTTTATAGCCCAAGAGGCCCCATAATCGTTGCCCCTTCCTTCTAAAATGGTATTGAAAGTCTGTTGTCTGCGAGGGCACCAGACCAGTCTGTGTACCTTCTCCGAGATCCTGACATCCTCCTTACATCTGGGGAGAACATCATACTGGATTCATGCACCATCAGACTGCCACGTGTTGCCTCCCCATGAAGTAGTTGTTGGCACTTGGAGATAGTCGTTACTTGGCAGTCCAGTGCATCACCGGACTGTCTACAATATTGGCCCAGTGATTTTAAAAATAAAATCATGAGGCCTCAAAGTTCAACCATACAAGTGGTTCGTTGCAAACGGTCTGGTGCACCAGGCCGCCAAAGTGCCTAAGTCTAGTCTCTTTGTGTCACACCCGGTTTTGGAAGGTAAACCGAATGCGAACCATGTACGTGCCAGGATCAGAAATTCATGTATACATCGATTACATAATTGGACATCATCACACAATGCTCAAATAACAGCGGAACTATGTATAACTTTATTACATCATGATGCCCAAAACATCCGCATAATCATTAACTTAAACATAAATCAAAGTGCTGAACAAAACGTAGTAAGATAAGGCCTTCACAGGCAGCCGACAAGGGGGGTTGTCGCTAGTCTAGATTAGAATTCCTCAAAGTCCTGAAACTCCTGGAAATCCTCAGCATTTCCTTCATCTTCTCCTGAGCAATGGTTGCAATAAGGACAACCTGGTGTTTGGTGTTTAAGTAAGGGTGAGTACACATCAACGTACTCAGCAAATGTCCCGTTTGGTTGAAGTGGACTAGCTGTATGTGGGGTTAAGCTCAAAGTAGTTGCTTTTAGTTGGTCAGGTATTTATCATTAATAGAAGCCAAGTTGTGTCATAAAACCCAAGTTGATATTCCCAAAAGAGAGCACTTCCTCCAAGTGGAAAGTACCAAATAACATAATTATAACCATCATTATTAAACCATCAACATAAATGAATCCAGAGTAACTCTAATCAAAGAGGATCCCAAGGTTGCTCTTAACATTGAGCACGACTGATATACCAAATTTTGACACTCTGCATAGGTTGCACACTTTACCCACGAGTCGTGATCCCTCTCCAGCCTGGGTTTGCAAGACCCGATTTTCACTACCGAGGTGAATGGCTAGGAATTCACTATGTAGCCTTTACAAAGATTCTTCTGGTGTGTAGCCACCCGTTAGGTTTCGTCAGTCGTACAAACACAATACTCCTCCCTAAGGTGGGTGACTAACAAAACCAAATCGAATGAACCTCGGCACCCACCCTTGACGGGACAGGCACTATGCCCCAGACCCCATTGACGGCACAACGACGAAGCAAACTACACCCCCAAGTTCCTCTAATTAATCAGCTAAGGGCGTCCCATTCCACCCTCATGGTTGTACTGTTGTCCAGGGTGGTCTCTCAACGAATAGGCCCTTACTCGGAGAGGCACTCAGGAAATCGCCCGAGCCCCCTAAAATGACACAAGTTCATAATCATAATCATAATAAATTATAGTATCATAAAGTAATTCTCATCATGTTCGTTGATTAGGGTAAAGCGCTAGGAAGTAGCTAATTATAATAACCCAACCCAAAAAGGTGATCAAGGATATGATAAGTAAAAAGCTAGTCAATTCTTAGGTTAATCATAGTATGCGAGACAATGAATTATAAAGTACATATGATATAATAGGTTAGAGGACACTTGCCTGCACCAAACTGTTGCTGCTCAGGGGCCTCTTCTGCAACTTTCATGGCCTCCATGGATGGAACGTTATCTAAGCGAGTGCGGACATACATTCAATATTTTTGGAACAGAAAGAAACAGTACACCATACAAGGGAAAACATGTGCAATACAAAATAGCGCTCGCTTCTACGGTCACAAGAGAGAAAGAAACGCCGAGATCGAAACAACGATTGAGAAGTTATTGCGTCTACGTTATACGAATATGAAATAGAACATTTAATTCGACATACCCGCATTAATCAACCTTTATTAAATGCAACTAAAGATATCGCCTAGTTTTTAATTAATTTGCTATGTCGACAACTTTCAATTAGATAAATAATTCAAATAACGTTAGCGACTATAAACGAGACGAAATAACAGCGTGAGACGAAAAATGCAACGCGAAAACAGCACGACAGCACGTGTACGGTACACGCACAACACGCGTACGACGCACAGGCCGACGCTACACGCGAGAACTAATTAATCTATAGCATGATTAAACTAAACAAGTATTTAATAAAGAATAATTTAGTTAAGATTAACCACACTGATGTGGATTTATAAATGCGCAAATTAAAATTCTAGATTAGATTCAAAATAAAACGTCATCCTATTAACCTTCGGTCAAACAAACGTCTAAATAAATTAAATAAAATATGCAACAACAGAGAATATTACTTCTAACATGTAGAAAATTTTAATATAAATCTAACACAACTTGAACGGAGTGAATCGAATTTAAAACGCAAAAGTTATCGCGTTTTTAAATTAAAACAAATTTCTGCGTACAAATTAAAAAAACAGAGACCTAATCGCAAAATCTCCATCTTCTTCATCCTCCTGCTTCTACTTCCTCTCAACCATGCGAGGGAGAGGGGAGAGGAGGGGGCCAAGCCGGCCGTCAGTGTCGCGAGCATGGGGTGCGGGGCCGCCGGCCGCCGAAGGGAAGGGAGACGCTACCCGGGGGGAGAAAAACATATAATGAACTACCCAAGAAGGTAAATCGATTCTTAACATAATGCTTAACAATGGTACACAGTCCTGAGCATGGCCACATGACCCGACCAACCTAAACCAACTCGCCCAAAAAAACTAATACAACGGGCGGGCAAGGGCCATAGTTTTTGACCCGCGATAATTAACGGACCGGACACAAACCATGATTTTTTGCCAAAAATCTAACACAACCTGAAAAAACCTCAGCCCAAAGCTAAAAAAACTCGACCTAACCCAAAAAAACTTAAACCAACGTGTCCAATAAGAAGACATAGGCTAACCCTTCCTGACACTAGGCGAACATGGATTGTCCGAACAACCAACGACCTGACCCGGTATTTGAACATATCTAGGACTACATAGGCCTTTGTGCCTATGTTGTTCTCATGTTCTTGAGATGAAAAGTTTTGATAATATGTTGAAGTGAAAAGTGAATGAACAAGTGATTAAAAGAACGATAATTTTTAATGATCCCTAAAATGTATATACATATATAAATGTATGTTTTAAACATACGCGTATTAAAAAGAGTTAGCTGCATCAGTGGCCCTTTAAACTCATCAAAGGATGATACTTAGGTCCACAAACTTTGAAAATACATTTCTAGACACTTCAACTTGTTAAGTGATGTACCACACCCTCTAAACTTATAAAAATGGCGCACTGCAAGCCTATTTTTGGGACTATACCGACCACTGTGATGTGCTACTTAACAAGCTTAAGGACCTAGAAATTCATTTTTATTGTTTATGGACGTAACTAGCATGAATGGATGTTGAGAACAAATGTCCGTTTCACAGCAATTCAAACATTCAAACATGAACGTTTATATTTTCTGTACGCAAAAGCGAGACCGTGAGAGCTCATCGGTTTGCAAGTGTAAATAGGACCAACATTGACACGGATGCTATGAGCTTGAAGGCTGAGCTCTCCCAGAGATTGCGCTTCTCGCCTGAGCCACTACAAGTGGGCTGCTGCACGGCCATCTGATTTCTTAGCTGCACAAAGAAAAATGCAGTTGGAAGACCCTTCTATAATACAGTGTGACAGTGCTAACCTTGCATTGCAGCAGTGAACGTGATAAATTTGACAAGTTTATAGAAATGACACATCTCTACTACTTATTAAGGCGGTAAGAGTAGCCTGTCATTTTCTGTTCTACCTTTTTTCATTTCCTGTTTTGCCCTCATCCCTGTCCGGCACTCAAAAAATGAAATTTGCAAGAATTGTGAATCAAACTCAAGACCCGTTGCTAGATTAGAGACAACATATCCACCACACCATATCTTATTTTGTTGTTACAGTAGAAGATATGAGAGTTATTAAAAGTAAGATATGGCTGATGCCACACTAAGCCATAATGGCTCCTCCACCGCTGCTGTCCGGCAAACCATCACATTCTGTGACGCGGGACGTCGAGCAACTCCTGACTTGGGGCACTCCGGTCCCATGTGACAAAATCCCCCATTCCCATTCAGTCATTCCTATCGTGCAAGCCATCACACACTCCGGACGTTGGGCCCACATTGCAGACTACGAGCGCCACGTGACAGCCACCCTTAGTTTTGCACACACCGGACCCACGTCTGCTCGCGCAAAAAGTTGCCTCAATTTGACACTGGCAGGAGCATTTGACCACGATTGCTTTCTTTGAAGAAGGAAGGCTTATAAGCCGGTAGAAGCTATGTTGGCTGGCCGGTATGGTCATAAAAATGTGCAAGCTGTGACGATGACATAGGTCGTGTGGGCTGTGTTTCTTTGGTGCGGCCCAAGTAGCTGCCAGGAGGCCGCATGCTTCTTACCCTGACCCAGCTTGGCTTTAGGGTCAGTCTCCCTTGCTTTCTCTGCCCAGCGAGCCCTCGCCCTCTAGCTCTTCCTGCTAGCGCCGTCTCCGTCCCGTGCTCTCCTGTTCATCGTCGATCTCAGCCATCTCAGGAGCACCCGCTCACTCCCAAACGCCCGCGCAAAGGAATCCCCCACGATCTCCCTCCAAACTGCCCACTCCCTCCACGATCTCCCCCTCTAGCTCATGATCCCTCCGCCCGCCCCCACCCCCGCCTGCCATGCCCATGGGCGCAACAAGACAACAACCCACACTCGGCCCCGCTACCCCGATCCGTCGCCATAAATCTGCTACCTCCTCCTCGAGTCCTGCTTGATCGCCCCATGCTCGACCGGTCGACCGGACGGAAGGGCAGCCCCGACCGTGACCACAGCGCGATGTGCGACGAGTGAGGGCGGTGGCGGGGGTTGCGACCAACGACGGAGAGCCACACAAAGAAGCTCGTCTGCGATGTTTTCCTCAAGGTTCGCTCGCTCATTCCTTCCTTCCTTGTGCTATTGGCGTGTGATCCTAGCTAGCGCTCTCTTGATTTCATCCTTATCCACGTGAATCCTAGATCACCCTACATGCAGATCGGATTACTGGAAGGCCAGACCAGCTGCTCGCATTCACTGGTGCACGGTGTGGGAGCTGAGAGCTCCGTTCCTATGACCGGGCCCCACCTCTCTTGGGCCCTTGTGCAAATACGCAGAGGTAGTGTCTCCTAATTTGTTTGTCATGTCCCCTAATTTGTTTGTCAGAGCTACTTGAGGATATCAATGAGGTATGGCTCTGTTGGTTCATCAGTATTCAATAATTACAAGGCATTATTAGTTAGCATGCTCCCTCCTGCTAAGCTAGCTAAATGTGGTTATCAGGTCTCAATAAGTATCCATTTTTAAAAGTATAAATTGTTATAGCCATACATGCAAGTCTTTATTTTGGAAATAACCAAAGGTTCTGAACCTGCATTGTGCTAACTCGTCAATCATTCCTGAAATGCGATTCCTTTTTTTCATTCAGAGTTTGGTTGGACAAATTAAGATGGATTGAGATCTTAGTTGTTAAGGTAGAAGCAAAAGCACCACCACTGAATCCTGTACTTTAAACGGTGATAGCAGCAGTTGCGGTCTTCGATATCTTAGTGTGTTACTTGGTGATAGCAGCAGCTGTGATCTCCAATATTCTAGGGCATGTTTGCCTCCCTCTTCTAAACTTAGAGATCTAAAAGCTTTAGAATGTTTTAGCTTTTGTCGGCGTTTCGAGACCGGGGGGTCCCCGAGCCGACGAGTGAGTGTGCCGCGTGCCCCAGCCCAGATGGGTCGAGCGCGTGGGCGAGCGCGAAGGGGGGAGAAGCGAGGTGGCCGGAGACGGGCGTGAGAGAGGTGGAAATCCCGCGGCCTTCGTGTTCGTTCCGCGCCCAGGTCGCGCCAACTGTCGGCGTTTCGAGACCGGGGGTCCCCGAGCCGACGAGTGAGTGTGCCGCGTGCCCCAGCCCAGATGGGTCGAGCGCGTGGGCGAGCGCGAAGGGGGGAGAAGCGAGGTGGCCGGAGACGGGCGTGAGAGAGGTGGAAATCCCGCGGCCTTCGTGTTCGTCCCGCGCCCAGGTCGGGTGCGCTTGCAGTAGGGGGGTTACAAGCGTCCAGGCGGGTGAGGGAAGCGAGCGACCCCTAGAGAGCGCCTGTCCCGTCCTCGTCCCGCGCGGCCAACCTTCTCTAAGAAGGCCCTGGTCCTTCCTTTTATAGGCGTAAGGAGAGGATCCAGGTGTACAATGGGGGTGTAGCAGAGTGCTACGTGTCTAGCAGAGGGAGAGCTAGCGCCCTAAGTACATGCCAATGTGGCAGCCGGAGAGATCTTGGCACCCTGTTGGCGTGATGTCGTGGCTGTCGGAGGAGCAACGGAGCCTGGCGGAGGGATAGCTGTCGGAGCGGTCGAGTCCTTGCTGACGTCGACCTGCTTCCGTAAGACAGCTGAGAGTCGCCGTCGTCACAGAGCTTGTGGGGCGCCATCATTGCCCATCTGGCGGAGCTAGCCAGATGGGACACCGGTCTTGTTCTCCATGACCCGAGTCGGCTCGGGGTAGGATGATGATGGCGCTTCCTGTTGACGTGGCGGGCCTGTGCCCTAGGTCGGGCGACGTGGGGGCTCCTCCGATGCCGAGGTCGAGTCTGTCTTCCGTGGCCGAGGCCGAGCCCGAGCCCCCGGGTCGGGCGAGGCGGAGATCATTCGGCAGAGGCCCGGGCGGAGTCCGAGCCCTGGGGTCAGGCGAAGCGGAGTTCGTCGTCTTCCGGGTCTTAGCCCGAGTCCGAGCCCTGGGGTCGGGCGAAGCGGAGTTCGTCGTCTTCCGGGTCTTAGCCCGAGTCCGAGCCCTGGGGTCGGGCGGAGCGGAGTTCGCCGTCTTCCGGGTCTTAGCCCGAGTCTGAGCCCTGGGGTCGGGCGGAGCGGAGTTCGTCGTCTTCCGGGTCTTAGCCCGAGTCCGAGTCCTAGGGTCGGGCGAAGCGGAGTTCGTCGTCTTCCGGGTCTTAGCCCGAGTCCGAGCCCTGGGGTCGGGCGGAGCGGAGTTCGTCGTCTTCCGGGTCTTAGCCCGAGTCCGAGCCCTAGGGTCGGGCGGAGCGGAGTTCGTCGTCTTCCGGGTCTTAGCCCGAGTCCGAGCCCTGGGGTCGGGCGGAGCGGAGCTTCCTATGGCGCCTTTGGCAAGGCCTGACTGCCTGTCAGACTCACTCTGTTGAGTGGCACTGCAGTCGGAGTGGCGCAGGCGGCGCTGTCCTTTTGTCAGACCGGTCAGTGGTGCGGCGGAGTGACGGCGGTCACTTCGGCTCTGCCGGGGGGCGCGCGTCAGGATAAAGGTGTCAGGCCACCTTTGCGTTAAATGCTCCTGCAACTCGGTCAGTCGGTGCGGCGATTTAGTCAGGGTCGCTTCTTAGCGAAGCCAAGGCCTCGGGCGAGCCGGAGATGTGTCTGCCGTTAAAAGGGGGGCCTCGGGCGAGACGGAAGTCCCTCGAGGTCGGCTGCCCTTGGCCGAGGCTAGGCTCGGGCGAAGCGTGATCGAGTCACTCGTATGGACTGATCCCTGACTTAATCGCACCCATCAGGCCTCTGCAGCTTTATGCTGATGGGGGTTACCAGCTGAGAATTAGGCGTCTTGAGGGCACCCCTAATTATGGTCCCCGACAGTAGCCCCCGAGCCTCGAAGGGAGTGTTAGCACTCGCTTGGAGGCTTTCGTCGCACTTTTTTGCAAGGGGACCAACCTTTCTCGGTTGCATTTTGTTCCGGTGGGTGCGCGCGAGTGCACCCGCCGGGTGTAGCCCCCGAGGCCTCGGAGGAGTGGTTTCACTCCTTCGAGGTCTTAATGCCTTGCGTAATGCTTCGGCTGGTCTGGTTGTTCCCTCATGCGAGCTGGCCGTAGCCCGGGTGCACGGTCGGGGCCCAAGCTCTCGGGCTGGTATGTTGACGCTGTCAACGGTCTGGCCGGAGCCGGGTTTGCGAGAGCAGCCCCCGAGCCTCCGCACAGGGCGAGAGGACGATCAGGGACAGACTCGGCTTTTTTACATACGCCCCTGCGTCGCCTTTCCGCAAGGAGGAGGGGGGGAGAGCGCCATGTTACCCTCGATGGGCACCGAACATGGTGTCTCCGGTGAGCTGCAAGCGGGTGATCCAAGTGGACGTCCGTGCCCTGTTCGTTGGGGGTCGGCTAGGGGCCCAGAGGCACGCCCAAAAGTACCTGCGGGTGATCTGCCGGACCCGGTCCCCTGGCGACGGGGTCCGAGGGCTCGATGCCTCCCTCCGATGGGATTCCATTACAAGATCATTCCCGCTGGTCTCGGAAATGTCCTAGGGTACCTCGGGAGCAGCCCGAGCCTCGGTTATGTATCGAACGTACCCCTGGTCATCCCTCGCTCGGTGTCTGAGGCGACTGTGAACCCTTCGGGGGCCAGCCTTCGAACCCCTGATCAGTAATGGGCGCGGAGCCCGAGTAGCCTGAGGCGGCCATGGAGCCCTTCGGGGGGCTGGCCTTCGAACCCCTGACTAGTAGTGGGTGTCGGGCCCACGCGATCTGAGGCGACTGTTGAACCCTTCGGAGGGCCAGCCTTCGAACCTCTGATCAGTAGGGGGGGCTCGGAGCCCGGTTCCTTCACAGAGAAGGATCCTTTTCGGGGTATCCCCCTTTCCCGGTCCCTGATGCAAGAGATAGAGAAAGAGGAAAAAAGGAAAAGGATACGAAATCGAACGACGTGGCGTACCTTTTTTGGCGCGGTTATTACGGCGAAGGCGAAGCGTCGTCCGCTTCTCCTGCCAGAGGCGCCGCCTGTCCCGCCGCGGAGTTAATGCGACAGGGCGAGTGGTTGGCGGGGCGGCCGTTGCGCGTGCGTGAGCCGTTCGAGGAACGGATCACGGGCGCACCATCTTCACGCCGTGGGAGGAGGCTCTCTTGCTGTCCCTGGATGGGACGTGAGCCTGGCTGACGACGTGACTGCTGCTCTCGCCCGCCTGCCACCGTCATTACTGCCGGCCCACTTTCGGCCGCATTGACCGTCGCGCCAGGCTGGCGCTGCTGGGTCGTGCGCTGGGTCGCCTCGAGTCGCGGCATAGGTTCCGCAACCGAAGAGGTGCGACGGTGGTGCAAGTGGCGGTGCGGTTGCTTGCATGCAGCAACTGGCGCGCTGGTTGCGTGACGCGTGGGCCTGGGCCTCCAAGCTGGCGTGTCAGAAGTCGGAGAAGCGCGTCCACCTGGCGTGGTTGCATGCCGCCTGCATGGCTGCCCGCCCCTTCCGCCCGTTGGTCTGGGCAAAAGTGGGGGGTCGCTTGTAACCGCTGGGCGATCGCGTGCACCATGCGCGGCGGTTTGGCTTCTTCTGCTCTGAGCCGGTTTGCATGACATGCGGGACCCAGCCCCCGAGCCGCAGGGGAGGGCCTTGGAGCGTGTTGGAGAAGACTCAGCCCGTGGCGTTTGGGGGCGCACGTAGGGAGAGTCGCGCTCGCCCACGCGCTCGACCCATCTGGGCTGGGGCACGCGACACACTCACTCGTCGGCTCGGGGACCCCCCGGTCTCGAAACGCCGACAGCTTTCTTTTGATGTCCAAATCTCTAATGTAAGGTGGGCTAAAGGTTAAAGCCAACTTTAGACCACCTGATGCATATAAGGAAGAAGGGTCCACATGCACCATTCTCTGTGGCATAGCAAAATCGAGCTCGATGTCCTTGAAGATTGATCAAGATAATATTAGTCAGTACTGAATTTAATTTTAATGACAAGTTTGTAATGGGTAGGATAATAAGGGATATGTTACAGGTTGTTGGTTTCTTGGATGAATATGCTGCTGCATAGGGTTAGGCCTGAAAGGAGAAACATAACAGGATTGGTTTTTGTAGCTCTCCTCCCCTCATCTCTCCATGGGATTGGAATATATATAACTTTGTGAGTTTATATGGAAAGCAATAGATATTGTTTATTTCCTCTCTTCTCTTCTCTCCTCTCCTCTCCACTCCTCTCTATGCCATATTACTGCTTTTAAACTAAGGCGACACTACTAGAGGCACTATTATATGTCAAGTTCATATATTAAGAATTTGAACTCTAGCTTATTGATGATGATAATTGTTCATTGTCTGAGATTCCTCTATTTGACCTCTATATATGTCTGAATTCCTAAACAACATTATTTGTACAGGTTGTTGGGCTTTTTATATGGGTGATGGAAGTAGTGAGCCTGCTGCTGAGGACAACAATCAAATGCATCAGGTGAAATTAGTTTCTAACTTCATCACAAGCTCACGATTGATAATCTTATATTGGTCTATAAAACTTCAAGCATGTCAAAGCTAATATCCTTGACATTAACTTATGATATTTTAAAACATTAGAGCTGCTACTGCTAGGCTGCACTGATTTCCTTCTGCCTTGCTTCTTGCCTTGAGTTGATAAGCCATGATATATCACACAAAAGTAGTTGTAGAAGATCAACACAAAGTAATATAAAAGCAAAATAAGACAATAAATTGGGCCACGTATGCTATTATCGTTGCTCCTTCTGCCTTGTGAGTTCTTTGTGTAATGTTACTATCATTTTATCTTATGAAGGAAAATATATTTTTTGCCTTGAAAGCTAATGTTATATGGGATGTTTTGGTACCGAGAGGCCCTCCTTGCTCTAGAGAGGATTGTAAGGCAGTACACGATTGTGGTTAGGAAACCCCGAACATTGGAAGGCTCAATTCTATCGTAGTTTCATTCAAAATGATCCAGATAACAGAGCAATGAACACCCTCCTCGAGGCTTCACTGCTTCAGAGTTTGAGTCTGCCATCCGTAGTTCTTCTAAACCAAGACAAATACTCTCTCCATCCCAAAATATTAGTCGTTGTAGCTCTTGTTTTTTATGTCTATATTCAAAAGGACGATGATGAATCTAGACACATATATGAAACACATACATTAATTATTGTATTAATTCATTTAAAGGTAAAACAAATTTTAATTTTTGACGGAGTCAGTATAACTATTTTGCCCAGTAGAGGTGAATGGGGGTCATGTTTCTGTCTATGTGCAGAGTGGCTACTAACCTTGACTGGACTCATAACAAAATTTAACACATTTAGGCCTAACAATTTGTCAAGTATTTCACTCTTTAGTCCTGATGCCAACTCCTGGTAATAGACGATGTGATGTGCAGATTTCACGGTGGTGATATGTGCTAAGCATGGAAACAGAATCGTTCTCACATGTATAGTTGCTCTAAGTGATGACAAAAGATTAACACTTGTGAAGTTTTTTCTGTGCCATACATGGAGTCCCTTGGAAAAACCGAATGGTTTGGGATAGCATATATGCATCTTTGAATATGTCACTCTTTATTATCATTTTTCCTATGCCAGACTTGTGTTTGCCTGTTGCTTGTCTGTCTAATGTTGCAGGTCCATCATAGGTTTTATTCTGCATATGATAATACAACTCTGCTATATGAGATCCTGAAGTCTATTAAATGGGCAAGAAAAACATATGGAAATCTACATATAAATGTTGTGGGACACTCCATTGGAGGGGATCTAGCTTCATTTTGTGCCCTTGGTCTATTTGTAAGTATTTTTAATGTACTTGATTTATTATACCAAATTTCAATATATGCTCTACAAATAACCTATACTTGTTTTGTGATACCATCGCATGTATTGTTAATATATCAGATGGTTGGCTTCATTGATATCTCTACATTTTTTACATGTTAAATTTGGATCATAGGACGTTGAGCACATGACTTTTGGACAGCCTCGAATAAGCAATCCTGCTTTTGCTGTATGCCTTGGCGAACAAGTCCCAAGAACAATCCATGTGACCCATCAGAACGATATTGTGCCGCAATTACCACCGTATTATTATTACCTAAGTGAATGGACATACCAACACTTCGCTAGAGAGCTATGTATTTGATTATAATCAAAAAGAATTTATAGAGATGCATACTTTTCCTAGATTAGCGTCCATCCATTTCTTCTGTATTTATTTATCTTTAGGTTTGACTTCATGAGAGCATAGATGGAAATGTAGTTGCCAGAAATGAGATTGTATGTGATGATTCTGGTGAGGACCCGACCTATAGCAGGTACATATCAGTCTATCTATTTTGGACATTTATTTCCTATGTGTGTTTCATATTATTTGTGTTTTCTTGAAAAAGTGGGTCTATGGGATGAGCGTAGCAGATCATCTTGAGTACTACAGTGTCACACTATATGCTGATTTAAGGGGAACCTGTCAGTTCGTGATTGGTACAGCCAACCAAGTATACAACTACATTCGTGAAGTTGATGGATCCATCATCTTGTTAAGATATATATGCAAGAACCACGAGCTCTAGAATCAATGTGACTTTGTATGCCACGAAATGCACCCTTGTACAATATTTTTATTTTCAATTTGTGTACAGCTCATGAAATACTGTTGTGTACAGCTCATGAAATACTGGGCTCTCCAGAGGGTAAGGACTAAGGAGAGACTCACCTTTTTAAATGTACCCCTTTGACCAAGTGACATTCGATACATGTAAGCTCCATAAGATTGCCGCACAATTCAATTTGTGTATATCAATAACATTGTGTATTACCAAGTTATGCAAGTATTAGGTGGTACTCCTTGTTTGGCCATTCCATCATTTTGTTGCTACATGAGGCATTTCAAGATTTTTTTACAGAATTTCACCTTAGCTTTACCTTCATTTGATGTATGCGTTTGCTTTTTCATATCAAAGAATGCAGCCCCTTGCAAACCTTCATTCATGCTATTCTGAACCTGAAGATCATGATTCAACAGAGCCTGATCCCTCCAATACAGAGTGCCTGCTCTTAGCCGGAGGAATCGGATCCTGCTGTCATAGTGTCATGCGACGAAGTGACGCCGTGTTGTTGTCGACACTTTTGCTTTCTGTATGGACTCGTGTATTTACAATCGGAGTCAAAGGTCTCAACTCTGTCGTCCTCCATCTCATAGTAGTATAACACTCATTTGTATATGAGTTATTGTGATATTATATGTTCTCATTGCAACGCACGAGCCTCATCTATTAACACATTGATTATTAAATTAAATTTGTTACCTCTCATATTATGCTCAGATTACTTACATATCTTCTAGCAATTTCAAATGGGATGTTATACAGAATATTGGAAATCCTTCATTGAAACGAGCTTCCTACTCATGTATCTTTATATATTTTTCCAGCATGCTCTTATCATATTAATACGAGGCAGTGGTGTTCGTTTTAAACTCTTGCATCTTGCAACATTACTCCTACAGAAATGATGTTATTGACTCATTGTATAATTTCTCTGATGGATATATGATTAAAGAATGGAGCTGCTCTGGATATCACTAAGACTGCACCTGTTTTCCTCTACTACTTATTAAGGCTGCAAGGGTAGTCTGTCTCTCTGGTTCTGTTGTTCTGCCTTCGGTCAATCTGGACCGTCCGATCACATGGGCCCACAGCTGACCGCCGCCCAGTAGCCTTCAAGCTCTGAATCAATCACGCGCAATCCTTGCTCCGCCAGCCACAACCACCTCCACCCGCGGCCCACCCGCATCGCTAGGGACGCTCAAAGTCTTCTCCCAACCGATGATGTCGTTCTCTGGCAACGGTTTCATTTGTCGCCCTCTCCACGTTCGTGCGTTCGCCATTCCCATTCCATTCCCCTCGCGATTTAACATTTATGGAAATATACAAGAGTACCTCAAGCTATTATGGAAAAAATAGATTAAATAAACAATTATGCTTATGTTTATTTTATATTTATTGATTTGAATATCTAAACTATGATGTTCTATGAAAGATCATTCTTGAATTTTTGCCTTTAAATTGTCTTGTTAAATCTTGTATACTACACTACTCAGAGTGCTCGTGCGTCACAGGCCCGAGTTTCTTTTCAACGTCATCCCGGACGGCTCGTGGATGTCGTTCTCCATCTCATAACAGTATAACACACATTTGTATATATAAATTATCGAGCTATTATATGATCCAGTTGCAACGTACGGGCACTGACCAAGAAGGTAAATCGATTCTTAACATAATGCTTAACAATGGTACACAGTCCTGAGCATGGCCACACGACCCGACCAACCTAAACCAACTCGCCCAAAAAAACTAATACAACGGGCGGGCAAGGGCCATAGTTTTTGACCCGCGATAATTAACGGACCGGATACAAACCATGATTTTTTCCCAAAATCTAACACAACCTGAAAAAACCTCAGCCCAAAGCTAAAAAAACTCGACCTAACTCAAAAAAAACTTAAACCAACGTGTCCAATAAGAAGACATAGGCTAACCCGACCTGACACTAGATGAACATGGATTGTCCGAACAACCAACGACCTGACCCAGTATTTGAACATATCTAGGACTACATAGGCCTTTGTGCCTATGTTATTCTCTTGTTCTTGAGAGGAAAAGTTTTGATAATGTGTTGAAGTGAAAAGTGAATGAACAAGTGATTAAAAGAACGGTAATTTTTAATGATCCCTAAAATGTATATACATATATAAATGTATGTTTTAAACATACGCGTATTAAAAAGAGTTAGTTGCATCAGTGGCCCTTTAAAGTCGTCAAAGGATGATACTTAGGTCCACAAACTTTGAAAATACATTTCTAGACACTTCAACTTGTTAAGTGATGTACCACATCCTCTAAACTTATAAAAATGGTGCACTGCAAGCCTATTTTTGGGACTATACCGACCACTGTGATGCGCTACTTAACAAGCTTAAGGACCTAGAAATTCATTTTTATTGTTATGGACGTAACTAGCATGAATGGATGTTGAGAACAAATGTCCGTTTCACAGCAATTCAAACATTCAAACATGAACGTTTATATTTTCTGTACGCAAAAGCGAGACCGTGAGAGCTCATCGGTTTGCAAGTGTAAATAGGACCAACATTGACACGGATGCTATGAGCTTGAAGGCTGAGCTCTCCCAGAGATTGCGCTTCTCGCCTGAGCCACTACAAGTGGGCTGCTGCACGGCCATCTGATTTCTTAGCTGCACAAAGAAAAATGCAGTTGGAAGACCCTTCTATAATACAGTGTGACAGTGCTAACCTTGCATTGCAGCAGTGAACATGATAAATTTGACAAGTTTGTAGAAATGGCACATGTATGTTTGAAGGTTTCAACGGTGAACATTGCTGCAGGATGTCAGCATCCGCCGTTTAACTTGAACATTGAGGTGTTGTTTGGTTCATATATTTGTAACATAATGGGTAACTGATAACGTTAAATCATATTTATTTATTAAGTCTAACCGTAATCAGATATCACAATAGAAAATGATACCAACCTATTCAAACTTATTAAAGTTGGAATTTAAGTGTGAATCATTATCATTAACATTTACGTTACATTTCATGAACCAAATAGTACCTGAACCTCATTATGCGCTATTGGGTTCCACTGACTCACACCGATTAGGGCTGGACGAAATGCTCGTGGCTCGCTTGGTTCATGGTCAGCTCGGCTCGGCTCGGATCGGCTCGTTTGATTTTTTTCACGAGCTGAGCTGACATCCTAGCTTGGTTCGTTAACGAGCCAGCTCGCAAGCTAAACGAGCTACCATATTGCAACAAAACGAAACTATATGTATATCATTTACAGAATAATTAATGAACATGTTATATATATGTGAGTTGTCTATGGCCTATGAATTAAACTAATGATTAATGAACTATATCTATATGTTAATTTGGTTTATGCAAATATAGGTATGGGTTAAACTGATGAACATGTATGTGAATTGTGCTAATTTGGTGTTATATTGACGTGGTTTGTGAAACTATGAGTATAATTACTATTTTCTATTGTTAAATTAGTTTAAAATTAACTAAAAATAATTATTATGTACAATTTATTTTTTTTCTGCTATGGCTCGCGAGCTAAACGAGCCAGCTCGAGCTCGTAAACGAGCCGAGCCGAGCTGACCCTGTGGCTCGTTACCTTAACGAGCCGAGCCGAGCTAGCTCGTTATCCACCCCTAACACTGAGAGCTGATTTGGTGACCAATAAAATGGAGGGGATACATAAGAAAAAGAATCAATATAAGGATAATATAGGACGATATCTTTTTCAAAACAAATAAAAAGGAAAAAAAAGAAAACAAAAATCATGATCAACTAAGCCCTCTCGCGGGATTGCTTAAGAATAAGAAATAAGAATCTTATAAAAATAGCATAGAATAAGGTTTGCTCCTCTTCATGGGATTCTGTAAATATCTAATTCCAAAAATCGAAACAATCGGGCCTTTTCGGAGATTGGTTGCAATTACTAATTCATGATCTAGCATATACAAAATGGAAACTTAATTCTCGATTCTACGAGAATTTTTATGTAAACGTTTTATTTGCTTCTCTTCCGTGGAAATTTTATTTTCTTAAGAATTTATCCTAATTTTTGTCAGGGACCATAATTAGGGGTACCCTCAAGACTCCTAATCTCAGCTGGTAACCCCATCAGCACAAAGCTGCAAAGGCCTGATGGGTGCGATTAAGTCAAGGATCGGTCCACTCAAGGGACACGATCTCGCCTCGCCCGAGCCCAGCCTCGGGCAAGGGCAGCTGACCCCGGAGGATTTACGTCTCGCCCGAGGACCCCCTCCAAGCAACGGACACACCTTCGGCTCGCCCGATGCCCAGTCTTCACCAAGAAGCAACCTTGGCCAAGTCGCCACGACGACCGACCGTATCGCAGGAGCATTTAATGCAAAGGTGGCCTGACACCTTATCCTGACGCGCGCCCTTCAGTCGACAGAGCTGAAGTGACCGTAGTCACTTCGCCGCTCCACTGACCGGCCTGACAAGAGGACAGCGCCGCTCCGACTGCTGTGCCACTCGACAGAGTGAGGCTGACAGCAGCCAAGTCCGGCCTCAGGCGCCATACGGAACTCCGCTTCGCCCGACCCCAGGGCTCGGACTCGGGCTCAGCCCCGGAAGACGACGAACTCCGCATCGCCCGACCCCAGGGCTCGGACTCGGGCTCAGCCCCGGAAGACGATGAACTCCGCATCGCCCGACCCCAGGGCTCGGACTCGGGCTCAGCCCCGGAAGACGACGAACTCCGCATCGCCCGACCACAGGGCTCGGACTCGGGCTCAGCCCCGGAAGACGACGAACTCTGCCTCGCCCGACCCCAGGGCTCGGACTCGGGCTCAGCCCCGGAAGACGACGAACTCCGCCTCGCCCGACCCCAGGGCTCGGACTCAGCCCTAGCCTCAGCCGACGGTCTCCGCCTCGCCCGACTCAGGGGCTCGGACTCGACCTCGACCTCGGCCTCGGAAGACAGACTCGACCTCGACCTCGGAGGAGCCACCGCCTCGCCTAACCTAGGGCTCGGACCGACCACGTCACAGGGGGGCCATCATTACCCTACCCCTAGCTAGCTCTGGCTACGGGGAACAAGACCGGCGTCCCACCTGGCTCGCCCCGGTAAACAAGTAATGATGGCGCCTCGCATGCTCCATGACGACGGCGGCTCTCAGCCCTCTTACGGAAGCAAGGAGACGTCAGCAAGGACTCGACAGCCCCGACAGTTGTCCTTCCGCCAGGCTCCAGCGCTCCTCCGATGGCCACGACATCACACGAACAGGGTGCCAAAACCTCTCCGGCTGCCACGACGGCATGTACTTAGGGCACTAGCTCCTCTCTGCTAGACACGTTAGCACACTGCTACATCTCCCAGTTGTACACCTGGACCCCCTCCTTACGCCTATAAAAGGAAGGTCCAGGGCCCTCTTACAGAAGGTTGGCCGCGCGGGGAAGGACGGGACGGCGCGCATAAGCCTCTCGCTCTCTCCCACGCGGACGCTTGTAACCCCCTACTGCAAGCGCACCCGACCTGGTCGCGGGAAAAACACGAAGGCCGCGGGTTTCCCCTTTTACGCCTGTCCCCCTCCGGCTTCTCTTCCCCCCTTCGCGCTCCGTCTCGCGCCGACCCATCTGGGCTGGGGCACGCGGCGACAATTTACTCGTCGGCCCAGGGACCCCCCGGGTTCGAAACACCGACAGTTGGCGCGCCAGGTAGGGGCCTGATGCGTGTTGACGAACAGCTTCCCATCAAGCTCCAGATGGGCAGTCTCCGGCAACCTTTCCAGCCCGGGACGGTGCTCCGTTTCGGGAGTCTTGAGTTCATGTCCCTCGACGGCAGCTACGACATGATACTCCTTCCCCCGCCGCACGACGGCGACAATGGCGGCCGACAACCCGCCCGCCGGCGGCGGAATCAACGATGTCTTCCCCACATGGCGGAAGAACAACATTCGGGCTTGTCCCGTCGCCTCCCCCACCGACGGAGGAGGAGGCGGGGCAACTAAGGCCAAGCAGGAGGCGGCACCTCATCGGCTGTCGAGCGAGTCGACGGCGCCGACGCCCCAACGGGGGACACGTCGGGCATCGACCTCGCGTCTGAGACGAAGACGAGCGCCGTTTCACCGCGACACGCCAACTCCAAGCGGACGGACGACACCAGCATGCTCGCGAGGGACTTGCTGGGCGTCACCCTTGTACCTGAGACGACGGTGCAGTCTACCCCTGACGTGACTTCATCACCGCCCGTCGACCAAGAGGTACCGACCGACTCCCATCTCGTGCCTTTCGGATTCAGCCTCGACCCACCAAGCGACTTCGCTTCGGTGGACGCTCTCGTAGAGGCAAGTCCGAACCCCCCTGGGTATCGTATGCGGACACCCTGGGACCGGCTGACAGCCGTCTCGACCTACGGGCCCTCGGGCTCCGGGAAGATGACGAGCCCGACTTTAGTTGGGATTTCTCCGGGCTTGGTAACCCCAGTGCCATGCGGGACTTTATGACCGCATGCGACTACTGCCTTTCCGACGGTAGTCGCATCCTCGGTGACGAGGACTGCGGCCCAAGTCGTGAATGTTTCCACGTCGATCTAGGGGGTCCCGACGAAGGCAACCATCTTGGTATGCCGGAGAACGGTGATCCCCCTAGGCCTGTGCCTCGCGTTGACATCCTTTGGGAGCTAGCTGTGGTCCCCGTCCTGGGGGGTCATGACCCACAGCTCGAGCAAATCCACGAGATGCAGTCCAGGCTCGACGAGGGAGCAGGAACACTTGAGCTGTTCCGCCGGGACATTGGGCAGGAATGGGCGGGTCATCCTCCCGCCGGAGAAGTGCGTCATCTACCCCAGGGCATCCAGCACCGCTTCGCCGATGACGTCAGGGCAAGGCCGCCACCGACTTCCAGTGGGGTCGGCCAGAACCTGGCTGCAGCGGCAATACTTCTCCGTGTGATGCCGGAGCCATCAACCACCGAAGGGCGGCGTATCCAGGGAGAGCTCAAGAATCTCGTAGAGGATGCCGCGGTCCGACGGGCCGAAAGCTCTGCCTCCCGAAGGCAGGGGTACCCCTCGGAACATCGTGCCGCGACTTCTCGATTCATGCGGGAAGCCTCGGTCCATACCGGGCGCACGCGCAACACAGCGCCTGCGGCCCCGGGACGCCTCGGCAACGAGCACCCTCACCGCAACCGTCGAACCCACCTCGACGAGAGGGTGCGCCGAGGCTACCACCCTAGGCGTGGGCGACGCTACGACAGCGGGGAGGATCAGAGTCCCTCGCCCGAACCACCCGGTCCACAGGCTTTCAACCGGGCTATACGACGGGCGACGTTCCCGACCCGGTTCCGAACCCCGACTACTATCACAAAGTACTCGGGGGAGACGAGGGCTGGAACTGTGGCTCGCGGACTACCGGCTGGCCTGCCACCTGGGTGGAATGGACGATGACAACCTCATCATCCGCAACCTCCCCCTGTTCCTCTCCGACACCGCTCGAGCCTGGCTGGAGCACCTGCCTCCGGGGCAGATCTCCAACTGGGACGACCTGGTCCAAGCCTTCGCAGGCAATTTCCAGGGCACGTACGTGCGCCCTGGAAACTCCTGGGATCTCCGAAGCTGCCGCCAGCAACCGGGGGAGTCTCTCCGGGACTACATCCAGCGATTCTCGAGGTAGTGCACCGAGCTACCCAACGTCACCGACTCGGATGTCATCGGCGCGTTCCTCGCCGGCACCACCTGCCGCGACCTGGTGAGCAAGCTGGGTCGCAAGACCCCCACCAGGGCGAGTGAGCTGATGGACATCGCCACCAAGTTCGCCTCCGGCCAGGAGGCGGTTGAGGCCATCTTCCGGAAGGACAAGCAGCCCCAGGGCCGCCTACCGGAAGATGTCCCCGAGGCGTCAACTCAGCGCGACACCAAGAAGAAAGGCAAGAAGAAGTCGCAAGCGAAACGCGACGCCGCCGACGCGGATCTTGTCGCCGCCTCCGAGTATAAGAACCCTCGGAAACCTCCCGGAGGTGCCAATCTCTTCGACAAGATGCTCAAGGAGTCGTGCCCCTATCATCAGGGGCCCGTCAAGCACACCCTTGAGGAGTGCGCCATGCTTCAGCGCCACTTTCACAAGGTCGGGCCACCCGCGGAGGGTGGCCGGGCTCGCGACGATGATAAGAAGGAAGATCACAAGGCAGGAGAGTTCCCCGAGGTCCACGGCTATTACATGATCTACGGTGGGCGAGTGGCGAACGCCTCGGCTCGGCACCGCAAGCAAGAGCGTCGGGAGGTCTGCTCGGTAAAGGTGGCGGCGCCAGTCTACCTAGACTGGTCCGACAAGCCCATCACCTTCGACCAAGACGACCACCCCGACCGCGTGCCGAGCCCGGGGAAATATCCGCTCGTTGTCGACCCTATCATCGGCAACGTCAGGCTCACCAAGGTCCTCATGGATGGAGGCAGCAGCCTCAACATCATCTACGCCGAGACCCTCGGGCTCCTGCGGATTGATCTGTCCTCGGTCCGGGCAGGCGCTGCGCCTTTTCACAGGATCATCCCTAGGAAACGCGTCCAACCCCTCGGACAACTCGACCTACCCGTCTGCTTTGGGACGCCCTCCAACTTCCGAAGGGAGACCCTCACGTTCAAGGTGGTCGGGTTTCGAGGAACCTACCACGCAGTGCTGGGGAGGCCATGCTACGCCAAGTTCATGGCCGTCCCCAACTACACCTACCTCAAGCTCAAGATGTCGGGCCCCAACGGGGTCATCACCGTCGGCCCCACGTACCGACACACGTATGAATGCGACGCGAAGTGCGTGGAGTACGCCGAGGCCCTCGCCGAATCCGAGGCCCTCATCGCCGACCTGGAGAGCCTCTCCAAGGAAGCGCCAGACGTGAAGCGCCACGCCGGCAACTTCGAGCCAGCGGAGACGGTTAAATCCGTCCCTCTCGACCCCAGCAACGACGCCTCCAAGCAGATTCGGATCGGCTCTGAGCTCAATCCCAAATAGGAAGCAGTGCTCGTCGACTTTCTCCGCGCAAACGCCAACGTTTTCGCGTGGAGTCCCTCGGACATGCCCGACATACCGAGGGATGTCGCCGAGCACTTGCTGGATATCCGAGCTGGAGACCGACCCGTGAAACAGCCTCTACACCGATTCGACGAGGAAAAGCGCAGAGCCATAGGCGAGGAGATCCACAAGCTAATGGTGGCAGGGTTCATCAAAGAGGTATTCCATCCCGAATGGCTTGCCAACCCTGTGCTTGTGAGAAAGAAAGGAGGGAAATGGCGGATGTATGTAGACTACACTGGTCTAAACAAAGCATGTCCGAAAGTTCCCTACCCTCTGCCTCGCATCGATCAAATCGTGGATTCCCTGCTGGGTGCGAAACCCTGTCTTTCCTCGATGCCTACTCAGGGTATCACCAAATCAGGATGAAGGAGTCTGACCAGCTCGCGACTTCTTTCATCACACCCTTCGGCATGTACTGCAATGTTACCATGTCGTTCGGTTTGAGGAATGCGGGTGCGACCTACCAACGGTGCATGAACCACGTGTTCGGCGAACACATTGGTCCAACGGTCGAGGCCTACGTCGATGACATCGTAGTCAAGACGAGGAAAGCCTCCGACCTCCTTTCCGACCTTGAAACGACATTCCGGTGTCTCAAGGCGAAAGGCGTAAAGCTCAACCCCGAGAAGTGTGTCTTCGGGGTCCCCCGAGGCATGCTCTTGGGGTTCATCGTCTCCGAGCGGGGCATCGAGGCCAACCCGGAGAAAATCGCGGCCATCACCAACATGGGGCCCATCAAGGACTTAAAAGGCGTATAAAGGGTCACGGGATGCCTTGCGGCTCTGAGCCGTTTCATCTCGCGCCTCGGTGAAAGAGGCCTGCCTCTGTACCGCCTTTTAAGGAAGGCCGAGTGCTTCACTTGGACCCCTAAGGCCGAGGAGGCCCTCGGGAACCTGAAAGCGCTCCTCACGAACGCGCCCATCTTGGTGCCCCCCGCTGCCGGAGAAGCCGTCTTGATCTACGTCGCCGCAACCACTCAGGTGGTTAGCGCCGCGATTGTGGTTGAGAGACGAGAAGAGGGGCATGCATTGCCCGTCCAGAGACCAGTATACTTCATCAGTGAAGTACTGTCCGAGACCAAGATCCGCTACCCACAAATTCAGAAGCTGCTGTACGCGGTGATCCTGACGCGACGGAAGTTGCGACACTACTTCGAGTCTCATCCGGTAACTGGGGTGTCATCCTTCCCCCTGGGGGAGATCATCCAGTGCCGAGAGGCCTCAGGTAGAATTGCAAAGTGGGCGGTGGAAATCATGGGCGAAACGATCTCGTTCGCCCCTCGGAAGGCCATCAAGTCCCAGGTCTTGGCGGACTTTGTGGCTGAATGGGTCGACACCCAGCTCCCAACAGCTCCGATCCAACCGGAACTCTGGACCATGTTTTTCGACGGGTCGCTGATGAAGACAGGAGCAGGTGCAGGCTTGCTCTTCATCTCGCCCCTCGGGAAACACCTACGCTACGTGCTACGCCTCCATTTCTCGGCGTCCAACAATGTGGCCGAGTACGAGGCTCTGGTCAACGGGTTGCGCATCGCCATCGAGCTAGGGGTCCGACGCCTCGACGCTCGCGGTGACTCGCAGCTCTTCATCAACCAAGTCATGAAGAACTCCCACTGCCGCGACCCGAAGATGGAAGCCTACTGCGATGAGGTTCGGCGCCTGGAAGACAAGTTCTACGGGCTCGAGCTCAACCACATCGCCCGACGCTACAACGAGACTGCGGACGAGCTGGCTAAAATAGCCTCGGGGCGAACAACGGTTCCCCCGGACGTCTTCTCCCGAGACCTGCATCAACCCTCCGTCAAGACCGACGACACACCCGAGCCCGAGAAGGCCTCGGCCCAGCCCGAGGCACCCTCGGCTCGACCCGAGGCACCCTCGGCTCGACCCGAGGCACCCTTGGCTCGGCCCGAGGTACCCTCGGCCCCCGAGGGTGAGGCACTGCGCGTCAAGGAGGAGCGGAGCGGGGTCACGCCTAATCGAAACTGGCAGACCCCGTACCTGCAATATCTCCATCGAGGAGAGCTACCCCTCGACCGAGCCGAAGCTCGGCGGTTGGCGCGGCGCGCCAAGTCGTTCGTCCTACTGGGAGATGAGAAGAAGCTCTACCACCGCAGCCCCTCAGGCATCCTCCAGCGATGCATTTCCATCGCCGAAGGCAAGGAGCTCTTACAAGAGATTCACTCGGGGGCTTGCGGCCATCACGCAGCACCTCGAGCCCTTGTTGGAAACGCCTTCCGACAAGGCTTCTACTGGCCGACCGTGGTGGCCGACGCCACTAGAATTGTTCGCACCTGCCAAGGGAGTAAATTCTATGCAAGGCAAACCCACTTGCCCGCTCAGGCTCTGCAGACCATACCCATCACCTGGTCGTTTGCTGTGTGGGGTCTGGACCTCGTCGGCCCCTTGCATAAGGCACCCGGGGGCTACACGCACCTATTGGTCGCCATCGACAAATTCTCCAAGTGGATCGAGGTCCGACCCCTAAACAGCATCAGGTCCGAGCAGGCGGTGGCGTTCTTCACCAACATCATCCATCGCTTTGGGGTCCCGAACTCCATCATCACCGACAATGGCACCCAGTTCACCGACAGAAAGTTCCTGGACTTCTGCGAGGATCACCACATCCGGGTGGACTGGGCCGCCGTGGCTCACCCCATGATGAATGGGCAAGTAGAGCGTGCCAACGGCATGATCCTGCAAGGGCTCAAGCCGCAGATCTACAACGACCTCAACAAGTTCGGCAAGCGATGGATGAAGGAACTCCCCTCGGTGGTCTGGAGTCTGAGGACGACACCGAGCCGAGCCACGGGCTTCACACTGTTCTTTCTAGTCTATGGGGCCGAGGCCATCTTGCCCACAGACTTAGAATACGGTTCCCCGAGGACGAGGGCCTACGACGACCAAAGCATTCGAGCTAACCGAGAAGACTCACTGGACCAACTGGAAGAGGCTCGGGACATGGCCTTACTACACTCGGCGCGGTACCAGCAGTCCCTGCGACGCTACCACGCCCAAGGGGTCCGGTCTCGAGACCTTCAGGCGGGCGACTTGGTGCTTCGGCTGCGACAGGACGCCCGAGGGCGGCACAAGCTCACGCCTCCCTGGGAAGGGCCGTTCGTCATCGCCAAGGTTCTGAAGCCCGGGACGTACAAGCTGGCCAACAGTCAAGGCGAGGTCTACAGCAACGCTTGGAACATCCGACAGCTACGTCGCTTCTACCCTTAAGATGCTTTCAAGTCGTTCATACACCTCGCTCACGCACAAAGTTTAGTCATCAAGGAAGGGTCAGCCTTGCCTCGGCAAATCCCGACCCTCCCTCGGGGGCTAAAAGGGGGGAACCCCCTCTGCGTCAAAATTTTCCTCGGAAAAAGATCTTTTCTGCCAGAATGTCTTTCGTGCTTTTCGACTACTTCGAAAGTGGATCCTGAAAACGACGGAGTACACGTAAGCAGCCAAGGTTGACTGAGCCGAGGGACTCCTACGCCTCCGGGATACGGATACCTCACTCATCACCTTCTGCGATAAGTAACTCGCGCTCGGATAAGTGATTCCGCGGACCGAACAAGTCTTCACGCTCGAAAATTCTTCTGCCGAAACGATTTTTCGGGCCTTCTCGGCTACATCGACAGCAGAATCCTACGGACGAGTAAGAGTACATGTAAGCGGCAAGGCCGACCGAGCCGAGGGATTCCTACGCCTCTGGGATACGGATACCTCACTCATCACCTTTCGTGAAAAGTAATTCTCGCTCGGACAAACAATTCTGTTACCGACAAATAAGTCCAGATACTCGAAACAAGAGGAAAAGAAACGCAGCTTTACAACACGACGACAGTATGTTTGGGCCTCGGCGGCCGCAGAAAACATACACTACAAGATGACCCGATCCTGCAGGCTCGGACCTTGATAGTTGAAGGGAGCAGCAGCACCCTCGGCGTCAACTACACCTTCGGCAAAGTCCGGCCTAGCCTCGGACGGCGACGCGGTCGGAGGATCTCCACCCCGAAGGACGACATCAGCACCACGCCTGGGCCATCGCCGCCAGGGTCTTCTTCAGGAATCCGGCTCGAGCAGACCGCTCGGCCGGCCACCCCGAAGCCTCAGCCAGCTGTCCCCCGAGGACATCAGCCCGGCTCGTGGCCTCGGCAACTCGACTCTGGCGTCGGTCCCGCCAGTGGACGACCCGGCCAGGCTCCGGCCGACCAAATCTTCTTTTTCGAGCCAACTCTGCCTCTGTCCATGCTGACACCGCTACCTCCGGCTTCGGCTCATCGAAGGGCGGCCGAGGGGTTCCTTTAACTAAGCAAGAGAAGCCTCGGGCGGCAAGGCTGACCGAGCTGAGGGACTCCTACGCCTCAGGGATACGGATACCTCACTCGTCACCTTCGCACGAGGCAACTCACGCTTGGTGAAGCGGTTCAGATAGGCAACAAGCGAGTCTTAGTGCTCGAAATGAGGAAAAAACAAGGCTCCATGCCGAAAATACATACACGTTCAGGCCCCGACAGCCATAATGAACAGACACCAGCGCTCAAGGTGCCATTACAAACGGAACTCCGGTTCTGCCTCCGCAGGTACGAACAACCCCACACGATTGGGGGGCCTGCGGAGCAACAGAAGGCCGACGGATGGCTCGCCGCCGCCCGCTCCAACAGCGACGACGATGACTTTCTGCTCCGAGGGGCCGAACAGCAGCAGCGATGACCTCAGGGTGGATGCTGCTGCCATAAGGCCCTCACCCACGTCCTCACTCGAGAGGCGAGGACGAGCAGAAGGCCGTAGAGTTGGAGGTCAGTCCACGGGCGGCACCGATTATCTCGTCGGCGGAGAAACCTCTTCCGGCTGCCGCGGCGGAAGGTGGCACCGGAAGCAGCGTCGAAGCCGCTCGGGCTGGAGAGCCGAACATGCGGCAGCTGCCAGCGCCACGAACGGCGAACGCCCTTCCCCCCGATCGCTGAGGAGCGGGCCGCTGGTAGCACGAAAACCGACCCCAACTCGGCGCACTCCCCTCCCTAGCACTGATGATGAACATCCTTGAAGCTGAGGGAGGGGCAGAGGCCGCAGCCCGGCTTGCTTCTCCCCACCCAGGGGCTGGTGGTCACCGTCTTGGGTGACCACCGGCGAGGGGATGCGGCCGGGCTGCCTGATGAAAATCCTTGAAGCCGAACGATGGCTAAAAGGTACCAACTTCCGCGAAGTTGTGTTCCTCCAACGACAAAGCGGAAGGATCGAGGGTGTTCCCCATCCGGGGGCTCGGAAGGTGGAAAGACGCGATGCATAAGGGAGCGCGAAGACATGGTTGCCTTTCAAGGGGGTCACCCTCCTTTTAAAGGCAACTCTCCCCACTTGCGTCCTCAGCCATCGCGGGCTGAGTCTTCTCCAACACGCTCCAAGGTCCTCCCCCTACGACCCGGGGGCTAGGTCCCACGCGTCATGCAAGCTGGCCCAGGGCAGAAGAAGCCAAACCGCCGCGCGCGGTGCGCGCAACTGCCCAGCGGTTACAAGCATTCCTCCACTTTCGCCCAGACCAACGGGTGAAAGGGCGGACAGCCATGCAGGCGGCATGCAACCGCGCCAAGTGGGCACACCCCTTCAACTCCAACACGCCCAACATGGAGGCCCAGGCCCACACGTCATGCAACCGGCGCGCCGGTTGCTACGTGCGAGCAACTGCACCGCCACTCGCGCCACTACCGCGCCTCCTCGACTGCGGAACTAGTACCGTGACTCGAGGCAACCCTGCGTATGACCCAACAGTGCCAGCCAGGCACGTCGGTCACGGGTCAGTCAGCTGTGGGAGAAGGCGCGACGGCCAATACGACCAAAAATGGGCCGGCAGTAATGGCGGTGGCAGACGGGCGAAAGCAGCGGTCACGTCGTTAGCCAAGCTCACGTCCCATCTAGGGACAGCAAGGGAACCCTCTCTCGCGGCGTGAAGACGGCGCGCCCGTGTTCCGTTCCTCGAACGGCTCGCACGCGCGCAACGGCTACCCCGTGAACCACTCGTCCCGTCGCATTAACTCTGCGGCAGGACAGGCGGTACCTTTGGCAGGAGAAGCAGGCGACGCTTCGCCTTCGCCATAATGACCACGTCAAAAAAAGGTGCGCCACGTCATTTCGATTTCATATCCTTTTCCTCTTTCTCTCTCTTACAATAGGGATCGGGAAAGGGGATACCCCAAAAGGGATCCTTCCCCGCGAAGGAAACGGGCCCCGAGCCCCCCTACTGATCAGAGGTTCGAAGGCTGGCCCCTCGGAGGGGTTCAACAGCCGCCTCAGAGCGCTCGGGCTCCGCGCCCACTACTGGTCAGAGGTTCGAAGGCCGGCCCCTCGGAAGGGTTCAACGGCCGCCTCAGGCCACTCGGGCTCCGCGCCCACTACTGATCAGGGGTTCGTAGGCGGGCCCTCGAAGGGTTCACAGCCGCCTCAGACGCAGAGCGAGGGATGACCCTGGGTACGTTCGATACATAACCAAGGCTCGGGCTACGCTCCCGAGGTACCCTAGGACATTTCCGAGACCAGCGGGAACGATCTTGTGACGGAATCCCATCAGAGGGAGGCATCGAGCCCTCGGACCCCGTCAAAAGGGGACCAGGTCCGGCAGATCACCTGCAGGTACTTTTGGAGCGCGCCTCCGGGCCTCTAGCCGACCCCTAACAAATGGGGCACGAGCGTCCACTCGGATTACCCGTCAGCAGCTCACTGGAGACACCATGTTCGGCGCCCTCCAAGGGCAACATGGCGCTTTTCCCCCCCTCCTTCTTGCGGAAAGGCGACGCAGGGGCATATGTAAAAAAGTCGAGTCTGTCCTTGACCGCCCTCTCGCCCTGTGCGAAGGCTCGGGGGCTGCTCTCGCAAACCCGGCTCCGGCCAAACCGTTGACAGCGTCAACATACCAGCCCGAGAACTTGGGAGCTGATCGTGCACCCGGGCTACAGCCAGCTCGCATGAGGGAACAACCAGACCGGCCGAAGCATTGCGAAATGCATTAAGACCTCGAAGGAGTCAAACCACTCCTCCGAGGCCTCGGGGGCTACACCCGGCGGGTGCGCTCGCGCGCACCCACCGGAACAAAACGCAACCGAGAAAGGCTGTCCCCCTTGCAAAAAAGTGCGACAAAAGCCTCCAAGCGAGTATTAACACTCCCTTCGAGACTCGGGGGCTACTGTCGGGGACCATAATTAGGGGTACCCTCAAGACTCCTAATCTCAGCTGGTAACCCCCATCAGCACAAAGCTGCAAAGGCCTGACGGGTGCGATTAAGTCAAGGATCGGTCCACTCAAGGGACACGATCTCGCCTCGCCCGAGCCCAGCCTCGGGCAAGGGCAGCCGACCCCGGAGGATTTACGTCTCGCCCGAGGACCCCCTCTAAGCAACGGACACACCTTCGGCTCGCTCGAGGCCCAGTCTTCACCAAGAAGCAACCTTGGCCAAGTCGCCACGACGACCGACCGTATCGCAGGAGCATTTAATGAAAAGGTGGCCTGACACCTTATCCTGACGCGCACCCTTCAGTCGACAGAGCCGAAGTGACCGTAGTCACTTCGCCGCTCCACTGACCGGCCTGACAAGAGGACAGCGCCGCCTGCGCCGCTCCAACTGTTGTGCCACTCGACAGAGTGAGGCTGACAGCAGCCAAGTCCGGCCTCAGGCGCCATAGGGAACTCCGCTTCGCCCGACCCCAGGGCTCGGACTCTGGCTCAGCCCCGGAAGACGATGAACACCGCATCGCCCGACCCCAGGGCTCGGACTCGGGCTCAGCCCCGGAAGACGACGAACTCCGCATCGCCCGACCCCAGGGCTCGGACTCGGGCTCAGCCCCGGAAGACGACGAACTCCGCCTCGCCCGACCCCAGGGCTCGGACTCGGGCTCAGCCCCGGAAGAAGACAAACTCCGCCTCGCCCGACCCCAGGGCTCGGACTCGGGCTCAGCCCCGGAAGACGACTAACTCCGCCTCGCCCGACCCCAGGGCTCGGACTCAGCCCTGGCCTCAGCCGACGGTCTCCGCCTCGCCCGACTTAGGGGCTCGGACTCGACCTCGACCTCGGAGGAGCCACCGCCTCGCCTAACCTAGGGCTCGGACCGACCACGTCACAGGTGGGGCCATCATTACCCTACCCCTAGCTAGCTCTGGCTACGGGGAACAAGATCGGCGTCCCATCTGGCTCGCCCCGGTAAACAAGTAATGATGGCGCCCCGCTTGCTCCATGACGACGGCGGCTCTCAGCCCTCTTACGGAAGCAAGGAGACGTCAGCAAGGACTCGACAGCCCCGACAGCTGTCCTTCCGCGAGGCTCCAGCGCTCCTCCGACGGCCACGACATCACACGAACAGGGTGCCAAAACCTCTCCGGGTGCCACGACGGCATGTACTTAGGGCGCTAGCTCCTCTCTGCTAGACATGTTAGCACACTGCTACATCTCCCAGTTGTACACCTGGACCCCCTCCTTACGCCTATAAAAGGAAGGTCCAGGGCCCTCTTACAGAAGGCTGGCCGCGCGGGGAAGGACGAGACGGCGCGCATAAGCCTCTCGCTCTCTCCCACGCGGACGCTTGTAACCCCCTACTGCAAGCGCACCCGACCTGGGCGCGGGACAAACACGAAGGCTTCGGGTTTCCCCTTTTACGCCTGTCTCCCTCCGGCTTCTCTTCCCCCCTTCGCGCTCCGTCTCGCGCCGACTCATCTGGGCTGGGGCACGTGGCGACAATTTACTCGTCGGCCCAGGGCCCCCGGGTTCGAAACGCCGACAATTTTTGACCTAAATTTTCTTCTGATATGATAAAAAAAGATAGACCTTGGTTCTATTTCATCTCTTCAACAAGTTTAGTAATAAACATAACGGCCCTATTGTTCCGATGGAGTCTTTGCTATTCAATTTGTCCCATAGATCCTAAACTGAGTAGCAAGGAGATTTTTTCTCCATGGATTCTCTCAATTTCACTGATCACTAAACCACCCCTGAGTTGTGGATTTATGTTTGAGGAACACTTGCGTCATTTGTTGATTAGATGTTTAAAAAAAACAGAAAAAAATTACCCTATGGAGTTTCCATATGGTTCTAGGATGCAGAGTTCAAGTCTCATTACCCTCCTCTTCAGCTCCTGGGCTGTCCTCCGATGCTGATCCAACTATTTGTCAACACAATTTAGATATTACAGAGATATTTCACACTAAAAGTGAGACATTTTGAAGAAGCATTCTTGACTCAAGGTCTACCTGTGATTCCAGTTCCTTGCTTCTGTTTACCCAGTGAGCAGATAGCGCCCTTATATCCTCTCCCGGCTTGGCCACACCATCATCCTGAAAAATCAAATCCTCGTCAATGTTCTCGCTGTTCCTTCGATCGGACATCAGAATGGATCTTCAGAATTCGTTTACGTTATCAAATGCAACTCTGGCAAAGGCATCCGTGATGTCAGACTCGGTTCTCAAAGAGTAACAATCTTTGAATTGTCTTAGTGTGGGATCCCTGCTCTCGAGGCACTTTTCAAGATGATTGAGCTGTTCTGCTAAATTGTTCACCGGAAATTCACCCTCACTCATCGAATTGTTCCTATCATTCAGCTTTCCTAACAAATATGAGCAGTGCAGCAGCGTTGTCATCACTGGAAGTTGTGATCTGAAACCATCCAACTCATTGCGGAACTGCACATGAGAAGAATTATTCATCATGGGAGTTGTCCGCTGATTTGAATATTAACTGAAAAGCAATGACTAGGAACATAAATAGATCCAAACTGGGTATTGGACATTTACATGAAGTGATCAGTACACCACCATTATTAAATATTAGGTCATGTATGTAAATGTGAAAGCTACATGATCATTGAATAGCAGATGGTCATTTAACCAGAAGCTAATCTATTAAGCGCTAAATTTAAAACTACATGAGAAAATGATTTCTTAAAGTGTAACTGCTGGAAAAGCAAAGGAAGTGGAGAGAGCGCAAGGGGAGGAGACCTGATCTGCGCTACATAGCGATGCACGCAACTGCTCATCTTTGTCCCCTAAGCATTTCTGCAGCTTGCTCACCTCATCCTCCAAATTTCTCGTCTTTAGCTCAGCAACCTTTTAACAATTTCCAATCCATGGTGACACAGAGCACCAGAGTCTTACCAACTACACAGAAAGAAACGTACCTTTCTGGCTTCTATCTCCTGAGCCAGCAACAGTTCCTGTGAAGCAAGCCTGTTCCTGGCATCCCTGAGCTCGGTAGCCATTGCAGTCACATTCCTCTTCAGGCTTAGTTTCTTCTCAACAAGATCCCTCAGTAGTGGATCCAACTCAAGTGAGCATGACAACGATGAAGGAATTGCTGTACTCTCTGAAACTAGCATCACCCAAAGGCTGGACTTTTGCAGACCCAACAGGAAGGATATCAAACACAAAGACTGCTCTCGGAAGTAACAAGTCTCAGCATCATGGCAGCAAGACTTAATATAAAGACAGCAGAGAATTGAACTCTGCTTTGATCAAACGGATGCGTCTTCACTCGCTGCATGTTGGGTCTGCAAGGAACTCATCTTAGTTTTCTCATCCAGTGGCCACTGCAGACTGCAGTCTAGTTTTGTGCTTGCTGCAAGCATCGTGCTGTAGTTGTGCTAAAGCTTCTGAATTGAGACCCTTCGCTTTCTTTCGATCAAGGCCACGAACTTGTGTGGAGCCGGACAATTTCTACTAAATGACCGATATGTTGCTTTCATTAGCCATTTCAGAAATCCTGTGGCGGTGGTGATCGGTGAGGGAGTCAAGACATATCAGTATAAAAATCATATGATCCAGTAACATATATCACAAGATAGGATTTTATACATTATTAGCTAGGGTTAGAGATAAATGTGGGTATCCGAATTGTTATAACAAATTTTATATTTTAAAATAAATTTGTATAAAATTTTATGCTAATATTAAAGCACATTATTATAAATAAAAAGAAAAATTTATATAAATTGTTTTATACATTATTTATCCCACAACCAAAAAAAATAGAAAAAATATTTATATCTAAATTTTTTCGAATTTTATATTTATTATTTGAAAAGATATATGATGATTTTAAGGTTTATTTTTTATTAATCTTTACAAACTAAAAATAAGAATATGTATTTATATAGTATAATTTATATCTTATTTATTCATAATTAAAAAACAAAAAAAATATTGGAATAAGTATCTGTTTCCATCCCCACAATCATCTTTACCGGTTAAGGCTTCCAAAAAAAGAGATTTGTTAAATTAAGATGTACCTTGTTCCAAATTAAGATGACAATTAGCATCAAATCCAAGTGCTACGCTCGATTGTCCCAAGAAGGAGAGGGTCCCTTTTCTTGGGTTCGCCTCAAGCCCTCAATCGCGGAACGAACACTTCGGTCTTGTTCAACCGTCGAGCCAGATCGACTATAGTTGCATGCACGATCAATTAGCTAAGTCAAGTGTTGAACACCAAAAGTGGCCCACGGTTTAGCCTTAGGGCCTGGACGGTTACGATCAGATTAACTCGGACGATTATCCTTATCTTATGCGTGATTATGCATCTAATTACGTGGGATTTGTTAGCTATCGTCTAAGGATGTGTCCAGACCTCCCCGTATATATCTGAACGAGTATGGCTGATTGAAAACCCCGAACATATTCCAATCGAACCAATTACTTTCTTTATCATTTTTGCCCTAAAAGTAGATGTAGCGTAGTTGTACTTATAGATTTCCGCATATCCACCTCCACCCATATTCGATTCTACGTCGTCTAGATCCGTCTTGGTTGGCCTGCCGACTCTAAGAAGACCCTAAGATCTTACCTCTCCTAGGGACAAGATCTGATTGTCATTCCAAGAGATCTCTGTCTCGAGTTGATCTCTTAATTTATAGGCGACTCTACGTCGTCTGTGGACGCCCCGGGTGACCTGTCAACTCGGAGCACCCTAAGATCTCTCTCATATGGAACGAGATATAGGTTCCTGCGAGAAGGAAGACGACCCTGCGCCATCACGGACCGTCCGGCCCAGAGCGTGGACCGTCTGGTGCGACGCAGGAAAGGCGTCGCTCCTGCGCTCAGGTCGCGGACCGTTCAGCCTAGAGTCACGAATTGTCCACGCCGTCGTAGAGAGCACCGCCAGGCAGTACACTCTAGTGATTCGCATTGCCCAGATCGACGCTAACGCCAAGGTCTGATGAAAGACACAGGTGATTAGTAGAGACTTGTAGACTAGGAGAGATCAGTGAGACAGGATCTCAAATATTTCTTCCTGGCGATCTTTGATTTGTTTTGGTGTGTGCTCTTTTTGCCATGAGAGGCTCTAAGGCAGTCCACACAGGTTACCTTTTCTTCTTCCTCTAGATATAATCTCCTCTATTTTGAAGCTCTTTGTAACACCCAATTTTTTGAACCAATAAAAATTTCCAAGATTTAGTTTGATTTATTAAGATATGAGTGGTTTAGAATCACAAGTTATAGTTTTAAGTATTTTATTTTATTATAAAATAATTAAAACAAAATATAAGGTTGAACTTGCTTTCTTGCATTCATGTCGTTGCATAGTGTTTCTAGATGCAAAACCTATTTGAAACATGATAACAAACCTCATAGAAGTGCCCGATAATTTTTCTTATTTTATGATTACTTTTCCTATTTTCAAAAAGCAAAAATCTATTTATTAGAGACATTTAAAAAAATTTATAACCTCAAAATATTTTATTTGTGTTTGTTGGGTGCCAAAACATTTCTAGGAATTTTCCTAAAGTTTTTGGAGCCATTTGAACATTTTTTGGCATTAAAAATGAATTTCCATATTTTCTGAAAATAGAAAATCTTTAAAATTTGAATTTATCCTAAATTTAGATAAACCCAAGCCATCTCTATAAATATATGTCTCGCTTTCCCATCCTAAAACATAAAACAGTTTATTCTGATTCCATCTACAACCCTGCAATAGTCCATCGAAGTTCAAGTTTTTTCCCAACTCTAACAACAAATCCGACGAGTAATTTCTCTTCATCCGTTCATCTTTCGGGGTAACCCAGAATATCGCCGTGTCCGGCTCGACGAGAGCTTCGTCATCGCGCTTTGAGTTCGTCCATCGGATCTCTGGTTCATCATCAATCTGTGAAAAAACCGAGATGTCTAGCAGTAGTGTGGATTGAAGGGCTTAGTTGGAAGGTAAGTTTGGTGGTATGTTAGTGAAAGGGAATTAGGCTTACACCTAGTTCCTATATAATTTTGGTGGTTGAATTGCCCAACACAAATCTTTGGACTAACTAGTTTGCCCAAGTGTATAGATTATACAGGTGTAAAAAGGTTCACACTCAGCCAATAAAAGACCAAGTTTTGGATTCAACAAAGGAGCAAAGGGGCGACCAAAGGCACCCCTGGTCTGGCGCACCGGACTGTCCGGTGTGCCACCGGACATGTCCGGTGCACCAGGGGGACTCAGACTCAAACTCGCTACCTTCGGGAATTTCCAGAGGCGACTCGGCTATAATTCACCGGACTGTCCGGTGTACACCGGACAGTGTCCGGTGCGCCAAGGGAGGTCGGCCTCAGTGTAACGCCCCGAATTTTGCAGTTGAATTTTTTCTTTTCTTTACTCGCCAAAATTCGGGCGTTACCTTTTCCTTTTCTTTTTCCCCTCGCTAAACCTTGACCTTTTCCAAAGTTCTAGCGGGATTCGGTTTGGAATTCCCGTACGTATAAAAACCCTAAATGCTTTATGTTGTTTGATGCACCATGCCGAACCTTGCATTTCTTTTGATTGCTTTGAAAGTGCAAATGCATTCATGTAGAAAGATCGGATTTCGAAAATGTGGAGAAGATCTTTTCTTTCTTTTTTCTCCCTCTCTTTTTCTCTCCTCTTTTTCTCTCTCTCCCGCGCCCTGGGCCGACCCCGGCCGGCCCAGCCGCCCCCTGCGCCCCCCCCTCTTGGGCCCGAAGCAGGCCCAGCCGCCCCCCACCCCCCCCCTCTTTTTCCCCAAATCCCCTCTCCCTCTCCCTCATTCTCTCCCTCTCTCCCTCCCCACCCAAGCCGCCGCCCCCACCCACCTCCCTGCCCTAGCCGTCGCCGCTGCCCCGACCCCGGCTGCGCGCCCTCGCCGTCGGCCACCCCCCTCGCCGGTGAGCCCCCTCCCCTCCCCCTTCTCCCTCCTCTCTCCTTCCCCCTCCCCTCCTTCTCCCCTTGGCCGCTGGCCCTTGGCCGCGCCGCCCGGCCCCCTGGCCGCGCCCGCCGCCCGCTCGGCCCCCTGGCCGCGTCCGCCGCCCGCTCGGCCCCCTGGCCGCGCCCGCCGCCCGCCCTGGCCCCTGGTCGCGCCCCCCCCCTGTCCCGGGCCGGTTCAGCCGGCCTCGGCCCCGGCTCAGCCGCCCCCGGCCCCAGCTCGGCCGCCCCCCCCGCGCTCGGCCGCCCCAGCTCGGCCGCCTGCCCCCGGGCCGGTTCAACCGCCCTAGGGCCGGTTCAACCGCCCCCCCCCTTCTGTTTTTTTTTTTATTTTTTTATTTTTTTTTATTTACTTTCTGTGATCATAATTACCGTATTTTAAGTAGGCTAATCACTGTTCATGCTATGGGAAAATAGGAAGTTTAATTTAAAATTCCGTTATGCTATTGATTCACGTAGTTAATTGTTTACCCTGTGCAATGTTGATCAACTAAAAGTGATTAGGTTTCCATTAGTATATATAAATATGTATAACAGAATTATTTTGTTAAAAACCAATTGTGTCATTAGTGCATAAGATTTAACCCCCCTGCGAGACCTTTCCCGTTTCTTTCTAACCATAACAAATGCGTTATCGAATGTCATACTTGATGCATATTCGCTTATTTGGTTATCTTGTATGGTGTACTGTTCTTTTGTATTAAATATGTGGATGTATGTATGTATGTTTGCGCTCGCATAGAGAACGATCCGGTCGAAGAGCCCGAGGAATTCGCAGGAGAAGCCCCTGAGCAGCAGTCGTTTGGTGGAGGCAAGTGTCCTTTGACCTATCTATGTCCTATTCATTCTTTAATTCACCTCCCGCATTACACATTTATACCTAAGGATTGACTAGCTTTTGTTATCCATGTCCTTGTTTACCTATTTGGGTCGGATTATTACTACTTAGTCTGATGCTATTGCTCAACTCTAATCAATGAACATGATGTGATTATCTATGATACGCTGTTTTCCCGTTCTTCTTTATGATTATACTTGTGGTTTTCAAGGGGACTCGAGCGGTTTCTCGAGTGCCTCTCCGTAAGGACCTGTTCTATGGATGACCGCCCGGGAAAACAGTGCAACCATGAGGGTGGAATGGGGTGCCCTTAGCTGAATAATTAGAGGATCCGGGGTGTAGTTCACTTAGCCGTCGTGCCGTCAATGGGGCTCAGTGTATGCGGCTCGCTCTGCCAAGTTTGGGTTCGCCCCTTGGGGAGGAGTGCGGTGCATTTAGGAAACCTAACGGGTGGCTACAGCCCCGGGGAATCTTTGTAAAGGCTTCGTAGTGAATCCCTGGCCATTCACCTCGGGAGTGAATAAGGGTCTTGCAAGCCCGGGCTAGAGAGGGAATCACGGCTTGTGGGTAAAGTGCACAACCTCTGCAGAGTGTTATGAAACTGATATATCAGCCGTGCTCGCGGTTATGAGCGGCCAAGGGAGCTCCAGTGATTAGTGGTACTTGATCAGAGACATTGTGGTACAGGTGGTTATGAGATTGATGGTTCTGGTTATGATTATGGTATTGGTAAGTGGTATTCTTTCCGTTTGGAAAGGGTACATCGGGTTAACAACTTGGGTTAATGTTAAAACCTGGCTTTCTACTAGTAAGTAATAACCTGACCAACTAAAAGCAACCGCTTGACTTATCCCCACATAAAGCTAGTCCACTACAGCCAAACAGGATACTTGCTGAGTATGTTGATGTGTACTCACCCTTGCTCTACACACCAAACCCCCCCCCCAGGTTGTCAGCATTGCAACCACTGCTCAGGCGAAGATGAAGCTGTGGAAGGAGACTTCCAGGAGTTCCAAGATTACGACGAGTTCTAGGTGTGGGTTAGCGGCAACCCCCAGTCGGCTGCCTGTGAAGGCCGCGTTATCTACGTTTCTTTTCCGCACTTTGATTTATTGTAAGAACTATATGGACGTCTCAGACGTATGATGTAATCGACTATTTCCCTTATTAATACTATTTTGAGCACTGTGTGATGATGTCCATATTATGTAACTGCTGTGTACGTGAATAACTGATCCTGGCACGTACATGGTTCGCATTCGGTTTGCCTTCTAAAACCGGGTGTGACATAAGTGGTATCAAAGCCGTGCTGACTGTAGGACCGCTAACCTAGAGTAGAATGGTCGTTCTAAGGATTATAGATCTCTGTCTCTTCCTTGACTTTGATATCCCTTCAAAAGTTGGTCCTACCGACCAAACCTATGTTCTACTATATATTATACCTTGCTGAAAATCATGTTTTATTCTAATCCTTCATCTACTTATGATTCATTACTTGCTGGTCATATTAATTCTGTTCTCACCCTTTTGCTTGCGATGTCTTTTGTAGATGGCTCGACTTAGACACACTGCACGAAAGTCAGTCATCCCCTTCTTACCCTCCCGCCTTGCTGAGCATCCGCTTCGCCGTCCCGTGGCCGGACAGTCCAGCCACTTGGAGAGACTACACCACCGCCTGCGTGAGGAGCAGGAGCGTCGACGACAGGAGCAGCAGAGCTCTTCCCTCTCGCTCCACCAGGAGATAGAGTCTGTGAGGAGCTGCTCCCCTGTGCTTCCTCTGGAGCCGCCCCCTGCACCACCACTGGGCGCCCCAGCTTCTGGAGTAGCTGCTGGAGGAGACCCAGACGACGGAGATGGCGACGACAGCTCGAGCCACGACACCGACTTCTCTGCTAACCCTGAGCCGGAAGGATGGGTTGCTCGACCCATCACTCGCGACGCTGCTCGCGGGTGTCACTTCCATGATGCGCTCGACACCCTGCTACGTCGGGCATTTGACCGGCATACTTGGTCCGTCGAGTATCGCTGTGTGGTCTACCAGCATAGTCGCGGGGTCTACCCGGACCGCTGGGAGGCAACTTGCTTGGTGCGCTGCCCGGAGGACAGTCTCCAGGGTGCAGAGGCCTGTTCAGAGCACTATTCTATCTCTGAGCGGGACTCAGCTGAGGCAGCCATGCAAGATGCTGCACGGCGTGCGCTTTCGCACTACTGCTCGGTTTTCGGTGGGGCAGCTGACGGTCTTGACCTGAAGTATTACCCCCGCCGTTCATCTGGCAGCACAGGAGGCGTGATTGTCTCACCCGTCGGTGAGAGCAATCCTAGGTTGAGCAGCACAGTCAACCTAGCCGCCGTGCTAAACACGGAGCTGGACCATGCATTAGACGAGCTGAGTAGGGCTCGTGCTGAGATCGCCCAGCTGCGGGCTGAGCGCGCGGAACGTCGTTTTCTGGACGGTGGTTCCCCCGCTCCCGTTGGGACTCAGCACCCGTACCGCTCACCTCAGCGTGGACACCAGTCTTATGGCAATCCCGCCTGCAAGACCAAGATAAATCTAGAACCATAGATCGTTAGAGTTGGATCTTGTAATTAATACGAAATAAATATATACATGGAAGCTTCAGTCTTAGCGTTAGTCTCGGTCTTAGTTAGTTTCAGTTAGACAGGGTAGTTTGCTATATCCTGTGCATTTATGTTTGTCATGATGAACTATGTTTGGTTTGGATCTTTGTAATGATTGTCACCAGAGTGTGGGTATCCCCTGCATTTTGGTTTACATACTATGTCAATAAAGTTAGTTATATAGTTGGGAAACCCATTATTCTACTTTCCTCTTTATCTGAGAAGCTGTGTGGTCTGTGTTGGAGATCAGTGAAGATGCTCATCTGTTCAGTGCTGTTGGAGAATTCTATACTCTTTTCTTATGCTGCAAGCTTTGCCAGATCAGTTCTGATGTATGGTTGCGTTCTGCAGATGTCAGAGAACAGGCGTAGAGGAGGAAGGCGTGCTCAGCAGGAGCGAGCCGCTCCGCAGGATGAGGTGCCCCAGCAGCAGCACCTGCCGCCCCCGCCCCCGATGTCGATTGAGCAGATGTTTCTGATGCAGACTCAGGCAGTTCAAGCCATCGGTCAGACTCTGGCCGCCATTCAGCAGCAGCAACAGCAGCAACAGCAGCAAGCACCACCCCAGCCTCAGATGCCTCAGATGCCTAGAGACAAGCGTGCTGAATTCATGAGAGGTCATCCACCAACGTTCGCTCACTCTTCTGACCCCATGGATGCTGAAGATTGGCTGCGCACTGTGGAGCGGGAGTTGCATACCGCTCAGTGCGATGACAGGGAGAAAGTCTTGTATGGTCCCCGTCTGTTGAGAGGAGCAGCCCAGTCATGGTGGGAGTCTTACCTCGCCACCCATGCCAACCCCGACACCATCACCTGGGAAGAATTCAGAAGTAGCTTTCGTCAGTATCATGTGCCTGCAGGTCTGATGACAGTGAAGAAGGAGGAGTTCCTGGCTCTTAAGCAAGGGTCATCGTCTGTCAGTGAGTATCGAGACAGGTTTCTGCAATTGTCTCGCTATGCTCCTGAAGATGTCAACACCGACGCCAAGCGACAGTACCGTTTTCTGAGAGGCTTGGTTGACCCTCTGCAGTATCAGCTGATGAACCACACCTTCCCGACATTCCAGCACCTGATTGACAGAGCAATCATGACAGAAAGGAAGCGCAAGGAGATGGAAGATCGTAAGCGCAAGATCAGTGGACCCCAACCTGGAAGCAGCAGCCGTCCTCGTTTCTCAGGCAATCAACCTCAGCAGTTCAGGCAGAACCAGCGTCCACCTCAGCAGCATCAGCAGCGTCAGCAGTATCAGCAGTTCCAAAGGCAGTATCCTCAGCATCAGTACCAGAACCGTCAGAGCAATCAGTCAGGAGGTCAGTTTCAAAAGCAGAATCAGCAAGCACCTCGTCTTCCTGCCCCAGCAAATCAGCAGAACAGTCAGGCAGCACCAGCTCAAGTTGGAAACAGGGCATGTTTCCACTGTGGAGAGCAAGGCCACTGGGTGATGCAATGTCCGAAGAAGGCAGCCCAGCAGCAGTCAGGCCCCAATGCCCCAGCAAAGCAGAATGTGTCTCAGTCTGGAGCAGGCAATCGCTCTCAGCAGCGCTATAATCATGGAAGATTGAATCACTTGGAGGCTGAAGCAGTTCAGGAGACCCCCGGCATGACAGTAGGTATGTTCCCAGTCGACTCCCATATTGCAGAAGTGTTATTTGATACTGGAGCAACGCATTCTTTCATTACTGCATCATGGGTAGAAGCACATAATCTTCCAACTACTACCATGTCAACCCCTATTCAAATTGACTCAGCCGGTGGTAGAATTCGAGCCGATAGCATTTGTTTGAATATAAGTGTGAAAATAAGGGGGATAGCATTTCCCGCCAACCTTATAGTAATGGGTACTCAGGGAATAGATGTCATCCTAGGGATGAATTGGTTAGATAAGTATCAGGCAGTCATCAGTTGTGATAAAAGGACAATCAAGTTGGTGTCCCCACTAGGAGAGGAAGTGGTGACCGAGTTAGTCCCGCCTGAGCGAAAGAAAGGAAGTTGTTATCAGATGGCTGTTGATAGCAGTGAAGCAGACCCAATTGAGAGTATCAAGGTTGTGTCTGAATTCCCAGATGTGTTTCCAAAGGATTTACCGGGTATGCCACCAGAGCGAAAAGTTGAGTTTGCTATAGAGCTTCTTCCTGGAACCGCCCCTATCTTCAAGAGAGCTTACAGAATATCTGGACCAGAGTTGGATGAACTTAAGAAGCAGATTGATGAGTTGTCAGAGAAAGGTTACATCCGGCCAAGCACCTCGCCTTGGGCCGCCCCTGTCTTGTTCGTGGAGAAGAAAGATGGCACCAAGAGGATGTGTATCGATTATCGAGCTTTGAATGAGGTCACGATCAAGAACAAGTATCCTTTGCCCAGAATAGAAGATCTGTTCGACCAGTTGAGAGGAGCCAGTGTGTTCTCCAAGATTGATCTGAGGTCAGGTTATCATCAGCTCAGGATCCGACCTTCGGACATTCCGAAGACGGCATTCATTTCCAAGTATGGTTTATATGAGTTCACAGTGATGTCTTTTGGTTTGACCAATGCGCCAGCGTTCTTTATGAACTTGATGAACAGTGTATTCATGGATTATCTTGATAAGTTCGTGGTGGTATTCATTGATGACATTCTGGTTTATTCTCAAAGTGAAGAAGAGCATGCAGATCATTTGAGGATGGTATTGCAGAGATTGCGAGAGCACCAGTTGTATGCAAAGTTGAGCAAGTGTGAGTTCTGGATCAGTGAAGTCCTGTTCTTGGGTCACATAATCAACAAAGAAGGATTGGCTGTGGATCCGAAGAAAGTGGCAGACATTTTGAACTGGAAAGCGCCAACAGATGCTAGAGGAATCAAGAGCTTCATTGGAATGGCCGGATATTATCGGCGATTCATTGAAGGGTTTTCGAAGATTGCGAAACCAATGACAGCGTTGCTAGGCAACAAGGTTGAGTTCAAGTGGACCCAGAAATGCCAAGAGGCCTTTGAAGCGCTGAAAGAGAAGTTGACTACAGCGCCTGTCCTAGTCTTGCCTGATGTGCACAAGCCCTTCTCGGTGTATTGCGATGCTTGTTACACAGGTTTGGGATGTGTGTTGATGCAAGAGGGAAGAGTTGTGGCTTACTCGTCCCGACAGTTGAAGGTTCATGAGAAGAATTACCCAATCCATGATCTAGAGTTGGCAGCAGTGGTTCACGCACTGAAGACATGGAGGCACTATCTGTATGGACAGAAGTGCGATGTTTACACAGATCACAAGAGTCTGAAGTACATATTCACTCAGTCAGAATTGAACATGAGGCAACGAAGATGGTTAGAATTGATCAAAGACTATGAGTTGGAGATTCATTACCATCCAGGCAAAGCAAACGTAGTGGCAGATGCTTTGAGCAGAAAGAGTCAAGTCAATCTGATGGTCGCTCATCCGATGCCTTATGAGTTGGCCAAGGAGTTTGACAGGTTGAGTCTCGGATTTCTGAACAATTCGCGAGGAGTCACAGTTGAATTGGAACCTACCTTGGAGCGCGAAATCAAAGAAGCGCAGAAGAATGATGAGAAAATCAGTGAGATCCGGCGACTGATTCTAGAAGGCAAAGGCAAAGATTTTCGAGAAGATGCAGAAGGTGTGGTATGGTTCAAAGACCGCTTGTGTGTTCCCAATGTCCAGTCCATTCGGGAGTTGATTCTCAAGGAAGCTCATGAGACAGCTTATTCGATTCACCCTGGCAGTGAGAAGATGTATCAGGATCTGAAGAAGAAATTCTGGTGGTACGGAATGAAAAGAGAAATCGCAGAGCATGTGGCTATGTGCGATAGTTGTCGAAGAATTAAGGCAGAACACCAGAGACCAGCTGGATTGTTGCAACCGTTGCAGATCCCTCAGTGGAAATGGGATGAAATTGGTATGGATTTCATAGTCGGATTGCCTCGCACTCGAGCCGGCTACGATTCCATTTGGGTAGTAGTGGACCGTTTGACCAAGTCAGCCCACTTCATACCTGTCAAGACCAGCTACAACAGTGCAGTATTGGCAGAATTGTATATGTCTCGGATCGTTTGTCTTCATGGTGTGCCAAAGAAGATAGTGTCAGACAGAGGAACGCAGTTCACCTCTCATTTCTGGCAGCAGCTGCATGAAGCCTTGGGCACGCATCTGAATTTCAGTTCAGCTTATCACCCGCAGACAGATGGTCAGACTGAAAGAACCAATCAAATTCTTGAAGATATGTTGAGAGCCTGTGCGTTGCAAGATCAGTCCGGATGGGACAAGCGATTGCCTTATGCAGAGTTTTCCTATAACAACAGTTATCAGGCCAGTTTGAAGATGTCACCGTTTCAAGCGCTGTATGGAAGGAGTTGCAGAACTCCGTTGCAATGGGATCAGCCTGGAGAGAAGCAGGTGTTCGGGCCAGATATTTTGCTTGAAGCCGAAGAGAACATCAAGATGGTCCGAGAGAATCTGAAGATAGCGCAATCAAGGCAGCGAAGCTATGCAGACACAAGAAGAAGAGAGCTGAGTTTCGAAGTCGGAGACTTTGTTTATCTGAAGGTGTCACCGATCAGAGGAGTCAGAAGATTCGGAGTGAAAGGCAAGCTAGCACCCCGCTACATTGGTCCGTATCAGATTCTTGCAAGACGAGGAGAAGTGGCTTATCAGCTCAGTTTGCCAGAGAATTTGTCTGCTGTGCATGATGTCTTTCATGTGTCTCAGTTGAAGAAGTGCTTGCGTGTGCCAGAAGAGCAGTTGCCAGTGGAAGGTCTGGAAGTCCAGGAGGACTTGACCTATGTTGAGAAGCCAGCTCAGATCCTTGAGGTTGCAGATAGAGTCACCCGAAGGAAGACCGTCAGAATGTGCAAAGTCAGATGGAGTCACCACTCTGAGGAAGAAGCAACCTGGGAGCGTGAAGACGATTTGATGGCCAAGTACCCGGAGCTCTTTGCTAGCCAGCCCTGAATCTCGAGGGCGAGATTCTTTTAAGGGGGATAGGTTTGTAACGCCCCGAATTTTGCAGTTGAATTTTTTCTTTTCTTTACTCGCCAAAATTCGGGCGTTACCTTTTCCTTTTCTTTTTCCCCTCGCTAAACCTTGACCTTTTCCAAAGTTCTAGCGGGATTCGGTTTGGAATTCCCGTACGTATAAAAACCCTAAATGCTTTATTTTGTTTGATGCACCATGCCGAACCTTGCATTTCTTTTGATTGCTTTGAAAGTGCAAATGCATTCATGTAGAAAGATCGGATTTCGAAAATGTGGAGAAGATCTTTTCTTTCTTTTTTCTCCCTCTCTTTTTCTCTCCTCTTTTTCTCTCTCTCCCGCGCCCTGGGCCGACCCCGGCCGGCCCAGCCGCCCCCTGCGCCCCCCCCTCTTGGGCCCGAAGCAGGCCCAGCCGCCCCCCACCCCCCCCTCTTTTTCCCCAAATCCCCTCTCCCTCTCCCTCATTCTCTCCCTCTCTCCCTCCCCACCCAAGCCGCCGCCCCCACCCACCTCCCTGCCCTAGCCGTCGCCGCTGCCCCGACCCCGGCTGCGCGCCCTCGCCGTCGGCCACCCCCCTCGCCGGTGAGCCCCCTCCCCTCCCCCTTCTCCCTCCTCTCTCCTTCCCCCTCCCCTCCTTCTCCCCTTGGCCGCTGGCCCTTGGCCGCGCCGCCCGGCCCCCTGGCCGCGCCCGCCGCCCGCTCGGCCCCCTGGCCGCGTCCGCCGCCCGCTCGGCCCCCTGGCCGCGCCCGCCGCCCGCCCTGGCCCCTGGTCGCGCCCCCCCCTGTCCCGGGCCGGTTCAGCCGGCCTCGGCCCCGGCTCAGCCGCCCCCGGCCCCAGCTCGGCCGCCCCCCCGCGCTCGGCCGCCCCAGCTCGGCCGCCTGCCCCCGGGCCGGTTCAACCGCCCTAGGGCCGGTTCAACCGCCCCCCCTTCTGTTTTTTTTTTATTTTTTTTTATTTTTTTTATTTACTTTCTGTGATCATAATTACCGTATTTTAAGTAGGCTAATCACTGTTCATGCTATGGGAAAATAGGAAGTTTAATTTAAAATTCCGTTATGCTATTGATTCACGTAGTTAATTGTTTACCCTGTGCAATGTTGATCAACTAAAAGTGATTAGGTTTCCATTAGTATATATAAATATGTATAACAGAATTATTTTGTTAAAAACCAATTGTGTCATTAGTGCATAAGATTTAACCCCCCTGCGAGACCTTTCCCGTTTCTTTCTAACCATAACAAATGCGTTATCGAATGTCATACTTGATGCATATTCGCTTATTTGGTTATCTTGTATGGTGTACTGTTCTTTTGTATTAAATATGTGGATGTATGTATGTATGTTTGCGCTCGCATAGAGAACGATCCGGTCGAAGAGCCCGAGGAATTCGCAGGAGAAGCCCCTGAGCAGCAGTCGTTTGGTGGAGGCAAGTGTCCTTTGACCTATCTATGTCCTATTCATTCTTTAATTCACCTCCCGCATTACACATTTATACCTAAGGATTGACTAGCTTTTGTTATCCATGTCCTTGTTTACCTATTTGGGTCGGATTATTACTACTTAGTCTGATGCTATTGCTCAACTCTAATCAATGAACATGATGTGATTATCTATGATACGCTGTTTTCCCGTTCTTCTTTATGATTATACTTGTGGTTTTCAAGGGGACTCGAGCGGTTTCTCGAGTGCCTCTCCGTAAGGACCTGTTCTATGGATGACCGCCCGGGAAAACAGTGCAACCATGAGGGTGGAATGGGGTGCCCTTAGCTGAATAATTAGAGGATCCGGGGTGTAGTTCACTTAGCCGTCGTGCCGTCAATGGGGCTCGGTGTATGCGGCTCGCTCTGCCAAGTTTGGGTTCGCCCCTTGGGGAGGAGTGCGGTGCATTTAGGAAACCTAACGGGTGGCTACAGCCCCGGGGAATCTTTGTAAAGGCTTCGTAGTGAATCCCTGGCCATTCACCTCGGGAGTGAATAAGGGTCTTGCAAGCCCGGGCTAGAGAGGGAATCACGGCTTGTGGGTAAAGTGCACAACCTCTGCAGAGTGTTATGAAACTGATATATCAGCCGTGCTCGCGGTTATGAGCGGCCAAGGGAGCTCCAGTGATTAGTGGTACTTGATCAGAGACATTGTGGTACAGGTGGTTATGAGATTGATGGTTCTGGTTATGATTATGGTATTGGTAAGTGGTATTCTTTCCGTTTGGAAAGGGTACATCGGGTTAACAACTTGGGTTAATGTTAAAACCTGGCTTTCTACTAGTAAGTAATAACCTGACCAACTAAAAGCAACCGCTTGACTTATCCCCACATAAAGCTAGTCCACTACAGCCAAACAGGATACTTGCTGAGTATGTTGATGTGTACTCACCCTTGCTCTACACACCAAACCCCCCCCCCCCAGGTTGTCAGCATTGCAACCACTGCTCAGGCGAAGATGAAGCTGTGGAAGGAGACTTCCAGGAGTTCCAAGATTACGACGAGTTCTAGGTGTGGGTTAGCGGCAACCCCCAGTCGGCTGCCTGTGAAGGCCGCGTTATCTACGTTTCTTTTCCGCACTTTGATTTATTGTAAGAACTATATGGACGTCTCAGACGTATGATGTAATCGACTATTTCCCTTATTAATACTATTTTGAGCACTGTGTGATGATGTCCATATTATGTAACTGCTGTGTACGTGAATAACTGATCCTGGCACGTACATGGTTCGCATTCGGTTTGCCTTCTAAAACCGGGTGTGACACTCAGGAACTCGCCAGCATCGGGAAACTCAAACGGCTCGTCCACTATAATTCACCGGACTGTCCGGTGTGCACCGGACTGTCCGGTGCGACTCCGGAGCAACGGCTATCTCCGCCCCAACGGCTCTCTGCGGTGCAATAAATGCGCGCGCAGGAGTCAGAATCGCCCATGCTGGCACACCGGACAGCAAACAGTACATGTCCGGTGTGCACCGGACACCCAGGCGGGCCCACAAGTCAGAAGCTCCAACGGTCAGAATCCAACGGCAGTGATGACGTGGTAGGGGGCACCGGACTGTCCAGTGTGCACCGGACTGTCCGGTGCGCCATCGAACAGACAGGCTTCCAACGGCCATTTTTGGTGGTTGAGGCTATAAATATCCCAACCACCCCACCATTCATTGCATCCAAGCTTTCCACTTCTCAACTACTACAAGAGCTCTAGCATTCAATTCTAGACACACCAAAGAGATCAAATCCTCTCCAATTCCACACAAAGCCCTAGTGACTAGTGAGAGTGATTTGCCGTGTTCATTTGAGCTCTTGCGCTTGGATTGCTTCTTTTCTTTCTCACTTGTTCTTGTGATCAAAACTCCATTGTAATCAAGGCAAGAGGCACCAATTGTGTGGTGGCCCTTGCGGGGAAGTTTTGTTCCCAGCTTTGATTTGAGAAGAGAAGCTCACTCGGTCCGAGGGACCGTTTGAGAGAGGGAAGGGTTGAAAGAGACCCGGCCTTTGTGGCCTCCTCAACAGGGAGTAGGTTTGAAAGAATCGAACCTCGGTAAAACAAATCCACGTGTCACACACTTCATTATTCGCTTGCGATTTGTTTTGCGCCCTCTCTCGCGGACTTGTTTATACTTCTAACGCTAACCCGGCTTGTAGTTGTGTTTATATTTGTAAATTTCAGTTTCGCCCTATTCACCCCCCCTCTAGGCGACTATCAATTGGTATTAGAGCCCGGTGCTTCATTAGAGCCTAACCGCTCGAAGTGATGTCGGGAGATCACGCCAAGAAGGAGATGGAGACCGGCGAAAAGCCCACTACAAGCCACGGGAGCACTTCATCGGAAGAGTCCCGCACCAAGAGGAAGGAGAAGAAAAAGGACTCCTCCAAACGGAAGGAGAAAAAGTCTTCCTCTTCTCACCACAAAGAGAAGAAGGAAAAGTCTTCTTCCCACAAGCCGCATCGAAAAGGCGACAAGCACAAAAGGATGAGGAAGGTGGTCTACTACGAGACCGACACTTCATCAACATCGACCTCCGACTCCGATGCGCCCTCCGTCACTTCTAAGCGCCAAGAGCGCAAGAAGTACAGTAAGATCCCCCTACGCTACCCTCGCATTTCCAAACATACACCTTTACTTTCCGTCCCATTAGGCAAACCACCAACTTTTGATGGTGAAGATTACGCTAGGTGGAGCGATTTAATGCGATTTCATCTAACCTCGCTCCACAAAAGTATATGGGATGTTGTTGAGTTTGGTGCACAGGTACCATCAGTAGGGGATGAGGACTATGATGAGGATGAGTAGCCCAAATCGAGCACTTCAACTCTCAAGCAACAACAATACTCCTCGCCTCTCTGAGTAGAGAGGAGTATAACAAAGTACAAGGGTTGAAGAGCGCCAAGGAGATTTGGGATGTGCTCAAAACCGCGCATGAGGGAGACGAGCTCACCAAGATCACCAAGCGGGAAACGATCGAGGGGGAGCTCGGTCGGTTCCGGCTTCGCAAAGGGGAGGAGCCACAACACATGTACAACCGGCTCAAAACCTTGGTGAATCAAGTACGCAACCTTGGGAGCGTAAAGTGGGATGACCACGAGATGGTTAAGGTGATTCTAAGATCTCTTATTTTTCTTAACCCTACTCAAGTTCAATTAATCCGTGGTAATCCTAGATATACTAAAATGACCCCCGAGGAAGTTATCGGGAATTTTGTAAGTTTTGAGTGCATGATCGAAGGCTCGAGGAAGATCAACGAGCTTGATGATGCCACCACATCCGAAGCTCAACCCGTTGCATTCAAGGCAACGGAGGAGAAGAAGGAGGAGTCTACACCAAGTCGACAACCAATAGACGCCTCCAAGCTCGACAATGAGGAAATGGCGCTCGTCATCAAGAGCTTCCGCCAAATCCTCAAGCAAAGGAGGGGGAAGGATTACAAATCCCGCTCCAAGAAGGTAAGCCCGGTCATTTTATTGCTAAATGTCCTATATCCAGTGACAGTGACCGAGGTGACGACAAGAAGGGGAGGCGAAAGGAGAAGAAGAGATACTACAAGAAGAAGGGCGGCGATGCCCATGTTTGTCGGGAGTGGGACTCCGACGAAAGCTCAAGCGACTCCTCCGACGACGAGGACGCCGCCAACATCGCCGTCACCAAGGGACTCCTCTTCCCCAACGTCGGCCACAAGTGCCTCATGGCAAAGGACGGCAAAAAGAAGGTTAAATCTAAATCCTCCACTAAATATGAATCCTCTAGTGATGACAATGCTAGTGATGAGGAAGATAGTTTGCGTTCCCTTTTTGCCAACCTTAACATAGCTCAAAAGGAAAAATTAAATGAATTGGTTAGTGCTATTCATGAAAAGGATGACCTTTTGGATTCCCAAGAGGACCTCCTTATTAAGGAAAACAAGAAACATGTTAAGGTTAAAAATGCTTATGCTCTAGAAATTGAAAAATGTGAAAAATTATCTAGTGAGCTAAGCACTTGCCGTGTGATGATTGACAACCTTAGGAATGAAAATGCTAGTTTAAATGCTAAGGTTGATTCACATGTTTGCAATGTTTCAACTTCAAATCCCAGAGATGATAATGTTGATTTACTTGCTAGGATTGATGAGTTGAATGCTTCCCTAGCTAGCCTTAAAATTGAAAATGAAAAATTGCTTGTTAAGGCTAAAGATCTTGATGTTTGCAATGCTACTATCTCCGACCTTAGAACTAAAAATGACATGTTACAAGCTAAGGTTGTAGAATTAAAATCTTGCAAACCCTCTACATCTATTGTTGAGCATGTATCTATTTGTACTAGATGTAGAAATGTTGATATTGATGCTATTCATGATCATATGGCTTTAATTAAACAACAAAATGATCATATAGCGAAACTAGATGCTAAAATTGCCGAGCACAACTTAGAAAATGAGAAATTTAAATTTGCTCGTAGCATGCTTTATAATGGGAGACGCCCTAGCATCAAGGATGGCATTGGCTTCCAAAGGGGAGACAATGTCAAACTTAATGATCCTCCAAAGAACTTATCTAACTTTGTTAAGGGCAAGGCTCCCATGCCTCAGGATAACGAGGGTTACATTTTATACCCTGCCGGCTATCCTGAGAGCAAAATTAGGAAAATTCATTCTAGGAAGTCTCACTCTGGCCCTAACTATGCTTTTATGTATAAGGGTGAGACATCTAGTTCTAGGCAACCAACCCGTGCTAAGTTGCCTAAGAAGAAAATTCCTAATGCATCAAATGAACATAGCATTTCATTTAAGACTTTTGATGCATCCTATGTTTTGACTAACAAATCCGGCAAGGTCGTTGCCAAGTTTGTTGGGGGCAAACACAAGGGGTCAAAGACTTGTGTTTGGGTACCCAAAGTTCTTGTTTCTAATGCCAAAGGACCCAAAACAGTTTGGGTACCTAAAATCAAGAACTAAATTTGTTTTGTAGGTTTATGCATCCGGGGGCTCAAGTTGGATCATCGACAGCGGGTGCACAAACCACATGACAGGGGAGAAGAAAATGTTCTCCTCCTACGAGAAAAACCAAGATCCCCAACGAGCTATTACATTCGGGGATGGAAATCAAGGTTTGGTCAAAGGTCTTGGTAAAATAGCTATATCTCCTGACCATTCCATTTCTAATGTTTTTCTTGTAGATTCTTTAGATTACAATTTGCTTTCTGTATCTCAATTATGTCAAATGGGCTACAACTGTCTCTTTACTGATATAGGTGTCACTGTCTTTAGAAGGAGTGATGATTCAATAGCATTTAAAGGTGTGTTGGAGGGTCAGCTATACTTAGTAGATTTTGATAGAGCTGAACTCGACACATGCTTAATTGCTAAGACTAACATGGGCTGGCTCTGGCATCGCCGACTAGCACATGTTGGGATGAAGAATCTTCACAAGCTTCTAAAGGGAGAGCACATTTTAGGACTAACCAATGTTCATTTTGAGAAAGACAGGATTTGTAGCGCATGCCAGGCAGGAAAGCAAGTTGGAACCCAACATCCACACAAGAACATCATGACGACCGACAGGCCACTGGAGCTTCTACACATGGATCTATTCGGCCCGATTGCTTACATAAGCATCGGCGGGGGTAAGTACTGTCTAGTTATTGTGGATGATTATTCTCGCTTCACTTGGGTATTCTTTTTACAGGAAAAATCTCAAACCCAAGAGACCTTAAAGGGATTCTTGAGACGGGCTCAAAATGAGTTTGGCTTAAGGATCAAGAAAATAAGAAGCGACAACGGGACGGAGTTCAAGAACTCTCAAATTGAAGGCTTTCTTGAGGAGGAGGGCATCAAGCATGAGTTCTCTTCTCCCTACACGCCACAACAAAATGGCGTTGTAGAGAGGAAGAATCGAACTCTATTGGACATGGCAAGGACCATGCTTGATGAGTACAAAACTTCGAATCGGTTTTGGGCCGAGGCGGTCAACACCGCCTGCTACGCCATCAACCGGTTGTATCTTCACCGAATCCTCAAGAAGACGTCATATGAACTCCTAACCGGTAAAAAGCCCAACATTTCATATTTTAGAGTCTTTGGTAGCAAATGTTTTATTCTTGTTAAAAACGTAGAAAATCTAAATTTGCTCCTAAGACTGTAGAAGGCTTTTTACTAGGATATGATTCAAACACAAGGGCATATAGAGTCTTTAACAAGTCCACTGGACAAGTTGAAGTTTCTTGTGACGTTGTGTTTGATGAGACTCACGGCTCTCAAGTAGAGCAAGTTGATCTTGATGAGATAGGTGTTGAAGAGGCTCCGTACATCGCGCTAAGGAACATGTCCATTGGGGATGTGTGTCCTAAGGAATCCGAAGAGCCTCCAAAAGCACAAGATCAACCGTCCTCCTCCATGCAAGCATCTCCACCAACTCAAAATGAGGAAGAGGCTCAAGTTGATGAAGAAGAAGATCAATCAAATGAGCCACCTCAAGATGACGGCATAGATCAAGGGGGAGATGCAAATGATCAAGACAAGGAGGATGAAGAACAAAGGCCGCCACACCCAAGAGTCCACCAAGCAATTCAACGAGATCACCCCGTCGACACCATCCTCGGCGACATTCATAAGGGGGTAACTACTAGATCTCGTGTTGCACATTTTTGTGAACATTACTCTTTTGTTTCCTCTATTGAGCCACACAGGGTAGAGGAAGCACTCCAAGATTCAGATTGGGTGGTGGCAATGCAAGAGGAGCTCAACAACTTCACTAGAAATAAGGTATGGCATTTAGTTCCACGTCCTAATCAAAATGTTGTAGGAACCAAATGGGTCTTCCACAACAAGCAAGATGAGCATGGTGTGGTGACAAGGAACAAAGCACGACTTGTGGCCAAGGGATACTCCCAAGTCGAAGGTTTGGATTTCGGTGAAACCTATGCACCCGTAGCTAGACTTGAGTCAATTCGCATATTATTAGCCTATGCTACTTACCATGGCTTTAAGCTTTATCAAATGGACGTGAAAAGTGCCTTCCTCAATGGACCAATCAAGGAGGAGGTCTATGTTGAGCAACCTCCCGGGTTTGAAGACAGTGAGTATCCTAACCATGTCTATAAGCTCTCTAAGGCGCTTTATGGGCTCAAGCAAGCCCCAAGAGCATGGTATGAATGCCTTAGAGATTTTCTTATTACTAATGGCTTCAAAGTCGGAAAAGCTGATCCTACACTCTTTACTAAAACTCTTGAAAATGACTTGTTTGTATGCCAAATTTATGTTGATGATATTATATTTGGGTCTACTAACGAGTCTACATGTGAAGAGTTTAGTAGGATTATGACACAGAAATTCGAGATGTCTATGATGGGGGAGTTGAAGTATTTTCTAGGATTTCAAGTCAAGCAACTCCAAGAGGGCACCTTCATTTGCCAAACGAAGTATACTCAAGACATTTTAAGCAAGTTTGGAATGAAGGATGCCAAGCCCATCAAGACTCCCATGGGAACAAATGGGCATCTCGACCTCGACACGGGAGGTAAGTCCGTGGATCAAAAGGTATACCGGTCAATGATTGGTTCATTGCTTTATTTATGTGCATCTCGACCGGACATTATGCTTTCCGTTTGCATGTGTGCAAGATTCCAATCCAACCCTAAGGAATCCCACCTTACGGCCGTAAAACGAATCTTGAGATATTTGGCTTATACTCCTAAGTTTGGGCTTTGGTATCCTCGGGGATCCACTTTTGATTTGATTGGTTATTCGGATGCCGATTGGGTAGGGTGTAAAATCAATAGGAAGAGCACATCGGGGACTTGTCAGTTCTTGGGAAGATCCTTGGTGTCTTGGGCTTCAAAGAAGCAAAATTCGGTCGCTCTTTCCACCGCCGAAGCCGAGTATATTGCCGCAGGCCATTGTTGCGCGCAATTACTTTGGATGAGGCAAACCTTGCGGGACTACGGTTACAAATTAACCAAAGTCCCTTTGCTATGTGATAATGAGAGTGCAATCAAAATGGCCGACAATCCCGTCGAGCATAGCCGCACTAAGCACATAGCCATTCGGTATCATTTTCTTAGGGATCACCAGCAAAAGGGAGATATCGAGATTTCTTACATTAATACTAAAGATCAATTAGCCGATATCTTTACCAAGCCACTTGATGAACAATCTTTTACCAAACTTAGGCATGAGCTCAATATTCTTGATTCTAGAAATTTCTTTTGCTAACTTGCACACATAGCTCATTTATATACCTTTGATCATATCTCTTTCATATGCTATGACTAATGTGTTTTTCAAGTGTATTTCAAACCAAGTCATAGGTGTATTGAAAGGAAATTGGAGTCTTCGGCGAAGACAAAGGCTTCCACTCCGTAACTCATCCTTCGCCAACGCTCCAAGAAAAGGACCTTGTCTTTGGGGGAGAGAGTAAGAGCCCAAAGCAAAAAGACCGGACTTCATCTTTGGTATAATCTTAACTCATTTAATTATGACCAAAGGGGAAGATAGTACTTAATAGGCTCTAATGACTCCGTTTTTGGCGATTCATGCCAAAGGGGGAGAAAGTATGAGCCCAAAGCAAAAGGACCGCACCACCACCAATTTCAAAAACTTAATTTTTCAAAGAGTATCTTCAATTGGTATTCTATTATGTTCAAGAAGGGGGAGAAAGTAGTATTTCAAAAATGATATATCAAAACCCTCTTGAACACTAAGAGGTGGATCTAAATTTAGGGGGAGTTTTGTTAAGTCAAAGGAAAAGCATTTGAAACAGGGGGAGAGAATTTCAAATCTTGAAAATGCTTCTCAAAATCTTATTCATCTGCCTTTGACTATTTGCAAAAGAACTTTGAAAAGGATTTACAAAAGAGTTTGCAAAAACAAAACATGTGGTGCAAGCGTGGTCCAAAATATTAAATAAGAAAGAAACGATCCATGCATATCTTGTAAGTATTTATATTGGCTCAATTCCAAGCAACCTTTACACTTACATTATGCAAACTAGTTCAATTATGCACTTCTATATTTGCTTTGGTTTGTGTTGGCATCAATCACCAAAAAGGGGGAGATTGAAAGGGAATTAGGCTTACACCTAGTTCCTATATAATTTTGGTGGTTGAATTGCCCAACACAAATCTTTGGACTAACTAGTTTGCCCAAGTGTATAGATTATACAGGTGTAAAAAGGTTCACACTCAGCCAATAAAAGACCAAGTTTTGGATTCAACAAAGGAGCAAAGGGGCGACCAAAGGCACCCCTGGTCTGGCGCACCGGACTGTCCGGTGTGCCACCGGACATGTCCGGTGCACCAGGGGGACTCAGACTCAAACTCGCTACCTTCGGGAATTTCCAGAGGCGACTCGGCTATAATTCACCGGACTGTCCGGTGTACACCGGACAGTGTCCGGTGCGCCAAGGGAGGTCGGCCTCAGGAACTCGCCAGCATCGGGAAACTCAAACGGCTCGTCCACTATAATTCACCGGACTGTCCGGTGTGCACCGGACTGTCCGGTGCGACTCCGGAGCAACGACTATCTCCGCCCCAACGGCTCTCTGCGGTGCAATAAATGCGCGCGCAGCGCGCGCAGGAGTCAGAATCGCCCATGCTGGCACACCGGACAGCAAACAGTACATGTCCGGTGTGCACCGGACACCCAGGCGGGCCCACAAGTCAGAAGCTCCAACGGTCAGAATCCAACGGCAATGATGACGTGGCAGGGGGCACTGGACTGTCCGGTGTGCACCGGACTGTCCGGTGCGCCATCGAACAGACAGGCTTCCAACGGCCATTTTTGGTGGTTGAGGCTATAAATACCCCAACCACCCCACCATTCATTGCATCCAAGCTTTCCACTTCTCAACTACTACAAGAGCTCTAGCATTCAATTCTAGACACACCAAAGAGATCAAATCCTCTCCAATTCCACACAAAGCCCTAGTGACTAGTGAGAGTGATTTGCCGTGTTCATTTGAGCTCTTGCGCTTGGATTGCTTCTTTTCTTTCTCACTTGTTCTTGTGATCAAAACTCCATTGTAATCAAGGCAAGAGGCACCAATTGTGTGGTGGCCCTTGCGGGGAAGTTTTGTTCCCGGCTTTGATTTGAGAAGAGAAGCTCACTCGGTCCGAGGGACCGTTTGAGAGAGGGAAGGGTTGAAAGAGACCCGGCCTTTGTGGCCTCCTCAACGGGGAGTAGGTTTGAAAGAACCGAACCTCGGTAAAACAAATCCGCGTGTCACACACTTCATTATTCGCTTGCGTTTTGTTTTGCGCCCTCTCTCGCGGACTTGTTTATACTTCTAACGCTAACCCTGCTTGTAGTTGTGTTTATATTTGTAAATTTCAGTTTCGCCCTATTCACCCCCCCTCTAGGCGACTATCAGTTAGGCGTCCTTCCCGTGTCTTAGGCTTGTCGCTTCCTATTTAATAGATAACCACCATCATAGGCTATTTTACATGCAAGGCTGACATGTAGCATGAATTTAATAGTAGGTACAATCCTGGTAAGTTTGCAGCAGTTAGGTCATGTATTTGTAAACAAACATTTCTCACCTTTAACAAACCGATCTAACCAATCAGTTCGTGTCATGTCACCTATTTCTATGCAGCCCTATTAATTTATAAAAAATATGATATCTTCTAGATCAAATAATTTGTTTTAATTTGTTCCAATTGCGTTAGGTTCATATTAATTTTGCGTACGTAGTAATAACATTGTTTTAATCATATCACATGTTTTAATTAATTAATTAATTGTTTAATTAATGTTAACTAGATAGACAATCTAGTTAATCTAATTTATAGTTCTAACCTATACTTTTTATAAATAATTGTTAAAGTGACCGACTCAAATATTTCAATGTAATACATGTTTAGTTTAAATGGAATATTTGTTAGATCCCATTTGTTAGATCAATTGTGTCCAAAAAATCTTGTTCTATTAATAACTATTTCATTTTAACTCTGATTTTAGTGGTTCTCGAACCCACGATTTAGAATATTATTGTATGATTTGTTTGCATCTTTGATGTAATGTTATTTTATTCATTATTTGCCTATATGTATGGATTTACGATAGATGCGAGGTTCGACAAGGAACCTGAAGTCTAACTTTGGAGAGATACCTAAGCAGCGGGTTATCGTAAATAAAAGGCAAGTTGTGTCCTTGACCACATTGTTTGACCTAAAAATATTTATGATTCTATTAATTACCGTGGCATAGTTAGGTTAACTTGATGGGACCTAATATGTTAGCTAGTGTTGTTTACCCTACACCTTGCATATAAATGAATTATTGGGTAGTCTTGTTATTGCTCTACATGGTTGAGGGATCAACATTATATCTGAATTATGATAATGCCTTATTATTGTTGTTAATTTTATGATTAAGCATGAAAAGATATTTTTGTTAATTGGAACATGAAGCGACTACCCGAGACAACAGTGCTACCACAAGGGTAGAATGGGACGCCCTTGGCCAATTAATTATGAAAGCTAATGAGAGATTACATGTCACACACTCACACCCGGGCTTTAAGGAACAAAGCCGGGTGCATCTCATACATGCGCCAAAGAAGACAACATATATAATAACATAGTGTATAGAGATAAATGTCACAATATAATCAGAATATTTATTACATAGTGGAAGTCTTACAAAATAAAAGATGAATATAGCTGGAACTAAAATCTATCCTTGGCGGCAGAAAGCTGACTCGGAGATACCACCTAGATCAAGTCGAAAGCCTCAGTGTTAGGCGGCTCCTCTTCGACCACCTGTTCTTCTCCTGTGGGGGGGGTGTGAGACAGCAAGAGTGAGCTCACACATGTTCATCGCTCAACAAGTTGTGGGGAATAATGTGCATGAACTCACCAAAGGTGGGAGTTCATGAAGTGTAAGGCTGATCAATGAAATAAAGGTTAAAGTTGAGCATTGCTTTTATTAGTTGGTCAAAATTTTATTAGCAGTTACTAAGCGTATGTAAATATCGAACCTTAGAAATAATAAATAAAAGTAAAAGTAAAATAATCCCATATGCAATGAAATGACAAATTAAGTTTAAGTTCCATAAATTAATCATGTGAGTGTCCGAGCCGCTCATGACCGTGAGCACGATTAGTATACAAGTTTTACACTCTGCCGAGGTTGCGCATCTTTACCCACAAGTCGTGTTACCCATTTGCCACGGAGTTGATCAGACCCCATACACCTCTACCAAGGAAGCGAGGCAGGGCACCATTACGAGGCCTTTATAAAGTTCCACTAGCTTCAGAAAACCCGCTACAGTTTATAGGAAGCTCCAGTGCAGGAATCCCTCGCCTGACCGCCATCGCAGCAAAATCAAACCAAGGACCTCCCTACACTGACCACTCCCCTACTGCCCTTGCCCCTTTCGAGTAAGGTAGTCATCCACTAGCTTTCCTAGTTAATCAGCCAAGGGCGTCCCATTGAACCCTTGTGGTAGCACTGTTTTTCCAGGTGGTTCTCCATGTTTCCATTAACATAATGATCTTATCATGAATAGCAAATAATAAACAGATAAAAAGTACAACAATGAGTGATGAATATCTCTATACCCAAAGCCACATAAAGCAATAGCATGTACTACCCAAAAATTTAGTAGTAAAACCAGTGGCGAAACAAGGTATAAAGATAGTAAAAAATCTAGGGTAACCTATTGGGTCCCATCAAAATTAACCTATGCAGATCATTAAGATTAATAAGAACATGAATGGGTAAAAGAAGTGATCAAGGGCACAACTTGCTTTCCACAAGCTCCTGCTCAGCAGTCTCTACCAGCTGAACCTCAGGATCATCTATAGCTTGCTCGTCTACTCGCATCAACACAATATATACATAGTATAGCAAAATTTAACATCACACCAAACATGTAAATAAAATATACAATAATAATCTAGACATTAAATTAAGATAATAGAAACTAGAATTATTAATTTTGGAGTTATAGATTTTAAGTTATGAATTTCCAAAGGTTTTATGTATTTAATACAAGATTAAGTACTAGATAAATTTTAATGTGTCTTTCATGTCAAATCAGTGGTACTAATGGATGAACAATAATATTACAAAAATTTAGGAATTGGAATGAATCAATTTGGAGTTCATATGGATTTCTTATGATTTATACAAGTTATAAGAATTGTTTTTATATTAAAAACTCATTTCTCGGGTTTCTGAATTGGGCACCAATTTTCAGAAAGGTTAGGGGCCTCGGTGTAAAAGACATTGAGACTCAGAGTGCTGTACAGGGTGGACTGCGGGTTGATTTCTATATTCTGCATGGGCTTATATGTAAAAAGGACCAGTGAAGGGGTATCCTGTGCTCAGATCCACACGATCCCAAATCAGCGGTTCAGATTAAACTATGTAAACCCCGAAACGGTACGCCACGACGGTTGATGGATCCCCCATCGACGGCGGAGATTTTAAACGAGCACGCGCGGATGGATCCGTCCGATCACGATCTAAGGGTTCCTATTAGTTCTTATCCGAAGCGATACGTGGCAATAGATCCGAGCCATCTAAAGGATATCCAACGGTACCAGAGCCTTTCTTTCTCCCTGCTGGTTGGCTACGGCGGCACAGGGCAAGGATACGACGGTGACATGGCCGGCACCAGCCAATCCTCGCCACCAGGCGCCCGAATGCACAAGCGTATAGTGAAAAACGATGTATGATCTCTAGCAAAAGTAATGGTAGAGTCCTTACCATGGATTGGGGCGGCAGTGGCCTTGCCCATGCAGCACGGCGGAACCATGGCGAAGTCCAACACCGACGATGAATTCACCGCTCCCCAGCTGCCAAATCCGCAGGGTAAGGCTGCGGACACCACTCACGTATCGAGGCAAAGCTCCCTGACCACCGACAGAGGCAAAACCGGCGACCTACGAAGGGATTGCCCGTGGCAGCGGCCTCCCTTGTTTTCCCTCTCTATCTTTGTGTGTGGAGTTGCCGCGGTGGTGATGCTACGGTAATGGCGGAACCTAAGATTTATAGGCATGCGCAGGCTGCGGCAGGGTTGTTGAGCCCGCGTGGATTCTGTGCCATTGGCGACCGCGAGGATGAGGGCACGGTTCTTATGGTGATGCACGAGGTTCTGATCGCAGCATCGCACGAGGCCGAGAAAAGATCGGAAGGGAGAAGGGGATAGACTCGACCGGTGGGTCCCACTCGAAGCCGTGATGCGCAGGATGGTGGCTTGCGCGAGCGAGGGATTCGGTCCCCACGTGGGTTCCACGGAGTCAGTGGAAATGGCATGCGACGACTTCGGCGCGAGGTTGAGGGAGGCGCTGGTCGCCCGGCCCCACCTGACATGGAGTGCACGCAAGCACCTGCGGAGCAGGACCCACGGGCAGTGATGCTGCGAAGCCAAGTGCGCAAGCGACCGGCGAGAGAGAGCCCGCGGTGCAGTGATCGCGCGGTGGAGGAGGATTGGGTCGCACGTGTTCAGGAAAATGGATGGGCCGGATAGGAGATTGGGCCCAGCGCATTTCTTTCTTTTCTTTTATATTTTTTCCTTTTTCTGAATTTATTTTCCTCTTTGTTTTTAGAGTTCAAATTTGGATTTGAATTTGGTTATGAAATTCACCTTTGGTAAAAATTTATCAATTCATATATTAATGGAAGGTAAATATATTCCTATTTATATATTTATTTTATCTCATTTGCGTAGTATTTTCCTCTCTTTTCTCAATTTCTATAGTTTCCTTTAGAACTTAAATTTCACTTTGGACTTTCATATATTTCTTTTTATTTTATTTTTATATTGTCACAAAAATGCACATAAGATGAAATCCTAGCATGATGCATGATTTATTTTATAGGTGGTTGGCTAATTAATTAATTTAATGATGGTTGTTCACATGTTTTAAGAATTAGAGACATATCACATAAGAGGATCAATTCCTTTAATATGATTTACAAACTTGGGTATTACAAATCCTACCCCCCTTAACATGAATCTCGTCCTCGAGATTTAGGAAGGATTAGTGAAAAGATGGGGAAAATCTATGGGAAGCTCTTCTTCTCTTTCCCAAGTAGCTTCATCCTCTCCATGGTGACTCCATTGTACTTTGCACATTTTTATCACCTTATTTCTTGTAACTCGAGTCAAAGTGTCCAGAATCTTGATAGGGTACTCCGCATAAGTCAGATCATCTGGAACACTAAGGTCCTCCATTGGTAGCTGCTCCTCAGGTACCCTGAGGCACTTCTTTAGTTGTGATACATGGAAATACATCATGTACATCAGCCAGGTGATCGGGTAGTTCTAGTTGATATGCAACTTCTCCCACTTGCTTTAAGATCAAGAAAGGTCCAATGAAGCGAGGGGTCAATTTGCCCATGACTTTAAATCTCCTCATTCCACGAAGTGGTGGCATCTTGAGGTACACATGATCACATTTCTCAAACTCCAGTGGTCTTCTTCTATTATCAGCGTAGCTCTTTTGCCTGGTCTGAGCTACCCTCAAGTTCTCTGTGATTATACAGACTTGTTCTTCTACCTCTTGAATAAGTTCAGGTCCAAAGAATTGTCTTCCTCTAGTCTGGTCCTAATATAGAGGAGTCATGCACTTCTTGCCATATAGAGCCTCGAACGGTGACATTTTCAGACTGGGCTGGTAACTATTATTATATGAGAACTCAGCATAAGGTAGACTCTTGTCCTGACTACTACCATGCTGAAGGGCACAAGCTCTCAACACATCCTCCAATACTTGATTAGTCCTTTCAGTCTGTCCATCAGTCTGAGGATGGTAGGTCGAACTAAATTTCAACTTCGTATCCATATTCTCAAGAATTTTTTTTCCAAAATCTGGAGGTAAACTGTGATCCTCTATCCGAAACGATCTTCCTCGGTACACCGTGTAGAGATACAGTCCGAGCCATATATACTCTACCAATTGAGATCTCTTATAAGTAGTCTTGACCGGAATAAAATGAGCCACTTTGGTCAGTCTATCCACAATAACCCATACAGAATCATATCCTTTCGAGGTGCGAGACAATCCAGTAATGAAGTCCATACCAATCTCTTCCCACTTCCACTCGAGTATCTTTAGTGAATGCAGTAGTGAGAGCACCTAGAGGGGGGGGTGAATAGGTGATCCTGTAAAATTCAACAACTAATAGCCACAAAACTTGGTTAAGTGTTAGAATGGCTACGTAGCAAGCTCTTGCGACCACACAAGTATCACAGAAAAACAATCACAAAAGACACGCGAGTTTATCCCGTGGTTCGACAAGTATAACACTTGCCTACCTCCACGTTGTGGCGTCCCAATGGACGAGGGTTGCACTCAACCCCTTTCAAGTGATCCAATGATGAACTTGAATACCACGGTGTTCTTCTTTGCTTATCTCTTTTCCCGTTTGCGAGGAATCTCCACAAGTTGGAGTCTCTCGCCCTTACAACAAATATCAAAGTGAAAGCACAAGAGTAAGGGTGGGAAGCAACACACACAAATCCACAGCAATACGCACACACGCAAGCCAAGACTTGAGCTCGAATGAAGCACAACGAGTTCACTACTAGAACAGAGCTCAAATCACTAACAAGGTCAATCAAGTGCGCGGAGACGGAGTGTGGAAGACTTAGAATGTTCAAAGTATGCTTAGTATTCTCCTCCATGCGCCTAGTGGTCCCTTTTATAGCCCCAAGGCAGCTAGGAGCCGTTGGAGGCATTCTTGGAAGGCTAATCTTGCCTTCTGTCGGGTGGCACACCGGACAGTTCGGTGTGCCACCGGACAGCCACTGTTCATGTCCGGTGCGCGATTTCCTTCCATTCCTGGCGCAGCCGACCGTTGCAACTTCGGGCTGGTTGGCGCACCGGACACTGTCCGGTGCACGCCGGACAGTCCGGTGCCCCCTGCCAACCGTTGGAGCAGGCCACGCGTCGCCCGCGGATTTGGTGGCCGACCGTAGCGCTGGCGGCCGTTGGCTCACCGGACAGCCGGTGCACCACCGGACAGTCTGGTGAATTATAACCGTACGCCGCCAAGTTTTCCCGAGAGCGGCCAGTTCGCCGGAAGCCAGTCTGGCGCACCGGACAGTCCGGTGTGCCAGACCGAGCAGAGTCTTAGCTGCTCCATCCAAGACCTTTTCTTCTTCTCTTTTCTCTGATTCTAGCACTTAGACAAATATATTAGTACACGCAAAAACCAATGTACTAAGTCTAGAACCGTACCTTTGCCTTGATTATCACTTCTTTCTTTGTTTAACCCATGAGATATTATTCAAATGTGTTGGACACTTAATCACCAAAACATAATAGAAATTGCCCAAAGGCACATTTCCCTTTCAATCTCCCCCTTTTTGGTGATTTATGCCAACACATTCAAAAGCAATGCAAAATATGCAACATTGATTCAAATTGAAAACCAAATTGTTTTTGACTCAAATTTGGCATATTTGGATCATTCTTTGCCACCACTTGGTTTGTTTTTGCAAATCAAAATCATTTTCCTATTTCTAAGTTAAACACACATGTTTAGGCACAAAGAGAGATATTCCAATTGAAAAATTGATCGGGTGCCAAAAACTCCCCCTTTTTCTCATAATCAATAATTCTCCCCACAAGAGACCCAATTTTGACAAATCAAAAGTTCTAACTCTACTTTTTTCAAAATTCTCAAGTGGCAGCGGATCCATTTGCTTTGGCCTTAATTTCTCCCCCTTTGGCATGAAGCACCAAAACGGGATCATTATTGGCCCTTTAACCCCATTGCCTCACCAAAAATGTCAATTAAGAGCAAAAAGGCAATAAGAGCATAGATATGAACTTGGAGTTAATACTGGAGTGCAGTGGAAGTCTTTGCATGGTCCAATTTCACATTTCCCTTTCAATTCACCTTTGAGGCTACATTAAGTAATCTCAACACAAATGTTAGTCTCAAAGGATCAAGTTGTAGCACTTCTCCCCCTGAATATGTGCATTACTCACACATGGACTTGTGAGGTCCGGGGATCCCTTGCACAACTTGAGCACCAGAAGTAAACAACAAATCTCATAAGTGCATAAAATAACTTGATCAAGGGCATAAAACACATGTATGATATAAATCAATCCAAGTTACGCGAATCTAAGACATTTAGCTCACTATGCAGCCTGCAAAAGGTTTTCTCATCTAAAGGCTTGGTAAAGATATCGGCTAGCTGGTTCTCGGTGCTAATATATAACACTTCGATATCTCCCTTTTGCTGGTGGTCTCTCAAAAAGTGATGCCGGATGTCTATGTGCTTAGTGCGGCTGTGTTCAATAGGATTATCCACCATGCAGGTTGCACTCTCATTGTCACATAGGAGTGGGACTTTGCTCAGATTGTAGCCAAAGTCCCAGAGGGTTTGCCTCATCCAAAGTAGTTGTGCGCAACACTGTCCTGCGGCAACGTACTCGGCCTCAGCGGTGGATAGGGCAACGGAGGTTTGTTTCTTAGAACTCCAAGACACCAGGGACCTTCCTAGGAATTGGCACGTCCCTGATGTACTCTTCCTATCAACCTTGCATCCAGCATAATCGGAGTCTGAATATCCAATCAAGTCAAAGGTAGACCCCTTTGGATACCAGATCCCAAAGCAAGGCGTAGCAACTAAATATCTAAGATTTCGCTTAACGGCCACAAGGTGACACTCCCTTGGATCGGATTGAAATCTAGCACACATGCATACACTAAGCATAATATCCGGTCTACTAGCACATAAATAAAGCAATGAACCTATCATAGACCGGTATGCCTTTTGATCAACGGACTTACCTGCTTTGTTGAGGTCGACATGTCCGTTGGTGCCCATTGGTGTCTTTGCGGGCTTGGCATCCTTCATCCCAAACTGCTTGAGAAGGTCTTGAGTGTACTTCATTTGTGAGATGAAGGTGCCATCCTTGAGTTGCTTCACTTGGAACCCAAGGAAGTAGTTCAACTCGCCCATCATTTACGTCTCAAATTTTTGTGTCATCACCCTGCTAAACTCCTCACAAGACTTTTGGTTAGTAGAACTAAATATTATGTCATCGACATAAATTTGGCACACAAATAGGTCACCATCACAAGTCTTAGTGAAAAGAGTTGGATCGGCTTTCCCAACCTTGAAAGCATTAGCAATTAGAAAATCTCTAAGGCATTCATACCATGCTCTTGGGGCTTGCTTAAGTCCATAGAGCGCCTTAGAGAGCTTACACACATGGTCGGCGTATCGTTCATCCTCAAAACCAGGGGGTTGCTCCACATACACCTCCTCCTTGATTGGCCCGTTGAGGAAAGCGCTCTTCACATCCATTTGGAACAACCTGAAAGAGTGGTGAGTGGCATAGGCTAATAGAATGCGAATAGACTCTAGCCTAGCCGCAGGAGCAAAAGTCTCCTCGAAATCCAAACCTGCGACTTGGGCATAACCTTTTGCCACAAGTCGAGCCTTGTTTCGTGTCACCACCCCGTGCTCGTCTTGCTTGTTGCGGAACACCCACTTGGTTCCCACAACGTTTTGCTTGGGACGTGGCACCAGGCTCCAAACTTCATTCCTCTTGAAGTTGTTGAGCTCTTCCTGCATGGCCAACACCCAATCCGGATCTTGCAAGGCCTCTTCTACCCTAAAAGGCTCAATAGAAGAGACAAACGAGTAATGCTCACAAAAGTTAGCTAGTCTTGAGCGAGTAGTTACTCCCTTGCTTATATCACCAAGAATCTGGTCGATGGGATGATTCCTTTGAATCGTCGCTCGGACTTGAGTTGGAGGGGCCCGTGGTTCTTCTTCCTCCATAACTTGATCTTCTTGTGCTCTCCCTTGATCACACGCCTCCTCTTGAAGAACCTGTTTATCGTCTTGAGTTGAGGGATGCACCATCGTTGAGGAAGAAGGTTGATCTTGCTCTTGTTGTTCCTGTGGTCGCACATCTCCAATAGCCATGGTGCGAATTGCGGCCGTTGGAACGTCATCTTCATCTACATCATCAAGATCAACTTGCTCTCTTGGAGAGCCATTAGTTTCATCAAATACAACGTCGCTAGAGATTTCAACCAAACCCGATGATTTATTGAAGACTCTATACGCCTTTGTATTTGAGTCATAACCTAGCAAAAATCCTTCTACAACCTTGGGAGCAAATTTAGAATTTCTACCTTTCTTTACTAGAATATAACATTTACTCCCAAATACATGAAAGTATGAAACATTGAGTTTGTTACCGGTTAGAAGTTCATACGAGGTCTTTTTGAGGAGGCGATGAAGGTAGACCCGGTTTATGGCATGGCAAGCTGTGTTCACGGCTTCCGACCAAAATCGCTCGGGCGTCTTGAATTCTCCAAGCATCGTCCTCGCCATGTTGATAAGCGTCTTGTTCTTCCTCTCTACTACACCATTTTGCTATGGTGTGTAGGGAGCGGAGAACTCGTGTTTGATTCCTTCCTGCTCAAGGTACTCCTCCACTTGTAAGTTCTTGAACTCGGACCCGTTGTCGCTTCTTATCTTTTCACCTTGAGCTCAAATTCGTTTTGAGCTCTCCTTAGAAAGCGCTTTAGGGTCCCTTGGGTTTCTGATTTATCCTGCAAAAAGAATACCCAAGTGAAGCGGGAAAAATCATCAACAATAACAAGACCATACTTACTTCCCCCGATGCTGAGGTAGGCGACGGGTCCGAAGAGGTCCATATGAAGTAGCTCTAGAGGTCTTGATGTGGTCATCACATTCTTGCTGTGATGAGTACTTTCCACCTGTTTGCCTGCTTGACAAGCTGCACAAGGTCTATCTTTTTCGAAAAATACATTGGTTAGACCTAACACATGTTCTCCCTTTAGAAGTTTATGAAGGTTCTTCATCCCAACATGTGCTAGACGGCGATGCCACAGCTAGCCCATGCTAGTCTTGGCAATTAAGCATGCATCTAGAACGACCTCCTCTTTTGAAAAATCAACTAAGTAGAGTTTGCCATCTAGTACACCTTTAAAAGCTAATGAACCATCACTCCTTCTAAAGACAGACACATCTACATTGGTAAACAGATAATTATATCCTAGATTACATAGTTGACTGACAGATAATAAATTGTACCCGAGCGAGTCAACTAAAAACACATTTGATATGGAATGCTCGAATGAAATGGCTATCTTTCCTAGTCCTTTAACCTTGCCTTGATTCCCATCTCCAAAGATGATCGAATCTTGGGAATCTTTGTTCTTGACGTAGGAAGTGAACATCTTCTTCTCCCCCGTCATGTGGTTTGTGCATCCGCTGTCTATAATCCAGCTTGAGCCCCCGGATGCATAAACCTGTAAGGCAAATTAGGCTTGGGTTTTAGGTACCCAACTCTTGTTGGTTCCTACAAGGTTAGTTACAATAGTCTTTAGGACCCAAATGCAAGTCTTGTCTCCTTTGCATTTGGACCCCATCTTTCTAGCAACCACTTTTTCATTTTTACATGAAAGTACATACATAGTGTTGCAAGCATGAAAGACAGAGGTAGGTTTATTACACATTTTCCTAGGAGCATGAGACACAAAATTTTTCCTAGGCCTACCATTAAAATTGGAACTTGAAGCAATCATGGCATGTGAGTCAAAAGCATTATAACTCCTATTATAATGAGAATTTCTAGAAAATTTCCTATCATGGTACATGAAGCATGATTCTTTTGACTACTACTAGCCATAGGGGCCTTCCCTTTCTCCTTGTTGGAAATGGGAGCCCTTTGACTTGTTAAGTTCTTGGCTTCCTTTCAAAAGCCAAGTCCATCCTTAATTGAGGGATGTCTACCAACGGTGTAGGCATCCCTAGCAAATTTTAACTTATCAAAGTCATTTTTGCAAGTCTTAAGTTGGGCATTAAGGCTTGTCACTTCACCATTTAATTTTGAAATAGAAGTAAGGTGTTCAACACATGCATCAACATCAAAATCCTTACACCTATTACAAATGACAACATGCTCTACACAAGAACTAGATTTATTAACTACTTCTAGCTTAGCATTTAAATCATCATTAATACTCTTTAAGCTAGACACAGTTTCATGACAAGCAGACAATTCAGAAGAAAGCATTTCATTCCTTTTAACCTCTAAAGCAAGAGATTTTTGCACACTAATAAACTTGTCATGCTCTTCATATAAAATATCTTCTTGCTTTTCTAACAATCTATTCTTTTCATTTAAAGCATCAATCAATTCATTGATTTTATCTACTTTAGTTCTATCTAAACCTTTGAATAAACTTGTGTAATCTACTTCATCATCACTAGAGTCATCATCACTTGAAGTAGTATACTTAGGGGTATCGCGAGTGCTTACCTTTTTCTCCTTTGCCATGAGGCAGGTGTGGCGCTCGTTGGGGAAGAGAGACGACTTGTTGAAGGCCGAGGCGGCGAGTCCTTCGTCGTCGGAGTCGGACGAAGAGCAATCCGAATCCCATTCTTTGCCAAGGTGTGCCTCGCCCTTCGCCTTCTTGTAGGCCTTCTTATTTTCCCTCTTCCCGCTCTTTTCTTGTTCCCGATCATTAGCATTATCGGGACAATTTGCTATGAAATGACCAGTCTTACCACATTTAAAACAAGAGCGCTTTCCCTTTGCTTTGCTCTTGTTGGGATGCTCCTTGCGTCCTTTTAGCACCGTCTTGAAGCGCTTGATGATGAGGGCCATTTCATCTTCATTTAGCCCGGCAGCCTCAACTTGTGCCACCTTGCTAGGTAGTGCCTCCCTGCTGCTGCTTGTTGCCTTGAGTGCAACGGGTTGAGGCTCATAGATGGGCATTGGACCGTTCAATGCATCATCAACATATCTTGCTTCCTTGACCATCATACGCCCGCTCACAAACTTTCCGAGTATCTCCTCGGGCGTCATCTTTATGTACCTAGGATTCTCACAGATTAGGTTCACAAGATGAGGGTCAATGACAGTAAAAGACCTGAGCATAAGTCAGACGACGTCGTGGTCCGTCCATCTCGTGCTTCCATAGCTCCTGATCTTGTTGACCAGGGTCTTGAGCCTGTTGTACGTTTGCGTTGGCTCCTCTCCCCTGATCATTGCGAACCTTCCCAGCTCGCCTTCCACCAACTCCATCTTGGTGATCATGGTGGCGTCGTTCCCCTCATGCGATATCTTGAGGGTGTCCCATATTTGCTTGGCATTGTCTAAGCTGCTCACCTTGTTGTATTCATCCCTGCACAACGATGCTAACAAAACAGTGGTAGCTTGTGCATTTTTATGAATTTGTTCGTTAATGAATACAGGGTTATCCGTACTATAAAATTGCATTCCATTCTCAACTATCTCCCAAATACTAGGATGAAGATAGAAAAGGTGACTACGCATTTTGTGACTCCAAAACGCGTAGTCCTCTCCATCAAAGTGTGGAGGTTTACCAAGAGGAATAGAAAGCAAATGGGCATTGGAATTATATGGAATACGAGAATAATCAAATGAAAAATTTGAGTTAACCGATTTCTTTTTCTCGTCGTAGTCGTTGTCTCTTGGGGAAGAAGAAGACTTGTCGCTGTCGTAGTAGACGATCTTCTTGATGCGCCTCTTCTTCTTCCCGTCCTTCTTCTTATGACTTGAGCCAGAGTCAGTGGGCTTGTTGTCCCTCGGCTCGTTGAGGAAGGACTCCTCCTTGTCGTTGACCACCATCCCCTTTCCCTTAGGATCCATCTCTTCGGGCGATTAGTCCCTTTCAAGAAGAGAACGGCTCTGATACCAATTGAGAGCACCTAGAGGGGGGTGAATAGGTGATCCTGTAAAATTCAACAACTAATAGCCACAAAACTTGGTTAAGTGTTAGAATGGCTAAGTAGCGAGCTCTTGCGACCACACAAGTATCACAGAAAAACAATCACAAAAGACACGCGAGTTTATCCCGTGGTTCGGCAAGTATAACACTTGCCTACCTCCACGTTGTGGCGTCCCAATGGACGAGGGTTGCACTCAACCCCTTTCAAGTGATCCAATGATCAATTTGAATACCACGGTGTTCTTCTTTGCTTATCTCTTTTCCCGTTTGCGAGGAATCTCCACAAGTTGGAGTCTGTCGCCCTTACAACAAATATCAAAGTGAAAGCACAAGAGTAAGGGTGGAAAGCAACACACACAAATCCGCAGCAATACGCACACACGCAAGCCAAGACTTGAGCTCGAATGAAGCACAACGAGTTCACTACTAGAACAGAGCTCAAATCACTAACAAGGTCAATTAAGTGCGTGAAGACGGAGTGTGGAAGACTTAGAATGCTCAAAGTATGCTTGGTATTCTCCTCCATGCGCCTAGGGGTCCCTTTTATAGCCTCAAGGCAGCTAGGAGCCGTTGGAGGCATTCTTGGAAGGCTAATCTTGCCTTCTGTCGGGTGGCGCACCGGATAGTCCGGTGTGCCACCGGACAACCACTGTTCATGTCCGGTGCGCGATTTCCTTCCACTCCTGGCGCAGCCGACCATTGCAACTTCGGGCTGGTTGGCGCACCGGACAGTCCGGTGCCCCCAGCCGACCGTTGGAGCAGGCCACACGTCGCCCATGGATTTGGCGACCGACCGTTGCGCTGGCGGCCGTTGGCTCACCGGACAGTCCGGTGCACTACCGGACAGTCCGGTGAATTATAGCCGTACGCCGCCAAGTTTTCCCGAAAGCGGCCAGTTCACGGGAAGCCAGTCTGGCGCACCAGACACTATCCGGTGCACCACCGGACAGTCCGGTGTGCCAGACCGAGCAGAGTCTTGGCTGCTCCAGCCAAGACCTTTTCTTCTTCTCTTTTCTCTGATTCTAGCACTTAGACAAATATATTAGTACACACAAAAACCAATGTACTAAGTCTAGAACCGTACCTTTGCCTTGATTATCACTTCTTCCTTTGTTTAACCCATGAGAGTTTATTCAAATGTGTTGGACACTTAATCACCAAAACATAATAGAAATTGCCCAAAGGCACATTTCCCTTTCAAGTAGTCCAGCTGGCCTCCAGCATTCAGCCCTAACTCTTTGACACACATCGCACATAGCCTCATGTGCAACCACATCTCTCTTCAATCCATACCACCAGTATTTCTGCTTCAAATCCTGATACATCTTGGTACTCCCAGGATGAATAGAATAATCTGAGTCATGGGCTTTCTTCAGTATAGTCTCACGAAGGCTATCAATCTCTGAAACACATATCCGATCCTTGAACCATACAGTGCCTTGCTCATCCTCTGTGAATTCTGGACCTCTACCTTTAGTAGTTAGATCCTTAATCTCTTGAATTTTAGCATCACCAATCTGGCCCTTACGAATTTCTTGCTCCAAGGTAGATTCCACTTCAATGGTGACTCCTTCAGTGTGAGCAATTATCCCCAGGTTAAGTCTCCTGAAATCCTCAACAATCTCATCGGGTAGCTGGGCAACAACATCTGAATGAACGTGCTCCTCCCGACTCAAGGCATCTGCAACCAAATTCGCCTTGCTCGGGTGATAGTGAATCTCCAAATCATAATCCTTAATGAGCTCCAACCAACGGCGTTGCCTAAGGTTAAGATCCTTCTGAGTGAATATATACTTCAAACTCTTATGATCCATGTATACTTGGCACTTAGTTCCCATAATGTAATGTCTCCAAATCTTAAGCGCATGCACAACAGCTGCTAGTTCTAAGTCATGAGTGGGGTTCAATTCATGTTTCCGCAACTGACGAGACGCATAGGCAATCACGTGTCCTTCTTGCATAATCACACATCCTAATCCTTGGCCACATGCATCACAATAAATGTCAAATCCCTTCTGTAGATCTGGCATAACCAACACTAGTGGTGACATCAATCTCTTCTTCAATTGATCAAAGTTGTCTTGGCACTTCTCGTCCCACTTAAATTCTCTGCCCTTTTCCAGAAGCGAGGTCATAGGCTTAGCAATCTTAGAAAATCCTTCAATAAATCTTCGATAATATCCTGCAAGTCCCAAGAAACTTCGAATCTCAGTGACGGTGGTGGGCATGCTCCATTCCATTATCTCCTTCACTTTAGCAGGATCCACTGCTATTCCTCCATTAGAAATAATATGTCTAAGAAATGGCACCTTGCCAATCCAAAACTCGCATTTGCTAAACTTGGCGTAGAGTTGATTATCTCGTAGTTTCTGTAGCACCAATCTCAGATGTTCCTCATGATCACTTTCACTCTTAGAATAGATAAGAATATCGTCGATAAATACTACGCCGAATCTATCTAAATACTCCATAAACACCTTATTCATCAAATTCATAAAATAAGCTGGTGCATTGGTTAATCGAAACAACATAACAGTGAACTCATATAATCCATATTGTGTCGAAAAAGTTGTCTTGGGAATATCCGATAGTCTAATCTTCATTTGATGGTATCCTGATCGGAGATCAATCTTCGAGAATACCCTAGCACCTCTCATCCGATCAAATAAATCCTCAATGCGGGGTAACAGATACTTGTTCTTCACAGTAACATCATTAAGGGATCTATAGTCCACACACATCCTTTGCGATCCATCTTTCTTCTGTACAAATAGAACCGGCACTCCCCAGGGTTGAGGAACTCGGACGAATGTATCCAGCCTCTTGTAACTCCGTTAACTGCTTCTTAAGTTCTTTTAATTCTTCTACGAACATTCTGTAGGGGTGTTTAGAAATAGGAGCAGTCCCAGGTAAGAGATCAATGACAAACTCGACTTCCCTCTCCGGTGGCATCCCTGGTAACTCCTTTGGAAAGACATCCGGAAAAATCTCTAACCACACGGATGTTGTCACCAACAAACTTCCCATCTACTAAGAATGTTGCTAGTCTGGTGGCGGTAGTTACTGCAATTCCAACTTCAAATCTTTCTCCTTTGGAACTGGTGAGTTCTATGGTTCCTTTAGCACAGTATATAGACTGCCTTTGCCTTTCTTAACCATGACATACCAAGGATCACGTCTATAGTGCTCTCTTCTAACACTATAGGGGTAGCACATCTAGGTTAGAAACACAGGGTAAGAAGGGAAGAATTGTAGACAAGGCGAGTAATTATGAATCATGTTACTTTGGGGGTTTCATTAGCTAAGTGTGTTGCCTACTAAAGCTAATTCATTACCTTATGGTGGTACATGCTAAAATGCCCGTCTATACTATTTCAATCAATCAAAGAAGCAAATCAGGCATTGATCATCAGAACAATCAACCAACATTTTTAAAATAGAGAAAATAGTTTTGATTTTGTCTTAGGCCTCCTATCTCTTAAGAAGGTAATAATTGTAGGATTTCAAGGTGTGAAATCCATCTTGTCTCAGAGTAGAAAAGGTAAGAATGATCAGAGTAGAACAGTAGAAGGTGAGACAGGATCAAGATAAGGTAAGTATAGAATGAATCAGAGTAAGGTAAGTAGGTAAGGGTTTTGTCCATTTCTATATAGGTTTCATCCTACAGTCAATATTTCCTCTGATACCACTTCTGTCACACCCGGGCTTTAAGGAACAAAGCCGGGTGCATCTCATACATGCGCCAAAGAAGACAACATATATAATAACAGAGTGTATAGAGATAAATGTCACAAAATAATCAGAGTATTTATTACATAGCGGAAGTCTTACAAAATAAAAGATGAATATAGCAGGAACTAAAATCTATCCTTGGCGCTAGAAAGCTGACTGGGAGACGCCACCTAGATCAAGTCGAAAGCCTCAGTGTTAGGCGGCTCCTCTTCGACCACCTGTTCTTCTTCTGTGGGGGGGTGAGACAGCAAGAGTGAGCTCACACATGTTCATTGCTCAACAAGTTGTGGGGAATAATGTGCATGAACTCACCAAAGGTGGAGTTCATGAAGTGTAAGGCTGATCAATGAAATAAAGGTTGAAGCTGAGCATTGCTTTTATAAGTTGGTCAAAATTTTATTAGAAGTTACTAAGTGTATGTAAATACTGAACCTTAGAAATAATAAATAAAAGTAAAAGCAAAATAACCCAAGATGCAATGAAATGACAAATTAAGTTTAAGTTCCATAAATTAATCATGTGAGTGTCCGAGCTGCTCATGACTGTGAGCATGACTAGTATACCAGTTTTACACTCTGCAGAGGTTGCACATCTTTACCCACAAGTCGTGTTACCCATTTGTCACGAAGTTGATCAGACCCCATACACCTCTACCAAGGAAGCGAGGCAGGGTACCACTACGAGGCCTTTACAAAGTTCCACTAGCTTCAGAAAACCCGCTACAGTTTATAGGAAGCTCCAGTACAGGAATCCCTCGCCTGACCGCCATCGTAGCAAAATCAACCCAAGGACCTCCCTACACTGACCACTCCCCTACTGCCCTTGCCCCTTTCGGGTAAGGTAGTAATCCACTAGCTTTCCTAGTTAATCGGCCAAGGGCATCCCATTAAACCCTTGTGGTAGCACTGTTTTCTCGGGTGGTTCTCCATGTTCCCATTAACATAATGATCTTATCATGAACAGTAAATAATAAACAGATAAAAAGTACAACAATGAGTGATGAATATCTCTATACCCAAAGCCACATAAAGCAATAGCATGTACTACCCAAAAATTTAGTTGTAAAACCAGTGGCGAAACAAGGTATAAAGATAGTCAAAATCTAGGGTAACCTATTGGGTCCCATCAAAATTAACCTATGCAGATCATTATGATTAATAAGAACATGAATGGGTAAAAGAAATGATCAAGGGCACAACTTGCCTTCCACGAGCTCCTGATCAGCAGTCTCTACCAGCTGAACCTCAGGATCCTCTGTAGCTTGCTCGTCTACTCGCATCAACACAATATATACATAGTATAGCAAAAATTAACATCACACCAACATATAAATAAAATATATAATAATAATCTAGACATTAAATTAAGATCATAGAAACTGGAAATTATTAATTTTGGAGTTATAGATTTTAAGTTATGAATTTCCATAGGTTTTATGTATTTAATAAAAGATTAAGTACTAGGTAAATTTTAATGTGTCTTTCATGTCAAAACAGTGGTACTAATGGACAAGCAATAATATTACAAAAATTTAGGAACTGGAATGAATCAATTTGGAGTTCATATGGATTTCTTATGATTTATACAAGTTATAAGAATTGTTTTTATATTAAAAACTCATTTCTGTAATTAATTAACTCATTTCTCGGGTTTCTGAGTTGGGCGCCAATTTTCAGAAAAGTTAGGGGCCTCGGTGTAAAAGACATTGAGACTCAGAGTGCTGTACAGGGTGGACTGCGGGTTGATTTCTGTATTCTGCATGGGCTTATATGTAAAAAGGACCAGTGAAGGGGTATCCTGCGCTCAGATCCACACGATCCCAAATCAGCGGTTCAGATTAAACTATGTAAACCCCAAAACGGTACGCCACGGTGGCTGATGGATTCCCCATCGATGGCGGAGATTTTAAACGAGCACGCGCGGACGGATCCGTCCGATCACGATCTAAGGGTTCCTATTAGTTCTTATCCGAAGCGATACGTGGCATTAGATCCGAGCCATCTAAAGGAGATCCAATGGTAACAGAGCCTTTCTTTCTCCCCGCTGGTTGGCTACGGCGGCGCAGGGCAAGGATACGGCGGCGACATGGCCGGCACCAGCCAATCCTCGCCACCAGGCGCCCAAATGCACAAGCGTATAATGAAAAACGTTGTATGATCTCTAGCGAAAGTAATGGTAGAGTCCTTACCACGGATTGGGGCGGCAGTGGCCTTGCCCACGCAGCACGGTGGAACCATGGCGAAATCCAACACCGACGACGAATTCACTGCTCCCCGGCTGCCAAATCCGCAGGGTAAGCCCGCGGACACCACTCACGTATCGAGGCGAAGCTCCCTCACCACCGACAGAGGCAAAACCGGTGACCTACGAAGGGATTGCCCGTGGCGGTGACCTCCCTTGTTTTCCCTCTCTATCTCTGTGTGTGGAGTTGCCGCTGTTTTGCTGCTGCGGTAATGGCGGAACCCAGGATTTATAGGCACGCGCAGGCTGCGGCAGGGTTGTTGAGCCCGTGCGGATTCTGTGCCATTGGCGACCGCAAGGATGAGGGCACTTGATAGGAACGGGGGTGCCCGATCTTCCGTCAGATGAAGATAACTATCGATTTGGTGGAGATGTCACACAGACGATCCGGCTTCCAATCAACACGACTAGAACCCCGCAATCGCAGCACCACTTCTCCTCTGGTTATCAACCGTGCGCTGCGCGATTGACCTCGCCACGAAGGCTAATCCTTGCCTGCGAATCAAAGACACAAGCAAGAACAAGAAAGAACACAATCTAGAATATTGCGGATGAATGATTAAGCTCACAAGTTGGGGTCTCACAAACTGATCTACGGTGGCTGTTCTCGACAGATCTAAACTTAAGCAAAACCCCACCCTAATGTGGTGGCGGCTGCTGAATAAATAGAATATTAGGGCATGCGTGACCCCTGGACGCACCCCTAATGGGCTCCAACGCGATACACGGCCCAACGGCCCAATAGACGGTGTCGCAGCACCAAAATAGAATCTGAACGCTGACTTGTTTCGACGATTCCTGTTGACTCCGGCCTAATTTTAGGGTGGAAACAGTTGGGTTGGTTAGATAATCTCCTTATCTTTCCAACCATATCAAGTCCGTCGCAATTGAAGTCCGGATGCATCTTGGGCGTCCATTTTAGTGCAGACTGGTCCTGGAACCCGAGATGGAGTCGCAGCCGAGTCGGACTTGATCTCCTTCCTGTTGTGGGCACCCTTGCTCCTCCTCCTCAACAACTAGGCCTTTCCCAAGTCCTTTCTGGTCCTCTCCAAGGTTCCTAATCATTAAAACATCCATGGCCCTAAGCGTAAGCTCTGAAACACAATTGACTAGGGTAGAACGTACCTGGAGAATTAGCTGTCGTGCACACGATCGTGTTATCGGTCCATTTATTGTATGTATAGAAGTGATGTCCTCATCATCCTCCCCCTCTTGAAGTGGAGTCGTCCTCGACTTAAGCTCATCTTTTTCTCCCAAATACGGTTTCAAATCTGCAATGTTAAATGTAGGACTAACCCGGAACTCGGGAGGCAACTCAAGTTTATATGCATTATCATTTATTTTCTCCAAAATCTTATATGGACCAGCACCACGTGGCATCAATTTAGACTTTCTTAACTCTGGAAATCTATCTTTTCTCAAGTGCAACCACACTAAATCACCCACTTCAAGCTTAACTTGTTTTCTACCTTGACTACCAGCAATTCTATATTTTTCAGTCATCTTTTCAATGTTTGCTTTAGTTAAAGCATGAAGTTTCAAAATAAAGTTAGCACGCTCCTTAGCATCACTATGTACTTGCTCTGTAGTAGGTAGAGGCAAAAGATCAATAGGAGCACGAGGGTTAAAACCATACACTACCTGAAAAGGACTTACCTTGGTGGTGGAGTGTTCCGCCCGATTATATGTAAACTCCACATGCGGCAAACACTCTTCCCACATTTTCAAGTTTTTCTTCAATATTGCTCGCAGCATTGCAGGCAATGTTCTATTCACAACTTCTGTTTGTCCATCAGTTTGGGGATGACAAGTAGTAGAAAACAACAATTTTGTCCCCAATTTGTTCCATAGAGTACGCCAAAAATGACTCAAGAATTTTACATCACGATCTGAAACAATAGTAGAAGGCATACCATGCAAACAAACAATCTCTTTGAAAAACAGGTTAGCAATATGAATGGCATCATCCGTTTTGTGACAAGGTATAAAATGTGCCATCTTAGAGAAACGATCAACCACAACAAAAACACTATCGCTCCCCTTCTTTGTCCTAGGCAATCCCAAAACAAAATCCATAGAAATATCCGCCCACGGAACTGAAGGAATAGGAAGAGGCATATACAAACCATGTGGGTTCAATCGGGACTTAGCTTTTTGACACGTCGTGCATCTTGCTACAAAGCGCTCAACATCACGCCGCATTCGAGGCCAAAAGAAGTGTGTGGACAGCACAGCCTCCGTCTTCTTGGCAACGAAGTGACCCATCAAACCACCACCATGCGCTTCCTGCAACAACAAAAGACGAACCGAACCAACTGGAATGCATAGGCGGTTAGCTCTAAACAAGTATCCATCATTTAGCACAAATTTATTCCATGTATGGCCCTCTTTACAATTTAATGCAACCTCTTTAAAATCATCATCAAAAGCATATTGTCCCTTAATTGTTTCAAGTCCAAAAATACGACAATCAAGTTGAGACAACATAGCATAGCATCTAGACAAAGCATCGGCAATCACATTATCATTCCCCTTTTTATATTTAATGATGTAAGGAAAAGTTTCAAGAAATTCTACCCACTTAGCATGTCTACGGTTCAGATTTGTTTGACTACAAAGATGCTTAAGTGACTCATGATCAGAATGAATAACAAATTCCTTAGACCACAAATAATGTTTCCATGTTTGCAAAGATCGTATGAGAGCATAAAATTCTTTATCATAAGTAGAATAATTAAGAACAGGACCATTCAATTTTTCACTAAAATATGCAACGGGTTTACCTCCTTGCATCAAAACAGCACCAATGCCAACTCCACTTGCATCACATTCGAGTTCAAAAGTCTTACCAAAGTCAGGAAGTTGGAGTAGTGGCGCGTGAGTAAGCTTCTCTTTTAAAAGAGCAAAAGAATCCTCTTGTGACTGCCCCCAATTAAATGAAACACCCTTCTTGGTCAACTCATGTAATGGGCAGCGATGGTGCTGAAATCCTTCACGAAACGACGATAAAATCCTGCAAGTCCAAGAAAACTCCGTACTTGTGTCACCGTCGATGGCGTTGGCCAACTCTGAATAGCATGCACCTTGGCCTCATCAACTTCAATACCCTGTGTAGTGACAACATAGCCAAGAAACGATACGCGTGCGGTGCAAAAGGTGCATTTGTCAAGGTTAGCAAATAAGCGCGAGGCGCGCAAAGCATTAAAAACAACACGTAGATGGTCAAGATGTTCAGATAAACAAGTGCTGTAGATCAAGATATCATCAAAATAAACCACCACAAATTTTCCAATAAATGGGCACAAAACCTCGTTCATCAAACGCATAAAAGTACTAGGGGCATTAGTTAATCCAAAAGGCAACACTAACCACTCATACAAGCCAAACTTAGTTTTAAAAGCAGTTTTCCATTCATCGCCTAATTTCATTCTAATTTGGTGGTATCCACTTCGCAAATCAATCTTAGAAAATATTTTAGAACCACTTAACTCATCAAGCATATCATCTAATCGAGGAATAGGATGACGGTACTGGATAGTGATGTTATTAATGGCTCTAGAATCTACACACATGCGCCAACTACCATCTTTCTTTGGAACCAAAATGACAGGAACATAACAAGGACTAAGGCTCTCACGTAAATACCCGCGGTCCAAAAGGTCTTGGACTTGGCGCTGAATCTCCTTAGTCTCCTCAGGATTTGCTCGATATGCAGCACGGTTGGGAAAGCTCGCTCTAGGAATCAAATCAATCTGGTGCTCAATCCCACAAATGGGAGGAAGTCCTGGAGGTAACTCAGAGGGAAAAACATCTCGGAACTGCTGCAAAAGATTAGTCACAGATGCAGGAAAAGTGCTAGCAATATCATCAATAGAAAAGAAAGCATTTTTGCAAACCAAGGCATAGAAACAAGCATCAGTGGCATGAGTTTCAAGAAGATCAGATTTAGTAGCAAGCATGACAGGAGCTTTCAATTTAATTTGTTGCTGAATTTTTGTCTCATTAGTTGGTTCCTTATGGGTATTTGCAGCTCTATCTTTATCAGCTTGTACAATTTCAGCACGAGTCAAAGGTAGCAAAGTAATGTTTTTATCTTTATGCCTAAAAGTGTATGTATTACTCCTACCATGGTGACGTGCATTAGTATCATATTCCCAAGGTCTACCCAACAAAAGAGAACAAGCTTCCATAGGTACTACATCGCAATCCGCATAATCAGAATACATACCAATGGAGAAATGCACTCGTACCATTTGTGTTACCTTAACCTTGCCTGAATCATTGATCCACTGAATGTGGTATGGATGTGGCCGTGGACGTGTGGTCAAGCCAAGCTTCTTGACCAAATCTGAACTGACCAAATTATTGCAGCTTCCACCATCAATAATAACACGTGCACGTCGATTCTCGATGGCGAAGAAAGTCTGGAACAAATTATGGCGTTGTTGCTTCTCTGATGATTCTGGCTGAGCACTAAGAACACGCTGCACCATGATGCTTCGAAGGTTCACCGTAGCATCAGCACCAAGCATAGCATCATCATTAGCAGCAACATCACTGGTGTCATCATCGTCATCCTCACCGTCGGAAGCACTAATGTAGCCATCATCCGTAGCAATGTATGTTCGCTGACTCGGGCAATCCTTCTTCACGTGACCAATCCCATGACAGCGGTGGCAAACAATACCCGAAGAACGACCACTGGAAGGTGCTGCAGGTGCTGGTGATTTCTGTTTCTTGGCGGGTACCTGCAAAGGAAGTTTACCAACATGTGCAGAAGGTGTCGAGGGAGGTCGCGTGGGCGCTGTAGTGGTCGAAGGTGTATGACTCGAGGCAGGTGTGTGCGTCCATGATGTAGAGGAGGTTCCAAAAGTAGTCCTAGGTCGATGTTGGCGTCCCTGCAATTCTTTCTCTGCAAGCATAGCAAACTGGAACAACTTGTTGACAGTGTTAAAATCTTTGTAATCCACAATGCCCTGAATGTCATGCTGCAAACCTGAATAAAAATGGCAAAGAGCATCTTCATGTCCCTCTACTATCCCACAACGCTACAATCCCTTCTGAAGCTCAGCATAATAATCTTGAATAGATTTATCCCCTTGCTCTAAACGCATCAATTTCTTACGCAATTCTCTATGATAAGATGAGGGAACAAATCTATCACGCATAGCTTCCTTAAGATCTTCCCAAGTCGTAGGTGCTCTACCATCCCCAACTAGATCAGTCCACCATACAATAGCAAAATCTTTAAATTCACTAGTGGCTTGTCTAACTTGATGTCGTTCAGGTACAAGGTGGGCAACAAATTTCTGTTCTATCGTCATCTCCCAATCAAGATATCCCTCAACATCATAATGACCCGAAAAAGATGGTATAGAAAATTTAATCTTAGCATAAGGGTCGTCAGGAGCACGATTGTTATTACCTTGATGGCGGTGTGGCATACCTTCTGTGTTTTGATGAAGACGACGACGGAGGCGCAAATCTCTGGTGGCCGCTTCATCATAATTACCTTCTTCATCAATCACCGCATCATCGGGAAGACGTGGACGAGGAGGTGGTGGCGGTGTTTGTTGTTGCGTCTCCAACACAGCAAGTCTGTCGACGATCTGGGACAATCGTCGATCCAGCCTCTCGTAAGTCCTGCCAAGGTCCATGTTAATGAAGGCATCATGCACTGACTTGTGGACCGTCTCCTCCATTTGCTCCTTCAGGAGCTTGTTGTTTGCCTCAAGATCTTGGCAGCTAATACATTCATCGAAGTCTGTAGGGATCCTTGCTTCTTCGTCGTCGCCTGCCATCGAAACACAAAAACAGGGAACAAACGGTGAAGGTTATCCCTAATAATCTCACTACACGCTCCTCTCGGGTGGAACACAGGAACACGCTCTAATGTATCTTACCAAGGTCTTACAAGTGTCTGACGAAATACAAGCAAAGAATGGTACAATCGGAGGCTGGTTCGTGATACTTACCAAGAGGTAGTGAAACCGCGATTGCAAGGTCAAATCTGTATTGATCAGAAGATATAGTATGTGGAGCTGTAGGATAGACACAATATGTATGTGAATGTGGAACAAAATCGAGTGCAGATTAGCGAAGTTCAATAAGTGTCCAAAGCACAAGTCACAATTGCTGGCTAAGACGTGTCCTATCGAAGCACAACAAGATAAAAGTAATAAACTAGCAGAATGGCAGTTCTGTAAATAGCACAGATTTTTCAGCACTAGTAGAAATCAAAGGCGCGTTTCCAAAGGAGTACCAGCAAACGAGCTCGAAATATTCTGAATTTTTTATCATTGATCCAAAATCACAATTGATGGAAGCACACAAAATTTCACTTGAAATAGAGTTGTATTGTGGCCTAGAGAAATTCACAAAGAATCTCTAAAATTCCTGAAAACACTTAAACAATTTTTTAATTATCTTCCTGATTTTTTTGAATTTTTTGACCAAACCATACAGGCCGTAGCGAAAAGTTATGCCCATTTTATGGAAGGTACCTCAAGTTATGGTTTTCCAGGGCACAAATTGGTAGGAACCGTAGCGGCGGCTATAGAGCACAGGGGCACAAACCTCCCTGGTATAAGCAATAGGTAAGCGCTAGATGATGAAATAAGGAGGGGCTGCAATGCAATGCGGCTTGCAACCTAATCTAGGGCTAGCGTGGCGAGAATTCACACAAGGCGGCTAGCGAGGGAAAATCGAGTAATGTGGTGTCTCGACTTGTAATCTGGGTAAGGTGGATGGGATAGCGGCGGAAACAAATAACAGTGATGGAGCGGTTGAACTACGATTACGACACGACCTAAACCAGCAACAAGACTCGACACGGACACAAACTCAACAAAGCAATCTGAAACGAAATTGCAAGGCTAAACAAGGGTTCTAGGACAGTGGAATATTTTTTTGTATGACAATTATCTGGAGTTATAGGATGAAAAACCTAAACTAAACTAGGGTAAGCCTGACATTAATACCTGAGTCTTTGAATACCACTTGATAGGAACGGGGGTGCCCGATCTTCCATCAGATGAAGATAACTATCGATTTGGTGGAGATGTCACACAGACGATCCGGCTTCCAATCAACACGACTAGAACCCCGCAATCGCAGCACCACTTCTCCTCTGGTTATCAACCGTGCGCTGCGCGATTGACCTCGCCACGAAGGCTAATCCTTGCCTGCGAATCGAAGACACAAGCAAGAACAAGAAAGAACACAATCTAGAATATTGCGGATGAATGATTAAGCTCACAAGTTGGGGTCTCACAAACCGATCTACGGTGGCTGTTCTCGACAGATCTAAATTTAAGCAAAACCCCACCCTAATATGGCGGCAGCTGCTGAATAAATAGAGTATTAGGGCGTGCGTGACCCCTGGACGTGCCCCTAATGGGCTTCGACGCGATACACGGCCCAACGACCCAACAGACGGTGTCGCAGCACCAAAACAGAATCTGAACGCTGACTTGTTTCGACGATTCCCGTTGACTCCGGCCGAATTTTAGGGTGGAACCAGTTGGGTTGGTTAGATAATCTCCTTATCTTTCCAACCATATCAAGTCCGTCGCAATCGGAGTTCGGATGCATCTTAGGCGTCCATTTTAGTGCAGACTAGTCCTAGAACCCGAGATGGTGTCGCAGCCGAGTCGGACTTGATCTCCTTCCTGTTGTGGGCGCCCTTGCTGCTCCTCCTCAACAACTAGACCTTTCCCAAGTCCTTGCTGGTCCTCTCCAAGGTTCCTAATCATTAAAACATCCATGACCCCAAGCATAAGCTCTGAAACACAATTGACTAGGGTAGAACGTACCTGGAGAATTAGTTGTCGTGCACGCGATCGTGTTATCGGTCCATTTATTGTATGTATAGAAGTGATGTCCTCATCAGCACGGTTCTTATGCTGACGTGCGAGGTTCCGATCACAGCATCGCACGAGGCCGAGAAAAGATCGGAAGGGAGAAGGGGATAGACCCGACCGGTGGGTCCCACCCGAAGCCGTGATGCGCAGGATGGTGGCTTGCGCGAGCGAGGGACTCGGTCCCCGCACGGGTTCCGCGGAGTCAGGTGGAAATGGCCTCCGGCGACTTCGGCGCGAGGTTGAGGGAGGCGCTGGTCGCTTGGCCCCACCTGACATGGAGTGCACGCAAGCACCTGTGGAGCGGGACCCACGGGCAGTGATGCTGCGAAGCCAAGTGCGCAAGCGACTGGCGAGAGAGAGCCCGTGGTGCAGTGATCGTGCGGTGGAGAAGGATTGGGCCGCGCGTGTTCAGGAAAATGGATGGGCCGGATAGGAGATTGGGCCCAACGCATTTATTTCTTTTCTTTTATATTTTTTCCTTTTTCTGAATTTATTTTCCTCTTTGTTTTTAGAGTTCAAATTTGGATTTGAATTTGGTTATGAAATTCACCTTTGGTAAAAATGTATCAATTCATATATTAATGGAAGGTAAATATATTCCTATTTATATATTTATTTTATCTCATTTGCGTAGTATTTTCCTCTCTTTTCTCAATTTCTAGAGTTTCCTTTAGAACTTAAATTTCACTTTGGACTTTCATATATTTCTTTTTATTTTATTTTTATATTGTCACAAAAATGCACATAAGATGAAATCCCAGCATGATGTATGATTTATTTTATAGGTGGTTGGCTAAATAATTAATTTAATGATGGTTGTTAACATGTTTTAAGAATTAGAGACATATCACATAAGAGGATCAATTCCTTTAATATGATTTACAAACTTGGGTATTACATTACCTTGCACGAACGGGGCAGACGAGGAGAAGTGCTGCAAGTATAGGGAGATTCTCGGTTTGAACTGTCTATGATGGCTTTTTGGACGAGAGATTCCTATAGCCCCTCTGCCTGAAACTGTAGCGGGTGTTCTCAAGCTAGTGGAACTTTGTAAATACCTCATAGTGGATCCCTAGCCATTGACATCGGAAGTGTCTAAGGTCCTTGCAAACCCTATCAGTAAATATGCACAACCTCTGCAGAGTGTAAACTGGTATATCAGCCTACTCACGGTCAAGAGCGTCTCGTACCCTCACATGAGTAAATTATGGAATTAAATTTAACATGTCACACATTGCATTGTGGGATTTATTCTTTATTACAATCTATTATTTAATTGGGTTGAGATTTACATACACCTAGTCATTGCTAATAAAATTTTGACCAACAAAGTTAAAATCAATGCTCAGTCTTAACCACTATCCTTGGTAAGTCTTACACAACATGAGCCCCAACCGTAAGTGAGATCATAACACTTTTCCCCACACTTGCTGAGCAATGATCGTATGAGAGCTCACCCTTGCTATAATCACACCATGTCAAAAATAGGTATCGCCGGAGAAGCATGAAGGATGCTACGAAAAGTTTGGAGAGGTCTAGATCGTCATCTCCTAGTCAACTATGGTTGTGGAGGACCGTGTCGTCATATGATGTATTTTTTAGTTATTTTGTACAGGAATTGTATCAAGCAATAAATATGTGACATTGTTTTCTGTACCTTGAGTCATCATATGTGTGAGACTTGATCCTCGCACACATTTGAGATGCATCTAGATTTGTCCGTAATTTTGGGTGTGACAGAAGTGGTATCAGAGGAATGTTGAGTATAGAGCGTAACCTAGATATACTGGCCAAACTCTTACCTACTTACCTTGCTACTCTGATCTTTCTAAACTTTCCTTGATCTTTTCTCATCTATTACTGCTTATCTCTGACGATCCTTACCTTTTCTCTTCTAAAGACAAAATATGATTTCACACTTTGAAATCCTGAGCATAAAGTAACCCTAAGAAATAGGAGTCCTAATCCTAGGCAAAAAATACTTTTGTAGGTACCTATGTGCTTAAATGCTTGTCCTTATGATACTTGTTTGATTTGGTTCTTTGATTGGGTGTGATGAGTTGTGGAGTAATGTCCATAATTGCATATATATATATATATATGTTTATCAAAAAACTACTCATCTCAGATTAGTCCCCCTTAAAAAAGGAATAATAGATCAATCAAAGAAGGATATGTCATATCTATCTTATCCTAATAGATCCAACTTACCCTGATAGATTCATCTAATCTAAACTAGTCTAATCTAGTCATATCCAATCTAATCTAGATCCCATCTAAACTAAATTTGATCTAATGTAATGTTACCTAATAGATTAATCAAATCTAACCTAGTCTAATCAGATCTAATCTAATGTAGTTATATACAATCTCATGTAATCTAATATGAGTCTCTTACCTAAATTGAATCAATTGGGCAATTTGGACTCTAATAATTCTTTTCTCACCTAACTTTCTTTACCCCAAATTGGTGCTTTAGCCTAACTCGGCCATATACAACTAACTTACCTGCATGTGGGTTGCATAATCTATATAGACCAACCTAAAATTAAAACAGACAAGATTTTAAATTATCTCATATAACATATTCCGCCACAACTATCCTAACTATTTGTCCCTAAACTCCAATGCTAACACCAAGACTGAAGGACCCTAACTCAGATGGTAACACCAAGATTGAAGGAGGAATAGATAAACCTCGTCAAAGAAGGACAAGTGTCACACCAGATCTCCAAACGAGTCAGGATTCACCATCCGGGATGAAAACATTCTTTGCCCTAACCTACTCTTGCCACAATAGTCTTTCTCACCCCAATCTTTTCTAGCCACCAGCTAATTAGTATTAAAGACTTAAAAGACTTTCTATTTTTAACTAATTAGAAACAAAAAGCTAAACTGTAAGCAAAACTTTTTGCATCCCTTTTGTACTAATCTCGGGGACGAGATTATTTTTATGGGGGTAGAATTTGTAATATCCTATTTTTTGAACCAATAAAAATTTCCAAGATTTAGTTTGATTTATTAAGATATGAGGGGTCTAGAATCACAAGTTATAGTTTTAAGTATTTTCTTTTATTATAAAATAATTAAAACAAAATATAAGGTTGAACTTGCTTTCTTACATTCATAATGTTGCATAGTGTTTCTAGGTGCAAAACCAGTTTGAAACATGATAAGAAACCTCTAGAAGTCCCATATAATTTTTTTTGTATTTTTCTAATTACTTCTCCTATTTTTGAAAAGCAAAATATATTTATTAGAGGCACTTAAAAACCAGTTTGTATTTTTTGTATTTTTCTAATTACTTCTCCTATTTATTGGAGCCATTTGAACATTTTTTGGCGCTAAAAATGATTTCTTTGTATTTCTAAAAATAGAAAATCTTTTCCCATGCTAGAACATAAAATAGTTTATTCCGATGCAATCTATAACCCCGCAATAGCTCGCCAAATTTCGAGTTCCTCTCCAACTCTAGCGACAACTCCAGTGTGGAATTTCTCTTCGTCCGTTCAACTTCTGGGGCAACCCAGAACATTGCCGTGGCTAGCTCGGGGAGAGCTTCGTCACCTCGTTTCCGGTTCTTTGATCGGATCTCTGATTCATCATCAATCTTCAAAAAAACTGAGATGTCCAGCAGGCAGCAGCAGCCTGGGATCTAAGGGCGTGGTTGGAAGGAAAGTTGGTGGTAGATTACAGGCCTTTCCCGCGTGATAGGCTTGGCACTTCCCGTTTGATATATAATCACCAACACAGACCCTTTTACATGCAAGACTAGCATGCTGCACGAATTTAACAGTAGGTACAATTCTGATAAGTTTGCAGTCGTTGGGTCATGTCTTTGTAAACAAACATTTCCCACTTTTAGCAAACCGATCTAAACCAATCAGATTGCATCATGTCACCTATTTCTGTGCGGCCCTAATAATTTATTAAAAATATGATATCTTCTGGTCAAATAATTTGTTTTAATTTGTTCAAATTGCGTTAGGTACATATTAATTTTGTGTACGTAGTAATAACATTGTTTTAATCATACCACATGTTTTAAATAATTAATTAATTAATTATATGTTTAATTAGTGTTAATTAGCTAGACAATCTAGATAATCTAATCTATATTTCTAACCTATGATTTTATAAATAATTATTAAAGTGATTAATACCAACTCAAATATTTCAGGTTAATACCTTCTTAGTTTAAATACAATATCTATTAGATCCCATCTGTTAGATCAATTGTGCCTAAGTTTTTTTGTTCTGTCCATAACTCCTTCGTTTTAACTCCGATTTTAGTGGTTCTCCAACCCACAATTTCATAGCAACGAGTAGAATATTATTGTGTGGTTTGTTTCCATCTTTGGTGTAATGCTATTTTTATTCATTATTTTCGATAGAAGCGAGGTTACGACAAGGAACCTAAAACTCAACTTTGGAGATATATCTAAGCAGTAGGTTCTCCCAAGGAAAAAGAAAGTTGTGTCCTAGATCACATTCTTTGACCTAATAATATTTATGATTTTGTTAATCACCATGGCACATGTAGGTTAACTTGATGGGACCTAATAGGTTACCTAGTTTTATTTACCCTACACCTTACATAGGAATGAAATATTGGGTAGTCTTGCTATTCCTCTACCTGGTTCAGGGATCATGCCTTATTACTTTAGTTGGCTTTATGATTATGCATGACAAGGTCATTTTTGTTAATTGAAAAATGGAACGACCACCCGAGACAACATTGCTACCACAAGGGTGAAATGGAATGCCACCAGCTAATTAATTAGGAAAGCTAGTAAGATTACCTTACCTAAAAGGGGCAAGCAGGGAGGAGTTGCCACAAGTATAGGGAGGTTCTCGGGTAGAGCTGTTAGTGATAGCTTTTCGGACGAGGGATTCCTATACCCCCATCTGCCTGAAACCTGAGAGCACCTAGAGGGGGGGTGAATAGGTGATCCTGTAGAAACTTGAAACTTAATGCCACAAAACTTGATTAGGAGTTAGCACAATAAAGCCAAGTGGCTAGAGAGGAGTTCTTGCAAGACACAATAACCACAAGAAGATCAACACAGATAGGCACATTGGTTTATCCCGTGGTTCGGCCAAGTCCAACACTTGCCTACTCCACGTTGTGGCGTCCCAACGGACGAGGGTTGCACTCAACCCCTCTCAAGCAGTCCAAAGACCCACTTGAATACCACGGTGTTTTGCTTTGTTTCACTATATCCCGCTTGCGAGGAATCTCCACAACTTGGAGCCTCTCGCCCTTACAATTTGATGTTCACAAAGAATCACGGAAGTAAGGACGGGATGAGCAACACACACAAGACACAAAATCAGAGCACAAACACGCACACAAGTCACAACTCGAGCTCACAACACAACCCGAAGAGTTCTCTACTCAAATGGAGCTCTAGTTGCTATCACAAAGAATCAAATGCGCGGAATTGGAGTCTTGGTGCTTAGGAATGCTTAGAGAATGATTGGTGTACTCCTCCATGCGCCTAGGGGTCCCTTTTATAGCCCCAAGGCAGCTAGGAGCCGTTGAGAGCATTCCAGGAAGGCAATTTTTGCCTTCTGTCGCCTGGCACCGTACAGTCCGGTGCACCATCGGACACTGTCCGGTGTGGATTTCTTTCCTGTTTTGGCGCAGCCGACCGTTGGCGATTTTGAGCCGTTGGCGCACCGGACACTGTCCGGTGCACACCGGACAGTCCGGTGCCCCCTTCAGACCGTTGGCCCGGCCACGCGTCACGCGCGGATTGCGCGGCCGACCGTTGGCTCGGCCGACCGTTGGCTCACCGGACAGTCCGGTGCACACCGGACAGTCCGGTGAATTTTAGCCGTACGCTGCCGACGATTTCCCGAGGGCGGCCTTTTCACCAAAGCAAGCCTGGCGCACCGGACACTGTCCGGTGCACCACCGGACAGTCCGGTGCACTCAGACTGAGCAGAGTCTTGGCTGCTCGAGCCAAGTCTTTTTCAATTGTCTTTTATCTGATTCTAGCACTTAGACAAATATGTTAGTACACAAAAACCAATGTACTAAGTCTAGAATCATACCTTTGTATTGATTTGCACTTTTTCCACCATTTGGCATAGTTTAACACTTATGCACTTGTGTTGGACACTAAATCACCAAAATACTTAGAAATGGCCCAAGTGCACATTTCCCTTTCAAAACCATAGCGAATTTTCTCAAGCCAGTGGAACTTTGTAAAGGCAACGTAGTGAATCCCTAGCCATTCACCTCGAAAGTGTCTAAGGGCCTTGCAAACTGTAACATCCCATCCACTCCAGGACCGGCGGTATTTACTCCTGGCAGCTCTCTATAGGATCATACGTTGTCCCCACAGACCAACACGAGTCTTTTGTGCGCACTTTGTCCTCACTCATGTGCACCCGAGAAAACTTCCCGGTCCGTCACCCATCCCAAATTGCTCCAAGCCAAGCACGCTTAACTTGGAGGTTCTTTCGAGATAGGCTTCCGAAAAAAGATGCACCTTGTTGATGTGAGCACTCTATTAATTTTATTAAGCCTCGGGCCAGGATATCACCATCCCAGGGGGCAGGATATCACAATCCACCCCCTTAGAAGGCCGACGTCCTCGTCGGTCAAACCCAATCCAGGAACCTCCCCTCTTAGCCACGTCTGTGTCTAGTGTCGTCATATGCCATGCCATGTGACCACTCCGAGCCCACATACGCCATGCGCCATATAACCGAACCCCTAACCTACACACGCCCATGAAACCGCGAGGGTCGGCTCTGATACTACTTGTAACACCCCGTCCACTCCATGACCGTTGGTACTTACTCCTGGCAACTCTCTAGGATCATATATTGTCCCCACAGACCAACGCGAGTCTTTTATGTGCACTTTGTCTTCACTCATGCGCACCCGAGAAAACTTCCCGGTCGGTCACCCATCTCAAATTGCTCCAAGCCAAGCACACTTAACTTGGAGATTCTTTCGAAATAGGCTTCCGAAAAAGAAGATGCACCTTATTGATATGAGCACTCTATTAATTTTATTAAGCCTTGGGCCAGGATATCACCATCCCAGGGGTCAGGATATCACACAAACCCTGGCTAGAAGGGATACATGACTTGTGGGTAAAGATGCACAACCTCCGTAGAGTGTAAAACTGGTATATCAGTCGTGCTCACGGTCAAGAGCGTCTCGAACCCTCATATGAGTAAATTATGGAATTAAATTTAACATGTCATGCATTGCATTGTGGGATTTATTCTTTATTATGATCTATTATTTAATTAGATTCATATTTACTTATACCTAGTAATTGCTAATAAACTTTTGACCAACAAAGTTAAAAGAAATGCTCAACCTTAATCATTTTCCTTGGTAAGCCTTACACTACATGAGCCCAAACCGTAAGTGAGCTCATAACACTTTTCCCCACACTTGGTAAGCGATGACCGTATGGGAGCTCACCCTTTGCTATAATCACACCAGATCAAGAACAGGTACCGTTGGAGAAGCATGAACGATGCCATGAAGAGTTCGGGGAGGTCTAGGTTGTCATCTCCTAGTTAACTATGGTTGTGGAGGATCATGTCGGCATATGATGTATTTTATTTAGTTATTTTGTACAGGAGTTGTCTTAAGCAATAAAGATGTGACATTGTTTTTTGTACACTGAGTCGTCATATGTGTGAGACATGATCCTGGCGCATATTTGAGATGCATCAGGATTTGTCCTTAATTTTAGGTGTGATAGAAGTGCTATTAGAGGAATGTTGACTATAAAACGTAACGTAGATAGAACTGGTCAAAGCTTTACCTACTTACCTTGCTACTCTGATTCTTTTTAAACTTTCATTGATCTTTTCTCATCTATTGTTGCTTATCTCTGATGATCCTTACCTTTTCTCTTCTAAAGACAAAATGTGATTTCATAATTTGAAATCCTAAGCATAAAGTAACCCTAAGAAATAGGAGTCCTTATCCTATCCCAAAAAATCTATTTTTGTAGGTACCTATGCGCTTGAATGCTTTTCTTATGATACCTGTTTGATTTGGTTCTTTGATTGAGTGTGATGAGTTGTGGAGTAATGTCCATAACTGCATATGCAAATTTATATATATGTATAAAAATATGTTTATAAAATAACTATTCAACTCATATTAGTCCCCCTTAAAAAGGAATAACATATCAATCAAAGAAGGATATGTCATATATCTCTTATCCTAATAGATCCATCTTACCGTGATAGATTCATCTAATCTAAACTAGTCTAATCTAGTCATATCCAATCTAATCTAGATGACATCTAAACTAAATGTGATCTAATCTAATGTGACCTAATAAATTAATCAAATCTAATCTAGTCTAATCAGATTTAATCTAATGTAGTTAGATCCAATCTCATCTAATCTAATATGAGTATCTTACCTCACTTGAATCAATTAGGCAATTTGGACTCTAATAATTCTTCCCTTGCCTAACTTTCGTTACCCCAAATTGGTGTCCTTGCCTAACTCGGCCATATAGAACTACCTGACCTACATGTTCAGTTGTGTCGGGTACCATAATTAGGGGTACCCCCAATTTTCCTAAACACGGTTGGAAAACATCTTTAGAACAAACCATAAACAGCTGATATATTCAAGTCAAGGCCTTGTCTACCAAGGGACGTGACCTCATCCGAGCCCAGCCTCGGGCAAGGACAGTAGTCCCGGGCGGATTCACGCCTCGCCCGAGGGTCCCTTCAGTCAGCATACGCACCCCCGTCTCACCCGAGGCTAAGCTCGGGCAAACTTTGTCGTACAGCGACCTCGGTCGGATCGCCCTACCAACCGACCGTATCGCATGCGCATTTAATGCGGGGATCACCTGACACTTTATCCTGACACACGTGCCTCAGTCGGCAAGGTCAAAGTGACCACAGTCACTTCGCCCCTTTACTGACCGTTCTGACAGGAAAACAGCGCTATTCACCCCGTTCCGACTAATGTGCCAATCACCAAGGTAAAACTGACAACAGCAAGTCTCGACCTCCCCCGAGTTTAGCCTCGGGCGCAACAAGGAGCTCCGCCTCACCCGACCCCAGGCCTCGGCCTCAGCCTCGGCCTCGGGAGGAGTCACGACCTCGCCCGACCTCAGCCTCGGGCTCAGGAGAAGTCTCCGCCTCGCTCGACCCTGGCCTCGGACCGACTACGCTACAGGGGATACATCATTACCCTACCAATAGCTGGCCACCCCTTGCCACGAAGGAACAAGACCGGAGTCACATCAAACTACTCCGATAGCAGGGTCCATGCCGCAACGCCAGCTATGCTTCCACAGGGCTTAAGGCACTTCTCCGATGGCCATGTTAGCGCGTGTACAGGGCTCAAGGCACTTCTCCGCCAGCCACGTTAGCACATAGCTACACCCCCATTGTACAGCTGGGCCATCTCCTTGTATCTATAAAAGGGGATGTCCAGGGCCTTCTGGAGGGGGGGACGGACAGACGCACGCAGGGAGAAGGGGACGAGCGGAGGCAGGCAGAGTAGGAGAGACGCGGCGGAGGCCAGCTCAGGCACCTCACCACAAGACCGAACTCTCTCTCTCTCCCTCTCTCTCTCTCTCTCTCTCGCGACGCTTGTAACCCCTACTATGAGCACCCCGGTGTAAGATAATATAAGCCTCATTCCCTCTCTTGTGTTCCATCTTGCATCAACCCATCTGGGCAGGGGCACGCAACAACAAATTCACTAGTTGGTTGAGGGTCCTCGCGGGTCCAACACACCGATAGTTGGCGCGCCAGGTAGGGGCCCGCTGCGTGTTAACGAATACTTTCCCGTTGAGGTCCAGATGGGTAGCCTTCAGCAGCCTCTTCAGCCGGGGACGGTGCTCCGCTTCGGGAGTCTCGAGTTCATGTCCCGCGACGGCAGCTACGACATGGTACTCCTCCCCTCGCAGCACGACAGCAACGACGGTCGTCGGCTCGCCCGGTGGCGGCAAACTCGACGACAACTTCCCCCGTGGCAGAAGAGGAACACCCGGGTTTGCCCCGCCACCCTCCTCGCCGGAGGAGGAGGAGATGGGGCAACCGTGGCCAGGCATGAGGCGGCACCTCGTCGGCTGTCGGACCAGAGCGAGTCGATGACGCCGGCACCCCTGCGGGGGACATGCCGGGTGTTGTCCTCGCACCTGAGACAATGACGGGTGTCGCTTCCCCGCAACATGCCAACCCCAAGCGAACTGATGACACCAGCACCCTCGCGAAGGACTTGCTGGGCGTTAGCCTAGTACCTGAGATAACGGTGAATTCCGTCCCTGACGCAACTTCACCACCGTCCATCGACCAAGAGGTACCATCCGTTTTCCACCCTGTCCCTTTTAGATTTAGCTTCGATCAACCAAGCGACCCCGCTTCGGTGAGCGCTTTCACAAGGGCGTATCCTGACCTTCCAGGGTATCATATGTGGTCATCTTGGGACCGACTGATGGCCGTCTCAACCTACGGACCCGTGGGTTCCGAGGAAGAGGACGACCCCGACTTCGGTTGGGATTTCTCCAGACTCCGTGATCCTAGTGCCATGCGAGACTTCATGTCCGCATGTGACTACTGCCTCTCCGGCTGCTCCGACGATGACCACAGCCTCGACGACGAGGGTTATGGCCCAAGTCACGAGTGTTTCCACATCGATCAGGGGGATCATGGCGAAGACAACCACCTCGGCATGCCAGAAGATGACGACGCCCCTGTGCCTGCGTCTCGCGTTGAGATCCCGCGGGAGCTAGCTGTGGTCCCAGTCCCTGCGGGGGGTCAGGACACACAGCTTGAGCAACTCCGCGGGATGCAGGCCAAGCTCGACGAAGCAGCAGGGCAGCTTGTGCAGCTCCGGCAAAACATCGAGTAGGAATGGGAAGGCCGGGCTCGTCGGAGGAGCGCGTCATTGGGCTCGGGACGTCCAGCGCCGTATCGTTGATGATGCCAGGGCGGGGCTGCCCCCGGCCTTCAGCGGGGTCGACCAGAACCTAGCTGCAGCGGCGATGCTACTTCGAACAATGCCGGAGCCATCCACCGTCGAGGGACGGCGTATCCAGGGCGAACTCAAGGATCTCCTGGAAGATGCCGCAGTCCGACGAGCTGAGAGCTCTGTCTCCTGAAGGCGAGGGTGCCCCTAGGAGCATCGCGCAACGTCCTCCCAACGCATGCGGGAGGCCTCGGCCCACACCGAGCGCACACGGGACGGGACACCTGCAGCCCCGGACCGCCTCGGCTGTGAGCAGCACTGCCGCGACCATCGAGCCCGCCTCGAAGAAAGGGTGCACCGAGGCTACCACCCTAGGCACGAAGGACGCTACGAAAGTGAGGAGGATCAGAGCCCCTCACTTGAACCGCTAGGTCCGTGAGTCTTCAGTCGGGCCATACGACGGGCGCCGTTCCTGGCCCGGTTCCGAGCCCCGACCACCATCACCAAGTACTCAGGGGAGACAAGGCCGGAGTTGTGGCTTGTGGATTACCAGCTGGCATGCCAGTTGGGAGGAACGGATGATGACAACCTCATCATCCGCAACCTCCCCCTTTTCCTCCCCGACGCTTCCCAGGCTTGGCTGGAGCATTTGCCTCCTGCGTAGATCTCCGACTGGGACGACCTAGTCAAGGCCTTCGCGGGAAATTTCCAAGGTACGTACGTGCGCCTTGGGAACTCATGGGATCTCTGAAGCTGCCGCCAGCAGCCAGGGGAATCCCTGCGAGAGTACATCCGGCGGTTTTCAAAGCAGCGCACCGAGCAGCCCAACATCACCGACTCAGACGTCATCGGGGCATTCCTCGCTGGCACCACTTGTCGAGACCTGGTGAGCAAACTGGGGCGCAAGACTCCCACCAAGGCGAGCGAATTGATGGACATAGCCACCAAGTTCGCCTCTGGTCAGAAGGCGGTTGAAGCCATCTTCCAGAAGGACAAGCAGCCTCAGGGAAGATAGAAGGAAGACGCCCCCGAGGCGTTCGTCCAGCGTAGCACGAAGAAGAAGGCCAAGAAGAAAACGCAAGCGAAACGCGACGCCCTTGACGCGGATCTCGTCGCTGCTGCCGAGCACAGGAACCCTCAGAAGCCTCTCAGAGGGGCCAACATGTTCGACAAGATGCTCAAGGAGTCGTGCCCCTACCATAGGGGTCCCGTCAAGCACACCCTTGAAGAATGCGACATGCTTCGGCGTTACTTCAACAAGGCCGGACCCTCGGCAGAAGGTGGCAAGGACCAAGGCAACAACAAGAAGGGGGCGACAAGGAAGAGGAGTTCCCGGAGGTCCACAACTACTTCATGATCTATGGCGGACAGGTGGCGAATGCTTCGGCTCGACACCGCAAGCAGGAGCGCCGGGAGGTCTGCTCGATGAAGGTAGCGGTGCCGGTCTACCTAGTCTGGTCTAACAAGCCCATCACCTTCGACCAAGGCGACCACCCTGACTGCGTACCGAGCCCAGGAAGGTACCCTCTCGTCGTCGACTCTGTCATCGGCAACGCTAGGCTCACCAAGGTCCTCATGGACGGAGGAAGCAGCCTCAACATCATCTACGCCGAGACCCTAGGGATCTTGGGGATTGATTTGTCCACGATCTGGGCCAATGCAGCACCTTTCCACGGGATCGTCCCCTGTAAGCGCGTCCTGCCCCTTGGGCAACTTGATTTGCCCGTCTGCTTCAGAACTCCCTCCAACTTCCGAAAGGAAACCCTCTCGTTCGAGGTGGTCGGGTTCCGAGGGACCTATCACGCAGTGTTGGGAAGACCGTGCTACGCCAAGTTCATGGTCATCCCCAACTACACGTACCTCAAGCTCAAGATGCCAGGCCCCAACGGAACCATCACCATCAGATCCATGTACCGCCACGCTTACGAGTGCGACGTGGAATGCGTGGAGTATGCTGAGGCCATCGCCGAGTCCGAGGCCCTCATCGCCGACCTGGATTGCCTCTCCAAAGAGGCGCCTGATGCGAAGCGCCACGCCAGCAACTTCGAACCAGCCGAGGCGGTTAAATCCGTCTCTCTTGACCCTAGCAACGACGCCGGCAAGAAAGTCAGGATCGGCTCCGAGCTCGACCCCAAATAGGAAGCAGTGCTCGTCGACTTTCTCCGTGCAAACGCTGAAATTTTTGCGTGGAGTCCCTCGGACATGCCAGGCATACTGAGGGATGTCGCCGAGCACTCGCTGGACATCCGAGCCGGTGCCCGATCCGTGAAGCAGCACCTGCGCCATTTTGATGAAGAAAAGCGCAGGGCCATAGGCGAGGAGGTCCACTAGATGATAGCTGCAGGGTTCATCAAAGAGGTATTCCATCTAGAATGGCTAGCTAACCCTGTGCTTGTAATGAAAAAAAGGTGGGAAATGGAGGATGTGCGTAGACTACACTGGTTTAAACAAAGCATGTTCAAAGGTTCCCTACCCTCTGCCTCGCATCGATCAAATTGTGGACTCCACTACTGGGTGCGAAACCCTGTTTTTCCTCGATGCCTATTCAGGCTATCACCAAATCAAGATGAAAGAATCCGACCAGCTCGTGACTTCTTTTATCACACCTTTTGGCATGTAACCACCATGCCATTTGGCTTGAGGAATGCAGGTGCTACCTACCAAAGGTGCATGAACCATGTGTTTGGAGAACACATCAGCAGAGCGGTCGAGGCTTACGTCGATGACATCATCGTCAAAACAAGGAAAGCCTACGACCTCCTCTCCGACCTCGAAGTAACTTTTGGGTGCCTGCGTGCAAAGGGCATAAAACTCAATCCCGAGAAGCGTGTCTTCGGAGCCCCACGAGGCATCAAGGCCAACCCGGAGAAAATTGCAGCCATCACCAACATGGGACCCATCAAAGATTTAAAAGGAGTACAAAGGGTCATGGGATGCCTTGCGGCTCTGAGCCGCTTCATCTCGCGCCTTGGCAAGAAAGGATTGCCCTTGTACCGCCTCTTGAGGAAGGTCGAGTGCTTCACTTGGACCCCCGAGGCCGAGGAAGCCCTCGGAAACTTAAAGGCACTCCTTACTAATGCGCCCATCCTTTCCCTGGGAGAGATCATCCAGTGCCGAGAGGCCTCAGGTAGAGAACAAAATGGGCAGTGGAACTCATGGGCGAAACAATTTCATTTGCCCCTCGGAAGGCCATAAAATCCCAAGTCTTAGCGGACTTCCTAGCTGAATGGGTCGACACCCAATTGCCGACAGCTACAATCCAGGCCGAACTTTGGACCATGTACTTCGATGGGTCGCTTATGAAATCCGGAGCGGGTGCTGGCTTGCTCTTCATTTCACCCCTCGGGAAACATGTGCGCTACGTACTGCGCCTCCATTTTCCGGCGTCAAACAACGTGGCCGAGTACGAGGCCTTAGTTAATGGATTGTGCATCGCTGTCGAGCTAGGGGTTCGGCACCTCGATGCTCGTGGCGACTCGCAGCTCGTCATTGACCAGGTCATGAAGAACTCCCACTGCCGCGATCGAAAAATGGAGGCCTATTGCGATGAAGTTCGGCGATTGGAAGATAAGTTCCACGGTCTAGAACTCAACCATGTTGCTCGACGGTACAACGAGACCGCGGATGAGCTGGCTAAAATAGCCTCAGGGCGAACGACGGTTCCCCCGAACGTCTTCTCCAGGGACATATATCAACCATCCGTCAAAATCAACGACACGCCCGAACCCGAGGGGACCTCGTCCCAGCCCGAGGTACCCTCGGCCGCCGAGGGTGAGGCCTTGCGCATCGAGGGAGAGCGGAATGGGTTTGCGCCAAACCAAAACTGGCAGACCCTGTACCTGGAATATCTCCTCCGAGGAGAGCTGCCCCTCAACAAGGCTGAAGCTCGGTGTCGGGGACCATAATTAGGGGTACCCTCAAGACGCCTAATTCTCAGCTGGTAACCCCCATCAGCATAAAGCTGCAAAGGCCTGATGGGCACGATTAAGTCAGGGATCAGTCCACACGAGTGACTCGATCACGCTTCACCCGAGCCTAGCCTCGGCCGAAGGCAGCCGACCTCGAGAGACTTCCGTCTCGCTCGAGGCCCCCTTTTTATGGCGGACATATCACCGGCTCGCCCAAGGCCTTGGCTTCGCTCAGAAGCAACCTTGACTAAATCACCACACCGACTGACCAAATTGCAGGGGCATTTAACGCACAGGAGGCCTGACACCTCTATCCTGACACGCGCCTCCGGCAGAGCCGAGGTGACCGCCGTCACTCCACCGCTCCACTGGCCAGTCTGACAGAAGGACAGCGCCGCCTGCGCCACTCCGACTGCAGCGCCACTCGACAGAGTAAGTCTGACAGGCAGTCAGGCCTCGCCGAAGGCGCCACGGCGAACTCCGCTCCGCCCGACCCCAGGGCTCGGACTCGGGCTAAGACCCGGAAGACGGCGAACTCCGCTCCGCCCGATCCCAGGGCTCGGACTCGGGCTAAGACCCGGAAGACGGCGAACTCCGCTCCGCCCGACCCCAGGGCTCGGACTCGGGCTAAGACCCGGAAGACGGCGAACTCCGCTCCGCCCGACCCCAGGGCTCGGACTCGGGCTAAGACCCGGAAGACGGCGAACTCCGCTCCGCCCGACCCCAGGGCTCGGACTCGGGCTAAGACCCGGAAGACGGCGAACTCCGCTCCGCCCGACCCCAGGGCTCGGACTCGGGCTAAGACCCGGAAGACGACGAAACTCCGCCTCGCCCGACCCCAGGGCTCGGACCCCGCCCTGGCCTCGGCCGAACGACTTCCGCCTCGCCCGACCCCTCGGCTCGGGCTCGGCCACGGCAACAGAAGGCAGACTCAACCCCGGCTTCGGAGGAAACCCCACGTCGCCCTGCCTAGGGCACAGACCGCCACGTCAACAGGAGGCGCCATCATCATCCCACCCCGAATCGACTCGGGTCACGGAGAACAAGACCGGCGTCTCATCCGGCCAGCTCCGCCAGAGAGGCAATGATGGCGCTCCACAAGCTCTATGACGACGGCGACCCCTAGCTCTCTTACGGAAGCAGGACAACGTCAGCAGGGACTCGACCGCTCCAACAGCTGTCCCTCCATCAGGCTCCGCCGCACCTCCAACAGCCACGACATCACGCCAGCAGGGTGCCCAGATCTCTCCGACTGCCACATTGGCATGTACCTAGGGCGCTAGCTCTCCCTCCGCTAGACACGTAGCACTCTGCTACATCCCCATTGTACACCTGGATCCTCTCCTTACGACTATAAAAGGAAGGACCAGGGCCTTCTCAGAGAGGGTTGGCCGCGCGGGACCGAGGACGGGACAGGCGCTCTCTTGGGGCCGCTCGCTTCCCTCACCCGCGTGGACGCTTGTAACCCCCCTACTGCAAGCGCACCTGACCTGGGCGCGGGACGAACACGAAGGCCGCGGGACTTCCACCTCTCTCACGCTCGGCTCCGGCCGCCTCGCCTCTCCCCCCTTCGCGCTCGCCCACGCGCTCGACCCATCTGGGCTGGGGCACGCAGCACACTCACTCGTCGGCTTAGGGACCCCCCTGTCTCGAAACGCCGACAGTTGGCGCGCCAGGTAGGGGCCTGCTGCGTGCTGACGAATAGCTCCCCGTCAAGCTCCAGATGGGCAGTCTCCAGCAACCTCTCCGGCCCGGGACGGTGCTTCGTTTCGGGACTCTTGAGTTCATGTCCTTCGACGGCAGCTACGACATGACACTTCTTCCACCGCCGCGCGACTACGACAATGGCGGCCGACAACCCGCCCGCCGGCGGCGGAATCGACGACGTCTACCCCGCGTGGTGGAAGAGCAACATTCGGGCTCGCTCCGTTCTCTCCCCCGCCAACGGAGGAGGAGGCGGGGCCGTCAAGGCCAGACGGGAGGCCACGCTTCGCCGGCCGTCGAGCGAATCGACGCCCCCGACGCCCCGACGGAAGGCACGCCGGACGTCGACCTCGCGTTCGAGACGGAGGCAAGCGCCGTCCCCCCACGGCACGCTGACCCCGAGCAAGAAGACGACGCCGGCGCGCTCGCGGAAAGCCTGCAGGACGTCGCCCTCGAACCAGAGATGACGGCGCAACCAGTCCTCGATGTGACTACGTCGCTCCTCGTCGACCAAAAGGTAACGATTAACTCCCATCTTGCGTCATTTCGACTCGGCCTCAACCCGCCAAACGACCTCGTTTTGGCGGGCGCTCTCATTGAGGCGAGTGCAACCCCACTGAGGTTCTGTATGCGGTCGCCTTGGGACCGACTGACGGACGTCTCGACCTACGGGCCCTCCGGGTCCGAGGAAGATGACGATCCCAGCATCGGTTGGGATTTCTCCGGACATGGCAACCCCAGTGCCATGCGGGACTTCATGACCGCATGTGACTACTGTCTATCCGACTGTTCCGACGGAAGCCGCAGCCTCGGTGACGAGAGCTGCGGCCCAAGCCGCGAATGTTTCCACATCGAGCTAGGGGATCCCACCGAAGGCAACCATCTTGGCATGCCGGAGGATGGTGATCTCCCTAGGCCGGTGCCTCGCGCCGACATCCCACGGGAGCTAGCTGTGGTCCCCGCTCCGGCGGGGGGTTACGACCCACAACTCGAGCAAGTCCGCGAGGCGCAGGCCAGGCTCAACGAGGGAACAGGGGCGCTTGAGCCGATCCGTCGGGACGCCGGACAGGCATGGGTGGGCCAACCCCTGGCCGGAGAAATACGTCATCTGCCCCAAGGTCTCCGGCACCGCGTCGCCAACGACGTCAGGATCAGGCCGCCGCCCGCATCCAGCGGGGTCGGTCAGAACCTGGCGACCGCAGCGATGCTCATCCGCGCGATGCCGGAACCGTCAACCACCGAGGGGCGGCGAATCCAGGGAGAACTCAAGAATCTCCTGGAAGGCGTTGCGGCCCGGCGGGCCGAGAGCACTGCATCCCGGAGGCAAGGATATCCCTCGGAACCTCATGCCGCGACTTCCCGATTCATGCGGGAGGCCTCGGTCTACACCGGGCGCACGCGCAACACCGCGCCTGTGGCCCCGGGCCACCTCGGCAACGAGCACCATCGATGCGACCGTCGGGCTCACCTCGACGAAAGGGTGCGCCGAGGCTACCACCCCAGGCGTGGGGGGCGCTACGACAGCGGGGAGGATCGGAGTCCTTCGCCCGAACCACCCGGTCCGCAGGGCTTCAGTCGGGCCATCCGACGGGCGCCATTCCCGACCCGGTTCCGACCCCCGACTACTATCACAAAGTACTCGGGGGAAACGAGACCGGAACTGTGGCTCGCGGACTACCGCCTTGCCTGCCAACTGGGCGGAACGGACGACGACAACCTCGTCATCCGCAACCTCCCCCTGTTCCTCTCCGACACTGCTCGCGCCTGGTTGGAGCACCTGCCTCCGGGGCAGATTTCCAACTGGGACGACTTGGTCCAAGCCTTCGCTGGCAATTTCCAGGGCACATACGTGCGCCCCGGGAACTCCTGGGACCTTCGGAGCTGCCGGCAACAGCCGGGGGAGTCGCTCCGGGACTACATCCGGCGATTCTCGAAGCAGCGCACCGAGCTGCCCAACATCACCGACTCGGATGTCATCGGCGCGTTCCTCGCCGGCACCACTTGCCGCGACCTGGTGAGCAAGCTGGGTCGCAAAACCCCCACCAGGGCGAGCGAGCTGATGGACATCGCCACCAAGTTCGCCTCCGGCCAGGAGGCGGTCGAGGCTATCTTCCGAAAGGACAAGCAGCCCCAGGGCCGCCCGTCGGAAGAAGCTCCCGAGGCGTCTGCTCCGCGCGGCGCCAAGAAGAAAGGCAAGAAGAAGTCGCAATCGAAACGCGACGCCGCAGACGCGGACCTTGTCGCCGCCGCCGAGTATAAGAACCCTCGGAAGCCCCCCGGAGGTGCAAACCTCTTCGACAAGACGCTCAAGGAGCCGTGCCCCTACCATCAGGGGCCCGTCAAGCACACCCTCGAGGAGTGCGTTATGCTTCGGCGTCATTTCCACAGGGCCGGGCCACCCGCCGAGGGTGGCAGGGCCCACGACGACGACAAGAACGAAGAACACCCAGCAGGGGGGTTCCCCGAGGTTCGCGACTGCTTCATGATCTATGGAGGGCATGCGGCGAATACCTCGGCTCGGCACCGCAAGCAAGAGCGCCGGGAGGTCTGCTCGGTGAAGGTGGCGGCGCTAGTCTACCTAGACTGGTCCGACAAGCCCATCATTTTCGACCGGGCCGACCACCCCGACCATGTGCCGAGCCCGGGGAAATACCCGCTCGTCGTCGACCCCGTTGTCGGCGATGTCAGGCTCACCAAGGTCCTTATGGACGGGGGCAGCTGCCTCAACATCATCTACGCCGAGACCCTCAAGCTTCTGCGCGTCGATCCGTCCTCCGTCCGAGCAGGCGCTGCGCCCTTCCACGGGATCATCCCTGGGAAGCGCGTCCAGCCCCTCGGGCGACTCGACCTCCCAGTCTGCTTCGGGACACCCTCCAACTTCCGAAGGGAGACCCTGACGTTCGAAGTGGTCGGGTTCCGAGGAACCTACCACGCCGTGCTAGGGAGGCCATGCTACGCGAAGTTCATGGCCGTCCCCAACTACACCTACCTGAAGCTCAAGATGCCGGGCCCCAACGGGGTCATCACCGTCGGCCCCACGTACAGACACGCGTTCGAATGCGACGTGGAGTGCGTGGAGTACGCCGAGGCCCTCGCCGAGTCCGAGGCCCTCATCGCCGACCTGGAGAACCTCTCCAAGGAGGTCCCAGACGTGAAGCGCCATGCCGGCAACTTCGAGCCAGTGGAGACGGTCAAGGCCGTCCCCCTCGACCCCAGTGGCAACACCACCAAGCAGATCCGGATCGGTTCCGGGCCCGACCCCAAATAGGAAGCAATGCTCGTCGACTTTCTCCGCGCAAACGCCGACGTCTTTGCGTGGAGTCCCTCGGACGTGCCCGGCATACTGAGGGATGTCGTCGAGCACTCGCTGGATATTCGGGCCGGGGCCCGATCCGTCAGGCAGCCTCTGCGCCTCGATCATTAAGGAAGGGTCGGCCTCGCCATGGCGGAGCCCGACCCTCCCTCGGGGGCTAAAAAGGGGGAACCCCTCTGCGTCAAGATCTTTTTAAATCAAAAAAGGGGGGGGCCTCTTGCGTTCTCCCAGCTACGTTCTCCTGGCTATGTCAGAAGCCGGGTCTCGAGGAGCGAACGCGGGTTCATGAAAATGGCAAGGCCGATTGAGCCGAGGAACTCCCGTACCTCCGGGTTAGGGATACCTCACTCATCACCTGCCACGAAGAATGGTCCAACTCGAGAAGCCACTCTATTATCGACGAGCTAGGACGAACATGCAGACGGAAAGAGAGGAGAGTACGACTCCATGCAAGAAAGACAAAAGTGTTCAGGCCTCAGCGGCCGTGGTGAGACACACGTTCAACAAGAAACTGTTCAAACGAGAATCAGGTGCCGCCTTGGGAAGGAGCCGCGCCTTCAACTCCACCCCCGCCATCGGTGGGGTCCATCTCGACCTCCGGTGACGCCGCAGGAGGAAGGACCTCCGCCTCAAAGGTGGTCGCCAGCACCGCGCTCGGGCCGGCGGCAACCGCGTCAAGCCGCTGCACCTCCGCCAGAGCAGCATCGTCTTCGTCAGGAAGACAGTACCCCTCACTAACCCGCTCCAGATCCACAACATAGTGAGAAGCGAGCACGGCGAAGGCCCGCCTGACGCCATGGTGTAGCGCTTCGCGGACTCTGCCGCGGGCGTGACCACCCAAGCTTCGAAGGCGGCTCTGAGGGGAGCTTCCTGAAGGGACGTCATCAGAGCCGAGGGCACGGTAAAAGTCCGAGACGGCCTCGGACATGGCCGCAAGGTCCGCCCCCCTCTGCTCGGCGGCCCCGGCAAGCGCCTCAGCAAGCGCCTTGGCGGACTCATCAAGGGCGGACTCAAGCTCTGCAAGTAGCCAGGAGAAATACCTCAAGCACAAGCAAGGGAAACGGACAAGAAAAAGAACTAGGGAGGACGAAGACGTACTCCCGGCTCGGGCACGGTGCTCCGAGGCCGCGACTTGGGTCGCAGCTAAGTCAGCCGCGAGGGCCTCGGCTCGGCTTTCGGCCTCGGCGGCCCGGTCTTGAAGTCGGTTCCGTTCCTCGACGACCCGGGCGAGCTCCGATCGCTGCTGTTGCGCCTCCGCACGCGCCGCTGCCGCCTCGGCTCTCAGGTCGGCGCATAGCAGCTGGAGATCCGCCACCTTGGCATCTTGCTGAGAAAGGCGCGTGGTAGCCCCGGCGAGCGAAGACCTCAGGGATCGCAGCGAGCCCCAGACATCAACCTCACGGCGGATGAACGACGACTTAGCGGCGCTCCGGTCCGTCAGATCCTGGGAAAGGGAAACAGGGCGTTACAGCGAATATTACACAGAAGGAAGAAAGGGATGCCCGAAACCGCTACCTGGAGGATTTTGGGGACGTCTCTGCAGAAAACCTCCAGCGACGCCCGGAGCGACCCCACCGTCGCCTCTGCGCGCTCGCGGAGCTCACCCCAGGACTGGTCCTCCTGCTCATCATCGAGAACGAAGACGGGGTCCGAGGCCTCGCGGGTCCGGAATCGGAGCAACGGGCGCCGGGCCTCGGGGCTCCGCCGCACAGCGAGGAGGCTGTCGCCCGGCTGGACAGATTGCGCGACCGCGCCCACCTCTTCTGGGGTCTTGGGCACCGACGCATCAGCCATCCCAGCGCTGGCGGCGGCTGGACACCCTTCGACAAGGACGGCGGCAGCCTCGACGGTGGCAGACGCCGGCATGACCGGCACGACAGGCGAACTCAGAGCCGCGTGGGCGTCAGCCGCCTCCTCAACCGCGATCGCCGCCTCGGCTGAAGAGCCGGCCTCGGGAGCCCGCTCCTCCGAGATTGGCGACGCCCGAACCCCCGATGTCGGGGTACCCCGCGAGAGGGTCGGTTGAATGGCGCTGGCCGCACAGTTCGGCGCCGTCTTGAGGGCCTTCCGGGGTGCCAGGTCGGTCTGGCCGTGACTTCGCTTGCTGGATAAAAAAGGAAGGGGATCACAACCAAAACATACGAATGGGAGGCCAAGACGAAGACATTCCGAGGTACTCACCCACTCCGGGCCATGATCCACCGTGCCTGGGGAGAGCCTTCTTGGATCCCGGCTCTCGAAACGGCCGCCGAGGTCCGCTTCGCCGGCGCTTGGGGCGCCTGGGAGACAGGTTCCCCGGGCACGGCAGCGACGACCTGAGGGTCACTCCCGTCCGCCACCGGCACAAGCGGCGGCCTCTGGGAAACAGACGCCTTGGTCTGGACCTCCGGAACTACTTCAGCTCCTCCGGCGGAGGGGTCAGGTGGCCTCTCGGTTCGCCCCCGCGCCTCGGGTCGGGAGCCCGACGCCCCGACTTCGGGGGCTGACGGAGTCGGTTCGCTCGGGGGCTGGCTCGACGGTCCTTGGCCATACCCCAGGCCGAGGCTGAGGCCGAGACGGGCGGCCATGCCGTCATCATCATCATCATCGTCGTCATCATCGTCGTCGGGCGTCTCCGGCGACGGCTCCCTCGGGAGTCCGTCCCTCTCCTGCTGGCGGCGGCGCTTCTCCAAGGCGTCCCGAGCCCGCCTCCGCTCATGAGCCCGGGCCTTCTCCGCGTCCTTCTTTTTCTTCTTCTCCTCCGCGGCAACCCGCCGCGCTGCACGGTCCACCGCGTCCTCCGGGACCCGTGGCAGGGAGGGTTTGTGACACCCCACATCCTAAAAGGAGGGGAGAAAGGAACCCGATCATAAGGACCTGGAGCAACAAGACATACGAAGAAGGGAGGAGCAAACGCTCACCAAAGTCACGCACCCCTGATCGGGGCGCATCCGAAGCTGGGAGTATGCGTGGGGGTCCGGCTTCCCCATCGCGGCCGACACCCGCCATTGGAGGGCGTCGAAAGGGAGAGGATCAGGGGACATTCGTGAGCCCTCCCAGTCGGCTTCCGGGGTCATCTCCCAGAGCGACAGCCGCCGCTCCGCCAATGGGAGCACCCTCCGACGGTGAATGGCGGCGATCACTCCCGCGGCAGTAAGTCCCCCCTCTCGCAACTCCTTCAGGGCCTGGAGAAGGGGCTCGAGATTTTTCTGCCTCTCGTGCGGGGTCCCGTGGCGCCAGGCGTCGGTGGCAGCTGTAACTACTCGCTGGGAAAATGGTGGGAGCAACTCACCGTCGTTCCGGAGGTAGAACCACCGGCGCTGCCACCCCTTGTTCGAAGACGCGAGAATGGCAGGAATGTACTGCGACGCCCGCGACTGCCTCAACAAGAGAATGCAGCCGCCGGCCCGCACCGCTGCACGGATCCTCCTCTCCCCCGTCGACAAGGCGAAAGGCTCGGCGAGGAAGAAGTAAGTCCACAAATCCCAATGGGGGGCAATCCCCAAGTACCCTTCGCATAGCGCTACGAAAATAGCGGCCTGCGAGATAGAGTTGGGGGAAAGGTTGTGCAACTCCACCCCGTAGTGGAATAAGATGGCCCGCATAAAGCGGCCCGCCAGCGCACCAAATCCCCGCTCATGGAAGGAGACGAAGCTCACAACATACCCCGGCGGTGGAGACGGAGCGGCTCCACCCACGGGAGGAATCCACTCCGGCCGCTGCTTGTCGGTGAGGGGGCGGAGTAAACCTTCGCCGACCAGCTCCTCCAGATCACTCGCCGTCACCGTGGAGAAGGGCCACGGGTCGCGCGGGGGGATTATAGTCACTCGGTCCGCCATCACCAAGATGGAGAAGATGGCGGCGCGGGGGGCAGGGAAGGCGGTTTCTCTCTCCTCCGGCTAAAGTTTCCCGGGTAGCGAAAACCTGAAGGAAAAAGAAGGGAGCAGAGTGAAGAACCGTCACCGGGCCCCCTCTCGAGTATATGAAGGCCAGGGCAAAACCGTTTCCAGCACGCCGCCTGGACCGGACACAGGATTCGAAAAATGCGAAGCGGCACAGCCGTTCCTCGAAACGGCTCGCACACGCGTAACGGCCGCCCCGCCAACCACTCGCCCCGTCGCATTAACTCCGCGGCGGGACACGCGGCGCTTCTGGCAGGAGGAGCGCGCGACGCTTCACCTTCGCCGTAATAACCGCGTCAGAAAAGGTACGCCACGTCGTCCGATTTCGTATCCTTTTCCGTTTTCCTCTTTCTCTATCTCTTGCAACAGGGACCGGGAAAGGGGGATACCCCGAAAGGGATCCTTCTCCGCGAAGGAACCGGGCTCCGAGCCCCCCCATTACTGATCAGGGGTTCGAAGGCTGGCCCCCTGAGGGTTCAACAGTCGCCTCAGATCGCGTGGGCCCGACACCCACTACTGGTCAGGGGTTCGAAGGCCAGCCCCCCGAAGGGCTTCATGGCCGCCTCAGGCTACTCGGGCTCCGCGCCCATTACTGATCAGGGGTTCGAAGGCTGGCCCCTGAAGGGTTCGCAGTCGCCTCAGACACCGAGCGAGGGATGACCAGGGGTACGTTCGATACATAACCGAGGCTCGGGCTGTGCTCCCGAGGTACCCTAGGACATTTCCGAGACCAGTGGGAACGATCTTGTAACGGAATCCCATCGGAGGGAGGCATCGAGCCCTCGGACCCCGTCGCCAGGGGACCGGGTCCGGCAAATCACCCGCAGGTACTTTTGGGCGTGCCTCTGGGCCCCTAGCCGACCCCCAACGAACGGGGCACGGACGTCCACTCGGATTACCCCGCTTGCAGCTCACCGGAGACACCATGTTCGGTGCCCATCGAGGGTAACATGGCGCACTCCCCCCCTCCTCCTTGCGGAAAGGCGACGTAGGGGCGTATGTAAAAAGCCGAGTCTGTCCCTGATCGTCCTCTTGCCCTGTGCAGAGGCTCGGGGGCTGCTCTTGCAAAAACCGGCTCCGGCCAAATCGTTGACAGCGTCAACATACCAGCCCGAGAGCTTGGGCCCCGACCGTGCACCCGGGCTACGGCCAGTTCGCATGAGGGAACAACCAGACCGGCCGAAGTATTAAGACCTCGAAGGAGTGTAACCACTCCTCCGAGGCCTCGGGGGCTACACCCGGCGGGTGCGCTCGCGCGCACCCACCGGAACGAAATGCAACCGAGAAAGGCTGGTCCCCTTGCAAAAAAGTGCGACAAAAGCCTCCAAGCGAGTGCTAACACTCCCTTCGAGGCTCGGGGGCTACTGTCGGGGACCATAATTAGGGGTACCCTCAAGACGCCTAATTCTCAGCTGGTAACCCCCATCAGCATAAAGCTGCAAAGGCCTGATGGGCACGATTAAGTCAGGGATCAGTCCACACGAGTGACTCGATCACGCTTCACCCGAGCCTAGCCTCGGCCGAAGGCAGCCGACCTCGAGAGACTTCCGTCTCGCCCGAGGCCCCCTTTTTATGGCGGACATATCACCGGCTCGCCCAAGGCCTTGGCTTCGCTCAGAAGCAACCTTGACTAAATCACCACACCGACTGACCAAATTGTAGGGGCATTTAACGCACAGGAGGCCTGACACCTCTATCCTGACACGCGCCTCCGGCAGAGCCGAGGTGACCGCCGTCACTCCACCGCTCCACTGGCCAGTCTGACAGAAGGACAGCGCCGCCTGCGCCACTCCGACTGCAGCGCCACTCGACAGAGTAAGTCTGACAGGCAGTCAGGCCTCGCCGAAGGCGCCATGGCGAACTCCGCTCCGCCCGACCCCAGGGCTCGGACTCGGGCTAAGACCCGGAAGACGGCGAACTCCGCTCCGCCCGACCCCAGGGCTCGGACTCGGGCTAAGACCTGGAAGACGGCGAACTCCGCTCCGCCCGACCCCAGGGCTCGGACTCGGGCTAAGACCCGGAAGACGGCGAACTCCGCTCCGCCCGACCCCAGGGCTCGGACTCGGGCTAAGACCCGGAAGACGGCGAACTCCGCTCCGCCCGACCCCAGGGCTCGGACTCGGGCTAAGACCCGGAAGACGGCGAACTCCGCTCCGCCCGACCCCAGGGCTCGGACTCGGGCTAAGACCCGGAAGACGACGAAACTCCGCCTCGCCCGACCCCAGGGCTCGGACTCCGCCCTGGCCTCGGCCGAACGACTTCCGCCTCGCCCGACCCCTCGGCTCGGGCTCGGCCACGGCAACAGAAGGCAGACTCAACCCCGGCTTCGGAGGAAACCCCACGTCGCCCTGCCTAGGGCACAGACCGCCACGTCAACAGGAGGCGCCATCATCATCCCACCCCGAATCGACTCGGGTCACGGAGAACAAGACCGGCGTCTCATCCGGCCAGCTCCGCCAGAGAGGCAATGATGGCGCTCCACAAGCTCTATGACGACGACGGCCCCTAGCTCTCTTACGGAAGCAGGACAACGTCAGCAGGGACTCGACCGCTCCAACAGCTGTCCCTCCATCAGGCTCCGCCGCACCTCCAACAGCCACGACATCACGCCAGCAGGGTGCCCAGATCTCTCCGACTGCCACATTGGCATGTACCTAGGGCGCTAGCTCTCCCTCCGCTAGACACGTAGCACTCTGCTACATCCCCATTGTACACCTGGATCCTCTCCTTACGACTATAAAAGGAAGGACCAGGGCCTTCTCAGAGAGGGTTGGCCGCGCGGGACCGAGGACGGGACAGGCGCTCTCTTGGGGCCGCTCGCTTCCCTCACCCGCGTGGACGCTTGTAACCCCCCTACTGCAAGCGCACCTGACCTGGGCGCGGGACGAACACGAAGGCCGCGGGACTTCCACCTCTCTCACGCTCGGCTCCGGCCGCCTCGCCTCTCCCCCCTTCGCGCTCGACCCATCTGGGCTGGGGCACGCAGCACACTCACTCGTCGGCTTAGGGACCCCCTGTCTCGAAACGCCGACACTCGGCGACTAGCTCGGCGTGCCAAGTCGTCGTTTTACTGGGTGATGAAAAAGAGTTGTACCATCGCAGCCCCTCAGGCATTCTCCAACGATGCATATCCGTCGCCCAAGGACAAGAGTTGTTACAAGAAATACACTCGGGGGCTTGCGGTCACCATGCAGCACCTCGGACCCTCGTGGGAAACGCTTTCCGACAAGGTTTCTACTTGCCAACCACAGTGGCCGACGCCACTAGGATTGTATGCTCCTGCCAAGGGTGTCAATTCTACGCGAAACAGACGCACCTGCCCGCTCAAGCCCTGCAGACAATACCTATCACTTGGCCATTTGCCGTATGGGGTCTGGACCTCGTCGGTCCCTTGCAGAAGGCACTCGGGGGCTTCACGCACCTGCTGGTCGCCATCGACAAATTCTCCAAGTGGATCGAGGTCCGAACCTTAACCAGCATCGGGTCCGAGCAGGCGGTGGCGTTCTTCACAAATATCATCCATCACTTTGGGGTCCCAAACTCCATCATCATCGACAATGGCACGCAGTTCACTGGGAAAAAGTTCCTGGATTTTTGCGAAGACCACCACATCCGTGTGGACTGGGTCGCTGTAGCTCACCCAATGACAAATGGGAAGGTGGAGCGCGCCAACGGTATGATTTTGCAGGGACTAAACCGAGGATCTACAACGACCTCAACAAGTTTGGCAAGCGGTGGGTAAAAGAACTACCCTCGGTGGTTTGGAGTCTGAGGACGACGCCGAGCCGGGCCATGGGTTTCTCGCTGTTCTTTCTAGTCTATGGGGCTGAGGCCGTCCTACCCACGGACTTAGAATACGGTTCCCCGAGGACAAAGGCATACGATGACCGAAGCAACCAGACCAGCCGAGAGGATTCATTGGACCAGCTGGAAGAGGCTCGGGACGTGGCCTTACTACACTCGGCGCGGTATCAGCAGTCTCTGCGACGCTACCACGCCCGAAGGGTTCGGCCCCGAGGCTTCCAAGTGGGAGACTTGATACTTCAGCTGCGACAAGATGCCCGAGGGCGCCACAAGCTTACTCCTCCCTGGGAAGGGCCATTCATCATCGCCAAGATTTTGAAGCCCGGGACATACAAGCTGGCCAACAATCAAGGCAAGGTCTACAGCAACGCTTGGAACATCGAACAACTACGTCGCTTCTACCCTTAAAATGTTTCAAGTCGTTCATGTATCTCGCTTTCTTTACATACATAGATAAAGTCTAACCATCAAGGAAGGATCAGCCTTGCCTCGGCAAAGCCTGACCCTCCCTCGGGGGCTAGAAGGGGGGAACCCCCTCTGCATCAAAATTTTCCACGAAAAAGTCTTTTACCAGAACGACTTTCGCGCTTTTCGACTGTGTCGATAACAGAATCCTAAAGACGAGCAAGAGAGACCTTGAACGGCAAGGCCGACCGAGCCGAGGGACTCCTACGCCTCCGGGATACGAATACCTCACTCATCACCTTCCGCGAAAAGTAACTCACGCTCGGATAAGCGATTCTGCTACCGAACAAGTCCTAACGCTCGAAAACTTTTCTACCAAGACTTTCGTGCTTTTCGACTATATCGATAACGGAATCCTAAAAACGACGAGAGGAACCTTAAACGGCAAGGCCGACCAAGCCGAGGGACTCCTACGCCTCCGGGATATGGATACCTCACTCATCACCTTCCGCGAAAGGTAGCTCACGCTCGGATAAGCGATTCTGCTACCGAACAAGTCCTAACGCACCAAACAAGAGGAAAGAAAATACAACTTTATAATCCGACAATTAAAATGTTTAGGCCTCATCGGCCGCAAAAAACATACGCATACTTAAAACAAATTGTTCCTGCAAGCTCAGACATCGGCAGGGGGAGGAGCAGCACCCTCGGCGTCGTTTCCACCCTCGACAGAATCTGGCCCGGCCTTAGACGGTGACACGGGTGGAAGGATCTCCACCTCATAGGGGGAAGCCAGCGCCGCGCTTGGGCCCTCGACAACCGCGTCAAGCCTCTGGACCTCCGCTAAGGCAGCCTCCTCTACGTCGGGTAAGCAGTACCCCTCGCTGACCCGCTCCAGATCCACGTCGTAGTGGGAAGCGAGCACGGCGAAGGCCCGCCTAACGCCGTGGTGCAGCGCCCCGTGGAGTCTGCTGCGCACATGGCTGCCCAAGGCCTGCAGATGACTCTGGGGGGAGCTACCCGAGGGGACGTCGTCGAGGCCAAAGGCCTGGCGGAAAGCCGAGATGGCCTCGGACATGGCCACATGGTCGACCTCCTTCCGCTCAGCCGCCTGGGCAAGCACCTTGCAGTTCTTGACGGACTCGTTAAGAGCCGTCTCGAACCCTGCAGACAGCAGGACAACATTCTTCAGACGCAAGGAGAAGAATGGAGACATAAACAAAGTCACAAAGCGGGCAAAACATACCTTCGGCCTGGGCACGCTGCTGCGAGGCCTCGGCTTGGGCGGACTGGACAGACCCGACGGCCTCGGCCAGGCTCTCCGCAAGGGTCCCGGCCCGAGCGGATGCCTCAGCTAGCCGCTCCGTAGCCTCAGCCAGCTGACCCCTAAGGGCCTCAGCCCGGCTCACGGCCTCGGCAGCTTGGCTCCGAGATTGGTCCCGCTCGCCGATAGCCTGGCCAAGCTCTAGCTGCCGCTACCGCATCTCCTCGGCCTAGGAAGCCACCTGCTCCCGGGCCGACAAAGCCTCCGCTCGTGCCGACGCCGCCTCTGTCCGCGCCGCTGCTGCCTCCGACTTCAGCCCGTTGCAGAGCAACCGAAGGTCCGCCACCTCGGCGCTCTGTTGGGCAAGGCGCTCATTGGCCTCGGCAAGCGTGGTCCGCTGGGATCGCAGCAACTCCCAAACGTCGCTTTCGCGGCGGATGAACATCGACTTGGCGGTGCTCGCGTCCGCGAGCTCTTGAGGAAGGAAAACAAGATGTCACAAAGAATGCCCTGGTCATGCAAGGTGTACGTCTAAATCCTTACCTGGAAAGCCCTGGGAACGTCCCTGGAAAGGGTTTCCATGGTCGATCGAAGCGACCACATCGCCACCTCGGTATACTCACAGAAACTATCCCGAGCCTTCTCCTCCAACTCATCGTTGAGGAAGAGGAGGGGCTCTGAGGTGCCGCCGCCCCAGAACCGGAGCGGCTGCCCACACCACTCATTGGGATTGAGCTGCGCAGGGGTAAGGTCGCTGCTCCCTAGGACAGGCCACGGTTCTGCACGCCCGTCCACCGAGGCGTTGGGTCCCCCTGCAGCCGATGCATCGGGTACCACCGCCATCGACGTACTGGGCCTCTCCTCAGCTAAGGTGGCGGGCCTCCGATCACCAACCTCAGCAACGACGGCCGCCCTCTCCTCGTGGCCGAGAACGGGGAGGTCGGGGATGACCACGGGTGGCGGCACCTCAACCATCCCGACGTCGGCAGCGACGGGCGGCTCCGCGAGCGAATCAGTGACGGCCCCGGCGGGAGACGATGCCGGCGCCGACAACAAGTCAGGCGGGCTCGGGGCCGCGGCCGCGTCAGCAGCCTCCCCGGCATGATGGCCGCTCCAACGGGGGGGGGGTCAGCCGGGGAGGCTTGCCCCATGGCAACTCGTGCCGCCTTGGCCCCCCGCTAAAGGGTGCCTTGCGCGGAGGCCAACCAACCGGCATGGCGCGCCACAGCACCGGCCGCCGAAGCCGGCTTCGTCTTAAGGGCCATCGTGGGGGCCAGACCAGCCAAGCCCTGCCTTCGCTTGCTGAAAGAGAGAGACGACAAGTTCAAGACACACAGTGAAAAAACCAAAACAGAGGTATCCTCAGATACTTACCTGCTCCGGGGCAAGGCCAATCGTGCCTGAGGGGAGGCCCCTCGGGACCCGGTCTCCGCAGGCGCTGCCGAGGATTGCCCCGTCGCCAGCTTCGGTGCCGCTTCCGCCTCGGGCGCCCGAGGCGCCAAAGGGGCGGCCCTCCCAGGCGTCGACACAACGGCCGGGGGAACAACCTCCTGTACAGCCGGCACGGTCGCTTGTTCTTGGGGGACAGGTGGATCGGCCTGGCTCCCCGGAGTCACCCCAATTATCTCGGCCAAGGGGTCAAGTACCCCCTCGGCCTGCCTCCGCTCCTCGGATTGGGACCTTGGTGTCCCGGCCCCAGGCACTAATGGTGCCAGCCCGCTTGGAGGCCGGCTCGGTGACCCCTGGCCCAGCCTCGGGTCTGGGCTGAGGCCAAGTCGGGCCGCCATGTCGTCGTCTTCGTCGTCATCATCATCGTCGCCGTCAGGCGTCTCCGGCGATGGCTCCAACGGGAGCCCATTCCTCGCCTGCCTCTGACGACGCTTCTCCAAGGCTTCCCGAGCTAGCATCCTCTCGCGAGCTCGGGCCTTTTCCGCGTCCTTCTTCTCCTTCTCCTTCTCCACGGCAAGCCTCCGTGCGGCTCGGTCCGCCGCGTCCTCCGGGACCGGTGGCCGGGCGGGTTTATAAATCCTCAACCCCTGGGGACGAACAAAAATGCCAACAGTAAGAATCAAAGGCGTAGAAAACTCGGCGCAAAATAGGAGAAGGACTGGGCGCTTACCAGGGACACATACCCACGGTCGGGGTGCATCGCGGGCTGGTTAAGGGCGCCAGCATCCAGCCTCCCTACCATACCCGCTACTCGCTTGAAGAGGTCATCAGCGGAGGGGGAGGTCGAGGACATCCGCGAGCCCTCCGAATCAACCTCTGGCTTCATCTCCGAAAGCCACAACCGCCGTTCTGCCAAAGGGAGCACCCTCCGACGATGGATAGCGGCGACGACCCCAGCAGCGGTAAGGCCCTCATCTCGTAACTTCTGCAAGGCCTGCAGAATAGGCTGGAGCTTCTCCTTGTTCTCGCGCGTGGCCCCCCAGCGCTAGTTATTGCCAGCGGTGGTCACCAATCGTTGAGAAAACGGCGGAAGCATCCCGCCGTCGTTCCGGAGATAAAACCACCGGTTCTGCCACCCCTTGTTCGAAGACACAAGGGAGGCAGGGATGTACTGCTGCGCGCGCCCCGGCCTCAGCTGGAGGGTGCAGCCACCGGCCCGCACCGCCATACGGACCTTCTTCGCGTCCGTCGTCGCGACGAAGAACTCCGCAGAGAAGAGATGGGTCCACATGTCCCAGTGAGGGTCAATCCCCAAAAAACCCTAGCAAACCGCCGCGAAGATGGCCGCTTGCGCGATAGAGTTGGGGTTGAAGTTATGCAGCTCCACCCCGTAGTGGTGCAGGAGCACCCGCATGAAGCGGCTCGCTGGCACTCCAAACCCCCGCTCATGGAAGGGGATGAAACTGACCACATACCCCGTCGGCGGAGTCGGGTCGGCCTCGCTTGCGGGGGCCATCCACTCCGGCTGCGGCCCACTGGAGAGAGGACGGAGCAAACCATCGGCAACAAGGGCCTCCAGATCCTCCACAGCAACGGTGGAGAAATGCCACGGGTCGCGCGGCGAAACGACGGTCACCTTGTCAGCCATCGCCGAACGGAGGTGGTGGAGGCGGAGGGGATGATGTGTGTGGTTTTCTCTTCTCTGGCTATTCTCTTAGGTTGTGGAAACCAATGCAGAAGGCAAGCGCAAATGGTAGGATAAAGAACCACCATTGGCCCCTCTTCCGGGTATATAAAGGCCCGGGCGAGACCCAAAACTTCGCCCGAACCCGTCGCGAAATTCAAACTCGAAGGTGAAACAGTTTTTTCTGTTCCTCGAACGGCTCACGCACGCGCAACAGACGCCCCGCGAATCGCCCGTCCCGTCGCATTAACTCCTTGGCAGGGCAAGCGACACCTTCGGCAGGCGAAGCGGGCGCCGTTTCACCTCCGTCATGATGACCGCATCAAAAAAGGTGCGCCACATTATTTAAATTCATATCCTTTTTCTTTTCCTCTCTCTCTCTCTCTCTTGCCACAAGGTTCAGGAAAGGGGATATTTCGAAAAAGGATCCTTCTCAGCGAAGGAAACGGGCCCCGAGCCCTCCTACTGATAAGGGGTTCGAAGGTTGCGCCCTGCGGGGTTTGGCAACCGCCCCAGAGCACTCGGGCTCCGAGCCCTTTACTGATCAGGGGTTGGAAGGCTGGCCCCTCGGAAGGGTTCGACAGCCGCCCCAGAGCACGCAGAGTCAGGGATGACCCTGGGTACGTCCGTTACATGGCCGAGGCTTGGGCTACGCTCCCGAGGTACCCTAGGACATTTCCGAGACCAGCGGGAATGATTTGTAATGGAATCCCACCGGAGGGAGGCGCCGAGCCCTCGGACCCTATCAAATGGGTTCGGGTCCAGCAAATCACCCGCAGGTACTTTTGGAGCGCGCCTCTAGGCCACTAGCCGACCCTTATCGAACGGGGCTCGCGCGTCCACTCGGATCACCCGTTAGCAACTCACTGGAAACACCATGTTCGGTGCCCTCCGAGGGTAACACGGCGCTTCCCCCCCTTCCTCCTTGCGGAAAGGCGACGAAGGGGCATACAATCAAAGTCGAGACGATCCTTGATCGTCCTCTCGCTCCGTGCAGAGGCTCGGGGGCTGCTCTCGCACCAGGCTACAGCCAAACTGTTGACCACATCAACAAACCAGCTTAAAAACTCGGAGCCTGACCGTGCACCCGGGCTACAACCAGGCTGCATGAGGGAACAACAAGGCCGACCGAGGCATCACAAAAAGAATTAAGACCTTAGAGGAGTCAAACCACTCCTCCGAGGCCTCGGGGGCTACACCCAATGGGTGCGCTCGCGCGCACCCATCGGAACAAAATACAACTGAGAAGGGCTAGTCCCCTTGCAAAAATCCGGTAGAACCTCCAAGCGAGTACCTACACTCCCTTCGAGGCTCAGGGGCTACTGTCGGGTACCGTAATTAGGGGTACCCCCAATTCTCCTAAACACGGCTGGAAAACATCTTCAGAACAAACCATAAACAGCTGATAAAGCGCGGTTCAAGTCAAGGCCTTGTCTACCAAGGGACGTGACCTCATCCGAGCCCAGCCTTAGGCAAGGACGATAGTCCCGGGTAGATTCACGCCTCGCCCGAGTTTCCCTTAAGTCAGCAGACGCACCCCCGTCTCACCCGAGGCTAAGCTCGGGCAAACTTTGTCGTACAGCGACCTCGGCCGGATCGCCCTACCAACCGACCGTATCGCATGCGCATTTAATGCGGGGATCGCCTGACACCTTATCCTGACACGCGTGCCTCAATCGGCAAGGTCGAAGTGACCACAGTCACTTCGCCCCTTTACTGACCGTTCTGACAGGAAAACAGCGCTATTCACCCCGTTCCGACTACTGTGCCAACCACCAGGGTAAAACTGACGACAGCAGGTCTCGACCTCCCCCGAGTTCAGCCTCGGGCGCAACAAGGAGCTCTATCTCGCCCGACCCCAGGCCTCAGCCTCAGCCTCGGCCTCAGAAGAAGGTCTCCGCCTCGCCCGACCCCAGGCCTCGGCCTCGGGAGGAGTCATGACCTCGACCGACCTCAGCCTCGGCCTCAGGAGAAGTCTCCGCCTCGCCCGACCCCGGCCTCAGACCGACTACGCTACAGGGATACATCACTACCCTACCACTAGCTGACCACCCCTTGCCACGAAGGAACAAGACCGAAGTCACATCAAACTACTCCGATAGCAGGGTCCATGCCGCACCGCCAGCTATGCTTCCACAGGGCTCAAGGCACTTCTCCGACGGCCACGTTAGCGCGTGTACAGGGCTCAAGGCACTTCTCCGCTAGCCACGTTAGCACATAGCTACACCCCCATTGTACAGCTGGGTCATCTCCTTGTATCTATAAAAGGGGATGTCCAGGGCCTTCCGGAGGGGGGGACGGACGGACGCACGCTGTGAGAAGGGGACGAGCGGAGGCAGGCAGAGTAGGAGAGACGCGGCGGAGGCCAGCTCAGGCACCTCACCACAAGACCGAACTCTCTCTCTCTCCCTCTCTCTCTCTCGCGACGCTTGTAACCCCTACTACGAGCACCCCGGTGCAAGATAATATAAGCATCATTCCCTCTCTTGTGTTCCATCTTGCATCAACCCATCTGGGTAGGGGCACGCATCAACAAATTCACTAGTTGGTTGAGGGTCCTCGCGGGTCCAACACACCGACAAGTTGCATAATCTATATTGTCACACCTGGTTTTAGGGGCAAAACCGAATGCATAGCATATATGTGCCAGGATCTATTTTCCACACATATATTGACATCATAAGTGTAAAATATCAAAAGACAATGCAATAAAGGCGCAAAAGAGAAAATATTAACTTTATTACATCCAGACTTAAGAGTCTAAAACAGTATATTATCAAAGTACAACAGAAATATCATGGGCAATCTCCCATAGGAAGATGACCGGAGCGTTGCTAGACTCAGTACTCGTCAACATCTTCGTCAAAGCCTTCCTCATCAGCTTCTGATAAAAAATTTAGCAATGGGTGAGCCCACTTACGGTGTGGGCTCAGCAAATGGGAGGAGTTATGCAAGGTTAACAAGGTAGGCTATGGTTAAGCGGTAAGCATTTTAGTTAGTTAATATTTTATTAACAACGCCTAACTTACTAATTGTAAGTGTATCCCAAAAAATCCAATTAGTCATGATCATAATGGTTATATCTCAAAAACACTTAAGTGAAACAACTTAAAAATCACAGGATCACGATTTATTCTCCATTTTAAGTTCATTTATCATGTGAGGGTCCAGGCTGCACTTAATCATCGGATTAACAACAGTAGTATAAATTTCACTCCATGTTTCGTTTAATACAACATGATCTTGATTAATCATCGAATTAATACTAGTAGTATAAATTTCATCTCCAGAACAATAGTATCTTTAAAAGAGTGACATCATATTGATAAAGTTGAGCAGTAGCATAATTACTAAGCATAGTATTTATCCTAGGTTAATCAAGAAATAGGGTTGGTATTTCTAGGTGATCCTATTTTAGGCAAAACTCATCAAAATTTATGCAAATATCCAAAAGTAAATATTATTGTATGCTTTGTTTGGGTACAATCAGAAATGCAGAGGGAGAATCCACTTGCCTTGATCAAAAGTATCCTATGGGTCATCTTCAAACGTATTTGGGTCCTCTACCACGAAATCAGCTTCTAATATAGATTCGCACATCGTACATACAAAAAGAAAACAAACACCAATAAATTAACATACACCACTACATAAATAGACATACACCATTACACAAATAAACATACACCATTACACAAATAAACATACACCGATCAAATCATTCCTATAAAAGGAAACGTCTAGAATAGAACTTGATTTGTATCTATAGTGTAAGTCTACTCACATTGACGTCCATCTCATTTGCTATGACATAAAATACTAATTTTGTTTCGGGAATTTATTAGTTAAATCTATATGTCAAATTGACTATGAAAATGCATTTATAAATTCATATATAATGACTTAGATGTAGTGATAACCAAACTGTACGGAATTGGATTAATTATTAATTAATTATTGCTACCATAACATGGGTCTCATTTTAGTTTTATTATTTCTTTTTGAAAGAGAATGATACTAGTTGTCACAATGTTAACTAAAGGCTAAATAACTTTAATAATAAGAGAACTAAATTAAACTACTAATTTAACTATATTATTTAGATTATGGTGGACATGGGTACTACTTATATTATCTCAATGTTAATAGAAACTCTGTTATTTGTTTAGTAGAACTAAATCAGGCATATGAACCTATGAGCACATACATCTCGACTAAAACTCTAAAGTTCATTATAAGCAAAGTTAACCATGAAATTACTCATCTAGTGTTTTTGTTACCAATATGTGGTCTATCATATCCTTTTATTCTTTATTCTAAACAACTAATTCCAAAATAATTGTAACGAACATAAACAATTTAAAGTACACAATGTGACAAATAATAGAACATCAATCCATCACATTCATTTGATATTAATCACTCAACATCCACATGATCTCAAAATCATAATATATATAAATTTAAACAACAAATCGCTACAGTAATCTTGAACTAAATCAAACATAGTTTTGAAAATAGAACAAAATTAGTGTCGTCTTCAACCTTGCTCACTGGTTCTTGTGCAGGGACGAAATCGAAGAACAGGGGGTCGGCCACGGCGAGCAGGGTCGCGGTCGGCGTGGGTGCGGCTAGGCGGTCCTCAGCGAGCTCGGGCAAAGGGCTCCGGCGCCGCGTCGGTTGATGGCGGGCGGAGCTCCGGTGGCAGCGTCGAGATTCGGCCGGCGTGCGTGAGCGAGGAAGAGAGAGGAGAGGCCGCGGGGTGAGAGAGAGGCACAGGAACCGGTCCTAGGAGCTCGGCCTCGATATTTATAGAGAGAATGAGAGGGAGAGAGAGTGTCGGGGAGGGAAAGAGTCGGCGGCCGCCAGTAATGGCACCAGTCGTTTCTTCCATCAATGGAGATGGAGTGAGGGAAGAGGAAGAGGGAGGGGCGCGACGTGTGGGCGTGTGGGGCTAGGGCGGCTCGGCGTGGCGGCGGCGCAGTCGAGTGCCCGCACGGCTGGGGGAAGGGGAAAGCCTACCATAGAAATGAATGGGAGGGGATGGGGCGCGGCTAGTTGGGCCGCTGGTGGGCCGGCTGGCTAGGGTTTCAACATTTTTTCTTTTTCACCTTTTTTATAGGTTACTCATTAAAAATATAAGTAAATATATTTTTAAATATTTTCAAAAATCATAATAAATATACCAATAATGTTTATAATGAAAATATTTTTGTTTTTAGACCAAATTCCATATATTAATAAATTGGTTTTTGAATAAAGGGATTCTATGAATAAAACCATCAATTGATAATCAATTGTTAGCAAACAAAAATCATTCTCCCAAAAGTAAATGGAATCAAGAAATTAGTTTAAATTTTAATTTTTCTACACTAAGATTAATAACTAATAATGTATTATTTTAATTGATGGATTTAAGGTGTTACATATATAGGCCACGCTAAAATTAAAAACATCCAAGATTTTGAACTATCTCATATAACATAATTCGCCCACAACTATACTAACTATATGCCCTTAAACTCCAATGCTAACACCTAGATCGAAGGTCCCTAACTTAGATGGTAACGCCAAGACCGAAGGAGGAATAGATCAACCTCATCAAGGAAAAGGACAAGAGTCACATTAGATATCCAAATGAGTCAGGATTGTGGATAAAAACTTTCCTTGCTCTAACCTATTCTAGTCACAACAGTCATTCTCACCCCAGTTGTTTCTAGCCACCAGCTAATTAGTATTGAAGACTGAAAAACTTTCAATTTTTGAACTAATTAGAAACAAAAAGGTAAACTACAAGCAAAACTTTATGCATCCCTTTTCTACTAATCTCGGGGACGAGATTATTTTTAAGGGGTAGGATTTGTAACACCCTATTTTTTTGAACCAATAAATTTTTCCAAGATTTAGTTTGATTTATTAAGATATGACTTGTTTAGAATCACATGATATAGTTTTAAGTATTTTCTTTTATTATAAAACAATTAAAACAAAATATAAGGTTGGACTTGTTTTGCTGCATTCATGTCGTTGTATAGTGTTTCTAAGTATAAAACCAGTTTGAGACATGATAACAAACCTCGCAGAAGTCCCCAATCATTTTTGTATTTTTCTGATTACTTTTATATTTTTGAAAAGCAAAAATCCATTTATTAGAGGCACTTAAAACATTCTTATAACATCAAACTATTTTATTTGTGTTCGTTGGGTGCCAAAACATTTCTAAGAATTTTCCTAGATTTTTGAAGCCATTTGAACATTTTTAGCATAAAAATGAGTTTTTGTATTTTCAAAAAAATAGAAAATCTTTAAAATTCGGATTTATCGACCCAAGCCATCCTATAAATACATGTCTGGCTTGGCCCATCCTAGAACATAACTATCTACACAACCCCATAATAGCTCGTCGAAGTTTGAGTTCCTCACCAACTCTAGTGACAAATCTATTGAGGAATTTCTCTCTGTCCGTTAGCCTTTTGGGGCAACCCAGAAGATCGATGTGACCAGCTCGGCTAGATCTTCGTCACCGTATTTCCGGTTCGTCGATCAGATCTCCGGTTCATCATCAATCTACGAAAAAAGCAAGATTTCCAGCAGCAGTGCGACATCGAAGGGCTTGGTTGGAAAGTAAGTTGGTGGTAGGTTAGGGGTCTTTTTCACGTGACAGGCTTGTCGCTTCCCGTTTGATAGATAACCACCACCACAAACCCTTTTACATGTAAGACTATCATGCAACATGAATTTAACAGTAGGTATAATTCTAATAAGTTTACATCAGTTGGGTCATGTCTTTGTGAACAAACATTTCCCACCTTTAACAAATCAATCTAACCAATCAAATCGCGTCATATAACCTATTTCTGTGCATCCCTACTGATTTATTAAAAATAGGATATCTTCTGGGTCAAATAATTTGTTTACATTATGTTAGGTTCATATTAATTTTGTGTACGTAGTAATAACATTGTTTTAATCATACCACATGATTTTTATTAATTATTTAAATATTTGTTTAACTAATTTAAATTAGCTAGGCAATCTAGATCTAATTTATAGTTTTAACTTAGGCTTTTATAAATAATTGTTAAAGTGATGAATACCAACTCAAATATTTCAAGTTAATACTTGTTTAGTCTAAATGCAATATCTATAAGATCCCATCAGTTAGATCAATTACGCCTAAAAAATCTTGTTCTATCCATAACTCTTTCGTTTTAACTCTGATTTTAGTGATTCTCGAACCCATGATTTCGTAGCAATGTCTATAATACTATTGTATGGTTTGTTTCCATCTTTGGTGTAATGTTATTTTTATTCATTATTTTCCTATATGTATGATAGAAGTGTGGTTACGACGAGGAACTTGAAGCCCAACTTTGGAGATATATCTAAGCATCAAGTTGTGGCAAGTAAAAGGCAAGTTATGTCCTTGATCATATTTTTTGACCTAATAATATTTATGATTATGTTAATCACCGCAGCACAAATAGGTTATTTGTTGGGACCTAATAGGTTACCTAGTTTTGTTTACCCTACACCTTGCATACAAATGAATTATTGGGTAGCCATGCTATTGCTCTACTTGGTTGAGGGATCAACATTATATCTGAATTATGATCATTTCTTATTAATGTTGTTGTCTTTATGATGATGCATGACAAGATCATTTTGTTAATTGGAACATGGAGCAACCACACGAGACAACAGTGCTACCACAAGGCTGGAATGGTACACCCTTAGCCAATTAATTAGGAAAGCTAGTGAGAGGTTACCTTATCTGAAATAGGCAAGCGGGGTGGAGTTGCCGTAAGTATAGGGAGGTTCTCAGGTTGAACTGTCTTTGATAGCTTTTTGAACGAGGAATTCCTATACCCCCTCTGCCTCAAACCGTAGTCGGTTTTCTCAAGTTAGTAGAACTTTATAAATGCCTCGTAGTGAATCCCTAGCTATTTACCTCGAAAGTGTCTAAGGGTCATGCAAACCCTGGCTAGACGGGATACATGACTTGAGGATAAAGATGCAAAACCTCTACATAATGTAAAACTGGTATATCAGACGTGCTCACGGTCAAGAGCGGCTCAAACCCTCACATGAATAATTATGGAATTAAATTTAATCTGTCACGCATTGCATTGTGAGATTTATTCTTTATTATTGTCTATTATTAATTGGGTTGGTGTTTATTTATACCTATTAATTGCTAATAAAATTTTAACCAACAAAGTTAAAAGCAATGCTCAGCCTTAACCATTATCCTTAGCAAGCATTACACTACATGAGCTCCAACCGTAAGTGAGCTCATAACATTTTTCCCCACACTTGCTGGCGATGACCGTATGGGATCTCACCCTTGCTATAATCACATCAGGTCAAGAACAGATACCGCTGGAGGAGAATGAAGGATGCTATGAAGAGTTTGAAGAGGTCTAGGTCATCGTCTCCCAGTCAACTCTAGTTGTGGAGGATCGTGTCGTCATATGATGTATTATATTTATTTATTTTGTATAGGAATTGTATTAAGCAATAAAGATGTGATATTGTTTTTTGTACCATGAGTCATCATATGTGTGAGACATGATCCTGACACACATTTGAGATGCATCTAGATTTGTCCTTAATTCTGGGTGTGACACTCTTATTGTCAGCCGAGGTATTCGTTGGCTTGTTGATTCAATCGGTCATCTGATGTAGCCACTCTTTCACATGCTAGCATTACCACTGATATTTTAAAGTTAGTCATGGAGGAAGGCAGCAACAAATTGCCTTCATTTCATGCCACAAGTGATATGAAGAGATGCATGAGGAATTATGGGCATCTTTTGTGTACCCATAGGGCTAGCATTGGTGACACGACTTTATAGACGATATTGCTCCGGCAACTTCGTCGTTTTCCAATGGTGGTGCGTCGTCTTAGATTATGTGGTTCCTATGATTAATTCCTAATCCCCTAGAATATTAAATTGGGAAAACCTCGATGATGAATAGACTAATATACAAAGAGGTGTAGGTAGACCTACCTTCGTTGTTGTTCATGGCGGCGGCGATGCCGGCGGCGTGTTGCATCATAGACCTGCCTCTCCTGGTCCACCACCTCTCAGGTTGTTCTAGTGAGGTTGTTGATTGTCATCGTCGGTCAGCGGTGGATCTCCTCCTCCAGTAGCACCTGCAGGCGACTCGAATCTCATTCCCTTTGGGGTGATCACGGATCCTGACTCCATAGATTGCAGCTCCTCCAGTCACTACGCACGCCAAGGTGATGGGGACATGTGTGGATATCGATTAGGGTTTGTGGTCGAGCGATTAGCGCTATCTCAACTTGCTAGCCCCCTTAATCTATTTATATGGTGTCGTATTATTGGTTGCTTCAACCAACAGTTAGGATAGCCCCCCGATTAATGGTGTGGATGGACTGTTAGGATTAACTCTACCCTAGTTCTTGTTAACCATCTCATGTAGAGGACACACCCTAACAATCACCCCTTTGTTCTCTACATACCACTCAAACTTTTATGGATTCCTTCCCTCAAAAAGTTTACACATAGAGACCAATGTGTGATAATGACCAATTAAGTATCACCACACTCATTAACTACAATATACTCCCCTGCTTTAGAACGAAAATAATTTAATAGGTTGCAATTTGTAGCCCTTGTGATTCAATATCATAGGCACTCCCTTAACCCCATGCTGGTTGCATGCTATCTAAACACGTTGGGTGGCAGGCCCTATGTCACACCCGGTTTTAGAAGGCAAACCGAATGCGAACCATGTACGTGCCAGGATCAGCAATTCACGTACACAGCAGTTACATAACATGGACATCATCACACAGTGCTCAAATAGTATTAAAAAGGGGAATAATAGTTGATTACATCATATGTTTGAGACATCCACATAGTCTTTACAATAATCAAAGTGCGGAAAAGAAACGTAGATAAACGTGGCCTTCACAGGCAGGCGACTGGGGGTTGCCGCTAACCCACACCTAGAACTCATCATAATCTTGGAACTCCTAGTGGTCTCCTTCCATGGCTTCATCTTCTCTTGAGCAGTGGTTGCAATGCTGACAACCTGGGGATGGGGGGGTTTGGTGTGTAGAGCAAGGGTGAGTACACATCAACATACTCAGCAAGTATCCTGTTTGGCTGTAGTGGACTAGCTTTATGTGGGGATAAGTCAAGCAGTTGCTTTTAGTTGGTCAGATTTATTATTATTAGTAGAGAAAGCCAAGTTTTATAATTAACCCACGGTATTAACCCAAATGTACTCCTTTCCAAACGGAAGGAGCACCACTTACCATTACCAGAGTCAAAACCAGGAACCATCAATCTCATTGCCACCTGCAAACCAAACATCTCTGATCAAGTACCACTAATCACTGGAGCTCCCTTGGCCGCTCATAACCACGAGCACGGCTGATATATCAGTTTTCTAACACTCTACAGAGGTTGTGCACTTTACCCACAAGCCGTGACTCCCTTTCTGCCCGGAGAGAGCTACTCCCCATTAACCACTACCTAGGTGGCCCAGCAGGGTATCACTACGTAGCCTTTACAAAGATTCCCCGGGGCTGTAGCCGCCCGTTAGGTTTCCTAAGTGCACCGCACTCCTCCCCAAGGGGCGAACCCAAGCTTGGCAGAGCGAGCCGCATACACCGAGCCCCATTGATGGCACGACGGCTAAGCGAACTACACCCCGGATCCTCTATTTATTCAGCTAAGGGCACCCCATTCCACCCTCATGGTTGCACTGTTTTCCCGGGCGGTCATCCAACGAACAGGTCCTTACGGAGAGGCACTCGAGAAACTGCTCGAGCCCCCTTGAAGGCCACAAGTATAACATCATAATAAAAGAGGGGAAAATAGCGTATCATTGATATTTCTCATCATGTTTATTGATTAGAGTTGAGCAATAGAATAAAGCTAAACCATAATAATCCGACCCAAATAGGTAAACAAGGACATGGATAACAAAAGCTAGTCAATCCTTAGGTATAAGTGTGTAATGCAGGAGGTGAATTAAATAATGTATAGGACAGAGATAGGTCAAGGGACACTTGCCTCCACCAACCAACTGCTGCTCAGGGGCTTCTCCTGCGAGTTCTTCGGGCTCCTCAACCGGATCGTTCTCTATGCGAGCGCAAACATACATACATCCACACATTTAATACAAAAGAACAGTACACCATACAATAGAATGCAGTAAGTAAACAGACGTTCCACGCGGGCTCGCAACTACGGTTAAGAGAGAAAGAGAAAAAGATAGTCGAGAAACGATCACGCTACATTATTATAAATTAAACCACTCGCTCAACCGAAGGGCATTAGCTTGGATACTACGTTTAGTATAAAATATGGTCATGTTCCATGTTTTAATCGTTATAGATAGATAAAGATGAATGAAAGGGAGGGGTCGCATGGCGAGACGTACGACACAACACTTTAAATCGAATTAAGAAATCAACGACTCGTCGTGCGACCGAGCGCACAACGAGACACTTGCATTAATTATAAAGAGACGTTGAGCATCGCGCGGCGAAACGCACGACGACATACGTCAACAGAACTGAGTTTAAAGTGGAACGTCGCGTGACAGGACGCGCGACGTCACACATTAAACAACCTGAAATTAAAATGGATCGTCGTGCGACGAAGCGCGCGACGCAGCATATTGATAAATATAAATTAAAAGAATCGTCGCGCGATGAAGCGCATGACGCAGCACGCTAACTAACAGAGTTTGAAATTAATTAAAAACCAAGGATAATCACCGCGCGCGTGGGGTTGCGCACGCGGGAACACGTTAGGGGTAAACGGGAGAGCGCGAGGCCGCGCCGAGGCCACGCGAGCCACGCCGAGGGCCGGGACGCCGCGCGCAGGTGCCGAGGGCCTCGCGCAGGGGTCGGGGCCGCGCGCAGGGGGCAGCGCGCCGGGGGGGAGGGGCTGGGAACGCCGCGCTGGGGGGCCAGGCCGCCGCGCCGGGGGCAAGGCCGCCATGCCGGGGGGCCGAGGACCGCGCCGGAGGAAGCATGGGGCGGGCGGGCCACGCCGGGGGCCAGGGCAGGGCGAGCGCCGCCGCGCAGGGGGCCGGGGCGGGGCCGCTTCGCGCCGCCGCGGGGAGGGAGGGGCGGGGGCGAGCGCCGCGCCAGGGGGGAAGGGGAGGGGCAGGGGCGAGCGCCGCGGCGGGGGCCGAGGCGGGGGCGAGCGCCGCCGCGCAGGGGTCGGGGCTGGGCGAGCGCAGCCGCGCAGGGGGTCGGGGCGAGGCCACGCCGCGCCGCCGCGGGGAGGGAGGGGCGGGCCGCGTCGGGCAGGCCGCCGCGCGCAGGGCGAGCAGGGGTGAGCGCCACCACGGGCAGGGGCCACTACTAGAAATATGTTTATTTAAGACACACATTTTAAGACGGATATCAGTGTATTTTATAGAAGCGTCTTTTATCGTATGATGATGAGTAAGGTAAGACGGTTTGTTGGGGATCCGTCTTAAATAAAAGAAGTGTTTTGAGACAGTTACATCGTAAGAAATGTCTTATATTAATTTAAGACAGATTGTTATTGAAAACCGTCTCAAATAAAGATACCTTTTGAGTCATTAAGATTGCAAGAATTGTCTTAGATTTTGGTTAGTATATTAGACACTTCTGTATATGAAACCATCTCAAATAAAGATATTATTAGAGTCGTCTAGACTATAAGAATTGTCTTAAATTTTAGTGAGTATCTAGACACTTCTAAATATAAAACTGCCTTCGTATGATATTTCTAATAAGACGTATTGTAAAAAAATGTAGTAAATAGTGAATTTGGCTTAGTTTGGTGATATATATGATATAAAATTTAAAACTTATCTCTGCAACTTGATACATATATATAGTAAAATGGACCCACATGCGACCCGATCATTAACGTCACACAACAGACCTAAGTCATCATTTTACTTTATTTCATATCATTTATGTACCAAGGGGTTTAGGGTTAATTGTTGAATATTGTGAGTGAGATGTACCATTTTCTATAAGTGTGTCTACATTTTGTTCTTTATCTAAATATTCTTTTAATAGATGCACGAGGAAGATAGACTAATACAGAGGCATACACTACCACACATGTAGCTACGTATTGCCCCTGTGCTCCGTGTTGTTTCCTTCTCTGCGGCCTGCACTGTCGATGTGCGGCGCAAGCGCTGCTACCTCCTCTTGAACCCCTCCGTGCGCACAAGGATGCTCTGTCGCGCTGCCCCTAGGTGCTAACTCCCTCACCTGAATCGCTTAATTTTTCTCTCGCCTCCACCCAATCTCAGATCAAGTCCAAGCCGTTGGGGCCACTCTGATGACCCAGCCCCAAAATCCCTAATCGATCTTGATCAAAGCTCGTCGATTCCACCGGATTTGACCTCCCGCCGCATTTGAATTCCTCACAATTTCCACTTCCAGCTCGAACCTTCTAGAGGCATTGCGGCTCCAGCTCTACCCCTTTCCCCTAGTGTTTCGTGTTTGCCTCGGCGATGGGGGACACCCCAGCCGCCACCGGGGGAGGGACACCCTAGCCGCCACCGCGGCAGCGTCACCCGCTTGTTGCACGCAGAAATGGAAACGTGACGATGATGGCGCAGGCTGCGGCTGGTGGCAAAGATCGTGATGGTGTTGGCGGCGGTCGGGGAGGTGCATGGCAGGATGGAGCCCACTGCGGTGGAGCAGACGCTTCCGGTCGAGGCACGAGAGATGCTTACCACCGACTTCGAGGGGCCTGTGCGGCCCAAGATCTATTCTCGGGGAGGGGGTGCACGCGGTCGTCTAGGATCTCAGGCTCAACCATGACCAGGACCTAGCTATGGGGTTTCGCCATCCCAAGGCCTCCATCGCTGATAGGCTCATGCTTACTAAGCGCAAGGTTTTGTAAACTCTCTGTCATTTACACCCATTCTTGCGCAGTTTACTAGCCATTTTGGTATGAATTTTGGAGATCTTAACTGAGGTGATCGTTGCAATATGAGAATTCTTGTATGACCATTAGACTATATTAATTTATATGTCATGGCAATGTTGTTTGCATAGTGCATGTTATTGCTTTTGAATGATACGTTAGCGAATAATGATTCCACACTTGTGATGATTGTTGTATTGTTAAGCTTAATAAATTTGTTTTGATGATCTTGCTCTGTCTAGAAATCCCACATTATAGTAACCTTTTCATACAGCTAACCAATCATAATAATTCTGCATTTTGAATGCTTAGGACTACACTACTGGATATCGGTAAGCTTCAGCCTCATCAGAATTTTGGCCTTCCATTTTAGCAAATACTATCGGTGTACCCATTTTATTTGTAGTTTGTCTTCAAATTTTATTTCATGTAATATAAACACTGTCTATAATATTTTCAATCCTTTTTATGATCAACAATATATCCATCTCAAATATGGAAGCTAAGGCAAAGGAATTTAATGAGGTCATACAAGAACAGTATTATCCTTGGTTTGCACAATACATGGTCATGAAAAGGTATCATTCTCAATTACTGATTTTGTATAGATTTGTCTGACAATGCTGAGGTATACAAATCACTGCTCATCTTAACAGGGCAAGCATTGAACCAAATTTCCATGATTTGTATCTGAAGTTCTTTGATAAAGTAAACTCAAAATCCTTGAACAAGGAAATACTGAAAGCCACATATGAGAACTGCAAGGTTTTTGTTCTCTCCAATTCGTCTGCCCTGTTTTTATTTTTTGCTAGCCATTTTGTTTAAACTTGGATACTTTTGCTGCAGGTCTTGTTAAGATCAGACCTTATCAAATCTAGTTCCGAGGAGCGCTCCTTGCTAAAAACCTAGGCAGTTGGTTGGGAAAGTTCACCATTGGTAGGAATCAGGCACTAAGGGCTAAGGAGATTGATCCAAAATCTCTTATCGTGGAGGTACTGCTTCTCTGCATTAAACTCATTGGTAGTTGGAGACTTGGAGTTCCAAAAGCTCCCTTAGGCTGTCTAGATCCTTTATTTAGTATTGCTCTATATTATTTAATATGATATTTCTGTTTCACCTGTGTTTTTTGGTAAAATTTATGTGCTTCCTGAGGTGTACAATTCACTTCAATCGATTCAATTTGTCTGCTCATAATCTTTGGAGAATTTTTTCTTCAGGCATATGAGAAAGGATTGATGATTGTGGTCATACCATTCACTTCAAAGGTGTCCATTCCTGCTAACTTTTTTGTAAAATATTTCTCCAAAGATTACAATCTGATTAAACTAGCTTAAAGAAAATCCAATTATTAACTTGGGTGCATCATGAGTCATGACCATTGGCTGCTCTGCAGATCCTTGAACCTTGCCAGTCAAGTATCGCATATCGACCTCCAAATCCCTGGACCATGGGAATTCTAAGTCTACTTGCTGAAATTTATAATCTTCCAAACCTCAAGATGAATCTGAAATTTGATATTGAGGTCCTCAACATTCCTTTTTTTGATAGTTTCTTTATTGACTTTGTATCTGCCCTAGCTACCCATGGCCATGCTAAATGTTCTTTTGGGATTTCAGGTGCTATTTAAGAACCTTACTGTTGATATTCTAATGGAGTTGTCAGTTTTCTGGACATCTGACAATGATTACTCAAAGATAAACTAATGCCAACTACTACCTTGCTTTCTCGTTTGGAACATTTCTGTTTATTTACATTTGGAGTGGCTAGGGACCTATGGCACATGCAAATTTTGTTCAAAAGAAGTTTATTTGGAAGTATGTAAGCTTAAAATAAATATAAGACGATTGTTTTTAAATTTTCTGATGTGTCACATTACTGTTTATGTGCTATAATCCTACAATATGTCTATTAGTTGTTGTTGTTGGTAATTGAGCTTTACTTGTCCCGTGGTTGTCAAAGGGTTAATGTTACTAAATTCTTTCAAATGCCTAAATATTTGTTGCCAGCCCATGTATGCCACTGGTGTGGTACCTGGAAAGGTGATAAAATATGTAGTAGTTGTAAGAAAGCAAGATACTGTTCTGAGAAACATCAGGTATGTGTGTCAAACTTTAGCGTCCATGAATTGGTTTCTGACATGGACATATATTTTGGATTAATGGCTCTTAATTGCTGTTTCTCAGGCACTGCATTGGCGTACTGGTCATAAAAATGATTGCCTCCAGATAATAAGTTCTTCCGCTGCTTCAAATTCAGTTTTGCCAACTATTGGAAAAGGTGATTATGTATGGATTACTAAAGCTATTATACTCTTAACATTTGAATTGGGTTGTGATGACATTTTTTTCTCTACTTTCAGTTCCTGCTAACACTTCTTGGCCAGAATTTGAGATAAAAATAGACTATGAAGGTATATTTGATTCCAATAGTGGTGATGAGAATAACTCGAAGTTGTTGGTGATGCAAAGACATGGGAAACCTGATGCTATGATGCAGTCATGGATGGATCAATTTGAGGTTTTGGGTCCATTTTCTTTCAGAATAACCTCTGTTGGACTTCTGCTTATGCATCAATCATTATATTTATTTAATGCTGTCTGGGTAGGCCGATTCTGACAACAAATGTTGGACATCTTTTCAAGAGCGGGTCTCAAGAGCACCAAATCAAGTGTTGAGGTGATATTTCATTTCTTCCATGATTTCTCTTCTATTTTTACCATGTTTTGTAGTGGAACATATTTTTCATTGTCTTTTGGGGGGAAATGGCCCTATACTTGAATTGCATACTTATTCTAAAACAAAGAAATGTTGCCAATATTGCACATAACATGTGTGTTATGCAGGTATTGTCGAGAACCAAATGCCAAACGTAACATGTGTATTATGCAGGTATTGTCGAGAACCAAATGCTAAACCTCTCTGAGCGTTATCTTCTGGGTGTCCATCAAATGCTGATATCCCATCATGTAGCTACTGTAAAGATACATTATGCTATGAATTTCAGGTTGGCCAAAGTTCATAGAAAAGAGTATTAAGTATTAGTGGCATTGAGGAGATCAACTATAAAAATATATTTCATAAATGTATGAGTTGAAAATGATGTTCATCTATTATTGTAAATATTATTATTCTCTATAAGTTTGCCAAATTTAGGATAGTTTGACGTAGAGCAACTCAAAAACATTATATTTCAGGATGGGTCTATTTATTATTAACATCTTCTGTCTGATCACCATTGGAAGTAGATCTGGCTTGGGGTATAGTAGATTGAATACAGAGGTACATGGGGTGTACAATATATAGGCAAGGATCATCAAGTTTGACGTCGGCAACGTGGTCATGGTGACTGGCGGGAGGAACACCGGGCGTGTAGGAGTCATCAAGAACAGGGAGAAGCACAAGGGCAGCTTTGAGACCATCCACGTGCTGCTTGGAGCTTTTTGCTATGTCTAGTTTTCTCCTATTTGTTGTATAGGAAAACATAGAATAGAATTCAAATTTGGTGGTCGCAAAAGTGTGGAGACTTTAATTTATATAAAGTTAGGCTTAACATTAGTGCAAACAGTTGTATTTTAGTTTAGATTTAGAGTACACTTATGTATGCGTTGTTTGACAATGCTTATGATATATTGAATGATACTTATTTATATTATATTAATTATAATATTGTTCTATGTATATTTCTCTTTCAAATTATTATAACATGATATCTGAAAAAATGATTATAAATTGAAGAATGTACTGCCGTGTAAGTCATTTCGTTTAAATCTTAATAAGACGATTACCAAAATTTCTAATATCAGTCTCCTAAATAAGACGGTTTCTAAAATGTCCATTATTAGTCACCTAAATAAGATGGTTTTCCTATTGTAATCGTCTGTTATTGTAGGATATTCGAGACGGTTTGATAAATACTTTATGACTTTTAATGTTTGTATTCTCTACGGTTCTTTAGAAGCAGTGTCTTAAAAAAACCTAATTCAAGACGGTTTATCGGACGAAATGACTTAAACAAATACCTTTTTCAGACGGTTTATCGGACAAAATGACTTAAACAAATACCTTTTTCAGACGGTTATAAATTAAAAACTGTCTTATATAATATCTTTTAAGACGGTTTATAACCATCTTAAATGTGGGACATCTTTTGCGACTCCATCAAAATTGGACACTTCATAAGCGTCTTAATAACTGAAAATTAACCGTCTCATATAGCATGATCTGTAGTAGTGGGCGCGCGCGCAGGGGAGAAAGGGAGGGCGTGCGCAGGGGAGAAAAGGGGAGGGAGAGGAGAGAGAGGAAAGGGAAAGGGAGGGGGAAAACTTACCTCTGGGATCGAAATTCCGGCGATCTCGACTCCAAACCCTAGGGCACCACGAGGACGAGAGAGGGAGAGGTGGAAGAAGGAGAGGGAGGTTACTGCGCGGGAGAAATCAAATGAGCCAAACGGATCTGGGGGAGGGGGGCGCGCAGGGGGAGGGCAGGGGCGCCAGGGGCACGCGGGCCGGGCCGGGCCGGACCGGGCCGGGCTAGGTCACATCGCGGATCGAAACCCATGACACGCACGACCATTAAACGGACTCCAATCGCGAACTGAAATCTGAAACAGAACGAGACGAACATGCGACATCAGACAAAGAAATGCGCTTCGGCATGATGCAACACCCATGACACTTAGGTTTTGGTTTATACATGACACGGACACCTGTCACTATACTGGTTTGAAATTAGGAAGAAGGAGCGAAACAGGAAGAGAAAAGAGAGTAACGCCCGAATTTGGTGAGAGAAAAGAAGAAAAATTTCTACCACCAAATTCAGGGCGTTACAAACCTATCCCCCTTAAAAGAATCTCGCCCTCGAGATTCAGGGTTGGCTAGCAAAGAGCTCAGGATATTTAGCCATCAGATCATCTTCACGCTCCCAGGTTGCTTCTTCCTTAGAGTGGTGATTCCATCTGACTTTGCACATTCTGATGGTCTTCCTTCGGGTGACTCTGTCGGCAGTCTCGAGAATCTACGATGGTTTCTCTATGTAGGTCAAGTCCTCCTGGACTTCAAGACCCTCCACTGGCAACTGCTCTTCTGGCACACGCAGACATTTCTTCAATTGAGACATGTGAAAGACATCATGCACAGCAGACAAATTTTCTGGCAGACTGAGCTGATAGGCCACTTCTCCACGCCTTGCGAGAATCTGATACGGACCAATGTAGCAGGGTGCTAGCTTGCCTTTGACTCCGAATCTTCTGACTCCCCTGATCGGTGACACTTTTAGATAGACAAAATCTCCAACCTCGAAACTCAGTTCTCTTCTTCTTATGTCTGCATAGCTTCGCTGCCTTGATTGCGCTATCTTCAGATTCTCTCGAACCATCTTGATGTTTTCTTCGGCTTCAAGCAGAATGTCGGGCCCGAATACTTGCTTCTCTCCAGGCTGATCCCATTGCAACGGAGTTCTACAACTCCTTCCATAGAGCGCCTGAAATGGTGACATCTTCAAGCTGGCCTGGTAACTGTTGTTCTAGGAAAACTCTGCATAAGGCAATCTCTTATCCCATCCGAACTGATCTTGCAATGCACAGGCTCTCAACATGTCTTCAAGGATTTGATTGGTCCTTTCGGCCTGACCATCTGTCTGCGAATGATAGGTGGAACCGAAATTCAGATGTGTACCCAAGGCTTCATGCAGCTGCTGCCAGAAATGAGAGGTGAATTGCGTTCCTCTGTCTGACACTATCTTCTTTGGCACACCATGAAGACAAACGATCCGAGACATGTACAACTCTGCCAATACTGCACAGTTGTAGTTGGTCTTGACTGGTATGAAGTGGGCTGACTTGGTCAAGCGGTCCACTACTACCCAAATGGAATCGTAGCCGGCTCGAGTGCGAGGCAATCCGACAATAAAGTCCATAACGATTTCATTCCATTTCCACTGAGGAATTTGCAACGGTTGCAACAATCCAGCCGGTCTCTGGTGCTCTGCCTTAATCCGTCGACAACTATCACACATAGCCACATGCTCTGCGATTTCTCTCTTCATCCGTACCACCAGAATTTCTTCTTCAGATCCTGATACATCTTCTCACTACCAGGATGAATCGAATAAGCTGTCTCATGAGCTTCCTTGAGAATCAATTCCCGAATAGACTGGACATTGGGAACACACAAGCGGTCTTTGAACTATATCACACCTTCTGCATCTTTCCGAAAATCTTTGCCTCTGCCATCTAGGATCAGTCGCCAGATCTCACTGATCTTCTCATCATTCTTCTGTGCTTCTTTGATTTTCCGCTCCAAGGTAGGTTCCAACTCAATTGTGACTCCTCGCGCGTTGTTCAGAAATCCGAGACTCAACCTGTCAAACTCTTTGGCCAATTCATAAGGCATCGGACGAGCGACCATCAAATTGACTTGACTCTTCCTGCTCAAAGCATCTGCTACTATGTTCGCTTTGCTTGGATGGTAATGAATCACCAATTCATAGTCTTTGATCAACTCTAACCATCTTCGTTGCCTCATATTCAGCTCTGACTGAGTGAATATATACTTTAGACTCTTGTGGTCTGTGTAAACATCACATTTCTGCCCATACAGATAGTGCCTCCATGTCTTCAGTGCGTGAACCACTGCTGCCAACTCTAGGTCATGGATTGGGTAATTCTTCTCATGAACTTTCAGCTGTCGGGACGAGTAAGCCACAACTCTTCCCTCTTGCATCAACACACATCCCAAGCCAGTGTAACAAGCATCGCAATACACCGAGAAGGGCTTGTGCACATCAGGCAAGACTAAGACATGTGATGTAGTCAACTTCTCTTTCAGCGCTTCAAAGGCCTCTTGACATTTCTGGGTCCACTTGAACTCAACCTTGTTGCCTAGCAAAGCTGTCATTGGTTTCGCAATCTTCGAAAACCCTTCAATGAATCGCCGATAATATCCGGTCATTCCAATGAAGCTCTTGATTCCTCGAGCATCTGTTGGCGCTTTCCAGTTCATAATGTCTGCCACTTTCTTCGGATCCACAGTCAATCCTTCTTTGTTGATTATATGACCCAAGAACAGGACTTCACTGATCCAGAACTCGCACTTGCTTAACTTTGCATACAACTGGTGCTCTCGCAATCTCTGCAATACCATCCTCAAATGATCTGCATGCTCCTCTTCGCTTTGAGAATAAATCAAAATGTCATCAATAAATACCACCACAAACTTATCAAGATAATCCATGAATACACTGTTCATCAAGTTCATAAAGAAGGCTGGTGCATTGGTTAGACCGAAAGACATCACAGTGAACTCATACAGCCCATACTTGGTAATGAATGTCGTCTTCGGAATGTCTGAAGGTCGAATCCTGAGTTGATGATAACCTGACCTCAGATCTATCTTTGAGAACACGCTGACTCCTCTCAACTGGTCGAACAAGTCTTCTATTCTGGGCAAGGGGTACTTGTTCTTGATGGTGACCTCATTCAGAGCTCGATAATCGATACACATCCTTCTGGTGCCATCTTTCTTCTCCACAAATAGGACAGGGGCGGCCCAAGACGAGGTGCTTGGCCAGATGTAACCTTTCTCTGACAGCTCATCGATCTGCTTCTTAAGTTCAACCAACTCAGGTCCTGATATTCTGTAAGCTCTCTTAAAGATAGGGGCGGTGCCAGGAAGAAGCTCTATGGCAAATTCAACTTTCCGCTCCGGTGGCATACCTGGTAAGTCCTTTGGAAACACATCTGGGAACTCAGACACCACCTTGATACTCTCAATTGGGTCTGCTTCACTCCTATCGACAGCCATCTGATAACAATTTCCTTTCTTTGGTTCAGGCGGGACTAACTCGGTCACCACTTCCTCTCCTAGTAGGGACACCAACTTGATTGTCCTCTTATCACAACTGATAACTGCCTGATACTTATCTAGACAATTCATCCCTAGGATGACATCTATTCCCTGAGTACCCATTACTATGAGGTTAGCGGGAAACGCTATCCCCCTTATTTCCACACTTACATTCAAACAAATGCTATCGGCTCGAATTCTACCATCGGCTGAGTCAATTTGAATGGGGGTTGACATGGTAGTTATCGGAAGATTATGTGCTTCTACCCATGATGCAGTAATGAAAGAATGCGTTGCTTCAGTATCAAATAACACTTCTGCAATATGGGAGTCGACTGGAAACATACCTACTATCATGCCGGGGGGTCTCCTGAACTGCTTCAGCCTCCAAGTGGTTCAGTCTCCCATGGTTATAGCGTGGCTGAGAGCGGTTACCTGCTCTAGGCTGAGACACATTCTGCTTTGCTAGGGCATTGGGGCCTGACTGCTACTGGGCCGCCTTCTTCGAACATTGCATCACCCAATGGCCTTGCTCTCTACAGTGGTAACATGCTCTGTTTCCAGCCTGAGCTGGGGCTACTTGACTGTTCGGCTGAGTTGCGGGGGCAGGAAGACGAGGTGCCTGCTGATTCTACCTCTGGAACTAACCTCCTCCTGACTGATTGTTCTGGCGATTCTGATACTGGTGCTGAGGATACTGCCTTTGGAACTGCTGCTGCTGAGGTGGACGCTGGTTCTGTCTGAACTGCTGAGGTTGATTGCTTGAAAAACGAGGGCGATTGCTGCTTCCAGGCTGGGGTCCACTGATCTTGCGCTTACGATCCTCCATCTCCTTACGCTTCCTCTCTGTCATGATTGCTCTATCAATCAGGTGCTGGAATGTCGGGAAGGTGTGATTCATCAGCTGATACTGAAGAGGGTCAACCAAGCCTCTCAGGAAACGGTACTGTCGCTTGGCGTCGGTGTTGACATCTTCAGGAGCATAACGAGACAACTGTAGAAACCTGTCCTGGTACTCACTAATAGACGATGACCCTTGCTTGAGGGCCAGGAACTCCTCCTTCTTCACTGTCATCAGACCTGCAGGAACATGGTACTGACGAAAGCTACCTCTGAACTCTTCCCAGGTGATGGTGTCGGGGTTGGCATGAGTGGCGAGATAAGACTCCCACCAAGACTGGGCTGCTCCTTTCAACGAATGGAGACCATACAGAACTTTCTCCCTGTCATCGCACTGAGCGGTATGCAACTCTCGCTCCACAGTGCGTAGCCAGTCTTCAGCATCCATGGGGTCAGAAGAATGAGCAAACGTTGGGGGATGACCTCTCATGAATTCAGCACGCTTGTCTCTGGGTATCTGAGGCATCTGAGGCTGAGGTGGGGGCTGCTGCTGCTGCTGCTGAATGGCAGCCAGAGTCTGACCAATGGCTTGAACTGCCTGAGTCTGCATCAGGAACATCTGCTCGATGGACATCAGGGGCGGGGGCGGCAGCTGCTGTTGCTGAGGTACCTCCTCCTGCTGAGCGGCTTGCTCCTGTTGAGCACGCCTTCCTCCTCTGCGCCTGTTTTCTGACATCTGCAGAATGCAACCACACATCAGAACTGATCTCGCAAATCTTGCAGCATAAGAAAAGAGTATAGAATTCTCCACAACACTGAACAGATGAGCATCTTCACTGATCTCCAACACAGACCAACACAACTTCTCAGATAAAGAGGAAAGTGGAATCAAAGGCTTCCCAACTAGATAACTAACTCCATTAACATAACAGGTAAACCAAAATGCAGGGGATACCCACACTCTCGTGACAGTCATTACAAAGATCCAAAGCAACCATAGTTCATCATGACAAACATAAATGCACAGGATAAGCAAACTACCCTGTCTAACTAAGACTGACTAAGAGCGAGACTAACGCTAAGACTATAACTTCTATGTATATATTTTCGTATTAATTACAAGATCCGACTCTGACGATCTATGGTTCTAAGTCTATCTTGGTCTTACAGTCGGGATTGCCATAAGACTGGTGTCCACGCCGAGGTGAGCGGTACGGGTGCTGAGTCCCGACGGGGGCGGGGGAACCATCGTCCAGGTGACGACGCTCCGCGCGCTCAGCCCGCAGCAGGGCGATCTCAGCATGAGCCCTACTCAGCTCGTCTAGTGCATGGTCCAGCTCCGTGTTTAGCACGGCGGCTAGGTTGACTATGCTGCTCAACCTAGGATTGTCCTCACCAACAGGTGAAACAATCACGCCTCTTGTGCTGCCAGATGGACGGCGGGGGTAATACTTCAGGTTGAGACCTTCGGCTACCCCTCCGAAAACTGAGCAGTAGTGCGAAAGCACACGCCGTGCGGCATCTTGCATGGCCGCCTCAGCTGAGTCCCGCTCAGAGATAGAATAATGCTCCGAGCAGACCTCATCACCCCAGAGAATGTTCTCCGGACGGCGCACCAAGCAGGTCGCCTCCCAGCGGTCCGGGTAGACCCCGTGTAATACTCCAAGTTGTATACCAAGAATAATAGAGAGATATCCTCAATTTTATGTGCCTCATTTGCATCTTAAAAAAAAGAGCATACACAAAATTTAGAGATTAATTCAAACAAATGATAAAAAAATGCATCATGTTGGAGTTTATATGTTTGTGCATTAAATAAAATAATAATAATAAGGATAATAAACACTAGGAGTGGAATCAATACCCTAAGTTTGAAAGTAGGGTTTAAAAATAAGAAAGAGAGAAAGGTGATATAAATAATACCAATAATTATATTCCAAAAATTGGTATTTTCATTTCACAATATGATTAGAGGATAAAATTTGCACAATGTTTGAATTTAACATTCAAATTCGAATTGGACTTGGAAAAAGAAAATAGAAAGAAAAGATAAAAAAGAGAGAAAAGAATAAAAGCTTCATGGGTCGTCTGCCTCCCTTTTGGCCCAATTCCCAGTTTCCTGCGCGCGGCCTAACCTCCGCGTTTTCCGCACGCCGACACGGGGGGCCCGCTGGCCAGCCACTATCCGTGCGCGCGTCCGGTTTCGTGGTCTCTGCCGTGTGGGCCCCGTAAGTCAGCCCTCGCATCGCGCGCTGCGCGATCTCTCTACGCCCCGTTCCGCCCCGTGTGTATGACGCGTAGGCCCCGCTTACCAGTTCTGCTTCCTGCTCCGCACGATTGTCGCCATGGCCGAACGGCTCCTGCTCAACGAACCGCGTGACTTCTCCGGGCGTCAAGCGCTAGGTACCGAACCACCTGGCCTATATGACCATGGAGCAAGCCGCCATCCCTGGTCTACCTGACAACCCGCAAGAAGTTCCAGCTCCGTAGTGTGTTAGTTGTCGCTGCGTGAGATTAGAGAGGAGTGAATCCACCGCCGCCTCTGCGATTCGTCGCGGTTTCCGTCGGTCGGGCCTCTGCGGGTGTCCGCGTGGGTCTACCAGAAGCTGGGAAGAGGCGATTGGGGTCGAGGGGAGTCTAGGATTCATCGCTCTGGTATCTCCTTCGCCGCCGTCAGCTCGGTTCCGTGGCTGGAGAAGTCTTCTGCGCCACTGCAGGTAAATTACCCATCCACGTGTTCACCATTAGTTCCGCATTGTGTTGAGGCTTACGGACCTGCGAATCGGCTGCCAGAGCTCGCCGGGGGCGTCCGCCGCGGGGAGCACAGCGCCGCTGTGTGGCCAGTCGCAGGGTAGAAGACGACTCCCTGGCCGTCCATCTGGGTTTGGACGCTCTGATCGTGTCTGGGGTCGCGATTGTTGGGAACCGTAGATCCGCAATGCAACGACTCTGGTTAACTACGGCTCTGGTTAGATCAGTGGTCGTCGATCTTTAATCCGGTGGCCCGTGGTGAGTACCGGTTCGGGGCAAACCAGATACCCTTCCATTTTTACATAAGTCATTTACAAACAGCATCGGGGCAACAGTGTACTTTTCTTCGTTCCTGACTCCACGAGTCCCAACCTTCATCACTCAGTTGCTTCTTCCTTTCGGCTTTTGGCCGAACCTGCTATCTTCGGCCATTGTCTTTTACAATTGCATATAGATGAAGTGTTTTTGTATGTCGCTCTCTGTCGAAGCCTGACTTCATACTTCTATAAGAACATTCCTGAAATGCACTTGTTCATCGCTGAAGCCAGATATTAGACAAATAACCTTCGAGATTCAAGCAATCTTCGCAAAACCTTGCACCCTTAAGAAATTGTATGACATAACAAAACAAAGGACCTTCAGCAATATAGGCCCCCAACGCCATCCAATTTGTGGAACCAAAACTAGAATCGATAGCATCCGTAGAATGAACAACATATTAGTACCACCAGTAGAATGGTACCATAGTCCACACAAAAAGAATCCTAACAGTACTCCTATATTGGTTGTGATATGTTTTGAGTAACTTATTGGTAGAATCTAGAAAAGTTATCGATAAATAAGTTGTAGATGATTTTATAATATTTCCATACATATAAATAACACCTTGATCCAAGGGTGGACGTTTCTTGTAAGTGTGTTTATGGGGGGCAATTGACCCATAGGGGATCGACCGACCTAGCTATGTGCTCCCACAAGCTCTAATCTCCTCCATTATTGTCCATATATTCTAATAAGGACATCAATTAGTGGATCTAAGTTATTTGTATAAAAAACCCATTACTACCTTGCACAATTCCTTTCAAAAGGGACACTTCATTGATGGTTTTGACTATAAAAACCATGACAAAAATACTGCCAACATAGGCAGGTGTCCTTCGTGTCATTGGTAGTAAGGGGGGCAATGGAACCATCACTTGAAGGATAGGGGACACATGCAAACATCAAATGGGGTTACTGTGAATAGGGATAAAAACAAATACTTATTCATATACCATTTTTTGGTCTTTTTTCTTTGATTGTGAATAAAAAGGATATAAGAATCGGCTATGCAAATTCGTATCCTTATTTCTAGCATTTAACTTGTAAATATTCATAAAGGCAAACATCAAATTTATCATATAACTTCTCAAATGTTAAATCTAAAATTCTGATACGAATACAATTTTTTCATCTTTTTTGTTGTAGGGAGCAAAAAAATTATAAAACAATTATATAAAATTTTATTCTTATTTATAATAATATGCTTGATAATATAAGAAAATATTAGCCTCAAATTTCATATATATATCTATTTTAAAATATTAAATTTGTACTAACTATTTGGGTCTGTGAGGTGAGAGGATGTTTGGTGGGGAAGAAAGACTAAGGGAGGTTGGAGCCTTGGACTAGGGATGGCAATGGGTACCTAAAACCTGATACACGATTGGTAAAACCCTATTAGGGCATGGGTATGGTGAATTTTGATACCCATGGGTATTTTATTGGGTCATTTGTTATACCCATCGGGTATGGTGGGCATGGGTATGTTCTCTCTTGCCCCATACCCGCTACCGGATAGGAAACCCACTAGCATATGACATGTGGCTTCGGATTAAGGAACTTGTATGGTGTTGCCATTTAATGCTAAATGTTGTTGACCTTGTGATAAATTTATGTTGGGTTCGATGATTTTGTCATGCTAGCACAGAGATAATATGTTATTTTAGCATCTTTCAATATTGAAGAGGTATGGAGTTTCAACATTTTGTATTCGACACTTACTTTTGCGATTCAAATGATCATGTCTGTTGTAATGTTAGTGGGTATGGGTACCCGATGGATACTCGCTACCCATGATGGTATGGGTATGGCGTAATTTTGTACCCATGATGGGTAGTGGCCTAGTGGGTATGGGTATGGGGCATTTTTCACTAGTGGGTATGGGTATGGCTTTGTGTGCCCATTGGGTACCTTACCCATTGCCATCCCTGCCTTGGAAAGAAGTCCAAGAGATGGAGGAACCAGTGGGAAGCATATATGGTGGGAGCGACAGAGGGAGATGTGTGTTGCTCAGTGAGAAGGTGGGGGAGGAGTCATTGGTGGCTGAGATTGAGATTGGGAGGACGTGTTAGTTTCTAAGGTAGGAGAGAGGCTAAATGGGATTGGGCCTAAATTTCTATATGCATGATTTTAAGGGGTACAACTCTAAAACACTCCTCAATTTTAGAGACATGCATCTTTAGGGTCCACATCTGTTAATTGATTTTTGAATATGGTGGGTTGTCACATATCATTTGTCACACCCAGTTCTAGGGGCAAAACCGAATGCATAGCATATGTGTGCCAGGATCCATTTTCCATACATATGTTGACGTCACAAGTGTAATATATGAAAAGACAATGCAATAAAGGCGTAAAGAGAGTAGAGTAACTTTACTACATCATTCAGATCATAGTATCTTAAACAAGTTTCATTATCAAAGTACGGCAGAATTAAACATGGACACTCTTCCACAGGAAGGTGACTGGCGCATCGTTAGACTCAAAATTCATCAAAGTCATCTGCGAAGTCTTCGTCATCACCCTCTAATCAAAATATTAGCAAGGGTGAGCTCACTTATGGTCGGGGCTCAACAAGTGGGGGAAATAATGCAAAGTTAACAAGGTAGGCTATGGATAAGCGATAAGCATTTTAGTTGGTCAATATTTTATTAGCAACACCTGTCTTACTAATAAGTGTGTCCCAAATATCCCAATTAATCAAAGGCATAAAATTATATCTCAAAACACTTAAGTGAAATCACTTAGACAAACCACTGGTGGATCATCGGATCACGATTTATTTTCCATCTTTAAGTTCAATTATCATGTGAGTGTCCAGGTTGCTCTTAACCGTGAGCACGACTAACATATCAGGTTTACACTCTGTAGAGGTGGTACAACTTTACCCACAAGTCGTGTATCCCCTTTAGCCTGGGTTGATCGGACCCATAAACACTTCCTAGGTGAATGGCTAGGGATCCACTATGAGGCTTTCACAAAATATCCTTAGTACAAAGCCACCTGCTAAGGTTTCCACGTCAGTATTGATGGCCCTCTGGGTGAGGTAACTTAGCCAAGACTACCACCCCATGTTAACATGAGCTGCCACAAACCACTGCCGCCCCCTCTTGCCCATCGTTCAGGTAGGGTTGCTATGCACTAAGTCTAAAGAGCTAATTACCAAAGCCAGAGCCATTATAGCACTCGTGGTTGCACTGTTATCCTGGGTGGTCACTCCATGTTCCATTTAATACAAAATGTTCTTGTTTAACCATTGGGTCAACATCATAAATAAAACTTCATTTCTGGAACATAGTATCATTAAAAGAGTGACATCATATTTATCAAGTTGAGCAGTAGCAAAAATTGCTAAGCATAGTATTTATCCCAGGGTAATCAAGGAATAAGGTTGGTAATTCTAGGAAATTATATTTAGGCAAATCCCATCAAATTATGCAATATCTGAAAAGTAAACATTGTTATATGCATTATTTGGGTACAAAAAGAAATGCAGAGGGAAAATCCACTTGCCTTGTTCGAACGTGTCCTGTGGGTCGTCCTCGAACGTGTTCGGTTCGTCTACCGCACATTCAACTTCTAATCATCGATTTGCGTATCGTACATACAAAAGAATACATATGCTAGTTTATCATACAAAAGAATAAACATACACCATTACATGGGTAACATTCACCATTACATAAACATTCACATACCACGCAACGATACATGTAAATAAGGTCTAAATCATAACTATTTTATTAACCCACTATATTTTCCACTTTGAGTTATCATTGGTGAAAATATGAGCAGGTGACTACGAAGCTAGTTTATCTAATATAACACGGATAAAATGACTTATCAAACTTTATGGAAAATAATTATTAACTAATAATAATCCTTTGGGTTTTACCCTTTCCTTTCTAAACAGAAATTATACGCATTACTAAAATGTTTATTTATAAATCACATAACATGAATATTCTAACAATTAATGTAAATTACTAATTTTGGACTTTAGTACCATAATGATAGTTATTCTGACATAAATAGATATTTTACTAATTCTAAGGAATTAAGTGCTATACGTATGAACACATTTATCATGACTAGTCAAAATCTAAATTTTAACATGACCAAGAAGATGGGGCCTAGTACCTCTTTCTTTTTCTTATATTAGTAAAACTTATACTTAAACCACTACTAACTTAATACCGTTTTATTCGCTAAAATGAGAAGTTAGTCACAAACGTTTCTAGTACTTAATCACAAAATCAAAGAATCGTGACATAACCTACTTATGTTTCGAATTATAAAAATAATATCCATATCCAAAATACTATTACCGGGGTTAGTTCACAATTACACGTATACTTCGAGGAGTAGCGCGAAAGATTTTTGGACTTCTTTTACATACATTTGTACTGCAGAAAATACAGGAATAATTTACAGAAAATTGGAGGGCCAAAATGAAAAATGACTTTCTTCTACCTTGAGCTCGTGCTCGTGTGCAGGGAAGAGCTCGGCAGGGGGGGTCGGCCGAGTAAGGGAGCGGGACAGGGGGGTCTCGGCGTCGGGCGGGGCTCCAGCATGGACGCGGGCGACGTGACGTGGACGACGAGGCTCTGGCACGGTGGTGAGGCACGGCGCGGAGGCGGCTACCCAGCGAGCTCTACGAAGCTAGTTTATCTAATATAACGCAGATAAAATGACTTACCAACCTTTACGGAAAATAATTATCTTTATGACTAATAATAATCCTTTGGGTTTTATCCTTTCCTTTCTAAACAGAAATTATATGCATTACTAAAATGTTTATTTATAAATCAAATAACATGAATATTCTAAGAATTAATGTAAATTACTAATTTTGGACTTTAGTACCATAATCATAGTTATTTTGACACAAATAGATATTTTACTAATTCTAAGTAATTAAGTGCTATACGTATGAACACATTTATCATGACTAGTAAAAATCTAAATTTTAACATGACCAAGAAGATGGGGCCTTGTACCTCTTTCTTTTTCTTATAATAGTAAAATTTTACTTAAACCACTACTAATTTAATACCGCTTTATGCGCTAAAATGAGAAGTTAGTCACAAACGTTTCTAGTACTTAATCACAAAATCAAAGAATCGTGACATAACCTACTTATGTTTTGAATTATAAAAATAATATCCATATCCAAAACACTATTACCGGGGTTGGTTCACAATTACACGTATACTTCGGGGAGTAGCACGAAAGATTTTTGGACTTCTTTTACATACATTTGTACTACAAAAAATACAGGAATAATTTACAGAAAATCAGAGCGCCAAAATGAAAAATGGCTTTCTTCTACCTTGAGCTCATGCTCGTGTGTAGAGAAGAGCTCGGCAAGGGGGGTCAGCCGAGCAAGGGAGCGGGACAGGGGGGTCTCGGCGTCGCGCCGGGCTTCGGCGTGGGCGCTGGCGACGAGACACGGACGATGAGGCTCCGGCGCAGTGGCGAGGCACGACACGGTGGTAGTTACCCAACGAGCTCGACGTGGCAGGGGAGGGAGAGGAGAGGGAGATCTTGAGCAAGGGGAGGGGAGAGAGAGAGGCCCGATATGCCGTTTTATAGGGGAAGAGAGGAGTGGGAGAGGGCGCCGAGGAGGGAAAACGGTTGGCCATCACCACGCCATTTATGGCCATCAATGGTGGTCTCCATTATGGGGAGGAAATGGGGAGGGAGAAGGAGGAGGTGACGGCGGTTTCGGGTGCAGGGGAAGCCGAGGGGACGCGGGCCAGTACGGCCAGAGGCACAGGGTCAGCGTCCGGGCGGGCAAGGCGTTGCATCCAGTGCGGCGGCACGGCCAGAGCGCGCGGGCGCACGCCTGGGCGACGTCGGCGCGAGGAAGACGGGGCCGCGGCGGGCGGGCCCCACCTGCAAGAGAGATAAAGGGAGGAGATTGTGACGGAACCTTCCAAGTCATTAGGCCCACCTACAATTGTCCTTGTCCATTGGACCTCGGATAACAATGTAGGTGCACCTGATCACTTGACAAGTTCAGTATCTGAATTCTTTATCTTGCCCAAGAGTGTTTCACCCGTCACACAAATATTACAACACATCGGAGGAACGAATATGTGGAAGCAGTTACAACAACTTATTTTATATTAAAGTACATAAAGAGTATTATTATTATGGAACAATTGGATCTATACCATTAAAAGATCCAAACTTTAGATATATACCATGGACCCCACATGTCATTGACTCATGTAGACCCACATGTAAGTGAGATAGTAATGGTATGGATCCAAAGTGGTGATCTTTTAATGGTATGGATCCAAATTTCCCTATTATTATAGACCAGTAAAAATATAAGAGTGCTGGAGTAATATTATTACAAACCCGGGAGGCAAAAATCCCTCCCGTTTAACAATAAAGTTTTTAAAGGATGACACCTCCTCCCGAGGCTTCAATCCTGGTTCTCTTCCTTAGGCACCACCTTGGAACAAAAGCAACAAAAATTTGATGCTTCCTCACCTACAACAACATGGGTTCGAAAACCCTGAGTACGGAGTGTACTTTAGCAAGTTAAGTCATTACCTGAATCTAGAGTTCTTTCTACCCTAGTTCAAGCACTTGGCCTATACTAGCCATTTTCTTTTCAACCCTTCTTGTTCACTGGAATGCTACGTGTAGGGCAGTGACCAAGTCTTCATGTTCGAGAAGTAACGGCGATCCGAATCGATTTATACCCAGCTGGGGATCTCCAATCACAAGTGTAATATATGAAAAGACGATACAATAAAGGCGTAAAGAGAGTAGAGTAACTTTACTACATCATCCGGATCATAGTATCTTAAACAAGTTTCATTATCAAAGTACGGCAGAATTAAACATGGACACTCTTCCACAGGAAGGTGACTAGCGCATCGTTAGACTCAAAATTCATCAACGTCATCTGCGAAGTCTTCGTCATCACCCTCTAATCAAAATATTAGCAAGGGTGAGCTCACTTATGGTCGGGGCTCAACAAGTGGGGGAAATAATGCAAAGTTAACAAGGTAGGCTATGGATAAGCGATAAGCATTTTAGTTGGTCAATATTTTATTAGCAACACCTGTCTTACTAATAAGTGTGTCCCAAATATCCCAATTAATCAAAGGCATAAAATTATATCTCAAAACACTTAAGTGAAATCACTTAGGCAAACCACTGGTGGATCATCAGATCACGATTTATTTTCCATCTTTAAGTTCAATTATCATGTGAGTGTCCAGGTTGCTCTTAACCGTGAGCACGACTAACATATCATGTTTACACTCTGCAGAGGTGGTACAACTTTACCCACAAGTCGTGTATCCCCTTTAGCCTGGGTTGATCGGACCCATAAACACTTCCTAGGTGAATGGCTAGGGATCCACTATGAGGCTTTCACAAAATATCCTTAGTACAAAGCCACCTGCTAAGGTTTCCACGTCAGTATTGATGGCCCTCTGGGTGAGGTAACTTAGCCAAGACTACCACCCCATGTTAACATGAGCTGCCACAAACCACTGCCGCCCCCTCTTGCCCATCGTTCAGGTAGGGTTGCTATGCACTAAGTCTAAAGAGCTAATTACCAAAGCCAGAGCCATTATAGCACTCGTGGTTGCACTGTTATCTTGGGTGGTCACTCCATGTTCCATTTAATACAAAATGTTCTTGTTTAACCATTGGGTCAACATCATAAATAAAACTTCATTTCTGGAACATAGTATCATTAAAAGAGTGACATCATATTTATCAAGTTGAGCAGTAGCAAAAATTGCTAAGCATAGTATTTATCCCAGGGTAATCAAGGAATAAGGTTGGTAATTCTAGGAAATTATATTTAGGCAAATCCCATCAAATTATGCAATATCTGAAAAGTAAACATTGTTATATGCATTATTTGGGTACAAAAAGAAATGCAGAGGAAAAATCCACTTGCCTTGTTCGAACGTGTCCTGTGGGTCGTCCTCGAATGTGTTCGGTTCGTCTACCGCACATTCAACTTCTAATCATCGATTTGCGTATCGTACATACAAAAGAATACATATGCTAAATAAATAAACATACACCATTACATGGGTAACATTCACCATTACATAAACATTCACATACCACGCAACGATACATGTAAATAAGGTCTAAATCATAACTATTTTATTAACCCACTATATTTTCCACTTTGAGTTATCATTGGTGAAAATATGAGCAGGTGACTACGAAGCTAGTTTATCTAATATAACACGGATAAAATGACTTATCAAACTTTATGGAAAATAATTATTAACTAATAATAATCCTTTGGGTTTTACCCTTTCCTTTCTAAACAGAAATTATACGCATTACTAAAATGTTTATTTATAAATCACATAACATGAATATTCTAACAATTAATGTAAATTACTAATTTTGGACTTTAGTACCATAATGATAGTTATTCTGACATAAATAGATATTTTACTAATTCTAAGGAATTAAGTGCTATACGTATGAACACATTTATCATGACTAGTCAAAATCTAAATTTTAACATGACCAAGAAGATGGGGCCTAGTACCTCTTTCTTTTTCTTATATTAGTAAAACTTATACTTAAACCACTACTAACTTAATACCGTTTTATTCGCTAAAATGAGAAGTTAGTCACAAACGTTTCTAGTACTTAATCACAAAATCAAAGAATCGTGACATAACCTACTTATGTTTCGAATTATAAAAATAATATCCATATCCAAAATACTATTACCGGGGTTAGTTCACAATTACACGTATACTTCGAGGAGTAGCGCGAAAGATTTTTGGACTTCTTTTACATACATTTGTACTGCAGAAAATACAGGAATAATTTACAGAAAATTGGAGGGCCAAAATGAAAAATGACTTTCTTCTACCTTGAGCTCGTGCTCGTGTGCAGGGAAGAGCTCGGCAGGGGGGTCGGCCGAGTAAGGGAGCGGGACAGGGGGGTCTCGGCGTCGGGCGGGGCTCCAGCATGGACGTGGGCGACGTGACGTGGACGACGAGGCTCTGGCACGGTGGTGAGGCACGGCGCGAAGGCGGCTACCCAACGAGCTCTACGAAGCTAGTTTATCTAATATAACGCAGATAAAATGACTTATCAACCTTTACGGAAAATAATTATCTTTATGACTAATAATAATCCTTTGGGTTTTATCCTTTCCTTTCTAAACAGAAATTATATGCATTACTAAAATGATTATTTATAAATCACATAACATGAATATTCTAAGAATTAATGTAAATTTCTAATTTTGGACTTTAGTACCATAATCATAGTTATTTTGACACAAATAGATATTTTACTAATTCTAAGTAATTAAGTGTTATACGTATGAACACATTTATCATGACTAGTAAAAATCTAAATTTTAACATGACCAAGAAGATGGGGCCTTGTACCTCTTTCTTTTTCTTATAATAGTAAAATTTATACTTAAACCACTACTAATTTAATACCGCTTTATGCGCTAAAATGAGAAGTTAGTCACAAACGTTTCTAGTACTTAATCACAAAATCAAAGAATCGTGACATAACCTACTTATGTTTCGAATTATAAAAATAATATCCATATCCAAAACACTATTACTGGGGTTGGTTCACAATTACACGTATACTTCGGGGAGTAGCACGAAAGATTTTTGGACTTCTTTTACATACATTGGTACTACAGAAAATACAGGAATAATTTACAGAAAATCAGAGCGCCAAAATGAAAAATGGCTTTCTTCTACCTTGAGCTCATGCTCGTGTGTAGAGAAGAGCTCGGCAAGGGGGTCGGCCGAGCAAGGGAGCGGGACAGGGGAGTCTTGGCGTCGCGCCGGGCTTCGGCGTGGGCGCTGGTGACGAGACACGGACGACGAGGCTCCGGCGCAGTGGCGAGGCACGACGCGGTGGTAGTTACCCAGCGAGCTCGACGTGGCAGGGGAGGGAGAGGAGAGGGAGATCTTGAGCAAGGGGAGGGGAGAGAGAGAGACCCGGTATGCCGTTTTATAGGGGAAGAGAGGAGTGGGAGAGGGCGCCGAGGAGGGAAAACGGTTGGCCATCACCACGCCATTTATGGCCATCAATGGTGGTCTCCATTATGGGGAGGAAATGGGGAGGGAGAAGGAGGAGGTGACGGCGGTTTCGGGTGCAGGGGAAGCCGAGGGGACGCGGGCCAGTACGGCCAGAGGCACGGGGTCAGCGTCCGGGCGGGCAAGGCGTTGCATCCAGTGCGGCGGCACGGCCAGAGCGCGCGGGCGCACGCCTGGGCGACGTCGGCGTGAGGAAGACGGGGCCGCGGCGGGCGGGCCCCACCTGCAAGAGAGATAGAGGGAGGAGATTGTGACGGAACCTGCCAAGTCATTAGGCCCACCTACAATTGTCCTTGTCCATTGGACCTCGGATAACCCTGTAGGTGCACCTGATCACTTGACAAGTTCAGTATCTGAATTCTTTATCTTGCCCAAGAGTGTTTCACCCGTCACGCAAATATTACAACACATCGGAGGAACGAATATGTGGAAGCAGTTACAACAACTTATTTTATATTAAAGTAGATAAAGAGTATTATTATTATAGACCAGTAAAAATATAAGAGTGCTGGAGTAATATTATTACAAACCCGGGAGGCAAAAACCCCTCCCGTTTAACAATAAAGTTTTTAAAGGATGACACCTCCTCCCGAGGCTTCAATCCTGGTTCTCTTCCTTAGGCACCACCTTGGAACAAAAGCAACAAAAATTTGATGCTTCCTCACCTACAACAACATGGGTTCGAAAACCCTGAGTACGGAGTGTACTTTAGCAAGTTAAGTCATTACCTGAATCTAGAGTTCTTTCTACCCTAGTTCAAGCACTTGGCCTATACTAGCCATTTTCTTTTCAACCCTTCTTGTTCACTGGAATGCTACGTGTAGGGCAGTGACCAAGTCTTCATGTTCGAGAAGTAACGGCGATCCGAATCGATTAATACCCAGCTGGGGATCTCCAATCACAAGTGTAATATATGAAAAGACAATGCAATAAAGGCGTAAAGAGAGTAGAGTAACTTTACTACATCATCCGGATCATAGTATCTTAAACAATTTTCATTATCAAAGTACGACAGAATTAAACATGGACACTCTTCCACCGGAAGGTGACTGGCGCATCGTTAGACTCAAAATTCATCAACGTCATCTGCGAAGTCTTCGTCATCACCCTCTAATCAAAATATTAGCAAGGGTGAGCTCACTTATGGTCGGGGCTCAACAAGTGGGGGAAATAATGCAAAGTTAACAAGGTAGGCTATGGATAAGCGATAAGCATTTTAGTTGGTCAATATTTTATTAGCAACACCTGTCTTACTAATAAGTGTGTCCCAAATATCCCAATTAATCAAAGGCATAAAATTATATCTCAAAACACTTAAGTGAAATCACTTAGGCAAACCACTGGTGGATCATCAGATCACGATTTATTTTCCATCTTTAAGTTCAATTATCATGTGAGTGTCCAGGTTGCTCTTAACCGTGAGCACGACTAACATATCAGGTTTACACTCTGTAGAGGTGGTACAACTTTACCCACAAGTCGTGTATCCCCTTTAGCCTGGGTTGATCGGACCCATAAACACTTCCTAGGTGAATGGCTAGGGATCCACTATGAGGCTTTCACAAAATATCCTTAGTACAAAGCCACCTGCTAAGGTTTCCACGTCAGTATTGATGGCCATCTGGGTGAGGTAACTTAGCCAAGACTACCACCCCATGTTAACATGAGCTGCCACAAACCACTGCCGCCCCCTCTTGCCCATCGTTCAGGTAGGGTTGCTATGCACTAAGTCTAAAGAGCTAATTACCAAAGCCAGAGCCATTATAGCACTCGTGGTTGCACTGTTATCCTGGGTGGTCACTCCATGTTCCATTTAATACAAAATGTTCTTGTTTAACCATTGGGTCAACATCATAAATAAAACTTCATTTCTGTAACATAGTATCATTAAAAGAGTGACATCATATTTATCAAGTTGAGCAGTAGCAAAAATTGCTAAGCATAGTATTTATTCCAGGGTAATCAAGGAATAAGGTTGGTAATTCTAAGAAATTATATTTAGGCAAATCCCATCAAATTATGCAATATCTGAAAAGTAAACATTGTTATATGCATTATTTGGGTACAAAAAGAAATGCAGAGGGAAAATCCACTTGCCTTGTTCGAACGTGTCCTGTGGGTCGTCCTCGAACGTGTTCGGTTCGTCTACCCCACATTCAACTTCTAATCATCGATTTGCGTATCGTACATACAAAAGAATACATATGCTAAATAAATAAACATACACCATTACATGGGTAACATTCACCATTACATAAACATTCACATACCACGCAACGATACATGTAAATAAGGTCTAAATCATAACTATTTTATTAACCCACTATATTTTCCACTTTGAGTTATCATTGGTGAAAATATGAGCAGGTGACTACGAAGCTAGTTTATCTAATATAACATGGATAAAATGACTTATCAAACTTTATGGAAAATAATTATTAACTAATAATAATCCTTTGGGTTTTACCCTTTCCTTTCTAAACAGAAATTATACGCATTACTAAAATGTTTATTTATAAATCACATAACATGAATATTCTAAGAATTAATGTAAATTACTAATTTTGGACTTTAGTACCATAATGATAGTTATTCTGACATAAATAGATATTTTACGGAATTAAGTGCTATACGTATGAACACATTTATCATGACTAGTCAAAATCTAAATTTTAACATGACCAAGAAGATGGGGCCTAGTACCTCTTTCTTTTTCTTATATTAGTAAAACTTATACTTAAACCACTACTAACTTAATACTGTTTTATTCGCTAAAATGAGAAGTTAGTCACAAACGTTTCTAGTACTTAATCACAAAATCAAAGAATCGTGACATAACCTACTTATGTTTCGAATTATAAAAATAATATCCATATCCAAAATACTATTACCGGGGTTGGTTCACAATTACACGTATACTTCGAGGAGTAGCGCGAAAGATTTTTGGACTTCTTTTACATACATTTGTACTGCAGAAAATACAGGAATAATTTACAGAAAATTGGAGGGCCAAAATGAAAAATGACTTTCTTCTACCTTGAGCTCGTGCTCGTGTGCATGGAAGAGCTCGGCAGGGGGGGTCGGCCGAGTAAGGGAGCGGGACAGGGGGGTCTCGGCGTCGGGCGGGGCTCCAGCATGGACGCGGGCGACGTGACGTGGACGACGAGGCTCTGGCACGGTGGTGAGGCACGGCGCAGAGGCGGCTACCCAGCGAGCTCTACGAAGCTAGTTTATCTAATATAACGCAGATAAAATGACTTATCAACCTTTACGGAAAATAATTATCTTTATGACTAATAATAATCCTTTGGGTTTTATCCTTTCCTTTCTAAACAGAAATTATATGCATTACTAAAATGTTTATTTATAAATCACATAACATGAATATTCTAAGAATTAATGTAAATACTAATTTGGACTTTAGTACCATAATCATAGTTATTTTGACACAAATAGATATTTTACTAATTCTAAGTAATTAAGTGCTATACGTATGAACACATTTATCATGACTAGTAAAAATCTAAATTTTAACATGACCAAGAAGATGGGGCCTTGTACCTCTTTCTTTTTCTTATAATAGTAAAATTTATACTTAAACCACTACTAATTTAATACCGCTTTATACGCTAAAATGAGAAGTTAGTCACAAACGTTTCTAGTACTTAATCACAAAATCAAAGAATCGTGACATAACCTACTTATGTTTCGAATTATAAAAATAATATCCATATCCAAAACACTATTACCGGGGTTGGTTCACAATTACACGTATACTTCGGGGAGTAGCACGAAAGATTTTTGGACTTCTTTTACATACATTTGTACTACAGAAAATACAGGAATAATTTACAGAAAATTAGAGTGCCAAAATGAAAAATGGCTTTCTTCTACCTTGAGCTCATGCTCGTGTGTAGAGAAGAGCTCGGCAAGGGGGGTCGGCCGAGCAAGGGAGCGGGACAGGGGGGTCTCGGTGTCGCGCCGGGCTTCGGCGTGGGCGCTGGCGACGAGACGCGGACGACGAGGCTCCGGCGCAGTGGCGAGGCACGACGCGGTGGTAGTTACCCAGCGAGCTCGACGTGGCAGGGGAGGGAGAGGAGAGGGAGATCTTGAGCAAGGGGAGGGGAGAGAGAGAGGCCCGGTATGCCGTTTTATAGGGGAAGAGAGGAGTGGGAGAGGGCGCCGAGGAGGGAAAACGATTGGCCATCACCACGCCATTTATGGCCATCAATGGTGGTCTCCATTATGGGGAGGAAATGGGGAGGGAGAAGGAGGAGGTGACGACGGTTTTGGGTGCAGGGGAAGCCGAGGGGACGCGGGCCAGTACGGCCAGAGGCACGGGGTCAGCGTCTGGGCGGGCAAGGCGTTGCATCCAGTGCGGCGGCACGGCCAGAGCGCGCGGGCGCACGCCTGGGCGGTGTCGGCGCGAGGAAGACGGGGCCGCGGCGGGCGGGCCCCACCTGCAAGAGAGATAGAGGGAGGAGATTGTGACGGAACCTCCCAAGTCATTAGGCCCACCTACAATTGTCCTTGTCCATTGGACCTCGGATAACCCTGTAGGTGCACCTGATCACTTGACAAGTTCGGTATATGAATTCTTTATCTTGCCCAAGAGTGTTTCACCCGTCACGCAAATATTACAACACATCGGAGGAACGAATATGTGGAAGCAGTTACAACAACTTATTTTATATTAAAGTACATAAAGAGTATTATTATTATAGACCAGTAAAAATATAAGAGTGCTAGAGTAATATTATTACAAACTCGGGAGGCAAAAACCTCTCCCGTTTAATAATAAAGTTTTTAAAGAATGACACCTCCTCCCGAGCCTTCAATCCTGGTTCTCTTCCTTAGGCACCACCTTGGAACAAAAGCAACAAAAATTTGATGCTTCCTCACCTACAACAACATGGGTTCGAAAACCCTGAGTACGGAGTGTACTTTAGCAAGTTAAGTCATTACCTGAATCTAGAGTCATTTCTACCCTAGTTCAAGCAATTGGCCTATACTAGCCATTTTCTTTTCAACCCTTCTTGTTCACTGGAATGCTACGTGTAGGGCAGTGACCAAGTCTTCATGTTCGAGAAGTAACGGCGATCCGAATCGATTAATACCCAGCTGGGGATCTCCAATCACACGACATATGTAGCACTTAACCCTTGCATATGTCAACTCGCCACCGAGGTTCTTAAGACCAGATCAGGTTCACGCCAACCGAGAGCACAGATACACCACCGTCTAGCCTCTTGCCACGGAGGGTACACACTACTCTCGCCATCTCTCCACTCCCATTGCGTGTTATCTTATTCTGGTATTAGTCTGCCCGAGGCAAAGTTTACCCGTGATGAGGCATGTGACTAGTTAAAAGGTCCTCGATCATCAAGCCTATATCGAGACGGTCCTTAATCGACTCACACGGAGACACTACACCGAGACTCTCTTCTCGTGCAAGTCACCCACCCGGTCTCAGCTTTACCATTTTAACCCAAAGTTTGGTACCTGACAGAGGTACATCTTTTCTGATGTTGAACCCATCACGGCCATGATGGATCCACCATCAAGTTTTATTTTGAAAACATCCCATCCCACTTGAAGCATCATCTTTTGTCAAAACAAAACATTTTGTTTTTCTAGAGCAAGACTAAGCAAAGAAAAACCTTTTTATAAAACAGGGGATCAATGAAAGGTAATCAATCTTTCTAGGAAGGAAATGCATCAATTGTTTAGCACACAACTCCTATCACCTAATGCATCAAGTAAGTGAGAAAGATTTTAAAATAGCAAGGAGATGGCAAATGCACCGGGGCTTGCCTTGTGTTATAGGAGAGTCGGGCTCTGCTCCACAAATATCAAAATAAAAGTAGCTCCCGGCAGGTGGATCTTCAGGTGGTGGTGGTGTAGCTCTAGCTTCTTCAACTTCTACTTCTTCTTCGTTTTCTATATATATATCATATATACAAACATGAATGCTCATGTAATGCTTATGAAAATGCAAAGATAATAAAGGTATATTATCTTAGGTTTTGAATACAATTTTCCTTCACGGGACTCCAGGAAACTAGGGTTTTTGGAGTCACAATTGTAGTTCCTTGGGCAGGCATCACTAGAAGATTAGGGTTTTGGGGTTTAGTCATCAAACATTGTCCAAATCATGCCAAACTTTACCCAAGGCTTCTAAATAACATTTAAAGCTTATCCAAAAAGTTTAGTGATTTTTGGAGTTACTAAATAATTTCTAAAATTCCAGGAGTATTGGTTTTGGCTATTTTAAATACTCCATAATTCCTTATTTGGACTAAAAATCATAAAACTATTTTTATTAAATAGTATAGAATTTTAGGAGCCTAGCAAAATTGGTCTTGAATTTTACCATTTTTCTACAATTTTCTAGGAATTCTCTAATCCTGACAGAAAAAGAAAAAGGAAAAACATGAATAGTATTAGGCCGGAACTGGCCCAAGACAACCCATGCCCAGGCGAAAACACGCGCGCCCGCGCCCGCGTTGACAAGTTTGTGCAGAAGACCTTGGCGATTTGAATAACTTGGAAAGGGTCGCAGTACTATTTCTGTGTTTCACTGACAGCTATGAAACCCCCCTGGATTTCTATTTCTTCACAACGTCAGGTCCACGACGTCGCACGGCGGCAGACCGAGCTCCGGCGATCCTGTACCGGCCGGATAACTCAACTATCAGTGCTCCCGTGCGGTTGACACCGAATTTAACCCCTAATAACCATTTCCCCTCGATCAATTGCACGATCTGAGCTCTAAATCGCCCTATCCATGGAGACAGTGCGAACTACGGATGAACAGAAGTGTTCCCGGCGATCTAGCACGGTCTAGCTTATTTGAACGGGTCGAGGAGCATCAGGAGGACATATGGGTACTGAAACAGGAGGGCAAAGAGCATGAACGGACCTGGAACGAGCTAGCCATGGCGAGGTCACTATGCGTGGTGTTTCGGACCGATTTGGGGGAACTCCCAAATTGGGGCTCTATGGTGATTAATTGGAGGCACGAGCGGGTGGATTGGATGCTGAACTATCTTGCGGAACCGATGGCAGGCTCAATTTATAGGATCCATGAGCGGTGGCGACTAATTCGGGGAAAGACACGCGATGGCCGGAGAGAAGGGGTGCTCTGGCGCAAGCGATTGGTGGCATTTACCGTGGCGGGCTCACCGACGACTATCGGGTGGGCTAAGATGACTCACTGCGGCATGGTTAAAGAACCAAGGCACGTGGCGCAAGGTCGCAAAGTGGCTAACTCCGGCGAGCCTATCCAAAGCAGCCGTGACACAAGCGGGTACGGCGGCCGCAGTAGAATAGTGGCTGGAGTTTATCCACAGTGCGGTATTTCTTACCTCCTTGCCGTTATCCATCTGCGCGGGGCATGAATCACCGCGGCGGGCGCGAATTCGGGCGCATGGTCGCTGGTGGTGAGTTATCTGAACTGGCGTTCTGATCTAGACACTGTACCATTGAAAACCCGATTCAGAGCGCCTGACACAGCCTGTTTGGAGGCAATTTGCTCCAAATTTTATGTGGTGACCAGATCAACATTCTGTATCAAAGTTGTAGCCTAACAAACCAGCTTTAACTTTGTCACAGAGGTTTTGGTTAAACATCCATCAAATCGAGCTCCACAAGGTCCCAAAGTTGATCCAATCTACTGCCTTCTTTGAATATAATGGAGTCTTAGTCTGACAGCTAGACTTCAGGGCTGATGATCTCCAATTTTTGTATGTCAACAATGCTTAATCACTTAAGCAAAGTTGTGCTCCTATAGTAGCTCTAGACTTTTGATGTGTTGACCCTAGGCCAACTCTTTGTATTTTTAGAACTACAGAGCTCCAAAGTCAGCCCTGTTCTCTGGTTTTCAGACTTAGTCACATGAGAGGTGTAGAGTGGCTTTTTGCAAATAAATCCAATTCTCATCCTTTGACATGGAAATCCTCAAATGTGTGAAGCATATGTTTTGAGGTACCCTAATACCTTGATTTTTGCACTTAGATCAAAAGTGTGCAAAATTTACATATAACCCCCATGGGTTTCAATTTGGGGCTTTCAATGGTCTTTTTTGGGTTTCTGGCACTTCTAGGGTTTGGATGTCACTCAAGTTCATTAATGGTGATATCTTATGACCATTTTTTAATGAGTTTTGAAGTTTTCTCATGTTTGGGCTTTATCATCACTCCTAAGCCTGGTTTAGGGTTAAGTACCCTACCTTAGGGTTTTACACATAACAAGTCACATCAATACAACTTGTTTGAAATTTTTGCCTAGTGAATGCACTCTAAGTGTAACAAACACATGATATGTTAATGCTCATGATGTTATGCCCAAGTTTTAGTGACAGTAACACCAGGGGTGTTACATCCTTCCCCCCATAAAAGAATCTCGTCCCGAGATTAAAAAGTCCTAAGGCAAGTAATGGAAAAGGAAACACATCATATTTTTATTTCCTTATTTCTTGTACAAAGCAGGGGTGGTATGGGGTCTAATCCTTAATTACAACAATTGTTCATATCTCACAATTTACATGAAGCTAAAAAGCCTAGGAAATTATTTTCTAGAAAGTCTTGAGTTTCCCATGTAGCTTCATCTTCTGTGTGTTGGTTCCATTGTATCTTATAGAATTTGAGAGTTTTCCTTCGGGTAACCCTATCCTTTTGATCCAGCACTCGAATAGGATGTTCTAAATATGTCAAGTCTGGTTCTAAGGCAACATCCGTCACTTCAACGGTTCGATCTGGAACCCGAAGACACTTCTTCAACTGGGATACGTGGAACACATTGTGCACTGCAGACAAGGTTTCGGGTAATTGGAGTTGGTATGCCACTGGTCCACATCTTTCAAGGATAGGAAAAGGACCAATCTACCGGGGTGCAAGCTTCCCTTTTGCCCTGAAACGAGATACACCCTTCATTGGTGAGACTTTCAGGTAGACATAATCTTCAATTTGAAAGTACAAGGGTTTGCGTCGTTTGTCTACATAACTCTTTTGGCGAGCTTGGGCTTCCTTCAAATTATGCATAATTTGTTGAACCTTCTCTTCCATTTCTTTCACCATATTAGGCCTGAAAAACCATCTTTCTCCTGGTTCAGACCAGTTTAACGGAGTACGACACCGTTGTCCATATAAGGCTTCAAAAGGTGCCATCTTGATGCTTTCTTGATAACTATTATTGTATGAGAATTCTGCCAGAGGTAAACAGTCATCCCATTTCTGCGAAAACTCTAAAACACATGCTCGCAACATGTCTTCAAGTATCTGATTCACTCTCTTAGTCTGCCCACTAGTTTGAGGATGATAGGCCGAACTGTGGAGCAACTTAGTACCCAAGGATTTGTGAAGTTCTTCCCAGAATTTGGATACAAATTGTGGTCCACGGTCCGACATAATTGTTTTCAGAATCCCGTGCAGACTGAGAATACGAGCAATGTAAAGTTCCGCATATGTGATTACTGGATACTTTACCTTAACTGGGAGGAAGTGGGTGATCTTTGTAAATCGATCAATGATAACCCAGATGGAATCAAACCCTTTTGCTGTCCTGGGTAATCCCACAATGAAGTCCATACTAATGTCCTCCCATTTCCAGGTTGGAATAGGTAGATATTGCAATGGACCAGCAGTTTTCATATGTATGGCTTTGACACGTCTACAAGTGTCGCATCTCGCCACATAGCGTGCAATTTCAATCTTCATCTTCGACCACAAATAATGTTGCTTTAGATCATGATACATCTTAGTGCTTCCGGGATGAATAGAATAGCGGCTAAGATGAGCTTCATCCAAAATTTGCTGGTGGACCTCATCATTTTTGGGCACAACTATGCGATTGTTAAACCATACAACACCTTGATCATCTTTTCTGAAACAGTTTGTATTACCGGCCTTTATTTTCTCATGAATGTGTTTCATACCCTCATCACTTCTTTGTGCATCAATTATCCTTTGTAGAAGAATCGACTCAAGCTTCAATTGATTCAATGTTCCTTGTTGAATCATCCCAGGTTTAACTTCTCCATTTCTTGGCATAATGTGATGTCAGAGGTTTTCATCGTAAGACAATGACAGGAAGCCTTGCGACTTAGTGCATCTGCCACCACGTTGGCCTTGCCTGGGTGATAGTGAATCTCCAATTCATAATCCTTAATCAGCTCAAGCCATCTCCTCTGCCTCATATTTAGTTCTAACAGGGTAAAAATGTACTTCAAGCTTTTACGATCTGTATATATATGACAGATATTCCCCAGCAGATAATGACACCAGATTTTCAGGGCATGAACCACAGCAGCTAATTCTAGGTCATGAGTTGGATAATGTTCCTCATGTCGGCACAAATGTCTTGAGGCATACGCTATAACTCGGCCCTCTTGCATCAAGACACATCCTAAACCACTGCCTGATGTGTCATAATATACATCAAAAGGCCTTTCAATGTCTAGTTGCGCTAATACCGGAGCAGTGGTCAATAACACCTTCAGCTGCTCGAAGGCTTCATTGCATCTTGAGGACCAGTTAAATTTTGTATCGTTCTTCAATAAACTTGTGATTGGCTTCACAAGCTTGGAAAAATCCGGGATGAATCGGTGGTAATAACCAGCTAGTCCAAGGAAACTTCGAACTTAATGTACAGTGGTTGATGGTTTCCACTCTAGAATATCTTTGACCTTGCTGGGATCAACCACAATCCCCTTGGCAGACAATACGTGTCCCAAAAATTGAATTCCTCCAGCCAAAACACGCATTTGCTGAATTTGGCATATAATTGATGCTCCCTTAAGAGCGTTAATACGATCCGCAGATGCCGAGCATGTTCCTCTTCATTCTTGGAATAAATCAAGATATCATCAATGAAGACCACTACAAATTTGTCCAACTCGGGCATGAATACCGAGTTCATCAAATAGGTGAAGTGGGCAGGAGCATTTGTTAATCCGAAAGACATTACCAGATATTCGAATAATCCATACCACGTAGTAAATGCAGTCTTGGGTATATCTTTGGGTCGGATACAAATCTGATGATAACCCGACCTGAGGTCAATCTTGGAAAATACCCGAGCTCCGGTGAGCTGATCGAATAAGATATCAATCCTGGGAAGACGGTACTTATTCTTGATTATGACCTCATTAAGGGGTCTGTAGTCCACGCACATCCGAAGTGTTTGATCCTTCTTCTTGACAAAGATGGTTGGACAACCCCAAGGTGACAAACTAGGTCGGATGAATCCCTTTTTCAGTAGATCTTGTAATTGTGTCTTGAGGTCTACCAACTCATTTGGAGGCATTCGGTACGACCTTCTCAAAACAGGAGTCGTACCAGGCTTCAATTGAATCACAAACTCTACATCTCTTTCTGGAGGTAATCCAGGCAGATCTTCCGGAAAGACGTCCGAGAATTCACATACTACCGGAATATCTTGGATTTATGGTATGATGGCTTCATAGACTCTGCCAAATGGTTTAGCTGGAATAGCTACAGGGATGGACAAGAGAACCTCTTCCTGGCCATAGCTCAACCTGATTGTTCTCAGATCAGTGTTGAGGATAGCTTTGTGCTGGGCTAACCAATTCATGCCCAGAATTACATCTATATCTTGGCGTTTCAGAACAATCATGTTTGTGGGAAAGTCCCGTTTAGCCAATGTTACAGGCACATGGAAAGCCACTTTTTTAGTGAATATTTGTCCCCCAGGCGAATGAATAATAAACCCTTCCCTTGATTCAATGCAAGGAATGCAATATTTTTCCACAAACGTCTTGCTTATGAATGTATGCGAAGCACCAGAATCAAAGAGAATGACTGCAGGGTGATTGGCCACGAGGAACGTACCCATCATAACTGGCTCTCCCTCCGGTGTAGTGGCCACTTGTGTATAGTAGATTCGCCCAGTCTTCTTTATATTTTTGCCTGCTGAATTATTTGTCGTGTTTCCCTTGCCTTGGCTTGAACTCCCTGGGTTCTGCTGATTATTGGACTTGTTCTGCCTCGGATATGGGCAGTCTTTGATGAAATGTCCAGACTTCCCACAATTGAAATAGCCAGTTGAAGAGCTCGGGAGGGCGGGGAAACGAGTACCAGGGGCACTCGGCTGAGTTGTTGAAGTGGGGGTAGTGGCAGGGCAGATAAAAACATGCTGTTTGAAGGGGTAGGAGGGTGGACGAGGTGAAGAACGATTTTGATTGAAAGGTCGGATTACCAACCTTTGTCGCTTTTCAGGCCCCTGGTTGGACCTATCACCTCCAATTCCCTTTAATTTGTCTAGGCCTGCATGCTTAGCTTCAACTACCAGCACTGTGCTGACAGCCCTGCTGTAGGAGAGATCGAGGCAGGTGGCCATCTTTCGTTGTAGCCGGTCATTGAGGCCCCTCATAAAACAATTCCTCTTTTCCAGGTCAGTATTGACCTAGTCAATTGCGTACTGGGACAAATGATTGAATTTGTTGAGATACTGCATAACAGTATCTCCTCCTTGCTTGAGCCTCATGAATTCTTCCTGCTTCATATGCAACACTCCTTCTGGGATGTAGTGCTCACGAAACGCCAATTTAAATTCGTCCCATGTGACTTGATGTCCGATAGGCTGAATGGCAACATAATTTCCCCACTAGGTGCTGGCAGGGCCTTTTAACTGCTGAGCCGCAAACAATGGCTTCTGGGTCTCCGTGCATCGGATGAGTCCAAATTTCTGCTAAATGACCCGAACCCATTCGTCGGCTTCGAGAGGATCTTCGGGTTTGACGAATAGTGGGGGACGGGTTTCCAAGAAATCCAAGTACGAAGTTTCACGGGGTCCCTGCGGATAAGTCCTCCTGCCTTGTTGCTGAAGTTGATGTCCCGCCATTTCACGTAGGAAGCGGGTGTTGTCAGCGGTCGCGGTGACCAAGGCAGCGTAGCCTCGGTCAACGTGGGTGGTACTGGCGGTGGATTGGGTGTATCTTCTTGACCACGGGATGTTCCCGTGCCGTCATGTGCACGAGTTCGGGATGGCATCTGAAGCAAAGAAATATTTGAAAAATATAACATGCTGATTCACACCATCATTTTACATTACTTAAGATGTAATGTTAGAGACTCAATGTACAACATGACTTCATTTCCTATATTACATTAGTACTATATCTGAACTATACTACTGCTAGTATTTATTGTCCTTAGTAGCTTCGCTGTCGGTTGTAGGGGACCGTTTGTCAGCCAGGTTCATTGAAGGAGGGGGCTTGAAAAGGTCCAATTCCCCACCAAGTGCTTCACCTGCTGTTCCAGAAGGTCTGGCTCCCATTCCAACAGGGTCGGCAGGTACGTCTGGGTGCAATCGCGAATACAATTCATGAACTTCCTCATGTAATGTATTGCAGTACACCTGCAAGTTGTTAGCGGCCGTGCTAAGCTCCTCCACACGGGCTCGAGCTTTGGCTTCTTGGTCCTAAGCAATGGAACGTGAGTTGACAGCCTAATCAATTGCCAAATCCCATTCGGCAAGCTCGTCTTGCAGATGTCGGATGTCAGTTCTTAACTCATTTATATGCTGACCATCCTCAACCCACACCATATTTCTGTGACATAGCTCCGTTCGAAGCTGCTCCACCTGGCTTCTAGATTTCCAATGGGGTCATTGCTGCCGCTGCTGCTCTCCTCATGCCTTGGAGCCAGCTGATGCCAAGGCATGCCAATTGGTCCAGTGGACTTACACACGATTTTCCTCGTGCGCGGCGGCATATCTCCATAAGGGGGGAAAACTTTATTAGTATAGATTTTAACATGATGTATGCATAATTACAGAATCAACCTTAGTTGATTCACAACCTTCTATACATTGCACTCTACTATCTGGTCTTAAAATAAGTATTTCAGAAGGTAGTAAGATAAGAATGAAATAAATTTTCTTTTAGATAAGGATTTGCAAATTCTTTTTGAAAATGCCTCATAATATCTGAAGAGATGGGCTTCGCTCCGATACTAGCTGTGATGGAACCTCCCAAGTCATTAGGCCCACCTACAGTTGTCCTTGTCCATTGGACCTTAGACAACCCTGTAGGTCCACCTGATCACTTGACAAGTTCGGTATCTGAATTCTTCACCTTGCCCAAGAGCGTTTCACCCATCACGCAGATATTACAACACTTTGGAGAACGAATATGCGGAAGCAGTTACAACAACTTATTATATATTAAAGTATAGAAAGAGTATTATTATTACAGACCAGTAAAAATATATGAGTGCTGGAGTAATATTATTACAAACCCGGGAGGCAAAAACCCCTCCCGTTTAACAGTAAAGTTTTTAAAGGAGGACACTTCCTCCCGAGGCTTCAATCATGGTTCCCTTCCTTAGGCACCACCTTGGAACAAAAGCAACAAAAATTTGCTGCTTCCTCACCTACAATAACATGGGTTCGAAAACCCTGAGTACGGAGTGTACTTTCGCAAGTCTTACCCGTCAAAATAAAATACTCTCAAGGATATGCTGGCTTAAGGGAGTCAAGGTAAGGCTTAATCAATAATCAAGACTCTGTTTGCAAAAATGCTTACTAATAGTGGATCCTTAAAAATCTAGTTTTATTAGCAAGTTAAGTCATTACCTGAATCTAGAGTTCTTTCTACCCTAGTTCAAGCACTTGGCCTATACTAGCCATTTTCTTATCAACCCTTCTTGTTCACTGGAATGCTACGTGTAGGGCAGTGACCAAGTCTTCATGTCCGAGAAGTAACGGTGATCCGAATCGATTAATACCCAGCTGGGGATCTCCAATCACACGACATATGTAGCACTTAACCCTTGCATATGTCAACTCGCCACCGGGGTTCTTAAGACCAGATCAGGTCCACACCAACCGAGAGCATAGATACACCACCGTCCAGCCTCTTGCCATGGAGGGTACACGCTACTCTCGCCACCTCTCCACTCCCATTGTGTGTTATCTTATTCTGGTATTAGTCTGCCCGAGGCAAAGTTTACCCATGATGAGGCATGTGACCAGTTAAAAGGTCCTCGATCATCAAGCCTACATCGAGATGGTCCTTAATCGACTCAGACGGAGACACTACACCGAGACTCTCTTCTCATGCAAGTCACCCGCTCGGTCTCAGCTTTATCATTTTAACCCAAAGTTTGGTACCTGACAGAGGTACATCTTTTCTGATGTTGAACCCATCACGGCCATGATGGATCCACCATCAAGTTTTATTTTGAAAACATCCCATCCCACTTGAAGCATCATCTTTTGTCAAAACAAAACATTTTGTTTTTCTAGAGCAAGACTAAGCAAAGAAAAACCTTTTTATAAAACAAGGGATCAAGGAAAGGTAATCAATCTTTCAAGGAAGGAAATACATAAATTGTTTAGCACACAACTCCTATCACCTAATGCATCAAGTAAGTGAGAAAGATTTTAAAATAGCAAGGAGATGGAAAATGCACCGGGGCTTGCCTTGTGTTATAGGAGAGTCGGGCTCTGCTCCACAAATATCAAAATAAAAGCAGTTCCCAACAGGTGGGTCTTCAGGTGGTGGTGGTGTAGCTTTTGCTTCTTCAACTTCTATTTTTCTTCGTTTTCTATATATATATCATATATACAAACAGAATGCTCATGTAATGCTTATGAAAATGCAAAGATAATAAAGTTATATTATCTTAGGTCTTGAATACAATTTTCCTTCACGGGACTCCAGGAAACTAGGGTTTGTCGAGTCAGAATTGTAGTTCCTAGGGTAGGCATCACTAGAAGATTAGGGTTTTGGGGTTTAGGCATCAAACATTGTTTAAATCATGCAAAACTTTACCCAAGGCTTCTAAATAATATTTAAAGCTTATCCAAAAGGTTTAGTGATTTTTGGAGTTACTAAATAATTTCTAAAATTCCAGGAGTATTGGTTTTGGCTATTTTAAATACTCCATAATTGCTTATTTGGACTAAAAATCATAAAACTATTTTTATTAAATAATATAGAATTTTAGGAGCCTAGCAAAATTGGTCTTGCATTTTTAGCATTTTTCTACAATTTTCTAGGAATTCTCTAATCCTGACAGAAAAAAGAAAAAGGAAAATCATGAATAGTATTGGGCCGGAACTGGCCCAAGACAACCCATGCCCAGGCGAAAACACGCGCGCCCGCGCCCGCGTTGACAACTTTGCGTAGAAGACCTTGGCGATTTGAATAACTTGGAAAGGGGTCGCGGTACTATTTCTGTGTTTCACTGACACCTACGAAAACCCCCTGGATTTCTATTTCTTCATAACGTGAGGTCCACGACGTCGCACGGCAGCAGACCGAGCTCCGGCGAGCCTGTACCGGCTGGATAACTCAACTACCGGTGCTCCCGTGCGGTTGATACCGAATTTAACCCCTAATAACCATTTCCCCTCGATCAATTGCACGATCTAGGCTCTAAATCGCCCTGTCCATGGAGACAGTGCGAACTACGGATGAACAGAAGTGTTCCCGGCGATCTAGCACGGTCTAGCTTAATTGAACGGGTCGAGGAGCATCAGGAGGACATATGGGTACTGAAAGAGGAGGGCAAAGAGCATGAACGGACCTGGAACGAGCTAGCTACGACGAAGGTCACTATGCGCGGTGTTTCTGACCGATTTGGGGGAAATCCCAAATTGGGGCTCTTTGGTGAGTAATTGGAGGCACGAGTGGGTGGATTGGATGCTGGACTACCTTGCGGAACTGACGGCAGGCTCAATTTATAGGATCCATGAGCGGTGGCGACTAATTCGGGGAAAGACGCGCGGCGGCCGGAGAGAAGGGGGTGCTCTGGCGCAAGCGATTGGTGGCATTTACCGTGGTGGGCTCACCGGCGACGATCGGGTGGGCTAAGATGACTCACTGCGGCATGGTTAAAGAACCAAGGCATGTGGCGCAAGGTCGCAAAGTGGCTAACTCCGGCGAGGCTATCCAAAGCGATCGTGACAAAAGCGGGTACGGCGGCCGGAGTAGAATAGTGGCCGGAGTTTATCCACGGTGCGGTATTTCTTACCTCCTTGTCGTTATCCATCTGCGCGGGGCATGAATCACCGCAGTGGGCGCGAATCCGGGCGCACGGTCGCCGGCGGTGAGTTATCTGAACTAGCGTTCTGATCTGGACACTGTACCATTGAAAACCTGATTCAGAGCGCCTGACAGAGCCTATTTGGAGGCAATTTGCTCCAAATTTTATGTGGTGACCAGATCAACATTCTGTATCAAAGTTGTAGCCTAACAAACCATCTTTAACTTTGTCACAGAGGTTTTGGTTAAACATCCATCAAATCGAGCTCCACAAGGTCCCAAAGTTGATCCAATCTACTGCCTTCTCTGAATATAATGGAGTCTTAGTCTAACAACCAGACTTCAGGGCTGATTATCTCCATTTTTTGTATGTCAACAATGCTTAATCACTTAAACAAAGTTGTGCTCCTATAGTAGCTCTAGACTTTTGATGTGTTGACCCTAGGCAAACTCTTTGTATTTTTAGAACTACAGAGCTCCAAAGTCTGCCCTGTTCTCTGGTTTTCAGACTTAGTCACATGAGAGGTGTAGAGTGGCTTTTTGCAAATAAACCCAATTCTCATCCTTTGACTTGGAAATCCTCAAATGTGTGAAGCATATGTTTTGAGGTACTCTAATACCTTGATTTTTGCACTTAGATCAAAAGTGTGCAAAATTTACATATAACCCCCTAGGGTTTCAATTTGGGGCTTTCAGTGGTCTTTTTGGGGTTTCTCACACTTCTAGGGTTTGGATGTCACTCAAGTTCATTAATGGTGATATCTTATGACCATTTTTAATGAGTTTTGAAGTTTTCTCATGTTTGGGCTTTATCATCACTCCTAAGCCTGGTTTAGGGTTAAGTACCCTACCTTAGGGTTTTAGACATAACAAGTCACATCAATACAACTTGTTTGAAATTTTTGCCTTGTGAATGCACTCTAAGTGTAACAAACACATGATATGCTAATGCTCATAATGTTATGCTCAAGTTTTAGTGACAGTAACACCAGGAGTGTTACAGAGATGGGGGAGGTGGCGGTCGGTTTGGGCCTAATGGGCCAATTGGCCAACACGTCTAGGGTTTCAAAATCTCTTTTTTTCTTTTTTTTCTTTTCCTCTAAAAATATAAACAAATATGTTTTTAAATATATCTAAAAATCTTAATAATTATCCAAAATTATTTATGACTAAAATATTTATTTATGGACCAATTTTTTTTATATTAATTAATTGGATTTTCAATATAAAAGAAATTCTACGAAACAACCATAAATCAAATATGAGCAAACAAAAATTATTCTAAAGGCAAATAAAATCAAACACTTGAAGAAAAATTCTTTACTATTATTTCTACTAATATTCTAAATATATTATTTTTAGTTGATGGTTTTGAGGTGTTACAAACCTACCCCCTTAAAAGAATCTCGTCCTCGAGATTAAGGAATTTCTGAGAATAACTAGGGAAATTTTGTTCTAAGTTCACTTCTCTTTCCCAAGTGGCCTTATCTTCCGAATGATGACTCCACTGAACTTTACACATGTTGATAACTTTACTCCGAGTAATTCTACGAGATGTTTCCAAAATTCTGATAGGGTACTCCGAATAACTCAAATCCTCATTAACATTGAGTTCTTCCATAGGTAATTGTTCCTCTGGTACTCTTAAGCACTTCTTAAGTTGTGACACATGAAATACATCATGCACCTCCGATAAACTATCAGGTAGCTCTAACTGATACGCTACTTCACCTTTTCTTTCCAAAATTTTTAACGGGCCAATGTAGCGAGGAGATAGTTTACCCTTAACCTTAAATCTTTTCATTCCTCTCATTGGTGAAACTTTAAGGTTTACGAAGTCTCCAACTTCAAAGATCAACGCTCTTCTTCTATTGTCAGCATAGCTTTTCTATCTCGACTGTGCTATTTTCAAATTCTCTCTGACAATCTGTACTTGCTTTTCTGCTTCTTGGAGAATTTCTGGACCAAATACTTGACTTTCTCCGTTCTAATTCCAATAAAGCAGTGTTCTACATTTTCGTCCATAAAGTGCTTCAAACGATGCCATTTTTAGACTTGCCTGGTAACTATTGTTGTACGAGAATTCTACATAAGGCAAACTCTTATCCCAACTTCTACCATGCTTTAGAGCGCAAGCTCTTAACATATCTTCCAACATTTGGTTTGTTCTTTCTGTTTGCCCATCCGTTTGCGGATGATAAGCTGAGCTGAAGTTTAGCTTGGTATCCATGGACTCATGTAGTCTTTTCCAAAAGCGCGAGGTAAATTGGGTTCCTCGATCTGATACGATCTTCTTTGGTACTCCATGTAGACAAACAATCCTTGACATGTATAACTCTGCTAACTGGGCTACTAAGTAGGTTGTCTTCACAGGTATAAAGTGTGCCACTTTAGTCAACCCATCCACTATAACCCATATTGAATCATAGCCATCCCGAGTACGGGGTACCCCAACTATGAAATCCATATTGATTTCTTCCCATTTCCATTCCGGTACTTTGAGAGGTTGTAGCAATCCTGCTGGTCTTTGGTGCTCAGCTTTAACTCATTGACACACATCACATAGTGCAACATGAGTAGCCACATCTCTTTTCAAACTGTACCACCAATACTTTTTAAAATAAGTTGGTGTAGGTACTCTATTTCTGGTACACAGATTCTCTTTTTAAACCATATTGTGCCATGTTCATCTTCTATAAAATCTGGGGCTTTACCCAAACTAATCAGAGTTTTAATTTCCTTAATTTTCTCATCAGATTCCTATCCTTTATGAATCTCTTGTTCCAAAGTAGATTCCACTTCCATAACTGTTGCTTCCATATTATTGAGCATACCAAGGTTGAGTTGTTCCATTTCCCAGCACAATTCCTGTGACATCAAATGAGTAGTGATGATGTTCACTTGACCTTTATGGCTCAAAGCATCTGCCACTACATTTGCTTTTCCTGGGCGATGTTGTATTTCCAAATCATAGTCTTTGATTAACTCAAGCCATATTCTCTGTCTTAGGTTGAGTTCTTTCTGCGTGAAGATATATTTCAAGCTTTTGTGATCCGTGAAGATTTTACACTTGTTTCCAATCATGTAGTGCCTCCAAATCTTCAAAGCGTACACTACGACAGCCAATTCTAGATCATGCGTAGGATAATTCTTTTCATGCTTCCTCAACTGCCTTGAGGCATAGGCAATTACTTTTCCTTCTTGAATTAACACACATCCATGTCCTAGATGTGATGCATCACAATACACATCAAATCCTTTGTGAATATCAGGCATAATTAACACTGGTGCAGTTGTTAGCCTTTCCTTTAATTCCTCGAAACATTTCTGACATGCTTCATCCCATTTACACTCTTTACCTTTCTCCAGCAGTGAAGTAAGGGGTTTCACTATTTTGGAGAAGCCTTCAATAAATCTTCTGTAGTATCCTGCTAATCCAAGAAAACTCCTGATCTTGGACACATCTGTGGGTTGTTTCCAATTTAGTATTTCACTTATTTTACCGGGTCTACCTTGATTCCTCCATTGGTGATAATATGGCCTAGGAAAGCAACTTCCTTCAACCAAAAATCACACTTTGAAAATTTCGCATACAACTGATTGTCGCAAAGTTTTTGTAGAACTAATCTTAGATGATCTTCATGTGCTTCTTCACTCTGAGAGTATACTAGTATGTCGTCGATGAATACCACAACAAATTGGTCGAGGTATTCCATGAATACTTTATTTATCAAGTTCATAAAGTAAGTTGGTGCATTAGTCAGTCCAAAAGACATGACTAAAAACTCATAAAGTCCATATCTTGTAGTGAAGGTTGTTTTAGGTATATCTTCGGTTCGAATCTTCAACTGATGATAGCATGATCTTAGATCTATTTTTGAGAATACTTTAGCTCCTCTCATCTGATCAAACATATCTTCAATCTGAGGTAACGGGTATTTGTTCTTAATTGTTACTTCGTTCAAGCTTCTATAGTCGACACACATTCTCCTTGAACCATATTTCTTGTTCACAAATAGAACTGGGGCTCCCCATGGAGATGAACTGGGGCGAATAAAACCTTTTTCTAGTAATTCTTCTATTTGTTTCTTCAGTTCAATTAAATCTTTGACATCCATTCGGTAATCTCTTTTTGAAATTGGTGTAGTTTCGGGTAATAGTTCAATAGAAAATTGTATATCACGATCAGGTGGCATACCTGGTAATTCTTCTGGAAATATGTCTGGGTATTCACACACTATTCGGATGTGCTCCAAAGATTTCTCCTCCAATTGATTTACCATTGCTTCTAATGTTGTTGGCATACTGACATTGACTTCAATTCTTTCTCCTTGCGGACTGGTTAATGTAACCATCCTCTTAGCACAGGACATTACTCCACCATACCTGGTTAAGTAGTCTATTCCAAGTATCACATCGATTCCGCTTGATTCCAAAATTATCAACTCCACTAGAAAGCTTAGGCATATAATTTCAATCTTAGTCTGAGGGCATGAGTGAGTGGCTCTAAGTTCACCTCCTGGTGATCGAATTAATAGTTTCTTCTTCAAGGGATAGTTTAGTATTTTATGATTTTCCACAAATGACTTTGTTACGAAGGAGTGAGATGCTCCAGAATCAAATAAAACTGATGCAGGTATGTTGTGGCTCTATAGCTGATAGTTCAAAGGCCCAATCAAGCCTTCCAAGAAACGTCCTTGACGCTTCTCGTAGTGTCTACTTCTTCTGGGGCATAGCGTGAAAGCTGGGTGAAGCGATCACGATACTCACTAATGGACATGTTCCCTTATGTGAGGGAAAGGAACTCCTTCTTCTTGAGCTTCATTATCCCTGAGGGAATATGGTGTTGGCACTTGCTCTCCTGGGCAAGTAGATCCAACGAGAAAGTGGAAAGAGTATTTGCAAAGTTTGTCGTGGGATGCAAAAGCTTTGTTAATCTGCCCCTATGAGGGCACTATATGGAGGTATTTATAGGCACTCGAGTGGCCACCCGTCCCTTGTCAAAGACGTTTATGCCCTCGAGTACCCGGTTTATCCCTAGAATATTCCCACGAGGGGAGGTTACAGACAGTCATTACAGTAAAGGCTATTACAAACGCGGCCCGTAATGCGCTTATCCTCGCGGGGCCCGTTACCATGGGCTGAATCCTGCATGGGCCTCCCGGGGTGGTGATGACGTGTGAGACTCGTAGACTTCGACAAAGACTTCGTCTTGCAACAGAGAGGACGAAGGGGGATCGCGCCGGTCTTCATCCAATCGACGCCTTCGGCTTGTCCAGGCGTGTTCTGTGGATGTAGTCTTCTTCGGAGTGACGAGGCGACGAAGGCATCAAGCGAAAGGTAGCGTGCTCGCCTTCGCCCCAACATTTGCCCTCCGAGGGACCAGTTCGACTAAGTCATCTGGTGCCGAAGACACCGCTAGATGGGGGAGACGCTACCGTCGCTCGAAGTGGTCCCGCAGGGGTTTTTGAAATGTGACCGTTGATGGACGTGTTACTGTTGGACTGCGTGTTTCCCGAAGCGCTGCGTCCTGTCTATAAAAAGGCGGCTGCGGCCGGGACTGTTTCTTACCCTTGCGTGCATCATAGAAACCATAACTTTTGCAAACTGCTCGCCTGCCCTCCTTGCTATACCGCTTCGGAAATCTGGCCCGCATCAAGTAGACCGCACGCCGCCGCCGATGGTACGTAGCAATGTGTTCTTCCTCGTCTGTTGCAAGTGCGTCGTCGGCCGATCCGTCGTCCAAAGATACCTTGAGTGACCGTGGAGTTCAGCACTTCAAGGATTTCCTCGGTCCACGTGCAGGAGATGCAGCAACTTGGATACTTTGGTGAAGGTGTTCGGTGGGTTCCAGGGGCTGAGGAGATCCCTGAGCCTGAGAGCGAATTGGTTGTGTTTGAGGCATTTTTCATTGCCGGCCTTCGTCTCCCGGCGCATCGCTTCGTGGCGGATGTTTTGCGGAGGTTCGAAGTGCAGGTCCACCAGTTGACGCCTAACGTCGTGGTTGCGCTGGCAAAGTATGTTTGGGCGGTTGCTTCTTACAGCGGGCATCCGTCTATAGAGGTCTTCGCCAAGAACTATTGCCTGCACTGGCCAAAAAAGGAAAATAGGAGATAAGATTGCACAATTTGGATTGTGCACCTTTATGCCGAGGACTGGAAAGACTTCGGCGGAAGTCGTGGAGATAGTCCCTTGTGCCAGGAACAAGTGGGGTAACTGATGGGACTTTTGGTTTTATGTTTCTTATGGGGAAGTCGAAGATCTGTCCGGGCTCCCTCCGGCCATTCTGTGCTCTCACTGTTATGTGGTGTTCCCTCGATTCGAGGTGGCGGAGGATGATGAGGATGAAGGGGCCCTTCGGTACGCTGCCCGCATGAGTAGTGGGCATGATTTGGTTGAGGAATTTATTGGCTATGGACTGTGGCCCTTGGCACACGGCTGGGTACTTGGCAAAGTGTGCCCCGCCGGATGCCGACCTTGGGCGATTAGTTGGTGCAAAGTCCATCCTTCGCTGTGGATTTATGGGGCCGGAACCCGACCGCGTTTGTGCGCGAAGTGGAGGCCGAGGCCGCAAGGATTGTAGGGTGAAATGTGCCGAAGACTGAGACCTTGCGGAGTTGGGAAATCTGTGGTTCGAATGTTCGGTTGAATCGTGTTTTTGAGTTGAACCGTCTACAATATGGCGGCTACCCGGGAGACGATGATGCCGTAGATGGCGACCGCCGGGGAAAAAGGGTGGTGGCAGCGGTTGACGAAGGGCCTTCGCAGGGAGCAGTGCCCGCTGTGGCCACTAAGAAGAGGAAACTAGGTATAGCAGCTGAGGGGTTGGGGGCTTTCGATCGTTTTGCTGTGGATTTATTGGGAACTTGCGCGGCTCCCGGGGAGAGGATGTCTTCGCCCGAGCTCCGGGAATCCTCTGCGTGAATGCTGAAGGTTACCAGGGGTCGCCGGCCTAGGAATGTTCCAATCCCCTGGGCGGCCGGCGAGGACATTCGTATGTCTCGATTAGCTCGTGAGATGAAGATTTTTCCTTACGGGCGGAATGTTGCTGCTGTTGTATTGGCAGTGATGGAAAAGGATCGCCAAGACGCGTCGCGGAAACGTCAGGCGTTCGCGAGGGTCGGGGACCCGCACCGCAAGGTCAAGATGGCGCGGGGGATCGCGAAGTCTGTCGCCCCCGGCACCAGCAAGCCTCCGCTCGGCGCGAAGATCATCGCCCCCGGCCCCAGCAAGCCGCTCCCTACCGTACCCGCACAGGAGCGAAGGCCTCCATCCCCGCCGCGTCCTGCTGAGATGGAGTTGGGCGGGGCCGAGGTCTCCATGTATATTTTTGTGGATGACTATCTTGTTGGCGGCGTCGCGATGTTCGACGCCCATACAGGTCGGGGACCTGTTGGTGAGTTTTTTTGGGATTGGGTGTTTGACGAGACTATGGTGCAGGATCGGAGGCTAGGCAACTGGTTGTTGTCCCGGTGCCGGTGGCAGCTAGGTCGGTCGCCGTGGCGACTAGGGCGAAGGGGTCTGGCAGGACCCATGGGCCAAGTTTTGCACCAACGACGAGATCGCTTCAGGCGCCACCGCTAAGGACGTGGCAAGCTCAGTTTTGCAGCAGCTGAAGCATGTAAGTAGTCTTCGGCAGTGTGTTCTTCTTCTATGACTTCGAATTTGATGGTGTTTGATGCAAGGTGGCCGCCTTCGCCAAACAGATTGTGTCGAGGGCCCTGATCTCGGAGTTCTCTGCCGAAAGGCGACGACTCGAGGGGAGGATTGAGCGCCTCCGGGCGCAGCACACTGAGGTCGTGCGGGACAAGTCGGCCGCGGAGAACAAGAGCCGCAACCTTATGGAGAAGTTGTCGGCTGCGGAGGCCATAAAAGAGGACCTCGGCTGCTGGCTGGCTGGCGGCGGAGAAGGAGGATGCTGACAAGGCCTGCGTGGAGGCTCAGGTTGCGCGCGTCGATGCCAAGCTTGTGTGCGCCGAGGCTAACCTCGCTCTCCAACGTGCCGCGGAGGTGGAGGCGAGCCACAGGAGCTTGCGCGGCTATCTGGACAAGGCGGAGGCCTCTACCTGCACAGAGGTCGACCGACCGCGCGCGTTGCTCGTGGACGCGTATCGACAGCTTGGTGCGCGTACGGTCCCCTTTGATGCGTCTGGTAAGGAGGTGGGCCTCCACTTTCTTGAATGGTTGCAGGAGGAACTGGAGGTGCTTCCGTCGATTGTGATGGGTCTCATGTCCTTTGCCTCGCTCATCACCTATGAGGGAGCCACGAATGCCTTGTCCCGTGAGGGATGCAGGCACTTCGAAGTCTTTGATCGGTCCAACGAAGACTTCGACCGCGAAATCTTCCAGGTTGAAGACGCGATGCTAAAGCGATCCACTGGGGCACTTTATGATAGGATGTGGGGCCCTAACGATCGTGATACTATCCGGGAAAGGTCTGACCGGGCGATGGAGCAGGTACAGATTGTTATTATTTTGTTTTATTTTATTTATTTGTTTTTAAGAATATGTACTTATGTTTGGTGCTATTTTTTTAGATGGCGAATGATGAGGAGGTTGACGACTTGGGAGGCCTGGGGAGCACGATGCCTCTAGCGGAGGGTGCGAGGGCAGTGATTGAGGAGCAGCCGGCACCGCCAACTGGTGCTAGCGAAGATGACCCTGTGGTCGCCGCCGTGTTGCCTGAAGACACTTCGGTGGCGGCCGCGCCAGCTGCCGAAGACCCTGCAGCGTTGGCCAGCCCTTCGCAGGTGGCGGGATAGAGTTAGGGGCGTTGGATGTAGGGTTTTGTTTTTGTGATACTAAAAATCGGTTGTTGCGCAGGTTCCAATGTCTGGGCCTGCGCAAGCAACCCCTACTGATGGTACTAATTTTGTGGCGGCCGCGAACGCAGTGCCTACTAATGATAGTTTGTCTGGTTCTGAATCTGGGTCTTTTTCATCTAATGGTGGTGAGTTGGAGAGCCTGTTTTCCTGTACTGAAGAGTCTTCAGATGAAGATTTGGATTATTTTGCCACGTTAGATGTGGCCGCAGCGGAGTCTTCGCCGCGGCTAAAGGTGGGCGAAGCGTTTGATCCCACAGCTAGGGCGAGGGTCGAACGCCGTCGATGAAAAGTGGTGGCGAAGCATAGCGTTGGCGAGATGTCGCGAAGTGGTAGGCGCCATCGGATGGGGCTGGAGCGAACTTGTCTTCGGGTAGATCGGGGTGGCCAACGCGATTTGTTGTCCTCGTCGTTTGGGACGAGTATTGGTGAGGGGGATCTGCAGAATTTGTTTGAGGGTGAGGAATTGAAAATGATGTTGTTTAATTATCGGAAGGCAGGCATTATCCCGAAGGCTGAGTCGATGTAGTGTGTGTGATGCCCTCACTTGTCGTGCGGTAGTAAGTGAAAACGCTACCCTCCCTCGGCTTGCAATAAAGAGGGAGGGGAGAGCACAATTGTATTTATTTGTGCGGTGGGTCTGATGGCCCTTCACTGTGTGTATGTAATCTGTGACTTGTATTGTTATGTGGCCTATTACCCTGCGCTTGTCGGTGTGATGTTGTTGAATGAGATGGGGAATCCGTTTGTTGTAACAATCCGGCTGCACCCTTGGGTGACTTTTGCACGGATTTCTCTTGTGGAAAAGACTTCGTATCGTGCGCTTGTTGTGCTTGTTCGGCTGCACCCTTAGGCGACTTTTGCACGGAGTTGTCTTTTAGTAAAAGACTTTGTATCGTGCACTTGTTGTGCTTGTCCGGGTGCACCCTTAGGCGACTTTTGCATGGATTTGTCTTTTGAAAAAGACTTCGTATTGTGCACTTGTTGTGCTTGTCCGGCTGCACCCTTAGGCGACTTTTGCATGGATTTGTCTTTTGAAAAAGACTTCGTATTATGCACTTGTGCTTATCCGGCTGCACCCTTAGGCGACTTTTGCATGGATTTTGTCGCACGCGAGGGTATTCTACGCTACCTGTCGCGGTGACTTCGAATCGGTCGAATGCCGAAGACCGTCGAAGCGGTCTTTTTCGACATGGTGATACTTGAATATTTTTGCGGGGGCTTTTCACTGGTATATTTTATGGCTCCGACTCGTTAAAAACGTCACCCCCGGGAGGAAAAGAGTGCGGGCGTGAACAACATTGTTTGCAGAATTACAAAGGCGCGTAGGCCCTGAGACTTAAACAAAAAAATTCCGGAGATTATCGATGTTCTAGGAATGCTCTAAGTCCTCGCCGGATGATGTTGCCAGCCTGTAAGCACTGGGGGATGCCTTTGTCTTGACTATGAATGGACCTTCCCACTTCGGCTCTAGCTTGCCCCGTGACTCTGTCCGGGTGGTTCTTACGAGTATGAGGTCCCCTTCGTTGAATTCTGTTGGGATGACTGCATTGTCGCGCCAGGCCTTGGTTTAAACCTGATATTTGTCGAGGGCCTGCAGGGCGAAGACGCGGTCTCCGTCGATGAGGTCTTTGGAAGTTGGTTCGTCGACATCGGGGATGACTGATTTATTTGTCCGGGGGACCCGTGCTTTAGTTCTTGCGGCGTCATGGCCTCAGATCCATACAATAGGCGGAAGGTTGTGAATCCAGTTGCCTGGAACTCTGTCGTGTTGAGGGCCCATACCACTTCAGGTAATTAGTCGACCCATTTGCCCTTTTTGTCGTCAAGAAGCCTTTTCTTGATGGCACTAAAAATCTTGCCATTGGCGCGCTCAACAACACCGTTGGATTGTGGGTGGTACACCGAGGCGAAGACTGGCTTGGTGCCGATGGAAAAGCAGAAATCCCTGAAGTCTTGGCAGTCGAACTGTTTGTCGTTGTCGGCTGTGAGTTCGGACGGGACTCCGAAGCGGCAGACAATGTTTTGCAAGAAGAATTTTTGAGTGGTCTTCAATGTTATTGTGGATACTGCCCTAGCCTCAATCCACTTTGTGAAATATTCAACGGTGATGAAGGTGAACTTGAGGTTCCCTTGAGCTGTAGGCAATGGTCCAACGATGTCCAGCCCCCAGCGTTGAAGTGGCCATGTATGGGCGATGAGCTTGGTGAATTGCAAAGGGTTGCCTGAGCAAGGGGAGAACTTTTGGCATGCTTCACATGACCTTGTGACTCGATTGGCAGTACAAATTATTGTGGACCAGTAAAATCCCTGACTAATCATCTTGGCAGCGAGGACTTTAGGTCCTGAGTGGGAGCCGCAAGTTCCGGTGTGGACTTCGTGGAGGATTTTTATGCCTTTGGTTTCAGTTATGCACTTCAGCATGGGCTAGCTGATCCCCTTTTTGTACAGCTGACCCTCGACTAATGCGAAGTCCCGGCTTCTGTGCTTTAGTCGTTTGGCCTCATTGCGATCGCTTGGATGGTAGTGGCCTTGCAGGTGAAAGGGAAATAGGCTTACACCTTTTCCTAAATTGATTTTGGTGGTTGAATTGCCCAACACAAATAATTGGACTAACTAGTTTGCTCTAGTCTATAAGTTTTACAGGTGCCAAAGGTTCACAACAAGCCAATAAAAAGACCAAAGATGGGTTCAAATAAAGAGAGCTACAGACATCCCAAAAGGCACCCTGGTCTGGCGCACCGGACTGTCCGGTGTGCCACCGGACAGTGTCCGGTGCACCAGGGAACTTAACGCTGAACTTGCTACCTTCGGGAAAATGGGAGGCCGCTCCGCTATAATTCACCGGACTGTCCGGTGAAGCACCGGACTGTCCGGTGTGCCAGCGGAGCAACAGCTACTTCGCACCAACGGTCGACTGCAACCGCATTAAATGCGCTACAGTGCGTGCCAGAGTCAGAGCACGCGCAGAAGGGGCACCGGACAGTCTACAGGACCTGTCTGGTGCACCACCGGACAGCCCAGAGGCCCCACCAGTCAGAGCTTCAACGGTCAGAACCCAACGGCCGGCTGACGTGGCTGGCGCACCGGACAGTGTCCGGTGGCGCATCGGACTGTCCGGTGCGCCATGCGACAGACAGCCTCCCAACGGCCACTTTTGGTGGTTGGGGCTATAAATACCCCAACCACCCCACCATTCATTGCATCCAAGTTTTCCAACTTCCTACACCTTACAAGAGCTATAGCATTCAATACAAGACACACCAAAGAGATCAAATCCTCTCCCAAGTCCATAGTTCATTCCAAATCAAATAGTGACTAGTGAGAGAGTGACTTGTGTTCATTTGAGCTCTTGCGCTTGGATTGCTTCTTTTTCTCATTCTTTCTTGTGATCAACTCAATTGTAACCGAGGCAAGGTACACCAAATGTGTGGTGGTCCTTGTGGGGACTTTGTGTCCCGTTTGATTGAGAAGAGAAGCTCACTCGGTCTAAGTGACCGTTTGAGAGAGGGAAAGGGTTGAAAGAGACCCGGTCTTTGTGACCACCTCAACGGGGAGTAGGTTTGCAAAAACCGAACCTCGGTAAAACAAATCCTTGTGTCTCACTCTTTGTTTGCTTGCGATTTGTTTTCCACCCTCTCTCTCGGACTCGTTTATATTTCTAACGCTAACCCAGCTTGTAGTTGTGCTAAAGTTTATAAATTTCAGATTCGCCCTATTCACCCCCCCCCCCTCTAGGCGACTTTCAATTGGTATCAGAGCATGGTGCTTCATTAGAGCCTAACCGCTCGAAGTGATGTCGGGAGCATCCGCCAAGAGGGAGATCGGGACCGGCGAGAAGCCCGCCACAAGCCATGGGAAGGCTACATCCGGGGAGTCCGCCAACAAGGTGAAGGGATCCCCTTCACACGACAAGTCGCGTCGGAGCGGTGACAAGAAGAAGAAGATGAAGAAGGTGGTCTACTACGAGACCGACTCTTCGTCGCCGTCCACCTTCGGCTCCGACAAGCCATCCGTAACTTCTAAGCGCCATGAGCGCAAGAAGTTTAGTAAGATCCCCATACGCTACCCTCGCATTTCCAAACGTACTCCATTACTTTCTGTCCCATTAGGTAAACCACCTATGTTTGATGGTGAAGATTATAATATGTGGAGTGATAAAATAAGGCATCATCTAACCTCACTCGACACTAGCATTTGGGATGTTGTTGAGATTGGAGTACAGGTACCATCACCGGGGGATGAAGACTATGATTCGGACGAGGTCGCCCAAATCCGACACTTCAACTCCCAAGCCACCACTATACTCCTCGCCTCTCTAAGTCAAGAGGAGTATAACAAGGTGCAAGGGTTAAAGAGCGCCAAGGAGATTTGGGACGTGCTCAAGACCGCGCACGAAGGAGATGAGGTGACCAAAATCACCAAGCGGGAGACGATCGAGGGGGAGCTCGGTCGGTTCCGACTCAACCCAGGTGAGGACCCTCAAGCCATGTACAACCGCTTGAAGACCTTGGTGAACCAAGTGCGCAACCTCGGGAGCACCAAATGGGATGACCATGAGATGGTCAAGGTTATTCTAAGATCCCTTGTTTTCCTTAACCCTACGCAAGTTCAATTAATTCGAGGTGATCCTAGATACACGCTAATGTCTCCCGAAGAGGTCATAGGTAAATTTGTGAGCTTTGAGCTAATGATCAAAGGCTCCAAAAAGATCATCGAGCAAGGCGATTCCTCCACGCCTGAAGCACAACCTGTTGCATTCAAAGCAACGGAGGAGAAGAAAGAAGATTCTACTCCAAGTAGAATCCCCATCGACGCCTCCAAGCTCGACAATGAGGAGATGGCGCTCATCATCAAGAGCTTCCGTCAAATCCTCAAACAAAGGAAGGGGAAAGAATTACAAGCCCCGTTCCAAGAAGGTGTGCTACAAGTGTGGTAAGCCCGGTCATTTCATTGCTAAATGTCCATTATCTAGTGATAGTGACAGGGGCGACGACAAGAAGGGAAAGAGGAGAGAAAAGAAGAGGTATTACAAGAAGAAGGGTGGCGATGCCCATGTTTGCCGGGAGTGGGACTCCGACGAGAGCTCCACTGACTCCTCCGACGACGAGGACGCCGCCAACATCGCCGTCACCAAAGGACTCCTCTTCCCCAATGTCGGCCACAAGTGCCTCATGGCAAAGGACGGCAAAAGGAAGAAGGTAAAATCGAGATCCTCCACTAAATATGCAACCTCTAGTGATGAGGATAATTCTAGTGATGAGGAGGATAATTTGCGTACCCTTTTTGCCAACCTAAACATGCAACAAAAAGAAAAATTAAATGAATTGATTGGTGCTATTCATGAGAAGGATGAACTCTTGGACACCCAAGAGGACTTCCTAATTAAGGAAAATAAGAAGCATGTTAAGGTTAAAAATGCTTACGCTCTAGAAGTAGAAAAATGTGAAAAAACTATCTAAAGAGCTAAGCACTTGCCGTGATACTATTACCAACCTTAGAAATGAGAATGCTAAAATAATTGCAAAGGTTGATTCAAATGTTTGTGATGTTTCAATTCCCAATCTTAGAGATGATAATGTTAGTTTACTTGCTAAGATTGAAGAATTGAATATCTCTCTTGCTAGCCTTAGAAATGATAATGAAAAATTAATTGCTAAGGCTAAAGACTTAAATGTTTGCAATGTTACAGTTTCCAATCTTAGAAGTGAAAATAACATTTTACATGCTAAGATTGTTGAACTAAAATCTTGCAAACCCTCTACATCTACTGTTGAGCATGTTTCCATTTGCACTAGATGTAGACACATTAATGTTGATGTTATTCATGATCGCCTAGCTTTAATTAAGAAACCAAATGATCACATAGCTCAACTTAATGCCAAAATAAATGAGCATGACTTAGAAAATGAAAATTTTAAATTTGCTAGAAGCATGCTCTATAGTGGGAGACACCCTGGCATCAAGGATGGCATTGGCTTCCAAAAGGGAGACAATGTCAAACTTAATGCTCCTCCTAAAAGATTGTTTAACTTTGTTAAGGGCAAGGCTCCCATGGCTCAGGATAACGAGGGTTACATTTTGTACCCTGCCGGTTATCCCGAGCACAAAATTAGGAGAATTCACTCTAGGAAGTCTCACTCTGGCCCTAATCATGGTTTTATGTATAAGGGTGAGACATCTAGTTCTAGGCAATCAACCCGTGCAAAATTGCCTAAGAAGAAAACTCCTATTGTATCAAATGATTCTAACATTTCATTTAAAACTTTTGATGCATCTTATGTTTTGACTAACAAATCCGACAAAGTAGTTGCCAAGTATGTTGGGGGCAAACACAAGGGGTCAAAGACTTGTGTTTGGGTACCCAAAGTTCTTGTATCTAATGTCAAAGGACCCAAAACCATTTGGGTACCTAAAATCAAGAACTAAATTTGTTTTATAGGTTTATGCATCCGGGGGCTCAAGTTGGATCATCGATAGCGGGTGCACAAACCACATGACAGGGGAGAAGAAGATGTTCTCCTCCTACGAGAAAAACCAAGATCCCCAACGAGCTATCACATTCGAGGATGGAAATCAAGGTTTGGTCAAAGGATTGGGTAAAATTGCTATATCTCCTGACCATTCCATTTCCAATGTTTTTCTTGTAGATTCTTTAGATTACAATTTGCTTTCTGTTTCTCAATTATGTAAAATGGGTTACAACTTTCTTTTTACAGATATAGGTGTTATTGTCTTTAGAAGAAGTGATGATTCAGTAGCATTTAAGGGAGTGTTAGAGGGTCAGTTATACTTAGTAGATTTTGATAGAGCTGAACTCGACACTTGCTTAATTTCTAAGACTAACATGGGCTGGCTCTGGCATCGCCGACTAGCACATGTTGGAATGAAGAATCTTCACAAGCTTCTAAAGGGAGAACACATTTTGGGACTAACACATGTTCATTTTGAGAAAGACAGGGTTTGTAGCGCATGTCAGGCAGGGAAGCAAGTTGGTGTTCACCATCCACACAAGAACATCATGACGACTGACAGGCCACTCCAGCTCCTACACATGGACCTATTCGGCCCGATAGCTTACATAAGCATCGGCGGGAGTAAGTACTGTCTAGTTATTATGGATGATTATTCTCGCTTCACTTGGGTGTTCTTTTTGCAGGAAAAATCTCATACCCAAGAGACCTTAAAGGAATTCTTGAGACGGGCTCAAAATGAGTTCGGCTTAAGGATCAAGAAAATAAGAAGCGACAACGGGACGGAGTTCAAGAACTCTCAAATTGAAGGCTTCCTTGAGGAGGAGGGCATCAAGCATGAGTTCTCTTCTCCCTACACGCCACAACAAAATGGTGTAGTGGAGAGGAAGAATCGAACTCTATTGGACATGGCTAGAACCATGCTTGATGAGTACAAGACTTCGGATCGGTTTTGGACCGAGGCGGTCAACACCGCGTGCTACGCCATCAACCGATTGTATTCGCACCGAATCCTCAAGAAGACATCGTATGAACTCCTAACTGGTAAAAAGCCCAATGTTTCATATTTTAGAGTCTTTGGTAGCAAATGCTTTATTCTTATTAAACGAGGTAGAAAATCCAAATTTGCTCCTAAGGCTGTAGAAGGCTTTTTACTAGGATATGATTCAAACACAAAGGCATATAGAGTCTTTAACAAGTCCATTGGACTAGTTGAAGTTTCTTGTGACATTGTGTTTGATGAGACTAACGGCTCTCAAGTAGAGCAAGTTGATCTTGATGAGCTAGATGATGAAGAGGCTCCGTGCGTCGCGCTAAGGAACATGTCCATTGGGGATGTGTGTCCTAAGGAATCTGAAGAGCCTCCACAAGCACAAGATCAACCATCTTCCTCCATGCAAGCACCTCCACCGACTCAAGATGAGGATGAGGCTCAAAGTGATGAAGGAGAAGATCAAGAAGATGAGCCACCTCAAGAGGAGAGCAATGATCAAGGGGGAGGTGCCCATGATCAAGATGAGGAAGATGAACAAGTTCCAAGACCGCCACACCCAAGAGTCCACCAAGCAATTCAACGAGATCACCCCGTGAACACCATCCTCGGCGATATTCAAAAGGGGGTAACTACTCGATCTCGTGTTGCTCATTTTTGTGAACATTACTCTTTTGTTTCCTCTATTGAGCCACACAGGATAGAGGAAGCACTTCAAGATTCGGATTGGGTGGTGGCGATGCAAGAGGAGCTCAACAACTTCACCAGGAATGAGGTATGGCATTTGGTTCCACGTCCTAATCAAAATGTTGTAGGAACCAAGTGGGTCTTCCGCAACAAGCAAGACGAGCATGGTGTGGTGACAAGGAACAAAGCCCGACTTGTAGCCAAGGGATATTCACAAGTCGAAGGTTTGGATTTCGGTGAAACTTATGCACCCGTAGCTAGGCTAGAATCAATTCGCATTTTACTTGCCTATGCTACTTACCATGGCTTTAAGCTTTACCAAATGGACGTGAAAAGTGCCTTCCTCAATGGACCAGTCAAGGAGGAGGTCTATGTTGAGCAACCTCCCGGCTTTGAAGATAGTGAGTATCCTAACCATGTGTATAAACTCTCTAAGGCGCTTTATGGGCTCAAGCAAGCCCCAAGAGCATGGTATGAATGCCTAAAAGATTTCCTTATCACTAATGGCTTCAAAGTCGGAAAAGTCGATCCTACTTTATTTACTAAAACTCTTGCAAATGATTTGTTTGTATGCCAAATTTATGTTGATGATATTATATTTGGGTCTACTAACGAATCTACATGTGAGGAATTTAGTAGGATCATGACATAGAAATTCGAGATGTCTATAATGGGGGAGTTGAAGTACTTCTTGGGATTTCAAGTAAAGCAACTCCAAGAAGGCACCTTCATTAGCCAAACGAAGTATATTCAAGACATTCTAAACAAGTTTGGGATGAAGGATGCCAAGCCATCAAGACACCCACGGGAACCAATGGGCATCTCGACCTCGACACAGGAGGTAAATCTGTAGATCAAAAGGTATACCGGTCGATGATAGGTTCTTTACTCTACTTATGTGCATCTCGACCGGATATTATGCTTTCCGTATTCATGTGTGCAAGATTCCAAGCCGATCCTAAGGAAGCTCACCTTAGGGCCGTTAAACGAATCTTGAGATATTTAGTTTATACTCCTAAGTTTGGGCTTTGGTACCCTCGGGGATCCACATTTGATTTAATTGGTTATTCGGATGCCGATTGGGTAGGGTGTAAAATCAATAGAAAGAGCACATCGGGGACTTGCCAGTTCTTGGGAAGATCTCTGGTGTCTTGGGCTTCAAAGAAGCAAAATTCTGTAGCTCTTTCTACCGCCGAAGCCGAGTATATTGCCGCAGGCCATTGTTGCGCGCAATTGCTTTGGATGAGGCAAACCCTTAGGGACTATGGTTACAAATTAACCAAAGTTCCTCTTCTATGTGATAATGAGAGTGCAATCCGCATGGCGGATAATCCAGTTGAACATAGCCGCACTAAACACATAGCCATTCGGTATCATTTTCTAAGGGATCACCAATAAAAGGGGGATATCGAGATTGCATATATCAACACCAAAGAACAATTAGCCGATATCTTTACCAAGCCATTAGATGAACAAACATTTAACAAACTTAGGCATGAGCTAAATATTCTTGATTCTCGTAATTTCTTTTGATGTTTTGCACACATAGCTCATTAATATACTTTTGATCATATCTCTTTTATATACTATGACTAATCTATTTTCAAGTGTACTTCAAACCAAGTCATAGATTGAAAGGGAATTGGAGTCTTCGGCAAAGACAAAGGCTTCCACTCCACTCCATCAAAATTACTCACCCTTTGCCGTCGCTCCGCGCCGCTCTCCAACTTTGGTATAATCTTCACTCATATTTTGTTTGCCAAAGGGGAGAAAGTAGTTATAAGGGCTTATATTTCACTCAAGTATCCGTTTTTGGCGATTCATGTCAAAGGGGGAGAAAGTATTAGCCCAAAGCAAAAGGACCGCACCACCACCAATTTTCAAAATTTTGAGTTAAGAAAATATTTTTCAATCGGTATCTTATTGTTGATAGAATTTAAAATTGGTACAACCTCTTCAAAACTAATATCTAAAACCCTCTTGAACACTAAGAGGAGGATTTGATTGAGTGGGAGTTTTGTTTAGTCAAAGGAAAAGCATTTGAAACAGGGGGAGAAAATTTCAAATCTTGAAAATGCTTCTCAAAATCTTATTTATTTATCTTTGACTATTTGCAAAAGGACTTTGAAAAGAGTTTACAAAAGATTTTGCAAAAACAAAACATGTGGTGCAAGTGTGGTCCAAAATGTTAAAAATAAAGAAACAATCCATGCATATCTTATGAGAATTTATTGGTTCAATTCTTAGTATCCTTTGCACTTACATTATGCAAACTAGTTCAATTATGCACTTCTATATTTGCTTTGGTTTGTGTTGGCATCAATCACCAAAAAGGGAGAGATTGAAAGGGAAATAGGCTTACACCTTTTCCTAAATTGATTTTGGTGGTTGAATTGCCCAACACAAATAATTGGACTAACTAGTTTGCTCTAGTCTATAAGTTTTACAGGTGCCAAAGGTTCACAACAAGCCAATAAAAAGACCAAAGATGGGTTCAAATAAAGAGAGCTAAAGACATCCCAAAAGGCACCCTGGTCTGGCGCACCGGACAGTGTCCGGTGCACCAAGGAACTTGACGCTGAACTCGCTACCTTCGGGAAAATGGGAGGCCACTCTTCTATAATTCACCGGACTGTCCGGTGAAGCACCGGACAGTGTCTGGTGTCACACCGGACTGTCCGGTGTGCCAGTAGAGCAACGGCTACTTCGCGCCAACGGTCGACTGCAACCGCATTAAATGCGCTACAGTGCATGCCAGAGTCAGAGCACGCGTAGAAGGGGCACCGGACAGTCTACAGGACCTGTCTGGTGCACCACCGGACAGCCCAGAGGCCCCACCAGTCAGAGCTTCAACGGTCAGAACCCAACGGCCGGCTGACGTGGCTGGCGCACCGGACTGTCTGGTGCGCCATGCGACAGACAGCCTCCCAACTGCCACTTTTGGTGGTTGGGGCTATAAATACCCCAACCACCACACCATTCATTGCATCCAAGTTTTCCAACTTCCTACACCTTATAAGAGCTATAGCATTCAATACAAGACACACCAAAGAGATCAAATCCTCTCCCAAGTCCATAGTTCATTCCAAATCAAATAGTGACTAGTGAGAGAGTGACTTGTGTTCATTTGAGCTCTTGCGCTTGGATTGCTTCTTTTTCTCATTCTTTCTTGTGATCAACTCAATTGTAACCGAGGCAAGAGACACCAATTGTGTGGTGGTCCTTGTGGGGACTTTGTGTCTCGTTTGATTGAGAAGAGAAGCTCACTCGGTCTAAGTGACCGTTTGAGAGAGGGAAAGGGTTGAAAGAGACCCGGTCTTTGTGACCACCTCAACGGGGAGTAGGTTTGCAAAAACTGAACCTCGGTAAAACAAATCCTTGTGTCTCACTCTTTGTTTGCTTGCGATTTGTTTTCCGCCCTCTCTCTCGGACTCGTTTATATTTCTAACGCTAACCCGGCTTGTAGTTGTGCTTAACTTTATAAATTTCAGATTCGCCCTATTCACCCCCCCCTCTAGGCGACTTTCAGCAGGTACAGAGTTATTAGGGCTCACCAGTCTTTGGCCATGATGAGGTTGACGATGCGGTGGCCTTCGGTGTCCTGAGTTATTTGTAGACCTTCGGGGTTGTGGAACTGGCGTGCCGATGACGTGGTAGAACACGTAGGAGGGCAAGGCCTCGCCCTTGGCCGCTGCTTTGGCCAATGCGTCGGCCTCTTCGTTCTTGGCGCGGTCGACATGTTGTAGGGTGAAACCCTTGAATTGTCTCTTGAGGCTACGGACGGCTGTGAGATACAGCATGAGTACGGGGTCTTTTGCTGAGTATTCCTTCTCAACCTGGTCGGCGACTACTTTGGAGTCTGTCCTGATTATGCATGTGGTGACACCAAGTGCTCGTAATTTGCAGAGTCCCAGGATGACGGCTTCATACTCTGCTATATTGTTAGTGCATCTGTCGGACTCCAAGGCGAAGCTGAGGCGTGCTGCGTATCTATACTTGATGCCTGTGGGTGATGTGATGATCGCCGCGGCGCCTGCCCTGTATGGCACCACGCGTCGTCGCAGTGGATGGTCCAAACTTTCTCTGGGGACTCTTCTTGTTGCCATGTTGGTCCTGTCCAGTCAACGATGAAGTCTGCCAGGACTTGTGATTTAATCGTTGTTCTGGGTTCGAAGGTGATGTGGTACCCAGAGAGTTCGGCTGCCCATTTGGCGATTTGGACGGATGCCTCCGGGTTCCTGAACAATTCGCCCAGACCCCTGTCCGAAGTGACCCGTACTTTGAATGCCTCGAAGTAATGGCGCAGCTTGTGAGATGCCATGACGACTACATATGAATTTTTTTCTAGCTCAGTCATGTTGCACTTAGAAGCCATGAGGACTTCGGAGACATAGTACACTGGGCACTGCCGAGTCGTGCCCCCTCTGTCCTGCTCTTGGATTAACGCTGCGCTGACTGCACATGGTGAGGCCGCAATGTATAGAAGAAGAGGCAGCGAAGGGTCGGGGATAGCAAGGGTTGCTAAGTCAGACAGGTGTTGCTTGAGCGACTCGAAGGCCGCCGCCTGCTCTGGTCCCCAAGCGAAGTCTTTTGCACCACACAATGTCTTGAGGAAGGGTAGACTGCGCTCTGCGGATTTGGAGATGAATCTGTTCAAGGCGGCCAATCTGGATGTCAGTCGCTGGACATCCCTGGCTGACTGCGAGGGTGTCATGTTGATGATCGCTTGGATCTTGGTTGGGTTGGACTCGATCCCTCGGTGCGACACTAGGTAACCAAGTATCTTCCCCTGGCGAACTCCGAAGACACATATCTCGGGGTTGAGCCGAAGTCGTGCATCGCGCATATTAGCGAATGTTTCTGCGAGGTCGGACAGGTGATCCTCTTTGTTTTTGCTCGCGATGACGATGTCGTCTACGTAGGTGAAAATGTTGCAGCCTACTTGACTTTCAAGGACCCTCCTGGTGAGGCGAGAAAAGGTTGACCCAGCATTTTTGAGTCCTTCTGGCATCCTGATAAAGCAGTACGTGCCGAAGGGTGTGATAAAGCTTGTGTTGGCCTTGTCTTCCTCTTTCATGTAAATCTGGTGGTAACCGGAGAAGCAATCGAGGAGGGACATGACTTCGCATCCTGCTGCGCTATCGACTATTTTGTCGATCCGTGGCAGGGGGAAGTTGTCCTTGGGACAAGCCTTATTGAGGCTGGTGAAGTCTATGCACATGCGCCACTTGCCACTTTTCTTTTGCACCATGACCACGTTGGCGAGCCATGTAGGATAAGCAATCGGCTCAATGAAGTTGGCCTCCAACAGGTGGTGCACCTTGGCCTTGGCGGCTTCAGTCTTCTTGTCGGACATTTTGCGCAGTCGTTGCTTTTTTGGGTGCACTGAAGGGTCAATGCCTAAGTCGTGCTCTATGATGGTGCGGCTGACCCCGACCAGATCGAAGGTGGACCAAGCGAAGACGTCCTTGTTTCGGGAGAGACAAGAGATGAGTTTTTCCTCGTCTCACGAGGTCAGGTCTTTGCTTATTACGATCGTTTGCTTAGGCGTAGCCGGGTAGAGGGGTACCGCCTTCGTTCCGTCGTTGCTTTGGAGCTGTGCCTTTACTTTTTCATCGGTGACTAGGTGGGTCCCTTCAAAACCTTCACGCTGTGCCATGAGGCAGTGTATGTTCCGTTGCCCTGGAACGAAGTCCCTTTCAATGTTACACGCAGCCTGCTGGTTGCCATAAACTGTGATCACGCCTTGTGGACCTGGGATTTTCATGCAGAGGTAGAGTCCGTGAATAGCCGCTTCAAACTTGTTGATGGAGCCCCGGCCCATTATGGTGTTGTATGGGTATACCATGTCGACGATGTCGAAAGTGACCTGCTCACTTCGTGCATTGGGTGCTACACCAAATGATAGGGGTAGCTTTATCTTGCCGACGGGGAAGGTGCCCTTGCCGCCGAAGCCATATAAGGGGTTGTCCGAAGGTTTGAGTAAGTTGTGGCTTATGCCCATGCGATCGAAGGCGTGTAGGAAGATGATATCATCTTGACTGTCATTGTTGATCAGGAATTTATGTAGGTCCCAGCGTGCTACACTGTAGTTGATCACCATGGCGTCGACGTGAGGGGCGCTGCGCAAATCAACGTCTCTAGCGTCGAAGGTGAGTAGTACATGAGACCACCTTGTTTGTACCACTGGGCCGGTGAAGGCGACGTGGTTCACACTTCGATAGTGGTCCCTTTTCTGTCGCTTCGTTTCGAAGTCCACGCTGGACCCTCCGATGATCATGTGGATGACTCCGCGATATGGTTGTTCGGTGAAGTTTTCCTGCTTGGGTGCTTGGGGTGGTTATGGTGTTGTGGATTTGGGTGATGCAGAGGCGGTGGTGGTAGAACCTGCACTTCTTGATGGTGCTGGTACGCGTGGTTGGGTGGATGCTGGACTTTCTCGTTGTTGTAGGGTTGTTGGTAGTGGTGGTGGTATGTGTGTGCGACGGCCTTCTGGTTGTCGGCTGGCTGTGCTCTGGACATTCTGTCCTTGGTGGCTTGTGTTTCTAGACAATCCCTTGTTGGGTGCGCGCAGTCCTTGCCATAAAACAGACAGTAGAATCTGCACGGCTGCTGCGTCCGTCCTCGGCCTCTCCCTCTAGTGCCATTGTCGCGGCCTTGGGGAGGGTACTCCTGACGGTGAGCAGTTTCTCCGGCTGGGTGCTGATTGGCTATGTTGTGCACCTATTGGTGACTGCGGTTGTCCCGTCCGGAGTCTGGCTGTGAAGGCCTGGTCCAGGTCCTGCTGGACTGCAGAGGGTCCTTAGGCTTCCTCTGAGATTCAACCTTTCGTTGATGCAGCTCTTCGGACCTGGCATACTTCTCAAATAGTTGATATAGCTCTTGTAGATTTTTGGGTGGGTACCTGATGCAGTAAATGTACAGGACGCTAGCCCGATGGCGTAATGGATCGCGATGTGGTCGTCGACTGATGGCAGTTGCGACTTGAGCGTCAGAAATTTTCTGTAGTACTCGCGAAGGGTTTCCTTCTCTTGCTGCATGCAGAGGGATAACTCGGCCAGGGCATCGGTATCAGGTTGGTACCCTTGTAAGTTGAGCAGGAACTTGTCACGGAGTCCATTCCAGGAGTCAATGGACAGTGGCGGTAACCTGGTGTACCAAGTCAAGGTCGGGCCTTTGAGCGCGATGATGAAAGATTTGGCCATTGTGGCGTCGTCCCCTCCGGACGATGCGACGGCAACCTGGCAGCTCATGATGTATTGTGCTGGGTCAGTACTGTCATTGTATTTGGGGTAGGTGCCAGCCCTGAAGTTGGCAGGACAAGGTGATGTTTGGAGTTGCGGAGCCAAGGGGCTTCGCTCATCGAGGTAGTTGATCCCTTGGAAAGCTATGGTGTGCGGAATGAAGGGGCCGCGCTGTGGTATGAATAGATCTCCGGCTTGGACGCGCTGCTGGAGGGGTAGTCCATGCTGTAGATTGTACTAGCTCTCGCCCTACATGAGTGCGATTTCTTGCTCTAGCTCCAGAGCTCTCTGCTCCTCGTCTTGTATCATCTGGCGCACCTTGGCCTACACGGTGACACATTGGCGCTTGGCCTCGAGGATCTCTTTCTGCTCTTGGAGGTTGTGGTTCTTGATGCACAGGGCCCGCAGCTGTAGCTGGTCTTCGGTTGAGATGCCGATAACTTCGCCATCTTCTATTGCGTCTTTGCCCTCTGGTGGAGCGAAGCCTGGTGGTGGTGCTTGTGGTACGCCTCCGGAGCTGCAGGTGCGTAGGGTGCCTTCGAGGGTGGGATGGTCTTGGCGCTGTCTTTTGCTGATAGCTTCATCTTCAAAGGCCTCTTGGGGGGTGTTGTCTGCGAGGGCCTTGCTTTTTTCTCCGCCAGTAGCACTGCCTTCGCTGCTTCGGCGATGGATGGGACTGCCTTCGAACAAGCTCGCTTGGGGGCCATCGTGGGTTGTTTTTCGTAGCATAAACGGTGGGCGCCAAATGTTGGCACTTGCTCTCCTAGGCAAGTAGATCCAACGGGAAAGTGGAAAGAGTATTTGCAAAGTTTGTCGTGGGATGGCAAAAGCTTTGTTAATCTGCCCCTATGAGGGCACTGTACGGGGGTATTTATAGACACTCGAGTGGCCACCCGTCCCTTGTCAAAGACATTTATGCCCTCGAGTACCCGGTTTATCCCCAGAATATTCCCACGAGGGGAGGTTACAGACATTCATTATAGTAAAGGCTATTATAAACGTGGCCCGTAATGCACATATCCTCGCGGGACCCGTTACCGTGGGCCGAATCCCGCATGGGCCTCCCGGGGCGGTGATGACGTGTTAGACTCGCAGACTTCGACAAAGCCTTCGTCTTGCAACAGAGAGGATGAAGGGGGACCGCACTGGTCTTCATCCAATCGATGCCTTCAACTTGTTCGGGCGTGTTCTGTGGATGTAGTCTTCGTCGGAATGACGAGGCGACAAAGGCATCGAGCAAAGGGTAGCGTGTTCGCCTTCACCCCAACTTATGGTGAGCATGGAAGTTCACCTGGAATTCCTGCCAAGTTATGGCATCAACATTAGCATGTGCCGCGGTGAAGGCATCCCACCAGTCGGACGCGGCACCTTCGAGTCTTCCCGAAACATACAAGACCTTCTCTTGGTCATTGCACTGGGTGATGTCTAGTTTCTTCCCAATGACCTTGAGCCAGTCATCGGCATCCAATGGGTCAACTACATGAGAGAAAGCAGGCGGGTGATGACTCATAAAGTCCCGGTGCTTGTCTCTAGCTTGTGGTGCATGTTGTTGTTGATGCTGGTGCTTCTGGTTTTGCTGATTTGGTGGCGGTGGTGGCAATTGCTGACCACGCTGGTTCCTATTGTTTCGGGGACCTGAGCAAGCGTTCACCATCTGGTTGGTTAGAAAGTGCAATTCTGGGGTAAGTGAGGAGTAGAGAAGATTCTAGGGGGAATAGCTTATTATTAAGGTTAAGTTTTTTAAAGTTTTTTATGCTCTTATGGCCATCATTCCATAAGACCATTGCACTCAAGCAAAACTCCAACTCTGTAACACACCGGGATCCACAAACACCCCAGAATGCTACTAAACTACACATCTAACATTTATATATAAAATTTCGACAGTGTCTCCTTTGAAAATTGCATAAACGGGGAAGCAACAAAGTATAAATAGATATCATGATAAGAAAACATAATAGACATTAATAATATGCTAGCAATGGGAAGACGACCATAACGACATGAAATGAATTAACCAGTGCACACGACTAGTTAAAACAAACATCCTTTGACAAGAAGTTTTTAATTAAATCATGACTGCGCCTGGGCAGCGTTATTATGAGAGTGAAGGTGTATGTGCTGCTACTTCCCACTCCCCTTGATGAGCAACAAGCACTTGCATTGAGTAATGCAAGAGTGAGATGAAACATCTCAGCAAGCTAATTGTTTTGACGAGATATTTAAACCACATTGAATTAATCAACATTTTAAAAGAATCACAATCAAGATCAGAAATACTTGTAGATATAGAACTCAGTAGTCACAATATAACCAATACCATCTCATTTCCTCGAACAACCACAATAGGTTGTATAACACTTCCCTGCATCAACAATACCTGCAAATATCACTTCGATGTATGCAAAGGAATGCAATGTGTAGGTCCTCTATCTTCATACCTCTAAGGGTATAAAACCACATCATCTGCAAATATCACTTCAATGTATGCATATGAATGCAATGCATATGTCCTCTGCCTTCATACCTCTAAGGGTATGAAGCCGCATCGTACCCCTCCTCGGGCAACGTACGATGCTAAGTTGTACCGGTACGGTCGGACCATAGGTCACGACAAAACTTCAGATGCAAATGAGTCATGCAATGTATATGGCATGCTGCATTTATCAATAAATTTCACTTCCTTTAGATACAATACAAACCTCAAATAATACTTTATCTGCCTTCGGATACAATGCAATCCTCAAATAATACTTCGTGTGCCTTTAGATACAATGCAAAACCTCAAATAAGACTTCATCTGCCTTCAGGGGTGTGAATTAATCTCATGGGTCATACTTGAACCATAATAAGCATCAATATATGATAGAGCATCAACATAATACAATCAAGTAAAACATCATCATAGAGTTCAATTATGAAAGAATCCAATAATTCTGCATATTAGAGTGTAGGTGATAGAAATAACAGGTCAAAACGATAGCAACCACCGCTACATTCACTTGCCTTCATCGAAGAAGAAAAATGTACTAGGCATGATCTGGAGTGTAGCCACCTGCTAGCGGGCATAAAACTTAGTACAAATATTTCACAAACATTTGCCAACAATCAACAAAACACTCCTACACTTGAAACCAAGACCTAGTGGAAAGACTCCCACCCTGAACCACATGCTATACAGCAGCAGCGCTGTTTGTTAATTTTGTATCTTTAAAATTAAAACATTGGTGATATCAAACAAATACTCTAAGAGTATCTACACAAAACAATCTACAACTTCGGTATTCAATGGATAATTAAATTCTGCCAACAATAAATTCTAAAATATCTGACAAGATAATTGACTGAATCTGTTTTAGACAGCAGCCTAGTTAACTTCAAAATTCGATATCTCTCAAACTACTGAACCAAAAATTATGAAATTTTGCTGGCAGTAAAACTTTTATCCCTATACAAAAGTCTCCATAGTTGGAAGAGCCAATTCGGCCATTTACTAGATGAAACCCACCAGTGAACAGACCCACTCATTTTTGTCACGCAAACAGAAACAGCCACAGTAAAACAAACATAACTGGAGTTTTACAAATCATATGAATGCACTCTTTAACAATCTGGAAAGCTTATAAAATTATCTACAACTTCTTTTACCAACCCACAGTTTAATTCTGTTGATAAAATTGCCTAACTCTTAAGAGAACAGATTCTGCACAGAATTATGAGACTAAAAAACTGCTATAATCAAACTGTCATAACTTTCTGTTCTCATGTCCGATTGAGGTGTTCTTCGCGGCCACGGAAAGATCTACAAATTATCTACGACTCATATATAGACTTTTTATTTTTTTGAGGCCACTAAGATCACGGAAAACTGGTATTAACAGAAACTGTCGAATCTGTCATTCTGCAGAAATTAAATTCGAAATCAAAACCTAACCCCACACCTAATCCAACCTCTAATCCTTCAATCCACATGATCCACAACCTCCAAAAGCACATAATTATAGGGAAAAACAAGGATCCCATCCTTACCTAGGGTTTCCCCAAGAAAATCTGCAAGAGATGGGGGTAGAACATCTCCTTGATCCTCTCTTCCTCTTCAATCCATCTTGCTCCTCCTCTTCTCGATCCTTGCTGCGTGGGGGGAGATCTAGAGGGAGGAGGAAGTAGTGGAGGGTGGCTGCAAGGGGAAGGGGGAGGGGCGGCCAAGGGTGGGGAAAAGGGGGGGTTGGCGGCCAAGAAAAGGGAAAAATAGGGAGGCGACCACTAGGGTTTTGTGGGAGAAAGAAACGACGCCTCAGATGTCTCTTGACTTTGCATCCAACGGCCCACAACTCTTTCCCCATATCCACGCACAGAAGATCAACCTTTGGCAACATTTTTTTAGGATATTACACTCTACCCCCCTTAAAAAGAATTCGTCCTCGAATTTGACCACTCCAAGCAAAACACCCAAGGTACCCCATATAGCACCACCATTCGAAACATGGGTCAATTATTGGTCTTAATTAACACAAGAATTTCTACCTTGGACTAATTGTCTAAGGAAACTACACAACCTGAAATCAAGCATGAGCCAACATGTAATGAAGCTCAAACCAAGTCATAGATGCAATCAACACTATGATTTCACAACATCGAATTTGGATGCAGCCATACATCAGCATCAATGTCTTAAAACGTCACTCTTTTATGAAGGGGTAATATGCACTAAGCACAACCTTTACCAACTTCAACAATTCATTTTAATTCAATGGTGAAACATCCACACCATACGAATGTATAAGAAGATCAAACACCTCACCTCACAACACCACGAAACAACTAGTTCTATTGAAACAAAACTCCTAATCTTCCTAAACCTTGTTCTTGCCATAATGAAAAGATAATCATGTAATCTGACATACTTTGCACCCCACCAAAAGGGAGAAAATCTACAGAACTAATGGAGCAATAAAGCCGACAAGAAGTCAATAAAATCTTGTGCGGCACAGTTCATCGAAGAAATGTCAAAAACTCTACATAGAGCACTAACAGCCCAACAGCAACACAATACTTGCTTAACCCATGTCACTATACTTCATTCAGCATCTCAACTAAGAAAAATATCCAACTACTAAAGTTAACCTACACATAATATGAGTCTTCATCTATTGTAGTTCAGAAACTTACATTTCATTCTATCATATGATGCACTCAGAGTACCAGACATAAAGGGCCAATACTAACCCCGTAATCCTTCACACGTTTGGCAAACATCCCAAGCTGATGTAAAAACCACATCATTTAGGAATAGGTGAATAACCACACACAACTAACTTTAGGCTAGGCAATGACTTCATTCAAACCAATAGATAAGTGGTCCAACAATGGCTCCACAAACATGCATCGGGAAGAGAACCATCAAATCCTCAACGTATTAATACATAATCAATGGATCAAGAAAAATCAAAGATTTATTCTACAATTATCATGACTAACATGAAACCACTTTAAACCACATCTAGGCTTTGTGGCTACTAAAACACACGATAGAAGAGAGACATGTAAGCCATTCTGGCTATGTAAAGACTTCCCCCAAAATCCATATACAAGTACCAATATTCATTTCTTTCAGAACTGGTTTCTCAACATAAACAATCATTCTTTGCAAAGAAAGTTGGAGCTATCCACCAACCGCTCAACAACTTAAATTCAAATTGATGATTACCTTGTACCCCAAAACACGCAATTCACAGTCCTCTTAGAAACATCCTCAGTCAAGCATATATAACAATATTATTGTAATAAAACTCAACCATGAAAAACATAGTGAAAACAACATAGGCATACTTGTATATCACAAGCATAATAACAACTTCATTCTCACAAATGACCAGCAATATCTACCGCATTAATAAAACAATATCAAAATTTCAGAAATAAATTACATCAAGCATTAAGCCATAAACAACTTACCACATCACCGTAAAGGAATCGGGAGGGGTGAAATTATTGTCATCTGCACTTCAAAGTCACTAATATATATCAAAGATACTTGAACCCATACCCTTCCTATATGTGCAAGTGTGTCAAATTTATCTTCAAATTGCCAAGAATCTAAAGCCTAAGCTTTGATATCAACTGTAACACCCCGGGATCCACAAACACCCCAGAATGCTACTAAACTACACATCTAACATTCATATATAAAATTTCGACAGTGTCTCCTTTGAAAATTGCATATACGGGGAAGCAACAAAGTATAAATAGATATCATGATAAGAAAACATAATAGACATTAATAATCTGCTAGCAATGGGAAGACGACCATAACGACATGAACTGAATTAACCAGTGTGCATGACTAGTTAAAACAAACATCCTTTGACAAGAAGTTTCTAATTAAATCATGACTGCGCCTGGGCAGCGTTATTATGAGAGTGAAGGTGTATGTGCTGCTACTTCCCACTCCCCTTGATGAGCAACAAGCACCTGCATTGAGTAATGCAAGAGTGAGATGAAACATCTCAGCAAGCTAATTGTTTTGACGAGATATTTAAACCACATTGAATTAATCAACATTTTAAAAGAATCACAATCAAGATCAGAAATACTTGTAGATATAGAACTCAGTAGTCACAATATAACCAATACCATCTCATTTCCTCGAACAACCACAATAGGTTGTATAACACTTCTCTGCATCAACAATACCTGCAAATATCACTTCGATGTATGCATAGGAATGCAATGTGTAGGTCCTCTATCTTCATACCTCTGAGGGTATAAAACCACATCATCTGCAAATATCACTTCAATGTATGCATATGAATGCAATGCATATGTCCTCTGCCTTCATACCTCTAAGGGTATGAAGCCGCATCGTACCCATCCTCGGGCAACGTACGATGCTAAGTTGTACCGGTACGGTCGGACCATAGGTCACGACAAAACTCCAGATGCAAATGAGTCATGCAATGTATATGGCATGCTGCATTTATCAATAAATTTCACTTCCTTTACATACAATACAAACCTCAAATAATATTTTATCTGCCTTCAGATACAATGCAATCCTCAAATAATACTTCGTATGCCTTTAGATACAATGCAAACCTCAAATAAGACTTCATCTGCCTTCAGGGGTGTGAATTAATCTCATGGGTCATACTTGAACCATAATAATCATCAATATATGATAGAGCATCAACATAATACAATCAAGTAAAACATCATCATAGAGTTCAATTATGAAACAATCCAATAATTCTGCATATTAGAGTGTAGGTGATAGAAATAACAGGTCAAAACGATAGCAACCACCGCTACATTCACTTGCCTTCATCGAAGAAGAAAAATGTACTAGGCATGATCTGGAGTGTAGCCACCTGCTAGCGGGCATAAAACTTAGTACAAATATTTCACAAACATTTGCCAACAATCAACAAAACACTCCTACACTTGAAACCAAGACCTAGTGGAAAGACTCCCACCCTGAACCACATGCTATACAGCAGCAGCGCTGTTTGTTAATTTTGTATCTTTAAAATTAAAACATTGGTGATATCAAACAAATACTCTAAGAGTATCTACACAAAACAATCTAAGACTTCGGTATTCAATGGATAATTAAATTCTGCCAACAATAAATTCTAAAACATCTGACAAGATAACTGACTGAATCTGTTTTAGACAGCAGCCTAGTTAACTTCAAAATTCGATATCTCTCAAACTACTAAACCAAAAATTATGAAATTTTGCTGGCAGTAAGAACTTTTATCCCTATACAAAAGTCTCCATAGTTGGAAGAGCCAATTCGGCCATTTACTAGATGAAACCCACCAGTGAACAGACCCACTCATTTTTGTCACGCAAACAGAAACAGTCACAGTAAAACAAACATAACTGGAGTTTTACAAATCATATGAATGCACTCTTTAACAATCTGGAAAGCTTATAAAATTATCTACAACTTCTTTTACCAACCCACAGTTTAATTCTGTTGATAAAATTGCCTAACTCTTAAGAGAACAGATTCTGCATAGAATTATGAGACTGAAAAACTGCTATAATCAAACTGTCATAACTTTCTGTTCTGATGTCCGATTGAGGTGTTCTTCGCGGCCAAGGAAAGATCTACAAATTATATACGACTAATATATAGACTTTTTATTTTTTTTGAGGCCACTAAGATCACGGAAAACTGGTATTAACAGAAACTGTCGAATCTGCCATTCTGCAGAAATTAAATTCGAAATCAAAACATAACCCCACACCTAATCCAACCTCTAATCCTTCAATCCACATGATCCACAACCTCCAAAAGCACATAATTATAGGGAGAAACAAGGATCCCATCCTTACCTAGGGTTTCCCCAAGAAAATCTGCAAGAGATGGGGGTAGAACATCTCCTTGATCCTCTCTTCCTCTTCAATCCATCTTGCTCCTCCTCTTCTCGATCCTTGCTGCGTGGGGGGAGATCTAGAGGGAGGAGGAAGTAGTGGAGGGTGGCTGCAAGGGGAAGGGGGAGGGGCGGCCAAGGGTGGGGAAAAGGGGGGTTGGCGGCCAAGAAAAGGGAAAAATAGGGGGGCGACCACTAGGGTTTTGTGGGAGAAAGAAACGACGCCTCAGATGTCTCTTGACTTTGCATCCAACGGCCCACAACTCTTTCCCCACATCCACGCACTGAACATCAACCTTTGGCAACATTTTTTTAGGATATTACACTCTACCCCCCTTAAAAAGAATTCGTCCTCGAATTCGACCACTCCAAGCAAAACACCCAAGGTACCCCATATAGCACCACCATTCGAAACATGGGTCCATTATTGGTCTTAATTAACACAAGAACTTCTACCTTGGACTAATTGTCTAAGGAAACTACACAACCTGACATCAAGCATGAACCAACATGTAATGAAGCTCAAACCAAGTCATAGATGCAATCAACACTACGATTTCACAACATCGAATTTGGATGCAGCCATACATCAGCATCAATGTCTTAAAACGTCACTCTTTTATGAAGGGGTAATATGCACTAAGCACAACCTTTACCAACTTCAACAGTTCATTTTAATTCAATGGTGAAACATCCACACCAGATGAATGTATAAGAAGATCAAACACCTCACCTCACAGCACCACGAAACAAGTAGTTCTATTGAAACAAAACTCCTAATCTTCCTAAACCTTGTTCTTGCCATAATGAAAAGATAATCATGTAATCTAACATACTTTGCACCCCACCAAAAGGGAGAAAATCTATAGAACTAATGGAGCAATAAAACCGACAAGAAGCCAATAAAATCTTGTGCGGCACAGTTCATCGAAGAAATGTCAAAAACTCTACATAGAGCACTAACAGCCCAACAACAACACAATACTTGCTTAACCCATGTCACTATACTTCATTCAGCATCTCAACTAAGAAAAATATCCAACTACTAAAGTTAACCTACACATAATATGAGTCTTCATCTATTGTAGTTCAGAAACTTACATTTCATTCTATCATATGATGCACTCAGAGTACCAGACATAAAGGGCCAATACTAACCCCGTAATCCTTCACACATTTGGCAAACATCCCAAGCTGATGTAAAAACCACATCATTTAGGAATAGGTGAATAACCACACACAACTAACTTTAGGCTAGGCAATGACTTCATTCAAACCAATAGATAAGTGGTCCAACAATGGCTCCACAAACATGCATCGGGAAGAGAACCATCAAATCCTCAACGTATTAATACATAATCAATGGATCAAGAAAAATCAAAGATTTATTCTACAATTATCATGACTAACATGAAACCACTTTAAACCACATCTAGGCTTTGTGGCTACTAAAACACACTATAGAGGAGAGACATGTAAGCCATTCTGGCTATGTAAAGACTTCCCCCAAAATCCATATACAAGTACCAATATTCATTTCTTTCAGAACTGGTTTCTCAACATAAACAATCATTCTTTGCAAAGATAGTTGGAGCTATCCACCAACCGCTCAACAACTTAAATTCAAATTGATGATTACCTTGTACCCCAAAACACGCAATTCACAGTCCTCTTAGAAACATCCTCAGTCAAGCATATATAACAATATTATTGTAATAAAACTCAACCATGAAAAACATAGTGAAAACAACATAGGCATACTTGTATATCACAAGCATAATAACAACTTCATTCTCACAAATGACCAGCGATATCTACCGCATTAATAAAACAATATCAAAATTTCAGAAATAAATTATATCAAGCATTAAGCCATAAACAACTTACCACACCACCGTAAAGGAATCGGGAGGGGTGAAATTATTGTCATCTGCACTTCAAAGTCACTAATATATATCAAAGATACTTGAACCCATACCCTTCCTATATGTGCAAGTGTGTCAAATTTATCTTCAAATTGCCAAGAATCTAAAGCCTAAGCTTTGATACCAACTGTAACACCCCGGGATCCACAAACACCCCAGAATGCTACTAAACTACACATCTAACATTCATATATAAAATTTCGATAGTGTCTCCTTTGAAAATTGCATAAACGGGGAAGCAACAAAGTAAAATAGATATCATGATAAGAAAACATAATAGACATTAATAATCTGCTAGCAATGGGAAGACGACCATAACGACATTAACTGAATTAACCAGTGCGCACGACTAGTTAAAACAAACATCCTTTGACAAGAAGTTTCTAATTAAATCATGACTGCGCCTGGGTAGCGTTATTATGAGAGTGAAGGTGTATGTGCTGCTACTTCCCACTCCCCTTGATGAGCAACAAGCACCTGCATTGAGTAATGCAAGAGTGAGATGAAACATCTCACAAGCTAATTGTTTTGACGAGATATTTAAACCACATTGAATTAATCAACATTTTAAAAGAATTACAATCAAGATCAGAAATACTTGTAGATATAGAACTCAGTAGTCACAATATAACCAATACCATCTCATTTCCTCGAACAAACACAATAGGTTGTATAACACTTCCCTGCATCAACAATACCTGCAAATATCACTTCGATGTATGCATAGGAATGCAATGTGTAGGTCCTCTATCTTCATACCTCTGAGGGTATAAAACCACATTATCTGCAAATATCACTTCAATGTATGCATATGAATGCAATGCATATGTCCTCTGCCTTCATACCTCTAAGGGTATGAAGCCGCATCGTACCCCTCCTCGGGCAACGTACGATGCTAAGTTGTACCGGTACGGTCGGACCATAGGTCACGACAAAACTTCAGATGCAAATGATTCATGCAATGTATATGGCATGCTGCATTTATCAATAAATTTCACTTCCTTTAGATACAATACAAACCTCAAATAATACTTTATCTGCCTTCAGATACAATGCAATCCTCAAATAATACTTCGTATGGCTTTAGATACAATGCAAACCTCAAATAAGACTTCATCTGCCTTCAGGGGTGTGAATTAATCTCATGGGTCATACTTGAACCATAATAATCATCAATATATGATAGAGCATCAACATAATACAATCAAGTAAAACATCATCATAGAGTTCAATTATGAAAGAATCCAATAATTCTGCATATTAGAGTGTAGGTGATAGAAATAACAGGTCAAAACGATAGCAACCACCGCTACATTCACTTGCCTTCATCGAAGAAGAAAAATGTACTAGGCATGATCTGGAGTGTAGCCACCTGCTAGCGGGTATAAAACTTAGTACAAATATTTCACAAACATTTGCCAACAATCAACAAAACACTCCTACACTTGAAACCAAGACCTAGTGGAAAGACTCCCACCCTGAACCACATGCTATACAGCAGCAGCGCTGTTTGTTAATTTTGTATCTTTAAAATTAAAACATTGGTGATATCAAACAAATACTCTAAGAGTATCTACACAAAACAATCTACAACTTCAATATTCAATGGATAATTAAATTCTGCCAACAATAAATTCTAAAACATCTGACAAGATAACTGACTGAATCTGTTTTAGACAACAGCCTAGTTAACTTCAAAATTCGATATCTCTCAAACTACTGAACCAAAAATTATGAAATTTTGCTGGCAGTAAGAACTTTTATCCCTATACAAAAGTCTCCATAGTTGGAAGAGCCAATTCGGCCATTTACTAGATGAAACCCACCAGTGAACAGACCCACTCATTTTTGTCACGCAAACAGAAACAGCCACAGTAAAACAAACATAACTGGAGTTTTACAAATCATATGAATGCACTCTTTAACAATCTGGAAAGCTTATGAAATTATCTACAACTTCTTTTACCAACCCACAGTTTAATTCTGTTGATAAAATTGCCTAACTCTTAAGAGAACAGATTCTACACAGAATTATGAGACTGAAAACTGCTATAATCAAACTGTCATAACTTTCTGTTCTGATGTCCGATTGAGGTGTTCTTTGCGGCCACGGAAAGATCTACAAATTATCTACGACTCATTATAGACTTTTTATTTTTTTGAGGCCACTAAGATCACGGAAATCTGGTATGAACAGAAACTATCGAATCTGCCATTCTGCAGAAATTAAATTCGAAATCAAAACCTAACCCCACACCTAATCCAACCTCTAATCCTTCAATCCACATGATCCACAACCTCCAAAAGCACATAATTATAGGGAGAAACAAGGATCCCATCCTTACCTAGGGTTTCCCCAAGAAAATCTGCAAGAGATGGGGGTAGAACATCTCCTTGATCCTCTCTTCCTCTTCAATCCATCTTGCTCCTCCTCTTCTCGATCCTTGCTGCGTGGGGGAAGATCTAGAGGGAGAAGGAAGTAGTGGAGGGTGGCTGCAAGGGGAAGGGGGAGGGGCGGCCAAGGGTGGGGAAAAGGGGGGGTTGGCGGCCAAGAAAAGGGAAAAATAGGGGGGCGACCACTAGGGTTTTGTGGGAGAAAGAAACGACGCCTCAGATGTCTCTTGACTTTGCATCCAACGGCCCACAACTCTTTCCCCACATCCACGCACCGAAGATCAACCTTTGGCAACATTTTTTTAGGATATTACGAACTCAAACATTGCAAACAACACCATCACATGGTTGTTATTATTATAGGCATAGTATTATAGAGGTGTTCATCGTCTAACGCAAAAACTAACTTATTACAATGTAAAAAATCTATAGCAGCCTGGTGATGGATACTGGTTCTCGCGGATCCTCTTGTGGGGAGGGGACAACGCCATGGCAGGGATTTGAGCTTCAGGGGGATCCCTTCCTTCTAGTTGAGCTTCCAGGGCTGCAATCCTTGCGTGTGCATCCTCCAGCTCCAAGTGTACCCTAGAGAGGTCTAGGGTAGCACTATCCAGGTCGGTGTTAAGACCTGCCACCACACCAGCTAGGGTGTTGAGGCGATCTTCTTCAGCTCCACCTGGAACAATGCTGGTCTGGCTTTCTCCACGAAGACGCAGAGGGAGATGTTTGTACTTCGTGTTGTGCAGCTCCTGCCGGTAGGTGTGGCTGAGGGACCATAGAGTTTGCCTAGCAGCATCGCTGACCGAAGCAGCGTAGGTGGATAGCGGTGTCAGAGACTCATGAGCTGACAGAGTCCTGAACCCTCTATCACTTGCATCCATCACCCTAACATGAATGCGAGTGATGTAGTAGCAAGCCCGAGGGGGTTCGCACACTTGCCTGGTCTCATACAGGGGTCGAACATAGGTTCCCAACACATGCAAAACATCCTGCAGTAGGTTAGAGAAGTGCCCTGTCTCGAACATTGATGTATAATGTTCGGTGACAGGCCATAACCCCACGTAGTGGTCCTGCTGTTCATCGTTGGCTTCCTCGTTTATGTTCTCTTCTTCTTCTTCTTCGTCGTCGTCGTCTTCATCATCATCACCAGAGTCGTCCGGGTCATCGCCTCCGGGAGCAGAGGCTTGGACTGCTGGTGCTGGCGATGCTGACGATGACGATCTAGCAGTGAAGGCTACTGATTCTGCCAACGGGGTGGGCGTAGGCAGAAACTCCTCTGAGCTATACTCCAGAATAACTCTGTTCTCCACACGAATGCAAGGGAGATCCACAGGGATTTCTTTGATTACCACTAGGTAGACGGGAATTTGTCGTGGCAGAGGGATGTAGTTGGTGTTGGTTCGGGTGGTTTGGATTGTACGCACCATCTACAAGGGAAAATGTCAACTTAGTTAATATTTAAAGAGGTACGATTAATAAAATAAATTTGTAAGAACAAAATTAGCATGTTTTGAACAGACTAGGCTTTCCATTTCTAACTAGTCTAACGATCTAGAGTCAGCATAGCTTTGATACCACTTCTGACACACCCGGTTCTGGGGGCAAAACCGAATGCATAGCATATGTGCGTCAGAATCCATTTTCCACACATATGTTGATGTCACAAGTGTAATATATCAAAAGACAATGCAATAAAGGCGTAAAGAGAGTAGAGTAACTTTATTACATCATCCGGATCATAGTATCTTAAACAAGTATCATTATCAAAGTATGGCAGAATTAAACATGGGCACTCTTCCATAGGAAGGTGACTGGCGCATCGTTAGACTCAAAATTCATCAACGTCATCTGCGAAGTCTTCGTCATCACCCTCTGATCAAAATATTAGCAAGGGTGAGCTCACTTATGGTCGGGGCTCAGCAAGTGGGGGAAATAATGCAAAGTTAACAAGGTAGGCTATGGATAAGCAGTAAGCATTTTAGTTGGTCAATATTTTATTAGCAACATTGTCTTACTAATAAGTGTGTCTCAAATATCCCAATTAATCAAAGGCATAAAATTATATCTTAAAACACTTAGTGAAATCACTTAAGCAAACCACTGGTGGATCATTGGATCACGATTTATTTTCCATCTTTAAGTTCAATTATCGTGTGAGAGTCCAGGTTGCTCTTAACTGTGAGCACGGCTGACATATCAAATTTACACTCTGTATAGGTGGTACAACTTTACCCACAAGCCGTGTATCCCTTCTAACCTGGGCTGATCGGACCCATAAACACTTCCTAGGTGAATGGCTAGGGATCCACTATGAGGCTTTCACAAAATATCCTTAGTACAAAGCCACCCGCTAAGGTTTCCACGTCAGTATTGATGGCCCTCTGGGTGAGGTAACTTAGCCAAGACTACCACCCCATGTTAACATGAGCTGCCACCAAACCACTGCTCCCCCCTCTTGCCCATCTTTCAGGTAGGGTTGCTATGCACTAAGTCTATAGAGCTAATTACCAAAGCCAGAGCCATTATAGCACTTGGGGTTGCACTGTTATCCTAGGTGGTCACTCTATGTTCCATTTAATACAAAATATTCTTGTTTAACCATCGGGTTAACATCATAAATAAAAATTCATTTCCGGAACATAGTATCATTGAAAGAGTGACATCATATTTATCAAGTTGAGCAGTAGAAAAATTGCTAAGCATAGTATTTATCCTAGGGTAATTAAGGAATAAGGTTGGTAATTCTAGGAAATTATATTTAGGCAAATCCCATCAAATTATGCAATATCTAAAAAGTAAACATTATTATATGCATTATTTGAGTACAAATAGAAATGCAGAGGGAGAATCCACTTGCCTTGTTCGAACGTATCCTGTGGGTCGTCCTCGAACATGTTTGGTTCGTCTACCCCACATTCAACTTCTAATCATCGATTCGCGTATCGTACATACAAAAGAATACATACGCCAAATAAATAAACATACACCATTACATGGGTAACATTCACCATTACATAAATAATCACATACCACGCAACGATACTTGTAAATAAGGTCTAAATCATAACTATTTTATTAATCCACTAGATTTTCCACTTTGAGTTATCATTGGTGAAAATATATTAGCAGTGACTACGAAGCTAGTTTATCTAATGTAAGGCAGATAAAATGACTTATCAAACTTTACGGATTTATGATTAATAATAATCCTTTGGGTTTTATCATTTCCTTTCTAAACAGAAATTATACGCATTACTAAAATGTTTATTTATAAATCACATAACATGAATATTCTAAGAATTAATGTAAATTACTAATTTTGGACTTTAGTACCATAATCATAATTATTTTGACATAAATAGATATTTTACTAATTCTAAGTAATTAAGTGCTATACGTATGAACACATTTATCATGACTAGTAAAAATCTAAATTTTAACATGACCAAGAAGATGGGGCCCAGTACCTCTTTTTTTTGCTTATATTAGTAAAACTTATACTTAATACCGTTTTATGTGCTAAAATGAGAAGTTAGTCGCAAACGTTTCTAGTACTTAATCACAAAATCTAAGAATTGTGACATAACCTACTTATGTTTCGAATTATAAAAATAATATCCATATCCAAAATACTATTACCGGGGTTGGTTCACAATTACATGTATACTTCGGGGATTAATACAAAAGATTTTTGGACTTCTTTTACATACATTTGTACTGCAGAAAATACAGGAATAATTTACAGAAAATCAGAGGGCCAAAATGAAAAATGACTTACTTCTACCTTGAGCTCGTGCTCGTGTGCAGGGAAGAGCTCGGCAAGGGGGGGTCGGTCGAGCAAGGGAGCGGGTGAAGCGCCCCAATCCTCTGGGACTCAAATGTGATACAATTACTAGTCCCAGGAGGCGAGTAAACACATTTATACATCAGATGATTCCAGATCTGCTTAAACGAGATAAACCTATAAAGGTGGCGATCAACTTTAACAGTTGGTCCACAACTCGGGACATATCATCAGAGTGGGGCTGAAGCAGCCCGATATACGCAGCGAAGCAAATCAGCAGTCCAACAGCCACAGGCAAGGTTGGGAACAGACGTAACTCTTACTCGATCAGTGATCTCCTTCTCTAAAAAACAACAAATAAGCAAGGGTGAGTACTTACGTACTCAGCAGCCCACCTTCACCCACGAAATGGGGAAATCAGATATAATGCATGGAGTATGTGGAGCTCAGGAGATTTTGCAGAAAGAGCAATATTTGATGCAGGGTTATTTTGTAAAATATTTTATATTTTTCAAAGCACATCCTCTCCCAAAGGAGCAGGAAGTTTTTCAATATAGAACAAAATCCCTTGGACTAAACCATCCAGGTATCTCAACAGTTTCCCACTAGTTTTCTTTTTCAAAAACAGCTACTGGACTTCCCGTCCACCATAGCTCACGGCTCAACCGCCGGACCTTTTAAAAAGCATTTTTGGAAAACAAAACACTAATTGTCAAATCCATGCCATGACTCATCCATATCCGTGGACGCGGACTATTCAAATAGGTTTTCAAACTCTGCGCAGAGGTGTACACTTTACCCACTAGTCCGATTTCTGCAATCTCACCGTCGTGAGATCTGAATGCCGAATCTCTCTCTTTGCTTGCACGTCCTTACCTTAGCGATTATACTGGAAGGAGTCAGGCCACCACCATGCCCAAACCGAACAAAACATTCCCCTTCCTTATCCTCCCAGTGCTCACCAGCCATCATAACCCTGGGGTTCGAACCATACAAGTTCAGAATGAGCGACCGCCCATACAGTCTCGAGTGGTTGTACTTGATAAGAGTATAGGTAAGGAATGATGACAAACCAGTCCTTAGGCGAGAGGGACAATCCTTCATGCTCACACCTAAACCAGCTGAGCCATGACCTTAGGCCCTTCCCTAAACCAGGGAGTCCCTGATCATCCCTCTCAAGGGTGATAAGGGTGACAACCCTTCATCATACCCATTTTGAAAAGAATTTTCTTTTGAAAACTCACACCTTTTCTCAAATCATTTGTGACAAAGATATCAAGGAGTATAAAGATTGATTGCGGCAAAAGGCTACGTGGCGATAATAACTTGTCTCAAAATCATATCATACATAAAATAACAGGCTGAGGGTTGTGGTTGAAAAAGCATAGGTAATTTATGCATCAAAGGGATCCAGTGAGCTTGTCGTTGCTTAACCAGCGAAAGGGTGAGAGCTCGCGGAACTGGCTTCTGGCTCCACTATCTGGCGTAGACTTGCAGATCTGGCCTTCACGAGACGGCACGAACGCTCTGATAACTATGCAACATGAACAAGCAAACATACGAACCAGCAAGTATATCAACAAATATTTGGTATAGTGGTCAAAATGGCGATATATGGATGGGTAGAGTCTTGTGCAGAATCTGTGTCATGTGGTGTTGTGATATTACTGGTGGTGGAGTGGAGATGCTTACCAGAAGGGTGGATTGGAGGCGAAGCGACACTATGTGTGTAGCCGGCGGAGCGGGGTAACTGAGTGGGTGGGGTGTTTGCCTTGGCTAAGGGTGTTGAGTGTGTGGAGAGGGAGAGGGTAGTTGGGTGTATTTATGGTTGGGTGTATGTGGTGTAGTACAGTAGAGTTCACTGTTGGTGAGAATAGTGACAAATGAGTCGTCTGACTTAGTCTGAATAGGGAAATTATAGGTAGAATATGGGACAAGAGTATTTTGGGAGTTTTCTGGAATATGAACCATGCTTAAGGGATGACATGGTTGGATAGGGAATAATTTGATAAGAATTTAGAAACAAGAATTATTGGAACCTGAGTTTGGAAGCCTGGTTCGAAAGAATCTCAAAGTTAAGCGTGCTCAACTTGGAGAAATCTGGGATGAGTGACCAGATGGGAAGTTCTTACGGAAAGGAAATTCACAGTCACCGAAGTTCATATGACTGGAATATTGGTCTGGTAGGTCTTAGGTGAACTGGACAGCATGATGGATGAGTAGTTGAAATTTGGGGTGATCGGATGATCGATGAATAGTAACGATGAATAGTAATGATGAATAGTAACGATGAATAGTCATTTGAACGAACGATGAATAGGAACTATGAACGAACGGTCGAATGATCAGACGAACGAACGATCGGAATTTCGGCAGTATAACGGCTGAACAAAGATTATTTGGACGAACGAACGATGAATAGGGACCATGAACGAACGATGAACGATGAATAGGAACTATGAACAAACAGACGAACGATCGAATGATCGGGCGAACGAACGATCGGAATTTCGACAGCATAACAGCTGAACAAAGATTATTTGGACGAACGAACGAACGATGAATAGGGACTATGAACGAACGATGAACGATGAATAGGAACTATGAACGAACGATGAACGATGAATAGGAACTATGAACAAACAAACGAACGATCGAATGATCAGACGAACGAACGATCGGAATTTCGGCAGCATAACGGTTGAACAAAGATTATTTGGACGAACGAATGGACGAACGATCGAACGATCGGACGAACGAACGAACGATCAGACGAACGAACGAACCATGAACGATCGGACGAACGATCAAACGATCGAACGAACGAACAAACTAAGAACAAGTGGACGAACGATCAAAGAACGACCGAACAATCCTTGTGCTAGTGTGTGCTTGTGTGGGAGATGGAGTGGGCGTGTGGGGGGAGGGAGAGAGTTGCCATGAAATGGCTTGGGGTGGTGTTGGGGGCCTTCGGCTTCTGAAGGTCCTCAAAAATATGATTTAACAATGTTTCTGGAGTATTATACATGAACAGGTACCTTCAGACTTAGGACAAAACTACAGTGTGAAGAAGCACAAAGAATACGAAGGATGGCGCAGAGCCGAAACTATGCGCAGGGGAGCTTCGACGTGATAACAGAAAAGGGAACCGACTTAAAAGGGAAAAGGCTATTTAGACCCCGATGGACTATTATAGAGTTATTAGCAAATGTAAAGGGCATGGGTGTAATTTTACATGGGCTGCGTCCCGTGCCTATAAATAGATGAACAGTGCCCACGTACTGTTCACGCTGACAGGGCATTCACTTTTGCGTCACGCTTGTACTTTTACCTTCTTTCAAGTCGAAGGTACCTTTGTAATTTGTTATTATTTCTATTTTTCCCTAATAATTAAATAGAAATGTGTTGGTGGTAATAAATGACTGTTGGTATTGTCTTTTATATCCCATATGTTTCTTTCCTTGTTTATATGTTGCTTTGACGAAGGTACGTCCTTCACAACCTTCGTCCGAAAATCATTATCTCTCAAAGGGATATAATGCTTCGAAGGACGAAGGACTTTAACGTTTAACATTCTCTGTGTTGCCTTGTTCTTGACTCATAGCATTTGAGAACAAGTCCCCAACATTGGCGCCCACCTCCGGTGAACCCTTTCCGACCACCTTCGGCAAGCATTGACCTTCGTCATGCCGCCAAAGAAAGCTTCAGCAACAGGGGCTGCCGCTCTGAAGCCGGTGGACCCGAACCAGGAGACCCTTTCTCTTCGGGAGGCCCGAAGCCAGAAGAGGAAGGCCACCAGTCCAATGCCTCAGGAGGACGACTTGGACCAAAAAATCAGAAATATGGAGATGCTTCATCAGCAAGTGCAACGGAAGAAGGAAAAGATGGCTCAGTTAGCTGACCTGCAAAGGCAGATAGACGAAGCCTCTGAAGAAGTTCGTCATCTTGCTCAGGATGAGCAAAACCGAAGGCCCCAGCACAGAGAGCTTCACCAAGAGGGCTTCGTCAACGAAGATGACTGGTATGAGGATTTCCATCATGGAAATTTTGCCTTTGATGATGCTTCTCCTCTGTCAGCAGAACTGCAGGCTACACCTTGGCCCCCGTCTTACAAACCACCTCAGCTCCCCATGTATGACAGACACTCAGATCTGAAGCAATTTCTGATGAGCTACGAAGCAACCATATCTTCATATGGTGGCAACACTACAGTCATGGCAAAATCCTTCGTCATGGCAGTCAAAAATGTTGCACAAACCTGGTACTCCTCTCTTCGGCCAGGAACAATCACATCATGGCAGAAGCTGAAGGACATGCTGATCACTAGTTTCCAAGGGTTTCAGACGAAGCCGGTTACTGCTCAAGCTTTGTTCCAGTGCACGCAGGATCACGAGGAATACCTTCAGGCGTATGTTCGAAGGTTCTTGCGTTTGAGGGCACAAGCGCCAATAGTGCCCAATGAGATTGTCATTGAGGCCATGATCGAGGGGCTTCGGCCAGGACCTTCGGCCCAATACTTCGCCAGGAAACCCCCTCAGACCTTGGAAAAACTGCTTCAGAAGATGGATGAATACATCCGCGCTGATAATGACTTTCATCAAAGAAGGGAGGAAGCTTATAGGTTCTCCGAAATAACCAGGGGCTTCGGAGGGAGACTCCACCCTAGGCATGTCAGATCAATTCATTCCACTCAGAATGACGACAGGGGAAGTCAGCAACAGAGGCCGCAATATTCCTCTTAGGCTTCGGGGCAGCAACAGAGCTATCCTCGGCCCCCAGCTCCAAGGGGCAGAGGCGCCAGGGGCTTCGGAGGAAGGTTTGGGGATCAGCCCAGGAAAATTTATTGCCTATTCTGCGGTGAGGACAAGGGCCATACCACCAGGATGTGCCATGTCACCATCCAGAAACAAAAAAGAGATAGCAGAAGTTGCAGCCCAATAGAGCCAGCCAAAGCAAGTTATGCATACTGCTTTGTACCACTCACCGTACATTCCAGAGTATGTGAGTAACCATTCTACAGCTTTTGTTGCTTCGGCAAGCCAATCTCAGGCATCTTGGCAACAACTTCCACCTCCACCACCAATACAACGAGGCCAGCAGCCAGAAGGGAGCCAGCACACTCATCAACAACGAGACATCAGAGAGGAGTCCGAAGCTCGTACAGTCAACAGTATTGTACCAGTGTCGAAGCACATCTACTAGAAGATATCCTGCTGCTGAAATAGTTCTTGCATTCGTTATCATTTTCTTTTTAATAAGGAACAATCATTGAAAGCCTAAGTTTTTCTTGTCATTCTCAATTTCTTGTAACAGCTTCGTTTTTGTCATAGTGAAAATATATCTTATACACAGACTTACGGAATCCAAAAAGTTGCCGAAGCATGAAAACTCGTTCTTAAGAGCTCGTGGCTACAAAAAGTATCTCCGAAGCTACAAAAAAGTTGTTCTATGGAACACAGTGTAAGTTTGCTGAAGTTACAAAAAGACGTTCCTAAGGGAGCGCAGCGTAAGTTTTCTGCTCAAAAGTCGTTCCAAAGGGAATGCAGAGCTTACAGCGAAAAATAAACACTAATTCCGCCAAAGTATAAGGCGAAGCACGAAAAGTCAATGCGAATACCGCCGAAGTAAAAGGCGAAGAAGCTCCTAAGGGAGGCTTACAGCGAAAAGTCAGTGCTGACACACCGAAAAATAAGCGGTGAAGCCAAAAAATAAACGGCAAAAAGATTGTGTGCTCTACTATGGGAATGTGTGTGTATCTTCGGCACAAATATCATGTTGCATAGCATAACATCATTACATCATTTGCATGGTACATCATATTGCATCAATGGCGCAAGAAGGGGATACAATGTTGATCTTCGGAGATTGTTTCGAAGAAGCAGTGCCAAGGCACAAAATAAGTTTTGAAGAAGTACCGCTTCGTCAACTCTAATATGAAAAGGAGATCTATTGCTTACGAAGCATAACGTTTTTACGAAGATTGGATGTTTTTTACGAAATATGGATATCCTTCACGAAGCATGAAAAGAAGGGAAGGTGTTTTTTCGCCGAAGGCTCAAAAACGGTATGTATGTAAAGTTTCATGCATCGTAAAGAATTGGGTTACAAGCAGCTCATATATTACATTCAAAATTATAAAAATACTACACACTTTGTTCAGCAAATATTACATTCCAAATGTTTTTACAATAGCAGCTATTCTTCTTTTAAAACTACTTCTGCAGCTTCGTTTAACAGTTGAGAAATAGCTTTATCCAAAATAGCTTCGGCCATTTTAGTGATTTCTTCCTCTCTCTTTGCTTCTGGGTCGGCCGTTGGCTCGAAGGGCTCCGGGGGAGGAGATAGCTCAGCTGTGAATACAAAACATAAGTAAGTTCGAAGTCACAAAAATAAAACACAAAGTCAAAAGCAATTAAGCAATACCTATCCGCATTTCAAGTTCCGCAGCTTTCTCAGCTGCCTTCGTCGCTTCTTTTGCATCATGAGAATCTTTTTCACTCTTTTTTATTATCTCATGCGACATCTCTCGGCCGCCATTTTCCCAGATGTCAGTGAAGAATTTCCCGCCAACTAAGCTTGCTTCGGTCGAGGGGTCTTTTGTATCTTCAATAGATAAGGTAGCTTCGGTTTGGGCCAAAGCTTTCACGTGGTCACAGCCTAGTTTCTCCAAAATAGCCACGATTCCCCTGGCACCTGAGAAGGCGCAGACATCCCCGCGACCACTCAAAATTTCTTCAAAGGCTTCAACTTCGTTGCTGATCCAATCAACTGGGCCTTCAGGATCGCCCCTTACGAAGTTGTCCTCGCTAGAGAATGCGCCAACGTTGGCGAAGCTAGATTTTATTTTTTGCACACATTCTATGGATTTTTCGTAGCATTTCTCTTTTGAAGACCAAAGTTCTACAACTGTCTTCTCCCATTAATTTTTCCAATAGTTACTGGCGTCTCGGTCAGCTTCGACAATTGTACACTTTAACTTCGCTTCAGCTAACTGTTTCTGAAGGTTTTCAATTTCGCACTTCTGGGCTTCAGCTTGGGCTTTGGAAGTAGCTTCGTCTTCTTTTATTTTATTTAGCAATGAGTCTAATATTTATCTTTCTCAAGACCTTCGTTCCTTAGCTTGATTACTTCAGAACGAAGGTTGTTTAAGGCCATGGTACATCCCTCGTCTTCAGCGCTTTTTTGTGCCCTGAGGGCGTTGCTAAGAATAAGGCCCTGGAAAAGGAATGCGGTATTAAGTATAAGCAAATGGAAAAAATTTGCTTTTCAGTAAAATTCATTTTCTCACCTTTAAGCTATTGTATGCTAAGATGTCGGCTAATTCATCTTTTGATAGCACCGAGAGCTCGTCCCCTAGTGTCGGGAATCCGAAGCTTTTGCTCATCTCCCGGCAGACAGAAATCTCCTTGCTGTCTGGGAGACAATACAAGAAGTCTTCTTCTCCGCTGCCGTTGAAAATCAATGCCCCTTCGGATATTTCAATTTTTGGGCATAGAACTGAGCTTCTCGCTTTTCTTTTTCAGTCAACTTTTTCCCCGAAGCATGTCGTAAAATATAATTGAGAGCTTCGGAAAATGCTTCGGGGGTGGCAGTGGCAGTTTCTTCAGCCAAAATTTGTTCTACCGCTTCTGTTTCTTTTTCTCTGGTTTCCAAGGATTTCTCCTTGGCGGGCTCTGAAGGCCCAGCTTCAGTCTCAGCCTGGTGCTTTGTAGCTTCAGCTTCAGAGGTTGTTGTCTCAATTTGCGCTTTTGGAACTTTGGCAATTTTCTTCGGAGTAGAGCTTGAAGACTTTATTGTCTCCAGTACATCTAGAACATTAACCATGCTTTTTCTTTTGGGGGTCATTGCTGGACCTTTTTGGGTTTTTGGCACTTCAACTTCTGCCGAAGGACTTAAATTTTCTGATGTTTTTGTCCCTTCAGCTCTCGGCTCTCCAATTTTTTCAGCCTTCGGCGTTGCAGCCAACTCTTCATTCTTCTGTGTAAGAGCAGGTCCTTTGGCTTCAGTAGCCGTAGAGGTCTCACCACCAAATTCGGGCACTGAGGCCGGTTCGATGAAGCGCGGTCGGTGAGTAAGGACCTTCACCCTTTTCCTCTTTGGCGTGGCCTCACTTAGAGCAACTGAAGCATCACCTTTTCTAGAAGTTGCGCTTTTTCTCTTTTGCCCTTTCAGCGGGTAGTGGTAATCAGGGTACATAAACCCAATAGCATCGAAAACTCTATTCAACCTCTTCTTCTTCCGGCCTCCGAAGGTCACAGATAGCGCGTTATCTTCTGCCTTTGAATATGGTCCAAGCAGTTCGTCGCTTGTAGCTTCGATGCACTTCAGCCAATCATCATCTGGCTCAATAAACTTACCCTCGTATCTGAAGGTGTATTTCAACCTAACCAGTCCACCTTCGTCAGACTTGCTGATAGTTTCCTTTGGCATTTCCCATTGCTCTACAAGCAGCCACACTCTGAAGGCTATGTGCTCCTGGACTAAATCCCTCGTCCCGATGAAAGAACAGACTATGCCGAAGGCCTTTTGGCATTCTTCGGCTGCTTCATCAATTTCCACCTTTGGTTTCCGAAGGCCGAAGCGCTGCCAGACAGGACGCATGATAATATCTTTAATGTCTTCTCGTGCCTTTAAATTGTTTTCACGTAAAACCATTCCTGCATCCAGTCCCTAGGCCATCTTTTCCGAAAGGTTGGCACGGGGCAGCTCGAGCCAGAGCGAGCGACGAAGTTATAGCAGCCAAAATTGTTATGATATTGCTCTTTGCCCCAGGGTTTCGTCTCATATAACAGTTCATGCATACTGCAGAAACTTTTTGCATTTGGCTACAAGCCCTGGCTCCTCACGGCCCAGACGAAGATTCCCATCCTTATGATTGCTTCGGGAGTAATTTGATGAAGGTATACCTGATAGATCTTTAAAACCTCAACCACAAATTTGCTTAAGGGGAACCGAAGCCCAGCTTTAAAAAAGCTTCGGAAGATCACAACTTCATTCTCTTCGGGAGTAGGCACAGTCCTCTCTCCGTCATCTGCCCTCACAGTAGACATGTCTCGAAAATATCTTCCCCTCATGTTATCGAGATGACTCTGTTTAATACTTGATTTTCCGAAGACTGTGTGACTTGGTCGCCACGGTCGATCTTCGGAGTCTTCACCTCCACTCTCCACATCATAACTGTCATTATCACCAGTATCTTCAGATAAACCTTCTAAAATCTCCCTTGTAATCTTCTCCGTATTCGTCTTTGCTATTGACTCAAGAAAGCCAAGATTCTTCTCCTCAGAAAGGCTCAGCTTCGTTTCAGCAACAGCTTTTTTATCTTCAGACATCTTTGGAAATGCTAAAAAACTGCTCTCAAAGCCGAAGCTTGAAAAACCTAAAAAGCCAAACAAGTGTTGGTGCGCAAAAGAGCTAAAAGTTGAGTAAGCAAGAACAGATGGCAAGAAAGCGTGTCAGATGTGCTCGCGGTGTGCTCTTATTTATACGCCCAGTGCATTGCAAGTGGGAGGGCCATGCTTGTCATTGACTGATGCTATTCTAGCAAATGGAAGGTGTTTTTTCGGACCTTCGGCTTAAGGCCTTCGTCCATATCGCAATCTGAATTTATCATTCTAACAAATTAATATTGCGAGGGGCTACTGTTGGGGGCCTTCGGCTTCCGAAGGTCCTCAAAAATATGATTTAACAATGTTTCTGGAGTATGATACATGAACAGGTACCTTCAGACTTAGGACAAAACTACAGTGTGAAGAAGCACAAAGAATACGAAGGATGGCGCAGAGCCGAAGCTATGCGCAGGGGAGCTTCGGCGTGATAACAGAAAAGGGAACCGACTTAAAAGGGAAAAGGCTATTTAGACCCCGATGGACTATTATAGAGTTATTAGCAAATGTAAAGGGCATGGGTGTAATTTTACATGGGCTGCGTCCCGTGCCTATAAATAGATGAACAGTGCTCCCGTACTGTTCACGCTGATAGGGCATTCACTTTTGCGTCACGCTTGTACTTTTACCTTCTTTCAAGTCGAAGGTACCTTTGTAATTTGTTATTATTTCTATTTTTCCCTAATAATTAAATAGAAATGTGTTGGTGGTAATAAATGACTGTTGGTATTGTCTTTTATATCCCATATGTTTCTTTCCTTGTTTATATGTTGCTTTGACGAAGGTACGTCCTTCATAACCTTCGCCCGAAAATCATTATCTCTCAAAGGGATATAATGCTTCGAAGGACGAAGGACTTTAACGTTTAAAATTCTCTGTGTTGCCTTGTTCTTGACTCATAGCATTTGAGAATAAGTCCCCAACAGGTGGCTTGAGAGGAGGCCCTTGCCCCTCTATTTATAGGCTAGGTGGGGGGATTAGGGGGAGGAGGCGAGGATTAGTGGGATGATGCGAGGATTAGTGGGAGATAAGCCTTTTATAAGTGTAATTAGCTCGTAGAGCTCACCGTATGACACCAGAGGCGTACGTATACGTATGAGCATGAGGAAAATTATGGAGAAAATATTTGTGGGGACTTTAAAAATGATTCTAAAGGTATTTCTCAGGAGGAAAATATTTGGAGAATTATCGGTGGAATATTTGGGCAGTATTTCTGGAAAGAATCAGAGGGGATCACTGGGGAAGTATTTGAAGGATATTCTGAAGAGGATATAGACTACTATATTTTATTTGTTGATATCAACTCGCAAACAAACATTTTGAAACAAAATTTAAAATTTATTTTGAATTTAGAGCGAGTTTGAGAAAATTTCAAGATTTGAATTTTTGGGGTGCTACAGCGGGACAGGGGGGTCTCGGCGTCGGGGCGGGGCTATGGCGTGGATGCGGGCGATGAGGCGCGGACGACGAGGCACGGCGCGGCGGTAGTTACCCGGTGAGCTCGACGTGGCAGGGGAGGGAGGAGAGGGAGATCTTGAGCGAGGGGTGGGGAGAGAGAGGCCCAATATGCTATTTTATAGGGGAAGAGGTAGGGATGGCAATTTAATCCGTGGATTTGGATATCCGTCGGATATCCGATCCGACGGATAAGGATATGGATATGTTTTTTGACCCGCGGGTAAGACCCGTATCCGATCCGAGATAAAGTGGGCATGGATTTGGATATTAAATCTTACCCGCGGGTAATCCGTTGGATATCCGAAATTAATCATTAGTCCATTATTGCCAGGATGAACATTATTCTACTATCATTGACTAAAAAATTCAAACAAAGCTACTATAGTGCTAGCTCAAGTGCTCAACACTACACTCGGATCAGATCAATATTGATTTTCATGTATTTGTTTTCATGTTGAGACATGTAGACATGTATTTTTGTCATGTTGAGGATGTTGCTTGTTGAAGGACATGTATATTTGTTTATATTTTTATTAAATTTTAAGTTGTGTATGATGTTGAATTGGGAAGAAATTTGATTAATTATGCTATTTAATTGCTGAAAATGGTTCTTTATCATATCCGATGGATATCCAATGGATATCCGAAACCCGATGGGTATGGATATGGATATGAATTTCTACCCGTGGATATAGTCACGGGCGGATATTATCTATGACCGTGGATATGTCTGCGGGCGGATATTTCCAATATCCGATCCGAATCCGACCCATTGCCATCCCTAGGAAGAGGGGAATGGGAGAGGGCGTCGGGGAGGGAAAACGGTCGGCCATCACCACGCCATTGATGGCCATCAATGGTGGTCTCCATTATGGGGAGGAAATGGGGAGAGAGAAGGAGGAGGTGGCGGCGGTTTCGAGTGCAGGAATAGTCGAGGGGACACGAGCTGGTTCGGCCAGGGGCACGGGGTCGGCGTCCGGGCGGGTGCGACGGCGCATCCAGGGCAGCGACGCGGCCAGAGCACGCGGGCGCGCGCCTGGGCGGCGGCGGCGCGAGGAAGGTGGGGTCGCGGCGAGTGGGCCCCACCTGCAAGAGAGATAGAGGGAGGAGATGGGGGAGGTGGCGGCCGGTTTGGGCCTAATGGGCCAAATTGGCCAACACGTCTAGGGTTTCAAAATCTCTTTTTTTCTTTTCCACTAAAAATATAAATAAATATATTTTTAAATATCTCTAAAAATCATAATAATTATCCAAAATTATTTATGACTAAAATATTTATTTTTTTGACCAATATTTCTATATTAATTAATTGGATTTTCAATATAAAAGAAATTCTACGAAACAACCATAAATCAATTATGAGCAAACAAAAATTATTATAAAGGCAAATAAAATCAAGCACTTGAAGAAAAATTCTTTACTATTATTGCTACTAATATTCTAAATATATTATTTTTAGTTGATGGTTTTGAGGTGTTACATCATTATAATGGGGCCTCCTCTAAAAATCATGAAGAATTTTAGGAGTTCGAGCATGTTTTGCTCGTCTTTGAAAATAAAGGGTTATTTCTTGAAGTCTTTGTTGTAATTGTGTTAGTCTAAGTGACCTTATAATCTATTGTTAGTTATTATTCTAGTAGAAATAAAATATTGATCATAGTGAAGAATAGCATAGATATTTACTGAACTTTGGTTTCAATTGCATATGTCAAGGAATAAAACCATAATATTGTTGAAAATGTAAAATTAAATAATGATAATAATGATAATAAAAATAATGACATTGATAACGATGAAAACAACAACAAATTTGTTGATGATGATGAGATAGAATACAAACTTTAGTTGGAATTTTCTTACAACCTTTTTCCTTCAAACCCTAGCCGCCGCTATCCTCCTTCCACCCACCCACGCCCCCACATCCTCACCCTACCCACGCCGCCGCCATCCAGAGGCTATAATACAATCAATCCTAGCACCCTACCATAAACACTCTACTTTCCCCACTTAGTTATCGTTCTTTTAGCTTTCACATTTATCGACTCTTGTTGCATAGTCATAAAGAAATCCTCCATATGTTTAAGATCTGATATGGAAAATATAGTAGACTTCTAACTTTGATGTGCCTCATACCGTCGCGTGGTCGCCATTGCCTTGTAAGTAGATTTCCATGGCCAACAAGTTGTAGTCCTCTATTTAGGAAATTCTAATGGCTCAAGTGAAAGGGAAAAATATTCTTACAGGTAATCTCTATCTATGGAAATTTTGCATTTGTTTGAGTTGAGATTTTGCAGATCTGTGAAATATTGAGGTCCAACCCTTTCTCGGGAAACCCTAATCACCTACACCTCCCTTCTTTTTCTGGCTCAGGGCCACCGATGTATCCCGCGCCCAGGTCGTCTCCATTCGGGGAGCTCCACGGCTGCGAAGGTGACGGCTGCGCTTCCGACCAGGATACCTGGCCTCTACACCATGTGCTACGGAGTGGAGTGCACTGCCGCCTCTGTTGCTCCTGTATCCTCCTCTCCCACCGCTCGTTGTACTGCTGTCGCTGCTTCCTCCTCGTCACCTCACCATCGTGCAACTACGACAATGGCGACACGCTCATGGCCCCTCCAGCACCAACCGTCACCTGTCAGGTTTGCCACGACGCCGTCGCACACCTCCCATGCCTCTACCCCCCACCCACCGATGGTGTCTTCGTCTGCCCTCCCTGCACCGCGGCCCAGAACGGAAGGCCCTTCACCTACGCGCCGCCCTGCAGGCAGCCACTCGACGAGCGCAACGCCAGGGTTCTCGTCCTAGGGGCGTGGATAGCGCTAGCGCTGCTGCAGCGACACGCGACAGCAGCGCGCGAAGCCGCGGAACGGCTGGCCATGGAGGCGCGGGACGCTCGGGCGAGGGCGCATGACGCTCTTATCGTGGCCTTCGACCTCGATGCGGAGGAAGATCTTTCGTGTGTCGTGCCACAACCCACCGAGAATGACCTAGCAGCTTCTGAAGAAGAAGAAGAAGAAGAAGAAGAAGATAGTGAGGCAGAGACGGATGAGGGGGAGGTGATGCTGGTGCGGCGCAACGTGATGCCGCCGTTAGTCACGCCAACAATCGACACGGGGGGCAGTGTTGTGCCGTTGGCTTCCGCCGAGGCCAAGCACATGCCTCCGCTGTCACAACCAAAGCTGCTTTTTGACCTTAATGAGAATGCGGCTGAGAATGAGATAGATGATGCCCAGGCTGAGCCCATGCGACATCAGGCGCTTAACTCCTTCAACGTGAAGGAGGTGGCGATGGCTGCTGGCGCGGAAGCTACCAGGGCCAGCCCGTCGACGCCACAGACGTTGCAGTTGTTTCCGATCACATACCAAGATATAGTACCTCGGACGCTGCAACTCTTCAATGATGATGACGAGGAGATGTAGGACTGTTTATGATTGAGCTTGATGTTGTCAAACTGATGAAGGATGCAGTTGTGACTTGTGAGGTGTTTTTTGTTCCATACTTTATCTGAACTTCCTAAACTTATTGGTCAGTGATTTCAGTGGGGGTGGAGGGCATTTATGCTACTTGTGTGCCCCAAAAATGTATTCCATACATAGCTGTTGAATTGTTAGTTTCTGTGGCATGTATCATCTCTTACATTACAGCTCGGTTTGCACTTTGTGCATGCCAATGCATGATACCATTTGCAGTTCCATGCATGATGTATTGTTTCTTACAGCTTGGTTTGCACTTTGTGCATGCCTATATATGATGCTATTTGCAGTGAACAATGTAATGGATTCAGAGTGTTTGAAACTTGAGGTCTATTTGATTGGACTGTGGCTGTGAAAAAGTTACTATAAATTATGAGCAGCGTAAAAAACTGTTATGTACTATGAGCTGTATAAAAACAAAATCTGTTTGGTGGAAGTCGCATCCAAAAGCATGTCTAGAAGCTGCGAGCCAGAAATTGGGTTTTTAAAAAACAGCTGCTAGTGGATTGAGCCATTTGGTATAGTTTTTGACAAAAGCTAAACCAAACACAATTTTAATGCAGCACGCTACATAACTCCAAGTCTACCATGAGCTCATCTCAATATCCCCCATCAGTTGCGGTGTGCTTATACAATGTCCAGGTTTGCTCTTTGTTTATACTGGCAATATGGCGAAAGGCTTAGGTGGCCTCAGTAGGTAATTTTAAGCTGGGGTTAATTAATGTCGACCTGTATGTATGAGAAGGCCGATCTTCTCTTCTCTTGATACAATGCCCCCTTCAAACCAAGATTTGATCTTGCAAATAATCCCTCTGTCTCTAAATAAAATTTGTTTTCGCTTTTAAGTAAATTTATACCATACTTGATGTATGTGTTCTATATATATGTGTCTATTATCATCATGTAGTTGAATATAGATATAAAAACTCTAAAATAAATACTATTTTAGGACGGATGGAGCAGTTAGTTATGGATCAGAACGAGAATCCGAGGATTAGAAGATGCAACATATCATATATATATATTATTTATATTCAACCCGGTGGCTAATTTGCACCGCCGCCGCCGCTGGCTTTGTACACTATATTCATGATCCTAATCTAGAATTGCATCAGGAACGAGCATGTTCCTCATCCCCTGTTCCCAAAACAACACAGGGAAAGCAATATGATCAGAACCCAGATAGAGGGAACGCTTCGCCATCGACGCTCGAGAGGTCGTCACTCGATGATTCAGTCCTCGCGATCTGGTCTGTCTTGCAGGCACCTAGCTCATCGGAGAGCCTTTCGCACAGCTGCTTCAACAGAGTTGAAATTTTAGATGACTGCGTATAGATAGATCTGCATGGGATTTATCTGGCAAAAAGAACGTAGCATTCGGTGCGCATTGTTACCTGTCTATACAACGTAGAGTCTCCGTGGGATTTCCTAAGCTCTACGACATATAATGATGGACCGAGCTCAAACACCTGGAAAAAGATCAAGAATTGTACTGTTAAGGGACGCGTGTGTATTCTTTTCTGCATTGGTTTTGAATAAAAGCAAGGTGTCCTGTGTCATTTTACCTCGGTGCACACCAACAATGATGACGGGTTCCTGGAACACTTGCTATTCTTCAAGACCTTGAGCTGTAAAACACAGCATGACTTCAAGTTCAGTTCAGCTACCCCATCAATTTATATAGGAGTATATATATATATATATATATATATATATATATATATATATATATATATATATATATATATATATATATATATATATATATATATATATATATATGCAATGGTGATTACAATACATGCTTATCTCTACCTTGCCTGCCCCCCTATGGACTTTGAATCCCATCTCCATGACAACGCTCTCGATCTTGTCAAATAGATCCTTGGGTGGGTGCGTCGAAGTGAACCGAATCTTTCTTTGCGCTGCATCCTGCAATGGATCCAGGAACCATAGAATAGAAGTGAGGTGACTTTTCATGCATGTCTCGCTTTTTATGAACATTCAATGAACTGTACAAACAAAACACAAACCTCTTCCTCGAAGAAACCAGAAAGGTCAAGGGAAGAGGCCATCCCGATCAACTGAAAAGCGTTGATAGGAGAACACTTCTCTTGCGCCGGCTCATCGATTGGCTTCAGGAAGAAGAAACCAAAACAGTCAGCTTTAATTAATACAAGAAACCAAAAGAATCGAGTAGTTCCTCCCATTCTCTCTCCTCTCACAGCTTTACACACCTTTATCGAGGGAGCTGGACTAGGAAGGACGTCTTCGTCATCATCGTGCGGAACAGCAGGCACGTAGTCCTTCTTGAACCACTCGTGCTCCCTGATCCCCGCGACGTTGATCCTCTTCATCGGATTCGGTTGGAGGATCCTCTTGAGAAGGTCCTGCGCGGCAGGCGAAAGCCACTTGGGGATCTGACAGTCTCCCTTGAAAATCTGTAACACCCACAGAGCAATCTCAGAGCTTGTGTAGATTTGCTAAAATTCCAGAGCTTGCTTTGTACTGATATATGCCAACCTTCTGATAAAGAACGACGAGGTTCCTGTCGTCGAAGGGAAGGCAGCCAACAAGCATCACGTAGAGGATCACCCCACACGACCAGAGATCTGACAAGGAGCCGTCATAGCCTCTGTTTTGCAGAACCTGGCATGAATTTAGCACAGAATCAGCACAGCCGAGAGGAGAGAAACTGATGAAATGAAACTGCTTGCTGCCGGTTCTTTAAATACCTCAGGAGCTATGTAGTTGGGGCTGCCACATGTTGTGTGCAGAAGTCCGTCACTCTGAAAGGTGTGAAGCGCATGTCGTTTGGTAAATTATGCATACATACAGAGGAATCATCGCATACAGAGCAACCAAACCATGCCATCGTACCCCGAGATGTTGAGGTAGAGCGCTGAGGCCGAAGTCAGAGATCTTGATGGTGCCCTTCCGATCAACAAGGACATTCTCTGGCTGTAACAGACAGAAGAATAAAAGAAGCAAACTGCTGTCACGGACAGAAGAATCAAGCAAAGCCCTAGTTGAGTTTGAGTTCCACGCTGACAAGTATATATGAATGCAAGAGAAGCAACTGAACTGACGGTGAAGGCTACCTTGAGGTCTCGGTGGTAGACACCTCTGTCATGGCAATAGCTGACGCCGTCGATTAGCTGCTGGAAGAGCCTCCTGCCCTCGTGTTCGGACAGTTTCCCCTTGATAGCCTTTTGTGTGTAAAACAGCGCGTTAGAAAACAGGAGCGTTAGAAAGATGAATTTTTACGTGCAAACAAACAGCGCGTTTTGACGACGTGTGGGCTTACGATCTTGTCGAAGAGCTCGCCGCCGTTGACAAACTCAAGCACCATGTAGATCTTCGTTTTACTGGCAGCAACCTGCAGAGAAAAAGGTTGGTCTCAATATCAGTCACCCACACCTCTTTTTTTTTTTTTTTTTTTGCTTCCAGTTGCAAACAAACACGATTCCTATTTACTGTTATTTTCAGCAACTAGGGCCTGAATGAGATACGGGTACAACAGTAATCTTTCCCTGCATCCTTTTTCTTTCCCCGGCCCTCGTCACAATTATTACCCTGCATGCTCAAGGCTTCTTTGGTGGTGGTGGTGGTACTAGGCGTACTCGATGCCAAAGGCTTCTTTAGGTAGGTGCACCAAATCATCAAAAAAAAAAAAAACCCAAACTGCTCGGCGGGTCTCGTCTCTGTGCTCCGGCCTCCGGAACGGCGATTGCTGCTGCTCAGCTTGGGAGCACAGAGACCACCGGTCACACCAAGGCGCACAGAGTTGGTGGCCGCGGCCAGCGGCCCGGGGGGGAGGATAGAGGAGCAGCCAAGGGGGCCCCGCGGAACACGTGTGCGGGGCCCGTGCGACAAGTGTTGCGTCGCGGGCAGGCCCACGCGGTGTGGGGTGACTTGGTGCACCCAGCTCACGACGATGCATGCATAATACTCCAGCAGTACCTGCCTGGCCAGATGTACCGGGACCGTGTGAGGCCGACGTGGCGGGGCCACCAGGAAGCCGGCCACATGGCTCGACGGGTAGCCCAAGAGGCATGCGTACCGCGCGCGGTGGGCCCGCCCCCTTCGTGTGCCGTGTTGCTCTACTGTGCCGAAACGGGAACCGTCCCGGCCGGTGGTCGGTTTCATTTGTACAAGTGGAGACGAGACGGTCACGGACCTGACGCTCCGGATGGGATCGCTTTCGTATCCGGCACACTGCGACTGTGTGAAACTGTGGCCTGAGATGTCTCGCTTGGAATGCATGTGGTTTTCGTCACAGAATCAAAGGACATGACTTTTTTTTCCTTGTTATTATTACTACAAGCAATTTCACAAAAAACCTGGCGAAAAATCGTATCGTTTTCTCGCGATTTTTTTTCCTGAGCGTAATTCCAGGAGCCCGTGAGCCTTCTTCCTTCCTTTTTTTTTCCCCCTTTGGCTTTGGAACCCCGAGAGGCGAAGAGCCCGTGAACTATAGACTCTCGAGTCTCGACAGGCCTCTCTCTCTACTTGCAGGTGCATGTGGCGTGGCGAGGCGAAACCGCTTTATGCCCAGGACAGGGGCTCATATTCCGGTAGCGGCCGGAGTAAAAACTCCGGCGGAGATGCCGTGCGGCGTGGATCGAAGGACCGGACGTCAGCCAAAGCTCCCGCCGGTGTTTTCCGCGTGAACAGCGTTGAGAAGCAAGCGACGAGAGCTAGCAGAGAGAAAAGAGATCCTTTGTTTTGTGTTTGTGTGTGTGTGTGACGAAAGAGTCTCATCCCGGCCGCGCAAGCAAAAACCGCTAATCCTTTGGTTCCAAGTAAAAGCCAGATGGTCCGTTACTTGCAGGACAGTACAACTGGACAGCTAGCCTAATAATCCCTTACGGAGCACAGCAAGTTCATTTTCTAGCGTCATGGAATGGAAGTATACGGGATCGGATCCTATCTTACCAGTCCAGCAGACAAGGGGAATTGGTCCAGCTGGAGCTGGAAGGAGCGAGGAGGAGAAGGATCCAATCCAAGAAGAAATGAAGGAACGATACGAAAGGGGAGGTTTGAAGCAAGTTCGGTGTGCCACGCACCTCGTGCAAGCGGACGACATTCGGGTGCTTGAGCAGCTTGAGCGTCCCGATCTCCCTCCTGATCTGCAAACAGCGCCAGCGCAAAGCGAAATGGACGAAGAAGCCGCCGTCAGCATGCTCGGCGGACCGGACCGGACTGGAATCTGAAACGGCTAGCGCGCGGCGGCGAAACACGTGTGTGGCATGCCCAACCTGGTCGTCGATGCGGAGGGAGAGGATCTTGCTGCGGTCGAGGATCTTGATGGCGAAGTGGCCGCCGCTGGCGATGTGGCGCGCGTACTTCACCTTGCCGAAGTTGCCCTCGCCGAGGGTCCGCCCGATCTCATACCTCCCCAGCAGCGACGCCCGCGTGCACTCCGCGTCCGCCCGCCGCTCGCCGTTCACCATTCACAAACGCGCGGCCGAGAGGGCTCGCTCGTGTGTGACCGGACACGGCCCCGCCTTGCTCCGTCGATCCCTCTTTCTCTCTGTCTGTCTGTCTTCGCAGCTCTGGAATGGATGAGGCAGCAAGGGAGGGAGGTGGAAGGAGAGGGTGGAAGGGGGCGGGGTACTTATAGCTCCTGCCTGCTCTTCTTCTAGCCTCATCACAGTCGTCTACTCGTCTACCCTTCTCCTCTTCCCTTGTCTCTTGTGTGGCAGGCAGCCCTGCCCTTTCGCTTGCTTGCTTGCTTGCGCTCCGTCGCCTCAGCCTCAGATTCCGTGAGATGTAACCCGGATGGGCAACTGGTAAACGCACACGCAAAAGCCTCTGCTCTGTCCACGATTATATTACTATTAAACAAAACAAATGGGACAAATCCACGCGGCCTTGCTGCTGCTACGTCCACCAGGCCTCCGCGTAGCAGCCAGGTCAATGAACGCTCCCCTCAGTTTGATCCTCTTAGCTAGCTCTATGTTCATTGCTGATAACGCGAATCAAATTCACCAGTTCCGCTAGGCAGTCAGAGAGAAATAGCGAGATTGCTTGGCCGAGTGGCTATAAACTCTTGACACAGATATACATACTAGTCGGTTGCCCGTACTGTCCGTAAACTATCCACCAAACAGATCTTAAATTTTTTTATTGATTGTCTTCACTCTTCGCATAATATTTTTTTTATTTGACTAACTGATATTGTTGTTTACTCCATGTCTCCATCTAATATGTCTCGGTACAACACGGCTAATGAAGAGAGCGATTAGAAAAGAGTTCACAACGACTGACTGAACGAACAGAAAATATAGAATGGCATAATTTCACCATATATAGACCAAATAAGATGAAATTTGTGAGCTCAAGTTTCTAAGTCACATGAACTCAAACTTATAAAAAAGATAGATTAAAATATTGAGTGGTTGCTAAAGTCGGGCATCAATAAAAATTGGATGCGCTCTATACAAATTATGGTACTTCGTAGCAATTAGTAACGTTTAAAACAAACAAATAACCTTCCCTTTTATTGTTAGTGTGACAAATCATTGCTGCTCCAACCAATTCAGCAACCTCAAACACCATGGAGTCTATTGTGTCAATATGGTCTTAGAAACGACCTAATGCATGCAAGAGCCAAGAACACAAGGGAGGAGCACCATGTGTAGTGCTCGCATGGATCTCCAAATCCTGACACATATTTTGCAGGATCCATGAGTGTCACACCCGGTTCTAGAAGGCAAACCGAATGCGAACCATGTACGTGCCAGGATCAGTTATTCACGTACACAGCAGTTACATAACATGGACATCATCACACAGTGCTCAAAATAGTATTAAAAGGGGAAAATAGTTGATTACATCATACGTCTGAGACGTCCATATAGTCCTTACAATAAATCAAAGTGCGGAAAAGAAACGTAGATAAACGCGGCCTTCACAGGCAGCCGACTGGGGGTTGCCGCTAACCCACACCTAGAACTCGTCGTAGTCTTGGAACTCCTGGAAGTCTCCTTCCACAGCTTCATCTTCGCCTGAGCAGTGGTTGCAATGCTGACAACCTGGGGATGGGGGGGTTTGGTGTGTAGAGCAAGGGTGAGTACACATCAACATACTCAGCAAGTATCCTGTTTGGCTGTAGTGGACTAGCTTTATGTGGGGGATAAGTCAAGCAGTTGCTTTTAGTTGGTCAGGTTATTATTTACTAATAGAAAGCCAGGTTTTAGCTTTAACCCAAGTTATTAACCCGATGTACCCTTTCCAAACGGAAAGAATACCACTTACCAGCACCATAGTCATAACCAAAACCATCGATCTCATAGCCATCTGTACCATAATGTCTCTGATCAAGTACCACTAATCACTGGAGCTCCCTTGGCCGCTCATAACCGCGAGCACGGCTGATATATCAGTTTTTAAACACTCTGCAGAGGTTGTGCACTTTACCCACAAGCCGTGATTCTCATTCTGCCCGGAGAGAGCAACTCCCCATTGACCACTACCTAGGTGGCCTAGCAGGGCATCACTACGTAGCCTTTACAAAGATTCCCCAGGGCTGTAGCCACCCGTTAGGTTTCCTAAATGCACCGCACTCCTCCCCAAGGGGCGAACCCAAACTTGGCAGAGCGAGCCGCATACACCGAGCCCCATTGACGGCACGACGGCTAAGTGAACTACACTCCGGATCCTCTAATTATTCAGCTAAGGGCACCCCATTCCACCCTCATGGTTGCACTGTTTTCCCAGGCGGTCATCCATAGAACAGGTCCTTACGGAGAGGCACTCGAGAAACCGCTCGAGCCCCCTTGAAGACCACAAGTATAACATCATAATAAGAGAAGGGAAAACAGCGTATCATAGATAATCTCATCATGTTCATTGATTAGAGTTGAGCAATAGCATAAAGCTAACTAATAATAATCCAACCCATATAGGTAAGCAAGGACAGGGATAACAAAACTAGTCAATCTTTAGGCATAAATGTATACAGCGGGAGGTGAATTAAATAATGAATAGGACATAGATAGGTCAAGGGACACTTGCCTCCACCAACCGACTGCTGCCCAGGGGCTTCTCCTGCAAGTTCCTCGGGCTCTTCAACCGGATCGTTCTCTATGCGATTGCAAGCATACATACATACATCCATTCAAATTGGGAAGCAAACAGTACATCATACAAGGGAACAAATAAAGTGGATATGCATCAAGTATGACATTCGATGTCGCATTCATTATGGTTAGAAAGAAACGAGAAAAGGTCTCGCGGGGGGGGGGGTTAAAGCTTATGCACTAATGATTAGTTACAATTGGTTCTAACAAAAGAATTTAGTTATATGCACTAATGGAAACCTAGTCATTTTTAGTTGATCAACATTGAACTGGATAAACAATTGATTATATGAATTAACTAGCGTAACGGAATTCTAAATCAAGTCTCCTATTTCAATAACATGAACAATGATTATCCTGCCTAAAATAAAATAAGTAACAGTAATGAAAGAAAATAAAATAAAATAAAATAAATAAAAAAGGGGGGGCGGTTGAACCGGCCAGGGGGCGGTTGAACCGGCCTGGGCAGGGGCGGGGGTGGCCAAGCCGGCGGCGGGCGGCCGAACCGGTGGGGGCGCAGGGGCAGGGGGCGGCCGAGCTGGCGCGCAGGGGCGGCCGAGCCGGCCAGGGGCGGGGCAGGGCGCGCAGGGGCGGCGGGCCGAGCCGGCCAGGGGCGGCCGAGCTGGGCGGCGGGCGGCCGGACCGGGGCGCAGGGGCGGCCGAGCGGCGGGGCCGAGCCGGGTAGGGGGAAGGGGAGGGGGGGATGGGGGAGGGAAGAGAGGGGGAGGGGGACCTCACCGGGGACGGGGACGGGCGGCCGAACCGGCGACGAGCAGGGGCGGCGGCTAGGGCAGGGGGCGGCGGCTAGGGTGGGGAAGAGAGAGAATGAGAGGGAGGGAGAGGGATTGGGGGGAATTGGGGGGATTGGGAGGGGGCGGCTGGGCCAATGGGCCCAAAGGGGGCGCGCGGGGGGGCGGCTGGGCCGGCCAGGGCGGCCCACGGTGCGGGAGAGAGAAAAGAAAAAGAAAAAAAAGAGAGAGAAAGAAAAAGAAAAAGAAAGAAAAGGTTTTTCTCCTTTTCGAAATCCGATCTTTCTAGATGAATGCACTTACATCTCTAAGCAATCAAAGAATGCATAGTTCGGCATGGTGCATCAAACAACATCAAGTAATTTAGGGTTTTTTCTTTACACGGGAAATCCAAGCCAAACTCCGCTATAACTTTGGAAAAGATCAAGGTTTAGCGAGGGAACGAGGAAAGAAAAGGGTAACGCCTGAATTTGGTGAGAGACAAGAAGAAAAAATTCTACCCCCAAATTCAGGGCGTTACAAACCTATCCCCCTTAAAAGAATCTCGCCCTCGAGATTCAGGGTTGGCTAGCAAAGAGCTCAGGGTATTTAGCCATCAGATCGTCTTCACGCTCCCAGGTTGCTTCTTCCTCAGAGTGGTGATTCCATCTGACTTTGCACATTCTGATGGTTTTCCTTCGGGTGACTCTGTCTGCGACCTCAAGGATTTGCACTGGCTTCTCAACGTAGGTCAAGTCCTCCTGGACTTCAAGACCTTCCACTGACAACTGCTCTTCTGGCACACGCAAGCACTTCTTCAACTGAGACACATGAAAGACATCATGCACAGCAGACAAATTCTCTGGCAAACTGAGCTGATAGGCCACTTCTCCACGTCTTGCAAGAATCTGATACGAACCAATGTAGCGGGGTGCTAGCTTGCCTTTCACTCCGAATCTTCTGACTCCTCTGATCGGTGACACCTTCAGATAGACAAAGTCTCCGACTTCGAAACTCAGTTCTCTTCTTCTTGTGTCTGCATAGCTTCGCTGCCTCGATTGCGCTATCTTCAGATTCTCTCGGACCATCTTGATGTTCTCTTCGGCTTCAAGCAAAATGTCTGGCCCAAACACTTGCTTTTCTCTAGGCTGATCCCATTGCAACGGAGTTCTACAACTCCTCCCATAAAGCGCCTGAAATGGTGACATCTTCAAACTGGCCTGGTAACTGTTGTTATAGGAAAACTCTGCATAAGGCAATCTCTTATCCCATCCGGACTGATCTTGCAACGCACAGGCTCTCAACATGTCTTCAAGAATTTGGTTGGTCCTTTTGGTCTGGCCATCTGTCTGCGGGTGGTAAGCTGAACTGAAATTCAGATGCGTGCCCAAAGCTTCATGCAACTGCTGCCAGAAATGAGAGGTGAACTGCGTTCCTCTATCTGACACTATCTTCTTTGGCACACCATGAAGACAAACGATCCGAGACATATACAACTCTGCCAATACTGCACTGCTGTAGTTGGTCTTGACAGGTATGAAGTGGGCTGACTTGGTCAAGCGGTCCACTACTACCCAAATGGAATCGTAGCCGGCTCGAGTGCGAGGCAATCCGACTATGAAATCCATACCAATTTCATCCCATTTCCACTGAGGGATCTGCAACGGTTGCAACAATCCAGCAGGTCTCTGGTGCTCTACCTTAATTCTTCGACAACTATCGCACATAGCCACATGCTCTGCGATTTCCCTCTTCATTCCGTACCACCAGAATTTCTTTTTCAGATCCTGATACATCTTCTCACTGCCAGGGTGAATCGAATAAGATGTCTCATGAGCTTCCTTAAGAATCAACTCCCGAATAGACTGGACATTGGGAACACACAAGCGGTCTTTGAACCATATCACGCCTTCTGCATCTTCTCGAAAATCTTTGCCTCTGCCATCTAGAATCAGTCGCCGGATCTCATTGATCTTCTCATCATTCTTCTGCGCTTCTTTGATTTCACGCTCCAAGGTAGGTTCCAACTCAACTGTGACTCCTCGCGAATTGTTCAGAAATCCGAGACTCAACCTGTCAAACTCCTTGGCCAACTCATAAGGCATCGGATGAGCGACCATCAGATTGACTTGACTCTTTCTGCTTAAAGCATCCGCCACTACGTTTGCTTTGCCTGGATGGTAATGGATCTTCAACTCATAATCTTTGATCAACTCTAACCATCTTCGCTGCCTCATGTTCAACTCTGACTGAGTGAATATGTACTTCAGACTCTTGTGATCTGTGTAAACATTGCATTTCTGTCCATACAGATAGTGCCTCCATGTCTTCAGTGGGTGAACCACTGCTGCCAACTCTAGATCATGGATTGGGTAGTTCTTCTCATGAACCTTCAGCTGTCGGGACGAGTAAGCCACAACTCTTCCCTCTTGCATCAACACACATCCCAAACCTGTGTAACAAGCATCACAATACACCGAGAAGGGCTTGTGCACATCAGGCAAGACTAGGACAGGCGCTGTAGTCAACTTCTCTTTCAGCGCTTCAAAGGCCTCTTGACATTTCTGGGTCCACTTGAACTCAACTTTGTTGCCTAGCAACGCTGTCATAGGTTTCGCAATCTTCGAAAACCCTTCAATGAATCGCCGATAATATCCGACCATTCCAATGAAACTCTTGATTCCTCGAGCATCTGTTGGCGCTTTCCAGTTCAAAATGTCTGCCACTTTCTTCGGATCCACAGCCAATCCTTCTTTGTTGATTATGTGACCCAAGAACAGGACTTCATTGATCCAGAATTCACACTTGCTCAACTTTGCATACAACTGGTGCTCTCGCAATCTCTGCAATACCATCCTCAAATGATCTGCATGCTCTTCTTTGCTTTGAGAATAAACCAGAATGTCATCAATGAATACCACCACAAACTTATCGAGATAGTCCATGAATACACTGTTCATCAAGTTCATAAAGAACGCTGGCGCATTGGTCAAACCAAAAGACATCACTGTGAACTCATACAAACCATACTTGGTAATGAATGTCGTCTTCGGAATGTCCGAAGGTCGGATCCTGAGCTGATGATAACCTGACCTCAGATCAATCTTGGAGAACACACTGGCTCCTCTCAACTGGTCGAACAGATCTTCTATTCTGGGCAAGGGATACTTGTTCTTGATCGTGACTTCATTCAAAGCTCGATAATCGATACACATCCTCTTGGTGCCATCTTTCTTCTCCACAAATAGGACAGGGGCGGCCCAAGGCGAGGTGCTTGGCCGGATGTAACCTTTCTTTGACAGCTCATCAACTTGCTTCTTAAGTTCAACCAATTCTGGCCCAGATATTCTGTAAGCTCTCTTAAAGATGGGGGCGGTTCCAGGAAGAAGCTCTATGGCAAACTCAACTTTCCGCTCTGGTGGCATACCCGGTAAGTCCTTTGGAAACACATCTGGGAACGCAGACACAACCTTGATACTCTCAATTGGGTCTGCTTCACTGCTATCAACAGCTAGCTGATAACAACTTCCTTTCTTTGGCTCAGGCGGGACTAGCTCGGTCACCACCTCCTCTCCTACTGGAGACACCAACTTGATTGTCCTCTTATCACAACTGATAACTGCCTGATACTTATCTAGCCAATTCATCCCTAGGATGACATCTATTCCCTGAGTACCCATTACTATAAGGTTGGCGGGAAATGCTATCCCCCTTATTTCCACACTTATATTCAAACAAATGCTATCGGCTCGAATTCTACCACCGGCTGAGTCAATTTGAATGGGGGTTGACATGGTAGTAATTGGAAGATTATGTGCTTCTACCCATGATGCAGTAATGAAAGAATGCGTTGCTCCAGTATCAAATAACACTTCTGCAATATGGGAGTCGACTGGGAACATACCTACTATCATGTCGGGGGTCTCCTGAACTGCTTCCGCCTCCAAGTGGTTCAGTCTCCCATGATTGTAATGCGGCTGAGAGCGACTGCCTGCTCCAGGCTGAGGCACATTCTGCTTTGCTGGGGCATTGGGGCCTGACTGCTGCTGGGCTGCCTTCTTCGGACATTGCATCACCCAGTGGCCTTGCTCTCCACAGTGGAAACATGCCCTGTTTCCAACCTGAGCTGGTGCTGCCTGACTGTTCTGCTGGTTTGCTGGGGCAGGAAGACGAGGTGCCTGCTGATTCTGCCTTTGAAACTGACCTCCTGACTGATTGCTCTGACGGTTCTGATACTGATGCTGAGGATACTGCCTTTGGAACTGCTGATGCTGCTGAGGTGGACGATGGTTCTGCCTGAACTGCTGAGGTTGATTGCCTGAGAAACAAGGACGACTGCTGCTTCCAGGCTGGGGTCCACTGATCTTGCGCTTACGATCCTCCATCTCCTTACGCTTTCTCTCTGTCATGATTGCTTTGTCAATCAGGTGCTGGAATGTCGGGAAGGTGTGATTCATCAGTTGGTACTGCAGAGGGTCAACCAAGCCTCTCAGGAAACGGTACTGCCGCTTGGCGTCGGTGTTGACATCTTCAGGAGCATAGCGAGACAACTGCAGAAACCTGTCCCGGTATTCACTGACAGACTATGGCCCTTGCTTGAGAGCCAGGAACTTCTCCTTCTTCACAGTCATCAGACCTGCAGGAACATGGTACTGACGAAAACTACTTCTGAACTCTTCCCAAGTGATGGCGTCAGGGTGGGCATGGGTGGCGAGGTAAGACTCCCACCATGATTGGGCTGCTCCTCTCAACAGACGGGGACCATACAGGACTTTCTCCCTGTCATCGCACTGAGCGGTATGCAACTCCCGCTCCACAGTGCGCAGCCAGTCTTCAGCATCCATGGGGTCAGAAGAATGAGCGAACGTTGGTGGATGGCCTCTCATGAATTCAGCGCGCTTATCTCTGGGCATCTGAGGCTGAGGCTGAGGTGGGGCCTGCTGCTGTTGCTGCTGCTGCTGCTGAATGGCGGCCAAAGTCTGACCGATGGCTTGAACTGCCTGAGTCTGCATCAGAAACATCTGCTCGATGGTCATCGGGGGCGGGGGCGGCAGGTGCTGCTGCTGGGGCACCTCCTCTTGTTGAGCGGCTCGCTCCTGCTGAGCACGCCTTCCTCCTCTGCGCCTGTTCTCTGACATCTGCAGAATGCAACCACACATCAGAACTGATCTGGCAAATCTTGCAGCATAAGAAAAGAGTATAGAATTCTTCAACAGCACTGAACAGATGAGCATCTTCACTGATCTTCAACACAGACCACACAACTTCTCAGATAAAGAGGAGAGTGGAATAAAAGGTTTCCCAACTATATAACTAACTCCATTAACATAATAGGTAAACCAAAATGCAGGGGATACCCACACTCTGGTGACAGTCATTACAAAGATCCAAACCAAACATAGTTCATCATGACAATCATAAATGCACAGGATATAGCAAACTACCCTGTCTAACTAAGACTAACTAAGAACGAGACTAACGCTAAGACTGAAGCTTCTATGTATATTTCGTATTAATTACAAGATCCAACTCTAACGATCTATGGTTCTAGAGTTATCTTGGTCTTGCAGTCGGGATTGCCATAAGACTGGTGTCCACACTGAGGTGAGCGGTACGGGTGCTGAGTCCCGATGGGAGCGGGGGAACAACCATCCAGGTGACGACGTTCCGCGCGCTCAGCCCGCAGCAGGGCGATCTCAGCACGAGCCCTACTCAGCTCGTCTAGTGCATGGTCCAGCTCCGTGTTTAGCACGGCGGCTAGGTTGACTGTGCTGCTCAACCTAGGATTGCCCTCACCGACAGGTGAGACAATCACGCCTCCTGTGCTGCCAGATGGACGGCGGGGGTAATACTTCAGGTCAAGACCGTCAGCTGCCCCACCGAAAACCGAGCAGTAGTGCGAAAGCGCACGCCGTGCAGCATCTTGCATGGCTGCCTCAGCTGAGTCCCGCTCAGAGATAGAATAATGCTCTGAGCAGGCCTCTGCACCCTGGAGACTGTTCTTCGGGCAGCGCACCAAGCAGGTTGCCTCCCAGCGGTCCGGGTAGACCCCGCGACTGTGCTGGTAGACCACACAGCGATACTCGACGGACCAAGTATGTCGGTTAAATGCCCGACGTAGCAGGGTGTCGAGCGCATCGTGGAAGTGACACCCGCGAGCAGCGTCGCGAGTGATGGGTCGAGCAACCCATCCTTCCGGCTCATGGTTAGCAGAGAAGTCGATGTCGTGGCTCGAGCTGTCGTCGCCACCTCCGTCGTCTGGGTCTCCTCCAGCAGCTACTCCAGAAGCTGGGGCGCCCAGTGGTGGTGCAGGGGGCGCCTCCAGAGGAAGCACAGGGGAGCAGCTCCTCACAGACTCTATCTCCTGGTGGAGCGAGAAAGAAGATCCCTGCTGCTCCTGTCGTCGACGCTCCTGCTCCTCACGCAGGCGGTGGTGCAGTCTCTCCAAGTGGCTGGACTGTCCGGCCACGGGACGGCGAAGCGGACGCTCAGCAAGGCGGGAGGGTAAGAAGGGGATGACTGACTTTCGTGCAGTGTGTCTAAGTCGAGCCATCTACAAAAGACATCGCAAGCAAAAGGGTGAGAACAGAATTAATATGACCAGCAAGTAATGAATCATAAATAAATGAAGGATTAGAATAAAACATGATTTTCAGCAAGGTATTATATATAGTAGAACATAGGTTTGGTCGGTATGACCAACTTTTGAAGGGATATCAAAGTCAAGGCAGGGACAGAGGTCTATAGTCCTTAGAACGACCATTCTATTCTAGGTTAGCGGTCCTACAGTCAGCACGGCTTTGATACCACTTATGTCACACCCGGTTCTAGAAGGCAAACCGAATGCGAACCATGTACGTGCCAGGATCAGTTATTCACGTACACAGCAGTTACATAACATGGACATCATCACACAGTGCTCAAAATAGTATTAAAAGGGGAAAATAGTTGATTACATCATACGTCTGAGACGTCCATATAGTCCTTACAATAAATCAAAGTGCGGAAAAGAAACGTAGATAAACGCGGCCTTCACAGGCAGCCGACTGTGGGTTGCCGCTAACCCACACCTAGAACTCGTCGTAGTCTTGGAACTCCTGGAAGTCTCCTTCCACAGCTTCATCTTCGCCTGAGCAGTGGTTGCAATGCTGACAACCTGGGGATGGGGGGGGGTTTGGTGTGTAGAGCAAGGGTGAGTACACATCAACATACTCAGCAAGTATCCTGTTTGGCTGTAGTGGACTAGCTTTATGTGGGGGATAAGTCAAGCAGTTGCTTTTAGTTGGTCAGGTTATTATTTACTAATAGAAAGCCAGGTTTTAGCTTTAACCCAAGTTATTAACCCGATGTACCCTTTCCAAACGGAAAGAATACCACTTACCAGCACCATAGTCATAACCAAAACCATCGATCTCATAGCCACCTGTACCATAATGTCTCTGATCAAGTACCACTAATCACTGGAGCTCCCTTGGCCGCTCATAACCGCGAGCACGGCTGATATATCAGTTTTTAAACACTCTGCAGAGGTTGTGCACTTTACCCACAAGCTGTGATTCCCATTCTGCCCGGAGAGAGCTACTCCCCATTGACCACTACCTAGGTGGCCTAGCAGGGCATCACTACGTAGCCTTTACAAAGATTCCCCGGGGTTGTAGCCACCCGTTAGGTTTCCTAAATGCACCGCACTCCTCCCCAAGGGGCGAACCCAAACTTGGCAGAGTGAGCCGCATACACCGAGCCCCATTGACGGCACGACGGCTAAGTGAACTACACCCCGGATCCTCTAATTATTCAGCTAAGGGCACCCCATTCCACCCTCATGGTTGCACTGTTTTCTCGGGCGGTCATCCATAGAACAGGTCCTTACGGAGAGGCACTCGAGAAACCGCTCGAGCCCCCTTGAAGACCACAAGTATAACATCATAATAAGAGAAGGGAAAACAGCGTATCATAGATAATCTCATCATGTTCATTGATTAGAGTTGAGCAATAGCATAAAGCTAACTAATAATAATCCAACCCATATAGGTAAGCAAGGACAGGGATAACAAAACTAGTCAATCCTTAGGCATAAATGTATACAGCGGGAGGTGAATTAAATAATGAATAGGACATAGATAGGTCAAGGGACACTTGCCTCCACCAACCGACTGCTGCTCAGGGGCTTCTCCTGCGAGTTCCTCGGGCTCTTCAACCGGATCGTTCTCTATGCGATTGCAAGCATACATACATACATCCATTCAAATTGGGAAGCAAACAGTACATCATACAAGGGAACAAATAAAGTGGATATGCATCAAGTATGACATTCGATGTCGCATTCATTATGGTTAGAAAGAAACGAGAAAAGGTCTCGCGGGGGGGGGGGTTAAAGCTTATGCACTAATGATTAGTTATAATTGGTTCTAACAAAAGAATTTAGTTATATGCACTAATGGAAACCTAGTCATTTTTAGTTGATCAACATTGAACTGGATAAACAATTGATTATATGAATTAACTAGCGTAACAGAATTCTAAATCAAGTCTCCTATTTCAATAACATGAACAATGATTATCCTGCCTAAAATAAAATAAGTAACAGTAATGAAAGAAAATAAAATAAAATAAAATAAAATAAATAAAAAAAGGGGGCGGTTGAACCGGCCAGGGGGCGGTTGAACCGGCCTGGGCAGGGGCAGGGGCGGCCAAGCCGGCGGCGGGCGGCCGAGCTGGCGGGGGGGCGGGCGGCCGAACCGGCGGGGGCGCAGGGGCAGGGGGCGGCCGAGCTGGCGCGCAGGGGCGGCCGAGCCGGCCAGGGGCGGGGCAGGGCGCGCAGGGGCGGCGGCGGCCGAGCCGGCCAGGGGCGGCCGAGCTGGGCCGCGGGCGGCCGGACCGGGGCGCAGGGGCGGCCGAGCGGCGGGGCTGAGCCGGGTAGGGGGAAGGGGAGGGGGGATGGGGGAGGGAGGAGAGGGGGAGGGGGACCTCACCGGGGACGGGGACGGGCGACCGAACCGGCGACGAGCAGGGGCGGCGGCTAGGGCAGGGGGCGGTGGCTGGGGTGGGGAAGAGAGAGAATGAGAGGGAGGGAGAGGGATTGGGGGGAATTGGGGGGATTGGGAGGGGGCGGCTGGGCCAATGGGCCCAAAGGGGGCGCGGGGGGGGGGGCGCTGGGCCGGCCAGGGCGGCCCACGGCGCGGGAGAGAGAAAAGAAAAAGAAAAAAAAGAGAGAGAAAGAAAAAGAAAAAGAAAGAAAAGGTTTTTCTCCTTTTCGAAATCCGATCTTTCTAGATGAATGCACTTACATCTCTAAGCAATCGAAGAATGCATAGTTCGGCATGGTCCATCAAACAACATCAAGTAATTTAGGGTTTTTTCTTTACACGGGAAATCCAAGCCAAACTCCGCTATAACTTTGGAAAAGATCAAGGTTTAGCGAGGGAACGAGAAAAGAAAAGGGTAACGCCTGAATTTGGTGAGAGACAAGAAGAAAAAATTCTACCCCCAAATTCAGGGCGTTACAATGAGCCATCATCAGAAGAACACAAACCACATGCAGACAATAAATAAAGTATTAACACATCCAAATTATGTTCAGTCCTTACCACAACAAAAAAACTAACACCTAAACCACACATAGGAACAACATAATTATTTTTTGCAATTACAGAAGGATGAGTGACAGGTACATAGAAGTGATAGAAGCATACCGAGTCGACACCGTGGTAAGGGAAAGGCCATGTAGACAGGCGATGTCCAGCCATCGAACGGGTACCATATACAATAAATCAAGGGACCCCCATCCATCGCCTCCCCACTTCCAAGGTTTCATAGAGCATGAAGGGAAGGGAAGAGGCGAGCATACCTGTTCGTTGCCGGAGAAGGACACGACGAAGACTTGGATATCTGGAGACGACATAGATAATATACCGCCAGATACATATAGAGAGAGCACACAAACAGAGAAAGAAACCTAGCCGGAGAACAAGTGACCAACACATGCACCCTAGAAATGTACCCTCCTCGAGAACTCTCAAAGACTCTTTCTATCTTTTATTTTATAGAAATAAAAAGTTTTGTTTCAAAATGCCATTCAATAGCCCCTTTAATTGGCCTTCAAACGTAGACGGTCTCTATTTCAGATTTCTCACCGGTCAAAAACGAGAGCGACAAATGCCTATCTAGAGTGCACTAAAGTTATGGAAAAGTTATTTAACGACACAAAGATATAGAAAGCGATATTAACCCAAATGGCTCTTCAAATGACAATTTAGAGAGTAAAATATACCAAAAAAAACTATTAAAGGTGCTTGTTAAGAGATACCATACACGGTGGTGAGCTATAATCAGATAGATGTTCTAGCTAGTTCTAATTAAGGTCCTATTTCAAACCTCTAGAGCTAATTATTAGCCAGTTAATAAGTTATAAGATGAGTTGAGGTAGCTACCAACTAATAGATATTTGAGAGGTATAACCAACAATTAGTTGGTACATTACTTGGCCCGTTCTAAACCTCTCACCTAATTTTAACGGCTAACTATTAGTTTTTGAGGTTTAAAACGAGGCCTAAGATACACTGGAATCTAGTTTAAATCCATATTGTATTTATCTAAAAACTCTCAGAATCGGCTCGTATATGTGTATGCCACCATCTCTAACTTTGGAGGCGCATTTCTATATTACAAAGCCGGTTCGAAACGGTGTCCATTACGCTGTCCACGTCAGGTAGCAAATTTTCAGTCGTCTGATATTCGATCAATGGTCACGGCAGCGTCTGAGCTCTTCTGGTTTCCCTTTCATACAGACTCTCGAACCTTTGTTCCCATCTATTTGAGAGCACCTAGAGGGGGGGTGAATAGGTGATCCTGTGAAACTTAAACTTAATGCCACAAAACTTGGTTAAGCGTTAGCACACTAATTGCCAAGTGGCAAGAAAGGAGTTTCAACAAAACACAATAACCCAAAAAGATATCAATCACAGAGATGGCACGGTGGTTATCCCGTGGTTCGGCCAAGACCAACGCTTGCCTACTCCACGTTGTGGCGTCCCAACGGACGAGGGTTGCAATCAACCCCTTTCAAGCGGTCCAAAGACCCACTTGAATACCACGATGTTTTGCTTTGCTTTTCTTAATCCCGTTTGCGAGGAATCTCCACAACTTGGAGCCTTTCGCCCTTACACTTGAAGTTCACAAAGAATCACGGAGCAAGGGAGGGATTAGCAACTCACACAAGACACTAAGATCACAGCAAATACGCACGCACAAGACCCAGACTTAAGCTCAAATGACTATCACACTAGAACGGAGCTCAAATCACTAGAATGTCGAACAAGTGCGCAAGAATGATGTGTGAGTGATCAACAATGCTCAAAGGACGATTGGTATTTTCCTCCATGCGCCTAGGGGTCCCTTTTATAGCCCCAAGGCAGCTAGGAGCCGTTGAGAGCATTCTAGGAAGGCTGATCTTGCCTTCTGTCGACTGGCGCACCGGACAGTCCGGTGCACACCGGACACTGTCCGGTGCCCGATTTCCTTCCAAAAGTGGCGCAGTCGACCGTTGGCAGCCTGAGAGCCGTTGGCACACCGGACATGTCCGGTGCACACCGGACAGTCCGGTGCCCCCTTCTAGCCGTTGGCTCGGCCACGTGTCCCGCGCAGATCGCGCGGCCGACCGTTGGCCCGGCTGACCGTTGGCTCACCGGACAGTCCGGTGCACACTGGACAGTCCGGTGAATTATAGCCGGACGTCGCCAATGAATTCCCGAGAGCGGCCAGTTCGCTCGAGTCAGCCTGGCGCACCGGACACTGTCCGGTGCACCACCGGACACTGTCCGGTGCACCCAGACTGAGCAGAGTCTTGGCTGCTCGAGCCAAGACATTTTCAATTGGATTTTTCCTGTTTCCAGCACTTAGACACAATACATTAGTCCATAAAACAATGTACTAAGTCTGAGAAACATACCTTTATCCTTGATTTGTACTTTGTTCACCATTTTACACTTAGGCACTTGTGTTGGACACTAAATCACCAAAATACTTAGAAATGGCTCAAGGGCACATTTCCCTTTCAATCTCCCCCTTTTTGGTGATTTATGGCAACACAACATAAAGCAAGTAGAACAAGTACAAAATCAATTCAAATAAGAACTCAAAATTGTTTTGATTCAATTTTGACATATATGGATCATCCTTTGCCACCACTTGGTTTGTTTTTGCAAATCAAACACAAATTTCTATCTCTAAGTCAAACATACTTGTTAAAACATAAAGAGAGTCATTACAAGAGAAATTTATTCAAGATTTCAAAAACTCCCCCTTTTTTCCCATAATCAATATTTCTCCCCACAGGAAGCCAACTTTTGACAAGAGAGACAATAAAAGAGTTTTGACAAACCAAAAACTCTATTCTACTATTTTCAAAATCTCTCAAGTGGTAGCTAATCCATTTATCGCTTTGGCCTTTATTTTCTCCCCCTTTGGCATCAAGCACCAAAACGGGATTAATCTTGGCCCTTTAACCCCATTGCCTCACCAAAATCTTCAACTAAGAGCAACTAGGCAATAAGAGTATAAAGATGAACTTGGAAAAGTTACTCTTTTCATCGGAGTGCAGTGGAAGTCTTGCATGGTCCAAGTCCACCTTTTCCCTTTCAATCCTCCTTTGAGACTAAAACAAACTCAAGCACATGGTTAGTCTCAAAAGGGTCAAGTTGTAACACACCTCCCCCTAAACATGTGCATCACTTGCACAAGGACTTGTGAGATCCGGGGAGTGCTTGTACAACTTGAGCACCACAATAAGCAACAAAATGCAGATTGAACATGATCAAAGGCATAAACACATGTATGCTACAATTCAATCCAAGTTCCGCGAATCTAAGACATTTAGCTCACTACACAGCCTGCAAAAGGTCTTCTCATCTAGAGGCTTGGTAAAGATATCGGCTAGCTGGTTCTCGGTGCTAACATGAAACACTTCGATATCTCCCTTTTGCTGGTGGTCTCTCAAAAAGTGATGCCGGATGTCTATGTGCTTTGTGCGACTGTGCTCAACAGGATTTTCCGCCATGCGGATAGCACTCTCATTATCACATATGAGTGGGACTTTGCTCAGATTGTAGCCAAAGTCCCTGAGGGTTTGCCTCATCCAAAGTAGTTGCGCGCAACACTGTCCTGCGGCAACATACTCGGCCTCAGCGGTGGATAGGGCAACGGAAGTTTGTTTCTTAGAATTCCATGACACCAGGGACCTTCCTAAGAATTGGCACGTCCCCGATGTACTCTTCCTATCGACCTTACATCCAGCATAGTCAGAATCTGAATACCCAATCAGGTCAAAGGTAGACCCCTTTGGATACCAGATCCCGAAGCAAGGCGTAGCCACTAAATATCTAAGAATTCGCTTCACCGCCACTAAGTGACATTCCTTAGGATCGGATTGAAATCTAGCACACATGCATACGCTAAGCATAATATCCGGTCTACTAGCACATAAATAAAGTAAAGATCCTATCATGGACCGGTATGCCTTTTGATCAACGGACTTACCTCCTTTGTTGAGGTCGGTGTGTCCGTCGGTCTCCATCGGAGTCTTTGCGGGCTTGGCGTCCTTCATCCTAAACCGCTTTAGCAAGTCTTGCGTGTACTTCGTTTGGGAGATGAAGATGTCGTCCTTGAGTTGCTTCACTTGGAACCCAAGGAAGTAGTTCAACTCGCCCATCATCAACATCTCGAATTTCTGCGTCATCACCCTGCTAAACTCTTCACAAGACTTTTGGTTAGTAGAACCAAATATTATGTCATCGACATAAATTTGGCACACAAACAAATCACCATCGCAAGTGTTAGTGAAAAGAGTTGGATCGGCTTTCCCAACCTTGAAAGCATTATCAATTAAAAAATCTCTAAGGCATTCATACCATGCTCTTGGGGCTTGCTTAAGTCCATAGAGCGCCTTAGAGAGCTTACACACGTGGTCGGGGTACCGTTCATCCTCGAAGCCAGGGGGTTGCTCAACGTACACCTCCTCCTTGATTGGTCCGTTGAGGAAGGCGCTCTTCACATCCATTTGGAACAACTTGAAAGAATGGTGAGCGGCATATGCTAGCAAGATACGAATGGACTCTAGCCTAGCCACAGGAGCAAAAGTCTCCTCAAAGTCCAAACCTGCGACTTGGGCATAACCTTTTGCCACAAGTCGAGCCTTGTTTCTTGTCACCACCCCGTGCTCGTCTTGTTTGTTGCGGAACACCCACTTGGTTCCCACAACATTTTGCTTAGGACGAGGCACCAACGTCCAAACTTCATTCCTCTTGAAGTTGTTGAGCTCCTTCTGCATGGCCAACACCCAGTCCGGATCTAGTGAAAGGGAAATGTGCCCTTGGGCCATTTCTAAGTATTTTGGTGATTGAGTGTCAACACAAGTGTTTAACTGTGAATCAACGCCCATGGATGAACAAAGTGCAAATCTAGAGAAAAGGTATGTTTCTAAGTCTTAGTACATTGGTTTTGTGTACTAATATATTTGTCTAAGTGTTAGAAACAGATAGAAGAAGAAAAGAGAAGACTTGGCTGTGTGCAGCCAAGGGGCTGTTTCGGTCTGGGGCACCGGACTGTCCGGTGGTGCACCGGACAGTGTCCGGTGGTGCACCGGACAGTGTCCGGTGCACCAGGATGCCTTGGCCGAAGAGACCGCTCTCGGGTTTTTTCTCCGGCGACTTCGGCTAAAATTCACCGGATTGTCCGGTGTGCACCGGACTGTCCGGTGAGCCAACGGTCGGCCGCGCGATCGGCGCGCGACACGTGGCCGAGCCAACGGTCGGAAGGAAGCACCGGACTGTCCGGTGTGCACCGGACATGTCCGGTGTGCACCGGACATGTCCGGTGCGTCAACGGTGCGCAGATCTGACTCTGACAGCAACGGTCAGATGCGCTGTTTAAGGAAACAAATCGGGCACCGGACAGTGTCCGGTGTGCACCGGACTGTCCGGTGCGCCCGACGACAGAAGGCAAGGATAGCCTTCCAGATGTGTTCTCAACGGCTCCTAGCTGCCTTGGGGCTATAAAAGGGACCCCTAGGCGCATGGAGGAGTACACCAAGCATTCCTACAACTCTTCTAAGCACCAAGACATCAATCTCACGCATTCGTTTCATTGTGATAGCATATAGAGCTCTTGTGGAGTTGTGAACTCTTTGTGTTGCGTTGCGAGCTCTTGTTGCGACTTGTGTGCGTGTTGTTGCTCTGATTTTCGAGTCTTGTGTGCGTTGCTCATTCCCACCTTACTCCGTATTTCTTTGTGAACTCAATTGTAAGGGCGAGAGACTCCAAGTTGTGGAGATTCCTCGCAAACGGGAAAAGATCAAAGGAAAGAAAAACACCGTGGTATTCAAGTTGATCATTGGATCACTTGAGAGGAGTTGAGTGCAACTCTCGTCCGTTGGGACGCCACAACGTGGAGTAGGCAAGTTTTGTACTTGGCCGAACCACGGGATAACCACCGTGTCAACTCTGTGATTGCTTTCTTGTGGTTATCGTGTTTTGAGTTCTCTCTAGCCACTTGGCCATACTTGTGCTAACCCTTAACAAGTTTTTGTGGCTTAAGTTTTGAACTTTTACAGGATCACCTATTCACCCCCCCCTCTAGGTGCTCTCAATTGGTATCAGAGCCGTTCTCTTCAAGAAAGGGACTAACCGCCCGAAGAGATGGATCCTAAGGGGAAGGGAATTGTGATCAACGACAAGGAGAAGGAGTCCTTCGTCAACGAGCCAAGGGATGACAAGTAAAATGACTCGGGCTCGGGCCACAAGCGAAGAGATGGGAAGAAGAAGAAGACAAGACGCATCAAGGAGATCGTCTACTACGACAGCGATGAGTCCTCTTCTTCCCAAAAGGACGACGACCACGACAAACAAAGGAAACCGGTTAATTCTAACTTTTCTTTTGACTACTCTCGTATTCCGCAAAGTTCAAATTCACATTTGCTTTCTATTCCACTCGGCAAGCCCCCACACTTTGATGGGGAGGACTACGGATTTTGGAGCCACAAAATGCGTAGTCACCTATTCTCTCTCCATCCTAGCATATGGGAGATTGTAGATAGTGGAATGCACTTTAATAGTTCGGATAGTCCTATATTCATTAATGAGCAAATCCATAAGAATGCACAAGCTACTACTGTTCTTCTAGCCTCATTGTGCAGGGATGAATATAATAAAGTGAGTGGCTTGGATAACGCCAAGCAAATCTGGGATACCCTCAAGATCTCTCATGAGGGAAATGACACTACCTTGCTCACCAAAATGGAGTTGGTGGAGGGCGAGCTTGGACGGTTCGCGATGATAAGGGGCGAGGAGCCAACTCAAACATACAACCGGCTCAAGACCCTTGTCAACAAGATAAGGAGCTACGGAAGCACGCGTTGGACGGATCACGACGTCGTCCGCCTAATGCTCAGGTCATTTACCGTTCTTGATCCTCATCTCGTGAACAATATTCGTGAGAATCCCAGGTACACGATGATGACGCCCGAAGAAGTACTTGGAAAATTCGTGAGCGGGCGGATGATGATCAAGGAGGCAAGATATGTCGACGACGCGTTGAACGGTCCACTCCACGAGTCTCAACCCATTGCTCTAAAGGCAACAAGGAGCAAGGAGTCGCTACCTAGCAAGGTGGCGCAAATTGAGGCGGCCGGTCTTAATGAAGAAGAAATGGCCCTCATTATCAAGAGATTCAAGACGGTGCTTAAGGGTCGCAATGGACAGCCGAGCAAGACTAAGACCAAGGGGAAGCGATCATGCTTCAAATGCGGTAAGCTTGGTCATTTTATTGCTAACTGTCCTGATAACGAAAGTGACCAGGAAAAGGGAAACAAGAGGGAAAAGAAGAAGCATTATAAGAAGGCAAAGGGCGAGGCGCATCTAGGCAAGGAGTGGGACTCGGATTGCTCCTCGTCCGACTCCGACAATGAAGGACTCGCCGCCACCGCCTTCAACAAATCAACCCTCTTCCCCAACGAGCGTCACACATGCCTTATGGCAAGGGAGAAGAAGGTATGTACTCGCAACTCTACCTATGCTTCTTCAAGTGAGGACGAATCTAGTGATGAGGATGAAGTAGATTATTCATGTTTGTTCAAGGGCTTAGATAGATCTAAGATAGACAAAATTAATGAATTAATTGATGCCTTGAATGAAAAGAATATACTTTTAGAAAAGCAAGAGGATTTGTTGTATGAAGAGCATGATAAATTTGTTGAGGCACAAAAATCCTATGCTTTAGAAGTTAAAAGAAATGAAATGCTTTCTTTTGAACTATCTACTTGTCATGAAACCATTTCTACTTTGAAAGGTGTCAACAATGATTTAAATGCTAAATTAGAAGTAGCAAATAAATCCAACTCTTGTGTTGAACATGTTGAAATTTGCACTAGGTGCAAGGATGTTGATATTAATGCCTGTAGTGAACACTTAGTTTCCATTTCAAAATTGAGTGATGAAGTGGCTAGTCTTAATGCTCAACTTAAGACTAGCAAAAGTGATTTTGAAAAACTAAAATTTGCTAGGGATGCCTACACGGTTGGTAGACACCCCTCAATTAAGGATGGACTTGGCTTCAAGAGGGAAGCCAAGAACTCAACAAGCCATAAGGCTCCCATTCCCGCCAAGGAGAAAGGGAAGGCCCCTATGGCTACTAGTGCTAAAAGGAACCATGCCTTTTTGTATCATGATAAAAGACAAACTAGAAATAGAAGTTATGATGCTTTTGATTCATATGTTTATGATTCTCATGCCATGTTTGCTCCTAGTTCTTCTTATGTGTATGATAGAAATGTTACTAGGAGAAATGTTGTTCCTAAAAGAAATGTTGCAAATGTTCATAGAAAAGTAGTGAATGAACCCTCTACAATTTATTGTGCTTTGAATGCTTCATTTGCAATTTGTAGAAAGGATAGAAAAGTAATTGCTAGACAGTTAGGGGCAAAATGCAAAGGTGATAAAACTTGCATTTGGGTCCCTAAGGAAATTGTGACTAACCTTGTAGGACCCAACAAGAGTTGGGTACCTAAGTCCCAAGCCTAAATTTGCCTTGCAGGTTTATGCATCCGGGGGTTCAAGCTGGATTATCGACAGCGGATGCACAAACCATATGACGGGGGAGAAGAAGATGTTCACCTCCTACGTCAAGAATAAAGATTCCCAGGATTCAATTATATTCGGTGATGGGAATCAAGGCAAGGTAAAAGGGTTAGGTAAAATTGCAATTTCTAATGAGCATTCTATCTCTAATGTATTTTTAGTAGAGAGTCTTGGATATAATTTGCTATCTGTTAGTCAATTATGTCATATGGGGTATAACTGTCTATTTACAAATGTAGATGTGTCTGTCTTTAGAAGAAGTGATGGTTCACTAGCTTTTAAGGGTGTATTAGACGGCAAACTTTATTTAGTTGATTTTGCAAAAGAAGAGGCTGGTCTAGATACATGCTTAATAGCTAAGACTAGCATGGGCTGGCTATGGCATCGCCGCTTAGCACATGTGGGGATGAAGAACCTTCACAAGCTTCTAAAGGGAGAACACGTGATAGGGTTGACTAACGTGCATTTCGAAAAAGATAGACCTTGTGCAGCTTGTCAAGCAGGTAAACAAGTGGGAGGAGCACATCACAGCAAGAACGTGATGACCACTTCAAGACCCCTGGAGCTGCTGCATATGGACCTCTTCGGACCTGTCGCCTATCTGAGCATAGGAGGAAGTAAGTATGGTTTAGTTATTGTTGATGACTTTTCCCGCTTCACTTGGGTGTTCTTTTTGCAGGAAAAGTCCGAAACCCAAGGGACTCTCAAACGCTTCCTCAGGAGAGCTCAAAATGAGTTTGAGCTCAAAGTGAAGAAGATAAGGAGCGACAACGGATCCGAGTTCAAGAACCTTCAAGTGGAGGAGTTCCTTGAAGAGGAAGGGATCAAGCACGAGTTCTCCGCTCCCTACACACCACAGCAAAATGGTGTGGTAGAGAGGAAGAACAGGACACTCATCGACATGGCGAGGACGATGCTAGGAGAGTTCAAGACCCCCGAGTGCTTTTGGACGGAAGCCGTTAACACTGCTTGCCACGCCATCAACAGGGTCTACCTTCATCGCCTCCTCAAGAAGACGTCGTATGAGCTACTAACCGGTAACAAACCCAATGTATCGTACTTTCGTGTATTTGGGAGTAAATGCTACATTCTAGTGAAGAAGGGTAGAAATTCTAAGTTTGCTCCCAAAGCTGTAGAAGGTTTTTTATTAGGTTATGACTCAAATACAAAGGCGTATAGAGTCTTCAACAAATCATCGGGTTTGGTTGAAGTCTCTAGCGACGTTGTATTTGATGAGACTAATGGCTCTCCAAGAGAGCAAGTTGTTGATTATGATGATGTAGATGAAGAAGATGTTCCGACGGCCGCTATACGGACCATGGCGATTGGAGAAGTACGGCCACAGGAACAAGATGATCAAGATCAACCCTCTTCCTCAATTATGGTGCATCCCCCGACTCAAGACGATAAACAGGTTCATCAAAAGGAGGCGTGTGATCAAGGGGGAGCACAAGATGATCATGTGATGGAGGAAGAAGTGCAACCGGCACCTCCAACCCAAGTTCGAGCGATGATTCAAAGGGATCATCCCGTCGACCAAATTCTGGGTGACATTAGCAAGGGAGTAACTACTCGATCTCGATTAGTTAATTTGTGTGAGCATTACTCCTTTGTCTCTTCTATTGAGCCTTTCAGGGTAGAAGAGGCCTTGCTAGATCCGGACTGGGTGTTGGCCATGCAAGAGGAGTTAAACAACTTCAAGCGCAATGAAGTTTGGACACTGGTGCCTCGTCCGAAGCAAAATGTTGTGGGAACCAAGTGGGTGTTCCGCAACAAACAGGACGAGCACGGGGTGGTGACGAGGAACAAGGCTCGACTTGTGGCAAAAGGTTATGCCCAAGTCGCAGGTTTGGACTTTGAGGAGACTTTTGCTCCTGTGGCTAGGCTAGAGTCCATTCGTATTTTGCTAGCATATGCCGCTCACCATTCTTTCAGGTTGTACCAAATGGATGTGAAGAGCGCTTTCCTCAATGGGCCAATCAAGGAGGAGGTGTACGTGGAGCAACCCCCGGGCTTTGAGGATGAACGGTACCCCGACCATGTGTGTAAGCTCTCTAAGGCGCTCTATGGACTTAAGCAAGCCCCAAGAGCATGGTATGAATGCCTTAGAGATTTCTTAATTGCTAATGCTTTCAAGGTTGGGAAAGCCGATCCAACTCTTTTTACTAAGACTTATGATGGTGATTTGTTTGTGTGCCAAATTTATGTCGATGACATAATATTTGGTTCTACTAACCAAAAGTCTTGTGAAGAGTTTAGCAGGGTGATGACGCAGAAATTCGAGATGTCGATGATGGGCGAGTTGAACTACTTCCTTGGGTTCCAAGTGAAGCAACTCAAGGACGGCACCTTCATCTCCCAAACGAAGTACACGCAAGATCTGCTAAAGCGGTTTGGGATGAAGGACGCCAAGCCCGCAAAGACGCCGATGGGAACCGACGGACACACCGACCTCAACAAAGGAGGTAAGTCCGTTGATCAAAAAGCATACCGGTCAATGATAGGTTCTTTGCTTTATTTATGTGCTAGTAGACCGGACATTATGCTTAGCGTATGCATGTGTGCTAGATTTCAATCCGATCCTAAGGAATGTCACTTAGTGGCGGTGAAGCGAATTCTTAGATATTTGGTTGCTACGCCTTGCTTCGGGCTCTGGTATCCAAAGGGGTCTACCTTTGACTTAGTTGGATACTCAGACTCCGACTATGCTGGATGTAAGGTCGATAGGAAGAGTACATCAGGGACGTGCCAATTCTTAGGAAGGTCCCTGGTGTCATGGAACTCTAAGAAACAAACCTCCGTTGCCCTATCCACCGCTGAGGCCGAGTATGTTGCCGCAGGACAGTGTTGCGCGCAACTACTTTGGATGAGGCAAACCCTTCGGGACTTTGGCTACAATCTGAGCAAAGTCCCACTCCTATGTGATAATGAGAGTGCTATCCGCATGGCAGAAAATCCTGTTGAACACAGCCGCACAAAGCACATAGACATCCGGCATCACTTTTTGAGAGACCACCAGCAAAAGGGAGATATCGAAGTGTTTCATGTTAGCACCGAGAACCAGCTAGCCGATATCTTCACTAAGCCTCTAGATGAGAAGACCTTTTGCAGGTTGCGTAGTGAGCTAAATGTCTTAGATTCGCGGAACTTGGATTGAATTGTAGCATACATGTGTTTATGCATTTGATCAGGTTCATTCTGCATTTTGTTGCTTATTGTGGTGCTCAAGTTGTACCAACACTCCCTGGACCTCACAAGTCCGTTGCAAAGTGATGCACATGTTTAGGGGGAGATGTGTTACAACTTGACCCTTTGAGACTAACCATGTGCTTGAGTTTGCTTGATTTAGTCTCGAAGGAGGATTGAAAGGGAAAAGGTGGACTTGGACCATGAAAGACTTCCACTGCACTCCGATGAGAGGGTAACTAATTCCAAGTTCATCTCATGAAATCTTATTGCCATTTGCTCTTAATTGAAGACTTTGGTGAGGCAATGGGGTTAAAAGGCCAAGATTAATCCCGTTTTGGTGCTTGATGCCAAAGGGGGAGAAAATAAAGGCCAAAGTGATAAATGGATCAGCTACCACTTGAGAGATTTTGAAAATAGTAGAATAGAGTTTTTGTTTTGTCAAAAGCTTTTATTGTCTCTTATTGTCTCTATTGTCAGAAGTTGGCTTCTTGTGGGGAGAAGTGTTGATTATGGGAAATAGGGGGAGTTTTTGAAATCTTTGATCAATCTCTTTTAGAATGACTCTCTTTATACTTCATCATGTGTGTTTGACTTAGAGATAGAGATTTGAGTTTGATTTGCAAAAACAAACCAAGTGGTGGCAAAGGATGATCCATATATGACAAAATTGAATAAAACTCAAAGTTAGTTTTTATTTGAAGTGATTTTGCACTTGTTCTAGTTGCTTTATGTTGTGTTGGCATAAATCACCAAAAAGGGGGAGATTGAAAGGGAAATGTGCCCTTGGGCCATTTCTAAGTATTTTGGTGATTGAGTGTCAACACAAGTGTTTAACTGTGAATCAACGCCAATGGATGAACAAAGTGCAAATCTAGAGAAAAGGTATGTTTCTAAGTCTTAGTACATTGGTTTTGTGTACTAATATATTTGTCTAAGTGTTAGAAACAGATAGAAGAAGAAAAGAGAAGACTTGGCTGTGTGCAGCCAAGGGGCTGTTTCGGTCTGGGGCACCGGACTGTCCGGTGGTGCACCGGACAGTGTCCGGTGGTGCACCGGACAGTGTCCGGTGCACCAGGATGCCTTGGCCGAAGAGACCGCTCTCGGGTTTTTTCTCCGGCGACTTCGGCTAAAATTCACCGGACTGTCCGGTGTGCACCGGACTGTCCGGTGAGCCAACGGTCGGCCGGGCCAACGGTCGGCCGCACGATCGGCGCGCGACACGTGGCCGAGCCAACGGTCGGAAGGAAGCACCGGACTGTCCGGTGTGCACCGGACATGTCCGGTGCGCCAACGGTGCGCAGATCTGACTCTGACAGCAACGGTCGGATGCGCTGTTTAAGGAAACAAATCGGGCACCGGACTGTCCGGTGCGCCCGACGACAGAAGGCAAGGATAGCCTTCCAGATGTGTTCTCAACGGCTCCTAGCTGCCTTGGGGCTATAAAAGGGACCCCTAGGCGCATGGAGGAGTACACCAAGCATTCCTACAACTCTTCTAAGCACCAAGACATCAATCTCATGCATTCGTTTCATTGTGATAGCATATAGAGCTCTTGTGGAGTTGTGAACTCTTTGTGTTGCGTTGCAAGCTCTTGTTGCGACTTGTGTGCGTGTTGTTGCTCTGATTTTCGAGTCTTGTGTGCGTTGCTCATTCCCACCTTACTCCGTATTTCTTTGTGAACTCAATTGTAAGGGCGAGAGACTCCAAGTTGTGGAGATTCCTCGCAAACGGGAAAAGATCAAAGGAAAGAAAAACACCGTGGTATTCAAGTTGATCATTGGATCACTTGAGAGGAGTTGAGTGCAACTCTCGTCCGTTGGGACGCCACAACGTGGAGTAGGCAAGTTTTGTACTTGGCCGAACCACGGGATAACCACCGTGTCAACTCTGTGATTGCTTTCTTGTGGTTATCGTGTTTTGAGTTCTCTCTAGCCACTTGGCCATACTTGTGCTAACCCTTAACAAGTTTTTGTGGCTTAAGTTTTGAACTTTTACAGGATCACCTATTCACCCCCCCCTCTAGGTGCTCTCATCTAGCAAGGCCTCTTCTACCCTGAAAGGCTCAATAGAAGAGACAAAAGAGTAATGCTCACAAAAATTAACTAATCGAGATCGAGTAGTTACTCCCTTGCTGATATCACCCAGAATTTGGTCGACGGGATGATCCCTTTGAATCGTCGCTCGAACTAGGGTTGGAGGTGCCGGTTGCGCTTCTTCCTCCATCACATGATCATCTTGTGCTCCCCTTGATCACACGCCTCCTTTTGATGAACTTGTTCATCATCTTGAGTTGGGGGATGCACCATCGTTGAGGAAGACGGTTGATCTTGCTCCTTTTGTTCCAGTGGCCTCACATCTCCAATCGCCATGGTGCGCATTGCGGCCGTTGGGACGTCTTCTTCATCTATATCATCAAGATCAACAACTTGCTCTCTTGGAGAGCCATTAGTCTCATCAAATACAACGTCGCTAGAGACTTCAATCAAACCCGATGATTTGTTGAAGACCCTATACGCCTTTGTATTTGAGTCATAACCTAACAAAAACCCTTCTACGGCTTTGGGAGCAAATTTGGAATTCCTACCCTTCTTCACTAGAGTGTAGCATTTACTCCCAAAAACTCGAAAATACGAAACATTTGGTTTGTTACTGGTTAGTAGCTCATACGACGTCTTCTTGAGGAGGCGATGAAGGTAGACCCTATTGATGGTGTGGCAAGCCGTGTTCACGGCTTCCGACCAAAAGCACTCGGGGGTCATGAACTCTCCAAGCATAGTCCTCGCCATATCGATGAGCGTCCTGTTCTTCCTCTCTACCACACCATTTTGCTGAGGTGTGTAGGGAGCGGAGAACTCGTGCTTGATCCCCTCCTCCTCAAGGAACTCCTCCACTTGAAGATTCTTGAATTCGGACCCGTTGTCGCTCCTTATCTTCTTCACCTTGAGCTCAAACTCATTTTGAGCTCTCCTTAGGAAGCGCTTGAGGGTCCCTTGGGTTTCAGACTTATCCTGCAAAAAGAATACCCAAGTGAAGCGGGAAAAGTCATCAACAATAACTAGTCCATACTTACTTCCTCCTATGCTCAGATAGGCGACGGGTCCGAAGAGGTCCATATGTAGCAGCTCCAGGGGTCTTGATGTGGTCATCACATTCTTGTTGTGATGCGCTCCTCCCACTTGTTTACCTGCTTGACAAGTTGCACAAGGTCTATCTTTTTCGAATTGCACGTTAGTCAAACCTATCACGTGTTCTCCCTTTAGAAGCTTGTGAAGGTTCTTCATCCCCACATGTGCTAAGCGGCGATGCCACAGCCAGCCCATGCTAGTCTTAGCAATTAAGCATGCATCTAGACCGGCCTCCTCTTTTGCAAAATCAACTAAATAAAGTTTGCCGTCTAATACACCCTTAAAAGCTAATGAACCATCACTTCTTCTAAAGACAGACACATCTATATTTGTAAATAGACAATTATATCCCATATTACATAATTGACTAACAGATAGTAAATTATATCCAAGAGACTCAACTAAAAACACATTAGAGATAGAGTGCTCATTTGATATTGCAATCTTGCCTAAACCTTTCACCTTGCCTTGGTTCCCATCACCGAATATGATTGAATCTTGGGAATCCTTATTCTTGACGTAGGAGGTGAACATCTTCTTCTCCCCCGTCATATGGTTTGTGCATCCGCTGTCGATAATCCAGCTTGAACCCCCGGATGCATAAACCTGCAAGGCAAATTTAGGCTTGGGTCTTAGGTACCCAACTCTTGTTGGGTCCTACAAGGTTAGTCACGATTGTCTTAGGGACCCAAATGCAAGTTTTATCACCCTTGCATTTTGCCCCTAATTTCCTAGCAACTATTTTCCTATCCTTTCTACAAATAGCAAATGAAGTATTTAAAGCATGATAAATTGTAGAGGGTCCATTCATAACTTTCCTAGGAACATGAACAATATTCTTTCTAGGCACATGATGAATATTTTTCTTAGGCATATCTCTACCATGCATATAGGAAGAACTAGAAGCAAACATAGCATAAGAATCATAGGCATGTGAATCAAAAGCATTACAACTCCTATGAGACTGTCTTCTATCATTGTACATAAAAGCATGGTTCTTTTTAGTACTACTTGCCATAGGGGCCTTCCCTTTCTCCTTGGCGGAGATGGGAGCCTTATGGCTTGTCAAGTTCTTGGCTTCCCTCTTGAAACCAAGCCCATCCTTAATTGAGGGGTGTCTACCAACCGTGTAGGCATCCCTAGCAAATTTTAGTTTGTCAAAATCACTCTTGCTAGTCTTAAGTTGGGCATTAAGACTAGCCACTTCGTCACTTAATTTAACAATAGAAGCTATGTGTTCACTACAAGCATCAATATCAATATCTTTACATCTATTGCAAATAACAACATTTTCTACACAAGTTGTTGATTTACTAGCTTTTTCTAACTTAGCATTTAGATCATCATGAATGCTCCTTAAGCTAAAAATTGTCTCATGGCAAGAAGATAATTCACAAGAAAGCATTTCATTTCTTTTAACTTCTAAAGCATGAGATTTTTGTGCTTCTACAAATTTGTCATGTTCTTCATACAACAAATCCTCTTGTTTTTCTAAAAGCCTATTCTTATCATTCAAGGCATCAATCAATTCATTAATTTTATCTACCTTGGTTCTATCTAGGCCCTTAAATAAACATGAATAATCTATTTCATCCTCATCACTAGATTCGTCCTCACTTGAAGAAGCATAAGTAGAGTTTCGAGTACATACCTTCTTCTCCCTTGCCATAAGGCATGTGTGACGCTCGTTGGGGAAGAGGGATGATTTGTTGAAGGCGGTGGCGGCGAGTCCTTCATTGTCGGAGTCGGACGAGGAGCAATCCGAATCCCACTCCTTTCCAAGATGTGCCTCGCCGTTCGCCTTCTTGTAGTTTTTCTTCTTTTCCCACTTTCCATTCTTCTTTTCCTGGTCACTATCATTGTCGGGACAATTAGCTATAAAATGACCAATCTTACCACATTTGAAGCAGGAGCGCTTCCCCTTCATCTTGTTCTTGTTGGGGTGCTCCTTGCGACCTTTTAGCGCCGTCTTGAATCTCTTGATGATGAGGGCCATCTCTTCATCATTAAGTCCGGCCGCCTCAATTTGTGCCACCTTGCTAGGTAGTGTCTCCTTGCCTCTTGTTGCCTTGAGAGCAAGAGGTTGAGGCTCATTGATTGGACCATTCAATGCGTCGTCCACGTATCTTGCTTCCTTGATCATCATTCGCCCGCTCACGAACTTTCCAAGTATCTCCTCGGGCGTCATCTTGGTGTACCTAGGATTCTCACGAATATTGTTCACAAGATGAGGATCAAGGACAGTAAAAGACCTTAGCATTAGGCGGACGACGTCGTGGTCCGTCCATCGCGTGCTTCCATAGCTTCTTATCTTGTTGACAAGGGTCTTGAGCCGGTTGTATATTTGGGTTGGCTCTTCTCCCCTTATCATTGCGAATCTCCCGAGTTCGCGCTCCACCAACTCCATCTTGGTGAGCATTGTGATGTCGTTCCCCTCATGAGAGATCTTGAGAGTGTCCCAAATTTGCTTGGCGTTATCCAAGCCACTCACTTTGTGGTATTCATCCCTGCATAATGAAGCTAGAAGAACAGTAGTAGCTTGTGCATTTTTATGAATTTGCTCATTAATGAACATGGGACTATCCGTACTATCAAAGTGCATTCCACTCTCTACAATCTCCCATATACTAGGATGGAGAGAGAACAAGTGACTACGCATTTTGTGACTCCAAAATCCGTAGTCCTCTCCATCAAAATGAGGAGGTTTACCAAGTGGAATAGATAATAAATGAGCATTTGTACTTTAAGGAATACGAGAGTAATCAAAAGAAAAGTTCGAATTGACCGTTTTCTTTTTCTCGTAGTCGTCGTCGTCCTTTTGGGAAGAAGAAGACTCATCGCTGTCGTCGTAGTAGACGATCTCCTTGATGCATCTTGTCTTCTTCTTCTTCCCATCTTTGCGCTTGTGGCCCGAGCCTGAGTCGGTAGGCTTGTCATCCTTCGGCTCGTTGAAGATAGACTCCTTCTCATTGTTGTTGACCACCATCCCCTTTCCCTTAGGATCCATCTCTTCGGGCGATTAGTCCCTTCTTGAAGAGAACGGCTCTGATACCAATTGAGAGCACCTAGAGGGGGGGGGTGAATAGGTGATCCTGTGAAACTTAAACTTAATGCCACAAAACTTGGTTAAGCGTTAGCACACTAATTGCCAAGTGGCAAGAAAGGAGTTTCAACAAAACACAATAACCCAAAAAGATATCAATCACAGAGATGGCACGGTGGTTATCTTGTGGTTCGGCCAAGACCAACGCTTGCCTACTCCACGTTGTGGCGTCCCAACGGACGAGGGTTGCAATCAACCCCTTTCAAGCGGTCCAAAGACCCACTTGAATACCACGATGTTTTGCTTTGCTTTTCTTAATCCCGTTTGCGAGGAATCTCCACAACTTGGAGCCTCTCGCCCTTACACTTGAAGTTCACAAAGAATCACGGAGCAAGGGAGGGATTAGCAACTCACACAATACACTAAGATCACAGCAAATACGCACGCACAAGACCCAGACTTAAGCTCAAATGACTATCACACTAGAACGGAGCTCAAATCACTAGAATGTCGAACAAGTGCACAAGAATGATGTGTGAGTGATCAACAATGCTCAAAGGACGCTTGGTATTTTCCTCCATGCGCCTAGGGGTCCCTTTTATAGCCCCAAGGCAGCTAGGAGCCATTGAGAGCATTCTAGGAAGGCTGATCTTGCCTTCTGTCGACTGGCGCACCGGACAGTCCGGTGCCCGATTTCCTTCCAAAAGTGGTGCAGTTGACCGTTGGCAGCCTGAGAGCCGTTGGCACACCGGACATGTCCGGTGCACACCGGACAGTCCGGTGCCCCCTTCTAGCCGTTGGCTCGACCACGTGTCCCGCGCAGATCGCGCGGCCGACCGTTGGCCCGGCCGACCGTTGGCTCACCGGACAGTCCGGTGCACACTGGACAGTCCGGTGAATTATAGCCGGACGTCGCCAATAAATTCCCGAGAGCGGCCAGTTCGCTCGAGCCAGCCTGGCGCACCGGACACTGTCCGGTGCACCACCGGACAGTCCGGTGCTCCCAGAATGAGCAGAGTCTTGGCTGCTCGAGCCAAGACATTTTCAATTGGATTTTTCCTGTTTCCAGCACTTAGACACAATACATTAGTCCATAAAACAATGTACTAAGTCTGAGAAACATACCTTTATCCTTGATTTGTACTTTGTTCACCATTTTACACTTAGGCACTTGTGTTGGACACTAAATCACCAAAATACTTAGAAATGGCTCAAGGGCATATTTCCCTTTCACTATTGTCTCTCTCCCCCACCACGCTCCACCCTGCATTGTATGACATGGACATCGCCGCCCACTCCACTGCATGTTCATCCTAGCGTCGTGCTCCACCGCGCCCTACATGTTCTTCTCGTCCACGCTCCCTCCTTTGTTGTGCACTGCTCGTAGCTGCTGAAACGATTTGTTGTCATTGATTGGTCGCCTCCTTCGTTTTAGGGTTCCTGTTCTTCGACCGAACGCGCTTCAAATCAAGGTTTCTTCGCTATCTCTAGTTTTGGATTTGAGTTTGCCTCAAGTAATCAGTGACTTCCATCACAAATTGTTTCAAGATTTGCGTTTTTTCCGTCATTAATCAGTGAAATCGCATGTACGGTTTCGAATGGTTACTGTATATTCAAATGTGGTAGACATTGTCTTCTCAGATTTTTTCCCTATATGTACAAATGGCCTTGTCCATCTTTTGGGTTTCATCATTCCAGAAACCTCTTTCTTAGAGTTTTAGTTCTTCCTTCGTCACATCCATCAGCCAAAAAAGGATTTTTTTTTTCTTTTTGGTCGGACATTTAGTATTGAAGGGGATTCACATTTGGACATTGGGGTTGTATTGTCAGTACTTTGTACCAGAAAACTTATTTTTTGTGTGGGGGTTTAGATTCTAATCCCCTTCTTTATGCAGTGCAACTCCGTGGACAGGCAACAAGCAATTGGCGTTTTCAGATGCGGAAGTAGGTCTTCCTACATCCCCTGCTTCAAAATAGCTTGCTTTATATTTTGTAGATTGCATCAAAAGAATAGGAGTATTGGCATTATGTCTGGATTAACATTGTACTTGCCAATTGTTTGTATCAGCAATCTTGTACTTTCTTGGTGGTACTGGTACATGCAAGAATTGTCATCTATCCACCATCTATCCAAGGAGGTAATTGCCTTTTGCCTTCCCTACTAATTCAATTGCCTACAAATTTTCATAGAAATCAATTTGTTCCATATGCGAATGATGGTCCTTCTGCAATGTTCTACATGCCTTTCCTACTAATTCAATTGCCTACAATCTTGCAAATGGATCTTCTGCCATGTTTCATATGTCTTCCCTACTAATTCAATTGCCTACAAACTATGGCTTGGCTCACAGAGACCATCTGCCATGTGTTTATTGAACCTTCTACTTGCTCCCTTGACCTCTTTTTGTCATATTGGTTCATCATGGCTTCTCTGTATGTAATTTGCCTTCCCTGCTAATTCAATTGCCTATAAAACTGCATAGAAATCAATTTGTTTAATATGCAAATAGTTCTTGTAATGACCAACACTACTCTTACTAACTTATTATGTTCTGGAGAACACCAAACCACATAAGCTAAGGCTTAGCTCACACAGATCTTCAGCCATGTGTTTATTGAATCTTCTACTTACTCACTTGACTTCTCTTCGCCATACTGACCCATTGTGTCTTGTAGGAGATAAATTTACAACCTAGCAAAAAATATGTTCATATCTTGTAGATGGATAATGCAGTATTTTCATATGTGAATTTGAGGACGCAGTTGATAAGTAATTTAGTGTTTACCATTTATATATCCTAGAATAGAGTGGTTTATGCAACCATCCTAAGCATGAAGCCGTATTCTTTTCTTTCATTTCCCTAAATAGTTTCATTAATTCCTAGAGACTATTTCTTTAAAAAGTAATAATCAGACACTTCTAGTTGGTTTGAGAGGGACTGTATTAGTTCTCTTCTTTTTCTCCTTTCTATTTCCCATATCATTTTAATGCTTGATTGTTATAGATGTACTCGGTTCCTTAAATTAAAGGAATTTTGGTTCAAAGAACATTCGTTAAGCAGTGGTTCTTTGTTCAATAAACTACATAATACACCAACTGTAAAGTACATAGCTAAATTAGGCAAGCATGGATGTACATACATAGAAGCATAAACATACAATTACATGTACACACATACAGAGTGTATGTCTCGGATTTTTCCCTATGGATAACATAAGAGATTAGTGTCACTATATTTCCTATATACAAACATACCTGGATATATGCACACATATAGATTGTCTGTATCGAGTCTCTAGTATGAATAACATTCAAGATTAATGCCCCTGCATTTTTTATTTTCCCCTATTGTCATGGAAATATGTGTATATAATTATCTATTATATATGCCAATGGATCAGTATATAACTGATCTATGTAAGCATGTATATACGTATATAGTGTACATGGAAAATTGTATATATATATATAACCTATATGTATATTATATACATTGAGGTTTTCCTTCGTGCAATTTAGAATATCTATAGAAGAGTATCCTATGCTTTCTCTGCTAGGTTGAGTGATACTACTTTGCATTAGAACGAAATGGAGAAAATTTATGAGAGCACATTGGAAATGAACAATGGTAGTATTTCAGACAGCCACAAAAAGCGAAGTAAGTATCTTCGTACAATCATAAATAAACATTGCTTTGTTTCAATTCATTTTAATTCCACATGTTCCCATAATTACATAGCTATGTACTATTCTTTTAGCAAAAAAAGAAAAATAAAATAAAAACTTAATGTGCAGTACATAGTCCATTGATACATGTTTCAACAATTAAACTACATATATGAAAGTAACAAAAAAATTAACTCATTGTCTTGTACCCATTCATGTTTTTACCTATCTTTGTTTTAGAATCATCACTATTTCACATATTCTAAAAACACATGAAATTTTGTTAGACACTGTTCTAATAGAACATAACTTTCTAAGATTTACTTTCCAATGGCTAAAATCTCATTTTAGATGCGAATGGAGAAATGAAAATCCTACAAACTGATGTTATTCCGCATCTCTGGTGTTTTTAGCTTCCACTCTTTTTTCATGAATCGTTTACTCCCTCCTACAGTTTAATTAGCATCAAAGTATTTCTCAGTGCTTTCCATTACTTCCTCCTATAACTTCATCATGTTACACAGTTTTGACATCCATATAATTATACACCTAAATCATCTGAATTCAAGTTCTTATGAAAGCACACCTTGGTTTCTTTTCTTTATATAAAGCTACCCGGTTTATCTTACATCAATCCATTTTTTCCCTATTAATGTCAAGACCGACCTACAAACCTCTCCTGCCTCACTCTTCTTTAAGAACAATATTTTCACATACTTGAAACCAGATATGAAATTCTGTTATACATTAGAGACAATATCCAACAGTTCTTATGCACTAACGTACAGGATAATAACCAGGTTTAGATCACCCTAACCCAAAAGATCTATCATCCCCACCAAAAAAATAATGTTTCAAACATGCTTATTCTCTTTCAACAATATGTATTGTAGTCCTTTCTAACATTGCAGACCATATACACGATGAAAAGTAGCAAGCTTCAGATACAACAATCTGGTTTAACCGAGCCTGAAAGCGACGACGAGTAAATCAACGCCATTTTCATGAAGGTGAGACATTATGTACAAATCTTCTTTCTACACAGCTTCTAATCAATAGAAACTGCACATTATTCTTCACTCTCATTTATAACCTTTGCACAACAATGGATTACCTCGCAAACTCTTTAACAACAACTAATCTTTCCTTCTTTTTCCTGTATAGAAAACTGCCTTGCGTATCTGCGACGAACATTGTCACTTATGAAGCGTGGATGCTTTTATGTACATAACCAGGCTGATGAAACTACTTTAGCTTAATATCTGTTTATGTGATACTCATCTCTGCTTTACTACCTATGACGACCATGTCACTTTTGGAGCGCAAATGCTTTTGTGTGCATAAAACAAAGTTGATGAAACACATGTCACATAAGTATATGTGATTGTTGCAGGGGAGGGTTTGCGTGCGTCAAAACTTATTCAATGTCTTCTCATGTGCTAGTTCTGTCATTTCCCACAAGAAGCCTACCATGTTTTCCTAAAATCGACACGCTCGATTGTTGCACTAATAATGCAACACATGTGGATGTCGTATGCTTTATACTGCGTATTCATCATCGATCAAAGTAACGACCACTCCATGCAGCACAACATATACCAAAATAGTGAACCGTTTTGAGATTATCACATATCGTGTGCTTTATACTGCGGCTCGGCTTGGCTCGCTAGCGCAACGAGCTCAAAATAGTGGCTCGGCTCGGCTCAAAATAGTGGCTCGGTTTGGCTCGCTCGAGGCTCGCGAGCCGAGCCGAGCCGAGCCGCTCCGAGCTCGAGCCGGCTCGCGAGCCTCGAGCTTATTTTCCAGCCCTAACCAAAGCCATACCGTTTTGAGATTTTGTAATAATCCAGTTGTTAACAAATTTATTTTTTCTGAGATAGTATATGGTTGTGTTTTTGTTTCTCCCGTGCCCCGAGATGCCGAGACCTCCGCTCGTAACCATGTCTCTCCTGTGTCGCTGGAAGTCGTGGTTGGGGTGGGGGTGACCGTAGCAGTTCTCTTCCTTCGCACAAGGTTTCCGTCGGGCGCGAGCGACGGCAACGGGCGCGGGTCTTCCGTCGGCCCGCCCGAACCACCGTGGCCTTGAGCCTGCCGACCGGTCAGACAAGGGGAGGGGTTTTTAAAAAGGGCGACGCAGATTGCGTGCATGCAGCGCGTGCGTACAGTGAACGGATAAACAAAGCAGGTCGAGGTGGCGTCGAAGCCGCCTGATTTCGAACGTAAGTTTAAGTAGCGGGGTGGTGGTGGGGCCACCAGCGCTCAACTGGCCACGCATCGCTAATGCTTCCGGCATCTGGAGAGAGAGGGTGTTGAGACTTGGGGTGTTGCCACGCCCACGAGCGTACTTTTGCTCCTAATCCTAAACCAGGAGTCCTAATCCATTTGATGTGATTTGATTATATTATACAGTTGATTGATGAGGCCCACCGGCACTGCACGTCGAGGTGGGGGGCCTTTTGCTGCCCCGCGAGGCAAGGAAAGCTACGTGGAAACTAAAGCTGCACACGTCGGACCAATGCAGGCTGGCCCCGGCCCCGGCGTCGTCCTGGCCGCTGGCGACACTGCACAGCCGTGCACCGGCACTGTGGACGCAGGGTGGATGCGGTGAACCGTGCCCGCACTCCTCACACTGGCGTCGTATTTATTACGCCCTCCATCGGTCGGTCCTGTTATTATAAAAAAAAAAGAGACGAGAGATAATTTTTAAGGCAAATTTGTGACAAGGCAAAACGACCTAGGTATCCTGCTAACGAGCAGTGTCAAATAGTGCTGCGTACTGCAGATCGATACAGTACGTAGGTGCTGAACAGTGTTAGGAGATTTTTCCCTCTCTCTGTGATAAATTGTGGATCCTGCAAGATCTTACTTTTTTTCATGAATGGGATGGAAAGTGAGGATTTTTCAAACTTCAGCATTACATGTACAGTTGATTAGTTGAAAGGACGACCTGCAGGACATACATACATATGCCGTTTCAACTAGGTTTCGTAATTAAATGCCCTATATTCATTTTACCCGGTGGAGAAGGGCCGTGAATGATGCAGACAGCAACGCTATAGGTTAATTATTACGTTATAAGAGGATATTTCCTAAAAAAATTACTCCGTAGTCTCTGATTTAGCAAGTTACTAAATATATATTGGAAACAAAAAAATAATAATCTTAGCCTCCAACGGTTTCTGGTTTTTACGTTGTTAAATATATACCTTTATATAATTCACTAGTTTAAATTTTGAAAAAAACTCATCCAACTAAATCGCCCCCACACTTATATCCTTCGCTAAATCCATCAAACAACAAATTGAACAAGACTTAACATATCATCAAAATCAACGATTCAGATAACTCTGTCTCTCCTACTCACTCAAATCCAACAAATAATCTTATTTGGATCATCCCTCAACCCTCCCCTCCCTCCCAACCCCGCGCGACCCTGCCTCCCTCCTCTCTCCGATCCCCCGCATGGCCACATCCCCCTCATTCGCGTCGTCGCCATCGCCGACAACCCCTCCTCTCGTGCCACCGACACCACCGTTGACCCATCTCCTCTCTGGAATTGTAGCGTTAGCATGAACTATATGCTAATATTTTTAAATTATGGTAGCCTGTTTTTTCTAGTTATAACTTGTAGCTTTAAATTTTGTTTTATTTATACAATCATTCTGTATGAATCACGATTTTCTCAAAAAATTTTGGATTGGTCATCTTTAGACTTGTCAAACGAGGATGATAAAATTATCCTTTCCGCAACTCAAATCATTCAAAGTGCATCACTTTCATACATGCATGAACTCGATAGCAGATAACTGATTTCATAGTGTGATTGACACACAAAATGGACTATTAGGAGTGTGAAACAGCTCTCTCTAAGTCTAGGACTAAATAGGAATATTTAATAAGTCGATATATTTGAGGACCTCATTTAAGGAACCATTGGAGGATGTTTTTTTTTAAAATACACTAAATTAAGTTTAGGCGTCGTTTGGATCCTTGGAATTGAATTCCATTATAATAATAATATTTAGGCACATACTAATCAAACTAATATGATTTTATACAAAATATATTTATATACTATTATTAGTAAGATGTCGGAGATATTTATGTGCTATATTTTTACTATACAAGAGTGAGTTAAAGAGTGTCATATAAGTTGCATAGTAGAAACATATTCTACTGATACATAAAATCATTTTCCCATATTACACCCCATGAATCTGAGATAGACTAATATCTGAAATTTTAGAAAGCGGTGGAATGTTAAATTCTAAGCCAAATAGATTACTTTATTTAGTAAATTCCGAATCCTTAAAAATCCAAGATAGACTAATATCCGATCTGGAGTATCTGGGTTGCACATCCCGAGTAGGTAATTAATTGGTTTATTCAATTAGGGTCAGTTTCGCCGCACACAATTGGTAACATTTTGAGATGCACGTAATTTTGCTATAGCAGTACATGACGTTAGAACACGAGGAGCAAAACGCCACCCTCTTTTTTTCTAAAAAAAACCGTAGCGTGCCACCATACCAGTAGCTAGATTATTATTCAGTGGCTGCCGCTCGCCATGGAAGGCAAATCAGATCAATTGCTGGATCGGGACTCATTGGTAGTTTCGCATCGACCGGCTGGGTTTGGCTCTACCAGAAATTCAAAGAAATGGTCACAAAAACGCCTCATGGTTCGCGTGCTTTTTTTTTACCGCCATTTGTTGGTTTCTGTGTGGCGCGTCTTTGATATCTCAACGTGGACATCGCAGAGAGCAAGCGGCAAAAAGTTGAGTGGACCCATGCAATTAAGAGAACAGAACTTGTGGTTCTGCTGTGGGAGAGAACAACAAAAATCCTGTACGCGGTGTCGCGGTCTATTCCGGTTTAGAGGTAGCTAGCTAGCTAGGTAACAGAATATACGTACGAGTGCCATGAGTCACTCCATGCATGTGTATTTTTATTCTGCCGTGAATTGCAGTTGATCCCACCCAGAGATGTCAATGGGGACCCGATACCCGATAACCCATGGGGAATTACCCTATTAGGGTACGGGTATGAGACAAAAATTGTCCCCATGGGTATGGATATGGGACAAAATCCCCACCCATTGGGTAAACGGGTATGGGTTTGGGAAGCAATAATCCAAACCCGATTACCCATGGGTATTTCATACACGTACACCTGTCCTGTTTGTATGAATGAGTTGAGGCCGAGTCGACCATCAAACCCAGCAGACTCCATTTCTTATATTGGTCCCAAGTACTGATTTCTTTTCTGATGGATGGATGAATGGATAATGATTCATGGATGAGTGCTTGCCAATGTGATGATATATGAAATCTGGATAGTTTATGCTAGATGTTAGTACCTAGTTATTCCTTAATTGGGGATGGGGACCCATTAGGGACCCGAAACCCGAATGGGGATGAATATGGGATGAGTTTTGTACCCATGATGGGTATGTGTATGGGTATGGGGATGTATTAAACATGATGGGGATGAGTCTGGGATGCTATAACCCGACGGGGAATTACCCATTGACATCTCTATTCCCACCATATGAGATGGGCCACACACTACACTATATATTGAGCACATATATACCAGTGATTAAACACCAAGCAAACTAGAACAAGTTGTTGCCGAATCAGTGACGACGTGTTCCTCAGTGCTTGTTCCTCGATCGGTGCCGCAGCTTCCATTACTTTTGGTGTAAAGGCTGATGGAGCTGTGTACGGGCGATTGCGCATGTACTTGGCTATTCATTTTTTAAAGTGGGATCCGTATTTTAATTTTTTTTTTGCGGTTGAAGATTCCTTTTCCAAGATTTGAGGGCCCCCATGCTAACCGGATATATTGAAGAGACCTGCCCTACTGGCCACTGCACCTCGAGATACTGTATTATTTCAAAAATAAAGTATTGGGACCCACCAATCTCTATGGGATTGAAAAAAATATAGCAATGGTAGTCTAGATTTGTCTGGTCTCTCTCAGTTGCTCTCTCTACCCTGCACGAGCAACTCAGGCGGTGAAAAACCCTCGTTATCAACCACCTGTCCACCTCCCCTTCCCTACTGGCTACTCTCGCCTCTGCCTGAGTGTGGTGCCAGGAGCGCGTGTGGCTCCCTAGGACGATGGAGGCGAGCACTCACCCATGTTGATTGCATTGCCGCAAGCCCCTAAGTGCAGGGCGGATCTCGGTGGCTACGATGATGCTTGGCAGCGGAGGCGACGATGTGGTTTGGCTCGACGGGAGCAGCACACAGAGGTGTGGAGGGAGCTACATGTAGAGGCTTGGCAGAGGTGGAGGTGCCCATGTAAGCTGAAAGGTTCTAGTTTGGTTTCGGTTATTAATCTATTACTACTCTATAAGACGGTAACGAGGGCGTCCACCAGTGTGCGCATGCCCCCGCTCCCATGATTCTCGCCCCGCCCCGCTCACCGAGCTCTAACGTGCGCCATTCTAGAATGCCCCACAATCCTCGCCGCCGCGATCCCTTCCATAGGCGCCCCCATCCTCGCCCTTCCATCGGCGCCGGGTATCTCGCCCGCGAGCCCGCGCCCCCTGCCCGCGCACCAAGCTCCTTCCCCGCGGCAAGCTCCCTCCCCCGCGGCTCCCCTTCCTCCGCATGAGCCCCCTTCCTGCGCCGCCCCGGGTCACTGCCAGGTAGCATGCAGCCGTCGCAGTCGCTGGTGTCCGCGCTCGCACTGCGATCCACTCCGCCGCCGCCCGCGTGCTCACCGACATCAAGGCCGACCTCCGAGGTACGTGTGCCGTCGCGCGGGGTCCTCGTGCTCGCTGTTCGCTCCCGCTTCTGAATCTAATGAGCTCCTGGGCGGGGGGTGGGGTGGGATCGGTGTGGTGGGGGGCGCAGATGCCGAAGGATCCGGAGGGCGTAGCCGAGCGCCGTCCCTGGATCGGGAGGCCGCCGAAGCGAGCGCCACGGGGCGGGATCCAGACGTGAAGTCGCCGTCGCCGCGTGATTAGGTACGGGGTTCTTGTCGTTCTACTCCTCCAACTGGGTGCTGCTCCATTCAGTCCAGTGCACGCGCGGGTTGGTGGTAATGGTGCTGAATCCGAGCAATTGAGCTGATTGTGACGGAGAGATTGGTGAATTGATGTCGACTTGTGGTGGAAGTGGTTGCTGTTCCAGACAGCTGAACTGCTATTGGCCTGTGTGCTTCTCTGTTCTCACAGTGTGGCTCAGCAGAATCGTGAAGCTCTGGATTCAAGCTTTGTTGGGCTTTGTCAATGCTCCAGGGTGTAGATTCCATGGAAGCATATGGCTGTGTGTGCTGAGCCTCCCCTGAGCAATTTTTTTATGACGAACTGGGGCAATTGGGTGTGTTAAACACAGCCAAATGGAGCAATCGGTTCTGGTGGATTGGACTGGATATTGAGTTTGCGGGAGCTGTTAGGGACAATATTCATAGTTCTGCAGTTAGTATCAAAACCCCTTTTTTTGTTAAGTACACAAAATGCCTCTTTGTTGGATGCTAGATTATTTGAAGAATTAGTTTATTCCTTTTGCATGATGAAGCGAGCATGAATATGATGGTCTTTGCTACTGGTTCTTTTGTGATCCAGATTCCAGACGCTTCCTGGCAACATATAAGGACAACTTTCTAGCAACATGGAATGACTGGGAGATCCGCATGCTTGTGCTCAGCAGTCCCGCCCTCCACCAGGTGTCTCTCCTCTTCTCCGCCGTGCTGATCCTGCTTCTATAGCTGGCCTACCTGCTCGCGTACTCCATCTGCTTCGAGCGCACCCACCGCATCCAGACCTTCTGGGCACCATTCCTCCTCCACCTCGGCGGCCAGGACACCATCACCGCCTGCCTTCTCCACCGAAGACAACGACGTGCTCTGGAAGCGCCACCTGCTCAGCCTCCTCACCTAGGTACGCAACGGGCCATGCCACATGCTCGCACGCTTCCACATGCTCGCACATTTTAGATTTCGACTATATCACAATCTTTTTCTAAATAAGTATTTGAAGGAAAGGAAGCAATTTGGAGCTCCACTGGCAGCTTTTCAGCTCAATCAAGAAAAGCTTATGCGCATGCTTGGTAACTTCTTGTTGGTTAGTGACTGTGCAAGCTGTATGAGTCATGTTAGGCAAAATAACACCAGTACGGTCTACAATTTATTGTATCACACAAAAAAAGAGAGAGAGAAATAAAGTTCTCATCAAACAATACATGTTGAAGTAGACATAGATGTCAAACAAACAACACATCAAAAGAATCGGTAACTATTTCAAGGAATTATCTATGACTTGGCAATGTATTTGTTTTTGAATCAGGCTCCAGGATTCCTAGATTTCTTGTTTTGCATGAATTTTGTAAAATAATATTGTCATGGTTAAATTCTGAAATATTGTCACAATTAAATCTATACTACTCCTTAAGACCCTATCGTAGGCGTCCACAGTATATGGCGCACGGTTCTGCCTCTCGCCTGTAGTTTCTATGCCGCTATGAAGGGTGGTGGCATTTCCTCAAATACGTTGCATGCATCACTGTAACTGTTCTTCCCTTTCTGTCTATTTCTAATTACTTGTATATTTTACGTGCTAGATGGCCTGATGCTCCACAGCAGTATCCTGGAAACACCCTCCTATGATGAGTGGAAGAATAATTTCCCAGACCAAGAAACAGAGGAAGATCAACCCATCATAGGCCACTCTATCATCCATGGTGTGGTATGTATTTGGATATCTAATTTAGCAGCCGCATCTATTTTTCGTGTCTTAATTTTATGTTCGCTTGCTCTGGAGAGCTGCGCAAATTATTCCATTTATTTTAAGGAATTTAGCAGCTACTTATACTCTGTACATGTACATCTGAATCTAAGAAATAGACAGCTGACCAACAATTCCTAACCCAGCACAAGGATATCCGTGTATCAGCATGCCGCTATGCTCACCACCACACAGTAAGCCATTAGTCATGAAGGTCCTCACCATTCCTCAAATACGTTGCATGCATCACTGTAATTGTTCTTCCCTTTCCATCTATTTCTAATTACTTGTATATTTTACGTGCTAGATGGCCTGATGCTCCACAGCAGTATCCTGGAAACACCCTTCTATGATGAGTGGAAGAATAATTTCCCAGACCAGGAAACAGAGGAAGATCAACCCATCATAGGCCATCTATCATCCATGGTGTGGTATGTATTTGGATATCTAATTTAGCAGCTGTATCCATTTTTCGTGTCTTAATTTTCTGTACGCTTGCTCTGGAGAGCTACGCAAATTATTCCATTTATTTTAAAGAATTTAGCAGCTACTTATACTCTGTACATGTGCATCTGAATCTAAGAAATAGATAGCTGACCAACAATTCCTGACCCAGCACAAGGATATCCGTGTATCAGCACGCCGCTATGCTCACCACCACACACGAAGCCATTAGTCATGAAGGTCCTCACCGTTCCTCCGCACCGCCGGCCAGGTACATCACCGTGTGTTGTGTGTTCTCCTGTCTGGACCTTGGTCTGACGGACGCCACACATTATGCCTGGTTTTATAAATTCTGCATTATGAAAGAAAACTTGATATTGGGAACAAATTCAATATTCACGTAATACTTGAATGTTTGACGGTGTCTCTGTCTTTTGATGTTTTCACTATCGCCGTGAACTTGACCCTCATGACCTTGTCATAATTATTTGCTAGGTACAAACTGTAATCTTGTTCTCTCTTTTTGTGCTACTGGATCGAGCTTGTATAAAGGTTGATTTTGGATTTAGATTCTAGAGTTGCATGCTTAGCCAAGTTTATAGTCTGAATAGTAATGTAATCTCATGTTCTGGAATCATGGTCCGACATGCCATATCTCTGAATCTGTGCTACGAGTTAGTTTTTTAAATGAAATGTAATCTTGTGAGAATTGTCCTGCTCTACTCAAATATTAAATATCCTATGTTGTGTAATACCAACCAAAACTCTTTCATATACGCTACTTTAGAAACTAAGGTACAAAATTAAATTAGCTAACACATTGGAACTCAGATGGTATGATCTACCAGATAGTTTAACAAATCTAAATATGAAATTATGATAGATCAGCATACTACCTTGTACCTTACATGGACAGATGGGCTGGACATTGAGTTGTACATAGTCAAATGAGTGATAGGAAACTTTGGAACTCACATATTTTGTTTGATGCAGGTGCATCACAACCCACCTATTTAGTAACTACTAATGATGTGGACTCCACTAGCGTTTGGGTCCAGCCTCTGGATGACAAAAAATAAAGGTATATGCAGCGCTTTTGGTTAGAATTCATACCTCGGCTCTTTAGATATATGATGGTAGGGTGCTAACACATAGTTAATGGTTTGAAATCTTTTCTCTTGTTGTTGGGTGAGATTATGAAGGTTCATGCCAATGATCAAATAAAAAACATGTGTTGAGTTTCCATTTTCTTTTCATTTTTTGCACCTTGTATGTTTTAAAAAATGATTGGGTATCTGAGCTCCATACCTTTATAGAGGATTGCTGGTCAAACATGAACTATCAGTGAGAGGAAAGAATCATGTTATGGTGAAGGGTTTCTTTTGGCATATCATATATATCTCTCCTATAATAGATAGATATATCATCTGGTTGTACAATTCTAGATGGATTAAGTAGATAGCTGAAAACAGGAAAGTTCCAGCCAATAAGGCACATAAGCATACTACAATTTGATTTGACGAACTGATACAAAGTAAAAGGAAAAATGGTTAGCCCAAAAATGATAATAAGTGAAAATTCTTCAAATATGAGGATAATCACACCTCAACAAAGTCATGCCCGTGGTAGTAGTGGATCTGGGAAGAACTTATTTGCTAAAGCAAGAGCAAGAAGGCTGCTTTGCATTCCTGCATCAAGAGATACCGGTAAGGCAACAAAACAAATTAGAAAGAGCATATCCTCATGTATAGGAGAGGACGTCACCTGTCTCAAAAGATATTGTCCTCTGTAGTGCCTTTACGTCGTCTGACTTGCTAAACCAAGTACCAGCAAGATGATAAGAACTAGAACTGCAAGAGTGCCAAAAAGGAATCCAAACAAAGGCTTAATGACAAACTGTCCGATATAGCCCGCAGCAATAGCATCTGGCCTTTTTATTGCTTCAGTGAAATCCTTGACGCTTGAGTTTACACCAACAGCAAACATCAAGAACCCCAAAGCTGGTGCATAATACCTGCAATAATAACACACACCCTAGAAATGTAAATATCAGGTCCAAATATAGAGCACTATGCTACTGACACAAATATGAAACTATCTAATTGTATAAAAGCCAGCTAATAAGTGGGTCTGTGACATGTAAGACCCTTGAATGATTAATCATTACAGAAATATATGACCCTGCGAACACCAAACTATTCTGCAGGTTAGATTTTTAGATATATGGGAACTAGCTGGCTTGCCCACGCTGCAACGACATGTTTTGCGCTTTCTCCAATGGCTATAGGTATGCACCCTCCTCCCTTTGGATCATATCTGTGGTGTTTCTACCTATGCGGCGTCTCCCCTTTGATGCGAATTTAATGCCTACTTTAGACCAGCATGACTATTGGTTTGATAAAAGCTTGCGATCATCAAGTTTTGAAATACATTTTTTGTTTTAGTAGTACTAATTGATAAACTATAATTTTCAGAAGTAACGTTTCTTCCTTACATATGTTGCTCTGGTCAGTGATGGCTAGGGACATAAATGTGTATTCTTGCTACAAAAAATGCAGGTACGTTTGGATTTTTGTGGTCCACAAATAGCAGCAATTCTATGCTTTCTTGCTTGATACAGTGTGGCGGATGACGACTTGCTTCTACTTGTACGGTAAATGCAAATCTTTTTTAAATGATTGTTTATTATCGTCCAATCATGATCTTCTCTATGTGCTGCGAAAGTTGGAGCGGCTGATGCATGTTTTGATTCAAATATTCAAAACTACTTTGTACGCCATGCTCCTTAAACTGTTTTGCAAAATTCAGTTGCAATATCTTCCTCAATTTCAACTTCAACCATGTGTCTTGCTGTGTCAGGATCTGATTCAGTTCTACTTACTCCATATAAAACTAAATAGAAATCTACACATTTTGCAAACAACAAAATGCCCCAGTTGTAGGAATGAGCTGGCCATATAGGGTCTGATTCAGTTGTACTTCCTCCTGATAAAACTGAATAGACTAGAGAATATCCGATGGGCCATCCGTTTGCTCCTCCGGAACCTGCGTGTTGCATGATCTGAGTACTCTAACGGTAACCGAAGGATTCACCATTTTGTCCCCCCTTTCAGGCTGGCCCATCGGATCCTCAGCGCTTTCTGTTCATTTTGGTCGGGAACAAGATTGATTTAGATGGCGGGAGCAAACGGATGGTCAGTTTTCCTGAATGCGCAAGCTTTCTCATATATATAGATTCGAAATACCCTGCAGTCTCTTTGCCTTTCCCGTAGGTTCCGGAGAAGAAAGCGAGGGAATGGTGCGCCTCCAAGGGTGATATTCCATACTTCGAGACCTCTGCGAAGGAGGTCCACAACGTCGACACTGCTTTCCTATGCATCGCTAGGCTCGCCTTGGAGCATGAGCATGACCAAGACATGTAAGTAAAAGCGTCTTATGTTTCTTGTTCGGATACAAAGTTCAGTCCATGTCATTTTTCCTGGATTATGGTCTTGCTGAAGTTCTACCAAAACACATTTACTGGTTTTTTTATTGGGAAAAAAGAGCAAAGACGAACCTTTTTTATAACAAAAAGGGAGCAAAAAAAGATGCTAGGAGGGTTAAGGTCATCCTGTGTCTGTGCAGGTTGCCAAATCCTGGCGACTCCCAGATTGATTTGCGGTTCTAATATAGATATGGATCTACTAGGAGAAGCTTTAATACGCTCGATACCTGGCATGATGAGTTCCTCAATCAAGTAAGCCACATCTCCCACGAGCATGTATCTTTCTGGATGTCTGGTTACAATAGCAGCTACTCATGTGGTTGAGAATAAAATACAAAAGATAAAGATAAATATTCAGATGATCGTCAGTATAGTCTCATCCACGACAAGTTCATTATGATTTACATAGACTTCATTTTTACATCCAAAATCAAAAGAAAATAAAAGAAAACCGGCAGAACCTTGCCTACGTTTCGGTTTCGTTGTTAAGTGCAGTGCATGCGTGTTGCATGATCTGAGTACTCTAACGCTAACCAAAGGATTCACCATCTTGTCCCCCTTTCAGGCTGGCCCATCGGATCCTCAGCGCTTTCCGTTCATTTTGGTCGGGAACAAGATTGATTTAGATGACGGGAGCAAACGGATGGTCAGTTTTCCTGAATGCGCAAGCTTTCTCATATATATAGATTCGAAATACCCTGCAGTCTCTTTGCCTTTCCCGCAGGAAAGCGGGGGAATGGTGCGCCTCCAAGGGCGATATTCCATACTTCGAGACCTCTGCGAAGGAGGACCACAACGTCGACACTGCTTTCCTATGCATGGCTAGACTCGCCTTGGAGCATGAGCATGACCAAGACATGTAAGTAAAAGCGTCTTCTATTTCTTGTTCGAATACAAAGTTCAGTCCATGTCATTTTTCCTGGATTATGGTTTTGCTAAAGTTCTACCAAAACACATTTACTGGTTTTTTATTGGGAAAAAAGAGCAAAGAAGAACCTTTTTTAATAACAAAAAGGGAGCAAAAAGAAAAAAGATGCTAGGAGGGTTCAGGTCATCCTGTGTCCGTGCAGGTTGCCAAATCCTGGCCACTCCCAGATTGATTTGCAGTTCTAATCATAGATACATGTTTGTTATTTGTCTGTTTTGTGTGCCCCCAGTTACTTCAAGACAGTTGCGGAACAATTCCCGGAAACTGAACAGACAAGCGGATGTGCTTGCTAGGAGCCAGCCATTTCCTAGAAGGCTGGAACTACGTGGATGTTACTGAAGGACTGGCCCCCGATATGTTCCCTTGCAGTTTTTCTTTTGAGCTCCAGTAACTTTATTACTGTTCTGCGTTGCTCTCACTGGATTTTAGCACTTCTGTAAGTTGTCATCTTTTAAAGTTAAGAATTTTTACATAAGTCTTACACATCGAACAAATCCACCATGTACATTAAGATGCAATGCTTATCGACCACTCAAGTAATATGTTGTTCATGTTGTCTGGTGTTTAGTGCAACTGAAATGAATCTACAACTGTGTTCTGTCCAAAAGAAGGAGTACACATATGTAGAAATCCTCAAGTTGACATTTTGATTTTTGTTCCGTGCAGTTCAAAACTTTGGACTACGTCATGTACGGAAGCTACGGTCATGTGATGTGTGGACTTTAGTCAGAGAATATTGTGTAGTTTCAATTGGAATTATCTGAAATTTGACGTGATAATTGCTGCAATGAGGAACCTATTTGAGAGATAAGAGTCATGTAAGGATTGATATTATTTGAATTTGGGTCTAATTGGGTTGTAAAGTGCACCCTTCATCAGTAATTATAGTGTGAATTGTGCAAATGAGGAGAAATTGTAGTTCAAGATGACATAAATTGTTCTTTTCTTCTCTGTTTTTACAACGCAATCAAGCACACCGTCAAAAGTGCATGGAAACAGAACAGCCTGGAACAGAGTTATTACAATTCTAAGACACACGGAAGCAGATAACATGTGATATACAGAAGCAAAGAGCATCTGGTTCAAAACCACTAAATTCTCGAATGGTTTCTCCCACTGGTCAACTTGGCAATCCTTCTCACTAAAATTGTGAATGCGAGGAAAAAGGGGATGTCTGGAGCCTGAACATAAATAGCTGATTTGTTTCACTTTTGCAATGCTTCTTACTAAGCTCCCCTGATGATACACAACATATGCATTTGTCTGTTGCATCAGCATCATACATATTACTCCTTGCCAAAATCTACATTGTAATGTGCACTCGATTTCAGCTTTTTTAGCATTTAGCTTCCTCAGCCTGAAATAGAAGTTGCGAAGATTTTGAGTGTCAACGTTTAACTACCACCTTCATGAATTGTTGATTGGATTGGTGAACTGAGTGCAAATGGTGTCAATTCATCGATGTGTGCCGTCGCAACGCACGGGCACTGTACTAGTGATCATATAAGATTATTGTGACTGACGTGTGTTTTATAAAAACAAGGTTTGTTAGGTCATAACAATGGATTATGATTGGGTTTATATGATATTCATGCCCTTATTAATGGAAACCAATGATTGATTTTCAAAGGACGATCAAGAAGGATCAGTAAGTTCTAATTATCAATGGAGTTGTTAGACACTTAGGGCCTGTTTATTTCAGCTTATAAATTATATAATCCGGATTATAAGCTAAATTATATAATCTAGATTATAATCTAGACATATTATAATCTACATGTAGTTGTTTGGTAGTCTAGATTATACAAATATAGATTATTCATAAAGACAGTAATACCCTTGTTTGTTTATTTGAGGTGAGGAAAGAAGGATGTCATATATTGTAATTTCTATTTACATAACCATGGGTAGTGGGTCTTTTGCCAAAATAATCTCAAATAAGCTACTCTTGAGGAGATTATGAGATTATCATAATCTAGGCTTTAGATTATATAATCTGAACCCATAATCTAGATGTTTGTTTACCTATTGGATTATTTACGCTGGATTATATAATCTAGAGAAATTATAATCCGAAACAAACAGGGCCTTAAGCCTCCTTTGGATTGTGGGATTTTTTCCTATTTTCCTGCGTTTTTTTCTGTGAAAATGAACCGATTCATGTAAAATTCCTGTATGGTTCCTCTAAAATTACTGAAACCTAAAGGAGACCTTATAGTAGTGATATGACCTTATTTTTCTTTAGTCGTACATACTATAAAGAGGGCATGAAATGGGTAGCTTGATCTAGGCAAGCCCATTTACGTGTGATGGTACACATTTATGTAAAGTAGTGCTAGGTAGACCCAAGAGAGCCCCCTTAGAAGTTTGAAACAAAACCCAACTCGAAAATGATCAAAACAAGCGAGTTGGCCATGGTGCAGTAGTCTAGTGGGCACCGTGCCTGATAAGGGTCACCGGATAGAATTATGTTCTGTTATGTTTGAGCAAAACACCAACATGTCTGATATGGTGCACCAGACAAGACACTCAAAGAGCTTGTAGAAGTGGCCTTAGACACTTGTACTAATAGTATGTTTCTAGTGTACCACCAAATATAGCACTAGACAACATACTCATAGAGGATGTAAACTAGACATGTTCAGTGTATCACCGGTTATGGCACTAGATAGGATACTCAAAGAGGTCTACAACTGTGCTTTCGACATTGCACTCATCGATCGTGTCTAGTGTGAACTCCGAACACTAGTACAATATTGCCTAGTTTAAGAAACTAGGGGTTTGGAAGGCACCGGTCATGTCTAGTGTAGGGAGTTGGTGTTCATCGGACATGTCAGGTGCGCCCAACTATTTTGATTTGGATTTTAATGACTAGTTCCTTTACTTAGGGCTATTTATACCTTGACTAAGACAAATAAGATCCCTTGCCCATTTCAACTGCTAAAGAAATTATTTGAGAGTGAGGAAGAGCCTTTTCCTAGTGAGGGACTTGAGAGTTGATAATCACATTACTCGATGGAAATGGTCCAAGAAAGGGAGCATTCGTAGTGAGGACGATCAATAGTCCGGGACAGGATATTCTAGAGATCCACTTGCACTTGGTGAAGGCCCCAGGCTATCCACGGAGTTACCCCGACTGGGAGCTTAGGCCTTGCATGCGCATCCTTGCAATGGGCTCCAACGAGGACTACCAGAAACTTTCTTGCTTTTTGATACCTTAGTAAGAATACAAACATCATTGAACGTCAGTTCACATATCTATTATTTTTAGCTTTCGCATTTACATTATGTACCTTGGTTGTGTGATTTACCTTCCTTGCTTAGTTGATACACTAGTTTATAGTGTTGGAACCTAGGTTGTATAACCCTTTTGCAGTAGAGATAGCAACACACTTAGTCAAAACTATAGTTGCACATATAAATAATTTATTTATTGCATATGTTTTAACTAGGGTAAAAATAAGAGGCCATAGCTAACAAGTAGTTTTTTTAAGTTTCCTAATTCACCGACCCCCTCTTAGGCCTCACAGTCCCTTCATCATTGTTCACATTTACATTACTTTGTTGCACTTCATGCTAAGGATGTTTAAACAACTAGCTTGACCTCATTTAGGTTAGTTCAACTCCCAACTTATAGTGGCACCCTTACTTGATTACTACTTTGAGTTCAGGACACACAATCATTCTTAGTTGACCTAAAACCGATAGAAGTATAATTTGAGCGAGAACTCATATTCACGCATGTAGAAAATTGCATTGGGTTATTCAATCACCCAAAATTGCAAAAGGGATAACCTGATGTAGTAAAATAATTTTACTAAAGTGAAACATGAATTTTACTAAGGATGTACAATTGAATACAAGTGTAACACCCAAAAACTCATTTTGGGAATACAATAAAAATTATATAAAGACTTTGAATTGAAAATGTATTTTGAAACAAGAATATCTTAATATATATGTTTTCTAATAAAATTTCTCTATATAAATTAAGTTCTCCCTTTTTATTGAACTATATACTTAGGTTAAAAGCATCTCTTAGTAAGGGTTATACACTATAAAATGCTTCCCTTAAAAATAACTATTTTTGTGTGTATGTGAGAGCACCTAGAGGGGGGGGGGGGGGTGAATAGGTGATCCTGTAAAACTTAAAAACTTAAGCCACAAAACTTGGTTAAACGTTAGCACAGTTAATGCCAAGTGGCTAGAGAGAAGATCTTGCACAATACGATAACCACAAAGAGTTCAACACAGAAAAGACACAGTGGTTTATCCCGTGGTTCGACCAAGTACAAAACTTGCCTACTCCACGTTGTGGCGTCCCAACGGACGAGAGTTGCACTCAACTCCTCTCAAGTGATCCAATGATCAACTTGAATACCACAGTGTTATGCTTTTCTTTTCTTATCCCGTTTGCGAGGAATCTCCACAACTTGGAGCCTCTCGCCCTTACACTTTTGATGTTCACAAAGAATCACGGAGTAAGGAAGGGGAGCAACACACACAAATCCACAGCAAAATGCGCACACACACGGCCAAGAATCGAGCTCAAAAGACTATCTCAAAGTTCTCACTAGAACGGAGCTCGAATAACTGAGAATGACAAACGAATGCGCAAAGACTGAGTGTGGATGATCAAGAATGCTCTAAGGTTGCTTGGTGTTCTCCTCCATGCGCCTAGGGGTCCCTTTTATAGCCCCAAGGCGGCTAGGAGCCGTTGAGAACAAATCTGGAAGGCCATCCTTGCCTTCTGTCGTCGGGCGCACCGGACAGTCCGGTGCACACCGGACACTGTCCGGTGCCCGATTTCCTTCCTTAAATGGCGAAGCCGACCGTTGCAGATGCGGGAGCCGTTGGCGCACCGGACATGTCCGGTGCACACCGGACAGTCTGGTGCCCCCTTCCGACCGTTGGCTCGACCACGTGTCGCGCGCAAATTCCGCGGCCGACCGTTGGCCCGGCCGACCGTTGGCTCACCGGACAGTCCGGTGCACACCGGACAGTCCGGTGAATTTTAGCCGAACGTCGTCGGTGAATTCCCGAGAGTGGCCACTTCGCTCGAGGCAGCCTGGCGCACCGGACACTGTCCGGTGTACCACCGGACAGTCCGGTGCCCCAGACCGAAACAGCCTTTTGGCTGTACACAACCAACTCTTCTCTTTTCTTCTTCTTTCTGTTTCTAATCACTTAGACAAGTATATTAGTACACAAAACCAATGTATTGAGATTTAGAAACATACCTTTACTCTTGTTTTGCACTTTGTCCACCCATGGGCATAGATTCACATTTAAGCACTTGTGTTGACACTCAATCACCAAAATACTTAGAAATGGCCCAAGGGCACATTTCCCTTTCAATCTCCCCCTTTTTGGTGATTTATGCCAACACAACATAAAGCGACTAGAACAAGTGCAATATCACTTCAAATAAAACTCAAATGTATTTTGATTCATTTTTGGCATATATGGATCATCCTTTGCCACCACTTGGTTTGTTTTTGCAAATCAAACTCAAAATCCTATCTCTAAGTCAAATCCACTTGTAGAGACATAAAGAGAGGTTTTCCAAAGAAATTTTGATTCAAGATTCCAAAAACTCCCCCTTTTTCCCATAATCAACACTTCTCCCCACAAGAAGCCAACTTTTGACAAGAGAGACAATAAAAGAGTTTTGTCAAAACAAAAAGCTCTATTCTACTATTTTCAAAATCTCTCAAGTGGTAGCTGATCCATTTATCGCTTTGGCCTTTATTTTCTCCCCCTTTGGCATCAAGCACCAAAACGGGATCAATCTTGGCCCTTTAACCCCATTGCCTCACCAAAATCTTCAATTAAGAGCAAATAGGCAATAAGAGTTTAAAGATGAACTTGAAATAAGTTACCCTCTCATCGGAGTGCAGTGGAAGTCTTTCACGGTCCAAGTCCACCTTTCCCTTTCAAACCTTCTTTGAGACTAAAACAATCAAACTCAAGCAAACGGTTAGTCTCAAAGGGTCAAGTTGTAACACATCTCCCCCTAAATATGTGCATTACTGGCACAAGGACTTGTGAGGTCCGGGGAGTGTTTGTACAACTTGAGCACCACAATAAGCAACAAAATGCAGAATGAACATGATCAAAGGCATAAACACATGTATGCTACAATTCAATCCAAGTTCCGCGAATCTAAGACATTTAGCTCACTACGCAACCTGCAAAAGGTCTTCTCATCTAGAGGCTTGGTAAAGATATCGGCTAGCTAGTTCTCGGTGCTAACATGAAACACTTCGATATCCCCCTTTTGCTGGTGGTCTCTCAGAAAGTGATGCCAGATGTCTATGTGCTTTGTGCGGCTGTGTTCAACAGGATTTTCCGCCATGCGGATAGCACTCTCATTGTCACATAGGAGTGGGACTTTGCTCAGATTGTAGCCAAAGTCCCGGAGGGTTTGCCTCATCCAAAGTAGTTGCGCGCAACACTGTCCTGCGGCAACATACTCGGCCTCAGCGGTGGATAGGGCAACGGAGGTTTGTTTCTTAGAGTTCCACGACACCAGGGACCTTCCTAAGAATTGGCACGTCCCTGATGTACTCTTCCTATCGACCTTACATCCAGCATTGTCGGAATCTGAGTATCCAACTAAGTCAAAGGTAGACCCCTTTGGATACCAGAGCCCGAAGCAAGGCGTAGCAACCAAATATCTAAGAATTCGCTTCACCGCCACTAAGTGACACTCCTTAGGATCGGATTGAAATCTAGCACACATGCATACGCTAAGCATAATATCCGGTCTACTAGCATATAAATAAAGTAGAGACCCTATCATTGACCGGTATGCTTTTTGATCAACGGACTTACCTCCTTTGTTGAGGTCGGTGTGTCCGTCGGTCCCCATCGGAGTCTTTGCGGGCTTGGCGTCCTTCATCCCAAACCGCTTTAGCAGATCTTGCGTGTACTTCGTTTGGGAGATGAAGGTGCCGTCCTTGAGTTGCTTCACTTGGAACCCAAGGAAGTAGTTCAACTCGCTCATCATCGACATCTCGAATTTCTGCGTCATCACCCTGCTAAACTCTTCACAAGACTTTTGGTTAGTAGAACCAAATATTATGTCATCGACATAAATTTGGCACACAAACAAATCACCATCACATGTCTTAGTAAAAAGAGTTGGATCGGCTTTCCCAACCTTGAAAGCATTAACAATTAGAAAGTCTCTAAGGCATTCATACCATGCTCTTGGGGCTTGCTTAAGTCCATAGAGCGCCTTAGAGAGCTTACACACGTGGTCGGGGTACCGTTCATCCTTGAAGCCAGGGGGTTGCTCTACGTACACCTCCTCCTTGATTGGCCCGTTGAGGAAAGCGCTCTTCACATCCATTTGGAACAACCTGAAGGAATGGTGAGCGGCATATGCTAGCAAGATACGAATTGATTCTAGCCTAGCCACAGGAGCAAAAGTCTCCTCAAAGTCCAAACCTGCGACTTGGGCATAACCTTTTGCCACAAGTCTAGCCTTGTTCCTTGTCACCACCCCGTGCTCGTCTTGTTTGTTGCGGAACACCCACTTGGTTCCCACAACATTTTGCTTGGGACGAGGCACCAGAGTCCAAACTTCATTTCTCTTGAAGTTGTTGAGCTCCTCCTGCATGGCTAACACCCAGTCCGGATCTAGCAAGGCCTCTTCTACCCTGAAAGGCTCAATAGAAGAGACAAAGGAGTAATGCTCACAAAAATTAACAAATCGAGATCGAGTAGTTACTCCCTTGCTAATATCACCCAGAATTTGGTCGACGGGATGATCCCTTTGAATCATTGCTCGAACTTGGGTTGGAGGTGCCGGTTGTGCTTCTTCCTCCATCACATGATCATCTTGTGCTCCCCCTTGATCACACTCCTCTTGATGAACCTGTTCATCGTTTTGAGTTGGGGAATGCACCATTGTTGAGGAAGAAGGTTGATCTTGCTCCAATTGTTCCTGTGGTCGCACATCACCAATCGCCATGGTGCGCATAGCGGCCGTTGGAACGTCTTCTTCATCTACATCATCAAGATCAACAACTTGCTCTCTTGGGGAGCCATTAGTCTCATCAAATACAACATCGCTAGAGACTTCAACCAAACCTGATGTTTTGTTGAAGACTCTATACGCCTTTGTATTTGAGTCATAACCTAACAAAAACCCTTCTACAGCTTTGGGAGCAAACTTAGAATTTCTACCCTTCTTTACTAGAATGTAGCACTTGCTCCCAAATACACGAAAGTAAGATACATTGGGTTTGTTACCGGTTAGTAGCTCATACGAAGTCTTCTTGAGGAGGCGATGAAGGTAGACCCTGTTGATGGCGTGGCAAGCCATGTTCACGGCTTCCGACCAGAAACACTCGGGGGTCTTGAATTCTCCAAGCATCGTCCTCGCCATATCGATTAGCGTCCTGTTCTTCCTCTCTACCACACCATTTTGCTGTGGTGTGTAGGGAGCGGAGAACTCGTGCTTGATCCCTTCCTCCTCAAGGAACTCCTCCACTTGAAGGTTCTTGAACTCGGACCCGTTATCGCTCCTTATCTTCTTCACCTTGAGCTCAAACTCATTTTGAGCTCTCCTGAGGAAGCGCTTGAGGATCCCTTGGGTTTCAGACTTATCCTGCAAAAAGAACACCCAAGTGAAGCGGGAAAAGTCATCAACGATAACTAGACCATACTTACTTCCTCCTATGCTCAGATAGGCGACGGGTTCGAAGAGGTCCATATGTAGCAGCTCCAGGGGTCTTGATGTTGTCATCACATTTTTGGTGTGATGAGAGCCTCCCACCTGTTTCCCTGCTTGACAAGCTGCACAAGGTCTATCTTTTTCGAAATGAACATTGGTTAGACCTATCACGTGTTCTCCCTTTAGAAGCTTGTGGAGGTTCTTCATCCCCACATGTGCTAAGCGGCGATGCCACAGCCAGCCCATGCAAGTCTTAGCCATTAAGCATGCATCTAGACCGGCCTCTTCTTTTGCAAAATCAACTAAGTAAAGCTTGCCGTCTAGAATACCCTTAAAAGCTAGTGAACCATCACATCTTCTAAAGACAGACACATCTACATTTGTAAACAAACAGTTATATCCCATATTGCATAATTGACTAACAGATAGCAAATTATATCCAAGAGACTCTACTAAAAACACATTAGAGATAGAGTGCTCATTTGAGATTGCAATTTTACCTAACCCTTTTACCTTGCCTTGATTCCCATCACCGAATATTATTGAATCTTGGGAATCCTTATTCTTGACGTAGGAGGTGAACATCTTCTTCTCCCCCGTCATGTGGTTTGTGCATCCGCTGTCAATAATCCAGCTTGAACCCCCGGATGCATAAACCTACAAGGCAAATTTAGGCTTGGGTCTTAGGTACCCAACTCATGTTGGGTCCTACAAGGTTAGTGCAAATATCCTTAGGGACCCAAATGCAAGTTTTATCTCCCTTGCATTTTGCCCCTAACTTCCTAGCAACTATTTTCCTATCCTTTCTACAAATAGCAAAGGAAGCATTTAAAGCACGATAAATTGTAGAAGGTTCATTCATTATTTTCCTAAGAGCATGAATAATATTCTTTCTAGGCACATGATGAATAGCACTTCTCCTAGACATATTTCTACCATGCATATAGGAAGAACTAGAAGCAGACATGGCATGAGAATCAAAATCATTATAAGTATTATAACTCCTATAAGCATTTCTAGTTTGTCTCCTATCATGGTACATAAAAGCATGGTTCCTTTTAGCACTACTAGCCATAGGAGCCTTCCCTTTCTCCTTGGCGGAGATAGGAGCCTTATGGCTTGTCAAGTCCTTGGCTTCCCTCTTGTAGCCAAGTCCATCCTTAATTGAGGGGTGTCTACCAATTGTGTAGGCATCCCTTGCAAATTTTAGCTTATCAAAATTACTCTTGCTAGTCTTAAGTTGAACATTAAGACTAGCCAATTCATCATTAAGTTTGGAAATTGAAACTAGGTGTTCACTACAAGCATCAATGTCAAAATCTTTACACCTATTACAAGTTTCAACAATTTCTACACAAGAATTAGATTTACTAGCTACTTCTAGTCTAGCATTTAAATCATCATTAAAACTCTTTAACTTAGCAATAGTTTCATGACAAGAAGATAGTTCACTAGAGAGCATTTCATTTCTCTTAATTTCTAGAGCAAGAGATTTCTGAGCTTCTACAAATTTATCATGTTCTTCATACAACAAATCCTCTTGCTTTTCTAAAAGTATATTCCTATCATTCAAGGCATCAATCAATTCATTAATTTTGTCTACCTTGGTTCTATCTAATCCCTTGAATAAGCATGAGTAATCTATCTCATCATCATCACTAGACTCATCCTCACTTGAAGAAGCATAAGTACTAGTATTATGAGTGCTTACTTTCTTCTCCCTTGCCATGAGGCAAGTGTGTCGCTCGTTGGGGAAGAGGGATGACTTGTTGAAGGCAGTGGCGGCGAGTCCTTCATTGTCGGAGTCGGACGAAGAGCAGTCCGAATCCCACTCCTTGCCAAGATGAGCCTCGCCCTTTGCCTTCTTATAGTTCTTCTTTTTCTCCCTCTTGTTCCCTTGATCCTGATCACTATCATTGTCGGGACAGTTAGCAATAAAATGACCAAGCTTACCGCATTTGAAGCATGAGCGCTTCCCCTTGGCTTTGGTCTTGCTTGGCTGTCCCTTGCGACCTTTAAGCACCGTCTTGAATCTTTTGATGATGAGAGCCATCTCTTCATCATTAAGTCCGGCCGCCTCAATTTGTGCCACCTTGCTAGGTAGCGCCTCCTTGCTTCGTGTTGCCTTGAGAGCAAGGGGTTGCGGCTCGTTGATCGGACCATTCAAGGCGTCGTCCACGTACCTCGCCTCCTTGATCATCATTCACCCGCTAACGAATTTCCCAAGAACTTCTTCGGGCGACATCTTGGTGTACCTGGGATTTTCACGTATATTGTTTACCAAATGAGGATCAAGAATGGTAAATGACCTTAGCATTAGGCGGACGACGTCGTGGTCCGTCCATCGCGTGCTCCCGTAGCTCCTTATTTTGTTGATAAGGGTCTTGAGCCTGTTGTATGTTTGTGTCGGCTCCTCGCCCCTTATCATCGCGAACCGTCCAAGCTCGCCCTCCACCAACTCCATTTTGGTGAGCAAGGTGACGTTGTTTCCCTCATGAGAGATCTTGAGGGTGTCCCAGATCTGCTTGGCATTGTCCAAGCCGCTCACCTTGTGATACTCGTCCCTGCACAAAGAGGCTAGCAACACAGTAGTAGCTTGTGCATTTTTATGAATCTGTTCATTAATAAACACAGGGCTATCCGAGCTATCAAATTTCATTCCACTTTCCACAATCTCCCAAATGCTTGGATGGAGAGAAAACAGGTGAGTACGCATTTTGTGGCTCCAAAATCCGTAGTCCTCTCCATCAAAGTGAGGGGGCTTGCCAAGTGGAATGGGGAGCAATTGAGCATTTGAACTATGCGGGATGCGCGAATAATCGAAAGAAAAGTTTGAGTTAACCGTCTTTCGTCTATCGTAGTCGTCGTTGTCCTTTTGGGAGGAGGAAGATTCGTTGCTGTCGTAGTAGACAATTTCCTTGATGCGCCTTGTCTTCTTCTTCCTCCCATCTTTTCTTTTGTGGCCCGAGCCCGAGTCGTTGGACTTGTCATCCCTTGGCTCGTTGACGAAGGACTCCTTCTCCTTGTCGTTGATCACGATTCCCTTCCCTTTATGATCCATCTCTTCAGGCGGTTAGTCCCTTTGTGAAGAGAACGACTCCGATACCAATTGAGAGCACCTAGAGGGGGGGGGGGTGAATAGGTGATCCTGTAAAACTTAAAAACTTAAGCCACAAAACTTGGTTAAACGTTAGCACAGTTAATGCCAAGTGGCTAGAGAGAAGATCTTGCACAATACGATAACCACAAAGAGTTCAACACAGAAAAGACACAGTGGTTTATCCCGTGGTTCGGCCAAGTACAAAACTTGCCTACTCCACGTTGTGGCGTCCCAACGGACGAGAGTTGCACTCAACTCCTCTCAAGTGATCCAATGATCAACTTGAATACCACAGTGTTATGCTTTTCTTTTCTTATCCCGTTTGCGAGGAATCTCCACAACTTGGAGCCTCTCGCCCTTACACTTTTGATGTTCACAAAGAATCACGGAGTAAGGAAGGGGAGCAACACACACAAATCCACAGCAAAATGTGCACACACACGGCCAAGAATCGAGCTCAAAAGACTATCTCAAAGTTCTCACTAGAACGGAGCTCGAATCACTGAGAATGACAAACGAATGCGCAAAGACTGAGTGTGGATGATCAAGAATGCTCTAAGGTTGCTTGGTGTTCTCCTCCATGCGCCTAGGGGTCCCTTTTATAGCCCCAAGGCGGCTAGGAGCCATTGAGAACAAATCTGGAAGGCCATCCTTGCCTTCTGTCGTCGGGCGCACCGGACAGTCCGGTGCACACCGGACACTGTCCGGTGCCCGATTTCCTTCCTTAAATGGCGAAGCCGACCGTTGCAGATGCGGGAGCCGTTGGCGCACCGGACATGTCCGGTGCACACCGGACAGTCCGGTGCCCCCTTCCGACCGTTGGCTCGGCCACGTGTCGCGCGCGGATTCCGCGGCCGACCGTTGGCCCGGCCGACCGTTGGCTCACCGGACAGTCCGGTGCACACCGGACAGTCCGGTGCACACCGGACAGTCCGGTGAATTTTAGCCGAACGTCGTCGGCGAATTCCCGAGAGTGGCCACTTCGCTCGAGGCAGCCTGGCGCACCGGACACTATCCGGTGTACCACCGGACAGTCCGGTGCCCCAGACCGAAACAGCCTTTTGGCTGTACACAGCCAACTCTTCTCTTTTCTTCTTCTTTCTGTTTCTAATCACTTAGACAAGTATATTAGTACACAAAACCAATGTACTAAGATTTAGAAACATACCTTTACTCTTGTTTTGCACTTTGTCCACCCATGGGCATAGATTCACATTTAAGCACTTGTGTTGACACTCAATCACCAAAATACTTAGAAATGGCCCAAGGGCACATTTCCCTTTCAGTATGTTTAAAGCATTTGCATAAATGAGTAAAACATTAAATAAATAACAAATAAAAGTGACTTTGCATTTTCATGTTGGATATTTGGAGTGTTGCATATTGGGTGCAAAATTTGAAATCAGAGTTCTAAAATTGAAACTTCAAAATAAAATGAAACAAAGAAAAGAGAATGGAAAACAGAAAAGAAAAGGCTAAAAAGGGCAAAACATGTGCTGGCCAATTCCCCATCCTGCGGCCCACTAACCTTCACACTACACGGCCCATCTAGCACACTACACGGCCTAACCCTCACCTCAGCCTCTCTTCATACCGCTGACTGATGGGACTGAAAGGATCACGATGCCCAAAAGGGGGTGAATTGGGCTTTTCTAAAAATCAACACTAATTAAAACCTAAGCAAGAGCCCAACTTCACCCCAACAACTAGCACTAAGAGAATAATACTAGAAATACAACAATGCTAAGACAATACTTCAAATACTTGCTAAACAAATACACAATGTAAAATACTTGAATTAAGTGCGGAATGTAAAGAAAGGTTCAGAAGACTCCTCCAATTTTTCCTGAGGCATCGAAGAGTCGACACTCTCTACTAGTCCACGTTGGGGCACCCGCGCAAGGGTATCGCTCCCCCTTGGTCCTCGCAAGAACCAAGTGCTCACTACGAGATGATCCTTTGCCACTCCGGCGCGGTGGATCCCTCACGACCGCTTACAAACTTGAGTCGGGTCACCAACAAGATCTCCACGGTGATCACCGAGCTCCCAACGCCACCAAGCCGTCTAGGTGATGCCGATCACCAAGAGTAACAAGTCGTAGACTTTCGCTTGACCAAGAGAAGCCTAATGCAAGTGGTGTGTGCTCTAGGTGGCTCTCGCTAGCGCTAATGAGGTCCAAATGCGGGATTAAGATTCTCTAATCACCTCACTAGGCTTTTGGTGCTTGCAATGCTCTACCAATGTGCAGGAATAAATGTGGGCAGCAAGACATTGAATATGGTGGGTGGAGGGGGTATAAATAGACCTCACCCACCAACTAGCCGTTACCAGCACTGTTCTGTGCATGGGCGCACCGGACAGTCCGGTGCGCCACCGGTGTGCCAACGGTCGACTCCAACGGCTAGTTCTGACAGCTAGCCGTTGGGCTGATGGCACACCGGACGGTCCGATGCGATGTCCGGTGTGCCACTAAAATTCAACTCGTGAACCTTGCGCTCTTAGGTTTCTACGCACGGGGAAACCCTTCCCCAGGCCATCTGGCTCCACCTGGTAGAGGGTGCACCGGACAGTCCGGTGCCCCACAGTCAGAAACCCTAACTTCTATTTTCTGTTGTTTTTCAAATCGGTTTTCGTTCTAACTCGTGAGTATGTTCTAGAGTGATACCTAGCACTATATGTGAGTGTGAATATGCACCAACACTACACTAGAACTCTCTTGGTCAAACTACTCATCGACAACCCCTCTTTATAGTACGACTAAAACAAAATAAAAGACCTAACTATATCACGAGTGTCCGCAACTCCTTGACACTTGGAATACAAAGACCTTCACTTTGTGTTTCGTCGCTTTAGCCGTCGCTTCAAGTTCTTATCTTCGGGATTGTTTTCACCTGTGTAGTACATCTACCTGTAATGCGACCTAACTTACCATTTGTCTCTGCAAAACACACGTTAGTCACATATAACATTATGTTGTCATTAATCACTAAAATCAACCAGGGGCCTAGATGCTTTCAATCTCCCCCTTTTTGGTGATTGATGACAACCCTACAAGATTTGTGAGAGTAGTTTGTTTTTGAAATTTCTGTCAATAGAGAAGATGGTTAGTTGTACTCAATAGTCTTTGACAGCAAAAGTGTGTAACATGATAATAGGAGTGAGCGCATATACATCGTAAGTTTCTTGTTCATATAAAAGTGAAATCAAATTGATGAACAAGAGCTAGAAGATTGGTGATAACATATAAGGTGAAAACATAATACACACACAGTCAACATAAGCATCGAGAATATATAATAGAGTTTGTGAGCCAAAATCATCATACAAAAGTGGAGCTAGTACAGAGAGTAACAAGCACATATATTACATCAAAATGACTCTCTACTAACTCCCTAACTCCGCCTAGCTCTCACAACTCACATATATCTCCCCCTTTGGTGTCAAACACCAAAAGGGAACTCGAACCTACACATCAAAAGAGGGAGGAGGTGGTGGGGCCGCATCCGGTCGCGATCGTGGCAGTAGAGCGAATGCCAGCTGCGGGTCAGAGTCAGTCTCGGATCCAGGATCTGCCGTAGAAGCTGGAGCTGGTACCTACTCAGACGGAGGCTGCGCTGCAGGAGCTACCGGAGCTGAAGAAGTCACAGACACCACCACAGCAGCAGTGCTAACAGCAGGAGCTAGTGGCACTAGCGGTTGAGTGCTGACGGAGCTGATGACTGGCGATGAGAAAACCAAGGTGACCGGCCGGAGCGGAGAGGAAGAAGGACCAACTGTAGGAAGAGGTGGTCCTGGCTAAATGGCTGGCACAACAGCAGCCTGAAGAGGTGGAGGCGGTGCTGACTGAACTGGAGGAATTGGAACACCGGTATGATGAAGCATGAGAGTCATGAATGCCCTGTTCTCAGCCCGGTCTTGGAGAAGTTGCTGCTGCAGAGTATCCTGTCTGTCCTGAATAGTCTGAAACATCGAGAGCATTCTCTCGGACATCTATTGCTGGACCGCTGCTAAGTGAGCCTGCTGCTGAGTAAGGGTCTAGAGGATCGCAGCAAGAGCAAGGTCAATGGCAGGAGAGGCAACAGGGGCAGCACCACTGGAACTCTCAGCCTCATGATCATGAGTGCATGGAGGCATATGAGGCGGAGGTGGAGGCGGAACCCCAAAGTCGTCATCATCATCATCATCATCAGGGACTGCTGCGCCCTGAGTCTCGAACTGGTGAAAAGTGGTATCCTCAGCTTGAGTGTCAATCACTGAAGCAGGTGCTGGCACAGGATCCTCAAGGCTGGACGGTAGGACCCAAAGAGGAGGCGAGAGGCCTCAAGAGTGCCCTGGAACTATGGTGGCCGAATCAGCTGAGCGAAGATGTGGCAAAGATAGTGAGCATACGGTAGCTGACGCCGGGCACGTAGACCATCCAGTACGGTGTCCTCGATCTCACAAATGAGGAAATCCACAACATCAAACTCGGAATGAGAGACCAGGGCACCAAGTAGCCAAAGCTAGATATGAGTAGCAGCCTCCCTGTAACCCATCCGTGGCAGAAGCGTCCGTCTCATGAGCTGATATAAAAACTTGGCTGCGGTGGTGAAGTCTATCAGAGAACATTGCGACCCCTCTAAGAAGGGCGGTCGAAACAAAGCTGCGACGTGAGCTGTACCAGCAGCAACTCCGCCATGAGGGCGACGAGGAGGATCTGAGGTGCCATAGCACAAGCTGTGAAGACGAGTCATGACTCGTTGAATCCAAACAACTGGCAAATCTGGCTGGCATGAATTGTAACATCCTCTCGCTCAAAGCGTAATCTCATCCACTGGTGATCAGGGTCAATCCATACAGAAGCATAGAAAACTCGGACCCATTCCTCAACATATCTGCCGCTGGTAGTCAAAAGAGAGAGAAGGCCATGCAGATATGAGAGGTGTACCTCAGAGTCAGCACCGGCGGCGAGCAGAAATGCAGGAAGGTCCAGAAGCCGGTGCACTCGTAGAGAAATCTGTGCAGACATCTGTGCTCTAAAGAAAGACTCCTGAATCCTCCTGAATCCTGGTGCTGAAGAGATCGACTACAACAGGGTCTCTCTGAGCCGGTAGTCAAGTCTCCATGGGTACGTGTCTGAACTGACGTACCTGTGATGTTGTAGCACGCTGAGGATCAAACAGCCTGGGATCCGCAGCAATTGGTCGCACCTCAGTCTCATCTCGCTCCCGGAAGCGGGCAAGTGGGATAGGAGGAGCGAAAAGGGGAGCGGGAGGAGGAGCAGTGGAAGCTAGAGTGGAGGAGGTGGTAGGTATGGCTGAGGTGGTGGATGGCGCAGGAGTGACGGGAGCAGGCGAAGTGGATGGTGGAGTGGTAGCAGTTGTAGGTGCAGAGGAGCGAGGCCGAGAGGCGAGGCGATGAACTCGATAAGCAATCTGATCGGAAGGAATCTGTAGCTGAGCTCCTCTCTCAGCCTGCTCAGAGGCTGCTGCTATTGCTAGAGCCGCTCGGGCTGCTCTGTCCAAATGCCGCTTCTTGCGGCCTTCCTGCTGCTCCAAGTAAACCGTCTTCCCCTTGACCTGCCTAAAGGGGCGAGGAGGATCCTCGTCATCTCCTCCCCCTGGCGCCAACACATTCTTCGTGCGTGGCATCCTGACTTGACGACTGCAAATGAGAGAGAGAAGCTAAGCACAAGTCGATAACAGCCAATAGGATATCAAAAGAATGGTTGTCTACCTGGAAATCTCACACGAGAGGTGAAAATCGAGGAAGGACAGGAGATGGCTCACGGCCAGGCGAGGTCACTGAAATGATAGAAGAGGTGAGCACGTATTAGTCACATAGTCATAAGTATGTGAATAAATACATACATAGGGTGTTATGGCACAGAAATCGAGAGATATGGCAATCGAGAGGTCAAACTTCGCGAAAACAGCGTTTGAACGTGAAATAGTGCCATAGGAGGTTTGAAATTGGAAATGAGGCATGAAACGACGTGGAATTAAGCCGATACTTCACGAATAGGTTTATGTGGGTAAATATGAGTGAAGTGTGCACTTGGTTTGATTTTAGGCGAAGAAAATGAAATTTGGGCACTCGGCTCGGAATCGATCGCTAGAAACGGGGAATTGTGTGAAATTGAAGCCTGGTATATTGTATTGGCGTGAAATTTGACGAATATGTTACTGGAGGTATTGTGAAGGTTCCTAAAAAGTTTGGGTTCAATCGGAGCAATTTTTGCTGGTTTGGGCATTTCACCGAGCACGTGGCGTGTGGTGTTTTAGGGTTTTGGAGAAACGGTAAATTTAGGCTGTGAAACCCTCCCTAAGGAGCTAGGAACCTGCAGGGGTATTCAAGAGAGTACTAGGAACACAATCAACCACTTGGATTCACTGAATTTGATAAGGATTTGAAACTTGAGGCCAAGGGTGGAATGGATACCTGTGCCGTTCTTTGAAACACACAGAGAGAGAGAGAGAGGGAAAGGGAGGCGCTAGGGCTGCTCACTAGAGGAAGAAGAGCCGAGCGCAGGGGTTGGAGGTCGCCGGAGCACAGCTGGAGACGGTGGACGCCGATGAGCAGAGGGCAGAGGTTGATCGCTAGAGAGGGGACAGGCCAGAGAACAGAGAGAACAAGTGAGCCTGGCCTAGGGCTCGGGCAGGGAAAACCATTTTTAAAAACCGATTATGGGCGCACCGGACAGTCTACAGTTCCTGTCCGGTACACACCGAACAGCGCACAGGAAAGAGCAGATCTGCGCGCGCGACTGGTGCACCGGACAATGCACAGTGAAGTGTCCGGTGCACACCGGACTGTCCGGTGAGCCCAGACAGAGGGAATTTTGAAAATTTTCAAATTTTCTATCTATTTTCCAACCAAACCAAATCCTAACTTATAATCACACAAAATAACACTTGTTAGGACAGGTATTGGCACCCTCATATATTTTATCATAATTTTCAAAATATTTTGCCATAGGCTAGATAATTTTTAGAGAAAATAGGCAAATGGTGAGATTTGCATTTTGGCTTTGCACTAGGGGTTTTCATGAAAGATTTGAGTTTTGAATACTCCCCCTAAGTGTAGTGCCTCATGCATATCTCAAGAACCAACAATTGCATAGTAAGTAAGAATTTAAGTACTAAAAGCTTAAAACTAAGACTTGTCACATTTGAGCCCGAGTTAAACTTTTTCACTCGCTTTGTTGGCGGTCATCTTAACTAGGTTAGACAATCCCTAGATGCAATACAAGAAATTTAAATATGCAATGTAAGCTTGACAACACCATTTGAGATCTTAAATAAAATTTCTGAGATCAAGTAGTTTAATTCATTCCTCAACATGCAAAAGCGGGTTTTATCAAGTGGCTTAGTGAAAATATCCGCTAATTGATCTTCCGACCTCACTCCTTCTAAAATGATATCTCCTTTCGCAACATGATCTCTAACGAAGTGATGACGGATATCAATGTGCTTGGTGCGAGAGTGTTGAACAGGGTTATTAGCAATTTTAACAGCACTCTCATTGTCACACAACAAAGGTACCTTTTCTAGAACTACACCAGAGTCTAGAAGAGTTTGTTTCATATTGTCGGCGTTTCGACCCCGGGGGGTCCCTGGACCGACGAGTGAATTGTTGCCGCGTGTCCCAGCCCAGATGGGTCGGCGCGAGACGGAGCACGAAGGGGGGAAGAAAAACAGGCAAAGGGGGAAACCCGCGGCCTTCGTGTTGCCCTGCGCCCAGGTCGGGTGCGCTTGCAGTAGGGGGTTACAAGCGTTCGCGTGGGAGAGCCTTATGCGCCAGCCCGTTCTCCCGTGCGGCCAACCTTCTCATACGAGAGCCCTGGACCTTCCTTTTATAGGTGTAAGGAGAGGGTCCAGGTGTACAATGGGGGGTGTAGCAGTGTGCTAACGTGTCTAGCAGAGAGGAGCTAGAGCCCTAAGTACACGCCGTCGTGGCAGTCGGAGAGGTTTTGGCACCCTGTTCATGTGATGTCGTGGCCGTCGGAGGAGAGCTGGAGCCCTGCGGAAGGACAGCTGTCGGGGCTGTCAAATCCTTGTTGACGTCTCCTTGCTTCCGTAAGGGGCTGAGAGTCGCCGTCGTCATGGAGCACGCGGGGCGCCATCATTATTTGTTTACTGGGGCGAGCCAGATGGGACGCCGGTCTTGTTCCCCGTAGCCTGAGCTAGCTAGGGGTAGGGTAATGATGGCCCCCGTGTGACGTGGTCGGTCCGAGCCCTAGGTCGGGCGAGGCGGAGGCTCCTCCGAGGTCGAGGTCGAGTCTGTCTTCCGAGGTCGAGGTCGAGTCCGAGCCCCGGGTCGGGCGAGGCGGAGACCGTCTTCCGAGGCCGAGGCTGTGTCCGAGCCCTGGGGTCGGGCGAGGCGGAGTTCGTCGTCCAGCGTCGAGGTTGAGCCCGAGCCCTTGGGTCGGGCGAGGCGGAGACCGTCTTCCGAAGCCGAGGCTATGTCCGAGCCCTGGGGTCGGGCGAGGCGGAGTCCGTCGTCTTCTGAGTCGTGGTTGAGTCCGAGCCCTGGGGTCGGGCGAGGCGAAGTCCATCTTCCGAGGCCGAGACGGGGGCCGAGCCCTGGGGCCGGGCGAGGCGGAGCTTCCTATGGCGCCCGAGGCCGGACTTAGCTGTTGTCAGCCTCACTCTGTCGAGTGGCACAGCAGTCGGAGCAACACAGGCGGCGCTGTCTTCTTGTCAGGCCGGTCAATGGAGCGGCGAAGTGACTGCGGTCACTTCGGCTCTGTCGACTGAAGAGCGCGCGTCAGGATAAGGTGTCAGGCGATCCTTGCATTAAATGCTCCTGCGATACGGTCGGTTGGCGTGGCGATCTGGCCAAGGTTGCTTCTCTGCGAAGAATGGGCCTTGGGCGAGCCGAAGGTGTGTCCATTGCTTGAGGGGGCCCTCGGGCGAGACGTGAATCCTCCGGGGTCGGCTACCTTTGACCGAGGCTGGGCTCGGGCGAGGCGAGATCGTGTCCCTTGAGTGGACTAAGCCTTGACCTTAATCGCGCCCATCAGGCCTTTGCAGCTTTGTGCTGATGGGGGTTACCAGCTGAGATTAGGAGTCTTGGGGGTACCCCTAATTATGGTCCCCGATAGTAGCCCCCGAGCCTCGAAGGGAGTGTTGATACTCGCTTGGAGGCTTTTGTCGCACTTTTTTTCAAGGGGACCGACCTTTCTCGGTTGCGTTTCGTTCCGGTGGGTGCGTGCGAGCGCACCCGCCGGTGTAGCCCCCGAGGCCTCGGAGGAGTGGTTTGACTCCTTTGAGGTCTTAGCGCGTTTCATAATGCTTCGGCCGGTCTGGTTGTTCCCTCATGCAAACTGGCCGTAGCCCGGGTGCATAGTCGAGTTCCAAGTTCTCGGGCTGGTATGTTGACGCTGTCAACGGTTTGGCCGGAGCCGGGTTTGCGAGAGCAGCCCCTGAGCCTCCGCACAGAGCGATAGGACATTCAAGGACAGACTCGGCTTTTTTCATACGCCCCTACGTCGCCTTTCCGCAAGGAGGAGGGGGGAAAGCGCCATGTTGCCCTCGGAGGACGCCGAACATGGTGTCTCCAGTGTGTTTCTAACGGGTAATCCGAGTGGACGCCCGTGCCCCATTCGTTAGGGGTCGGCTAGTGGCCCGGAGGCGCGCTCCAAAAGTACCTGCGGGTGATTTGCCGGACCCGGTCCCCTTTTGACGGGGTCCAAGGGCTCGATGCCTCCCTCTGGAGGGATTCCGTTACAAAATCGTTCCCGTCGGTCTCGGAAATGTCCTAGGGTACCTCGAGAGCGTAGCCCGAGCCTTGGTTATGTATCGAACGTACCCAGGGTCATCCCTCGCTCTGCGTGCTCTGAGGCGGCTGTCAGAACCCTTCGGGGGCCAGCCTACGAACCCCTGATCAGTAGTGGGCGCGGAGCCCGAGTGGCCTGAGGCGGCCGTTGAACCCTTCCGAGGGGCCAGCCTTCGAACCTCTGACCAGTAGTGGGCGCGGAGCCCGAGTGCTCTGAGGCGGCTGTTGAACCCTTCCGAGGGGCCAGCCTTCGAACCTCTGATCAGTAGGGGGGCTCGGGGCTCGCTTCCTTCGCGGAGAAGGATCCCTTTCGGAGTATCCCCTTTCCCGGTCCCTGTAGCAAGAGAGAGAAAGAGGAAGTGGAAAAGGATATGAAATCGAATGATGTGGCGCACCTTTTTTGACGCGGTCATTATGGCGGAGGTGAAGCGTCGCCTGCTTCGCCTACCAAAGGTGCCGCCTTTCTTGCCGCAGAGTTAATGCGACAGGACGAGTGGTTCGCGGGGCAGCCGTTGTGCGTGCGCGAGCCATTCGAGGAACGGAACACGGGCGCGTCGTCTTCACGCCGTGGGAGAGGGTTCTCTCGCTGTCCCAGGAGGGGACATGAGCTTGCAGACGATTTGACTGCTGCTTCCGCCCGCCTGCCACCGCCATAACTGCCGGCCCATTTCTGGCCGTATCGACCGTCGCGCTTTCTCCCGCGGCTGACCGACCCGTGACCGATGTGCTCGGTTGGCACTGTTGAGTCATGCGCAGGGTTGCCTCGAGTCGCGGCACCGGTTCCACAGTCAAGGAGGCGTGGTAGTGGCACGAGTGGCGGTGCAGTTTCTCGCACGTAGTAACCGGCGCGCCGGTTACATGACGTGTGGGCCTGGGCCTCCATGCTGGACGCGTCGAAGTCGAAAGGGTGTGCCCCCTTGGTGCGGTTGCATGCCGCCTGCATGGCGGTCCGCCCTTTCACCCGCTGGTCCGGGCGATAGTGGAGGAATGCTTGTAACCGCTGGGCAGTTGCGCGCACCGCGCGTGACGGTTTTGGCTCCTTCTATCCTGGGCCAGCTTGCATGACGCGTGGGACCCAGCCCCCATGTCGTAGGGGGAGGACCTTGGAGCGTGTTGGAGAAGACTCAGTCCGTGCCGGCTGAGGACGCAAGTGGGGAGAGTCGCATTTAAAAGGAGGGTGGCCCCCTTGGATGGCAACCATGTCTTCGCACTCTGCTCATGCATCGCGCCCTTCCACCTTCCGAGCCCCCGGATGGGGAGCGCTCGCGTCGCTTTCGTCTTGCTGTCGTTGGAGGGACGCAACTTCGCGGAAATTAGTGCCTTTCAGCCATCGTTCGGCTTCAAGGATTTGCATCGGGCAGCCCGGCTGCATCCCCTTGCCGGTGGTCACCCAAGACGGTGACCACTAGTTCGATGGTGGGGGGAAGCGAGCCGGGCTGCGACCTCTGCCCCTCCCTCAGCTTCAAGGATGTTCATCACCGGTGCTGGGGAGGGGAGTGCACCGAGTTGGGGCCGGTCTCCGCGTGGGCAGCAGTTCGCTCCTTCCCTCAGTGATTGGGGGGAAGGGCGTTCGCCGTTCGTGGCACTGGCAGCTGCCGCGTGTCTGGCTCTCCAGCCTGAGCGGCTTCGGCGCTGCTTCCGGTGCCACCTCCCACCGAGGCAGCCGGAAGAGGTTTCTCCGCCGACGAGATAGCCGGCGCCACCCGTGGACTGACCTCCAACTCTACGGCCTTCCGCATGTCCTCGCCCCTCGAGCGGGGACGTGGGCGAGGGCCTTATCGCAGCAGCGTCTGCCCTGAGGTCATCGTTGCTGCTGTTTGGCCGCCCGGAGCAGAGGTTGTTGTCGCTGCTGCCGGAGCGGGCGACGGTGAGCCTCCTGGAGTCTCATCGCCCCGCAGGCCCTCCAATGTGAGGGGTTGTTCGTACCTGCGGGGATGGAACCGGAGTTCCGTTTGTAATGGCACCTTGAATGCCGGTGTTTGTTCATTGTGGCTGTCGGGGCCTGAACATGTAGGTATTTTTGGGTGTAATACCATGTCGTTTCCTCATTTTGAGCACTAGAACTCGCCTGTCGGCTGGCCGAACCGCTTAACCAAGTGTGAGTTGCCTCGTGCGAAGGTGACGAGTGAGGTATCCGTATCCCAGAGGCGTAGGAGTCCCTCGGCTCAGTTGGCCTTGCCGCCCGAGGCTTCTCTTGCTTAGTTAAAGGAAACCCTCGGCCGCAATGCGGTGAGCCGGAGCCGGAGGCAGCGGTGTCAGCATGGACAGAGGCAGAGTTGGCTCGAAAAGAAGACTTCGTCGGCCGGAGCCTGGCCGGGCCGTCCACTGGCGGGACCGACGCCGGAGTCGAGTTGCCGAGGCCACGAGCCGGGCTGGTGTCCTCGGAGGACAGCTGGCTGAGGCTTCGGGGCGGCCAGCCGAGCCATCTGCTCGGGCCGGGTCCCTAGAGGAGACCCTGGCGGTGATGGCCCGGGCGTGGTGCTGATGTCGTCCTTCGGAGCGGAGATCCTTCGCCCGTGTTGCCGTCCGAGGCTCGGCCGGACTTCGCCGAAGGTGGAGTTGACGCCGAGGGTGCTGCTGCTCCCCCTCCATTGACGCCTGAGCCTGTAGGATCGGTTCGCCTGTAGTATGCATATGTTTTTTCCGGCCGCCGAGGCCCAAACATACCGTCGTCGCATTGTAAAGCTGCGTTTCTTTTCCTCTTGTTTCGAGTATCAGGACTTATTTGTCAGTAACAGAATTGTTTGTCCGAGCGAGAGTTACTTTTCACGGAAGGTGATGAGTGAGGTATCCGTATCCCGGAGGCATAGGAGTCCCTCGGCTCGGTCAGCCTTGCCGCTTACGCGTACTCTTACTCGTCCGTAGGATTCTGCTATCGATATAGTCGAGAAGGCACGAAAAATCGTTTCGGTAGAAAAATTTCCGAGCATTAAGACTTGTTCGGTCAGCGGAATTGCTTATCCGAGCGTGAGTTACTTATCGCAGAAGGTGATGAGTGAGGTATCCGTATCCCGGAGGCGTAGGAGTCCCTCGGCTCGGTCGGCCTTGGCTGCTTAAGTGTACTCCGTCGTTTTCAGGATCCCACTTTCGAAGTAGTCAAAAAGCACGAAAGACGTTCTGGCAGAAAAGACCTTTTCCGAGGAAAATTTTGACGCAGAGGGGGTTCCCCCCTTCTAGCCCCCGAGGGAGGGTCGGGCTTTGCCGAGGCAAGGCTGACCCTTCCTTGATGGTTAGACTTCATATGTAAACGAGGTATATGAACGGCTTGAAAACATCTTAAGGGTAGAAGCGACGTAGCTGTCGGATGTTCCAAGCGTTGTTGTAGACCTCGCCTTGACTGTTGGCCAGCTTGTATGTTCAGGGCTTCAAAACCTTGGCGATGACGAACGGCCCTTCCCAGGGAGGCGTGAGCTTGTGCCGCCCTCGGGCGTCTTGTCGTAGCCGAAGCACCAAGTCGCCCACTTGGAGGTCTCGGGACCGAACCCCTCGGGCGTGGTAGCGTCGCAGGGACTGCTGATACCGCGCCGAATGTAGTAAGGCCATGTCCCGAGCCTCTTCCAGCTGGTCCAGTGAGTCTTCTCGATTGGTTCGATTGCTTTGGTCGTCGTACGCCCTTGTCCTCGGGGAACCGTATTCTAAGTCTGTGGGCAAGATGACCTCGGCCCCATAGACTAGAAAGAATGGTGTGAAGCCCGTGGCTCGGCTCGGCGTTGTCCTCAGACTCCAGACCACCGAGGGGAGTTCCTTCATCCATCGCCTGCCGAACTTGTGGAGGTCGTTGTAGATCCGTGGCTTGAGTCCTTGCAGAATCATGCCGTTGGCACGTTCTACCTGCCCATTCGTCATGGGGTGAGCCACGGCGGCCCAGTCCACCCGGATGTGGTGATCCTCGCAGAAGTCCAGGAACTTTTTGCAAGTGAACTGGGTGCCGTTGTCGGTGATGATGGAGTTCGGGACCCCGAAGCGATGGATGATGTTGGTGAAGAATGTCACCGCCTGTTCGGACCTGATGTTATTTAGGGGTCGGACCTCGATCCACTTGGAGAATTTGTCGATGGCGACCAGTAGATGCGTGTAGCCCCCGAGTGCCTTCTGCAAGGGATCGACGAGGTCCAGACCCCACACAGCAAACAGCCAGGTGATGGGTATTGTTTGCAGAGCCTGAGCGGGTAGGTGCGTTTGCCTTGCGTAGAATTGACACCCTTGGCAGGTGCGGACAATTGTAGTGGCGTCGGCAACCGCGGTCGGCCAGTAGAAACCTTGTTAGAAAGCGTTTCCAACAAGGGCTCGAGGCGCTGCGTGATGACCGCAAGCCCCCGAGTGTATTTCTTGTAAGAGCTCTTGGCCTTCGGCGATGGATATGCATCGCTGGAGGATGCCTGAGGGGCTGCAGTGGTAGAGCTCCTTCCCGTCCCCCAACAAGACGAATGACTTGGCGCGCCGCGCCAGTCACCGAGCTTCGGCTCGATCGAGGGACAGCTCTCCTCGGTGGAGATATTGCAGGTACGGGGTCTGCCAGTCTCGATTAGGCGGGACCCCATTCCGCTCTTCCTCGACGCGTAGTGCCTCACCCTTGGGGGCCGAGGGTGCCTCGAGCTGGGCCGAGGCCTTCTCGGGCTCGGGCGTGTCATTGGTCTTGACTGAGGGTTGATGTAGGTCTCGGGAGAAGACGTCCGGGGGAACCGTTGTCCGCCCCGAGGCTATCTTATCCAGCTCGTCCGCAGTCTCGTTGTATCGTCGGGCGACGTGGTTGACCTCGAGCCCGTAGAACTTGTCTTCCAGGTGCCGAACCTCATCGTAGTAGGCTTCCATCTTCGGGTCGCGGCAGTGAGAGTTCTTCATGACTTGGTCGATGACAAGCTGCGAGTCACCGCGAGCGTCGAGGCGTCGGACCCCTAGCTCGATGGCGATGCGCAACCCGTTGACCAGAGCCTCGTACTCAGCCACGTTGTTGGACGCCGGGAAATGGAGGCGTAGCACGTAGCGGAGGTGCTTCCTGAGGGGCGAGATGAAGAGCAGGCCCGCGCGTGCCCCTGTTTTCATCAGCGACCCGTCGAAAAACATGGTCCAGAGTTCCGGTTGGACTGGAGCTGTTGGAAGCTGGGTGTCGACCCATTCAGCCACAAAGTCCGCTAAGACTTAGGACTTGATAGCCTTCCGAGGGGCGAACGAGATTGTCTCGCCCATGATTTCCGCCGCCCACTTTGCAATCCTACCCGAGGCCTCTCGGCACTGGATGATCTCCCCTAGGGGGAAGGATGACACCACAGTCACCGGACGAGACTCGAAGTAGTGTCGCAACTTCCGTCGCGTCACAATCACTGCGTACAACAGCTTCTGAATTTGTGGGTAGCGGATCTTGGTCTCGGACAGTACCTCACTGATGAAGTAGATCGGCCTCTGGACGGGCAATGCATGCCCTTCTTCTCGTCTCTCAACCACGATCGCGGCGCAGATCACCTGAGTGGTAGCGGCGACGTAGATCAAGAGGGCTTCAATGGCAGCGGGGGGCACCAGGATGGGTGCGTTTGTAAGGAGCGCCTTCAGGTTCCCGAGGGCTTCCTCGGCCTCGGGGGTCCAAGTGAAACACTCGGTCTTTCTTAAGAGGCGGTACAGAGGTAGGCCTCTTTCACCGAGGCGCAAGATGAAGCGGCTCAGAGCCGCAAGGCATCCCATGACCCTCTGTACGCCTTTCAAGTCCTTGATGGGCCCCATGTTGGTGATGGCCGCGATTTTCTCCGGGTTGGCCTCAATGCCCCGCTCGGAGACGATGAACCCCAAGAGCATGCCTCGAGGGACTCCGAAGACGCACTTCTCGGGATTGAGTTTTATGCCTTTCGCCTTGAGACACCGGAATGTCGTTTCAAGGTCGGAGAGGAGGTCGGAGGCTTTCCTCGTCTTGACTACGATGTCATCGACGTAAGCCTCGACCATTCGACCAATGTGCTCTCCGAACACGTGGTTCATGCACCTTTGGTACGTCGCACCCGCATTCCTCAAACCAAATGGCATAGTAACGTAGCAGTACATGCCAAAAGGTGTGATGAAAGAAGTCGCGAGCTGGTCGGACTCTTTCATCCTGATTTGGTGATACCCTAAGTAGGCATCGAGGAAAGATAGGGTTTCGCACCTAGCAGTGGAATCCACGATTTGATCGATGCGAGGCAGAGGGTAGGGAACCTTCGGACATGCTTTGTTTAGACCAGTGTAGTCTACACACATCCGCCATTTCCCTCCTTTCTTTTTCACAAGCACAGGGTTGGCAAGCCATTCGGGATGGAATACCTCTTTGATGAACCCTGCGGCCATCAGCTTGTGGATCTCCTCGCCTATGGCTCTGCGCTTTTCTTCGTCAAATCGGCGTAGAGGCTGCTTCACGGGTCGGGATCCAGCTCGGATATCCAGCGAGTGCTCGGCGACATCCCTCGGTATGCCAGGCATGTCCGAGGGACTCCACACAAAGACTTCGGCGTTCGCGCGGAGAAAGTCGACGAGCACATCTTCCTATTTGGGGTCGAGCTCGGAGCCGATCCGGATCTGCTTGGAGGCGTCGTTGCTGGGGTCGAGAGGGACGGACTTAACCGTCTCTGCTGGCTCGAAGTTGCCGGCGTGGCGCTTCACGTCTGGCGCCTCCTTAGAGAGGCTCTCCAGGTCGGCGATGAGGGCCTCGGCGTACTCCACGCACTCCACGTCGCATTCGTACGCGTGTCGGTACGTGGGGCCGACGGTGATGACCCTGTTGGGGCCCGACATCTTGAGCTTGAGGTAGATGTAGTTGGGGACGGCCATGAACTTGGCATAGCATGGCCTCCCCAGTACTGCGTGGTAGGTTCCTCGGAACCCGACCACCTCGAACGTGAGGGTTTCTCTTCTGAAGTTGGAGGGAGTCCCAAAGCAGACGGGCAGATCGAGTTGTCCGAGGGGTTGGACGCGTTTTCTAGGGACGATCCCGTGAAAAGGCGCCGCGCCGGCTCGGATCGAGGACAGATCGATCTGCAGGAGCCCGAGGGTCTCGACGTAGATGATGTTGAGGCTGCTGCTTCCGTCCATGAGGACCTTGGTGAGCCTGACGTTGCCGATGACGGGGTCGACAACGAGAGGATACTTCCCCGGGCTCGGCACGCGGTCGGGGTGGTCGCCCTGGCTGAAGGTGATGGGCTTGTCGGACCAGTCTAGGTAGACTGGCGCCGCCACCTTTACCGAGCAGACCTCCCGACGCTCTTGCTTGCAGTGCCGAGCCGAGGCGTTCGCCACTGGCCCACCGTAGATCATGAAGCAGTCGTGGACCTCGGGGAACTCCTCTGCCTTGTGATCCTCCTTCTTGTCGTTGTTGTGGGCCCTGCCACCTTCCGCAGGTGGCCCGGCCTTGTGAAAGTGGCGCCGAAGCATGACGCACTCCTCAAGGGTGTGCTTGACGGGCCCCTGGTGATAGGGGCACGACTCCTTGTGCATCTTGTCGAAGAGGTTGGCGCCTCCGGGAGGCTTCCGAGGGTTCTTGTACTCAGCGGTGGCGACAAGGTCCGCGTCGGCGACGTCGTGTTTCGCTTGCGACTTCTTCTTGCCCTTCTTCTTGGTGCCGCGTTGAGCGGACGCCTCGGGGACGTCTTTCGGCTGGCGGCCCTGGGGCTGCTTGTCCTTCCGGAAGATGGACTCAACCGCCTCCTAGCCAGAGGCGAACTTGGTGGCGATGTCCATCAGATCGCTCGCCCTGGTGGGGGTCTTGCGACCCAACTTGCTCACCAGGTCGCGGCAGGTAGTGCCGGCGAGGAACGCGCCGATGACATCCGAGTCGGTGACGTTGGGCAGCTCGGTGCGCTGCTTCGAGAATCGCCGGATGTAGTCCCGGAGAGACTCTCCCGGCTGCTGGCGGCAGCTTCGGAGATCCCAGGAGTTCCCAGGGCGCACGTACGTGCCCTGGAAGTTGCCGGCGAAGGCTTGGACCAGGTCGTCCCAGTTGGAGATCTGCCCCGGAGGCAGATGCTCCGGCAAGGCTCGAGCGGTGTCAGAGAGGAACAGGGGGAGGTTGCAGATGATGAGGTTGTCATCGTCCGTTCCACCCAGCTGGCAGGCCAGTCGGTAGTCCGCGAGCCACAGTTCCGGCCTCGTCTCCCCCGAGTACTTTGTGATGGTAGTCGGGGTTCGGAACCGGGTCAGGAACAACGCCCGTCGTATGGCCCGGCTGAAAGCCTGCAGACCGGGTGGTTCGGGCGAGGGACTCCGATCCTCCCCGCTGTCGTAGCGTCCCCCACGCCTGGGGTGGTAGCCCCGGTGCACCCTCTCGTCGAGGTGGGCTCGACGGTTGCGGTGGTGGTGCTCGTTGCCGAGGCGACCCGGGGCCGCAGGCGCTGTGTTGAGCGTGCGCCCGGTGTGGACCGAGGCTTCCCGCATAAATCGGGAAGTCACGGCGCGATGCTCCGAGGGGTACCCTTGCCTTCGGGAGGCGGAGCTTTCGGCCCGTCGGACCGCGGCATCCTCCAGGAGATTCTTGAGCTCTCCCTGGATACGCCGCCCTTCTGTGGTTGATGGTTCCGGCATCGCGCGGAGTAGTATTGCTGCTGCAGCCAGGTTCTAGCCAACCCCACTGGAAGCCGGTGGGGGCCTTGCCCTGACGTCGTCGGCAATGCGGTGCTGGATGCCCTGGGGTAGAGGGCGCGCTTCTCCGGCCGGAGCCTGGTCTGCCCATTCCTGCCCGATGTTCCGCCGGAACAGCTCAAGTGTTCCTGCTCTCTCGTCGAGCCTGGCCTGCATCTCGCGGATTTGCTCGAGCTGTGCGTCCTGACCCCCTGCAGGGACTGGGACCACAGCTAGCTCCCGAAGGATGTCAACGCGAGGCGCAGGCCTAGGGGGATCGCCGTTTTCCGGTATACCAAGATGGTTGCCTTCGCCGGGACCCCCTAGATTGACGTGGAAACATTCATGACTTGGGCCGCAGTCCTCGTCGCCGAAGCTGCGGCTACCATCGGAACAATCGGAGAGGCAGTAGTTGCATGCGGTCATGAAGTCCCGCATGGCACTAGGGTTACCGAGCCCGGAGAAATCCCAACAAAAGTCGGGCTCGTCATCTTCCTCGGAACCCGAGGGTCCGTAGGTCGAGACGGCCATCAGTCTATCCCAGGGCGACCGCATATGGTACCCCGGAGGGTTGGTACATGCCTCTATGAAGGCTTCCACCAAAGCGAGGTCGCTTGGTGGGTCGAAGCTGAATCCAAAAGGCACGAGATGGGAATCGGTCGGTACCTCTTGGTCGACGGGCGGTGACGAAGTCGCGTCGGGGGCGGACTGCACCGTTGTCTCAGGTACGAGGGCGACGCCTAACAAGTCCTTCGTGAGCGTGCTGGTGTCGTTCGTCTGCTCGGGGTTGGCGTGTTGCGGGGAAACGGCGCTCATCTTCGTCTCAGACGCAAGGTCGAAGCCCGACGTGTCCCCCGCTGGGGCGCCGGCGTCGTCGACTTGCTCGACAGCCGACGAGGTGCCGCCTCCTGCTTGGCCATGGTTGCCCCGCCTCCTCCTCCGTCGGTAGGGGAGGTGTCGGGACAAACTCGGATGTTGTTCTTCCGCCACGTGGGGAAGACGTCGTTGATTCCGCCGCCGGCGGGCGGGCTGACGGCCGCCATTGTCGCTGTCGCGCGGCGGAGGAAGGAGTATCATGTCGTAGCTACCGTCGAGGGACATGAACTCAAGACTCTCGAAACGGAGAATCGTCCCGGGTTGGAGAGGTTGCTGGAGACTACCCACCTGGAGCTTGACGGGAAGCTATTCGTCAACACGCAGCAAGCCCCTACCTGGCGCGCCAACTGTCGGCGTTTCGACCCCGGGGGGTCCCTGGAGCGACGAGTGAATTGTCGCCGCGTGTCCTAGCCCAGATGGGTCGGCGCGAGACGGAGCACGAAGGGGGGAAGAAAAACAGGCAAAGGGGGAAACCTGCGGCCTTCGTGTTGCCCTGCGCTCAGGTCGGGTGCGCTTGCAGTAGGGGGTTACAAGCATTCGCGTGGGAGAGCCTTATGCGCCGGCCCGTTCTCCCGCGCGGCCAACCTTCTCGTACGAGAGCCCTGGACCTTCCTTTTATAGGCGTAAGGAGAGGGTCCAGGTGTACAATGGGGGCTGTAGCAGTGTGCTAACGTGTTTAGCAGAGAGGAGCTAGAGCCCTAAGTACATGCCGTCGTGGCAGTCGGAGAGGTTTTGGCACCCTGTTCATGTGATGTCGTGGCCGTCGGAGGAGAGCTGGAGCCCTGTGGAAGGACAGTTGTCGGGGCTGTCGAATCCTTGCTAACGTCTCCTTGCTTCCGTAAGGGGCTGAGAGCCGTCGTTGTCATGGAGCACGCGGGGCGCCATCATTATTTGTTTACCGGGGCGAGCCAGATGGGACGCCGGTCTTGTTCCCCGTAGCCTGAGCTAGCTAGGGGTAGGGTAATGATGGCCCCCCTTTGACGTGGTCGGTCCGAGCCCTAGGTCGAGCGAGGCGGAGGCTCCTCCAAGGTCAAGGTCGAGTCTGTCTTCCGAGGTCGAGTCTGAGCCCCGGGTCGGGCGAGGCGAAGACCGTCTTCCAAGGCCGAGGCTGTGTCCGAGCCCTGGGGTCGGGCGAGGCAGAGTTCGTCGTCCAGCGTCGAGGTTGAGCCCGAGCCCTGGGGTCGGGCGAGGCGGAGACCGTCTTCCGAAGCCGAGGCTGTGTCCGAGCCCTGGGGTCAGGCGAGGTGGAGTCCGTCGTCTTCTGAGTCATGGTTGAGTCCGAGCCCTAGGGTCGGGTGAGGCGAAGTCCATCTTCCGAGGCCGAGACGGGGGCCGAGCCCTGGGGCCGGGCGAGGCGGAGCTTCCTATGGCGCCCGAGGCCAGACTTAGCTGCTGTCAGCCTCACTCTGTCGAGTGGCACAGCAGTCGGAGCGACGCAGGCGGCACTGTCTTCTTGTCAGGCCGGTCAGTGGAGCGGCGAAGTGACTGCGGTCACTTCGGCTCTGTCGACTGAAGAGCGCGCGTCAGGATAAGGTGTCAGGCGATCCTTGCATTAAATGCTCCTGCGATACGGTCGGTTGGCGTGGCGATCTGGCCAAGGTTGCTTCTCTACGAAGACTGGGCCTCGGGCGAGCCGAAGGTGTGTCCGTTGCTTGAGGGGGCCCTCGGGCGAGACGTGAATCCTCCGGGGTCGGCTGCCTTTGCCCGAGGCTGGGCTCGGGCGAGGCGAGATCGTGTCCCTTGAGTGGACTAAGCCTTGACCTTAATCGCGCCCATCAGGCCTTTGCAGCTTTGTGCTGATGGGGGTTACCAGCTGAGATTAGGAGTCTTGGGGGTACCCCTAATTATGGTCCCCGACACATATATAAAATTTGTGTGCAACAAGCACCCACGGCAATGTATTCCGCTTCGGCGGTTGACAAGGCAACACTATTTTGCTTTTTGGATGTCCATGATACTAGTGATCTCCCAAGCAAATGGCACCCCCAGAAGTACTTTTTCTATCAATTTTGCAACCGGCATAATCCGAATCGGAATAGCCAATTAAGTCAAAAGTAGCTCCTTTGGGATACCACAGACCAATGCTTGGGGTGTGCCTGAGATACCTAAGAATTCTTTTAACAGCACGAAGATGAGCTTTCTTAGGATTTGATTGAAATCTTGCACACATGCAGACACTAAACATGATATCGGGCCTAGATGCAGTAAGATACAATAAACTACCAATCATAGAACGGTAGAGAGTTTGATTAACCGGGTTACCTCCCTCATCTAGGTCGAGATGTCCATTTGTTGGCATAGGTGTCTTGATTGGTTTGCACTTCTCCATGTTGAACCTTTTCAACAAGTCTTTGGTGTACTTCTCTTGGGAGAGGAAGTTACCATGTTTCATTTGCTTGACTTGAAAGCCGAGGAAGTACGTCAGCTCACCAATCATTGACATCTTGAACTCTTTCGACATCAACTCACCAAATTCCTTGCAATGATAGTCATTTGTCGAGCCAAAGATTATGTCATCAACATATACTTGACAAATGAAAATATCACTGTTATGTTTCTTTGTGAATAGAGTTGTGTCGACGGTCCTGATCTTGAAGCCCTTTTCGATGAGGAAGTCGCAAAGACGCTCATACCAAGCCCTTGGAGCTTGCTTTAACCCATATAGCGCCTTGGACAACCTGTAAGCATGGTTAGGATATCTAGGGTCTTCAAATCTAGGTGGTTGCTCAACATATACAAGTTCATTTATGAAGCCATTTAAAAATGCACTTTTTACATCCATTTGATAAAGCTTTATATCATAGCATGATGCATATGCGAGTAGGATACGGATGGCTTCCAGTCGAGCAACTGGTGCAAAGGTCTCTCCAAAATCTAAGCCTTCAACTTGAGAGAATCCCTTTGCAACAAGTCTTGCCTTGTTCCTCACAATCAAACCTTGATCATCTTGTTTGTTTCTTAACACCCACTTTGTTCCAATGATTCTTGCATCTTGTGGGGGCTTCTCCAGGGTCCAAACTTGGTTGCGGGTGAAGTTGTTTAGTTCTTCATGCATGGTGTTCACCCAGTCCGGATCCTGTAGCGCCTCATCTATACATGTAGGCTCAACACAAGAAACAAAGGAGTGATGTTCAATAAAAGAAGCATGTTTATGTGATCGAGTTAACCCCTCGTGAAGGACTCCCAATGATTTGGTTTTGAGGGTGTGCTTGAAGTAGTGATGAGTTTCATGTCCCCTTGCTTGTTCATGAGAGACAAATGTATCTTCATTTGCATGCCTCTCATCTTTTTCATCATCTTGTGGTACACTTGATGAAGAAGACCTATCAATGTTTTGCACCTCTTCTTCATCTTCTTTTGGTTTGATAGCTCCAATTGGCATGTTCTTCATGGCTTCCCTAAGTGGCTCATCACCTACATCATCAAGATTTTCATGTGCTCCTTGGGAGCCATTAGTCTCGTCAAATCCCACATCATATGTTTCTTCTACCACGCCAGTGGCATGATCAAATACTCGATATGCTTTGGATTTTAATGAATAACCCAATAGAAAACCAATATCACAACGTCTTTGAAATTTCCCTAGGTGATGGTGTTTCTTGTAAATGTAGCATTTGAATCCAAACACCCGGAAGAAGGAGCCATCTGGCTTTTTCCCATTTAGCAGTTCATAGGGAGTCTTCGCAAGTAGCCGGTGAGGAAATAGCCTGTTTGATGCATAACATGCAGTGTTGACAGCTTCAGCCCAAAACCTCTCTGGTGTGTTATACTCATCAATCATTGTTCTTGCAAGTGTGATCAAGGTCCTATTTTTCCTTTCAACAACTCCATTTTGTTGAGGTGTATATGTTGCAGATACTTCATGCTTGATCCCAATCTCATCATAGTATTCATGAATGTTGGTGTTGTCAAATTCTTTACCATTATCACTTCTAATCTTCTTGATCTTGCAATCGAATTCATTTTGAGCTTTCTTGGCCCTTGTTGAACTTTTGCACACTTTGTTGCAAGATGTTCATTTTCACTCTTAAGTTTCTTGACCTCATTTTTAAGCCTTTCATTATCCACTGCTTACTCATTGTTGAAATCATTGTTCTCAATGGCAACCTTTCCTCTAGTAGTTGCATCAGTCAAGTATCTCTTCATTTTTTGGTTGTCTAAAGTCAAGACTTCAACTTTTTCGGTCAATTCATCATGTAGACTAGTTTGATCTCCTTGACTCAAATCATCACATGAGGTTGCTACATCAATCTTAACAACAAGTTTAATAGCCTCATGTGTGTTGCAAGATAAAAGTTCATTTTCAACAAGAAGATTATCATGATCAAATTTAATCTTAGTATAGTCTTTCTTGATTTTCACTAGTCTATCTTTCAACTCCCTATTAGCTTAATTTAACTTGTCACATTTATCCTTAGCATCTTTTAGGGAGGATGTGAGCTCATTTACAGTGGATGACATAGTTTTGTTTTCTTCTTTCATTTCATCACTAGCTTTCACAACTATGTCATATTTGGCATTCAAAGATTCATTTTCATTTTTCAACTTATCACATTTAGCCTTTGACTTCCTAATGATTTGAGTGTATTCTTTAAGCAAGTCAGCTAGTTCATCATCACTATCACTATCACTATCATCAGTAATATCATTATCATTTTGTACCTTCCGTTCACCTCTAGCCATGAGGCATAGGTGAGAAGTCGATGATGGCGATGGTGGTGGTGAAGAGAAGTCCCCAGTGATGGTGGCAACTTTTTCATCATTTTCTTCTTCACTTGAAGAAGATCCACTTGATGACTCAATGTCAGTGAGCCAGCCACCAACAATATATGCCTTTCCATTTTTCTTTTTGTGGAACCTCTTGTGCTTCCCATCCTTCCTCTTGAAGAATTTCTTTTCCTTTTTCTCATCATCGTTGTCATCTTCTTTCTTGCCCTTGAACTTGTTCTTCTTGGGCTTGTTACATTGATGAGCAAGATGACCAAGCTCTCCACAGTTGTAGCAATCCATTTCAGAAATGGGCTTTCTTTTGCTGGAAAAGAATTTCTTCTTTCTTGAATCAAATTTGATGCCTTCTCTGTTGAGCTTATTTAACATCTTGGTGGTATTCCTCACCATCAAGGCAATGTTAGTATCAAGGTCATCATCACTTGAGGATTCTTCCTCAATTTGTACTTTAGCTTTTCCTTTTCTTTCTTGATTTGCTTTGAGAGCCAAATCCTTTCTCTTGGAAGATTACTCATCCTTGTCATTGATGTGCATGTACATCTCATGAGCATTGATCGTTTCCAATATCTGTGTAGGTGTGGTAACTGAAAGATCCATTTGATGCAGCACTGTGACAATGTGTCCATATTTGTCAATTGGGAGGACACTGAGAATCTTCCTCACAACATCCGGTTGTGAAATTTGTGTAAGCCCCAAGCCATTTACTTCCTCTTCAAGAATATTGAGACGTGAGTACATAGCATTGGCATTTTCAATAACAAGCATTTCAAAAGAATTTAACTTTCACATAGCAATGTGATATCTCTCCTCACGCTCACTTCTAGTTCCTTCATGTAGAGCACATATGTCCATCCACAAATCATGAGCATTTTTATGATTTCTAACTCTATTAAACACATCTTTGCAAAGGGCTCTAAAAAGGGTGTTTTTGGCCTTAGCATTCCACTTCTCATAATTAAACTCTTCACCTACAAGATTTGAGGAATCTCTAGGTTCGGGAAATCCTTGTGTGGCGGCTTTGTAGACACCAATGTCTATAGCCTCTAAATATGCTTCCATACAAATTTTCCAATATGGAAAATCGTCACCATCAAAAACAGTAGGAGGTCCATCCCTACCGGACATCGTTACTCTAGCGGTTAAGCTAATCTAAGAGCAACAAGGCTTTGATACCAATTGAAAGGATCACGATGCCCAAGAGGGGGGCTGAATTGGGCTTTTCTAAAAATCAACACTAATTAAAACCTAAGCAAGAGCCCAACTTCACCCCAACAACTAGCACTAAGAGAATAATACTAGAAATACAACAATACTAAGACAATACTTCAAATACTTGCTAAACAAATACACAATTTAAAATACTTGAATTAAGTGCGGAATGTAAATGCAAGGTTTAGAAGACTCCTCCAATTTTTCCCGAGGTATCGAAGAGTCGGCACTCTCCACTAGTCCTCGTTGGAGCACCTGCGCAAGGGTATCACTCCCCCTTGGTCCTCGCAAGAACCAAGTGCTCACTACGAGATGATCCTTTGCCACTCCGGCGCGATGGATCCCTCACGACTGCTTACAAACTTGAGTCGGGTCACCAACAAGATCTCCATGGTGATCATCGAGCTCCCAACGCCACCAAGCCATCTAGGTGATGTCGATCACCAAGAGTAACAAGCCGTAGACTTTCGCTTGACCAAGAGAAGCCTAATCCAAGTGGTGTGTGCTCTAGGTGGCTCTTGCTAGCGCTAATGAGGTCCAAATGTGGGATTAAGATTCTCTAATCACCTCACTAGGCTTTTGGTGCTTGCAATGCTCTACCAATGTGCAGGAATAAATGTGGGCAGCAAGACATTGAATATGGTGGGTGGAGGGGATATAAATAGCCCTCACCCACCAACTAGCCGTTACCAGCACTATTCTGCTCATGGGCGCACCGGACAGTCTGGTGCGCCACCGTGCGCCAACGGTCGACTCCAATGGCTAGTTCTGACAGCTAGCCGTTGGGCTGATGGCACACCGGACAGTGAACAGTCATTGTCCGGTGCACACCGGATGGTCCGGTGCGATGTCTAGTGCGCCACTAAAATTCAACTCGTGAACCTTGCGCTCTCGGGTTTCTGCGCGCGGGGAAACCCTACCCCAGGCCATCTGGCCCCACCTGGCAGAGGGCGCACCAGACAGTCCGGTGCACACCGGATAGTTCGGTGCCCCACAGTCAAAAACCCTAACTTCTATTTTCTGCTGTTTTTCAAATCGGTTTTCGTTCTAACTCGTGAGTATGTTCTAGAGTGACACCTAGCACTATATGTGAGTGTGAATATGCACCAACACTACACTAGAACTCTCTTGGTCAAACTACTCATCGACAACCCCTCTTTATAGTACGGCTAAAACAAAATAAAAGACCTAACTATATCACGAGTGTCCGCAACTCCTTGACACTTGGAATACGAAGACCTTCACTTTGTGTTTTGTCGCTTTAGCCGTCGCTTCAAGTTCTTATCTTCGGGATTGTTTTCACCTGTGTAGTACATCTACCTGTAATGCGACCTAACTTACCATTTGTCTCTGCAAAACACACGTTAGTCACATATAACATTACGTTGTCATTAATCACTAAAACCAACCAGGGGCCTAGATGCTTTCAGAGACCTTGTCTCCAGTCTCCCACTCCCTCACGACGGGTGGACCCGTTCACTAGCCCGTTTTCCGATCACGCACACGCGATTAAGTCACTGGCCATTTGGCCCCACTTCAACCATGATGTCTTATTTCACCGAGAAAGCGTTCGTGTAGTAGCCGGAACGAACTCGCCACTACCTCCGTAATTCGACAGGAGTTGTTGGGATTCACCTCCATGGAACCCGAGCGAATCATTTCTCGCGAATCCGATCCCCATCGCCATGACCTTTGCCCTGGGCATAAATACTAGGTCCCACACCACCCCTCTAGCCATGGCGTGTGAGTAGAGCGAAACCACCGGCCACTAAGCGAACAGAGAAAGGGAGGAGCCATCGTTATTGGAAGCTCGGTTAACTGGTGGTTGGCATCCAAATATCTAACAAATAGGGGCGCTGGCACATCCTAGGTGTGTTCAAGACGCGTCCGAGAAAGGAGAGCAAGTCATCACATCTTGATGGAGAACCGAGATCTGGGGAGGCGAGGAGAGTGCCGCTGGAGATGATTTGCGGCTATACCGGCATACCAGCCCTAGTGTGCGATATGGGAACTTTGCAAGGGCACTAGGAAGATGCGTTAATTATCAATTTGATGGGCGACGTCGCGGTCCGGTGGGAATTCTTCACCAGAGCTCTGTCGCCGCCGTGGACGACCCTGCATTAATTATCAGTTTGACGGGCGACGTCGCTACCATCTTGGAAACAAGGTAATAAGCCTCCCATGGAGTTCACCTAATCCTCTTCATCGTTTAGAACCTATCTATGTTAGGAGTAGGACTTTTTGGCGCTCGCTCGGCCGGCTCCGGTGAGTCCGCCGTCGTGGGCATGTCCTTTGTCGTGCTGGCGTTGGGGAAAGCCTAGGGTGCGCCATCAGTCGTGGATATGAGAATGGATGGATGTGATTAGATCACAGGAGACCACTTCGGGGTATTCAAATGTGATCGTTGATCGATGATCTGATGGCTCGGGTTAGATCAAGGCGTGGGACGCTACGGTTCGTTGTTCCGAGATCAGACGACTTCTATTAGATATTGGTTCGGGGAAGGTGGGTTCTAATCTGGGGCACCGGATCGGGATCCTACGCCCATGAGGGCGCGTAATGCTGCCGTCGTGGCGTTTTTCTTTAAGAACCCCTATTATTTGTTAGAATTAACCCGCGGTCCATTCATATTCTAAATCTATCATATATCAGCCCATTTCTTTATAAATTAGACCCTGAGCTTCTAAGAAACTATAGCCGCAATCCTTTTCTAATACAATAAAATAGAAATTGCAGGAAAATGTTGAAAAATACTTTTATGTATAAAATAAAATATTAAAAATTACTAGACTATTAGAAAAATCATATATCATACATGTCAACTCCGAATTTAGTGGTTCTCGAACCTGTGATCTCGCAGCGACGTGTAGATTATTATTGTGTGGTTTATTTTCATATTTGGTGTAATGTTATTTTACCTATTATTTGTCTATCTATATGTATTGCTATGAATAGAAGTGAGGTGACGCAGAACTTGAAGCCCAACTTTTGGGGAAGCATATGGACAACAAGGTTATCGCAAGTACAAGGCAAGTTGTGTCCTTGATCACAATCTTTGACCTAATAATGTTCATGATAATCATTGTGGCATCCTTAGGTAAATTGATGGGACCTAATTGGTTACCTAGTTTTGTTTACCCTATACCTTGCAAAAAAATGAATTATTGGGTAGTCTTGCTATTGCTCTACCTGGTTTTGGAATTAATGCTATATTTGAATTTTGATCATGCTTTATTATTGTCAATGGATTCTTTATTGTTCATGACAAGATCATTTTTTTAATTGGAACATGAAGCGACCACCCGAGAAAACAGTGATACCACAAGGGTGGAATAGGACGCCCTTGGCCAATTAATTAGGAAAGCTAGTGTGAGATAATCATTTCCTTAAAGGGGCAAGCGGGGAGGCGTTGCTGCAGAGTATAGTGTTGGCTATAATTACTATGATGGGGTTACATACCGTGGAAAAAGGTCTTTGCTTCCTTCGTCCTGAAACCATAGCAGGTTTTCTTATGCAAGTGGAACTTTGGAAAGGCCTCGCAGTGCACCCTCACCAACTCACCTTGGAAGTGTTTAAGGGTCCGATCAACCCGAGGCGATAAATAGAACACGTCTTGTGGGTCAAGATGCGCAACCTCTGCATAATGTAAAATTGGTATATCAGTCGTGCTCACGGTTACAAGCAGCTTGGACCCTCACATGAGTAATTTATGGAATTAAATTTAACATGTCATACATTTTCATTGCATTATGCGATTTATTCATCATTGTGATCAATTATTTAATTGGGTTGGTAGATACTTACACTTAGTAATTGTTAATAAAATTTTGACCAACTTAATTGAAAGCAATGCTTAGCCTTAATTATTTTCCTTGGCAAGCCTTACACTACACATGAGCCCCCACCGTAAGTGAGCTCATACACACTTTTCCCCACACTTGCTAAGCAATGACCGTATGGGAGCTCACCCTTTCTATAATCACACCAGGTCAAGAACAGGTACCACAAGATGAGGAGCATGAAAGATGATGCGATGAGTTTGGAGAGGTCTAGGCCATCGTCTTCCAGTCAACTAAGCTTGCAGAGGAACGTCGTCATCATATGATGTATTTTTAGCTAGTTTTGTACATAACTCCTATATGTAATAAAGATATGACATTGATTTCTGTATCATGGGTCATCATATGTTTGAGACTTGATCCTAGTACACATTTGAGATGCACCCGGATTTGTCCTTAATTTCAGGTGTGACAACAAATGATCACCTAAAATCAAGGATTTTATGAAGAGTTGGCCAACATGATGGCTCACGAGTTTGAGATGTCTATTATTAGAGAGTTGAGTTACTTCCTTGGTTTTAAAATCAAGCAATTAAAGAGTTGTACCTTTGTGAGCCAAGGCAAGTACATTAACAAGATGCTCAAGAAGTTTGTAATGCACAGACAATAATAAGGACACATATGAGCATAAATGGACATTTGAATTTGGATGAAAACGGTGAATTAGAGGAGCAAATGGTGTATTGGTCTATGATTGAAAGCTTACTCTAGTTTACCACTTTGAGACTAAATGTTATGTTTAGTGTAAGCATGTGTGCTAAAGAAATGTCACTTGACTGGTGTTAAGATGATATTTAATTGGCCTCTAATATCTTGATTTGTGTTTTTCAGTAGTTTTGTTGAAATTGAACCATATAGTTGAGCCTAGATACTCCAAATGTGTCTAGAGATCACGATTGAACTAGACAATCGAGATCTAGTGTACTTGCTTGCAAAGTTTAAAATTCAAAAGCACTTATTCAATCCATCTAGGTGATAACTTGCTCCTTCAAATATTTGTTATGAAGCATATATCCAGTGAATCATGTAATGTTTGTTAACTGGTTAGAAATCTATACTATTGTTTGATTTTTTTCTTGTAAGAAAGAGTTTAGGGTTGTGATAACAAACTAGAGGGGGTCAATAGTCATTTCTAATACTAATTTCTCTAGCTAACCAAAAGAAATGTGGAATTAAACTATTCATTGTAGCCAAGACTACACCCTCTATTTATCACAATCACCTTACAAAAAGTTATTATTGAGGTGACTAAGGTGCCAAGCTAGTGGGAGTTTATCTACACAATTGTACTTAGCATGGTCACACAAACCTATGCAACTATTCAACTAAGCACACCGAGAGCTTCTACACATGTTAATGAGCGAAGCTGACAAAGCACAAGAATTACTATCACTGCACTAGCACTACTCACTAGTTGCACTACATAAGTACAATTAGAGAGCTATATTAATTACCTACACATGCTAAGTCAAGCAAATTAGCAACACAAATTAACTAACTAGCACAAGGGAACAACTAATTTACTACACAACTAAACTAGTTACACAAGAGCAATAACTACATAATAGCACAAGTATGAACAAGTAATACAAGCTAATGTTAGGGAATTGCAAACCAATAGGAAGGTGATGACACAATAATTTTTAATCTAAGGTTTGATATTTTTTTCATACCACTTAATCTTGTTGAGGCAATCCCAAGGTTATCACCGATCATCTTGGTAGTGGCAACCTTACAAGCTTTGTTCACTCCTTGAGGTGTGCACATAATAGAGCTCTAGTAGTAGATTCATGCGAACTACATGTCACTCTTCGCACTTGCTTCTATTAGAGTTGCTCTTTGCGATCTCCTGCAATGTGACCACCCTCACAACAATGTGATCTCCTCCATAGCACAAAACCAACTCTAGGTGTGCCATGTGGAGTCCTCAAGCCTCCAAGCCATCTATGAGGTGGCAACCTCCAAGAGTAGAAGGCACATCAACTTGTAACACGATCACCTACTGAAAACACTTACAATCTCTCATACACCACACTAGAACCACTCTTCACAATTGAATGCAAGTATCACTACACTTATGTAAGTTAGAGGGATTTAACAGACTTATCTAGGGTTGACACTAAGTCCCTAATGTGCCAAACACCTCACTTGGCCGACCGCCATCTTTATTTATGCAAGAGGCATGGAAACTAGCATTATGGTCCAATACCCACACCTTAGCCTTCCTAGCGATTAGATCAGCAACCTTGGCGGTTGGACCCTAAGCCACCATTAGGACCAATATTAATCATCATTTCTAGATAGACTTGGTGGTCAACCGTTAGGTCATTTTTAGCCTGATCAATACTCTAATACTACCATAACTCTTAGTTGTCAAGTTCAATTTTGATGATATTTGACTTTTTGGAAAACTATTCAAAGAGATACAAGTTCTACTTGAATATTATTTGATCCAAAACATTATGGATAAGTACATAATTACAGTCTAAGAACAATTCCATGATTAGGTGCATGCACACTAGAAATCTTTTTTCTAAAGTATACCAACTACAAATAATTTCTCATGGGTTAATCAACACCTTTTAAGTCTTAGTTTCAATGTAAAACTATTTTAAAAGTTTTTTATCTAAATATCTTTATTTGTAACATAAAGTTAGACCTCTCAAATGGCAGTAGCACTACAGGAAACACATAAATTTTCGTGGGCCGGGATATTTTCGTCGGCCGGCCCACGAAAATACGGAAGTTATTTTCGTCGACCTCGTGACCGACGAAAATGGGGCGTATTTTCGTGGGCCGACCAATATTTTCGTCGGCAGGCCCACGAAAATACGGAAGTTATTTTCGTCGGTCACGAGGCCGACGAAAATCTGGCGTATTTTCGTGGGTCGGGGCCATACCGACGAAAATAAGTCGTTGACCGACCACTATTTTCGTCGGCATCAGTGAGGCCGACGAAAATAGAGGCCCTAAATCGTCCATCTCGGCCTCAGCCCGCACCTTCTCGCTCGTTTCAATCCCGCCGCGCCGCCGCATGCACCCCGACCGCCCTCGCCGCGCCGCCCGCAAGCCTGGCGCCCCTCGCCGCTTAGCCCGCACGCCCACGCCGCCGCCCCACGCCGCCCACACGCCTGCCGAGGAGCCCCGCCCGCCCTCGCCCCTCGCCGCGCCGCCCGCCCCACGCCGCGCCGTCGCCCGCACGCCTACCGAGCCCCACGCCGCCCCGCCTGCCCCTCGCCGCGCACCGCCCTCACGCCCACCGTCCGAGGCACCCTGCCCCCCCTTCGCCGCGCCGTCGCCCCGCCCGAGGCGCCCTGCACCGCGTCGCGATGGCCTCCCTGCGCCGTGCCGCCGCCCACACGCTCGCCGCCGAGGCGTGCCGCACCGTCACCGGCCGCCCCGCCCGCTCGCTCCGTCACGAAGGTCTCCCTGCGCCGTCGCCCGCCTCGCCCCGCCCGCATTTTCGCCATCAGGCAAGTATAATCGCCGAGGCCCCGAGGTCATTAATTTATATTAGTCATCTTGTCGTGTTGTGATTAGTTTAACTGTTGATTGCTTTAATTCAAATTCATATTTGTCTCCGAGTTATTTTTTAATGTTTAGAGTTTAGTTTTAATCGTTAACCGTAGCGAACCGTATGCGTCACCCGTTCGGGAACAATTATGGTATTGAAACTATGTATGGACTATGGACTATGTATGGACTATGTTTGAAACAATTATGGTATTGCTTGTGAATGTGGTTTGCGAAATCTGTATTGCTTGTGAAATCTGTATATGTGATTGTGGATTATGTGTATTTTGCTGTGAATTAAAAGGTGCAGAAAAATCTATTTTGGGGGGGAGGTATCATGAATTTTCGTCGGCCTGTTAGGAGGCCGACGAAAATACATGCAGGCCGCCAGCTATTTTCGTGGGCCACCGGAGCCGACGAAAATAAAGCTTCTATTTTCGTCGGCCACCGAGGCCGACGCAAATACCCAGCCTATTTTCATCGGCCTTGGGGAAGCCGACGAAAATAGGTCATTTTCGTCGAACATATTTTCGGCGGCTGCCGCCGAAAATAGCCTGTTTTTGTCGGTTTACGCTTATTTTCGTGGGTTTTTGGCCAACGAAAATTTAGGCGTTTCCTGTAGTGTAGATAATTGATATGCAAACAAGTTTGCTCGTCTTAATAGTACAATTATCTGTCCTAAACACGGTCAAGCACTTCTCTACTAAAATTTAGATTGGTGAAACAAAATGTCATATAAATATCCTTTGTCTTATCCATTTTATTTCATCTCTTCTGTCGGTGATGCCACATAAGCATCCAACCTCCATCAAATCACTGGTAATAAACACAATCTTTCACTTGTTAATATCTTGTAGATAATATGACCCACTTTCTTATTACCATGTGATCTTAGGATGAATCCAACTATCCCCCTCCCAAATCCCCCTTATTTGTACTTTGTATCCATATTTAAATACGTCACCCTCCCCCTATATGACCTCCTCTCCAACTATTTTCCTTATTTAGCTAACCCCGCATACTCTAACTAATCTGTTTGACTTTTTGTACATTAGTTTTTGAAGTTTTAAAAATTATACAATATTGTAGTATTGTAATGCACATTGTTATCATGTAATTAAAATTGAAAAGGATTAATTTTACAGTTAAAATAATTGATTAGTGAAGAAGGGGAAATTAGAGCCCCCTTGAAAGAGGAATTTTCTCTCTCTCCGTAAAGAGAGGGAGCGGGAGGGGAAATTGTTGGACGCATCAAGGGGATGCCGTACACGCAAATCTCTAGAGGGTGAGATATTAAGGGAACGGTTGGAAGAGGCACTATCATTAGTTCATGGATCACAACCACTAGTACAGAGAAACTCTATAGTGGCGGTCGTAAATCTATTTTTAGTATTGTTTATCGTAACCGCCAGTGCTAGGGGTCAGTAAAAATCATCATTTTTACAGGCGGGTAACTGAAGACCGCAAGTGAAAATCGAAATATTTTTATTAGGGGGCCTCAGCCTACCCCACCCTACGCGGTATTTTTCGCGCAAGTCGCAAGTCGGGACTTGCGCAAAATTCGCGCGCTACGCGGTTGTTAGTAATCGATCTTCGACTTCACCCTCGCGTGTACCATCCACTACCACTCCGTCTATGACATGCTTTGTGTCTAGTTTGTAGTTGTTTTGTCCACATATTACAACCATTTGATTGTAAATTGCTTATTTGAGACCGTAAACGAATTTAAATAAAAAAATTGTCAACTATAAAGTTAAATAACTTTTGAAGTTCTACAACTTTTATGTTGACACTTTTTTCATCCGAGTTAGTTTGCAAAATTTGAATTTTAAATTTGACATACTTAGATTCAATTTTTGAGAACCGAAATGAGTTCAAATAAAAAAGTTGTCAACTACAAAGTTTCATAACTTTTAGAGATCTACAACTTTTATTTTGGTGGTTTTGTCATACGAGGTCGTTTGAAAAACTCGAAAAATTAAGGATAAAAATGATTTCTAGTGGCGGTTCCTTAAGAAAACCGCCACTAGAATCGATTTTTAGAGGCGGTTCCTTAAAAAAACCGCCACTAGAAATCCATGAACCGCCACTAGAAATCATGGATTTCTACTGGCGGTTTTCTTAAGGAACCGCCTCTAAAAATACGATTTCTAGTGACGGTTTTCTTAAGAAACCGTCACTAAAAATAGCACAGTCGGTGAATAACCGGATCCGCCTGTAAAAATATATCGTCCCGCAGACGTTGAGCCTTTTTCTACTAGTGAACTTGACTTATTCTTTACCTTTGCATTTGGTCCATCGGCACCAAGCCTTTGCTCTAGCTTCATAGCCATATGGTCCGTCGCACCTGTACCCTTTTGTAGTAGCAATCCAGTCATTTGTAGGCTAACGATGTCTCTTAATCTTATTTATCTAGCCATATGACATCATGTCATGCCTCATATGCTATAAACTCGTACTAAAAGATATACAAAGTTCAGACTCTTGTAGGATGTGGTCAAGAAACATTCAAAGTTAACATCACAAAGGGGTTATGTCCAAGTGAGGAGTAACTAACAGCGCATGCCTGAGATTTCAGGGGCTCTAGACAAAAGCATATATGGAGGCCCTTTTGACCCATGTATATATAATAATTATATATATACATATATATATATGCGCACACACACACATTTCGACGGGTCAATGGCAAATGTCATTAGCTATCTCTTGTCTATGGTATTGTCGGGGACCATAATTAGGGGTACCCTCAAGACGCCTAATTCTCAGCTGGTAACCCCCATCAGCATAAAGCTGCAAAGGCCTGATGGGCACGATTAAGTCAGGGATCAGTCCACACGAGTGACTCGATCACGCTTCACCCGAGCCTAGCCTCGGCCGAAGGCAGCCGACCTCGAGAGACTTCCGTCTCGCCCGAGGCCCCCTTTTTATGGCGGACACATCACCGGCTTGCCCAAGGCCTTGGCTTCGCTCAGAAGCAACCTTGACTAAATCACCACACCGACTGACCAAATTGCAGGGGCATTTAACGCAAAGGTGGCCTGACACCTCTATCCTGACACGCGCCCCCGGCAGAGCCGAGGTGACCGCCGTCACTCCACCGCTCCACTGGCCAGTCTGACAGAAGGACAGCGCCGCCTGCGCCACTCCGACTGCAGTGCCACTCGACAGAGTGAGTCTGACAGGCAACTAGGCCTTGCCAAAGGCGCCACGGCAAACTCCGCTCCGCCCGACCCCAGGGCTCGGACTCGGGCTAAGACCCGGAAGACGGCGAACTCCGCTCCGCCCGACCCCAGGGCTCGGACTCGGGCTAAGACCCGGAAGATGGCGAACTCCGCTCCGCCCGACCCCAGGGCTCGGACTCGGGCTAAGACCCGGAAGACGGCGAACTCCGCTCCGCCCGACCCCAGGGCTCGGACTCGGGCTAAGACCCGGAAGACGGCGAACTCCGCTCCGCCCGACCCCAGGGCTCGGACTCGGGCTAAGACCCGGAAGACGGCGAACTCCGCTCCGCCCGACCCCAGGGCTCGGACTCGGGCTAAGACCCGGAAGACGGCGAACTCCGCTCCGCCCGACCCCAGGGCTCGGACTCAGGCTAAGACCCGGAAGACGACGAAACTCCGCCTCGCCCGACCCCAGGGCTCGGACTCCGCCCTGGCCTCGGCCGGACGACTTCCGCCTCGCCCGACCCCCTGGCTTGGGCTCGGCCACGGCAACTGAAGGCAAGACTCAACCTCGGCTTCGGAGGAAACCCCACGTCGCCCTGCCTAGAGCACAGACCGCCACGTCAACAGGAAACGTCATCATCACCCTACCCCGAATCGACTCGGGTCACGGAGAACAAGACCGGCGTCTCGTCCGGCCAGCTCCGCCAGAGGGGCAATGATGGCGCTCCACGAGCTCTATGACGACGGCGGCCCCCAGCTCTCTTACGGCAGCAGGACAACGTCAGCAGGGACTCGACCACTCCAACAGCTGTCCCTCCATCAGGCCCCGCCGCACCTCCGATAGCCACGACATCACGCCAGCAGGATGCCCAGATCTCTCCGGCTGCCACATCGGCATGTACCTAGGGCACTAGCTCTCCCTCCGCTAGACACGTAGCACTCTGCTACATCCCCATTGTACACCTGGGTCCTCTCCTTACGACTATAAAAGGAAGGACCAGGGCCTTCTCAGAGAAGGTTGGCCGCGCGGGACCGAGGACGGGACAGGCGCTCTCTTGGGGCCGCTCGCTTCCCTCACCCGCGTGGACGCTTGTAACCCCCCTACTGCAAGCGCACCTGACCTGGGCGCGGGACGAACACGAAGGCCGCGGGACTTCCACCTCTCTCACGCTCGGCTCCGGCCGCCTCGCCTCTCCCCCCTCCGCGCTCACCCACGCGCTCGACCCATCTGGGCTGGGCACGCAGCACACTCACTCGTCGGCTTAGGGACCCCCCTGTCTCGAAACGCCGACAGTTGGCGCGCCAGGTAGGGGGCTGCTGCGTGCTGACGAATAGCTCCCCGTCAAGCTCCAGATGGGCAGTCTCCAGCAACCTCTCCGGCCCGGGACGGTGCTTCGTTTCGGGGCTCTCGAGTTCATGTCCTTCGACGGCAGCTACGACATGATACTTCTTCCACCGCCGTGCGACCACGACAATGGCGGCCGACAACCCGCCCGCCGGCGGCGGAATCGACGACGTCTACCCCGCGTGGTGGAAAAGCAACATTCGGGCTCGCTCCGTTCTCTCCCCCGCCAACGGAGGAGGAGGCGGGGCCGTCAAGGCCAGACGGGAGGCCGCGCTTCGCCGGTCGTCGAGCGAATCGACGCCCCCGACGCCCCGACGGAAGGCACGCCGGACATCGACCTCGCATTCAAGACGGAGGCAAGCGCCGTCCCCCCGCGGCACGACGACCCCGAGCAAGAAGACGACGCCGGCGCGCTCGCGGAAAGCCTGCAGGACGTCGCCCTCGAACCAGAGATAACGGCGCAACCAGACCCCGATGTGACTACGTCGTTCCTCGTCGACCAAAAGGTAACGACTAACTCCCATCTTGCGTCATTTCGACTCGGCCTCAACCCGCCAAACGACCTCGTTTTGGCGGGCGCCCTCATTGAGGCGAGTGCAACCCCACTGAGGTTCTGTATGCGATCGCCTTGGGACCGACTGACGGACGTCTCGACCTACGGGCCCTCTGGGTCCGAGGAAGATGACGACCCCAGCATCGGTTGGGATTTCTCCGGACTTGGCAACCCCAGTGCCGTGCGGGACTTCATGGCCGCATGTGACTACTGTCTGTCCGACTGTTCCGATGGAAGCCGCAGCCTTGGCGACGAGAGCTGCGGCCCAAGCCGCGAATGTTTCCACATCGAGCTAGGGAATCCCACCGAAGGCAACCATCTTGGCATGCCGGAGGATGGTGATCTCCCTAGGCCGGTGCCTCGCGCCGACATCCCACGGGAGCTAGCTGTGGTCCCCGCTCCGGCGGGGGGTTACGACCCACAACTCGAGCGAGTCCGCGAGGCGCAGGCCAGGCTCAACGAGGGAACAGGAGCACTTGAGCCGATCCGTCGGGACGTCGGACAGGCATGGGTGGGCCAACCCCTGGCCGGAGAAATACGTCATCTGCCCCAAGGTCTCCAGCACCGCGTCGCCAACGACGTCAGGATCAGGCCGCCGCCCGCATCCAGCGGGGTCGGTCAGAACCTGGCAACCGCAGCAATGCTCATCCGCGCGATGCCGGAGCCGTCAACCACCGAGGGTCGGCGGATCCAGGGAGAACTCAAGAATCTCCTGGAAGGCGCCGCGGCCCGGCGGGCCGAGAGCACTGCATCCCGAAGGCAAGGATATCCCTCGGAACCTCACGCCGCGACTTCCCGATTCATGCGGGAAGCCTCGGTCTACACCGGGCGCACGCGCAACACCGCGCCTGCGGCCCCGGGCCACCTCGGCAACGAGCACCATCGACGCGACCGTCGGGCTCACCTCGACGAAAGGGTGCGCCGAGGCTATCACCCCAGGCGTGGGGGACGTTACGACAGCGGGGAGGATCGGAGTCCTTCGCCCGAACCACCCGGTCCGCAGGCTATCAGTCAGGCCATCCGACGGGCGCCATTCCCGACCCGGTTCCGACCCCCGACTACTATCGTAAAGTACTCGGGGGAAACGAGACCGGAGCTGTGGCTCGCGGACTACCGCCTTGCCTGCCAACTGGGTGGAACGGACGACGACAACCTCATCATCCGCAACCTCCCCCTGTTCCTCTCCGACACTGCTCGTGCCTGGTTGGAGCACCTGCCTCCGGGGCAGATTTCCAACTGGGACGACTTGGTCCAAGCCTTCGCTGGCAATTTCCAGGGCACATACGTGCGCCCCGGGAATTCCTGGGACCTTCGAAGCTGCCGGCAACAGCCGGGGGAGTCGCTCCGGGACTACATCCGGCGATTCTCGAAGCAGCGCACCGAGCTGCCCAACATCACCGACTCGGATGTCATCGGCGCGTTCCTCGCCGGCACCACTTGCCGCGACCTGGTGAGCAAGCTGGGTCGCAAAACCCCCACCAGGGCGAGCGAGCTGATGGACATCGCCACCAAGTTCGCCTCCGGCCAGGAGGCGGTCGAGGCTATCTTCCGAAAGGACAAGCAGCCCCAGGGCCGCCCGTCGGAAGAAGCTCCCGAGACGTCTGCTCCGCGCGGCGCCAAGAAGAAAGGCAAGAAGAATTCGCAATCGAAACGCGACGCCGCAGACGCGGACCTTGTCGCCGCCGCCGAGTATAAGAACCCTCGGAAGCCCCCCGGAGGTGCAAACCTCTTCGACAAGATGCTCAAGGAGCCGTGCCCCTACCATCAGGGGCCCGTCAAGCACACCCTCGAGGAGTGTGTTATGCTTCGGCGTCATTTCCACAGGGCCGGGCCACCCGCCGAGGGTGGCAGGGCCCGCGACGACGATAAGAACGAAGATCACCAAGCAGGAGAATTCCCCGAGGTCCGCGACTGCTTCATGATCTACGGAGGGCATGCGGCGAATGCCTCGGCTCGGCACCGCAAGCAAGAGCGCCGGGAGGTCTGCTCGGTGAAGGTGGCGGCGCCAGTCTACCTAGACTGGTCCGACAAGCCCATCACTTTCGACCGAGCCGACCACCCCGACCATGTGCCGAGCCCGGGGAAATACCCGCTCGTCGTCGACCCCGTTGTCGGCGATGTCAGGCTCACCAAGGTCCTGATGGACGGGGGCAGCTGCCTCAACATCATCTACGCCGAGACCCTCAAGCTCCTGCGCGTCGATCCGTCCACCGTCCGAGCAGGCGCTGCGCCCTTCCACGGGATCATCCCTGGGAAGCGCGTCCAGCCCCTCGGGCGACTCGACCTCCCAGTCTGCTTCGGGACACCCTCCAACTTCCGAAGGGAGACCCTGACGTTCGAAGTGGTCGGGTTCCGAGGAACCTACCACGCCGTGTTAGGGAGGCCATGCTACGCGAAGTTCATGGCCGTCCCCAACTACACCTACCTGAAGCTCAAGATGCCGGGCCCCAACGGGGTCATCACCGTCGGCCCCACGTACAAACACGCGTTCGAATGCGACGTGGAGTGCGTGGAGTACGCCGAGGCCCTCGCCGAGTCCGAGGCCCTCATCGCCGACCTGGAGAACCTCTCCAAGGAGGTCCCAGACGTGAAGCGCCATGCCGGCAGCTTCGAGCCAGCGGAGACGGTCAAGGCCATCCCCCTCGACCCCAGCGGCGACACCACCAAGCAGATCCGGATCGGTTCCGGGCTCGACCCCAAATAGGAAGCAGTGCTCGTCGACTTTCTCCACGCAAACGCCGACGTCTTTGCGTGGAGTCCCTCGGACATGCCCGGCATACCGAGGGATGTCGCCGAGCACTCGCTGGATATTCGGGCCGGAGCCCGACCCGTCAGACAGCCTCTGCGCCGATTCGACGAGGAGAAGCGCAGAGCGATTGGCGAAGAGATCCACAAGCTAATGGCGGCAGGGTTCATCAAAGAGGTATTCCATCCCGAATGGCTTGCCAACCCTGTGCTTGTGAGGAAGAAAGGGGGGAAATGGCGGATGTGTGTAGACTACACTGGTCTCAACAAAGCATGTCCGAAGGTTCCCTACCCTCTGCCTCGCATCGACCAAATCGTGGATTCCACTGCTGGGTGCGAAACCCTGTCCTTCCTCGATGCCTACTCGGGGTATCACCAGATCCGGATGAAAGAGTCCGACCAGCTCGCGACTTCTTTCATCACGCCGTTCGGCATGTACTGCTACGTCACCATGCCGTTCGGCCTGAGGAATGCAGGCGCGACGTACCAGCGGTGCATGAACCATGTGTTCGGCGAACACATCGGTCGCACAGTCGAGGCCTACGTCGATGACATCGTAGTCAAGACACGGAAGGCTCCCAACCTCCTCTCCGACCTTGAAGTGACATTCCGGTGTCTCAAGGCGAAAGGAGTCAAGCTTAATCCTGAGAAGTGTGTCTTCGGGGTGCCCCGAGGCATGCTCCTAGGGTTCATCGTCTCTGAGCGAGGCATCGAGGCCAACCCGGAGAAGATCGCGGCCATCACCAGCATGGGGCCCATCAAGGACTTAAAAGGGGTACAGAGGGTCATGGGATGCCTCGCGGCCCTGAGCCGCTTCATCTCACGCCTCGGCGAAAGAGGTCTGCCCCTGTACCGCCTTTTAAGGAAAGCTGAGTGTTTCGTTTGGACCCCTGAGGCCGAGGAAGCCCTCGGCAACCTAAAGGCGCTCCTTACAAAGGCGCCAGTCTTGGTGCCGCCGGCGGACGGAGAAACCCTCTTGGTCTACGTCGCCGCGACCACTCAGGTGGTTAGCGCCGCGATTGTGGTCGAAAGGCAGGAGGAAGGGCATACATTGCCCGTTCAGAGGCCGGTTTACTTCATCAGCGAAGTGCTGTCCGAGACTAAGATCCGCTACCCACAAGTTCAAAAGCTGCTGTATGCTGTGATCCTGACGAGGCGGAAGCTACGACACTACTTCGAGTCCCATCCGGTGACTGTGGTGTCATCCTTCCCCCTGGGGGAGATCATCCAGTGCCGAGAGGCCTCGGGCAGGATCGCAAAGTGGGCAGTGGAGATCATGGGCGAAACGATCTCGTTCGCCCCTCGGAAGGCCATCAAGTCCCAAGTGTTGGCGGATTTCGTGGCTGAATGGGTCGACACCCAACTACCAACGACTCCGATCCAACCGGAGCTCTGGACCATGTTTTTCGACGGGTCGCTGATGAAGACGGGGGCCGGTGCGGGCCTGCTCTTCATCTCGCCCCTCGGAAAGCACTTGCGCTACGTGCTGCGCCTCCACTTCCCGGCGTCCAACAATGTGGCCGAGTACGAAGCTCTGGTCAACGGATTGCGGATCGCCATCGAGCTAGGGGTCAGACGCCTCGACGCCCGCGGTGATTCGCAGCTCATCATCGACCAAGTCATGAAGAACTCCCACTGCCGCGACCCGAAGATGGAGGCCTACTGCGACGAGGTTCGGCGCCTGGAAGACAAGTTCTTCGGGCTCGAGCTCAACCATATCGCTCGGCGCTACAACGAAACCGCAGACGAGCTGGCGAAGATAGCCTCGGGGCGAACGACAGTCCCCCCGGACGTCTTCTCCCGGGATCTGCATCAACCCTCCGTCAAGCTCGACGACGCGCCCGAGGTATCCTCGGCTCAGCCCGAGGTACCCTCGGCTCAGCCCGAGGTACCCTCTGTTCAGCCCGAGGCACCCTCGGCCCAGCCCGAGGTACTCTCGGCCCCCGAGGGCGGGGCATTGAACGTCGAGGAAGGGCAGAGCGGGGCCACGCCAGACCAGGATTGGCAGGCCCCGTACCTGCAATATCTCCGTCGAGGAGAGCTACCCCTCGACCAAGTCGAGGCTCGGCGGGTAGCGCGACGCGCCAAGTCATTCGTCTTGCTGGGCGACGAAGAGGAGCTCTACCATCGCAGCCCCTCGGGCATCCTCCAGCGATGCATCTCCATCGCCGAAGGTCGGGAACTGCTGCAAGAAGTACACTCGGGGGCTTGCGGCCACCACGCAGCACCCCGAGCCCTTGTTGGAAATGCTTTCCGGCAAGGCTTCTACTGGCCAACGGCGGTGGCTGACGCCACTAGAATTGTCCGCACCTGCGGAGGGTGCCAATTCTATGCGAAGCGGACACACCTGCCCGCTCAGGCTCTGCAGACAATACCCATCACCTGGCCCTTTGCTGTATGGGGTCTGGACCTCGTCGGTCCCTTGCAAAAGGCGCCCGGGGGCTACACGCACCTGCTGGTCGCCATCGACAAATTCTCCAAGTGGATCGAGGTCCGACCTCTGAACAGCATCAGGTCCGAGCAGGCGGTGGCATTCTTCACCAACATCATCCATCGCTTCGGGGTCCCGAACTCCATCATCACCGACAATGGCACCCAGTTCACCGGCAAAAAATTCTTGGATTTTTGCGAGGATCACCATATCCGGGTGGACTGGGCCGCCGTGGCTCATCCCATGTCGAATGGGCAAGTAGAGCGTGCCAACGGCATGATTCTACAAGGGCTCAAGCCTCGGATCTACAACGACCTCAACCAGTTCGGCAGGCGATGGATGAAGGAACTCCCCTCGGTGGTCTGGAGCCTAAGGACGACGCCGAGTCGTGCCACGGGCTTCACGCCGTTTTTCCTGGTCTACGGGGCTGAAGCTATCCTGCCCACTGACCTGGAATACGGCTCCCCAAGGGCGAGGGCCTACACCGAGCAAAGCAACCAAGCCAGCCGAGAGGAATCGCTGGACCAGTTGGAGGAAGCTCGGGACAGGGCCTTACTACACTCGGCGCGGTACCAACAGTCCCTGCGACGTTACCACGCCCGAGGGGTCCGGTCCCGAGAACTCCAGGTGGGCGACCTGGTGCTTCGGCTGCGACAAGACGCCCGAGGGAGGCACAAGCTCACGCCCCCCTGGGAAGGGCCGTTCGTCATCGCCAAAGTTCTGAAGCCCGGAACATACAAGCTGGCCAACAATCAAGGCGAGATCTACGGCAACGCTTGGAACATCAAACAGCTACGTCGCTTCTACCCTTAAGATGTTTTCAAGTTGTTCACATACCTCGCACCTACGCAAACTTTAGTTGTCAAGGAAGGGTCGGCCTAGCCTCGGCAAAGCCCGACCCTCCCTCGGGGGCTAAAAGGGGGGAGACCCCCTCTGCGTCGAATTTTTTCCTCGAAAAAGGACCTCTTTTTAGCAGGATTTCTTCCGTGCTTCTTGACTACTTTGGAAAGCGGATCCTGGAAACGACGAGGTACACGTAAGCAGCCAAGGCTGACCGAGCCGAGGGACTCCTACGCCTCCGGGATACGGATACCTCACTCGTCCCCTTCTGCGATAAGTAACTTGCGCTCGGATAAAGCGACTCCGTGGACCGAACGAGTCATCACGTTCGGAAGCTCTCCTGCCGAAGCAGTCCTTCAAGCTTTCTCGACTAAATCGGGGACAGGGCCTCATGGACGGGTGAAAGTACGCGTAAGCGGCAAGGCCGACCGAGCCGAGGGATTCCCACGCCTCTGGGATACGGATACCTCACTCGTCCCTTCCGCGAAAAGCAACTCTCGCTCACACAAACATCCCTATTACCGACAGAGTCCAGATGCTCGAAACAAGAGGAAAAAAGGACGCAGCTTCGCAAGCGCGGCGAGGGCGTGTTCTTCTGGCCTCGGCGGCCGCAGAAAGCGCACGCTACAAGATGATCTGATCCTGCAGGCTCGGGTCTTCACGCCGAGGGGAGCCGTAGCACCCTCGGCATCGACGACATCTACAACAAAGCCCGACCCAGCCTCGGGCGGCGCCGAGGTCCAGGGGCACCTCCGGGAATCCGGCCCGAGTAGGCGGCTCAACCGGTTTCCCCTGGGGCCTCGGGCAACCGGCTTCCAAGGGCGCTAGCCCGATCCGAGGCCTCGACTGACCGACTTGGGCGTCGGCACCGCTGACGGGCGACACGGCTAGGCTCCGGCCGACCAGGTTCCCCATTCTCGAGCCAACTCTGCCTCTGTTCATACTGATATCGCTACCCCCGGCCTCGATCCACCAAAGGGCGGCCGAGGGGTCCCTTCAACTAAGCTAGAGGAGCCTCACGTAACAAGGACGAACGGGCCGAGGGATTCCTACGCCTCCGGGATACGGATACCTCACCCGTCACCTTGACACGGGGCAACTCATGCTTGGTAAAGCGGTTTAGATAATAAAACAGGCGAGACTTAGTGCTCGGAAATGAGGAAAAAACACGGCTCCGTGCCAAAATTACATACACGTTCAGGCCTCGACAGCCACAATGAACGAACTCACTGGCATTCGAAGTGCCATTACAAACGGAACTCCGGTTCCCCCTCCGCAGGTACGAACAACCCCACTCCGAGGGGGAAGGCCTGCGGAGCAACGGAAGACCGACGAACGGCGCGCCGTCACCTGCTCCAGCAGTGGCGACGACGGCGACTTCTACTCCGGGGGGCCGAACAGCGGCAACGCTGACCTCAGGGTGGATGCCGCTGTCAGGAGGCCCCCGCCCGTGCCAAAACTCGTGAGGCAAGGACGGGCAGAAGGCCGTAGAAGATGGAGGTCAGCCCGTGGCCGGTCCCGGCCGCCGCGCCGGCGGAAGAACCTCTTCCGGCTGCCGTGGCAGACGCCGACGCCGCAAGGGGCCCCGAAGCCACTCGCGGCTGAAGACCAGGCACGCTGCAGCTGCCGGACGCCACGGGCAATGCCCGCTTCTCCCCCCATCACTGAGTGAAGGAGCGGGCCACCGCCCACGCAGGGGCTGACCCCAACTCGGCACTCTCCCCTCCCCAGCCTTGGTGATGAAAATCCTTGAGGCTGAGGAAGGGGCAGAGGCCGCAGCCCGGCTCGCTTTCCCCCACCATCAAGCTGGAGGTCGCCATCTCGGGTGACCGCCGGTGAAGGGGTGCGACCGGGCTGCGTGATGAAAATCCTTGAAGCCGAACGATGGCTGAGAGGTACCAACTCCCATGGAGTTGCGTTCCTCCAACGAGGAGGCGGAAAGGCGGCGGATATCCCCCATCCGGGGGCTTGGAAGACGGGAAGACCCGGCGCTTAAGGGAGGAAGAAGACATGGTCGCCTTACGAAAGGAGCCTCCCTCCTTTTAAAGGCAACTCCCCCTACGTGCGCCCCCAGGCGCCGCGGGCCGAGTCTTCTCCAACACGCTCCAAGGCCCTCCCCTGCGACTCGGGGGCTGGGTCCCGCATGTCATGCAAGCCGGCTCAGGGCAGAAGAAGCCAAACCGCCGCGCATGGTGCGCACGACCGTCCAGCGGTTACAGGCGACCCCCCATTTCCGCCCAGACCAACGGGCAGAAGGGGCGAGCAGCCATGCAGGCGGCATGCAACCGCGCCAGATGGACGCGCTTCTCCAACTTCTGACACGCCAGCCTGGGGCCCAGGCCCACGCGTCGAGCAACTGGCACGCCAGTTGCTGCATGCAAGCAACCGCACCGCCACTTGTGCCACCGTCGCGCCTCTTCGGTTGCGAAGCCTATGCCACGACTCGAGGCGACCCAACAGCGCCAGACTGGCGCGTCGGTCAAAGCGACCGAAAGTGGGCCGGCAGTAATAGCGGTGGCAGGCGGGCGGGCGCAGCGGTCACGTCGTCAGCCAGGCTCACGTCCCATCCTGAGACAGCAAGAGAGCCTCCTCTCACGGCGTGAAGACGGTGCACCCGTGACCCGTTCCTCGAACGGATCACCTACGCGCAACGGCCGCCCCGCCAACCACTCGCCCCGTCGCATTAACTCCGCGGCGGGACACGCGGCGCTTCTGGCGGGAGGAGCGCGCGACGCTTCACCTTCGCCTTAATAACCGCGTCAGAAAAGGTACGCCACGTCGTCTGATTTCGTATCCTTTTCCGTTTTCCTCTTTCTCTATCTCTTGCAACAGGGACCGGGGAAGGGGGATACCCCGAGAGGGATCCTTCTCCGCGAAGGAACCGGGCTCCGCGCCCCCCATTACTGATCAGGGGTTCGAAGGCTGACCCCCCGAGGGTTCAACAGCCGCCTCAGATCACGTGGGCCCGACACCCACTACTGGTCAGGGGTTCGAAGGCCAGCCCCCCGAAGGGCTCCATGGCCGCCTCAGGCTACTCGGGCTCCGCGCCCTTTACTGATCAGGGGTTCGAAGGCTGGCCCCCGAAGGGTTCACAGTCGCCTCAGACACCGAGCGAGGGATGACCAGGGGTACGTTCGATACATAACCGAGGCTCGGGCTGCGCTCCCGAGGTACCCTAGGACATATCCGAGACCAGCGGGAACGATCTTGTAACGGAATCCCATCGGAGGGAGGCATCGAGCCCTCGGACCCCGTCGCCAGGGGACCGGGTCCGGCAAGTCACCCGCAGGTACTTTTGGGCGTGCCTCTGGGCCCCTAGCCGACCCCCAACGAACGGGGCACGGACGTCCACTCGGATTACCCGCTTGCAGCTCACCGGAGACACCATGTTCGGTGCCCATCGAGGGTAACATGGCGCACTCCCCCCCTCCTCCTTGCGGAAAGGCGACGTAGGGGCGTATGTAAAAAGCCGAGTCTGTCCCTGATCGTCCTCTCGCCCTGTGCAGAGGCTCGGGGGCTGCTCTCGCAAAAACCGGCTCCGGCCAAATCGTTGACAGCGTCAACATACCAGCCCGAGAGCTTGGGCCCCGACCGTGCACCCGGGCTACGACCAGTTCGCATGAGGGAACGACCAGACCAGCCGAAGCGTAAAGCGAAGCATTAAGACCTCGAAGGAGTGTAACCACTCCTCCGAGGCCTCGGGGGCTACACCCGGCGGGTGCGCTCGCGCGCACCCACCGGAACGAAATGCAACCGAGAAAGGCTGGTCCCCTTGCAAAAAAGTGCGACAAAAGCCTCCAAGCGAGTGCTAACACTCCCTTCGAGGCTCGGGGGCTACTGTCGGGGACCATAATTAGGGGTACCCTCAAGACGCCTAATTCTCAGCTGGTAACCCCCATCAGCATAAAGCTGCAAAGGCCTGATGGGCACGATTAAGTCAGGGATCAGTCCACACGAGTGACTCGATCACGCTTCACCCGAGCCTAGCCTCGGCCGAAGGCAGCCGACCTCGAGAGACTTCCGTCTCGCCCGAGGCCCCCTTTTTATGGCGGACACATCACCGGCTTGCCCAAGGCCTTGGCTTCGCTCAGAAGCAACCTTGACTAAATCACCACACCGACTGACCAAATTGCAGGGGCATTTAACGCAAAGGTGGCCTGACACCTCTATCCTGACACGCGCCCCCGGCAGAGCCGAGGTGACCGCCGTCACTCCACCGCTCCACTGGCCAGTCTGACAGAAGGACAGCGCCGCCTGCGCCACTCCGACTGCAGTGCCACTCGACAGAGTGAGTCTGACAGGCAACTAGGCCTTGCCAAAGGCGCCACGGCGAACTCCGCTCCGCCCGACCCCAGGGCTCGGACTCGGGCTAAGACCCGGAAGACGGCGAACTCCGCTCCGCCTGACCCCAGGGCTCGGACTCGGGCTAAGACCCGGAAGACGGCGAACTCCGCTCCGCCCGACCCCAGGGCTCGGACTCGGGCTAAGACCCGGAAGACGGCGAACTCCGCTCCGCCCGACCCCAGGGCTCGGACTCGGGCTAAGACCCGGAAGACGGCGAACTCCGCTCCGCCCGACCCCAGGGCTCGGACTCGGGCTAAGACCCGGAAGACGGCGAACTCCGCTCCGCCCGACCCCAGGGCTCGGACTCAGGCTAAGACCCGGAAGACGACGAAACTCCGCCTCGCCCGACCCCAGGGCTCGGACTCCGCCCTGGCCTCGGCCGGACGACTTCCGCCTCGCCCGACCCCCTGGCTCGGGCTCGGCCACGGCAACTGAAGGCAAGACTCAACCTCGGCTTCGGAGGAAACCCCACGTCGCCCTGCCTAGAGCACAGACCGCCACGTCAACAGGAAACGTCATCATCACCCTACCCCGAATCGACTCGGGTCACGGAGAACAAGACCGGCGTCTCGTCCGGCCAGCTCCGCCAGAGGGGCAATGATGGCGCTCCACGAGCTCTATGACGACGGCGGCCCCCAGCTCTCTTACGGCAGCAGGACAACGTCAGCAGGGACTCGACCGCTCCAACAGCTGTCCCTCCATCAGGCCCCGCCGCACCTCCGATAGCCACGACATCACGCCAGCAGGATGCCCAGATCTCTCCGGCTGCCACATCGGCATGTACCTAGGGCACTAGCCCTCCCTCCGCTAGACACGTAGCACTCTGCTACATCCCCATTGTACACCTGGGTCCTCTCCTTACGACTATAAAAGGAAGGACCAGGGCCTTCTCAGAGAAGGTTGGCCGCGCGGGACCGAGGACGGGACAGGCGCTCTCTTGGGGCCGCTCGCTTCCCTCACCCGCGTGGACGCTTGTAACCCCCCTACTGCAAGCGCACCTGACCTGGGCGCGGGACGAACACGAAGGCCGCGGGACTTCCACCTCTCTCACGCTCGGCTCCGGCCGCCTCGCCTCTCCCCCCTCCGCGCTCGCCCACGCGCTCGACCCATCTGGGCTGGGGCACGCAGCACACTCACTCGTCGTCTTAGGGACCCCCCTGTCTCGAAACGCCGACAGGTATACACATATGTGTATGTGCGAAGGTCAATCGTCGATGGCGTGTCGCGGTGTTTTTAGTCCTGTCTAGACTGTCTAGTCCTTTGGCGACGTGGTGGTGGCACCGCGATAGGAATTATGATTTCTGGATCTATTCTGTTCTGAGTCCTGACTTGGGAACTGGCTTACATGAGTAGGCCAGCAGCCGCTTCCGGCTTATGTTACATGAGCAAGATAGAAGAGGCTGAGCTGCTCACTTAGGCTGTCTCCAGCAGCTTTCTTATCTCATCTTCTATATAATCCCATTTCAGACTCTACTCTGTAAACAGTGTTATCCACAGTATAAAACAATGTTTTTGCACGGTCATATATACGATGTGCTGAACACAACCTTACGTGAGCATGATAGTAGGATCCAGGCCATAGCATTGGACGGTTAGACCAAGCATATGAACATTGTTTGAGCTGATTAAATAGCTAAAGGCATGTTTGGGTTACTGTCTAAGGTGTCACAACTTGTCTAAGCTTAGTCGCTTGAATTGAAGAACTAAACTTAAATAGAAAAGTTAGACAAGATATAACATCTTAGGTAGGAAACCTAATAGACTCTAAGTATTATATTTAATTATACACTTTAAGGGGTGGTGATTTTTTGGGAGCCCTTGGCGGCCGCACAGGTCAGCTCGCCGTCCTCAAGTCCGGCCCTGGTAACGAAATACACAAATCACTAGTGACGTATAAAAATGACAGGTAATAAATTTGAGATAAAATTGATGAATAAGTGAGAGAGAGAGAGAGTATATGTTACTTGGATTGTGACTGGAGTACCAACCGTAACTTACTACGTGGTATTGTGATAATCAATGACGGGATATAGGCATATATATGATGACTCTCGGCCATTTGTGACACAGAAAAGCGACGAGCCATGGATAGCTAGTTTGTCGCCCATCGCTAACTAGCAGTGACACATTATTGCTGGCAGGTCTGCATCGGAGGGTTAACCGTTAACCCTATCTAGCACCTGTGAGTCATTGTTGGTTTTTATAGCAAGTCACTATTTGATATATATTTGTCGACGTGGTGAAATTTCTAGCTTTCGCTCTCGCTCGTTAACGTCATTTTTAAAAACTTCAATAGCACCAAATTAATTGGATATAGGGCCAGGTGGTTCCACGTGATTGCATTGCATGTCGCAGTACGTATACAGGACTTCCAAGGAAATTTTATCCTGGCATTCACGTCTACGAGATTCCTGTTGATTCTAAGACTGGGGTCCTAGCCTAGCTATACACTAATTGATTTTCTGGATTGTGGCATCCTAAGTTATGATAGTAAAATTGCTTTCCTAAGAATACGAGGTGATGTTTGGTTCACAAAATATAACGTAAATGGTAATATATGGTAATGATTCACACTCGAATACCGGTGGTAACAGGTTTGAATAAACCGGTTGTTGGACACCAAAAAAGGCCTAGCGGACGGTCCGGTCCTGAGGCCGGACGTACGGTCCGCGGTCCGGACAGTCCGCGGTGATGGCGCAGACGGTCCGCGCGTGCACAGAGTCGGTTAGGGTTCCTAGTTTCTTGCGGGATTTGTTACCTAGAACCGCGGGATTAACTCGAGAAACAGTTTGAAGCGGATCCAGACCTCCCCTTTATATAGATGAAGGGCTACGGCCGATTGAACCTCCAACAATCGATCAAATCAAGTCTATTTCTCGTTTTTTACCTTATGCAATTAGGAGTAGTTCTAGTCTAGTTCTAATTTAGCCTCTCAATCCCCAAATTCTCCGCTTCTTTTCGACTCTACGTCGATTAGAGGAGTCTAGGTCGGTCTGCCCGAGCCTAGACATCTCCTAGGATCTCTCCTCCCCGATGGTGTCCCTCCCGGGAGCGAGATCCAGGCGCCGCCGGCAACCTTTGCCGCCCCCTGCGCACGCGCGGACTCTCCGACCCTAGGGCGCGGACCGTCCGACCGTCAAGCAGGAAACCCTAGCCCTGCGCCAGGCCGCGGACCATCCGGCCCCTGGCCGCAGACCGTCCACCCCTGTGCAGAGAGCACTGCCGCTGGTTCGTGTTGAGTGATTGGCGCCCCAAAAAGGCATCAACATACTTTTGGCGACTCCGCTGGGGAACTAGGTGTCTAGATCTGCAAAAAATCGGCCCATAGATGGCCGGTTCTAAGGACCACACCAAAATTTCCACCACCAACATCATCAAGCCGGCCATGGAGGCGCTCCCGGCTGATGACCAAAGACCCTTTGAGGACCTCATAATGCGCGATGAGAAGGAGGTGATGCGGAAATGGAACGAACAACGTGACAAGGAGGAAGCGGAATTGCTGCATAAACTCTCCGAACGACGCAAGGAGGCAGCAGAAAAGTATTTGTCACACTTCACGGTGGATCGCCACCAGAAGATCATCCGTCAAGGGGAGATCGATATGAAATCTCTCCTACCTCCACTTAGGGTCCTGCTGTAAGTACTCCAGATCTATCTCTTACGACTTTCATGGATCAACGAGGAGGTCAGTTAAAGCAATATGTAGATGAATCTATTAAAATGCATTTACGTTCATACGATAAATCAACTGCTCCTAGTTTTCCATCGCGTGAGTCTAATACAGAGCCACCCGCGGCCAGCGCATCGGCTACAAATGGGTCACCCTTGACCCAACCATCATATGGTATGCCGATGCATGCTTTCGTGTCACCATCACAGCCGCCGCAATTAGGCACGCGGCAAGTACTGGACGCGGCCGGACCGTCCGAGCATCATCTCAGACAGTCCGGTTATACCGTGGACCGTCTGGCGTATTTCGCCGGACCGTCCGACCCGACACAGGCCCACACACAAAATGTTCAGGTCACACCATGCATGGCCGGACCATCCGGGTACAACTCCGAACAATTCGGCCCCATCACGAACCGTCTGGATATGTCGCGGACCGTCCGATACATTACGCCGGACCGTCTGGATATGTCGCGGACCGTCCGATACCTTATGACGGACCGTCCGGATATGTTGCGGATCGTCTGCTATCTTACGCCGGACCATCCGGATATGGCATGAACCGACCAGCGTATTACGCCAGACCGTCCGACTCTACACGAGTCCACGCGCAGACCGCCCAAGTCGCGCCATATATGACCGAATCGTCTGGATACAGCCCTGGACCATTCGGGTCGATCGCAAACCGTCCAGCCCTTTACGCGCGGACGGTCCGGGTACGAGACTACCCAGGCAGCACCATATACGGCTGGACAGTCCGGACACACCTTCGGACCATTTGGCCCGGTTGCAGACCATCCGGCCTCTTATGCTGGACCGTCCGGATATGCGTACGCAAAGCCGAGAGCTGCGCAATACACACAGTTCCCACATTCATCGTAGCAACATTATGGTGCCCCGCCAGCAACACATTATAATCATGCCATACCACCTCATGGACATAGGGCTGAATACTGTTCGGCCACAAGAGAGCCTGAGAGGTATAGGGCAGGAGCTGGTGACATTAATAGGACACCTAACACACACCTCAAACACCCTTGGGAGGAAAGCCGACAGAGTGATGTCAGGCAACCTGAGATTTCCACCCACAAACTCAATGGATGGTCGCCAGACATGGCAGAGAGGATCAGAGACGAGGTAGCCGGGATGTTCGGGGACAAACTCGGTGTTAGTGTGTCAGGTATAGGGCAATCATATCGGAAGCCTTATAGCCACCTATTCGACACTGTGCCATATCCACAGGGAACTAGAATACCAGACTTCTCTAAATTTTCTGGTGAAGGTGGGAAAAGCACACATGAACATATTAGCCAATTCATAGCACACTTGGGAGAATTGGCTGATGGGGAAGCCTACCGCGTTCGTTTATTCTCATTGTCCCTTACTGATACTGCATTTGCATGGTACACAGCTTTGCCACCAAACTCTATTAACTCTTGGGAAGAATTAGAGCTAAAATTTCATGAACACTTCTTCTCAGGAGAACATGAATTAGAATTGGCTGACTTAGCTTCAGTCCGACAGGGGCCTGAAGAATCGATTAATGACTATATCCGAAGGTTCTAGGACAATAGAAAATGATGCTTTCAGATCCATGTCGCAGAAAAACAACTAACAGGGCTGGCTTTCAATGGGTTGCGACCCTACTTAAAAGAAAAAATGGATGGCACCCAATTCTTTTCGCTAGTGCACTTGCACCAGCGGGCTATGACAGGTGAAAGCTGAAGTAAGGAAACTTCAAAATCGGCTAGCCATAAGATGCATCTAGTGGGATACGATAATTCAGACGATGAATCCACGGATGTATACACCGCCGAATTGGTTTGGCCAGGACAGGCTAAACCTTTAACATGTTCTGCTTTATAGTTGATTCGAAAGAATCGACAAAAAGAAGTTAAGTTTACTTTTAATGTGGCCAAATGCGATAAAATATTTGATGAGTTACTAAAAACGACAACATTAAATTAACTCATACTATTCCTCCTCCTGATGAATTAAAAAGGCGTGCTTATTCTAAGTGGCATAATTCTTTTTCTCATGCCACTAATGATTGTAATGTTTTTCGTCGACAAATACAATCGGCCATAAATGAGTGCCGATTGGCTTTTCAGGAGATGCAAGTAGACACACAACCTTTTCCTGTTAATACAATAGAACTCACATGCAAAAAGGTCTTGGTTCGGCCCGAAATGGCCAATAAAGACAAAGGAAAGGGCATCGTCATTGGCGATCCTCGCATGTCAATTATATCACAAAAGGAGATTGCTCGAAAGGCTTCGGATAAGAAGGCTAAAAAGTCTGAAGGCGCCGGGGACAGGCACAATTAATGAACCAAACACATCAGCCTGGCCCGAACATCGCAGATGGTCCGACACCTACGTGCGGACGGTCCGGTGCTCAGACAAACGGTCCGGCTAACCTAGCCGGACAGTCCACCTATGGCCGAAGGCATCAGCCTCTACACGAAGCAAGGAAAGAGACGCAAAGTGCATATAGTCGGCTGATCAAAGCCGACTCTACTTTTGATCAGTTGCTCTCCAAAAATGCTAGCAAAAAGACTGTTCCACATGATCGGTCAACGAAGAAACCCCGATCACCTGCTAAAACGAAACAATCGAACAAAACAGCACAAAAGGTGACGCGACAAGCATCGCCTGTTCATCCTATGAGACCATGGTACTTTCCACCCGTTTATTCATCGTCGGTATATTGTCCTACTCAAATGTGGAATGGCACGAAGATGAATCCATGGTACATTTATAGTCCCTTTGTCTATCCAGGCTGGGGGCACCTCCATTCTATTCATTTTAATCTATTGATCAAATGATCATGACCGAGAAAGATACTATCCAAAACGGCCTTTATACATTGGTGCTTTATTGAATGATCTCCATATTGAAAAGCCGGTGACTTACATCAGGTTTAGTTCATAGGCTTTTGGTTCGTCAACCTTCACCAAAAGGCAGGGGGGCATATGTTGGACACCAAAAAAGGCCTAGCGGACGGTCCGACCCTAAGGCCGGACGGTCCGCGGTCCGGGCAGTCCGCGGTCCGGACAGTCCGTGGTGATGGCGCGGACGGTCCGCGTGTGCGCAGAGTCAGTTAGGGTTCCTAGTTTCTCGTGGGATTTGTTACCTAGAACCGTGGGATTAACTCGGGAAACAGATTGAAGCGGATCCAGACCTCCCCTTTATATAGATGAAGGGCTATGGTCGATTGAACCCCCAACAATCGATCAAATCAAGTCTATTTCTTGTTTTTTACCTTATGCAATTAGGAGTAGTTCTAGTCTAGTTCTAGTTTAGCCTCTCAATCCCCAAATTCTCCGCTTCTTTTCGACTCTACGTCGATTAGAGGAGTCTAGGTCGGTCTGCCCGAGCCTAGACATCTCCTAGGATCTCTCCTCCCCGATGGGGTCCCTCCCGGGAGCGAGATCCAGGCGCCGCCGGCGACCTTCGCCGCCCCCTGCGCACGCGCGGACTGTCCGGCCCCAGGGCACGGACCGTCCGGCTGTCAGGCAGGAAACCCTAGCCCTGCGCCAGGCCGCGGACCGTCCGGCCCTGTGTAGAGAGCACCGTCGCTGGTTCGTGTTGAGTGATTGGCGCCCCAAAAAGGCACCAACACCGGTATCCATTTTTAGTGTGGTATCCATTATGGTTGGATTTAAACAAACATAATATAATGTTATTGGTACCTATTACGTTATCACTATTTGAACCAAACGACACCTTAACTTCTACGTACACACTTGTTATTATTTGTAAAGCTATGCTTTCTTACTCTCGCTGGAAATTTTATGTGCCCCAGCGACCCACCCGTGTACTTGTGATTTTCTTGTTATTTTAAAAAATAATGTTTTCAACAATTAATTACTAATCTAAAAGATGTTATATGAGAGTTCCATGTCAGACGCTTCGATAGTTGATAGCCACATTACTACTCGCTCAGGTGCCCATATAACCACGCGACGATGACACACCAGTCGAGTTTCCGTCAGTTTAGGGTTAATTTCTGTCGGTTCTAGGCCGACCGCAATCCCTAGATAGGGTTTAGTTAATTCCAGTCAGTGGCTGACCCACGGGGATTAAATAATTCCCATCGATCTTATAATTCCCGTCGGCTTGGCCCGACTCATGAGAATTAGCTGGTCCATGGGAATTAATTGCTAATTCTCGTCGACTACTTCTGGCCCAGGGGAATTAGTTGGCTCATGGGAATTAACTTCTAGTTCTCGTCGGCTATTGTCAAGCCGACGGGAATTAATCTTTCCTGCTACAAACCAACAACCAATGAGGCTCAATTTCTCCAAAAAATTTATACACAACATCACACATAAGATACATATCATCACGGACAAGAAAATACATCAATATTGGTCACATTACCAACACATTCATTCACATAGTTCACAAAAACTTCACATTACAACCACATAATCAATTCACACATCACAAACTTCACATCACCAACATAGCCCACACAACCATTTCAAATAGCAACAACTAGATAAATTAAAGTGTTTAGTTCACGAAAACACGAAAACACATAGCGTACAAAGTTTGATTTAACATATCGTGCACGAGTTAAGAAACAAAGACGACCAAAAGCACCATACTCTGGGATAACCACCACTTGGATGGTTAGAGTTTTGGGCGCTACTGCCACCAGGAGGAGGGTACGCGAAGAGGGACTCAACAAATGTAGTTCCTGTGAATTCAGACCCACTCCCACCCGCTTCTGGCGTAACCTATGCAAGGATGCAAATATCAACAAGTTAAATGCAAATATCAACAAGTTAATTATACAAGTGTATAAAATCATCGAGAGTTGTCAAACATACGTTATCTCTAGGTGCAGGTATATGTGTTGGATGGGTGTTGAACTGTTGAGTCCTCGGTCCCTGTTTAATGGATATTTAACTAAGTTTAGATACGGTTCATGTTTTGCTACTACACTAACTAGATGGAATTCTAGTTTAGAGAACGTTGTAAGAGAATTTGCTAAGATTAATGTACCAGAGCTCGTGTGGATGCAAATTGGCTCCATTGCGGAGGTGGTGAAATGTTTGGTGTTATGTCCTGTTACTGCATTAACTGTTTAACATATGTGTTATTATGGAAGATGTTGTATTGAAATAAAAGAATTTAGAGTTCGCATTATCTATACTTACTTGATACATCGCTTGGTTAAGTGCATTGCAAGCTTGCATAAATTCTCATTGCTGTCTCATCTCCTCACGCAACCTCATAATCTCCAACTCCTGCTCGTTCGGTCGATGAGAGCACGAGCTATGGGAAGACAAACCCATCCTCTGAGATCTCACCGACGACGAGTCAATGAATCCGTCGAAGAGTGTGTATCTACAAGTGATTCAAAAATTATGATTACTGCATGATCAATTTAGTATCAACAGTGTAATTTCATAAGTTAGAGCTAACCGTCCATGTGCTTCCCCCCACTTGCGTACACCACCGAGGGATCCACCAGTTCATGTCGCTAGTCGAAGTCTGGGCCATGGCGCCGAACCAAATCCTCCCCATATGATGCCTATACATCATTCACAAACTTACAAATACAAAAATTTCTATATTTTGAACGTTTATATCTTTGGGCCAAAATTCACCAACCGATCCGTGTCCATCTGGCTACATAGTTGGTCAGGGTTGTTAGGGTCTGGTCCTTTGTGGCCCTTTTGGTACACCTCAATGTCATTAGGATTTTGGCCACATGTAGCTTCCTGTATAAACAAAAAAACATTCATAAGCAATTATACTATTTGGTGGTCGACATAGCTAGATCAAACTTACCATTCTTTTAGCTTTTCGGAGCATGTCGTCGCCACCAAACTTGTGGTTAGCATTGGTTCCTCGATATTGCGATACATCAATGCTTTCTGGAAGCCTTCGGAAGCCCAGTGTCGGCACCAAGCATTATACCCTCAGGCACATGCACCATCCATGGAACCATCACCTGCACAGACAAGGTTACATATTATATTAATCACAACAATTAACAAAAAGAGTAAAACAAATTGAATACTAACCTGACAGCATTGATCCTCAGTCAAATATTTCTTGGAGAACCCTTCCTTTTTGTTCGAGGAGCCTGCTTCTTCCGGATGATTTTGAAAATACAAATTTGTAGCCTGAATTCTCGCATACTATATGGCATCTTCACCAGCTTCTTTGCATTGTTTTGGAACACACGTTCAGCGTGCCCCATGTAATCATCTCTATCAGGCAACCGATAGTGAAGCTACAACATAAAGAATACAAATACAAGGTTATAAGTCATAGAATTAAAATATTAAGAAACAAAACAAAACAATATAGAATTCATACCCAAAAGGCATGCTGCACAAGTTATTGTCTATCGGTGTGGTCCCGTTCCTTTTTTAACTTGTACTCGTCCTAGCTACTAACGAGCACCTCCTCCATGCTATCTCCATCTGACACCTTCATTATACCAGGGTAGTGAAGGTGGCAAAGAGATCCCAACGTAAGGTTAACCTGAGTGTGATGTTCCTTGCGTCAAAGGACATATCCTACCAATTCCTGCATTACACAAAAACATTAACAATGCACATAATAGTTATGAGACAAGTTAATATATTACACTCACCGATCTCCATGAGGCATGATTAAGACCATATCAGCCTCTTGCTCTATCGCGAGACGATGCTTTTACTGAGTGGTTCTTCCTAGAGTGGCATGTGCGTGTTGCTGAAGAGCCTCCTGAAGCATCATCCATTGAGTTGTCAGCCGGCTGAGCGGTCCCACACATGTTGCTGCTCTCTCTAGTGGTCCCACTAGTCCTAGGGTTGGTGCTGCTACACGGTTTGGTCCCATGTCGCATGCTGCACCTCCTCATTGTTGCTCCTCCTTGTTGTGCTGCTCATCCTGGTACATCCAACTCAACATTTAGATAAAGGTAAATATGTAAACAAATTTATCAGTATGAAATATGTTACCTCATCTCCATGTGCAGTGTTCAACAACTCTCGACGTCTGCGGCTGCCCAAAGAACTGCCTTGAAATAGGCCTAAGCCCTTGAACAACCCCTTCACTGACTTCTTCGACTTTGACGACATCCTGCATCAAAATAAGAAAATTTTCATTAGTGCAATGTTTAAATGACACAATCCTTAAAACTTAAAAACAAATTGAGGAAAAAATACTTTACTTGTCAAATATCATCAAAATTAGGATCTATTTGTCCTCTTCTATGTAGAGATCGCCATGTAAGGTTGTCGTCTCTTTCTCTCTGGAAAAGTTAAGTCATTAATGTCTGCAAGTAGTGAATCTAATGCTGGAGTAAGATCAATATGAAAACTAGTTGGCAAATCTTCTTGAAACACCTCATCAACCTGCTCAAGGTGCTCAAATTGATATTCATCCTCACCAGGGGTGCATAGGTGTTCGCGGGGATTTACATTGTACACAACCCTCCATGTAGACAACTTTTTGCATGGATATGTTGAGAAATAAACCTAGTCTTCTTGATGGGCAAGGATATATGTGTCATGCCCTCGAAGCAATTTTTCAGGTTGGACCTGCATCATCCCAAATTCGGTCCTATAATACTTCGGGTCATACCATTTACACTCGAAGAAAACTAGTGCTAAAGGCTTATTTCTAGCAAATGTAATCTCAATTATATTTTTAATCTTTCCGTAATAGTAGCCTTCGTGTGCTCCTATGTCAGTTTCCCTAGTAACGACTCCACTATTTTGAGTGGCAGCCATAGGATGACTAGATTCAAAAATGCTTGAACGAAAGCGGTATCCATTGACGTCATAACGTCCAAAGCTTTTGGCAGTTACGCTTCCAATAGATATCTAACATAAGTCATCATTCATATTCATTTTATCCCCAAACTATCAATATGCCACAAAGCATTAGCAAATTGTGTAATGTAAGTTAACTAAAATAATGAAATTAGGTCTCCGAGCCACATAATTGAGAATTACATGGTCCTAGAGCCATGCATTCCATTACATTGTAATTTTCTAGATCTCTCGCTGTTGGCCTACTGAAACACCTTATGTTTTGTTCATCAAACTCACTGTCAAATATTATTGCAAGACATGAGATATTTGAGGACATAAACTAATTCATATATGAACAATTTAAGGAAATAAAGTCTTACACGAAGTATTTCTCCACCTCTGGTATATTCGTGAACATGTAGAGTAAATCAGACTTTTGTTCTTCCATAGTGAGGTGATATGCCTTGGGCGGACCAACGGGTTTGCCATTCGCATGAAAAATCAAAAGATCACTACACGGAGGCATCTCTCGTTCATCATCATGGTACCTCTTCTTTCGAGCAAATAAATTTTGTTCTTCTACAAAGTAATAACTTGTGAAGTATGCTACCTCCTTCAGTTTAAAATGTTCCGCAATACATCCTTCAACTCTTGCCTTATTCTCCACCATTGCTCTAAGCTTCTTTAATGCTCTTTCTATATGAAACATCCACCTATACTGAATAGGACCACCAACCTCAGCTTCATATGGAAGATGTATAAAGAGAAGCTGCATAGGACTGAAGAAACTCTGTGGGAATATTTTTTTCTAATTTGCACAAAAGCACTGGTGCCTCTTTCTCCAGCTGCTCAATCACATCTCTTCAGATTTCTTTAGCACACAGTTGTCTGTTGAAATAACTAAGTTTAGCTAATGTTTTCCACATAGCATCGAAACATTACAAGCACGAGCCTTTCCATAATTATGTGGAAGTCATGGCTCTTCAATCCCTTCATCTTCATTTTCTTCAAATTCATAGATATTCTAAAACCAGCAACATAATCATTGAGGAATTTTATATCCTTCATCCACTTCATCACTTCTTTCTATTGCTTAGGTTTCAGACAATATTCAGCTTTTGGTTTGCCTCCATGTCGGCGTTTCGACCCCGGGGGGGTCCCTGGACCGACGAGTAAAATTGTCGCTGCGTGTCCCAGCCCAGATGGGTTGGCGCGAGATGGAACACAAGAGGGGGAAAACCGCGGCTCGTGTTTATCCTGCGCCAGGGGGATGCGCTTGTAGTAGGGGTTACAAGCGCTCGCGAGGGAGAGAGAGAGAGAGCTTGTTCGTCAGTCCGTCCTCCCGCGTGCCCACCCTCTCGCATGAGGGCCCTGGACCTTCCTTTTATAGATGCAAGGAGAGGGTCCAGGTGTACAATGGGGGTGTAGCTATTATGCTAATGTGTCCGGCAGAGAGGAGCCAGAGCCCTATGTACATGCTAACGTGGCTATCGGAGAGGTGCTAGAGCCCTGTGTACGCGGTGTCGTGGCCGTCGGAGAAGCGCTTGGGCCCTATAGAAGCACAGCTGTCGGGGCTGCTGGGACCTTGCTGACGTCTCCTTGCTTCCGTAGGGGGCTGAGAACCACCCTCGTCATGGACGCACGTCGGGAGTCATCATTACTTGTTACCGGGGCAAGCCTGGATGGGACGCCGGTCTTGTTCCCCCGTAGCTTGAGCTAGCTAGGGGTAGGGTAATGATGTATCCCCTATGGCGCTGTTGGTCCGAGCCTAAGGTCGGGCGAGGCAGAGACTCCTGCTGAGGCCGAGGCCGGGGTCGGGTGAGGACGCGATTCCTTCTAAGGTCGAGGTTAAGGCCGAGCCCTGGGGTTGGGCGAGGCGGAGACCATCTTCCGAGGCCGAGGTTGAGACCGAGCCCTGGGGTCGAGCGAGGCGGAGACCACCTTCCGAGGGCGAGGCGGGGGCCGAGGCCTGAGGTCGGGCGAGGCGGAGACCTCCTCCTGAAGCTGAGGCCCAAGGTCGGGCGAGGCGGAGCTTCCTGTTGTGCCTGAGGCTGGACTTAGTTGTTGTCAGCCTCACCCTGGCGAGTGGCACAGCAGTCGGAGAGGGGCGAGCGGCGCTGTTTTCCTGTCAGGTCGGTCAGTGGGGGGGGGCAAAGTGACTGCGGTCACTTCGACCTTGCCGACTGAGGTGCGTGTGTCAGGATAAGGTGTCAGGCAATCCTCGCATTGAATGCGCCTGCGATACAGTCGGTTGGTGAGGCGATTTGGCCAAGGTTGCTTCACAACGAAGCCTGCCCGAGCTGGGGTTCGGGCGAGACGAGGGTGCGTCCGTTGCTTGAAGAGGCCCTCGGGCGAGGCGAGAATTCATCTGGGACTACTGTTCCCGTCCGAGGCTGGGCTCCGGCGGGGCGAGATCGCGTCCCTTGAGCAGACGAAGCCTTGACCTGAATCGTGCCCATTAGTCTCTGCAGCTTGTGCTGATGGTGATTACCAGCCGTGTTTAGGAGTGTTGGGGGTACCCCTAATTACGGTACCCGACAGTAGCCCCCGAGCCTCAAAGGGAGTGTTGGTACTCGCTTGGAGGCTTTGCCGCACTTTTTTGCGAGGGGACCGGCCCTTCTCGGTTACACTTTGTTCCGGTGGGTGCGCGCGAGCGCACCCGCCGGGTATAGCCTCTGAGGCCTCAGAGGAGTGGTTTGACTCCTCTGAGGTCTTAATGCCTTTCGCGATGCCTCGGCCGGTCTAGTTGTTCCCTCATGCGACCTGATCGTAGCCCGGGTGCATGGTCAGGTTCTAAGTTTTCACGCTGGTTTGTTGACGCTGTCAACGGTTTGGCCGTAGCTGGGTTTGCGAGAGCAGCTCCCGAGCCTCCGCACGAAGCGAGAGGACGATCAAGGACTGTCTCGACTTTTATCATACGCCCCTTCGTCGCCTTTCCGCAAGGAGGAAGGGGGGAAAGCGACATGTTGCCCTCGGAGGGCGCTGAACATGGTGTCTCCAGTGAGTTTCTAACGGGTGATTCGAGTGGACGCCCGTGCCCCATTCGATAACGGTCGGCTAGTGGCCCAGAGGCGCACTCCAAAAGTACCTACAGGTGATTTGCCGGACCCGGTCCCGTTCGATATGGTCCAAGGGCTCGATGCCTCCCTTTGGTGGGATTCCGTTACAAAATCGCTCCTGCTGGTCTCGGAAATGTCCTAGGGTACCTCGGGAGCGTAGCCCGAGCCTCGGCCATGTATCGGACGTACCCAGAGTCATCCCTCTCTCTGCGTGCTCTGGGGCGGCTGTCGAACCCTTCCGAGGGGCCAGCCTTCGAACCCCTGATCAGTAGTGGGCGCAGAGCCCGGGTGCTCTGAGACGGCTGTCGAACCCTTTCGAGGGGCCAGCCTTCGAACCCCTGATTAGTAGTGAGCTCGAAGCTCGAGTGCTCTGGGGCGACCGTCGAACCCTTCCGAGGGGCCAGCCTTTGAACCCCTGATCAGTAGGAGGGCTCGGGGCCCGCTTCCTTCGCGGAGAAGGATCCCTTTCGAAATATCCCCTTTCCCGGTCCCTGTAGCAAGAGAGAGAAAGGGGAAGAGGAAAAGGATATGAATTTAAGCGGTGTAGCGCACCTTTTTTGACGCAGTCATCATGGCGGAGGTGAAACGTCGCCCGCTTCACCTGCCAAAGGTGTCGCTTGCCCTGCCGTGGAGTTAATGCGACGAGACGGGTGGTTCGCGGGGCGGTCGTTGCGCGAGCCTTTCAAGGAACGGAACACGGGCGCGTCATCTTCACGCCGTGGGAGAGGGCTCGCCTGCTGTTCCAGGAGGGGACGTGAGCCCGCAGACGATTTGACTGCTGCTTCCGCTCGCCTGCTGCCGCCATTACTGCCGGCCCACTTTTGGCCATATCGACCATCGCGCCTCCTCCCGCGGCTGACTGACCCGTGATCGATGTGCTCGATTGGCACTGTTGGGCCACACGCAGGGTTGCCTCGAGTCGCGGCAATGGTTCCGCAGTCGAGAAGGCGCTGCATTGGCGCAAGTGGCGGTGCAGTTTCTCGCACGTAGTAACCGGCGCGCCGGTTACATGACGTGTGGGCCTGGGCCTCCGTGCTGGATGCGATGAAGTCGAAGGGGTGCATCCCCGTGGTGCGGTTACACGCCACCTGCATGGCGGTCCACCCTTTCAACCGCTGGTTTCGGCGAGGATGGAGGAGTGCTTGTAACCGCGGGGCGGTTACACGCTCCGCGTGCGGCGGTTTGGCTTCTTCCGTTTTGGGTCAGCTTGCATGATGTGTGGGACCGAGCCCCCATGTCGTAGGGGGAGGACCCTGGAGCACGTCGGTGAAGACTTAGTCCGCGACGCCTGAGGACGCGAGTGGGGAGAGCCGCCTTTAAAAAGGGATCGACCCCCCGGGCGGTAGCCATGCCTTCGCACTCCCCTCATGCATCGCGTCCTTCCACCTTCCAAGCCCCCGGACGGGGAGCACCCGCGTTGCCTTCGTCTTGTTGTTGGAGGAGCGCAACCTCACGGAGGTTGGCACCCTTCAGCCATCGCTCGGCTTCAAGGATTTTCATCAGGCAGCCCGGCTGCATTCCCTCACCGATGGTCACCCAGGATGGTGACCACCAGTTCGATGGTGGGGAGAAGCAAGCCGAGCTGCGGCCTCTGCCCCGCCCTCAGCTTCAAGGATCTTCATCATCCTTGCTGTGGCGGGGGGGCGAGCTGAGCCAGAGTTCTACCTCCCGCATGGGCCAGCGGGCCACCTCTTCCTTCAGCATTCAGGGGAGAGGGCGCTCACCGGCCTAGCGAAGGGGCGGACTTCGACAACGCGGGGCCGGTCGGCCTCAAGCGTCGTCAGCTCCAGCATGCCTGGCTCGCTGGCTCAGCTGGCCTTGGCGCTGCTTCCGGTGCCACCTCCCACCGCTGGGGCGGAGCGTGGCTGTCCGTCCACCGTACGGGCGGCTGTTAGGCCGTGCGCACCGGGGGACCGTCCAAGACGTCGCACGCCGCTAGGGCGGCGTTCGTGTTCTTGGATTGTCTTGTGCTCACTCCGGCACGATGCCTCCGCGCGGAGGTCGGTGCCTGCCCGTCCATGAGGACTTGAGTGGGGATCTGCCGGTGCAGGCTGGGGCGGCCACCATTTCGTTGGCGTAGCGCTGGCGCGCAGGTGGCCGCTGTCGTCGGTGCTGAGGTGGTGGTCGCCAGAGGAGGTTTCTCCGCCGACGAGATTGTCGGCGCCTCCCGTGGACAGACCTCCGACTCTTTGGCTTTGACGGCTTGTCCTCGCCCCTCGTGTGGGGACGTGGGCGAGGGCCTTCCTACAGCAGCATTTGCCCTGAGGTCATCACTGATGCTGTTTAGCCGCCTGAGGCGGAGGTCGTTGTCGCTGCTGATGTAGAGGTCGCCGGCGAGCCACCCGGAGTTTGTCGTCCCGCAGGCCCTCCGATGTGGAGGTTGTTCATACCCGCGGGAGTGGAACCGGAGTTCCGTTTGTAATGGCACCTTGAGTGCCGGTGTATGTTCATTGTGGCTGTCGGGGCCTGAACATCTGGGTATTTGGGCGTGAAGCCGTGTCTCTCCTTTATTTCGAGCACTAGGATTCGCCTGTCGGCTAGCTGAACCGCTTAACTGAGTGTGAGTTGCCCTGCGCGGAAGGTGACGAGTGAGGTATCCATATCCCGGAGGCGTAGGAGTCCCTCGGCTCGGTCGGCCTTGCCACTCAAGACTTCTCTTGCTCAGTTATAGAACCCTCGGCTGCTCTGCGATGAGCTAGAGCCGGAGGCAGCGGTGTCAGCGTGGACAGAGGCGGAGTCGGCTCGAGAAGAAGCTTCGTCGGCCCGGGAGCACGTGGCCTCCCTGGCCGAGGAGGTGCAGCAGCGGCGGCTGGAGCTTGGCCAGGTCGTCCGCTAGCAGGACCAACCCCGGAGTCACGCTGCCGAGGCTGTGAGCCGGGCTAATGTCCTCGGGGGACAGCTGGCTGAGGCTACAGAGCGGCCGGTCGAGGTGTCTGCTCAGGCCGGAATCCTTGTGGAGACCTTGGCTATGATGGCCCGAGCGTGGTGCTGGCGTCCTCCTTCGAGGTGGAGATCCTTCCGCCCGTGTCGCCGTCCGAGGCCGGGCCAGATTCCGCCAAAGGTGGAAACAACGCCAAGGGTGCTGCTGCTCCCTCTGTTGATGTTTGAACCTGCAGGAACAGTTTGTCTGTAGTATGCGTATGTTTTTTGCGGCCGCCGAGGCCCAAACATATTATTGTCGTGTTATAAAGCTGTGTTTCCTTTCCTCTTGTTTCGAGTATCAGGACTTGTTTGTCGGTAGCAGAATTGCTTGTCCGAGCGAGAGTTACTTTTCCCGGAAGGTGATGAGTGAGGTATCCGTATCCCGGAGGCATAGGAGTCCCTCGGCTCGGTCGGCCTTGCCGCTTACGTGTACTCTTACTCGTCCACAGGATTTTGTTATCGATATAGTCGAGAAGGCACAAAAATCGTTCTGGCAGAAAAGTTTTCGAGCGTTAAGACTTGTTCGGCAGCAAAATCGCTTATCCGAGCGTGAGTTACTTATCGCGGAAGGTGATGAGTGAGATATCTGTATCCCGGAGGCATAGGAGTCCCTTGGCTCGGTCGGCCTTGCCGCTTACATGTACTCCGTCGTTTTCAGGACCCCGCTATCGAAGCAATCGAAAAGCGCGAAAGATGTTCTCGCAGAAAGACTTTTCCAAGGACAATTTTGACGCAGAGGGGGTTCCCCCTTCTAGCCCCCGAGGGAGGGTCGGGCTTTGCCGAGGCAAGGCTGACCCTTCCTTGATAGTTAGACTTCATTTTTGTATGTATAGAAAACAAGGTATATGAACGACTTGAAAACATCTTAAGGGTAAAAGCGACGTAGCTGTCGGATGTTCCAAGCGTTGCTGTAGACCTCGCCCTGATCGTTGGCCAGCTTGTATGTTCTAGGCTTCAAAATCTTGGCGATGATGAATAGCCCTTCCCAGGGAGGAGTAAGCTTGTGGCGACCTCGGGTGTCCTGCCGCAGCCGAAGTACCAAGTCTCCCACCTGGAAGTCTCGGGGCCGAACCCCTCGGGCATAGTAGCGTCGCAGAGACTGCTGATACCGCGCCAAGTGTAGTAAGGCCATGTCCCGAGCCTCTTCCAGCTGGTCCAGTGAGTCTTCTCGGCTAGTCTGGTTGCTTTGGTCGTCGTACGCCTTCGTCCTTGGGGAACCGTATTCTAAGTCTGTGGGCAAGATAGCCTTGGCCCCATAGACTAGAAAGAACGGCGAGAAGCCCGTGGCTCGGCTTGGCGTCGTCCTCAGACTCCAGACCACCGAGGGTAGTTCCTTCATCCACCGCTTGCCGAACTTGTTGAGGTCGTTATAGATCCTCGGTTTAAGTCCCTACAGAAGCATACCGTTGGCACGCTCTACCTGCCCATTTGTCATGGGGTGAGCTACGCGTGGCCCAGTCCACCTGGATGTGGTGGTCCTCACAGAAGTCCAGGAACTTCTTACCAGTGAACTAGGTGCCATTGTTGGTGATGATGGAGTTCGGGACCCCAAAGTGATGGATGATGTTGGTGAAGAACGCGACTGCCTGCTCGGACCTGATGCTGGTTAGGGGTCGGACCTCGATCCACTTGGAGAATTTGTCGATGGAGACCAGCAGGTGCGAGAAGCCCCCGGGTGCCTTCTGCAAGGGACCGACAAGGTCCAGACCCCACACAGCAAACGACCAAGTGATGGGTATTGCCTGTAGGGCCTGAGCGGGCAGGTGCGTCTGTCTTGCGTAGAATTGACACCGCGGTCGGCCAATAGAAGCCTTGTCGGAAGGCATTCCCAACGAGGGCTCAAGGTGCTGCATGGTGACCGCAAGCCCCCGAGTGTATCTCTTGCAATAGCTCCTGTCCTTCGGCGACAGATATGCATCGTTGGAGAATGCCTGGTGGTAGAGCTCCTTTTCATCACCCAGTAATACGAACGACTTGGCACGCCGCGCCAGTCGCCGCGCTTCGGCCTTGTCGAGGGGTAGCTCTCCTCGGTAGAGATATTGCAGGTACGGGGTCTGCCAGTTTCGATTAGGCGTGACCCCATTCCGCTCTCCCTCGACGCGCAGTGCCTCACTCTCGGCGGCCGAGGATACCTTGGGCTGGGCCGAGGCCTCCTCGGGCTCGGGCGTGTCGTTGGTCTTGACGGAGGGTTGATGTATGTCTCTGAAGAAGACGTCCGGGGGAACCGTTGTCCATCCCGAGGCTATTTTAGCTAGCTCGTCCGCCGTCTCGTTGTACCATCGAGCGACGTGGTTGAGTTCGAGCCCATAGAACTTGTCTTCCAGGCGCCGAACCTCGTCGCAGTAGGCCTCCATCTTCCGGTCGCGGCAGTGAGAGTTCTTCATGACTTGGTCAATGACAAGCTGCAAGTCGCCACGAGCGTCGAGGCGCCGAACACCTAGCTCGATGGCGATGTGCAACCCGTTAACCAGAGCCTCGTACTTGGCCATGTTGTTTGACGCCGGGAAATGGAGGCGCAGCTCGTAGCGGAGGTGCTTCCCGAGGGGTGAGATGAAGAGCAGGCCCGCTCCTGCTCCTATTTTCATCAGCGACCCATCGAAGTACATGGTCCAGAGTTCCAGTTGGATCGGAGCCATTGGTAGCTGGGTGTCGACCCATTCAGCCACGAAGTCCGCCAAGACTTGGGACTTAATGGCCTTCCGAGGAGCGAACGAGATTGTCTCGCCCATGATCTCCACCGCCCACTTTGCTATCCTACCCGAGGCCTCTCGGCACTGGATGATCTCCCCTAGGGGGAAGGATGACACCACAGTCACCGGATGAGACTCGAAGTAGTGTCGCAACTTTCGCCGCGTCAGAATTACTGCGTACAGTAGCTTCTGAATTTACGGATAAGTGATCTTGGTCTTGGATAGCACTTCACTGATGAAGTAGACCGGCCTCTGGACGAGCAATGCATGCCCTTCTTCTCGTCTCTCGACCACGATCGTGGCGCTGACCACCTGAGTGTTTGCGGCTACGTAGATCAAGAGGGCTTCTCCCGCAGCGGGGGGCACCAAGCTAGGTGCGTTTGGAAGGAGCGTCTTTAAGTTTCCGAGGGCTTCCTCGGCCTCGGGGGTCCAAGTGAAGTGCTCGGTCTTCCTTAAGAGGCGGTACAAGGGTAGGCCTTTTTCGCCAAGGCGCAAGATGAAGCGGCTTAGGGTCGCAAGGCATCCCATGACCCTCTGTACTCCTTTCAAGTCTTTGATAGGCCCCATGTTGGTGATGGCTGCGATTTTCTCCGGGTTGGCCTCGATGCCTCGCTCGGAGACGATGAACCCCAGGAGCATGCCTCGGGGGACTCTGAAGACACACTTCTTGGAATTGAGTTTCATGCCCTTCGCCCTCAGACACTTGAATGTCATTTTCAAGGTCAGAGAGGAGGTCAGAGGCTTTCCTCATCTTGACTACGATGTCATTGACGTAAGCCTCGACTGTTTGACCGATGTGCTCTCTGAACATGTGGTTCATGCACCTTTGGTATGTCGCACCTGCATTCTTCAAACCAAATGGCATAGTAGTATAGCAGTACATGCCAAAAGGTGTGATGAAAGAAGTCGCGAGCTGGTCAGACTCTTTCATCTTGATTTGGTGATAACCTGAGTAGGCGTCGAGGAATGACAGGGTTTCGCACCCAGCAGTGGAATCCACAATCTGGTCGATGCGAGGCAGAGGGTAGGGAACCTTCGGACATGCTTTGTTTAGACCAGTGTAGTCTACACACATCCTCCATTTCCCACCTTTCTTTTTCACAAGCACAGGGTTGGCTAACCATTCGGGATGGAATACCTCTTTGGTGAACCCTGCAGCCATTAGCTTGTGGATCTCCTCGCCTATGGCTCTGCGCTTTTCTTCGTCGAATCGGCGCAGAGGCTGCTTCACGGGTCGGGCTCCAGCTTGGATATCCTGCGAGTGCTCGGCGACATCCCTCGGTATGCCAGGCATGTCCGAGGGACTCCACGCAAAAACCTCGGCATTCGCGCGGAGAAAGTCGACGAGCACTGCTTTCTATTTGGGGTCGAGCTTGGAGCCAATCCGGACTTGCTTGCAGGCGTCGTTGCTGGGGTCGAGGGGGACGGACTTAACCGCCTCTGCTGGCTCGAAGTTGCCGATGTGGCGCTTCGCATCTGGCACCTCCTTGGAGAGGCACTCCAGGTCGGCGATGAGGGCCTCGAACTCAACGAGGGCCTCAGCGTACTCCACGCACTCCACGTCGCATTCGTACGCGTGTCGGTATGTGGATCTGACGGTGATGACCCCGTTGGGGCCCGACATCTTGAGCTTGAGGTAGGTGTAGTTGGGGACGGCCATCAACTTGGCGTAGCATGGTCTCCCTAGCACCGCGTGGTAAGTTCCTTGGAACCTGACCACCTCGAACGTGAGGGTTTCCTTTCGGAAGTTGGAGGGAGTTCCAAAGCAGACGGGCAGATCGAGTTGTCCAAGGGGCTGAACGCGCTTCCGGGGATGATCCTGTGAAAGGGCGCCGCACCGACCCGGATCGTGGACAGATCGATTTCCAAGAGCCCAAGGGTCTCGGCGTAGATGATGTTGAGGCTGCTGCCTCCGTCCATGAGGACCTTGGTGAGCCTGACATTGCCGATGACGGGGTCGACGACGAGCGGGTACTTTCCTGGGCTTGGCACGCAGTCGGGGTGGTCACCTTGGTCGAAGGTGATGGGCTTGTCGGACCAGTCTAGGTAGACTGGCGCCGCCACCTTTATCGAGCAGACCTCCTTGCGCTCCTGCTTACGGTGCCGAGCCGAGGCGTTCGCCACATGCCCACCGTAGATCATGAAACAGCCGTGGACCTCGGGGAACTCCTCTGCCTTGTCGCCCTCCTTCTTGTCGTTGTCTTGGCCTTTGCCACCTTCTGCCGAGGGCCCAACCTTATGGAAGTAGTGCCGAAGAATGACGCATTCCTCAAGGGTGTGCTTGACGGGGCCCTGGTGATAGGGACATGACTCCTTGAGCATCTTGTCGAACAGGTTGGCCCCTCCGGGAGGCTTCCAAGGGTTTCTATGCTCGACAGCAGCGACAAGATCTGCGTCGGCGGCGTCGCGCTTTGCTTGCGACTTCTTCTTGGCCTTCTTCTTCGTGCCGCGCTGGGTGAACACCTCAGGGACGTCTTCCTGCTGGCGTCCCTGAGGCTGCTTGTCCTTCCGGAAGATGGCTTCGACCGCCTCCTGACCAGAGGCGAACTTGGTGGCGATGTCCATCAACTCGCTCGCCTTGGTGGGAGTCTTGCGACCCAGCTTGCTCACCAGGTCGCGGCAAGTGGTGCCGGCGAGGAACGCCCCGATGACATCCGAGTCGGTGATGTTGGGCAGCTCGGTGCGCTGCTTCGAAAATCGCCGGATGTACTCCCGCAGGGATTCCCCTGGCTACTGGCGGCAACTTCGGAGATCCCAAGAGTTTCCAGGGCGCACGTATGTGCCCTGGAAGTTTCCAGCGAAGGCTTTGACCAGGTTGTCCCAGTTGGAGATCTGCGCAAGGGGCAGATGCTCCAGCCAGGCACGGGCGGCGTCGGAGAGGAACAGGGGGAGGTTGCGGATGATGAGGTTGTCATTGTCCGTTCCACCCAGCTGGCAGGCCAGCCAGTAGTCCGCAAGCCACAGTTCTGGCCTCGTTTCCCTCGAGTACTTAGTGATGGTAGTCGGGGCTCAGAACTGGGTCGGGAACGGCGCCTGTCGTATGGCCCGGCTGAAGGCTTGCGGACCTGGTGGTTCGGGCGAGGGGCTCCGATCCTCCCCGCTGTCGTAGCGTCCCCCACGCCTGGGGTTGTAGCCTCGGCATACCTTCTCGTCGAGGCGGGCTCGACGTTCGTGGCGGTGGTGCTCGTTGCCGAGGCGACCCGGGGCTATAGGCGTCACGTCCCGCGTGCGCCCGGTGTGAACCGAGGCTTCCCGCATGAATCGGGAAGTCGCTGCGCGATGCTCCGGGGGGCACCCTTGCCTTTGGAAGGCAGAGCTCTCGGCCCATCGGACCGCAGCATCCTCCAGGAGATTCTTGAGTTCTCCTTGGATACGCCGCCCCTCGGTGGTGGATGGCTCCGGCAACGCTCGGAGCAGTATTGCCGCTGCAGGCAAATTCTAGCCGACCCCGCTGGAGGCCGGGGGTAGCCTTGCCCTAGCATCGTCAGCGATACGGTGCTGGACGTCCCGGGCCTGATGACGCGCTTCTCCAGTGAGCGCTCGGCCTGCCCACTCCTGCTCGATGTTTTGCCGGAGTTGCACAAGTTGTCCTGCTTCCTCGTCGAGCTTGGCCTGCATCTCGCGGATTTGCTCGAGCTTTGTGTCCTGACCCCCCGCAGGGACTAGGACCATAGCTAGCTCCCGCAAGATGTCAACGCGAGGCGCAGGCCCAGAGGGATCGTCATCCTCCGGCATACCAAGGTGGTTGCCTTCGTCGTGACCCCCTAGATCGACGTGGAAACATTCGCGACTTGGGCCACAGCCCTCGTTGTCAAGGCTGTGGCCATCATCGGAGCAATCGGAGAGGCAGTAGTCACATGCGGTCATGAAGTCTCGCATGGCACTGGGATTACCGAGCCCGGAGAAATCCCAACCAGAGTCGGGCTCGTCCTCTTCCTCAGAACCCGGGGGCCCATAGGTCGAGATGACCGTCAGTCGGTCCCAGGTTGACCACATATGGTACCCCGGAAGGTTAGGATATGCCTTTATGAAAGCACTCACCGAAGCGGGGTCGCTTGGTGGATCGAAGCTGAATCTAAAAGGCAAAGGGTGGAAAACGGACGGTACCTCTCGATCGATGGACGGTGACGAAGTCGCGTCGGGGACGGACTGCACCGTTATCTCAGGTACGAGGCTAACGCCCAGCAAGTCCTCCGTGAGAGTGCTGGCGTCATTTGTCCGCTTGGGGTTGGCACGTTGTAGGGAAACGACACTCGCCGTCGTCTCAGGTGCGAGGTCAACGCCCGACATGTCCCCCGCTGGGGTGCCGGCGTCGTTGACTCGCTCGACAGCCGACGAGGTGTCGCCTCCTGCCTGGCCACGGTTGCCCCGCCTCCTCCTCCTGTGGCGAGGAAGGCGACGGGACAAACCCGGATGTTGTTCTTCTGCCACGGGGGGAAGACGTTATCGAGTTCGCCGCCGCTGGGCGAGCTGACGACCATCGTCGTCGCTGTCGCGCTGCGGGGGAAGGAGTACCATGTCGTAGCCGCCGTCGAGGGATATGAACTCGAGACTCCCGAAACGGAGCAGCGTCCCAGGCTGAAGAGGTTGCTGGAGACTACCCATCTAGAGCTCAACGGGAAGTTGTTCGTCAACACGCAGTAGGCCACTACCTGGCGCGCCAACTGTCGGCGTTTCGACCCCGGGGGGGTCCCTGAACCAACGAGTAAAATTGTCGCTGCGTGTCCCAACCCAGATGGGTTGGCGCGAGATGGAACACAAGAGGGAGAAAACCGTGGCTTGTGTTATCCTGCGCCAGGGGGATGCGCTTGCAGTAGGGGTTACAAGCGCTCGCGAGGGAGAGATAAAGAGAGAGAGCATGTTCGTCAGCCCGTCCTCCCGCGCGCCCACCCTCTCGCATGAGGGCCCTGGACCTTCCTTTTATGGATGCAAGGAGAGGGTCCAGGTGTACAATGGGGGTGTAGCTATTATGCTAACGTGTCCGGCAGAGAGGAGCCAGAGCCCTATGTACATGCCAACGTGGCTGTCGGAGAGGTGCTAGAGCCCGGTGTACGCGGTGTCGTGGTCGTCGGAGGAGCGCTTGGGCCCTGTAGAAGCACAGCTATCGGGGCTGCTGGGACCTTGCTGACGTCTCCTTGCTTCCGTAGGGGGCTGAGAACCACCGTCGTCATGGACGCACGCGAGGAGCCATCATTACTTGTTACCGGGGCGAGCCTGGATGGGACGCCAGTCTTGTTCCCCCGTAGCCTGAGCTAGCTAGGGGTAGGGTAATGATGATGGCGCAGTTGGTCCGAGCCCAAGGTCGGGCGAGGCGGAGACTCCTGCTGAGGCCGAGGCCGGGGTCGGGTGAGGACGCGATTCCTTCTGAGGTCGAGGTTGAGGGCGAGCCCTGGGGTCGGGCGAGGCGGAGACCATCTTCCGAGGCCGAGGTTGAGGCCGAGCCCTAGGGTCGGGCGAGGCGGAGACCACCTTCCGAGGCCGAGGCGGGGGCCGAGCCCTGAGGTCGGGCGAGGCGAAGACCTCCTCCTGAAGCCGAGGCCCAAGGTCGGGCGAGGCGGAGCTTCCTGTTGCGCCTGAGGCTGGACTTAGCTGTTGTCAGCCTCACCCTGGCAGGTGGCACAACAGTCGGAGAGGGGCGAGCGGCGCTGTTTTCCTGTCAGGTCGGTCAGTGGGAGGGCGAAGTGACTGCGGTCACTTCGACCTTGCCGACTGAGGCGCGTGTGTCAGGATAAGGTGTCAGGCGATCCTCGCATTGAATACGCCTGCGATACGGTCGGTTGGTGAGGCGATTTGGCCAAGGTTGCTTCACAACGAAGCCTGCCCGAGCTGGGGTTCGGGCGAGACGAGGGTGTGTCCTTTGCTTGAAGAGGCCCTCGGGCGAGGCGAGAATTCGCCTGGGACTACTGTTCCCGTCCGAGGCTGGGCTTGGGCGGGGCGAGATCGCGTCCCTTGAGCAGACGAAGCCTTGACCTGAATCGTGCCCATCAGTCTCTGCAGCTTGTGTTGATGGTGATTACCGGCCGTGTTTAGGAGTGTTGGGGGTACCCCTAATTACGGTACCCGACACTCCATTTTCTCTAAGCACATGGGTTGGATGATCACATATCACGGCTAAGTCCATGTGTGCCTTGTCATTGTCTTTCGTTTTATCCGGGAAGACCATGCATCACTACCGGACACAGCTACTTTGTCGAGTGCCTGAAGCACTTGGCAAAGCCTCAAAAACACTCGGCAAAAGCTTTGCTGAGTGTCACACTCGGCAAAGAAGTATCAGTGAACTGTACAATGGCAATGACTTCTTTTGCCAAGTGCTTTTTGTCGGACACTCGGCAAATACCACCTAGTTCTCAGCAAAGAAAAGTCAGTGTCATGGTGCCAGGTGACAGTGACGAAGACTTTCCCGAGTGCCACCCTGACACTCGGCAAAGGCTCCCTCTTTGACGAGTGTCTCTTGTACCGGCCCTTGGCAAAGAAGCCTTTTATGGGCTAATTTGCCAATTTCTTTGCCGAGTGTATTAGGAGGTACTCGGGAAAGGCTCCGTCTTTGTCGAGTGCCAGCTGGCCTAGCTCTCGGCAACGGGAGGACAAGTGGGCCCCTTAGGCAGTTCCTTTGCCGAGTGTATTAGGTGGCACTCGGCAAAGATGGCTTGTTTGCCGAGTGTCGGCCACAATACTCGGCAAAGAAGCTTTACCGGTTCCTAGGTGTGCCTTCTTTGCCGAGTGCTATGGCCATGACACTCGGCAAAGTGACCAGAATACCCCTTTTTTATTTGTTTTTGCCAAATGCCCGTTCCACGAAAGAATCGGTCTTTCTAATCCATTCATGGGTGATATCATTCCTTTCTACATGGCTCATGTACACTCACAGTCCTCCATCCTCTAACATATTTAACCGAGTATAGTTTAATATAAACATGTAATGCATGTACACTACGTTCCTACCTTCTAATAGGTGAGGATAGGTCCTAATCCCACCTGTGGTTGCGTCGATGGGGTTAGTTTCCATGCTCTACTCCGCTCCAAGATAGAGTTTTGGCAGCACCTCTTCGCTGTTCTTTGGTTACATGTCCTAGAAGGGAGAGTGTATTGTCCGGAGAACAACAGGGAGGTGACACCGAAACTCTGTCTCGGACCGGAGTAGAGCATGGAAACTAACACCATCTACGCAACCGCGGGCTGTACAAAAATATGGATAATTAAAAACAAATAATTTGTAGATATGCAAAGATCTATATATCTACACCGTATCTTTTTCGAATGAGAAACACCTAACTAGGTTACGTGATCTACAACCATGATGTGGAAATAGAGGTTATACCTAGGGTGACGGTGGAGTCAGGCTAGCGGTGTTGTGGCGGGTCGGTGCGGTGACGACGTGAGACACGGTGCAGGAAGACCCGCAATGGCTAGGAAGACAAGTACCTTCTCTACAAAAAAGGAAGACAAGTCTATCAACACAAAATTTTGACATCACCTCTCTTGCACCGTGAAGTTTCTAAAGCCTACAAGAAAACTAACAACACGATGACTGACATGCACATATATACATCAATGCTACGATAGTCGATAACCACATATACATCAATCTATGCACTAGAAAAGACAATATAATCACTAACCCAATATTACTTGAATTGATGCAAATCTAGGACTCAACTAGTCTTTAAGTCATCCACAAGTTCAGTTTCTAGTAAGAAAGTGAAACTTGTGTTCTAAAGTTTATACACAGCATCATAAACCATCATTTATGGTTTATACATAGCATTAATTTTTGGTCTAATCCTCATACACATCTTAGCATCAAAACTTGTGGTCTAATCCTCATACAACTCTTATCATCAAAACCACTAATAGCTCGTGGCCGGGGCTTCTCACTTTAGCATAAAAACCTCTAAAATCTCATCTAATGTTGGATTATGAACTGCAGTGGTAAAAAATGGAGCTCCTCACCTTGGAAGTGTCTGGAGCATGGAACGACGGTGGCGGCGGTGGCCGTAGGTGGCACGATAGCTGGAGGTGGAGCAGTGGAGAGGTGGCGGTGGCGACGACGACAGTGGAGAGGTGGCGCGGCGGCGGAGGTGGTGGCGGCGGTGAGAGGTGAGAGATAGAGTGAGAGAAGGAAAGGAGAGGAAGAAAACTCGCACAGTTAGGGATATGTACAACGGCTTTGATATATGACGCTCAACAAAGTTTTTTTTAATTTAAAAATATACTTTGCCGAGTGTCCTAGATCTGATACTCGGCAAAGAATACTTTGCCAAGTGTCCAATGACCAGTACTCGGCAAAGATTGTTTTATTTTTTTTAAATTCTTTGTCGAGTGTCCCCCGGTAGACACTCGACAAAGCATTTTTTGCCAAGTGTCTTCCTTTGACACTCGACAAAGTATGTTTTTTATTTCTTTTTTCCACCAAACTTTTTATGGTGTGTTTCTCAATACGTAGACCTACATGTTCAATTTTGACATAATTATCAAAGTGTTTGCTATAACTATCAGATTTAGTTCGTTTCATTGATTTTCTTCGGATAATTTAGATTTGAACTGGAAGTCACTCGAAAAATGGAAAACGGTGAATGCATAAATGATATTCATGTTATTTAGCATAATTTATGGCCTATTTCATGAACAGAACGAAATTTTCGAGCACCATGCTCACGAAACATGACCTTGAGGTGATAAAAGGTAAAAAGAACAAAAGAACAGATGTTTTTGAAAAGAAGATAGGGAAAAAAGGAAGAATACAAACACTGCTAACAAAAAGAAAGGTAGTGCTACCTGTTCAAATACTTGTTTTTCAATATAATTTTTATTTCTGGTAAAAAATTATGATTTATATGTATGATATGTAGGAGGAGTTCAACAAGATGCAATAGACAATATAAAAGATGCAGAGATTCAAGAGTTCACAATGAGACAGGTAACATTTTCTCTTTAATATATTACTGATTTAAACTTGTATTTGTCCTAAACAATTCATGTGTTTATGTGCAGAGCTCTTTTGATGCAATCATTGGATCTAATATAGAGCTACCATGCTTTCGAAACAACATGTGTGGTGATTTTTCAACAGGGACTGCTGCTTCGATGCATCAAGGATATACAAGTATAGGTCCTAATATTGCGCTACCATGCTTCCCAAGCAACATGGCTGATGCTAATATTGCTCCTTCTACACAAGGAGGATATACTAGTCTTCTACTTGGAGTTCATCAAGATGCCTCAGTATCTCGAAGATTACATTTTGATGAATCTCTAGATCAATAAGTGTTTTACTAGTGGTGGTGCTTTGCATATTTTATTTATGGGACCAGGATTGTAAATTTCTATTGGTACTATTTTAGTAATAAACAATCATGTGTTACTGCCCTGTACGTTTGATCCATGATTCAAAATAAACAATCAGGTGTAGCAGCGGAGAAAATGCGGAAACGGTGATGGCCTGATCCTAATTTCACGCAGCAAACGTAATCTGGCTCTGCCTCAAGGAACGGCCGGCTAGGCTCGATTAGCCATGTCATCAGCGGCTTGATTAACCGGCATCATTAGTTGTTGATTTTGGACGCGTGTCGTGCATCGAAACGGTGCCGCAGATTGACGTCGTGCGTCAGCGGTGCATAGAATTTTATTCCTAATTTAATCACCGCTGGTTGTGGAATAAACCGACGAGAATTAATTTAGCCGACGGGGATCTTGAGGATTCCTATTGTGTTTGTTCTTCTTTTTTTCAAACACAACCGTCACCCAGCTAAGAATTTTAAAACTAAACTACTACTAGCGTTTCAAGAAACACATACGTACTTAAAACTTTTTCTAGAAAACTACCACATTCTAATATTAACCCAACGATATAGATGGATATTACATGGAACGACAAATAATGACGTATATGTAGAGCTGCCTCATGAGTCTTCCTACTCATGCTTGATGGTTGCTTTAGGCGGATCCCACCACGTTTGCAGCTCATAATAATCCTGCTTGCTCTTCAAACATATCTCGGAAAACGAGATAGGGATGCCATTGCAGGGCGGGCGGGCGGCCCTCGGCACGGAGAAACTGACGAGAGTTGCGACGTAAAAAACGGCCGCTGCTATTCGCATGCATGTCGCCGTGGCGGGCCAGGACCAGTGGACCACGACAGGATGTATAACCCGGCCGGGGGTGTCTGTCCATTCACGCAAGGATGGCAAGCGCGCTCGGCAGGGACATGGCAAGGATGGCAGGTAGCGGCGGCATGGAATCAGTCAGGCGGGCCTACACCTTCATGTACATGACGGCTTGCCTCTCCGCCTGTTTCTTGCTCGTAACCATGGTCGGCTCCAATCATTGGCGGTCTCCGTTCCCTCCCCCGGGCCGCACCGCCCCCAGAAGCCACCCACACCCTCCTCCCTCGTCCCCTCCCTCCTGCCTGACCAGTGATCAGCGTCAGCCAGCGGGCGAGCGAGCCTGAACCCGACCAATAATACGGTGCAGTACCGTGTGGGCGTGCTTGTGACATCATGTACGTGGACGGGCTGGGCACAGGGAAAGGCCGGGTCCGGGTCCGGGTCGGGGTCGGGGTCCCTCCCCGACCTCCAGCTCCGCGACGCCGACGTGGCGACCGCGACTAACCACCGCCACGAATGAAGAAATTACTCACTGCACTCCATCCTCCCGCAGCGAAGGCCGCGCGCGAGATCTGATGTTGCTGCTGCTGGTGGCCACAAATATCCAAAAGCCGCAGGGTCCACACAAGCGTCCGGCTGATACCGTCCCTGCCGCGAGGGACACGTGCATGGGGACGCTCGCTTCGCTCGGCTCTCTCGCTCCTGGCCGCGCGCGTGTTCGGTGCCGGGCTGCCAGCCGGTGCATGGCAGACGGAGACCGCGCGCGCGGCACCGGACGACGGGGACGGGACGGTGCAACAGCGCAGCACGGGGAGACGACGCGCGGCACCGGACGACGGTGGCCCCGGGCGCGCGAGCGGCCAAAGGCCCATCCATCTGTCTTGGCCCTGGCCGCGCGCTGGGTGAGACGACGGCGCCGGCCGTGTCCGTGCGTGTGCGACCGTGTGCGGGTGGAACGGATCTCGTGAGTCGTGGCCTTGTCCTGTGCTCCTGTCCCTTGGCGAGCCGCAAAAGATCTTGCTTCGGCTGCATACATTTATGGACAGGAGAAGCTTCTCGCCGGCCGGCGATAGGGACCCGCCGAGATATATCGATGGATATGGCGGCGCCCCCGGTCCACAGGAAATCAGTAGTAATAACAGAGAATCACAACTGGCGTCCTGCGTCGCGTTCGCGGGCACGCATATCGATCATCAGGTTTATCCCCTGCAGACCAGCTGACAGACGCGAGCGACGCGAGGCTCAAACTTCTCGACAAATCAAAGGATAGGTTTTGGTAGCGGCGTAGGCGCGCGCAACTGCACACCTTGCTTGCATGCATGCACGTCTCGTTTCGCTCACGGACACGGTCATGGCAAATGTATATGCGCGTTTCATTGTTGTGTGTGACCGTCGTCGCCGGACGTGTACGTCGTCCAACTGATGTCATATACTTGCATCACCGCTCTCTCCCTCGTTTCACTCGTTTGTGAATCGTGATTCACGCTAGCTAGCTACAGTATACCTCTCAATGACATCGACAGAAGTGCAGAATCGACGCATGTCTCACATGCATGCATGCTTGCTACTGTGCTGTGCTCCTCTCTCCACGCATGCATATGTACAGCTTGTTTTTGTTAAAGTTTTGCAGTGCTCAGTGGTAAAGAGAGTAGAGGAAGAGAGATAAATGACAAAACTGTTGTTTATTGCAGAGAGAGTAGTGCTTATATACATATGTATATAGGATTCCCAAGGAGTGTGACCCTTGGATAATAACTGTCACAATGGATGGGTGGATGGACTTGATCACAGTACAATATTTTGTAACACTCCCACTTAATCAACCCAAATCCATTTGATCATCTGCAAGCCGTCTTCCAATATATCATCTCCTCAAAAACCCTGTGGGAAAAATAAGGAGTACACAATGTCTTTTGGATAATGAGAATAATCTCACTCGAACTCCAAAAGAAAATATGCTTGTAATCATCATGCATAAAAACTCCTGTGGGGAAAAATTCAATGATGAAGCATATAGCTTAGTTGATATTAGCTCATTAAAAACTTTGGATGAGAAAACTTCAGCAAGGCAAAACTCATACAAAGAAAATAGTGTAATATGATGGTTCAAAACATGTTCAATTTCACGGAGAATTACTCCCCTTGATCCTTGCAAGCACATAAGTCTTCTCATACCAATCCCCTCAACACATTTCTGAAACGTGAAGTATGGTAGAGATTTTGTGAATAGATCAGCAAGATTATCACAAGACTTTGTATGCAAGATGTTTATATCTCCATTTTCCGGAAGTTCATGGCGATAATACAATTTAGGAGCAATATGTTTATTAATATTGCTCCTGATATAACATGTTTCCATCTGAACAACACAAGCTAAATTATCCTTATGGATAACGGTAGGTGATTCAATTGAACCATGTTGCGCCATTGTTCTCCCATGGATCTCTAGTCCAAAGAACAATAGCATGTCTATAGTCGTCATCTCAAAAACCCACTGTGGGGAAAATAAATGATGAGACATATAACTCAGTCCAATATTTCTCCAAGATAATCTTGTCAGAAAATATGAGAAATCAACATATGAGTCGAGTCTTCTTAAAAACCCAATGGAAAAATAAGGAGAGTAGTCATACTCTATTGTTGATCCATTTGAACTCTAGGGAGATAAACTTATAACCTAGTTCAAATACAACAATAGCTATATCATAATGTATCATCCTCGAAAACCTCAACGGGAAAAATAGATAATATGACATAGGTTTGTATTGATGTTGCCTCGTTAAAAACTTCGAATGAGAAACCCAAATAGGGGAAAAACTCATGCAAAGAAAAGAGTACATCATGATATGAAAACAAGTTCTTCCGATCAAGAGGAAACTCCCCCTGATCTTACTAATCACCAAGTCATCCCATACATGCTCTCAAACACATTTAAAATGTGGAGTAAGGTAGATACTTAGTTCGTAACTTGTTTTCATCTAAACAACACAAAGTAATATTATCTTCATAGATAATAAGGCCAGTGATAGAAAATCATGACCACCACATATTCTCAGTATGTAGTATATCATTCTGTACAATCCCACGAAGTGTGCTATAGAATGATTAGTGTAAGTGACCAATAATCCCTGTTGATTGACATTTATCAAACAGTAGGTCCAACTTACCAGAAGTATGTCATTGATCTTGTACCTAGGGATCTTCTATAGATATCCAAGATCAGTATATCCAACTGTAACTAGATCATGAGTACTCATAGAGAACATAACTCGATCTCATGTGCTATTAGCTAGCAAATCATTGCAAAGCAATATCCAGTCGAATGGTCTTGCAATATACAATAGCACATGTCATTATCCGAAAGAATCAAATAACTATATGATTCCATTATATTGAATTTCTTCAATATATGTTGGATATAGACAACTTTGCATCCAAGATACTCAAGATAGTTTAATTTGAATTGAAAATCTCTTACAATTCCTATCCTCTATCTCGAACTTCGTCGATAAGTAATGTATGTTTAAAATACGCTGCACATATTTATATTGAACATACTATTCTTCGTGTATCCCTTCAGAAGGAATGATTCACTAGGTCGAATGTACCATATTTGACCTGGATGCTCTAAGTCACAAAGACTTTCCAAGCATTGCAAATTTGTGATTGGTTATTATTTATTCGGAATCCTTCAAGACTCCATAAATACCATAATTCAGTGACCATATATGCATATGTTGTCACTACATCTATCAACTGCACAGATAGATGATTTACTGCCCATAATATTGTATCAGAATTTTACTATTCATAGTAGAGGAGAATTTATAGCATTAAAATAATGCTTGGGTTTGCGTATAAAACTCATTTGCTACTAGCCATGATTTCTCACCACCTCATTGTTTTCAAGTCCATGAAAACAAACTTGTATCCACAGTAAGATACCTTTAAGTGGAAATAATTCAACACTTCTTTCCGGTGAGTAAGGCAATCTCTGCAACATTGTATCACTCAACAAGATCAAGTTTGAGCATACTCATGCTCTGCTATGGCCATAGTCTTTTGGATCACTTGAAGCGCATATACAATTGCTGAGATGTATGTGTCGACACTTGTAGCTTTCAAATAACACAATTCTCCAGTTGACATCAAGTCATTTTCTTATGCACCCTTATGATTCGTCGTGAAATCCCAAAACGAAAATCAAGGGTTTCCGATAACCTACCCTCATCAGTGCGCACTGAGCTAGGTTGTGAATGTCTTCCATTCACAGGATAATCCATATCCTCTAGGTGTCTACCAACACTAGGTTGGTTACCAACGAATAGTTGGTCTGCATTTACTATCTCAGAAGGTCTAGCCTTCAGTAGCTTGCAAGCATCTTAATCCCAAGTTGTGACCATACTTCTTCCCCTCTTATTTACAACTACGTTGCAATATGGAGTTAAGTGGTTTTCCATGTAACCACTCTTTCTGGCACTTCCACATAGGATTAATTTGAGTGACACCTCATAGTAAATGCACATGGCAGTCAATTTGCAACTTCTTGCAAATCATTCGAACCTAAAGGTTCAGTTTTATTACGTGATCCTGAGCCTGAATGCTTACTGCATTCATTATAATTTCCTAGCATTCTTTTTGGTACTTGAAATCTCCCCCTAATGCCTGGAAAAGTTCATGATTCAAGCTAGCGTATGGGCCGTAAATAGATTCTCATGAAGAGATTCTAAAACTTAATGATCAATGGAGAATGAATTCTCACATAGATCTCCAACTTTCTGTGTGCTCATACATGTACGCTGCGGTGGTGAGATTGGGAACATATACCCAATGTACGCATGGGAAATCTTTCATGGATTCCCACGTACTAAAATCATAGGGAAACATGTATATGTAGTACATGCAGTTAATCACAAGTCAGGAGTGTGCATAAACTTCCTGACACCAACCATAACTAGTTGGTAGTGACAATTCATTACTGATGGTCATTAACAATCTAAAATTTTTGAATCTAACACAGACTCATCATATCTAATATGGATATCATTTTGAATACCAAGACAAACAATCATCATTGTAAGCACATTTGGTAAATTCATTAGTGTTGAGGCTAATGTGCTCAAGCTTGAGACATTATTACTTAATGGTCACGTGTTGTCCGAAGGACACACTTCAGGTCATCATATAGATGCACCAAAGAACCATATAAAGCCTTCAATGTCCATACCATATATGTAATGGACCACACTCGTTCTTTTGAAACAATTCAAAGAACTTAACCAATTCAGATCAGATTTTAAGATCAGAGGAACTTAAAATCTCATTCCCGATGATACTCATCAAGTATTCATCTTATGGTAAAAACATGACCAATAGAATTATCCATAACTTTTCATTTCATCCCAATAATGGAATTACCAATTCAGTCTTACCTAGCATGGTAAATATCATCACATGAAAAGTTATAACAAATGCAACACATTGTATGGGAGGATGTATGTAGAATACAATCCATAAGAAATGTTTCTGAGAAACCCATGCAATATCCATCACTATCACCTTTTGTTTGCCCATGATAGAAATTATATGGTGTTGGGGCGAAGGCAAAGACGCCACCCTTCGCTCGAGGCCTTCGCTGCAGTCGCTGGTCTGACAGAGACAAAACGGGCAAGGACACCCTTCGCTCGATTCGGCACTAGACGAAGGCCTGCGACGGCGTCATCCCACAGTGCGGCCTCGTCCAGCTCAGAGGCCCACGTGTGATCCGGCCCATTGTAACGGGCCCTACGTGGCCGCCGCGTGTTACGGGCCTAATGTGTAAAGGCATCCCTGTAATTACAGTCTGTAACCCTGCTTTATGGGAATATTCTGGGGATAACCTAGGTAGCTGAGGGCACATGCGTCCTTAGCACAAGGCGCTGGGCGCTCAGGTACCTATAAATACCCTGTTAATGTCACTGTTCACCCTTGTTGGCCCCTCTTCCGAGTGAGAGCAAGTTCCAACATTTGGCGCCCACCGTTCGTGCTACGAGAAAACCACCCGCGATGGCACCCAAGAGAGCTAACCCGAAGGCTGACGAGGCTGCGAAGGCAGCATTGCTTGCCGCAAGAAAGGGCAAGGCCCTCGCCCTCACCCAATCCACCCACCAAGAGGCCACTGAAGACAACGTTCCCCGCACCTGCGAAGACGACACTCTCCGCACCTGCGGCCCTGAAGGACAATCGCAGCCACCCCCAGGCTTCGCCCCACTGGAGGGCGCGGACCTCACCGAGGATGGTGAAGTCCTCGGCGTCTCAGCGGAAGAACAGCTACAGCTGCGCGCCCTGCGCCTCAAGAACCGCAATCTCCAGAGGCAGAAAGAGATACTGGAGGCCAAGCGCCAGCGTGTGTCCGCACTAGCCAAAGTGCGGCAAATGATACGCGACGAAGAGCAGAAGGCCCAAGACCTCGAGCGGGAGATCGCACTGATGCAGCGCGAAGGCCACCTTGGCCTGCAGCAAGGGCCACCCCTCCAGCGGCGCGCACAACTGGAAGACACGCGCGAAGGCCACATCGGCCTGCAGCATGGGCCACCCCTGCAACACCGCGCACAACCGGAAGACCCGTGTTTCCCCCAGCGCGACCACACCTTCCAGCATGCCGCGCCATTCCAAGGGGTCAACTATCTCGACGAGCGAAGTCCCCTGGCGCCACACCTGCAAGTGACGCCTTGGCCAACTAACTTCCGAGCAGGGACCTATCCCAAGTACAACGGCAGCACCGACCCGGCACAATACATAATGAGTTATCAGGTCGCCGTTGCATCTTCCGGAGGGGACGATGCCACAATGGCGAAGTCTTTCATCATCGCCCTAGAGGGCCCAGCTCTCACCTGGTTCACCAGATTGCCTCCGCTGTCCATTGATTCCTGGAGAAGCCTCAGGGACAAGTTCCTGCTCAACTTCCAAGGGTACCGCCCAGACACCGACGCATTAGCCGAACTCTCGCTCTGCAAGCAGCTGGAAAAGAAGACTCTGCGGGAGTATTACCGCAAATTTTTAACACTCAAGTCACAGCTGCCCTCAGTCGATGATCAGATCACTATCCACTACGCTATCAGTGGCCTTCGCGCCGGCGTCCTTTACAGCCACTGCATCAGAGATCCGCCCAAGAACCTCCAGGAATTATATCAGCTGTTTGAAAAGTACGCCAAATCCGAAGAGCTCCACCAGCGCAAGGTTGAGTCCCAAAGGAAGCCAAAAGATGCCCCACAGTCCAGCCGCACGTGGACGAGGACTCCGCAGCCGGACTCCGGTCGAGACGGCCGCAATCAACAACAAGTGCACAATATTGCCAACCAGCACCCCGCTGCTGACGCCCCTCGTCGCCAGGAGTATCCCCCCCAGGGCCGCGGAAATGGAACTCGCGGTAGGGGTCGGGGGCGGGCGCAGCCGCCGCGCCGATTCTACTGCCTCTTCCATGGCGAAGACTGCGCCCACCAAACCAAAGACTGCCCAGAAACGAAGGCCACCAGAGACAGGATGGCACGGGCGCAGCCTGCCGACAACCCCAGAGTTGTCGCACATACTTACCAGCAACCCCCTCCACCATATATCCACGCCCCCGCCCCGCATCCACCGCACCACGCTTACCAACACCATCCGGAAGTACAAATCGTACCTCCCCCACCCCCACCACCACACCAACAACATCAAAACATCCCCCATGCTCCAAAGCAGGAAGACTTCGCCGATCAGCCATATCGCGGAGTCATTCACATGATAACTGGGGGGTCCAGCACTGACTTCGACACAAAGCGGCAGAAGCGGGACCACTACCGCAGCATCAACCACGTCGCCGTCACCGGCCCAGTCGTGCAGACAAAGTGGTCCCACATACCGTTAACCTTCGACGCACGAGATGTCGACCTACGCAGCGCCCCCACTGCGACGCCATGGTTATCAATTGCAGCGTGCCAGGCTGGGACCTGCACAAAGTCCTAGTTGACAATGGCAGTCAGGCGGACATCATCTTCCTCCACGCCTTCGATCGCATGGGCATAAGCCACAGCCTGCTCAAGCCTTCGGACAACCCGTTGTATGGCTTCGGCGGCAAGGGCACCTTTCCTGTCGGTAAAATAGAGCTGCCTCTCTCCTTCGGTGTAGCACCCAATGCCCGAAGTGAGCAAGTAACCTTTGATATCGTGGATATGGTATATCCATACAATGCCATCATGGGCCGGGGCTCCATCAATAAGTTCGAAGCAGCCATTCACGGACTATACCTATGTATGAAGATACCAGGTCCGTTAGGCGTCATAACGGTCTACGGCAATCAACAGACTGCGCGCAACATAGAGCGGGACTTCGTGCCCGGTCAGAGAAACGTGCACTGCCTCACGGCACAGCGCAAGGTCCCCGCGCCCGCCAGCCCAACCAATAAGCAGCACGACAAGGCACAGCTGCAGAGCAACGACGGGACCAAGACTGTCCCCCTCGATCAGGCCACGCCCAAGCAGACAGTCACTATCAGCGAAGACCTCACTTCGCATGAAGAGGAGAAACTCCTCTGCTGCCTAACCAAGAATAAGGATGTCTTCGCCTGGTCTGCCCTCGATCTGGTCGGAGTCAGCCGATCCATAATTGAGCACAGCTTGGGAATTGACCCTTCGGTGCGACCAAAAAAGCAGAGGCTTCGCAAAATGTCCGGCGAGAAGACAGAGGCCGCCAAGGCGGAGGTGCACCGCCTCCTGGAAGCCAAATTCATCGAGCCCATGGCTTATCCTACGTGGCTCTCCAATGTTGTAATGGTACAGAAAAAAGCGGGAAGTGGCGAATGTGCATCGACTTCACCAGTCTCAACAAGGCCTGCCCAAAGGACAATTTCCCGTTGCCGCGGATCGACAAAATAGTCGATAGCGCGGCCGGATGCGAGGTCATGTCTCTCCTCGACTGCTTCTCCAGTTACCACCAGATATACATGAAAGAGGAAGACAAGGCTAGCACCAGCTTTATAACACCCTTCGGCACATATTGCTTCATCAGAATGCCGGAGGGACTCAAGAACGCCGGGTCCACCTTCTCCAGGCTTACCAAAACAGTGCTCGAAGGGCAAGTTGGCAGAAATATATTCACATATATATGTGGACGACATTGTCGTCGCCAGCAGGAGCAAGGAGGACCATCTCACCGACCTCGCCGAGACATTCGCGAACATGCGAGACGCACGACTCAGGCAAAATATTGGGCTACTTGGTATCACACCGCGGCATCGAGGCCAACCCAACCAAGATTCAGGCCATCATAAGCATGACACCTCCGAAGTCCGCCAGAGACGTCCAGCGCCTGACAGGCAGATTGGCCGCTCTCAACAGATTTATCTCCAGGTCCGCCGAGCGAAGTCTCCCCGTCCTCAAAACACTCCGTGGTGCAAAAGACTTCGCCTGGGGACCAGAGCAGGCGGCGGCCTTCGCCTCATTAAAACAGTACCTGACAGAGTTGGCCGTCCTCACAAGCCCCGACTCCTCGCTCCCCCTGTTGCTCTACGTCGCGGCTTCGCCGCATGCGGTCAGCGCGGCACTAGTGCAGGAGCAGACAGTTGAGGGCGTGGTCAGGCAGTGCCCTGTTTACTATGTCTCCGAAGTGCTGACACCGTCCAAGTGCAACATGACAGAGCTGGAGAAGATTGCCTACGCAGTCGTCATGTCTTCGCGCAAATTGCGCCATTACTTCGAAGCATTCAAGGTCCGAGTCACCTCAGACAGGGGACTCGGCGAATTGTTCAGAAACCCGGAGGCATCGGTGAGGATTGCCAAGTGGGCGGCCGAACTCTCCGGCTACCACATCAGCTTCGTGCTCAGGACAGCCATCAAATCACAAGTCCTGGCAGACTTCATCGTCGACTGGACTGGGCCAACAACACAGCCAGACCAGTCCGCAGAGAAAGTTTGGACGATCCATTGCGACGGCACATGGTGCCATGCGGGGGCGGGCGCCGCTGCAGTCATCACCTCACCAGTCGGGGTCAAGCACAGATATGCCGCACGCCTCAGCTTCGCTCTGGAATCCGACAGATGCACAAATAATATAGCAGAATACGAAGCAGTCATCCTCGGCCTCCGCAAGCTAAGGGCCCTCGGAGTCACCACCTGCATCATCAAAACAGACTCCAAGGTAGTTGCCGGTCAAGTCGAGAAAGACTATGCAGCAAAGGACCCCGCGCTTATGCAATACCTCGCGGCCATCCGAAGCCTCGAGAGACAATTCAAGGGATTCACCTTGCAGCATGTGGATCGGGCCAAGAACGAAGAAGCCGACGCATTGGCCAAGGCCGCCGCCAGGGGCGAGTCCTTGCCCTCCGACGTGTTCTTTCATGTCATCGGCACGCCAGCCGTCCGGAGCCCCGAAGGGCTCCAAATAACTAATGACAGCGAGGGCCACCGCATAGTCAACCTTATCATGACCGAAGACTGGCAGGCACCAATAACCCTGTTCCTACAGGGGTACTATCATCCAACCGACATCAGTGAGGCCAAGCGCCTCAGACATCGAAGCCGAGACTTCGCACTGATTGAAGGCCAACTCTACAAGAAAGGGGTCAGTCAGCCAATGCTTAAGTGCGTCACCGAAACCGAAGGCATCCAGATCCTACGAGAAGTCCACAGTGGCACGTGCGGCTCGCACGCAGGGCCAAGGGCCCTAGCTGCTAAGGTGATCCGCCAAGGCTTTTACTGGCCCGCAATGATATGCGCCGCAAATCGGGTCACAAGGTCCTGCGAAGCCTGCCAGAAGTTTTCTCCTCAGTCAAGCAGCCCCTCGCAGTATACAAAGCTGATCGCCCACACATGGCCTCTCCAGCGCTGGGGCCTGGACATTGTCGGGCCCCTGCCCACCGATCAGGGGAACCTTAAGTTCGCCTTCGTCGCTGTCGAGTACTTCACCAAATGGATCGAGGCAAGGGCTGTTTCCACAATAACGTCAAAAACTGCCCAGAAATTCCTTTGGCAAAACATCGTTTGCCGCTTCGGAGTACCGTCTGAACTAACAGTTGACAACGGCAAGCAGTTTGACAGCCAAGACTTCAAGGATTTTTGCTTCTCCATTGGCACCAAGCTTGTCTTCGCCTCAGTCTATCATCCGCAGTCCAACGGAGTTGTGGAACGCGCCAATGGGAAAATCTTCACAGCTGTCAAAAAGATGCTCCTCGATGAAAAAAAGGGCAGATGGACCGATTTGTTACCCGAGGCAGTCTGGGCACTGAACACGACTGAGTGCAGGGCGACCGGGTTTACTCCTTTCCGCCTTCTATACGGATCGGAGGCCATGACCCCACAAGAAATAAAATATGGGTCCCCGCGAACAGTTCCGTCAGCTGTCCCCGACGTGGACGAGCCAACTTCAAAGGATCTCATTGACGGAGACCGAGTCTTCGCCCTGCAGGCCCTAAACAAATACCAAGCCCAGACAAAAGCATGGCGCGACCACGCAGTCATCCCGAGGGAATTCAGCGAAGGGGACCTCGTACTCGTCCGAACAACTCGGACAGAGTCCAGAGGCAAGCTGGAGCCCAAGTGGGAGGGCCCCTTTATAGTCAAGACGAAAGCTTCCCCCAGCGCTTACAGGCTCACAACGCCAAACGACGAAGACCTGGAGCACTCCTGGAACATCGACAACCTCCGCAAATTTTTTGTTTGACTCATCAGGGCTGATTTTGCCCTTGTAATTCGCAAAAACAATCTTATACCGGCCCGCTCTCTTTTCCTCCCGGGGGGTGAGGTTTTTAACGAGGCGGAGCCATGTAATATATGTGTGAAAAATCCCCCGCAAAAACATGCGTCGAAAAAAAACCGCGACGACGGTCTTCGACATTCGACCAATACGAGGTCACCGCGAGGCTAAGCGCTAGCCACCCTCGCGTGCGACAAATCCGCGCAGAAGTCGCCTAAGGGTGCAGCCGGACTAGCACAACAAGTGCGAAAAACCAAAGTCTACCGCGAAGACTATCCGCGCAGAAGTCGCCTAAGGGTGCAGCCGGAATAGCACAACAAGTGCGAAAAAACCGAAGTCTACCGCGAAGACTATCCGCGCAGAAGTCGCCTAAGGGTGCAGCCGGACTAGCACAACAAGTGCGAAAAAACCGAAGTCTACCGCGAAGACTATCCGCACAGAAGTCGCCTAAGGGTGCAGCCGGACTAGCACAACAAGTGCAAAGAAACCGAAGTCTACCGCGTAGACTATCCGTGCAGAAGACGCCTAAGGGTGCAGCCGGACTAGCACAACAAAATCAAAAACGACAACACCAAACTGTCCGCGCCAAGACCGACTATACGCGCACCAGCACAGCATAACAAAACACACCAGACCAAGTACACAACGCCTTCGCAGGCATAGACAAGCAAGGGCACACAACCTCATCATACAAGCCTTTACACATATACAAACGAGGGTACCACACTCTACATCGGCTCAACCTTAGGAATAATTCCCATCTCCCTATAATTAAATAACATTATCCTAAGCTCCTCACCCGCAAAAAGACTTCGCAGTTCCCCTTCACCTGTACTCACGGCGGCCGGCAAAGACAACAGTTCCTGCCAGCCAGCCCTACTCACACGAAGCCGACCTCCCTCCGCCCCACTAACTCTACGCTTCGCAACCGCCCTTCGCCGCCGGCGCCCGGTGCCAGGACCAGACACATCTTCTGTGTCCGCGGCGTGCGGTGAAGCCTCCGCCGCAGCCACATCCAAGGCCGCAAAGTAATCCAAGTCCTCCTCCGACGACTCCTCAGTCCACTCAACCGAGCTCCCAGAGTCAGCAAAATCAGAAAACTCAGATGCAGACCCATCACATTCATTACCACCATCCACGGTCGAAGCCGCCAAAAATTTAGTAGTGGCGGTTGCGTGCGTAGGCCCAAAATCTTGAACCTGCGCAGCAACCAAAATTCAGCAACATATCCAAAATTCCCTAACTATCTGTTGGGGCGAAGGCAAAGACGCCACCCTTCGCTCGAGGCCTTCGCTGCAGCCGCTGGTCTGACAGAGACAAAGCGGGCAGGGACACCCTTCGCAGGACTCGGCACTTTGACGAAGGCCTGCGGCGACGTCCTCCCACGGCGCGTCCTCGTTCAGTCCCAAGGCCCACGTGTGATCTGGCCCATTGTAATGGGCCCCGCGTGGCCGCCTCTGTATTACGGGCCTAACTTGTAAAGGAATACTTGTAATTACAGTTTGTAACCCTGCTTTATGGGAATATTCTGGGGATAAAATAGGTGTCTGAGGGCACATGCGTCCTTAACACAAGACGCTGGGCACTCAGATACCTATAAATACCCCCGCACAGTGCCCGTGAGAGGCTAGATTAACAGAGCTATTGCCCCCGAGCACGTAACCCTGTTGTCACCACCTTTCACCCTTGTTGGCCTCCTTGCTGCTGAGAGCAAGTTCCAACACTATCTACACCCACTACGCCACCTGCAAAGACCCTGCCGTTGCGGGAGCCTCCGCCGTTGCCTCCGCTGTCGCCTCCGCCGCCACCGTCGCAGGATCTTCAGCACTCGGCGCAGCGGCTGCGGGGGCATCAGGCGCGCCTTCGGCGGTCTCTGGGGGCAGGTCTCCGCCGGCCGCAGCGGATGTGGAGGTATCCGGTGCGCCTTCTGTGGTCTCCGGGGGCGGCTCCAGGGCGGCCCCGGACACGGCCTCCGCCGGGGTCGGCTCAGGTCAGGCAGCGCGCTGTTCAACGCCCCGAAGTCATCCACCCTCTCGCCACGCGCCGCCTAAGTCACAGCACGCAAATTCAGCAAAAACCACATATAGCCCACATCCAGCAAACTCCAAACAAACACCAAACGTTACCTGAGCCCTCGCCGTCTCGGCCTGCTCCCTAACCACCTCGCGACCATGCGGACCCCACATCTGGTCGTAGATGGCTCCGGCGGATTCCTTCACTATGGGCTCCTCAACCTTGTAGATATCTTGCTCAAAATCTTCGTCAGCTTGGTCGAAGACCTCGAAGTGCCGGCACCCTTCGCGAGAGAGCGCGTTCATCGCCCCCTCGCAGGTGACCAGGGAGGCATACGACATAAACCCCTCCACGATAGTGGGGAGTGCCTGCAACTCCTCCTGCACCCACTCCAGGCAGCAAAGTCCGGGCTCTCGCTCCGGCACTTCGAAGTCACCGGTCCGCGCGCCCAGCTCATGGTACGAATCCATAAGCTGTTTGCGCGTCCGCTCGGCCTCCGCGCGCGTCGCGGCCTCGGCCCTCTCCACGCGGCTCTCCAGGGCGATGAGCCGCTCCTGCAGCTGCTCGGCGCGCTCCCTGGCAAGATTGCCCTCCGCCCGTGCCAGATTAGCCTCCGCCTGCGCAGCCTGCGCCTTGACGAGGGCCTCGTTGGTCTCCCTCCTCTCCCCCGCCAATTGGCGCCGGAGGTCAGCCTTCTCTCCCTCTAGCGCGTCCACCTTGTCCGCCAGCGTGCGGCACTTGCTGTCGGCGGCCGATTTTTCACGGACGGCGTCAGCATGTTGTGTCCGAAGTCTCTCGACTTCGGCAGACACAGCTGCCGTGAGGGCCCCCGACGCTGTGCGGTTGGCGAAGTCAGCCACCTGCAGAACACACGTAAGACCGCGGCCCCAGCAAAGCCGACCAAAAAAAACGATGTCTAGCTCAGCGGACCTGACTTAGCGCCTCTGTCACCTCCTTCAGCCGGCGGGACGCAGCGCCCGCCTCATCCCTGACAGCCTCGAGTGCCGACATCTCGCCTCCGGCGCTAAGAGCCCCGCCCTTCGCCTTCGGCACTACGGCAGCTGCCGCGGTCGCCGCGGCAGGCGCAACTATAGCAAGTTGGCCTTCGTCCGACCCTGCGACGCATCAACGAATTAAAAAAAACCGAGCCAACGGCTTACCACCAAGATAGTCGTCCACACTAATATCGGTGGCGAAGTCGGCGACGCGCTTGCCGGACGACGGCAACACTCGGGCCGCCTTTCGCGACCTCCGCCACTCTGCTGGACGGCGGCACAACCTTCGTCGATTTGGAGCCTCCGGCGCCTGCCGCTGCCTCCGGCGCCTTGCTAGATGCAGGGACGCCCGACTTCGCCGCCAGCGGCGGCTTGCCTCCGCCGGGGGCCGCAGCCTTCGCAGCCCCCCGCTGCCTCTTTGGCCTGGCTTCATGAAGCCTGACAACCGCCTGGCGCTTTTGTGCAGCTCCCTTGCGATCCTTGTCCATCACTGCTGACACAACAGCAGCAATATTCCGCCCGTAAGGAAAAACTCTCCATTCACGAACCATGCGAGATGTAAAAAAGTCTTCGCCGACCGCGCGGGGGATAGGAACATTCCTAGGCCAACAACCCCCGGTAACCCTCAGCATCCGAGCCGAAGACTCCCAGAGCTCGGGCGAAGACATCCTTCCCCCCGGGGCCACGCATGTCCTCATCAACTCTCTAGCAAAACCATCGGAAACCCCAAGTCCTCCCATAGCAGTACCTAATTTCCTCTTTTTAGAGGATGGGGCGGCCGCCGGCGCAGGGTCGTCTCTAGTCTCCACCACCGGCTTCTTCCCACGGCGGTCCACATCGTCTTGACCAGGATAGCCGTCATACGACAATTGATTCAATTCAAAAACCCTGTTCAAACGGTCATTCGACCCACGGATATCCCAGCTGCGCTGGCCCTCTGTCCTCGGCACGTAACGACCAACGAGCCGCACCGCCCCATCCTCCGCCTCACGCACAAAGGCGGCCGGATCGCGGCTTTGTAGATTCAGCGCGAAGGCGGGACTTCGCACCACCCTCCCACCATGGAAAGGCATCTAGCGAGGGCACACTTCGCCCAACGCCCAGCCATGCGCCAAGGGCCATACCCCGTACGCCACAAATTCTTCAACCAAATCGCGCCCACTGCTCAGGCCGGCGGCGCACCGAAGGGCCCCTTCGTCCGCATCCTCCTCCGCCACTTCAAAGCGCGGGTACGCTGAGTAAAAATGAGAACACATCTCGGACACGGGGAGTCCCTCATGGTCTTCGACGGTACCCTCAGCAACATAAAACCAAAACTCATTCCAGTTGCCCCACTTGTTGCGGGCGCAAGGAACCAACTCGACTACCTGCATCGTGGTCTTGCCGGTCTTCGGCGTAAACGTGCAGGACCCAAACTGAGCAACTTCAACTCCAATCATCCTCTTCTGCCAGTGCAAACAATAATACTTCGCAAAGACTTCGACCGATGGCTGTCCGCCGTACGAAGTCGTCGCCCAGACATACTTCGACAGAGCCACCACGGCATTCGGTATCAGCTGATGTATCTGAACGTTAAACTTGCGCAGGACTTCGCCAACAAATCGGTGCGCAGGCAGGCGGAGACCGGCGGCGAAGAACGCCTCGAACACAACCAACTCGCCCTCCGGCTCGGGGACTTCCTCCGTCCCCGGGACACGAGCAACTCCGCCACCGAAGTAACCCAACCACTGCATATCTTGCACGCGGACCGACGACATCCGCGACACGCCAAAATCAATAGAATCGCTGGCGCGCAACTCCTCCGCCATCAAACTACTCAGCGTCTCCTTAGACGAGGCGTCGGCCGGCGGCGAGGCGGCGGCCGGCGGTGAGGGGCCGGCCGGCGGCGTAGCGGCAGCGGAAGAAGAGGAGGTCGGCATCGCTACGTACCGTCAGCGGCGGCGGGCGGTCTGCTTCACTCGAGCCAGATCTCCGACGAACAAGAGCACGGCGGGCAGACGAGCAGCAAGACGGTGAAAAAGGCGGCTAGGGTTTTCACGGAGCGCGGAAAGTGAAGTTCAAAAAGCGCCGACCCCCGCCTCCTTTTATAGACAGGGCGCGGCTCTTCGGGAAACCCGCAATCCAACAGGGCGCGGCGCTTCGGGAAACCCGCAATCCAACAGTACGCTGTCAATCAACGGTCATGTCAAAAACCCCCGCGGAACCACTTCGAGTGAGGGCAGCGTCTCCGCCATCTAGCGACGTCTTCGGCACCAGGTGACTTTGTTGAACTGGTCCCTCGGAGGGCAAATGTTGGGGCGAAGGCAAAGACGCCACCCTTCGCTCGAGGCCTTCGCTGCAGTCGCTGGTCTGACAGAGACAAAACGGGCAGGGACACCCTTCGCTCGATTCGGCACCAGACGAAGGCCTGCGACGACGTCATCCCAGAGTGCGGCCTCGTCCAGCTCAGAGGCCCACGTGTGATCCGGCCCATTGTAACGGGCCCTGCGTGGCCGCCGCGTGTTACGGGCCTAATGTGTAAAGGCATCCCTGTAATTACAGTCTGTAACCCTGCTTTATGGGAATATTCTGGGATAACCTAGGTAGTTGAGGGCACATGCGTCCTTAGCACAAGGCGCTGGGCGCTCAGGTACCTATAAATACCCCCGCACAGTGCCCGTGAGAGTCCAGATTAACAGAGCTATTGCCATCTAGCGCGTAACCCTGTTAACATCACTGTTCACCCTTGTTGGCCCCTCTTCCGAGTGAGAGCAAGTTCCAACTTATGGATATCTCTATAATTTGGTAAAATAAAATTAGGATATATCAACACATCCTTGATACATCCATTACCAAAAAGGGACATGATAATAACATATCATGATATCGCTCGAAGCGATGGTTAAAATATTATTTCCTCTTTCTAAAGGAATATGAGAATATTTTGTTTCCCCATATATAGAGTTTGTGGTTCAATTCTCCACATTGCATGTTTCTTCCTCAATTGGAAGAATCCTTGTACAATCGATGAGTTTGTTCAACTCAAATCACATGAGTGATCAACTCCCATCGATGAGTTTGTTTAACTCAAATTCATATGAGTTTGTTCAACTCAAATCACATGAGTTTGAACATATTACAATATCTATAAATATGATATCAATAATAATGGGATTATATCAAATCTCATGTATCATGTGAATAATACTCAAAAGCAAATCATCTAACCAAAATGGTTTTCTCTTGGTAAAATAAGTGTTGTTGCGTGATTTAGTTTAAATCACGATTTACACAACCAACCACTGTTATTATGTCAGATGAAAGTTTGAAGTACACTTCATATCTTAGCTTTCATGAGTGGTTTGCATTTATTGAGAGTTAATATACTAGATTTGATGCCTGGGCATACAACACTATCTCACGTATAGCGTAATGACAAACGAGTTTGTCATACTCATTGCCCTTTTCTTTCAAATATACTTGTATATTTGCTTCTTGTTATATTAGAATTAATCAGCCGAGTTCATAGATTGATGATAGTGTCAATCCAACGAACAACATGTTATTCTCAACATTATTCTAAACACTATGAACCTCACAAGAGAGGCACCACAAAAACATTGGCATTAATAATGAGCATTCAAAGTAAGTTCATCATGATGATCATTATGTGTTTGGAATAAATGGAGAATAACGCTGATCGTATTCAACAATTCAACTTCAAGAAAAATATGTGAATACAAAGTTTTAGTCTACAACATAATATAGACACTTACTCATAAGTCCACATGTCTTATGATATTCTTTGCTATTCATTTTGCGCTTGCACATCAAGCCGCAAAAGCACATAAGTTCTTTTCATAAGAACCATCAGAGAATGAGAGCATTACGCTTCCTCCAAAGTGAAGAAGTGAATCCCCATATTATGGAAAAATGATCTTGTTATCCAATGAACATTGAGGATAATTAAGCTCATTAGGCGAGTTCATCAAACTCTATTAAATAATTATCCTTGAAATAACATAACCATTTTCGTGTGATGTTGCAACATTGCAGCAAAATATATTATATCTTCATATGTTGGAGAGTTCCAGGTATCACGTATAGTGTACCAAAAGATTTTTGAAAATTGGTGGACACAACATAGATAATCTCCATGCATTGAAACAATGGAGTAGATCTCTCAGTAGTGGGAAAATTTTTGCTGCCTAAAAGCATGGTCTCAGGACTGATATATTCAAGGAACATACACAGTCAATGCTTAGGACTCCACAACCCTGTGCTTGACCAAAATTTCAAAAACAAATAAAATGGTAATCACCATGAAGGTGAATAACCAACGTCACATCTCCTACATATCTACTTAGGAAAACACATAGGTAATCATCGTGATCATATGATGTATACCTCTTACTGATAGGCAAATAACATTTTGCTGTCTAAAAGCTTGGACTAAGGGCAAATAAATTCCAAGAATTTATTGCAGTCAAAGCCTAGATCATGATCGCAGCGTTCATTCGGCTCCACGACCCGCGACGCCTGTATGGTCCGTAATCTTTTTGGGTTAGCACATATAGGTAATCATATCGAAAGATGTAAACCTCATAGTGACAGGCATTTCAAATGCGACCTAACAGCACAGTCTCTGGGCTACTAGACTCGATAAAGAATTTAGCGCAACCAGTGCTTAGGGCTCCATCACCCTATGTTATTCCCAAAAAAATACAACCATATTTTGTATGAAGACCATTTAAATTTCGACTTATTAATGTGCTATATTTTCCATGCAAACATAAAAGAATGCAAAAACAAAAGCAAGTCAAAAATATGTGAATTATAAATGTAAATAAAAATATAATTCACTAACAAATCTGCATTTTTCATAATAAAAACAGACAACTATCACAATTATATATCACATCAGCAGTCTAAATATTCAAATTTAGATACTAAATACTGATTAAGATAGTCATTATATATATTATGTACAATATATGTAGCAATCCAGAGTCTAAATAACGAATTTAGACGTCTAACATAAGTTAGAACTGAAAATAGATATAAATCATAGTATTATACTTAAATTCCAGTATTAAAAATGGTAAAATATGTCATTTTGGGCCCTTGGAAGTAGCCCAAGCGGGCCACGCAGCGACCTGGTGGCCTGCACGCCGGCCCAGCCTGGCTGGCCGGCTCAGGCGGCCCACCAGGAGGCCACGAAGCCCATTATAAATAGGGGTGGTTAGGGTCCGCCCTATCCACCATGAAGCCGCCACCACCAGGGTGCAGTGGCCGCCGCCACCAGCCTTGCGCACGTGGGGGCTGTGGGGGCCGCGCCCCCAGGGAGCAGGCGCTGCTCCTGGGCCACCCGCCGCCGGCCTACACAGGGAGCCGCACCCCTAGGGAGGCGCGCCAGGGCCGCCATTCGCTAGGGCGGTGAAAGGGAAATAGGGTCAAACCTTTTCCTAAATGATTTTGGTGGTTGAATTGTCCAACACAAATAATTGGACTAACTAGTTTACTCTAGATTACATATTCTACAGGTGCCAAAGGTTCAACACAAACCAATAAAAAGTTAAAGTTAGGGTTCAAAAAGAAAGGAGCAAAACCAACCGAAGGCTGCCCTGGTCTGGCACACCGGACTGTCCGGTGCACCAGGGAGATCAACTCTGAGCTGCTCAACTTCGGGTTTTTGGAAAGCCACTCCGCTATAATTCACCGGACTGTCCGGTGTGCCATGCGGAGCAACGGCTACTGCGCCAACGGTCGTCTACAAAAGTGAAAAGTGAACGTGAATAGTGCGCTGACAGCGCGCGCAGAGTCAGAGCAGCGCCAGAAGGCGCACTGGACAGTGAATAGTGACTGTCTGGTGCGGCACCGGACTGTGTGGTGTCCGAATCTGTCAGAGCTCCAACGGTCAAAACTGTCAGAACCCTAACGGTTGGGTGACGTGGCTGGCGCACCGGACTGTCGGGTCCATCGACAGACAGCCTCCCCAACGGCCATTTTGGTGGTTGGGGCTATAAATACCCCCAACCACCACCACTTCAAGGAATCCAAGATTTCAGCCATTGCATTCAATACAAGATCTCTAGACTTCACTCCAAGACACAAAACAAAAGATCAAATCCTCTCCAAGTCCCAAACTCATTCCAAAGACTTAGTGGCTTGTGAGAGAGACATTTGTGTTCATTTGAGTTCTTGTCGCTTGGATCGCTTTTCTTCTTCCTCCATTCTTGTTCTCAAGCAACTTGTAATCAAGCAAGAGACACCAAGTTGTGGTGGTCCTTGTAAGGGGTCTAAGTGACCCATTGATTAAGGAGAAAAGCTCACTCGGTCTAGGTGACGGTTTGAGAGAGGGAAAGGGTTGAAAGAGACCCGGTCTTTGTGACCACCTCAACGGGGAGTAGGTTTGCAAGAACCGAACCTCGGTAAAACAAATCACCGTGTCATCCGCTTTATTTGCTTGTGATTTGTTTTCGCCCTCTCTTTCGGACTCAACCTTATTTCTAACGCTAACCCTGGCTTGTAGTTGTGCTTAAAGTTTATAAATTTCAGTTTTGCCTATTCACCTCCCTCTAGGCGACTTTCAGGCGGTTGACCGCGCCACCAGGGAGAAAGTCGCCGCGCCACCAGGGCACCACCTGTCGTGGACCGTGACAGCTGTCGAGGGGCCAGGCCGGTCGCGCCGTGGCCGACCACCGCCGGGCGTCGAGGGGCCGCTCGAACCAGCCACGCCTGGCCATCCTCACCGGGACTCGGCCGAGCCGAGCAGTGCTCCCCCGCGCCCGCGCCAATGCCGGGCGCCGCGCCGTGGAGCGCCCGTGGCCGTTTCGGCGTTCGCGCTCGTGGACGGCCGCGGGCCGGACACGCCCGCGCACACGCAGGAGCGTGCTGTCGTGGCCGATCATCGCCGGACAACTTTATCGGAGTCACAAGGTTCTTCACCCAAACTACGAACGCGAAGAGTAATGGTAGTTTCCATACCTTCCTGTTGTTCTAGAGGCAAAGGCCTCCAATTTCCTTCAACAGCGAGTGCTCCTATCCCTTCTTCCCTCCAACAGAAAAATTCTTTCTGTTCTCTCGAGACATTGCTGATAACATGTTAAAGTTTTGCAGTGCTCAGTGGTAAAGAGAGTAGAGAAAATGAGACAAATGACAGAACTGTTGTTTATTGCAGAGAGAGTAGTCCTTATATACATATGTACATAGGGTTCCCAAGGGGTGTGACCCCTGGATAATAACTGTCACAATGGATGGGTGGATGGGCTTGATCATAGTACAATATTTTGTAACAGTTTTCACGCTTTCATCTCTTTTCTCTCTTCCAACTGGTTCCTTTAATTTGGCCATGTACACGCACTGCGCCACTTGGTACACTCCAAGCAAGGAAAATGTTGTGTACCTTTTATCGGGGTTCGTTGTGCTTAGAATTAGGGCTTGTTTAGAACCACTGGAGCTAATAGCTAGCTAGCTAATAAATTGTTAACAGGTAGTTAGTCGTGTTTTTTGTTCAGTTTCGCCCTTTCAGTGCTATAAAACAGAAGGACAAAATTGAGCAAAAAACACGACTAAGGGTAAAAGTGAGGACACCAACAAAACCGAGGGCACCAGCTTAAAAAGCCCTAAACTAATTGTCAGCTACAGATTAGCTAACAATTAGCTATGATAATAGTTGAGGATGTTTGGAACCTAACTGTTGAGCACCAAATTGAGCGGGCGGATGGTCCGGTCTCGGGGCCGGACGGTCCGCGGTCCGGACGGTGCGCACTGGTGGTCCGGACGGTCCGCGCGCGGAGAGCCAATTAGGATTCCAAGTTTCTTGCTATGGTTGTTAGCTAAATTCACGAAATTAGCCCGGGAGATTGGTAGTTCTAGTTTAGTTCTTGTTTAGCTTCTCAATCCCCAAATTCTCCGCTTCTCTTCGGCTCTACGTCGATTAGAGGTGTCTAGGTCAGCCTAAAAGTTGCCTAGAGGGGGATGAATAGGCGTAATCTTTAATTTACAACTTTAAACACACACTACAAGCCGGGGTTAGCGTTAGAACTAAAAACAAGTCCGGGAGAGAGGGGGAAAACAAATCAAATGAGAATCAAGCAAATGAACACGGTGATTTGTTTTACCGAGGTTCGGTTCCAAAGAACCTAGTCCCCGTTGAGGAGGTCACAAAGACCGGGTCTATTCCAACCCTTTCCCTCTCTCAAATGGTCACCTAGACCGAGTGAGCCTTTCCCTTAATCAAACGGGTCACTAAGACCCCGCAAGGACCACCACACTCTTAGATGTCTCTTGCTTTGATTACAAGTCACTTGAGAACAATAGTGAGAAAGAAGAAAGGCAATCCAAGAAGCAAGAGCTCAAAAGAAGACGAAATCACTCTCTCACAAGTCACTAAGTATTTGAGATGAATTTGGGACTTGGAGAGGCTTTGATCTTTTGAATTGTGTCTAGGAGTGAATGCTAGACTCTTGTATTGAATGTGAACTTCAGAAATCTTGGATGCTTGGAGTTGTGGTGGTTGGGGGTATTTATAGCCCTCAACCACCAAAGTATCCGTTGGGGAGGCTGCTGTCGATGGGCGCACCGGACAGTCTGGTGCGCCACCGGATAGTCACTTTAGGCTGTCCGATGCGCCCCCACGTCACCCAACCGTTAAGGTCTGGAGCCCGGTCGACCGTTGGGGGCTTTGTTCTCTTGCGACACTGGACAGTTCGGTGCCACACCGGATAGTCCGGTGCCCTCTGACTTCGTGGCTCTGACTTCTGCCGCTGCGCTGTTCACGTCGTCACGTACTTTTGCAGTCGACCGTTGCGTGCAGATAGCCGTTGCCTGCTGGCTCACCGGGCAGTCTGGTGAATTATTGCGGAGCGCGCCTGCGAGAACCCGAGAGTGGCTGCTTGGATCCTGTACGGTCCTGGTGCACCGGACACTGTCCGGTGGCACACCGGACAGTCTGGTGCGCCAGACCACAACACACTTGGTTCCTTTTGCTCCTTTTGAATTGGGTCCCTAACTTGAATATTTATTGGTTTGTGTTGAGCCTTTATGCACCTGTAATACATGAACACTTGGCAAACTAGTTAGTCCATGTGTTTGTGTTGACGATCAACCACCAAAATTAATAGTAGGAAAAAAAGGTTAACCCTATTTCCCTTTCAATCTCCCCCTTTTTGGTGATTGATGCCAACACAAACCAAAGCAAATATATAAAGTGCAGAAATGAACTACTTTGCATATGGTAAGGGCATAGGTTACTTGGAATTAAACCAATTGATAATCTCACTAGATATGAATGGATTGCTTTTCTTTTATTTAACATTTTGGACCACATTTGCACCACTTGTTTTGTTTTTGCAAATCCTTTTTGAAAATCTTTTCACAATCTTTTGCAAATAGTCAAAGGTATATGAATGAGATTGCAAGAAGCATTTTTAAGATTTTGAAATTTCTCCCCTTGTTTCAAATGATTTTCCTTTGACTAAATAAAACTCCCCCTGAATGAAATTCTCCTCTTAGCTTTCAAGAGGGTTTTGAAATAGATACTAATTTTGAAAAATGATCTTGAAAGATACCAATTGAAGAGATTTCCATTATTTAGATACCAATTGAAATTTTGCTTTCTCAAGACAAGTGAAGCATGAATACCAATTGAGAAATTGCCAAATATCAATTGATGCTTTATTTCGAAATTTTTGAAATTATGGTGGTGCAGTCCTTTTGTTTTGGGCTTAATATTCTCTCCCCCTGTGGCATTAATCGCCAAAAACGGAGATGTTGGGAGCACTTTTTACTTTCTCCCCTTTGGTACAAGTAAATAAGAGTGAAGGATTATACCAACTAAGAGTATGCGGAGTAACGATGAAGTGTAAATGATACCGTCAGAGTGGAGTGGAAGCCTTGTTTTCGCCGAATACTCCATTTCCCTTTCAATCTACGACTTAGTAGAAATACACTTGAAAACATATTAGTCATAGCCTTGGTACAAGAGTAATTAAGAAATATGCATTTATACCAAATGAAAGAGACATGATCAAAGGTATATAAATGAGCTATGTGTGCAAAGTTTCAATCAAAATTCCGAGAATCAAGAATATTTAGCTCATTCCTAAGTTTGCTAAAGGTTTTCTCATCTATTGGCTTGGTAAAGATATCGGCTAATTGATTCTTGGTGTTTACATAAGCTATTTCGATATCCCCCTTTGTTGGTGATCTCTCAGAAAGTGATACTGAATGTCTATGTGCTTAGTGCGGCTGTGTTCAACGGGATTGTCCGCCATGCGGATTGCACTGTCATTATCACATAGGAGAGGGACTTTGCTCAATTTGTAGCCATAGTCCCTAAGGGTTTGCCTCATCCAAAGTAATTGCGCACAACAATGACCTACGGCAATATACTCGACTTCGGCGGTGGAAAGAGCTAATGAGTTTTGTTTCTTTGAAGCCCAAGACACCAGGGATCTCCTCAGAAACTGACAAGTCCATGATGTGCTCTTTCTATCAAATTTACACCCTGCCCAATCAGCATCGAAATATCCTATTAAATCAAAGGTGGATCCCTTGGGGTACCAAAGCTGATGAGTACATCACTTCTGTACATACAATGAATGGACCGATAACACGATCGCGTGCACGACAGCTAATTCTCCAGATACGTTCTACCCTAGTCAATTATGTTTCAGAGCTTACGTTTGGGGCCATGGATGTTTTGATGATTAGGAACCTTGGAGAGGACCAGCAAGGACTTGGGAAAGGCCTAGGTGTTGAGGAGGAGAAGCAAGAGCGCCCACAACAGGAAGGAGATCAAGTCCGACTCGACTGCGACTCCATCTTGGGTTCCAGGACCAGTCTGCACTAAAATGGACGCCCAAGATGCATCCGGACTCCGATTGCGACGGACTTGATATGATTGGAAAGATAAAGAGATTATCTAACCAACCCAACTCGTTTCACCCTAAAATTCATGCGGAGTCAACGGGAATCGTCGAAACAATTCAGCGTTTAGATTCTGTTTTGGTGCTGCGACACCGTCTGTTGGGCCATTGGGCCGTGTATCGTGTCGGAGCCCATTAGGGGCGAGGCCAGGGGTCACGCACGCCCTAATACTCTATTTATTCAGCAGCCGCCGCCACATTAGGTTTTGGTTTTGCTTAGATCAATTCTGTCATCGAACAGTATCGCCATCATCGGTTTGTGAGACCCCATCCCGTAATCAATACAATTTTGGTTGCGTTTCTTTCCTATTCTTGCTTGTGTTCTTGATTGCGCTTGCAGGGATAAGCCTTCGTGGCGACGTCATTCGTGTGTCATGGGTGATAACCAATGGAGCCGTGGTGTAGTGATTACGAGGAACCGTTCGCTCGGAGCCTTGGATCATCAACGTCGAGATCTCCACTCAATCAAGTTATCGTATCTCACGGAAGATCGGGCCGCGTCTACTATCAATTGGTATCAGATTTCCAGGTTGCCCGTGAGGTATAATCCTATCTTTAGATTAGTTTTGTTTCGTCCCATAGTCCATAAAAAACCAAAAAATATAATTACGATCAGTTTATTCCGACCTAAAACCATCGCCTTAGCCTTTGCACAATTCAGTTTTAGAGTCCGCAATTCTGAGTTCGTGTTCTAGGTTAAGTTTGGTTGCTGTTTTATATTTGTTTTGGTTCAGTTTGATTCTGTCCATCCGCTTCCATCCTACAAAACCGACCCTATCTACAAAACAGATCCTATCTCTAAAACCGACCCTATCCACAAAACAGACCCTATCTCTAAAACAGACCCTATCCAGAAAACAGATCCTATCTCTAAAACCGACCATATCCACAAAACAAATCCTATCTCTAAAACCGACCCTATCCACAAAATAGATCCTATCTCTACATCCGACCCTATCCACAAAATAGATCCTATCTCTAAAACTGACCCTATCTACAAAACCAAACTCCCACCCTTCCAACACCTCGCCAGAAACCCTGATTCGAAGTCCAAACTTAAAACAGCCGTAACTTTCACCTCGGAACTCGAACCGGGCACATTTTTTTCAAATCTCACAGAATTAAATTTCGCATCCGATTCTTTCCGGCTTTGCCGGATTCGTGGTTTTTTAAATTCCAAAATTAGGCTTGGAAATAGGACTTCTCATTTTCCAAACATTTATTCCGATTTTAGGGCAAACTTGTAGAAATTTCAGAGGACGCGTCATTGCACAAAAAAATCTGAAACTTGGTGTGTTTTCTTCTTATGTGCTGCTGCAAAAGAGAAAAATATAAAAAAAATATTTGAAAAAAAATCACAAAAAAGAGAGAAAAAAAGAAAAGAGTAGCACATAAACAGAAACGCCAGTGTTCTGTGCACCTCTGTGATTATTTTGCCCCAAGCATGTTTTCTTGCTGCACCTAGATACTTGTACCTCCTTTCTTGTGGCTTGGTCCAACTGTTCTATTACATTTTCTAGGCCAGCAACTAGGACGAGTACTTGGAACACTTATTCAGCATTGCTATCTGTTACTGACTTGTGTGCCACATATATATATATATATTTAGTCAGCCTTCTCAGAGCCCCAACTTTCTCTCGAGCAGAACAGTTACTCCTTTTCAATCACACCCACGCTCGTTGGACAGTCACACCGGTCACCGTTTGCCACCTGCAGTGCTGGTAAGAACCTTGTAAGAGCGGGGTAAGACGCTTCATAATTTGTATTCCACCACCTTCACCACCACCCTGAGAGATAGTTGTAGGGTTCACATTATTTGTTGCCTTTTTGTCTCTGTTTTGTGCTAACAATGACAGGACCAAAGAATCAAATGGACAAGGACAAGGGGCCTAAGCTTAACGACGATGAGTGTGTCTCTCAGCTGGAATTGAAGGAGATGATGCGCGCGATGACTGAAGCTTTTAAAAAATACCAGGACTCTGCGGTGACATCCTATGAGCAGCTTGATCGACGAGTTGCTGAACTTGTTACATGCATGGACGTACTGGAGGCTCGTCCCCCACCACCAACTCCAGCCCTAGCTCACTCTCATGTGGATGATGACGATGATGTTTATGGGAGGTAATGGTAGACGTTGTCATCATAATCCTGAACCAGACCATGATCCATTTGCTAAGATTAAGTTCTCTATTCCACCGTTGATGGGTTCTTATGATGCTGAAGCTTACTTAGACTAGGAGATGACGGTAGAACAAAAATTTAATTTCCATCTTGTTCCTGAGCATCATAGGGTTAGACAAGCCACTAGTGAATTTAGAGATTTTGCTATCATTTGGTGGAATGAACTTGTTAACACACGTGCTACACCACAAACATGGAATGCGTTAAAAGAGGAGATGCGAGCTTGCTTTGTTCCCCCTTCTTATAGACGTGATCTTCAAAAAAAATTGCAACGCTTAGATCAGGGAGACATGTCGGTACAAGAATACTACCAAGAGCTTTAGAAAGGTATGCTACGATGTGGGGTAGTTGAGGATCCGGAGGATCAAATGGTTAGGTTTTATGGGTTATTGAGGCGGGAGATTCAGGATATTGTTTATTATAAAGAATATCATTCTATACAACGCTTGTTCCATCTTTCTATGTTGGTAGAAAAGAATTGCAGGGTCGTCAACAGCGGTGGAGCAGCACTTTCGCGCCACGCCAGCCACCGGCGCCAGCCAAGGCGTCATCCTCTTCGGGCTTATGGACGTCCACATCATCCTCCACCAGTGGCACACGCAGCACCGCACCTTCGGCATCACAGGGACACGACAACAACAAGTCTTTGGTGCCTTCGGGTGTTGCAGCAAAACCTGCTACGACCACCTCTTCCACAGGCCGCTCCTCCGACATCAAGTGCCACCGCTGCCAGGGACTTGGCCATATTCAGCGAGATTGCCCCAGCAAACGGGCATACATTGCTACTGATGATGGTGGGTATGTTAGTGCTTCTGATGTTGAAGATGAAGATACTTTGGAGCTAACATTGCAGAGACTTATGATGGTGATGAAGAGGTTTTTGGTACAACGGCGACCGTGACCTATAAGGGCTTGATTGTGCAACAAGCTTTGAGTGCCATGGCTAGTGACGACAACAACAGACAACGCCACAACCTCTTCAACATGTTCCTCATCGTCAAGGACTGTCGTGTACATACCATCATTGACGGTGGTAGCTGCAACAACTTGGTGAACGTTGAGGTGGTCAAGAAGCTTGGCTTGACCACACGAGAGCATCCCCACCTTATCACATTCAATGGTTTAACAATAACGGTAAGTTCAAGGTAACAAAAACAGCAAGGGTGCATTTTTCTATTGGCTCTTACCATGACTTTGCTGATTTTGATGTGGTGAGTATGGATGCTTGCTCTCTTTTACTGGGACGTCCTTGGGGGTTTGATACTGATGCTATTCACCATGCTAGATCTAATAAATATACTTTCATGCATAAGGGAAAGAAAATTGTGTTGCTTCCTATGACTCCCACTGAAATTGTCCACTTTGAACATGAGAAAAAGAATAATGCTAAGCAAAAAGGCGTTTTGAACTCTGAAAATCAGCAACCTATTAAGTTAAAAACTCCTACTTTGCTAGCCACTAAATCTGATCTTGATGAGTCACATGCCTCTGTTGGACTTTGCTATGCCTTAGTGTGCAAAAATGCTTTCTATTCCATTGATGATACGTCTATTGCTTTGCCACAGGCTATTGCTAACCTTTTGCAAGAGTATATGGATGTGTTTCCCTCTGAGATACCCCCTGGATTACCACCTGAGTTGCCTCCATATTTTCGGGTTAGTCCCACCTTTAATATTTAAAATTTGAAGCCATATATGGGTGACGAAGATGAGATCGAGTCGAGGATGACTCCAATTCAAGAGGAGGAGGATGATGAGGACATCACTTCTATACATACAATGAATGGACCGATAACACGATCACGTGCATGATAGCTAATTCTCCAGGTACGTTCTACCCTAGTCAATTGTGTTTCAGAGCTTACGCTTGGGGCCATGAATGTTTTGATGATTAGGAACCTTGGAGAGGACCAGCAAGGACTTGGGAAAGGCCTAGGTGTTGAGGAGGAGCAGCAAGGGCGCCCACAACAGGAAGGAGATCAAGTCCGACTCGGCTGCGACTCCATCTCGGGTTCTAGGACCAGTCTACACTAAAATGGACACCCAAGATGCATCCAGACTCTGATTGCGACGAACTTGATATGGTTGGAAAGATAAAGAGATTATATAACCAACCCAGCTGGTTCCACCCTAAAATTCATCCGGAGTCAACGGGAATCGTCAAAACAATTCAGCGTTCAGATTCTGTTTTGGTGTTGCGACACCGTTTGTTAGCCGTTGGGTCGTGTATCGCGTCGGAGCCCATTAGGGGCGAGTCTAGGGGTCATGCACGCCCTAATACTCTTTTTATTCAGCAGCCGCCGCCACATTAGGTTTTGGGTTTTGCTTAGATCAATTATGTCATCGAACAGTATCGCCGTCATCGGTTTGTGAGACCCCATCCCGTAATCAATAGAATTTTGGTTGTGTTTCTTTCATATTCTTGCTTGTGTTCTTGATTGTGCTTGCAGGGATAAGCCTTTGTGGCGAGGACATTCGTGTGTCATGGGTGATAACCAACGGAGCCGTGGTGTAGTGATTGCGAGGAACCGTTCGCTCGGAGCCTTGGATCATCAACGTCGAGATCTCCACTCAATCAAGTTATCGTATCTCACGGAAGATCGGAGTCTTGGAGTTGCTTGATTTGAAATCCAAGAAAATACTTCAACTCCCCCATCATAAACATCTTGAATTTTTGAATCATGATCCTACTAAACTCTTCACAAGTTGATTTGTTAGTAGACCCAAATATAATATCATCAACATAAATTTGGCATACATACAAATCTGTTGCAACAGTTTTAAAAAAGAGTGTAGGATTGGCTTTTCCGACTTTGAAGCCATTAGTGATAAGAAAATCTCTTAGGCATTCATACCATGCTCTTGGGGCTTGCTTGAGCCCATAAAGCGCCTTTGAGAGTTTATACACATGGTTAGGGTACTCTTCACGTCCATTGAGGAAGGCACTCTTCACGTCCATTTGATAGAGCTTAAAGCTATGGTAAGTAGCATAGGCAAGTAATATACGAATTGACTCAAGCCTAGCTACAGGTGCATAAGTTTCATCAAAATTCAAACCTTCGACTTGTGAATACCCTTTGGCCACAAGTCGGGCTTTGTTTCTTGTCACCACAACATGCTCGTCTTGCTTGTTGCGGAATACCCATTTGGTACCTACAACATTTTGGTTAGGACGTGGAACTAAATGCCATACCTCATTTCTCGTGAAGTTGTTGAGTTCTTGAAAGGGAAATGTGCCCTTGGGCCAATTCTATAAGTGTTTTGGTGATTAGATGCCCAACACATATTGATTTAGTTCTTATGTGCTAAATGAGTGAGAAGTGCAAATCAAAGAAAAATGTATGTATCCGGCCTTAGCAAACTGTTTTTGAGTACTAACATATGCATCGAGGTACCAAGAAACATTGCCGAGAAGAAATGATTTGAGTTGGAGAAGAGTTGGCTAAGTCAGCCAAACCAGCGCAGTCTGTGGTGCACCGGACTGTCCGGTGCCCCAGGCTGGCCTGGCGACGAACTGACCGCTCTCGGGAAAAGGAGAAAGCGCCGCGGCTAAAAATCACCGGACTGTTCGGTGGTGCACCGGACTGCCCGGTGAGTCAGAGCCGCCCAAGCCAACGGTCGCCAGCGCAATCAGCGGGCGACGCGTGGCCTGCGCCAACAGTCGGTTGGGCACACCGGACTGTCCGGTGTGCACCGGACAGTGTCTAGTGCGCCAACGGGACCGCCGACCCAACGATCGGATGCGCCAGATAAGGAAGGAGATTGAGCACTGAACTGGTACAGGACCTGTCCGGTGGTGCACCGGACTGTCCGGTGCGCCACTCGGTAGAAGGCAAGAATTGCCTTCCAAGTTGATCTCCAACGGCTCCTAGCTGCCTTGGGGCTATATAAGGGACCTCTAGGCACATGGAGCAGTACACGAAGCTTGCAAGAAACATTCTAAGACGCCTAGACTCTGCAATCATGCAATCGGATCATTGTTCTTGAGATTTGAGCAACGTTTGAGTTGTAAACTCCCTGCGCCGTGTTTGTGTGGTCACTTCTTCACTTGTGTGCGTGTGTTTGCTGTGATTTGAGTCTTGTGTGCATTGCTTTCCCTCCCTTACTCTTGTGCTTCTTTGAGATCTATTGTAAGGGCGAGAGGCTCCAATTTGTGGAGATTCCTCACAAACGGGAGAAGAACACCAAACAAAAAGACCGTGGTATTCAAGTTGATCATTGGATCACTTGAAAGGGGTTGAGTGCAACCTTTGTCCATTGGGATGCCACAACGTGGAAGTAGGCAAGTGCTATACTTGGCCGAACCATGGGATGAAACACCGTGTCTCTTGTGCTGCTTTTCTCTGTGATTGTTTTGTTCGCAAGAGCTCGCTCCGTAGCAATTTGATTAACCTGCACTAACACTTTTATAATCAAGCTTGTGGCTATTTAGTGTTTGATTTCACAGGATCACCTATTCAACCCCCCTCTAGGTGCTCTCAATTGGTATCAGAGCCGTTCTCTTCATCTAAGGGACTAACCGCCCAAAGAGATGGATCCTAAGGGTAAGGGGATGGTGGTCAATGACAAGAAGGAGTCCATCTTCAACGAGCCAAGAGACGACAAGCCCACTGACTCAGGCTCGAGTCACAAGAAGAAGGACGGGAAGAAGAAGAGGCGCATCAAGAAGATCATCTACTACGACAGCGACGCCTCCTCTTCTTCACCAAGGGATGACAATGACAATGACTCCTTGTTGAAAAAGAAAACGGTCAATCAGAATTACTCTTTTGACTATTCTCGCATTCCTTACAACTCAAATGCGCATTTACTATCAATTCCCCTTGGAAAACCTCCACATTTTGATGGATAGGACTACTCTTTTTGGAGTCATAAAATGCATAGTCATTTATTCTCCCTCCATCCTAGCATTTGGGAAATTGTTGAGAATGGGATGCATTTTGATAGTACTGATAATCCTGTGCTTATAAACGAACAAATTCATAAAAATGCCCAAGCCACTACTGTTTTGCTAGCATCTCTCTGCAGGGATGAATACAATAAGGTGAGCGGCTTGGACAACGCTAAGCAAATTTGGGACACTATCAAGATATCACATGAGGGTAACGACGCCACCATGATCACCAAGATGGAACTGGTGGAAGGCGAGCTAGGTAGGTTCGCGATGATCAGGGGAGAGGAGCCAACACAGACTTACAACAGACTCAAAATCCTGGTCAACAAAATCCGAAGCTATGGAAGCACAATATGGACGGATCATGACGTCGTCCGACTCATGCTCAGGTCATTTACAGTAATTGACCTCCCATCTTGTGAATCTTATTCGTGAAAATCCTAGGTACACCAAAATGACACCCGAGGAAATACTCGGAAAATTCGTGAGCGGGCGTATGATGGTGCAATAAGCTCAATACGTGGATGATGCCTTGAACGGTCCACTGCCCGTCTATGAGCCGCAACCCGTTGCTCTCAAGGCAACTAGCAGCAGGGAGGCGCTACCGAGCAAGGTGGCACAATTGGAGGCTGCCGGGCTCAATGAAGATGAGATGGCACTCATCATCAAGCGTTTTAAGACCACGCTAAAAGGACGCAAGGAGTACCCCAACAAAAACAAGTCAAGGGGAAAACGCTCCTGCTTCAAATGCGGTAAGACTGGTCATTTTATAGCTCAATGCCTCAATAACGATAATGACTAGACACAAGACAAGCATGGGAAGAGGGAGAAAAAGAAGAACTACAGGAAGGCCAAGGGCGAGGCACACATCGGGAAGGAATGGGACTCTGACTGCTCCTCCTCCAACTCTGAGGATGAAGGACTAGCTGCCTCAGCCTTCAACAAGTCCTCGCTCTTCCCAAATGAACACCATACATGCCTTATGGCTAAGGAGAAGAAAGTACGTATTCGAGATACTCCTAAGTACTCTTCTAGCGATGAGGAGTCTTCCGATGATGAGGTAGATTACACTGATTTGTTTAAGGGGTTAGATAGAGCTAAAGTAGACAAAATTAACGAATTAATTGATGCTCTTAATGAAAAGGATAGACAACTAGAAAAGCAAGAGGATATTTTATATGAGGAACATGACAAGTTTGTTAGTGTTCAAAAATCTCTTGCTTTAGAAATTAAGAAAAATGAAATACTATCATCTGAGCTGTCTTCCTGTCATGAATCCATTTCTAGCTTAAAGAATTTAAATGTTGAATTAAATGCTAAGCTAGAGAAAGTTAATGAAACTAGTTCATGTGTAGAGCATGTCATTATTTGCAATAGATGTAAAGACTTTGGTATTGATGCCTGTGATGAACATGTTACTTTTATTGCAAAATTAAACAATGAGGTTGCAAGTCTTAATGCTCAATTAAGACTTGCAAAGATGATTATGATAAGCTAAAATTTGCTAGGGATGCCTACACTATTGGTAGACACCCCTCAATTAAGGATGGACTTGGTTTTCGAAAGGAAACCAAGAACTTAACAAGCCAAAGGACTTATGTTCTCGACAAGGAGAAGGGGAAGGCCCCGTTGGCTAGTAGTTCTCAAAAGAACCATGCCTATATTTATGATAGGAAATTCACTGGTCATGCTTATAATGATAGATGCTATGATCACATTGTTTCTCATGATGCTACATTTAATTCTCATGCTATGTTCGCATCTAGTTCCACTTTTGTTCATGGTAGAAGAAGGCCTAGACGTAATCATGTTGTGTCTCATGCGCCTAGGAAAACTTGCAATGGTCCTACTACTGTCTATCATGCTTGCAATGCTTCCTTTGTACTTTTATGCAAAAATGCAAAAGTGGTTGCTAGGAAGTTGGGATCCAAATGCAAGGGAGACAAAACTTGCATATGGGTTCCAAAAACTGTTGTGACTAACCTTGTAAGACCCAACAAGAGTTGGGTACTTAAGACCCAAGCTTAAATTCCTTACTGGTTTATGCATCCGGGGGCTCGAGCTGGATTATTGACAGCGGACGCACAAACCACATGATGGGGGAGAAGAAGATGTTCACCTCCTACATCAAGAACAGGGATTCTCAAGACACAATTATCTTTGGAGATGGGAACCAAGGCAAGGTTAAAGGATTGAGCAAGATTGCTATCTCGAACGAGCACTCGATTTCAAATGTATTTCTAGTAGAGTCGCTAGGGTATAATCTACTGTCTATAAGTCAACTGTGTCGCGTGGGCTACAATTGTTTATTTACAAATCTTGATGTATCTGTCTTTAGAGGAGTGATGGTTCATTAGCTTTTAAGGGTGTATTAGACGACAAGCTCTATTTAGTTAACTTTTCGAAAGAGAATGCCGATCTAGATGCATGCTTAATAGCTAAGACTAATATGGGCTGGCTTTGGCATCGCCGTCTAGCACATGTTGGGATGAAGAACCTTCATAAGCTTCTAAAGGGAGATCATGTGTTAGGACTAACCAATGACTGTTTTGAGAAAGACAGACCTTGCGCAGCATGTCAAGTAGGGAAACAGGTGGGAAGCACTCATCACAGCAAGAATGTGATGACAACATCAAGACCACTGGAACTTCTTCACATGGATCTCTTCGGTCCCGTTGCCTATCTCAGCATCGGGGAAAGTAAGTATGGTATTTTTATAATTGATGATTTTTCCCGCTTCACTTGGGTTTTCTTTTTAGAGGACAAATCTGAAACCCAAGGGACCCTAAAGCGCTTCTTAAGGAGAGCTCAAAATGAGTTTGAGCTTAAAGTGAAGAAAATAAGAAGCGACAATGGGTCCGAGTTCAAGAACCTACAAGTTGAAGAGTTTCTTGAGGAGGAAGGCATCAAGCACGATTTCTCCGCTCCCTACACACCACAACAAAACAGTGTGGTAGAGAGAAAGAACAGGACGCTAATCGACATGGTGAGAACGATGCTTGGAGAGTACAAGACACCTGAGCGGTTTTGGTCGGAAGCTGTGAACATAGCTTGCCACGCCATAAACTGGCTTTATCTGCATCGTCTCCTCAAGAAGACCTCCTACGAACTCCTTACTGGTAACAAACCCAATGTTTCTTATTTTCGTGTTTTTGGGAGCAAGTGCTACATTCTAGTGAAGAAAGGTAGACATTTAAAATTTGCTCCCAAGGCAGTAGAAGGGTTTTTACTAGGATATGACTCAAATACAAAGGCGTATAGGGTCTTCAACAAATCATCAGGATTAGTTGAAGTCTCTAGCAACGTTGTATTTGATGAGACTATTGGCTCTCCAAGAGAGCAAGTTGATCTTGATGATATAGATGAGGATGAGGTTCCGACGGACGCAATGCGAACTATGGCTATAGGAGATGTGGGACCACTAGAACTACAGGAACAAGATCAACCTTCTTCCTCGATAAGGGTGCATCCCCCAACTCAAGACAATGTACATGTACCTCAAGACGAGGGGCAGGATCAAGGGGGAGCACAGGAAGAACAGATTATGGAGGAAGAAGCACCACAAGCCCCTCCAACTCAAGTCCGAGCGACGATCCAAAGACATCATCCCGTCGATCAGATTCTGGGTGACATCAGCAAGGGAGTAACTACTCGCTCACGATTAGCTACTTTTTGTGAGCATTACTCGTTTGTCTCTTCTATTGAGCCTTTCAGGGTAGAAGAGGCCTTGCAGGATTCGGACTGGGTGTTGGCCATGCAGGAAAAGCTCAACAGCTTCAAAAGGAATGAAGTCTAGAGCCTGGTGCCACATCCAAACCAAAATGTTGTGGGAACCAAGTGGGTGTTCCGCAACAAGCAAGACGAGCATGGAGTGGTGACAAGAAACAAGGCTCAACTTGTGGCAAAAGGTTATGCCCAAGTCGCAGGTTTGGACTTTGAGGAGATTTTTGCTCCTGTGGTTAGGTTAGAGTCAATTCGGATTTTATTAGCATATGCCGCTCACCATTCCTTAGGCTGTTCCAAATGAACGTGAAGAGCGCTTTCCTCAATGGGCCAATCAAGGAGGAGGTATACGTGGAACAACCCCCTGGCTTTGAGGATGACAGGTATCCCAAACATGTATATAAGCTCTCTAAGGCGCTCTATGGACTTAAGCAAGCCCCAAGAGCATGGTATGAATGCCTTAGAGATTTTCTTATTACTAATGCTTTCAAGGTTGGGAAAGCCGATCCAACTATTTTCACAAAGACTTGTGATGGTGATTGTTTGTTTGCCAAATATATGTCGATGACATTATATTTGGTTCTACTAACCAAAAGTCTTGTGAGGAGTTTAGCAGGGTAATGATGCAAAAGTTCGAGATGTCGATGATGGGTGAGTTGACCTACTTCCTTGGATTCCAAGTGAAGCAACTCAAGGACGGCACCTTCATCTCCCAAACGAAGTACACTCAAGATCTTCTCAAGAGGTTTGGAGTGAAGAATGCTAAGCCCTCGAAGACACCGATGGGAACTGATGGACATCTTGACCTCAACAAAGGAGGTAAGTCCGTTGATCAAAAGGCATACCGGTCTATGATAGGTTCATTACTTCATCTTTGTGCTAGTAGACCGAACATTATGCTTAGTGTATGCATGTGTGCTAGATTTCAATCCGACCCCAAGGAGTGTCACCTTGTGGCCGTTAAGCGAATTCTTAGGTATTTAGTTTCTACGCCTTGCTTCGGGATCTGGTATCCAAAGGGGTCTACCTTTGACTTAATCGGATACTCAAACTCCGACTATGCCGGGTGCAAGGTTGATAGAAAGAGCACATCAGAGACGTGCCAATTTCTAGGAAGGTCCCTGGTGTCCTGGAGTTCCAAGAAACAAACATCCGTTGCTCTATCCACTGCTGAGTCCGAGTACGTTGCTGCAGGACAGTGTTGCACGCAACTGCTTTAGATGAGGCAAACCCTCTGGGACTTTGGCTGCAATCTGAGCAAAGTCCCACTCCTATGTGACAATGAGAGTGCAATCCGCTTGGCGGATAATCCTGTTGAACACAGCCGCACTAAGCACATAGACATCCGACATCACTTCCGGAGAGACCACCAGCAAAAGGGAGATATCGATGTTTACCACATTAGCACCGAGAACGAGCTAGCCGATATCTTCACCAATCCTCTAGATGAGAAAAGGTTTTGCAGGTTGCGTAGCGAGCTAAATGTCTTAGATTTATGTAACCTGGATTGATCTATAGCATACATGTGTTTCATACTTTTGATCATGTTACTTTGAGCTTTCACTTCATTTACTGTTTATTTGTGGTGCTCAAGTTCTACAAGTCATCCCCGGACCTCACAAGTCAGTATGCAAATGATGCACATGTTTAGGGGGAGATGAGCTACAACTTGACTCCTTTGAGACTAACGTGTTTGTTGGAGTCACTTGAAGTAGTCTCGAAGGACAATTGAAAGGGAAAATGAACTTGGACGATGAAAAGACTTCCACTGCACTCCGTATACGTGTAATTAATTCCAAGTTCATACTAATGCTCTCATTGTCTTTTTTGCTCTTATTTGACATTTTGGTGAGGCAATGGGGTTAAAGGGCCAAAAGTTTTCCCGTTTTAGTGCTTAATGCCAAAGGGGGAGAAATTAAGGCCAAAGCAACTGGATCAGCCAACCACTTGTGAATTTCAAAAATAGTAGAGTTAGAATTTGTTTTTTGCACAAATGACTCTTATTGCAAAATTTGGTCTCTTATGGGGGAGAATTTTGATTATGGAAAAAGGGGAGTTTTTGACACTTGATCAATTTTACTCTTGCAATATCTCTCTATTTGCCCAAACAAGTGTGTTTGACTTAGAGATAGGAAAAATGATTTGATTTGCAAAAACAAACCAAGTGGTGGCATAAGTGATCCAAATATGACAAATACCAAAGGAAGAAAAAATTGGTCTTAAATTTGCACTTCTTAGTTGCTTTTTAATGTGTTGGCATAAATCACCAAAAAGGGGGAGATTGGAAGGGAAATGTGCCCTTGGGCCAATTCTATAAGGGTTTTGGTGATTAGATACCCAACACATATTGATTTAGTTCTTATGAGCTAAATGAGTGAGAAGTGCAAATCGAAGAAAAAGGTATGTATCTGGCCTTAGTAAACTGTTTTTGAGTACTAACATATGCATCGAGGTACCAGGAAACATTGCCGAGAAGAAATGATTTGAGTTGGAGAAGAGTTGGCTAAGTCAGCCAAACCAGCGCAGTCTGTGGTGCACCGGACTGTACGGTGGTGCACCGGACAGTGTCCAGTGCCCCATGCTAGCCCGGTGACGAACTGACAACTCTCGAGAAAAGGAAAAAGTGCCGCGGCTAAAAATCACCGGACTGTCCGGTGGTGCACTAGACTGTCCGGTGAGTCAGAGCCACCCAAGCCAACGGTCGCCAGCGCAATCAGCGAGCGACACATGGCCCGCGCCAACGGTCGATTGGGCACACCAGACTGTCCGGTGTGCACCAGACAGTGTCCGGTGCACCAACGGGACCGCCGACCCAACGGTCGGATGCACCAGATAAGGAAGGAGATCGAGCACCGGATTGTCTGGTGGTGCACCAGACTGTCCGGTGCGCCATTCGGCAGAAAGCAAGAATTGCCTTCCAAGTTGATCTCCAACGGCTCCTAGCTGCCTTGGGGCTATAAAAGGGACCCCTAGGTGCATGGAGCAGTACACCAAGCTTGCAAGAAACATTTTAAGACACCTAGACTCTGCAATCACGCAATCGGAACATCGTTCTTGAGATTTGAGCAATGTTTGAGTTGTAAACTCCCTGCGTCGTGTTTGTGTGCTCACTTCTTCACTTGTGTGCGTGTGTTTGCTGTGAGTCGAGTCTTGTGTGCATTGCTTTCCCTCCCTTACTCTTGTGCTTCCTTGAGATCTATTGTAAGGGCGAGAGGCTCCAATTTGTGGAGATTCCTCGCAAACGGGAGAAGAACACCAAACAAAAAGACCGTGGTATTCAAGTTGATCATTAGATCACTTGAAAGGGGTTGAGTGCAACCTCCGTCCATTGGGATGCCACAACGTGGAAGTAGGCAAGTGTTATACTTGGCCGAACCACGGGATAAAACACAGTGTCTCTTGTGCTGCTTTTCTTTGTGATTGTTTTGTTCGCAAGAGCTCGCTCCGTAGCAACTTGATTAACCCCCACTAACACTTTTATAATCAAGCTTATGGCTATTTAGTGTTTGATTTCATAGGATCACCTATTCACCCCCCTCTAGGTGCTCTCAGTTCTTCTTGCATTGCCAGCACCCAATCCGGATCTCTTAGTGCATCCTCCACCCTGTAAGGCTCAATAGAGGATACAAAACTGTAATGCTCACAAAAATGTGCAACTCGAGATCTAGTGGTTACCCCCTTATGAATGTCACCAAGTATGGAGTTGACGGGGTGATCTCGTTGAATTGCTTAGTGGACTCTTGGGTGTGGTGGTCTTTGACCCTGTATTTCTTGCTCATCCTCCTTGTCTCCATTATCTTCATCTCCCCCTTGATCATTGTTCTCCTCTTGAGGTGGCTCATCTTCTTGATCTTCATCTTCATTATCTTGAGCCTGATCCTCATCTTGAGTTGGTGGAGATGCTTGGTTAGAAGATGATGGTTGATCTTGTGCTTGTGGAGGCTCTTCAGATTCCATAGGACATACGTCCCCAATGGACATGTTCCTTAGCGCGACGCATGGAGCCTCTTCATCATCTAATTCATCAAGATCAACTTGCTCCACTTGGGAGCCATTAGTCTCATCAAACACAATGTCACAAGAAACTTCAACTAATCCAGTGGATTTGTTGAAGACTCTATATGCCCTTGTGTTTGAGTCATAACCAAGTAAAAAGCCTTCTACAACTTTAGGAGCAAACTTAGATTTTCTACCTCTTTTAATAATAATAAAACATTTGCTTCCAAATACTCTAAAATATGAAACATTGGGCTTTTTACCATGAGGAGTTCATATGATGTCTTCTTGAGGATACGGTGAAGATAGAGCCGGTTGATGGAGTAGCAAGCAGTGTTGATTGCTTCTGCCCAAAACCAGTCCGGAGTCTTGTACTCATCAAGCATGGTTCTCGCCATGTCCAGTAGAGTTCTATTCTTCCTCTCCACTACACCATTTTGTTGAGGTGTGTAGGGAGAAGAGAACTCATGCTTGATGCCCTCTTCCTCAAGAAAGCCTTCAATTTGTGAATTCTTGAACTCCGTCCCATTATCGCTTCTTATCTTTTTTATCCTTAATCTGAACTCGTTTTGTGCCCGTCTTAAGAATCCTTTTAAGGTCTCTTGGGTTTGTGATTTTTCCTGCAAAAAGAATACCCAAGTGAAGTGAGAATAATCATCCATAATAACTAGACAGTACTTACTCCCGCCGATGCTTATATAAGCGATCGGGCCTAATAGATCCATGTGGAGTAACTCGAGCGGCCTGTCCGTCGTCATTATGTTCTTGTGTGGATGATGAGCGCCAACTTGCTTTCCTGCTTGGCAAGCGCTACAAACCCTATCTTTCTCAAAATGAACATTATTTAGTCCCAAAATGTGCTCTCCCTTTAGAAGCTTATGAAGATTCTTCATTCCAACATGGGCTAGTTGGCGATGCCAGAGCCAACCCATATTAGTCTTAGAAATTAAGCAAGTGTTAAGTTCAGCTTTGTTCTCATTAAAATCAACTAAATATAGCCGACCCTCTAACACTCCCTTAAATGCTATTGAATCATCATTTCTTCTAAAGACAGTAACACCTACATCTGTAAATAGACAGTTGTAGCCCATTTTGCATAATTGAGAAACTGAAAGCAAATTGTAATCTAAAGAATCTACGAGAAAAACATTGGAAATAGAATGGTCAGGTGATATAGCAATTTTACCCAAGCCTTTGACCAAACCTTGATTTCCATCCCTGAATGTGATAGCTCGTTGGGGATCTTCGTTTTTCTCATAGGAGGAGAACATTCTCTTCTCCCCTGTCATGTGGTTTGTGCACCTGCTATCGATTATACAACTTGAACCACCGGATGCATAAACCTACAAAACAATTTTAGGCCTTGTTCTTAGGTACCCAAACAGTCTTGGGTCCTTTGACGTTAGAAACAAGCACCTTTGGTACCCAAACACAAGTTTTGGAGCTCTTTGCCCCCAATATATTTGGCAACTATTTTGCCTGATTTGTTAGTAAGCACATAAGATGCATCAAAAGTCTTAAATGAAATGTTATGCTCATTTGATGCAACAAGAGTTTTCCTTTTAGGCATTTTAACATGTGTAGAATTCCTAGAGCTAGAAGCCTCATTTTTATATATGAATGCATGATGCAAAACAGTGTGAGGTTTTCTAGCATGAATTCTCCTAATTTTGTGCTCAATATAGTTAGCAGGATATAAAATATAGCCCTCACTATCCTGAACCATGGGAGGCTTACCCTTAACAAAATTGGATAATTTCTTAGGGGCATTAAGCTTGACATTGCTTCCCGGTTGGAAACCAATGCCATCCTTAATGCTAGGGCATCTCCCATTATAGGGCATGCTTCTAGCAAATTTAAACTTTTCATTTTCAAGTTCATGATTGTTGGGGACTTGTTCTCAAATGCTATGAATTAAGAACAAGGCAACACACAAATAGGTTAATGGTTAATGTCCTTCGTCCTTCAAAGCATTATTTCCCTAAGGATATAACGATCTTCGGACGAAGGTCATGAAGGACGTACCTTCATCATCACAACATATATTAATGAAAGACGAAGCATATGAAACATGAGAAATAACATGAATAATCATATGACACTGTTAATATATCTTTTATTATATAATCATGAATGAATAAGAACAACATTGAGTTACATTAATACCTTCGGCTTGATAGAAGGCAAAGGTACAAGCGTGACGCACGAGCGAGTACAAGTCAGCATGAACAGTATGGGGGTACTGTTCATCTTTATAGGCACATGACGCAGCCTGTGTGAAATTACATTTATGTCCTTCATGTTTTCTATTGACTTAAGAACAATCTATCGGGGACTATATAGCCTTTTCCTCCTTAAGTCGGTTCCTTTTTCTGCTACTGAGCCGAAGCTACCTTGTGCATAGCTTCGGCGCTGGTTCAGACTTCGTTCTGACCCTGCTATCCATATCGTGTATAGCTTCATCCCGAATCCGAAGGTTCCTGCACATATATTATGCTTGGAAAACATTGTTAATCATGTTTTTGAGGACCTTCGGAAGATGAAGGCCCCCAACAATGCTCATTAATTTTAGCAATTAATTTAGCTATGTGACCATTTTGTTGTTTAATCATGACAATGTGATCATCAATAGCTTCAACATTAACATCTCTACATCTAGTGCAAATGGGAACATGCTCAACAGTAGATGTAGGTGGTTTGCAAGTATTTAATTCTTCTATCTTAGCATGTAATATAACATTCTCATCTCTAAGATAGGAAATAGAATCATTGCAAACATTCATTTCTTTAATTTTAGAAACTAAACTAGCATTTTCATTTCTAAGACTAGAAACTGAATCATGACAAATGCTAAGCTCCTTAGTTAAGTTTTCACATTTTTCTACTTCCTGAGCATAGGCATTTTTCACTTTAACATGTTTTTTATTTTCTTTAATAAGGAAGTCTTGTTGGCTATCCAGGAGTTCATCCTTCTCATGAACGGCTTCTATTAATTCATTTAATTTCTTCTTTTGTTCCATGCTAAGGTTGGCAAAAAGAACAAGTAAATCATCTTCATTTTCACTAGAACTATGCTCATCACTAGATGTTTTATATTTGGGGGTGGCTCTAGAGTGTACCTTCTTTTTCTTGCCGTCCTTAGCCATGAAACATTTGTGGCCGACGTTGGGGGAGAGGAGGCCCTTGTTGACGGCGATGTTGGCGGCGTCCTCGTCGGAGGAGAAGTCGATGGAGCTCTCATCGGAGTCCCATTCCCGACACACATGGGCATCGCCGCCCTTCTTCTTGTAGTACCTCTTCTTCTCCTTCTTCTTCCCTTTCTTGTCGTCATCCCTGTCACTTTCACTTGGCATTGGACATTTTGCAATAAAATGACCGGGCTTACCACATTTGTAGCACACCCTTTTGGAGCGGGGTTTGTAGTCTTTCCCCCTCCTTTGCTTGAGGATTTGGCGGAAGCTCTTGATGATGAGCGCCATTTCCTCGTTGTCGAGCTTAGAGGCGTTGATTGGTAGCCTACTTGATGTAGACTCCTCCTTCTTTTCTTCCGTCGCTTTGAATGCGACGGGTTGCACCTTGGGTGTAGAGGTGGTGCCTTGTTACAAGTTGACAATATGTTTGGAGTCTTTGATTATAAGTTCAAAGCTCACAAACTTGCCAATAACCTCCTCGGGAGACATTAGTTTATATCTAGGATCCCCACATATTAATTGAACTTGAGTAGGATTACGAAATACGAGGGATCTAAGAATAACCTTGACCATTTCATGGTCGTCCCATTTGGTGCTCCCGAGGTTGCACACTTGGTTCACCATTGTCTTTAGCCGGTTATACATTGCTTGCGGCTCTTCTCCTTTGTTGAGGACGAATCGACCGAGCTCCACCTCTATCGTCTCGCGCTTGGTGATCTTGGTCACCTCGTCCCCTCCATGCGCCGTTTTGAGGACGTCCCAAATTTCCTTGGCGGTCTTTAGCCCTTGCACCTTATTATACTCCTCTCGACACAAGGAGGCGAGGAGTATAGAAGTTGCTTGGGAGTTAAAGTGCTGGATTTGGGCGGCCTTGTCCGAGTCGTAGTTCTTGTCCACCACCTGTGGTACCTGCGCTCCAAATTCAACTATGTCCCATATGCTTTCGTGGAGTGAGGTTAGATGATGCCTCATTTTATCACTCCACATACAATAATCTTCACCATCAAAATATGGTGGTTTGCCTAAGGGAATGGAAAGTAATGGAGCGCGCATAGAAATACGGGGATAGCGTAGGGGCTATACTTCTTGCGCTCGTGGCGTTTAGAAGCGATGGACGAGTCGGAGCTTGATGATGTGGAGGGAGACGAAGAGTCGGTCTCATAGTAGACCACTTTCTTCATCTTCTTCTTCTTGTCACCTCTCCAATGCGATTTGGTGGAGGAAGAGGATTCCTCCTTGTGCTTTTGCCGTACTCCCTTGAAAGGGTTCTCACCGAGCTTGTGGGCTTGTCGCCGGTCACGATCTCCCTCTTGGCGTGATCTCCTGACATCACTTCGAGTTGTTAGACTCTAATGAAGCACCGAGCTTTAATACCAATTGAAAGTCGCCTAGAGGGGGGTGAATAGGCGTAATCTTTAATTTACAACTTTAAACACACACTACAAGCTAGGGTTAGCGTTAGAACTAAAAACAAGTCCAGGAGAGAGGAGGAAAACAAATCAAATGAGAACCAAGCAAATGAACACGGTGATTTGTTTTACCGAGGTTCGGTTCCAAAGAACCTAGTCCCCGTTGAGGAGGTCACAAAGATCGAATCTATTCCAACTCTTTCCCTCTTTCAAACGGCCACCTAGACCAAGTGAGCCTTTCCCTTAATCAAACGGGTCACTAAGACCGCACAAGGACCACCACACTCTTAGATGTCTCTTGCTTTGATTACAAGTCACTTGAGAACAAGAGTGAGAAAGAAGAAATGCAATCCAAGAAGCAAGAGCTCAAAGGAACACGAAATCACTCTCTCACAAGTCACTAAGTATTTGAGATGAATTTGGGACTTGGAGAGGCTTTGATCTTTTGAATTGTCTCTAGGAATGAATGCTAGAGCTCTTGTATTGAATGTGAACTTCAGAAATCTTGGATGCTTGGAGTTGTGGTGGTTGGGGGTATTTATAGCGCTCAACCACCAAAGTAGCCATTGGGGAGGCTGCTGTCGATGGGCGCACCGGACAGTCCGGTGTGCCACCGGACAGGCACTGTAGGCTGTCCGGTGCGCCGCCACGTCACCCAACCGTTAGGGTCTGGAGCCCGATCGACCGTTGGGGGCTTTGTCATCGTGCGGCACCGGACAGTCCGGTGCCCTCTGATTTCGTGGCTCTGACTTCTGCCGCTGCACTGTTCACGTCGTCAGGTAATTTTGCAGTCGACCGTTGCGTGTAGATAGCCGTTGCCCGCTGGCTCACCGGACAGTCCGGTGGCAAATCGGACTGTCCAGTGAATTATAGCGGAGCGCGCCTGCGAGAACTCGAGAGTGGCTGCTTGGATCCTGTACGGTTCTGGTGCACCGGACACTGTCCGGTGGCACACCGGATAGTCCAGAGCGCCAGACCATAGCACACTTGGTTCCTTTTGCTCCTTTTGAATTGGATCCCTAACTTGAATATTTATTGGTTTGTGTTGACCCTTTATGCACCTGTAATACATGAATACTTGGCAAACTAGTTAGTCCATGTGTTTGTGTTGACGATCAACCACCAAAATTAATAGTAGGAAAAAGGTTAACCCTATTTCCCTTTCACGGCCTGCTGACACTAGACAACACCTAGAATCTCTCCTCCCCGACGGGGTCCCTCTCGGGAGCGAGATTCAGGCGTCGCCGGTGAACTCCGCGGTCCCTGTGCACGCGCGGACCGCCCAGCTCGTCAGGCAGGGAACCCTAGCCCTGCTCCAGGTCGTGAACCATCCAGCCCCTGGCCGCGGACTGTCCGCGCCTGTGCGGAGAGCAACGCCCTCGGTTCTCACGCAGTGATTGGTGTCCGGATCGGCGCCAACACACTTTTTGGTGACTCCGCTGGGGAGAGCACCTATAGACCCATCAGATCAGCCCTCAATGGTCGGTTCAAGGGATAACTCTAACGTCTCCCCCAATAATATCATAGAGCCGACTTGGGAGACCTTGCCGGCTGACGAACAACTTCAGTTCGAGGAGCATAAGGAGCAGCTGATCCAAGAAGCAAAGGCGAAGTTCCTGGCCAACTTCAAGGTGGACAGGAACAACAAGGTCGTTCGACAACGGGCGACAGATCTGGCTGCGCTCCGCTTACCACAAATACCCCCGAGCTAAGTGACATGAATGAGCTCCAATCTCTTAAAATTATATAGATGAGCAGCGATACCAAATGAAAAATATCATAGGGGGTATGCAAAAAGTTTATAGAAGGCTAGTACGTGCGTTTGATAAATCTACTATCGCAAATTTTCCTTCGCACGAGGTTGAATTGGGGGAAAACACGTGTAATTCATCGGCTACAGGTCGTCACGACTAGTCACAACCCCTTTATGGGATGCCGATAGACACATACCCTGAGCAACCGCAACCTCCTAAGCAAATCAGCAATAAATTAGGCGATCTGCACATGTCCAGACCGTCCGCACGTGAGCGTGGACCGTCCGAGCCAGCAACGGTTGGTCCCATTTTTAATGAGTTACCAAGATATGTGTCTGAGCCACCACATGCTACACAAGCCCTAAACCACCCAGACAGACCGTCTGCATACATATCCGGTCGAATGGTCCGCGTATCCGACCGGATGGTCTGACATAGAGTTATTTGAGGAGGATTGTTACCTAAATCCTCGCCCGTCCCAGCTACACTTCCCATCACACTATACAATGCACCAACCCATTAATATAGAATCCCAAACCCATGGGGGCGAGTACTTTCCGGCTCCGCCTAGAAGGTCGGAAAGGAATGGTCAATCCTATGAACCATATAGAGAAAATAGTAATGCACCACAGAACTCAAACCAATGGGGGGGGAGACAACAAACTAATGTCCAAACAACCTCACCTATGATAGGACAAAGAGCCGGTGGTCTCCCACCAGCTGCTATTGATATAGTAAGGGAAGAAATAGCCGAGGCGTTCCGAGATAAGCTCAGAGTAAGCATGGTCCCTGGGGGACAGTCATATCAGAGGCCTTATGACAACCGATTTGACCACCACCAATACCCACAGGGAACCAGGATACCCGAATTCGCAAATTTTTCGGGTGACCGAGGAAAGAGCACACGTGAACTCATAGGCCAGTTTTTAGCGCAATTAGGAGAATTGGCCAACACAGAGGCGTTCCGTGTGCGTTCATTTTCATTATCTTTAACAGGAATCACATCCGCATGGTACGCCACATTACCTCCTAATTCTATTTTGTTATGGGGGGATTTAGAACAAAAATTCCATGATCACTTCTTTTCCGGTGACTACGAGTTAGATTTAGTAGACCTAGTGGCCCTGCGACAAGGAAAATACGAATCGGTTAATGATTACATCTGGAGATTCTGGGATACAAGAAACCGATGTTTTCAAATTCATTTGGCAGAAAAACAGCTAGCGGGATTAGCCTTTAATGGATTGCGATGTTATTTAAAGGAGATATTAGAAGGCATCCAGTTTTTCACGCTAGCACAATTACATCAGAGATATTTGGCTTGTGAAAGCCAGAGTAGAGAAACTGCTAAAACGATTCGTCACAACGTTGATATAGTAGAGTATGACCAGAGTAGTTCGGACGACGAATCAAAAGGAGTATACGTGGCTAAAATGGTTTGTTCCTCCTTAGAGCCGGTTCAAAAGAAACGACAAGAGGAGGTTAAATTTACATTCAATGTTGGTAAGTGTTGGGGGTATGCTTCGTAGCCGAAGATCCTAAAAAGAATACCTTCGAAAGGTCTTCTCAGAAGCAAGCGCCGAAGCTATTATCTATAAAGCTTCGGCACAAAGACAAATCTCAAGATGAAGGGTCGAACCGACTTAAAGATGAATTGACTTAAAGACCCATGATGCTTTGTGTCATTATTGTAGTCGGTTGTAAAGGACATAAATGTAATTTTGCGCAGGTTGCATCCTGTGCCTATAAACAGGTGAACAGTATCATGGCACTGTTCACGGAATCCTGTAATCACTGACACATCACGCTTGGATTATTGCTTTCCACCAAGGCAAAGGTATAAATGTGCTTAAATATTATGTTTTAATACTTGTATATTCATATAATAAAACATACGAATATATTTTATACTTTATATTTCATTTTTCATTGTTTGTTGTCTTACAAATATAATCACGAAGGTGAAATCTTCGTGATGCTTTACTTATGACCTTCGTCCGAAGCTCATTAAATCCTTGGGGAAATAATGCTTCAACGGACGAAGGGCGTTTATACTTAACATCTTTGTGTTGCCTTGTTCTTAATTCGAAGCATTTGAGAACAAGTCCCCAACATTGGCGCCCACCTCTAGTGAACTCACTTCCACTTTCTGAGCGGATGGCTTCGTTCGAAACTGGAGTTGCTTCGGTTCCGAAGCTTGTACTCCCGATAACAGTCGGTTCATGCTCAGAGCCGGCTAACAAGAAGCAGAAGAAGGAGGCACAGAGAAGGGTACAACATGTAGGGGTGCAAGGACCCTTCATCAAGTCAAGATGGTCTCACATCCCGATTACCTTCTCCCAAGAGGATCTTCAGCTCAAGGATTACCCTCACAATGATGCTATGGTTATTTCTTGTGTTATCAAAGGATTTCTGGTCCACAATATTTTGGTTGATACAGGCAGTGCAGTGGACATTATATTTGCTAAGGCCTTCAGACAGATGCAGGAGCCCGAAGATAAGATCCATGACGCCACACATCCCCTTTGTGGCTTCGGAGGAAGGCATATTGTAGCACTTGGCAAGATCACGATGCCAGTAACCTTCGGATTTATCAACAACACAAGGACTGAACAAGTTGTGTTTGATATTGTTAACATGGAGTACCCTTACAACGCAATCATTGGTCGTGGTACTCTCAATGCTTTTGAAGCAATTCTTCATCCAGCATATCTTTGCATGAAGATACCTTCGGATCAAGGGCCTATTGCTATTCATGGAAGTCAGGAAGCTGCCAGAAAGGCCAAAGGAAACTGGACAGATTCAAAAGCAATCCATAACATAGATGGAGCTGAAGCTTGTGAGCAATACAAGTACAGAAGGGAGAAAGCTGCTTCGGCCAATCAGCCGAAGCCCATGCTTTTATGTGACGATATAGCAGAGCAGAAGGTGCTATTGGGATCTCAATTGTCTGAGGGACAGGAGAAAACTCTGATAAGGTTTCTATTCAACAACAAAGATGTCTTTGCATGGTCAGCTAATGATCTCTGCGGAGTCAACAGAGATGTTATTGAACACTCGCTCAATGTTGATCCATCCTTCAGACCCAGAAAGCAGAGGCTTCGGAAGATGTCTGATGACAAGGCTGAAGGTGCTCGGAATGAAGTGAAAAGACTCCTCAGCGCCAGAGTCATCAGAGAAGTGAAATACCCAGAATGGCTAGCCAACACTGTTATGGTAAAAAAGGCCAATGGCAAATGGAGGATGTGTATTGATTTTACTGATCTCAACAAGGCTTGTCCGAAGGATGAGTTTCCATTAGCAAGGATAGATTCTCTAGTTGACGCAACAGCTTCGTCAGAGCTTATGAGTCTGCTAGATTGTTATTCAGGCTATCATCAAATTTGGATGAAGAAAGAGGATGAGCCAAAAACCAGCTTCATAACCCCTAGTGGAACATATTGTTATCTTCGGATGCCTGAGGGGCTCAAGAATGCTGGAGGAAGCTTCAGTAGAATGACAGTGAAGGTTCTTCATTCTCAGATAGGCAGAAATGTGCTAACTTATGTTGATGATATCATAGTAAAAAGCACGAAGCAAGAAAATCACATTGCTGATCTGCAGGAGACCTTCGCTAATTTTAGACAAGCCGGTCTGAAGCTGAATCCAGAAAAGTGTGTCTTCGGAGTGAAGAAGGGGAAATTCCTTGGTTGCCTAGTTTCAACAAAAGGGATTGAGGCTAATCCAAATAAAATCGAAGCTATTCTTCAGATGGAACCACCAAGCACAAAGAAGGGGGCTCAACGACTAACGGGAAGACTTGCATCTCTGAATCGATTCATATCTAGATCAGCAGAGAGAAATTTACCATTTTTTGAAGTGCTGAAGTCAGCCGAAGTTTTTCAATGGGGATCAGTTTAGCAGAAAGCCTTCGACAAGCTGAAGCAGTATTTGATAGATCTAACGACATTAACTCCACCAGCGCCAGGGGCTCCTCTGTTGTTATATGTGGTAGCTTCACACTCACAGTGCGGCACTTGTCCAAGAGAAGCTTGAAGGGCAAACCAAAAAGCAAGCCCCAATATACTTCGACTTCGAAGTCCTTAGTTTATCAAATAAAAACTATACAGAATTGGAGAAGGTGTTGTATGTTGTTTTGATGGCTTCCAGGAAACTTCGACATTATTTTCAAGCATACCATATAATTGTTCCTTCTTCACAGCCTTTGAAGGATATTATGAGAAATAGAGAAGCTACCGGAAGGATTGGGAAGTGGGCTGCGGAACTCAATGAGTTCTGCATTGATTATGTGCATAGATCTTCGATTCAATCCCAGGCGTTAGCAGACTTCATTGCTGACTGGACACCAGGGGCTCAGGAAGAAGAAGCAAGTAAAGATGCCAAAGCTTGGACAGTATTCTGCGATGGTTCTTTGGGAACCTTCGGTGCAGGTAGAGCTGCCGTCTTAATTGCACCTTCCAAAGTCAGAACATGCTACGCAGTGAAACTTGATTTTAGTTGTACAAATAATATTGCTGAATACGAAGCTTTGCTTTTGGGTCTTCGGAAGTTGAAAGCAATGGGGATAAGAAGGGCGGTCCTCAAAACTGATTCCCAAGTTATTTCTGGCCATGTCGACAAAAGTTGCAAAGCAAGAGATCCGAAGCTTGAAAAATATTTGGATACAGTTCGAAGACTTGAAGCCTCCTTCGAAGGGTTTTCTGTTAAGAATATTCCACGAGGAGAAAATGAACACGCTGATCTACTAGCCAAGTCAGCGACACAGGGGCTGCCATTACCTTCAGAAGTTTTCTTTGAAACAATAAAAGCACCTTCGGTTGACCTTCTTGAAAGAGCAGTGCTCAATATATCTCCTGTTTATAGCGAAGATTGGAGAACTGAGATCATGTCTTTTCTCCAGGGCAATTTCCTTTCAGATGACGAAGCTTATCAAAAGAGAATAGCGGCAAGAGCCCGTCCATATGTAATAATAGAAGGGGAGTTATACAAGCATGGAGTCTATTCTCCATTACTCAAATGTTTATCCAGAACTGAAGGTATAGAGCTGATGAAAGAAATACATGCATGCCTGTGTGAATCTTATATCGGATCTAGGCCTTTGTTGGGTAAAGTTTTTCGTCAAGGATTCTATTGGCCCAAGGCAGCTTCGGATGCAGCAGAATTAGTCCAAAAATGCGAAGGTTGTCAAAAATGTGCAAGAGAACAAAAACAACCTTCGTCTCTAACTCAATTAATACAACCCACCTGGCCATTGCAAAGATGGGGCATTGATTTACTAGGCCCACTTCCACCAGCACAAGGGAATTTAAGATATGTTGTAGTGGCAGTGGAATATTTTTCTAAATGAATTGAGACGAAGCCTTTAGCCACAATAACTTCGGTCACTGTCCAAAAGTTTTTTTGGCAAAATATTGTGTGTCGCTTCGGAGTGCCGAAGGCCATTACTGTGGACAATGGAACACAGTTTGATGCCGAAGCTTTCAGAGAGTTTTGTGAACAAATTGGCACAAAGATCCATTTTGCATCAGTTCGACATCCGGAGTCAAATGGACTTGTCGAAAGAGCTAATGGCATTATAATGACATGAATAATGAAGTTAATCTTCAACCAGCCCAGGGGGAAGTGGTCGGACGAATTAATCAAAGTGGTGTGGAGCCACAACACAACAATATCAAGGTCAATAGGTTTTACACCATTCAAATTGTTGTTTAGTGACGAAGCAATAACCCCAGAAGAAGCTAAAGCGGGATCAATAAGAACAATGGCTTCGGCAGAAGACGAAGCTGATTATTCTGTGGCAAAAGATGCTATAGAAGGGATCAGGCTTCAGGCTGTAGAGAATATCAATAAATATCAAGCCGAAACAATAAAATGGCGTGACAGAAAGGTTTGGTTAAAAAATATTAAGCCAGGACACTTGGTACTTCGGAGAGTTGCCAACCCAGACACAGTAGGCAAGCTACAGTTGAAATGGGAAGGGCCTTTCCTGATAGTATCTTCGTCAAGACCCGGTTTCTACAGGTTGAAGGATATGGACGGCAGCGACATTCCTAGATCTTGGAATGCGGATGAGCTTCAGCGGTATTATGTGTAACATGATGTAATCTTTTTTATTTTTTCCTATGGCACCATTTTCCTTTCTAAAGGGGGAGAAAGGTTTTTAATGGGGCCATAGCATGTAATTTTTCTTTTTCTTATATCAGCTCTACAAGAGCAGTATCCCCCGAAGATGTAAATGTAAAAACTGGGCATGCACCATCGAGTGCAACGAGAAAAAGAAAAAACACAGAGAAGCTCGAAAGACGTCCCTAAGGGGATGCAGAGCACGACGAAGCTACAAAAAGCCGTTCCTAAGAGAGCGCAGCGTAAGTTTTCTGCTCAAAAGTCGTTCCTAAGGGAATGCAGAGCTTACAGCGAAAAGTCAACGCTGATTCCGCCGAAATAAAAGGCGAAGAAGCTCCTGAGGGAGGCTTACAGCGAAAAGTCAACGCTGATTCCGCCGAAATAAAAGGCGAAGAAGCTCCTAAGGGAGGCTTACAGCGAAAAGTCAGCGCTGATACACCGAAAAATAAGCGGTGAAGCCGAAAAATAAACGGCAAAGATTTGTTATTATGGTTGCATATGTGTCTTCGAACATTCATTTGCACGATACATTACATCGTATATTTGCATTCATAAACATTCACTTAGACATATATAGGATCATCATCAGCATAACATACAAACTTGCTTCGGCTTCGAAAAAAAGAGGCAATTTTATGCTTCGAGGTGTACGCAAAGAAGGGAAGGTGTTTTTCGCCTATGGCTCAAAAGTATTAATTTCGTCCACACCAAAGCATTTCATACAAGGACGGAAAAGTAAGATTATATTACAAAGTGAAATTCAATTACATCATACTTTATACAAGTTATCACAGGAGTTTTTTGAGATATTTTTACAGACTATTCGAGCTTCGACAGCATCTCTGGAGCTTCTTCCTCTTATTCTGCAGCTTCAGCTTCGGCTTGGTCAACCTGTATATAAGTATTATAAGCTAAATTCAAAATTCAAAGGAAAAGGTAATCATAAGGTATAATATTGTTACCAGCTTAATGTGGTCTCGGGCTTCGTCACCAGCTTTCTCTCGCCCACCCTTTGTCCATATCACCTTTATAAATTTATTCACAATGATTCGGGCGAGGTTAGGAATATCATCTAGAATTGATGGTGATAGGCTGAAATTGGGTCTGTTGATAATTTTTCCGTGCTCACATCCAGATTTCAGGAACGCAGCAGCGGTGCCCCGAGAAGCTACCAGGGCACAAAAGTCGCTGTGTCCAGCAATAACATCATCGAGGTCATCAATCTCACCTTCGATGTGTTCCAAGGCTCCTAGCAGATCTTCAGCCGAAGGAATAATTTTTTCACTACTGGCCCCGACTGAATAAAACACCTTCTTCAGTCGTTGAACACATTGATTGCTGAATTTCAAACATTTGTTCTGAAGGTCTATCAATGATTTTTTCAAAACTAAACCATTATGGATTTCAGCCTCAAGTTTTTCATTGAGCTTCAGCTTTTCTTATCCGAAACTTTCTGACTGATAGAGAAGCTTCGTATTCAGATCTATTATTTTAGCTTCGGCTTCCGCTAGTAAACCTTCAGTTGTTTGGAGTTCAAACTCTTTTTTCTCAAAAGCAGTTGTTCGATCTTTTATTTTGTTTTCTAAGTTTTCAATTATAACCTCGTGCTTTTTGTCTTCTAAATCCTGTTGCATCCTCAAAGCTTTGCTCAATAGCATACTTTGTACACGAACAACCTTCGTTAGAAAACATTTTTTATGAAAATAAAAAGTTAAAGGGAGATTGTTTACCTTGAAATTGGAATAAAACAAACTACCGACGATGTGCTGTCGTCAGTAGCGGCTAATATCGGCTTCGAGCTTCGGAAAACCGATACTCTTTGATAGAGTACCGATAACCTTTGCTCCGGTCTGATCTCGGATGCAGCCTAGCTTCTCATCATCAACACCTCCGAAGAGAAGTGCCCCTGGCCGATAGCCGCAAGAAATGGCATACTCTTTTAATTCTTCTTTTTCGGCTTTTGTTAATTTTTGACCAACCAAGTTTTGAAAATTGAAAATTTCATCTTCCAGTGTTTCTTCGATAATTTCTTTCTTTTTCTCGGCCTCTGGGGCCGAAGCCTCTTCGGTGGCTCCAGCAGCTTCTTCTGCGGCCATGTCTAGCAGAATTTTATCTATATCAAGAGCCACACTTTCCAAATTAATGTCTTCCGCTTTAGTAGCTTCGGCATCTGTGGCCTCCGAAGGTGCAGCTTCAGTAGCTGTTGTGCTTTCAATAGCAGGCACCTTCGGAGCTGAAGCCCTTGGTGGTGTTGCTTCAATCACTTCTGTCACAGTAACAATCCTTTGCCTCTTTGGCCTAGGTGCCTTTGTTTTTTTGGGCTCCTTTTCCTTATGAAAAAGCTTCGTCAGATGAAGCCCCAATGGACTTAGTTTGACAGGCAAAGTTTCAGTCATTACCTTTAGGATTTCCTCTATTTCAGCAGCAGAAGATGTCGCAGAAGTCTTCTCTTCCTCATCAACTGATTTTTGCTTTGGGGTCGAGGCCTTTCTTTTCTTCGAAGCAACTGCTTTCGCCTCAGATTCTTGTTTCTTCTTCTTCTTTGATTGATCTTCATCGTCTTTATTCAAAGCACTAGCCACTCTTTTTCTTTTTTGCCCTTCGGCACCCTTGTCCAGTCGCTCATAGTCAGGATAATCAAAGCCTATAGCATCCATCACTCGGTTTAGCCTTCGTTTCGGACGGGTGCCGAAGGCTGCTGCCATCAATTGATCTTCTTTTTTAGAATAATTTCCAAGAATTTCGTTGCACATTACTTCGACTGTATCTAGCCATTCTTGGCAGGGTACTTTGAAATGTCTTTTGAACTTGTAGTGGTAAGGCAACCGAATAAGCTCCCCTTTCTTTTTCTCCCCCTCTAGTTTCGGCATTTCCCACTCCTTCATGGTAGGAAACACTCTGAAGGCCAAAAATTCCTGCAGTAAGTCTCTAGTGCCAATATGATATGCAATTACTCGAAATTCAGCCAAGGCAATCTGGCTCGGGCTCCCCCGTATCATGTTGCACGGGGGTCTTGTTTCTTCGAAGGTCAGTTCTAACGGACTCTGGACCAATTTATCTTCATCTTCGTCAACTTTGACATAAAACCATTCAGATTTTCATCCTGCTGGCCATTTGCTTCGGTAGCTAATCACTGGGAACTTTGTAGTTTTGTGGTAAGCAAAGTTGTAGCAGCCAAAATTTTCATGCAAACCATCTCCCCTAGCCTTGGTTTGGTAGTGTAGTTCGTGTACTCGGCAGAAACCTTCGGCGAAAGGTTCCACCCCCTGGCTTCGGAGGGCCCAGATATAAACACTTAGCCTAACGATAGCGTTAGGCGTCAGCTGATGAAGGTAGATCCCATATTTCTTCAACACACCAGCAATCATCTTGTTCAGAGGGAATCTTAAACCAGCTTTAAAAAGACTTTTGAAAACCACCACTTCATTTTTTCCCGGCTTCGGGATAGTTTCTTCTCCACCAAAACGAATCAATTCCTTCTTTGCTTCACTAAGATAGCCCAACTTCACCATCTTAGGAAAATCAGCTTCGGAGATGGTGGACTTTCCGAAGTCCAAGTGACTAGGCTTGCTCGGTACTGCACTGCTGTAATCATCTTCGGAATCAGTTTCTTCAACAGCAGCCCATTCTGCTTCGGCAGCAGGGATGTCCTCCGGTGTTACCAACCCAGAGCGCTTCATTGCTTCCGAAATAGGAACAGTCTCAGTAGCTTCGGTCTCATCTCCCTCACGATCGACCCGAGCAGTAGAGCGAACTCTGGCCATCTTATTATGACTTACTTGAAATTTTTGGTGTTGGCTTTTTTGTTTTCTCTGAAGCTTTTACTCTTATGCCGAAACAAAATCACAAGCGAAGTTTCGTCTGAGCATGATGATTAAGCTTCGGCTATGACTAAAAATTTGGTAGCAAAACAGTGCAATAGCAATGAATGACGTGGTAACTTCACACCTACCCGTCTGTTTATATAGTGCCGCAGGTGGGAAGGTGAATCGGCAAAGTCTCCAGCACCGAACAAACAGTCACCCGCACTCACTGAACGGTGGGCCACAGGGTCCGAGAAGGTGAATCGCTGGCGCGCGCGTAATTGGTGCAAGATGGGGCGCGCGCGACGATTATTTTAATCGTTTGTCGCCAACGAGCTCAGGAAAGGTGTTTTTTGGATCTTCGGCGTCCCGAAGCCTAGAAGACTTTTTCACGGATAAAGCTCGTTACGAAAAACGATCTAGCACCGTGAAGGGGCTACTGTTGGGGGTATGCTTCGTAGCCGAAGATCCTAAAAAGAATACCTTCGAAAGGTCTTCTCAGAAGCAAGCGCCGAAGCTATTACCTATAAAGCTTCGGCACAAAGACAAATCTCAAGATGAAGGGTCGAACCGACTTAAAGATGAATTGACTTAAAGACCCATGATGCTTTGTGTCATTATTGTAGTCGGTTGTAAAGGACATAAATGTAATTTTGCGCATGTTGCATCCTGTGCCTATAAATAGGTGAACAGTATCCCGGCACTGTTCACGGAATCCTGTAATCACTGACACGTCACACTTGGATTATTGCTTTCCTCCAAGACGAAGGTATAAATGTGCTTAAATATTATGTTTTAATACTTTTATATTCATATAATAAAACATATGAATATATTTTATACTTTATATTTCATTTTTCATTGTTTGTTGTCTTACAAATATAATCACGAAGGTGAAATCTTCGTGATGCTTTACTTATGACCTTCGTCCGAAGCTCATTAAATCTTTGGGAAAATAATGCTTCAGTAGATGAAGGGCGTTTATACTTAACATCTTTGTGTTGCCTTGTTCTTAATTCGAAGCATTTGAGAACAAGTCCCCAACAGTAAGTGTGAGAAAATATTTGACGAATTACTCAAAAATGGCAACATTAAAATAAGTCATACTATTCCATCCGCCAACGAACCAAAATGTCGTGCATCCTGCAAGTGACACAACTTGTTTTCTCATGCCACTAATGATTGTAATGTATTTTGACGACAAATCGAATCGGCCATTAACGAGGGACGATTGAATTTTCAGGAAATGCAGGTGGATACGGAGCCCTTCCCAATGAATATGATCGACTTCGTGGGCAAAAAAGTCTTGATTCGGCCCGGCATGGCCGATAAGGGCAAAGGCAAAGAAGTCATCATTGGCGACGCACGAAAGGCCGATGAAAATAATAAAATTTCTTGCAGGAAAGTAGTGGCCGAGAAGACTCCTGATGGGGGAGGGGACTCTAAAAATTACATCACTACCTCCAACAATGGGGGCAGGCATAGGCAGGAAACCAGGCGCTAGCACCTATTCTGCGCATCGCAGACGGTTCAACGCACAGACGCGGACGGACCGGAACACCGCCAGACAGTTCGAATCATTCCAGCGGACGATCCGACAACACCCATGAACCACGACGACCATGCACCTTCAAACCACGATGACCAGAAATAGGTACATAGAAAACGAACATGTTCAAGGCAGCTCGTCGACTGGTCAGATCTGGCCCAACCTTCAATCAATTATTGTCTAAATATGTAAAAAAAAAGGTCGGCCCATGTAACCGGCCAGCAAAGCGACCTCGCTCACCCACTCAGGAGCGACACCAGATAAGACCGAATGGACCACCTCACCAATCGGAAAAGACGGAAGGTCATACTGTCCGGTTAAGACCTAACGTGCCTGCATGGACACCTTCACTCCCATATCTACCTATGCCATATCAATATACATACATACCACCGCCACATGCCCCGAATCAAATGTGGAGCATGCCACCATATCCATTTGGAATGCCACAGTACCCCGCTTGGGGGGCACCACAAACATCTGTTTTCAACAGGTTGGCACCTCCAGTACAAGACCGATTGAGCGCCACTCAATCTAGCCACCAGGCATAAGCCCAGCAAGATTGCCGGACCACTCAACCGCAAAGGCCTACCAATCCGGCAAGGGGGCATATACCTACAACAATCAATAGAACGATAAAAAGGGACATCTTCAAAATAGGTACAACAGATGTCGTTATACAGGGAAATAATGAAGAGTCGATGATTTTTGGTAAATCGTCCAGTACAAGCAAAGAAGGAGACACGGCTGCCATCAAAACAGTCGATCCAAAATACTCCATGCCTCGATGGTGCCCATCGGGACTGACACGGTCTCAAATGCAAAAATTGCAACGCTTAAGAGCAAAGGAGAGCAAGGTAAAAGAAGTAGAAAAAAAATTTAATGACACACATCCACAGTACCCACCACCGCAAAAGAGGTGGAGGCCAAAGGCCGTTGAGATAAATCAAACGGCCACGAAGATAGAAAATAAGACAGCAACTTCATAGCTCTCTACAGGTACGACGACGGTTCGGCTATAAAGGTCGAACCATCCGCAGATGACACGGACCGTCCGACTCTCGAGTCCGGACCATCCGCACTACACCAGGACGCCTCCAACAACGTGCCGATGCCCATGGAGGAGGGCCACCTACTGGGAGAAGACCTGATCGACTACGAAGCTTCTCCAGAGAATCCAGGTATGCACGTAAATGTTATTAGATTTTTCCGCCGATTGTACTATTATCGGCGACGATGAACTTGTCGTTGCTCAGTTTGACTTTGGTCCTAAAGAAGCCGCCTTCACTAAACCAAAGGAATCGGTAAATCATTTGAAGACGCTCTTCATGCGCGGTCACATTGATGGGATACCGATTGCTAAAATGTTGATAGACGGGGGGCTATAAATCTAATGCCTTATTCATTATACAGAAAACTAGGTAAAGAAGATGACGAACTTGTTAAGACTAACATGACCCTCAGCGGCGTTAGAACTGATAGTTCGATCAAAGCCAAGGGAGTTACGTTCATTGAGTTAACCATCAGGACTAAGACCCTTGCTGCTGCATTCTTCGTTGCTGATGTAGAAGGAAATTATAGTTTAATCCTAGGCAGAGATTGGATTCATGCTAGCCAATGTGTACCTTCTACGTTACATCGAATATTACAACAATGGGTAGGCGACGATGTAGAACAAGTACATGCTGATGCATCGGCCTGTATCGCTGTGGTCGATGCCCCTGTACTTTGGACCTATGAGACTGCCACGTGTCTCACAGGAGTGGATTTTTCTGATTATCAGTTCATAAGTATAGATAAAAAGGGTTTCATTCCTATAATGCTAGAGCCGATGGCTAATTGGCTAAATCCTAAATAAAGTTTAAATGATGAATACACACAGAATGAATGAGTCTCTGGTCGTGGACGGTCTGACCTCTGAGGTTGGACGGTCTGGCCTTTTACGGAACAATTTGGCTTTTAAGACCGAATATCCACTGTAGCATAGAACCAGTGTCACGGACGATCCGGTCCCCAAGACAGGAGGGTCCGCCGTCACACAAAGATCATCTAATTCCTCCGTGGGAGACATAATAGAGGAATTCAGAGATCTCGACAATTTAGGACAGGGGTTTACATTGGCCGATCCTTTGGAGGAGATTGATATAGGAGATGGTAAAACAACAAGGCCGACTTTTGTGAATAAGACCCTGGAGACCGATCCTAGAGATGAAATGATCGGTCTATTGAAAGAATATTTTGATAAATTTGCTTGGAATTACACTGAGATGACGGGATTAAGCCGAGAAATAGTAGAGCTTTGGCTTCCTATTAAGTCTGGTTTTAGACCTTTCAAGAAGAAAGCTAGAACATTTCGTCCAGACCTTCTCCCGCGAATAAAGGACGAAATTCACCGGTTGCTAGAAGCTAATTTTATTATACCTTACAAATACGCAGAGTGGGTCTCCAATATTGTGCCGGTGGAGAAGAAAGAATCAGGTAAGCTTAGAGTATACATTGATTTTCGCAAATTGAATAGAGCAACTCCTAAAGATGAATATCCCATGCCCATAGCCGACACATTGATCAATAATGCGTTAGGAAATAGAATTATTAGCTTTCTTGATGGTAATGCCGGATATAAACAGATTTTCATGGCCGAAGAAGATGCGTCTAAAACGGCCTTTATATGTCCAAACTTCATTGGTTTATTTGAGTGGGTTGTCATGACATTTGGTCTGAAAAATGCTGGTGCTACTTATCAGAGAGCTATGAATTTGATATTTCATGAGCTATGATATTTCATGTCCAAACACTATGGAAGTCTACATTGATGATATCATAGTCAAATCGGCTGAGTTTAGTTCTCATATAGCTGATTTACGCAAAGTCTTTGATAAAATGTGTCTATATGTTCTGAAAATGAACCCACGTAAATGTGCTTTTGGAGTGTCGGCTGGTAAGTTCTTAGGATTCATCATTCATGAACATGGTATAGAGATAGACCCTGACCGAATTAAATCCTCCAAAGTTGAAATGGTTATTGCAAAGATCTGGGTTCTATTGGCCCAACATGATAGCTGATTGTTTCAAGTTTTATAAAGGGTGCCAAGTATGTCAGGAATTTGGCGACCTACAGTTGGTCCCCGCAGCCGAATTACATCCTATCATTAAACCTTGGCCTTTCAGATGATCGGGATTAGATTTTATAGGAGAGATTCATCCTTCATCATCAAAAGGGCATCGGTTCGTGTTAGTTGCCACTGACTACTTTACCAAATGGACTGAAGTCGTTCTCTAAAGAACATGACACATAGGGAGGTAACTGAGTTCATAACTGAACATATTATTCATAGATTCGGCATTCCCCAGACTTTGACTACAGATCAGGGGGCTTCTTTTATGTCAAAAGAGGTACGTGAGTTTGCTGAATTATATAGGATTAAAATGCTCAATTCATCTCCATATTATGCTCAGGCCAATGGACAGACCAAGTCTAGTAACAGAACGTTGATTAGCCTCATAAAAAAGAAGATATCTAATAATCCTAGGCATTGGCATAAGATTTGTCCGAAGCTCTATGGGCTCACAGAATATCTAAACACTGTGCTACTTAAGTATCTCCATTTGAGCTTGTCTATGGGCAGGAAGCAGTTTTACCTATGGAGATAAGTTTAAATGTTATCAGATTCGCCAAGCAAAATGACTTAATTGTCGGTGATTATTATAATTTGATGATGGACAATATTGATGAAGTGATCGATAAAAAAAGAGTGGCAGCCTTAGGAAAAATAGAAAAGGACAAGATCATGGTCGCCAGAGCCTACAATAAGAAGGTCAAGGCTAAATCATTTCAGGTAGGGGACCTGGTGTGAAAGACCATCATGCCTCTAAGAAACAAAGACCGGAAGTTTGGAAAGTGGTCGCTAAGCTGGGAAGGTCCTTAAAAATTAACAGAGGTGATATATGGTAACGCCTATTTATTGTAAACATTACAAGGCAAAGATTTGTCCAAGGCTTTGAATGGGCGTTTACTCAAGCAGTATAATCCTAGTATGTGGCAAGATGCTTAAGAAAACCGATGTAATCACATCGAGTTAGTTGCTTTTGGTTCGCTCAGCTCCACCAAAAGGCAGGGGGCATATGTTGAGCACCAAATTGAGCGGGCGGATGGTCCGCACTGGTGGTCCGGACGGTCCGCGCGCAGAGCCAATTATGGTTCTGAGTTTCTTGCTATGGTTGTTAGCTAAATTCGCGGAATTAGCCCGGGAGATTGGTTTGTCACGAGTCCAGCCCCCTCCTCTATAAATATAGAGGAATACGGCCGATTAATAATCAACAATCGAATCAAAATCAGTTTATCTCTTGTTTTTACCTTAGGCATTAGAAGTAGTTCTAGTTTAGCTTCACAATCCCCAAATTCTTCGCTTTTCTTCGGCTCTACGTCGATTAGAGATGTCTAGGTCGGCATGCTGACTCTAGACAACACCTAGAATCTCTCCTCTCCGACGGGGTCCCTCCCGGGAGTGAGATTCAGGCGCCGTCGGCGAACTCCGCCGCCCTTGCGCACGCGCGGATCGGACCGTCCGGCCTATAGGCGCGGACCGTCCGACTCGTCAGGCAGGGAACCCTAGCCCTGCTCCAGGTCACGGACCGTCCGTCCCCTTGCCGCGGACTGTCCGCACCTGTGCAGAGAGCACCGCCGCCGATTCTCACGCAGTGATTGGTGTCCGGATCGGCGCCAACACTATCGAGTACATGTTATTCTATGGGTTCTAAACAACGCCTTAAAAAAGAAGACTACATCTAGATCTAGCATATGATAGGTTACATATGCATGGGTCATGTGACGAGGCTTGACGGCTGTGACGGTCAGCCTATAGGACGCATGGAATGATGGAATGGACGACTCAACAACTCATCGCGTGTTCAAACTAAATAAGGCCATCATTCATGTGTTGGCTGCTATATATATATACCGTCTGTGGAATTCTTGGCACATATACATACACTCCACGAAATACCGTCGTTATTGTTGTTCGATTACTACGGGTCTGTTTGGTTGCCTGTATCTGCGCGTGCTTGCATCACAGGATGCGGGTAGCTGCTGTTTGGTTGCTGTGAGCCAGGCTATGCGCGTGCGAGCTCTGTGTTTGGTTGCCTGCATGTAGATTTGGATTCAGGCTCGCACGATCCTTAAAGCACTCTGGGCCAGGCTCACCAGATACGTTTAGATTGGTCGCATCTCTAGAGCCAGGCTCCAGTGATCCTGGCTCACACAGCCAGGTTGGCGAGAGAAACCAACCAAACGTACTAGTACAAGGATGACAAATCGAACCAAGACTCTGTTCAAACTTCAAAGTAAAGTAGCCACCATGCATGCGTAGGCCCTTAGTCCGTTAAGACGATGGATTGTATTATATAGGAAAGGAGTTTATTATTGTTACTGATGCATCATCTGCATCATGACACATACTATACAAGTTAGCTGGAACCAATATTCAATAGAGACCACTTGTAGTACATATATACATATGCATTAACACTTGGTTAATAATGCCAACTTTCTATTTCGTAGCCTGTAGTTTAATTTGTTTTCAGTGTTCTTGATATATTGTAACCCAACCTTCTCTCGTGTAATATTATTTTTATCTATATATTAAAGGAGACAGCTGGCCGGCCTTCATAAACCATAGACTGCTCCAATATAATATATATCTTGCTTAATAACGTATCCATTTTAGAGGAAAACAACATAGGTATATATACATAATAAATGGTTTAGGGGGTGTTTAAATGCACTAAAGATAATAATAGTTAGTTGTCTAAATATATAATTGCTAGTAAAATTAGCTAGCTAACTATTAGCTAATTTGCTAAAAGTAGCTAATAGCTGAACTATTAGCTAGATTGTTTGGATGTCTTCAACTAATTTTAGTTACTAACTATTAGCTCTAGTGCATTCGAACACCACCTTAAACTTGATAAAGAGAATTCTAGAAATAATATAATATAATATAATGGCAGATTTTGTTGTAGGATATCTGACTTCAATGAAATTATCCAATTCAAACCACCAACGTTAAAATACGGCTTGTATCATTATGAAATCGTGCATATTTGTTATAAAACACCGCACTGATTATTTTGTTTATTTCTCATTTTTCATCCTGTTTCTCCTCCGGCGGGCATCTCCCATGGCCAAAACCTCTATTTCTCCAGCCAAGTTGGCCCTACACGCGAAGGTTCTCTCCAACCCCGTCGCGTGCTGCTGCACATCTCCGCTACCGCCGCCACGCCAACCGTAGAGCAACGACAACACCCTTCCCACAATGAAAAAGAGGTGCCGACGAGGGTGACGGTATAGCCCATGGCAAGGACGCATTAGAGGAAGAAGACCCGGCCCCGCGAACGCTGGGAGACCATAGAGGGTCACATGGGGCACGTTTGCGACCTGTGGCCCGACGGCTTTGCAACGTCCGTGTTTGTGTGGCCGGGCTTTTCCGGAGCTTGATTCTGCGCGTCCAAAAGTGACTCTTCTGTCTGGCTCCTAGAAAACGAAGGCAGTCTCCATTTTTTAGAGCTCGGCTGCTCGTGGCGTAAACCAGCTGCGCATGGCTGCTCTTAAGAAACGAAAGTGGTTCTTAGGGTCTGTTTGGTTGGGCTGTGGCTGTGAAAAAAGCTGCTGTGGGCTGTGAGCTGTGAGAAAAGCTGCTGTGGGCTGTGAGCTGTTAAAAAGCTAAAAAGTGTTTGGTGGAAACCACTAAAAGTCGCTAAAAGTTTTTCCATATATATTTTCACAGTTCCATCCAAAAGCCGCTAAAAGCAGGTCTAGAGGTGCTTTCAGTTTTGCACTGCAAGAAAGTCGGCTTTTAGAAAAAGCTGCTTCCTAGATCCAGCCCTTTGGTTTGGCTTTTGGCTTTTAGGAGGTAAAAGCCAAAGCCAAAAGCCAAACCAAACGCACCTTTAGTCTGGCTGCCTACATGTGGCAAACATCGGCTCACTTAGAACATACTTATTTGATACAAGTGCACAAAGAAAATATGTTACAACAATGGGACCGGTTAGCTTCAGCTTGAAACACACGAGCGGGACGAGCCGACCAGATACGTGTCGCAAACATGCCTTGGTGGCGTAGAAGGTGCGGGACCGTTGGATTAATGGGCTTGGCCCAAATTAAGCAATTCAATTAAATTCTAAAAATTATGAAAAGACTATGTATATGAGAGATGGCAAGAGATGGTGGGAACCATAGTACCATATTGCTAGCCCAGATTGAGTGAGACCTGTTTATATGTGGTGACATCCCTCTTCCTTCAAGTCATAGATAAAGGGAGAGAGGATGGAATACCATACACGCGCGCTTGCTTGCCTGGCCTGGCTTGGGCACGGGAGAAGGGCACGAGCGTGAATGTTCTGCCAAAATCTAGCCCCTCGTCTTGTGGGGGCGCGACTTCCTTTTGCTATTTTTTATTTTTATTTTTGATGTGGTTGCTTGGATGTTAAGTTTAGAGTCATTATCCGATCACGACCAGATCGAGACGTGCGTCCTTATCAGATCATGTATAGGTCTTGATGCGAGTCCTTATCTCCAAATCGAGGGACTACATGTAGCTCTATAAGAGCAACTCCAAGAGTCTAGATATAATCTTAACTAAATTTAGAGTTTTATGAGGTCCCTAAAAAATTGACAACCTTCTAAATGGTAGGGTAAACCTATAGACAACCTTATAAATGGTAGGGTAAACCAACAGACTCTCCAAATATTGTCTATCAAGAAAGATGGAGACATTTATGTTGTTCTAGTATGGTTTAGGGTTGATCATTCACCAGCCATTAATTGCTCATGCAGCGGCATCAACCCATGAAGCAAACCCCGCATGCATGGTGCCGTTCACGCGATTGTGGATACGACCATGATGCTCTTGCTGGACAAGGAGCTGGTCAGTCTCAGCGCCCTCATGGTGCTCCCCAGTGCCCAAGCCCAGCTTCGATGGCTCCACGAGTCGGTGCCCCTCGTGCTCCCGCTGCTCTCGTCGTCGGGTGCCGAGAGACAGTAGGATGACGAAGGCGGGGCCGCAGTGCCTAGGCAGCCGCTGAAGAACCTGACACACTTGACGCGGTGGCATTGGCCCTACTCGTGTTCGTCGCCGCCGCCCTGGTGGCCTAGCGTGTCCGCGGCCTTGGGCTTGACCGCTTGGGGAGCTCACGATGGGACTGTGAGAGTCGACGTGTCGGAGCGTGCAACTATCGAAGTCGGTGGATAGACGCTCCAGTAAGTCTACCGAGAAGCTGTGGCTGCAGCAGCCGACTAAGAGTGACCTCGCAACCTTCCATCCGAACGACGATGATGACAACAATCCCTCGCTGCGACAGGAGGGTGCACGAGAAGAGAAATACGTGAGCACCCGCATGGAAGAAAAGAGATGGTGAGGCGGATGAACTAGTCAAAGATGTCGAGCGAACTGGATAGGATACCGAGTAGAATAGAATAGCGAAGAAGAATGAGAGCTTGTTGGATTGAGTTTTGATCATCATTTTTCTATTTTTACCGATGCTTATCGGTTTAGCTAGGCTCTTGGAGTTGCTCTAAATTGCGCCTAACAGTCGCCGCCAGAATCATCCCAATTCGTGAAATCTAGGTTTTGCCTATCTCGTTGTTGTGCCGCCGTTGTAGTCTTCTTCATCTCGAGCGTCGGCGTGCATCTGCGATCGGGAGAGTAGGTCTTTGGAATCCTTCGTCTTTGAGATCCTGCACCGGGAGAGGAAAATAAGGTTTTTGGGAAGCAACTTCTCACGACTGCTCGCGTTCTTCCCGACTACCATTGCCGCCTTCTTCCTTGCTGTGCCACGATGCCATCCAATATGTCTAAACAATATGCACCTTCTGATCTAATCTTATATGTAAGTTTATCTATTGTTATAGATCATTAGATCTATTCTGTGTATCGGTTTATTTGCATGTTAGAGAATAACATGCTAGTTTCTTTTGTGTTATTCATGATTTATGTTCGAAATTTAACTTAGAAATTGTTTACTTATTCAACATTCCATGGAACCTTACTGTAGATAGTTTTCTAGATTAACAATGGCAATTTTTACCGACATGTTGAGGCCAGAAAAATTCTCTAGTATGCACTTCAAGAGGTGGCAAGTCAAGGTGATGCTTTGGCTTTACTGCTTTGAATGTGTTCCATGTTGGTAAAGGAAAACCTTAGGGCGTACTTACTCCTAAAGCGGAAGAAAAAGTTTGACGATGTAAATACTATCTTTACTAGAGCAATTCTTAGTGTCCTTGTTAACCATCTGGTTGACACGAATATACTTCACACAGACGAGGAGTTGTTGGATGCACTTACTACTGAGTATGGTGCATCAGATGCTTGCAGTGAACTGTATATCATGGAGAGCTTTCATGATTATAAGATGGTTGATAATCGATTTATTGTAGAGCAAGCTCATGAAATACAATGCATTGCCAAGGAACTTGACCTCCTCAAGATTAAGATTGTCCTTCGTGATCGATTTGTGGCTAGGTGCGTCATTGCAAAGTTGCCTTCTTCATGGAGGAACTTCACCACTTCTCTGAAACATAAGAGACAGGAGATATCAGTTGAAAATCTGATATCATCTCTGGATGTTGAGGAGAATATTTGCTACTCCTAGTGTCTAAAAATTTAATATATTTTATATTCCCCATAGACAAACATCTCTAACTTTGACCAAATTTATAGAAAATACATCAATATCTAGAATACCAAATAAATAAAATATCGAGACATTTTATGATGGCTAATTAATGAAACTAATTTGATGTTGTAGATATCAGTGTATTTTTCTATATATTTGGCAAAAGCAAACCAAATTTGATTCAAGACAAAACTATTGTTTTGGAATCAAGGGACTATTATAGAGTTATTCATATAAAAATGTGAAAAATATTAGTTTGTTCATTCTAGCTAAAATTGGTCTATGCACTAATATTTGGCACTAGGCCACTGGAAATAATAAAGTTGACAAAGTTGATAGAATGCGTTAGGTCTGATACAAGATAACGAATTCATTATACTACTGCAAGGTTCAAGGAGCTCCCTTCTTATGATCCCACAAGTGGAAAAGATCTATAAGCCCGCGATACGCAAAACTTTTTACTGACGAATTCAGTTACCGCGAAAGTGAAAATAAACATGTGATTTTGGCAGAAGAAACTGCTAGTGGAAGCCAATTTCCACTAGTTGTTCTCTTAACACAACCGCCAGTGAAAATGACCCATTTTCACTGAAAATGATCCATTTTCACTGAAAATGATCCATTTTCACTTGCGGTTGGTGTAAACGAACCTCTAGTTACACCAACCGCCAATGAAAATGGACCATTTTCACGGGCGGTTGTGTTAAGAGAACCACAAGAGGGAGGAAATTGGTTTCCACTGGCAGTTTCTTAAGCCAACCATCAGTGAACTTTGTATTATAGATACCCCTTCGTCCTCGATGACAGAACCTATAGCTAGTAGCCAACTTCCTTTGGAGGCGATTTTGGAGGTCTAGATTTCACAAAATACAAAAGGGGTGGTTTTGATCTTTATTTGTTTGGAAGAAGGTGTCTAAGAAAGATTGGTTTATGTTTCTCTTATCAATTTTTGTCTATTCTTTCTCAATTTTAGCCACAGTTTGGATCTAGGATTTCACCATGTGAGAGAGAAGAGTATAGTTAGGTTATTTTCTCTATTTTCTCAAATGAGGTTGCTTAAGATGGTTAGATTTTGTCTAACCTATCTCCTTTTTCATGTTTATTTCTCAAATCAGTTTATCCATGAGACATATTTAGTTGGTTAATGAATGGTGCATTTGTTAATTGGTATGCATGGAGAGAGAGAGGAAGATAGGTTTGGCCATTAAGATTTTTTATTAGTTGCTATGAAAGGTTGGTTTATTTATGTTTCAATAGTCAATTATTGTTCATTTTTGCTCAATTTTAGCTACATTTTGGAACTAGGCCTTCACCATGTGTTAGAAAGAAGAGTATAGCTAGGAAAGTTTGGTTTATGTTTCTCTTGCTACTTTTTCATTTTCCTCAAATTTAGCCACATTATGGATATATGGTTTCACCCCTTCATCCTTCCAGACAAGAATTATAGTTGTAGCCCAACTTCCATTGGACGGCCAGATTTCAGAAAATACACGGGGCGGGGGGGTTGATCTTTATTTTTTGGAAGCAGGTTGCTAAGAAAGGTTGGTTTATGTTTCTTTTGCCAATTTTTGTTTATCCATGATATATTTAGTTGTTAGGAATTATATATTTAGTTGTTAGGAAATGTTGGTTTATGTTTCTCTTGCAAATTTGTGTTCTTGTGTGTTTATTTTACTTTTTACACGTGATGATGGAGAAGACATCCTGGATGTATAACTTATCCAGGCTAGATCCATCATACATATCTGAGGTCCATAGGTTTATTGATGTCGCTACGGACCATGCTTGAAGAACAAAGATAAAGCACATATATTGTCCATGTATGGACTGCAAAAATGTTGTTGTATTTTATGACAAAAAACAAATCATATCTTATCTAGTATGCCGAGGATTTATGAAGGATTACATAATTTAGACAAAGCATGGAGAGGGTAGCTCTTCGTATTATACAACTAGAAACCCTGCGAACATCGACGATGGCTTTCAGTTCATTCACGAGACACAACAACCTCTTCCACAGAGTGAACATGTAGTGTCAATTGTTACTGATCATGGTTACGCTGGAGGAAATGAACGTGATAGAACTCATGTTCTACCAAATGTTATGGATGAGGAAGATGTAGAGTTATTAGAGGCAATATTGCGTCGTCATACAAATGCATCGATGTTCTTCATGAAAGGTATGGATCCCTCATGAGGGCAGTAGAAGAGCCTTTGTATGACGAGTCTAAGGGTTGTACTAAAGAGTTCATGATGCTCCGGTCTGTGTTAAAGTTGTTGATGTTAAAAGCTAGATATAGTATGTTTGATGTTGGCTTCGATGCATTCTTGAGTATTATCTTAGACATGCTTCCAAAGGAGATCCAAGTTCATGCTAACACGTACTATACAAAGAAACTAATCAGTTCGCTCACTATGGGTGTGGAGAATCCACGCGTGTAGAAATCACTGTATCCTTTATCGAAGTGATGATTATAAAGACTTAGAAAGCTGCCCAAAGTGCGGTGCAAGTAGGTACAAGACGAATAAAGACTATCGAGAGGAAGAGTGTGTTGCATCCGTGTCTAAAGGGAAGGAGCGAAACAAAGCTTAAAATAAGACTTCAAAATCCACGAGCAAAGAAAAAGAAGTAGACTATTATGCACTCAAAATTGTTCCTGCTTTGGTGATGTTGTACCTCCCCGTCGTTGATCGATTGAGGTGTTTGTTCGCTAACCCTAAGGATGCCGAATGTATGAATTGGCATGCTTCTGATGAGCATAAAACTATGGGAAGTTTTGACATCCAGTCGATGGGAAGCAGTGGCAAGATTTCAATGACAACTACCGAGACTTTGTCGATGAACCAAGAAATATGAGGTTCGCACCGAGTAATGATGGAATGAATCCATTTGTTGAGAGGAGCAGCAAGTATAGCACATGGCCGATGATCCTCACCATCTACAACCTTCCTCCATGGTTGATGAAGAAACAAAAGTACATTTTGCTAACCATCCTTATTTCTGGACCTATACAACCTAGAGTTAAGATGGATGTATTTTTAGAGCCCTTAATGGAGGATATAAAAATATTGTGGGAAATAGACGTTCAAATGTTGTATGAGTATCGTAAAGATCATTTACGCTAAGAGCAATTATTTTTGTTACAATCAATGATTACCCTGCTCTCTTCACATTATCAGGCCAGTTTAAACGAAAGGTTGGTTGTGCAGTATGCATTGATGGAACTGCTTACGCATCCATTTCTGCATCTAAGAAGATAGTGTACATGAGGCGCAAACACTTTTTATTGGAAGGACACAGGTACCGCAAGTGAAAGATGGATAAGTACTTCGACAATAATGATGAACTACATTGTACTGCTCCATCGGGTAACAATAAAGGTCAAAGAGTTCTTGAAATAGTCAGGAATAGCAAATTTGTTTTTGGGAATAAGACAAAAGACAGAAAAACAAGGAAGGATACCAAACCAGCTTTGGGGACTACATTTAAGAACGAAGTCTATTTTCTTCGAGTATTTGTCTTACTGGAAAGAGTTAGATGTGCAACACACAATTGATGGTATGCATGTTCAGAAGAACGTGTTTGAAAGCATAATTGGCACCTTGCTAGACGTAAAGGGCAAAACAAAATAAGGGCTCAATTCATGCGTGGACTTGGTAAATTTAGGCATAAAAAATAAATTCATCCTATTCTTCAAGAAAATGGGAAGTACCATCTCCCTGTAGCAAGGTATAATCTCAACGTAGATGAGAAACATGTGATGTGTGTTTGGCTCAAGAATTTGAAAGTCCCATCCAGATTCTGCTCTAGCATACAGAGTATTGTGTCAATGAAAGACCTGACAGTCACCAACTACAACTCAAATGATTGTTATGTCATGCTTACTACTTTCCTACCTATTGCCATAAGGGCTATAAATCCTATGTTCTTAAAGATGGCAATCACAAAGTTGTGCTACTTTTTTAACATGATTTCACAAAAGATAATTGCCTGTGATGAGTTGGCATCTCTTCAGGAATTCATAGTGGAGACAATATCACAGTTTGAGATGAGTTTCCCACCATCATTTTTTGATATTATTGTGCACCTTGTGGTGCACTTGGTGCCACAAATAGATGCATTGGGTCCCATGTACTTGCATGAAATGTGGATGTATGAGCGTTTCATGTCAATATTGAATGGCTATGTATCAACCCATGCTCATCCTAAGGCATCCATGGTAGAGGGGTACTATACCAAAGAGACAATTCTAGAGGTCCATTCTGTAATAATATCCTAAAAGTTCAGGTTACAGCAGGTTTGCCTCTGTCACAACACAAGGGTAAACTGTATGGAAGAGAGAGGATGGGACAGAACTCTTTCATCCCACCAGATTACAATATAGTACTTGAGGCACAACACAACATGCTACATCAGCTATCGATAATGGAGTCATTTATCCAACAACACATCAGTAAGCTTTGCGAGCAAAATCCTTTGCATACGGATGATTGGGCAGTATTTCTAGAGCAGAGGAGTTACCCTGATTTCATATCTCTAAGCGAGGCAAATTCAAAACTATTTAAAAAGAACAAGTACCACCCACCACCTAGGCACAAGTGGCTACAAGCGTCAGATTCCTAAATGGAGACAAGAAGACACTGATAAGAAGGCTGCAGGGTTGTCGACACTATCCGAGCAACTTGGTGAAAGGATGACTAATTAGATCTGTGCTAGAAAACCAAGGGAAACCGATGTTGGTGTAACTTTTGATGATCCCACTGTCGACGAAGCGACAAGAAACATATATGCAATGGCAGCTAAGCAGAGCTAAGGAACATTTAAGCCACAAAGGGAGAGATACATACTAATGACTGGTCTCGATAACCCTGAGCATCCTGATCGTGTACGAGGAATTTCGTCTAAGGAAGGATGGAAGGAAGGATTTAGACCACAATGGGAAGGTTTGTACAAGAAACGTGATTGATACGTGGAAGAGATGGCGGATTATTTTAAGGAGGAGGCTAAGAAAGAGTTCAAAGACCTGATGTCTCAAATGCTATCGAATCCTCCTCTAGAATTGATACAACAATTGGCGAGTGTGATGTCTGTTCAATAGATGACCACTCCACAGATGTAACCAATTCCAGCAGCTCAACCGTCGTCTTCCACTGATTGTACGATCGCCCCAAGCTCTATCGTGTCATCGGGAAATAAGGTTCGCTATCCAGTTTATGACATCACAAGGCCTATGGCGTGCACCCTAGTTGGAAGATATGGTATTAACAATCATCGTACGAAGAAAGTAGCCACATGCCTTGCGATCCTAGGACGTAAGTTCCATGGAAGTGACATTCCAGGAGATTATTGCAGGGTAGAAGTGATGATGGTCGTCCAAGGATCCGAGGACGACATGCTAGACATCCCTAGGACCGAAAGTATTGAGATACATGGACAAGCTATCAAGAATTTCATCCTTTGGCCTCGAAGGGATGTCAAATTGGTTGATCCACCACCGTCGTTGCCGTCGTATGCCCAACCCATAACGCAAGAGTAGTCATCACCTACAATTCCTATTGTACATCCATCATCACCTCCTCAAACTTCACATGTTGCTCATCATCCTCTTTCTGACACACCGTCTTTGCCACAAGCATCACCATTCAGGACTCCACCACCTTCTCCTCCTCATCCTCTTGGTGACCCACTGTCTATGCCACCATCAAGGAATCTACCTTCTCCACAACCATCAATGGATCCGCAACCATCAAAGAAACCTAAATTTTCTATACCAAAATTGGTGTCCCCGTATGAGAAAAAGAAGAGTAAAGCTACTAATGCTGGCATAATGAGATTTTGTCAGGGATTGCATGGAGCCTCACATCACATAATGTTGATTTGGCCGAGCACGAGAATTCTGCAAAAAGGCTGAGGCAATGACCATAAAGATAACGAAGACAACTAAGGCAAATTATAAAAACGCGCCTAACAATATGTGTCAGGCAGACCTCTACTCACTTTTGAGAAACTAAGTAAGCTCCCGACTGGTATTAAAAGGTTACATGACGAGTACATGCCGGCATCTTCATTTGGCATCGAAAACATCCCCGTACATATACCAAACCATGCTTTTATTGGTTTAAACCAAAATGCCTCTATTGCATTCGAGGACATGTGGTTAATGATGAACCTTCAGAGACTTGACGTGCAACTTGTAACAGTCTTTGCATTGTAAGTGTCACTCATACTTATACATATATGTGTTATTATTAGTGAGCTGTATAAATTTTCAATATCTGGCATGCACGCGTGCCTTGCAGAATGCAACATGATCAGCAGAAGATCTTTTACGGTACCAATCCCAATGCTAGTGCCGGCAAAAGGGTTAGGTATCTCAACTCAATACAAATATCCGAGGAAAATCACAATTTCAGAATCAGAAAAGAAAACGAAGAATTAAAAGAAAAGACATACGGAGAAGTTGAGAAGGTTACATAGAATATGAAGAAGGATTTTAAAGCAAGATACGCCACCTACATAGGACACACAATGCTTGAATTTCTAGACAGGGAAGCCGTAGTGGCCCCATATAACTTTAAGTGTGATTTTGCATAAATAAAATTAATAATTTCAATACACATGCATCAAAAATTTGATTCGTACAGGGACCACTGGATATGCTTTATCATTTATTCTAAGGTTGAAAAGGTGCTGGTGCTCGACTCCTTGAACTACGACCCTTCGACCTATGCAAAATTCTTTAGCATCTTAGAGTTGTAGGTCTTTTCTATGCATGCATACTTATATCAATGAGAATTTTAGAATAACATGGTGATTCTATTTGAGATCACATGGCATATAGGTTCTATAAGTGGCAAGGTGGAAACTACGACACGTCCAAAAAATGCGTGCCACTAGACATCCATTATAACTGGCCGGTAAGTATGTGAATTTATGAATACATATCACATATGTACGTACATAGGACAATGTTGCAACTAAATAACCAATCTCTCGTGATGTAGTGACAGAAGCAACCACCCTGATCGGTCCAATGTGGGTTCTATGTGTGCGAGTTCATGAGCCAGAACGGACGACATCACGAACCCTGGCCATGTATTATTAGTAATAGTCATGTATGTATTTATGTAATTAAAGATGAAAATGTGTTATCGAGTGTAAATAGATGATGTTTATTTATAGGAAATTCAACAAGGAAATCCGAAGAACTTGACCGAAGGTGCATTGTATGGCATAATTGAGGACCTATGCACATTCATGTTGAAAGAGGTCATTCTCATTGAAGGAAAATATCACGATGCTATCGGTACATTAGCGAGGCCAGAGTTTAGAGTACTCATAGAAATTAGTAGACTATCTCTTACCCGAGATAGTTGTTGGTCACATACTTGTTTGGATCTATTTGCACTAAGCATTTTTATATGTAAGTGTAGGGCAGCTCCAACAATTGACTAATTAGCTACCTCTAAGTATTTTTGTATATTTTAATAGAAGATAGTGGGGGTTTTTTTATTTTAATAGAAACGAGTGGAATACTATCTTTGATGCCAACATGTATTTTTCTATTTAACATATTCATTTATTTTTCTCACAACTGCACCAATGATTGTGTTGCCAAATGTGAATTCTTACTATTCAAGTTTCATTAAAAAAACAGGTTCCTTGACCACCGTTTGTGGTTCATCTCAGGTTCTAATTTGGGAGTTGATTATGTTTTGTTTTCTTTACAAATGGAACAATCGTGTTATTCAGGAAAATAAGGTTGCTACAGTACCGTGCCTATCGGGTACTGGATCTTTTAAGAGTCAGAAGTTAATTTCTTGCAGGGTACTATCATGAGGTTAAGAACTTCTCTTGGCTCCTTTCAGTTTTCATGCATCCACATTTTATGCATGATTGCTAAACAATATATTCTGATGCACTACATATATTCCACAACCAACCTCGGGAAATCACCCCAAAGTTTTCACCAAATCTAGATTGACTGTTAGGAGCTACTACTACTATGATCCTGCGACCCGCTGTCTTGACTTCAAAGTTATGGATTTCATTTTTCATGCTAGATCTGTTAGAATGCTTTAATAATGTGAATATGCTAGACACATTCGCAAATGTATTATATGTTCTATCTTTGCAAATTATGTCATGGCTCTGCCATTGACCCAAATTTGTTTTGCTTTACAGGACTCTTGGAAGACCTCTGTTCTGCTCCTTCAGGTTTAATTGTACTACTGCATGCCTGTGCCCACAACCCTACTAGAGTAGATCATACTATTGATCGATGGGAACATATTAGGTAGATGATGAGATCAAAATCATTGCTTCCGTTCTTTGACAATGTCTACCATGTATGTTAATGTACATAGTCAGAATTGATTTGACATTGCAAAAAATACATCTGATTCATATACACTAATCATTGGCATAATTGTTGATTTTTGTTAACATAATAGGGCTTTGTGAGTGGAAGTTTTGACAAAGATGCTCAGTTAGTGCGAATGTTTATTGCTGATGGTGGTCAATTGCTCATGGCTTAGAGCTACGCTAAGAACATGGGATTGTATGGAGAGCGTGTTGGCGCTTTGAGCATTATAAGATATCTTCACTCTTGCTTTTGTTGGTTTCACTTTAGTTCATCATGGTCTGAAGGTTGAATGTCAAATCCTTGGTTAGCATCAAAAGGATATTCATCTATATGCAGGAATCCCTAAAATTTCATATGCAGTTAATATTGTCATAAAGTAAAAATACAATGTTTAGTTTTGGGTGTATCAAAGTAGCATCTCCAGGGTACCAGGCAAAAGCTTGTTTTTGAAGGAATGACATGAATCTTGTCAGCTACTGACACAAACTTCCTGCTCCCATCTATAAATATTTCTAGGTTGTGATAGTAGACCTTAACATACCTTAACATATTTTCTTCAGACTATTTACTTAGAATTTGTGTTGATAATATATGGTGTTCGTTTTTTACGTAATCGTTGCGCACTAACATTTTATTGAATATTTTGTATGTCGTTGCAATGCACGAACACATAACTAGTGTGTTTAGAATATTTTTGATGAGCTACTCATTTTTTCTATTTTATTTGTAGCTATTTAGATCCTAACAACCATATTAAGGGAGCTCTTCATCTCAATCCATTTTAGGCCTTTTCGGTTTACGTTCAATCCATGTGAATGGGACGGAATTGAGTGATTTTATATCCATAGCAACTCTAAATATTTTTAATTTATTCCAATCTCATCCAATCCACATGTTGAAAGGGAATTAGGCTTACACCTATTTCCTAATTGATTTTGTTGGTTGAAGTGCCCAACACAAATAATTGAACTAACTGGTTTGCTCTAGTCTATAAGTTATACAGGTGCCAAAGGTTCACAAAAAGCCAATAAAAAGACCAATAAAAGGGTTCAACACAAGAGCAAGGGATAACCGAAGTGTGCCCTGGTCCAGCGCGCCGGACTGTCCGGTGTGCCACCGGACAGTGTCCGGTGCACCAGGGGACTCCAAGCTAAACTCTTCACCTTCGGGAATTCTCAGAGGCGCTTCACTATAATTCACCGGACTGTCTGGTGCACCACCGGACAGTGTCCTGTGCGCCAGGGGAGAGTGACTCTGAACTCGCCAGCTTCAGGAATCCGCTCCGCAAAAATTCACCGGACTGTCCGGTGTAACGGCGGAGCAACGGCTACTTCACGTGCAACGGTCGACTGCAATGCATTAAATGCGCGCCTGCGCGTGCAGAGGAGCAGAGCACGCGTAGGTGGCACACCGGACAACCTACAGGGCCTGTCCGGTGCACCACCGGACAGCCAGGCGGGCCCACAAGACAGAGCTCCAACGGTCGAACCCCAACGGTCTGCTGACGTGGCTAGCGCACCGGACAGTGTCTGGTGGCGCACCGAACTGTCCGGTGCGCCATGCGACTGCAGCTCTCAAGCGGTCACTTTGTGGTGGTTGGGGCTATAAATACCCCAACCACCCCACATTCAAGTCATCCAAGTTTTCCACCTTCCAACTACTTACAAGAGCTAAGCATTCAATACAAGACACACCAAAGTGATCAAATCCTCTCCCAATTCCACACAAGGCTTTAGTGATTAGTGAGAGAGATTTGTTGTGTTCTTTTGAGCTCTTGCGCTTGGATTGCTTCCTTCTCTCATTCTTTCTTGTGATCATCTCATTTGTAATCGAGGCAAGAGACACCAATTGTGTGGTGATCCTTGCGGGAACTTTGTGTTCCGATTGATTGAGAAGAGAAGCTCACTCGGTCCGAGGGACCGTTTGAGAGAGGGAAAGGGTTGAAAGAGACCCGGTCTTTGTGACCACCTCAACGGGGAGTAGGTTTGCAAGAACCGAACCTCGGTAAAACAAATCTGTGTGTCACACTCTTTATTCGCTTGCGATTTGTTTGCGCCCTCTCTCTCGAACTCATTATTATTTCTAACGCTAACCCGGCTTGTAGTTGTGATTAACTTTGTAAATTTCAGTTTTGCCCTATTCACCCCCCCTCTAGGCGACTTTCAATTGGTATCAGAGCTCGGTGCTTCATTAGAGCCTAACCGCTCGAAGTGATGTCGGGAGATCACGCCAAGAAGGAGATGGAGACCGGCGACAAGCCCACTACAAGCCACGGGAAGGCTTCATCGGAAGAGTCCCGCAACAAAGGGAAGGGGAAGGAGAAGAAATCTTCTTCCCACAAGTCGCATCGGAGTGGCGACAAGAGAAAGAAGATGAGGAAGGCAGTCTACTACGAGACCGATACTTCATCACCTTCCACCTCCGGCTCCGACGCGCCATCCATTACTTCTAAGCGCCATGAGCGCAAGAAGTTTAGTAAGATCCCTCTACGCTATCCTCGCATTCCTAAACATACGCCTTTACTTTCCGTCCCATTAGGCAAACCACCAACTTTTGATGGTGAAGATTATGCTAGGTGGAGTGATATGATGCGATATCACCTAACCTCACTCCACAAAAGTATATGGGATATTGTTGAGTTTGGTGTACAGGTACCATCCGTAGGGGATGAAGATTATGATGAGGATGAAGTGGCCCAAATCCAACACTTCAACTCCCAAGCCACAACTATACTCCTCGCCTCTCTAAGTCGAGAGGAGTATAATAAGGTGCAAGGATTGAAGAGTGCTAAGGAGGTTTGGGACGTGCTAAAGACCGCGCACGAAGGAGACGAGGTGACCAAGATCATCAAGCGGGAAACGATCGAGGGGGAGCTCGGTCGCTTCCGTCTTCGCCAAGGGGAGGAGCCACAAGACATGTACAACCGGCTCAAAACCTTGGTGAACCAAGTGCGCAACCTCGGGAGCAAGAAATGGGATGACCACGAAGTGGTTAAGGTTATTCTTAGATCACTTGTTTTCCTTAACCCTACTCAAGTTCAATTGATTCGTGGCAATCCTAGATATACACTAATGACTCCCGAGGAAGTAATCGGGAATTTTGTGAGCTTTGAATTGATGATCAAAGGCTCAAAGAAGATCAACGAGCTAGATGGCCCCTCCACGCCCAAAGCACAACCGGTAGCATTCAAGGCGACGGAGGAGAAGAAGGAGGAGTCTACATCAAGTAGACAACCCATCGATGCCTCCAAGCTCGACAACGAGGAAATGGCACTCATCATCAAGAGTTTCCGCCAAATCCTCAAGCAAAGGAGGGGGAAGGATTACAAGCCCCGCTCCAAGAAGGTTTGCTACAAGTGTGGTAAGCTCGGTCACTTTATAGCCAAATGTCCTATTTCTAGTGACAGTGACAGGGGCGATGACAAGAAGGGGAGAAGAAAGGAAAAGAAGAGGTACCACAAGAAGAAGGGCGTCGATGCCCATGTGTGCCGCGAGTGGGACTCCGACGAGAGCTCCACCGACTCCTCCTCCGACGAGGACGCCGCCAACATCGCCATCACCAAGGGACTTCTCTTCCCCAACGTCGGCCACAAGTGCCTCATGGCAAAGGACGACAAAAAGAAGAAGGTAAAATCAAGATCCTCCACTAAATATGAAACCTCTAGTGATGAGGATAATGCTAGTGATGAGGAGGATAATTTGCGCACCCTTTTTTGCCAACCTCAACATGCAACAAAAGGAAAAATTAAATGAATTAATTAGTGCTATTCATGAGAAGGATGATCTCTTGGACTCTCAAGAGGACTTTCTTATTAAAGAAAACAAGAAGCATGTGAAGGTTAAAAATGCTTACGCTCTAGAAGTAGAAAAATGTGAAAAAAATTATCTAGTGAGCTAAGCACTTGCCATGATACTATTGCCAACCTTAGAAATGAAAATGCTCAATTAATTTCTAAGGTTGATTCTAATATTTGTGATACTTCAATTCCCAATCTTAGAGATGATAATGTCGATTTACTTGCTAAGATTGATGAATTGAATGTGTCTCTTGCTAGCCTTAGGATTGAAAATGAAAATTTACTTGCTAAGGCTAAAAACTTAGATGTTTGCAATGCTTCTATTTCCGATCTTAGAAGTGAAAATGATATTTTACATGCTAAGATTGTTGAACTAAAAACTTGCAAACCCTCTACATCTACCGTTGAGCATGTTTCTATTTGCACTAGATGTAGAGATGTTGATATTGATGCTATTCATGATCATATGGTCTTAATTAAGCAACAAAATCATCATATAGCAAAATTAGATGCTAAAATTGTTGAGCATGAACTTGAAAATGAAAAATTTAAATTTGCTCGTAGTATGCTTTATAGTGGGAGACGCCCTAGCATCAAGGATGGCATTGGCTTCCAAAAGGGGGACAATGTCAAAATTAATGCCCCTCCTAAAAGATTGTCTAATTTTGTTAAGGGCAAGGCTCCCATGCCTCAGGATAACGAGGGTTACATTTTATACCCTGCCGGTTATCCCGAGAGCAACATTAGGAGAATTCACTCTAGGAAGTCTCACTCTGGCCCAAATCATGCTTTTATGTATAAGAGTGAGACATCTAGTTCTAGGCAATCAACCCATGCAAAATTGCCTAAGAAGAAAACTCCTAGTGCATCAAATGAACCTAGAATCTCATTTAAGACTTTTGATGCATCTTATGTTTTGACTAACAAATCCGGCAAGATAGTTGCCAAGTTTGTTGGGGGCAAACACAAGGGATCAAAGACTTGTGTTTGGGTGCCCAAAGTTCTTGTATCTAATGCCAAAGGACCCAAAACAGTTTGGGTACCTAAAGTCAAGAACTAAACTTGTTTTGTAGGTTTATGCATCCGGGGGCTCAAGTTGGATCATCGATAGCGGGTGCACAAACCATATGACTGGGGAGAAGAAAATGTTCTCCTCCTACGAGAAATACCAAGATCCCCAACGAGCTATCACATTCGGGGATGGAAATCAAGGTTTGGTCAAAGGATTGGGTAAAATTGCTATATCTCCTGACCATTCTATTTCAAATGTTTTTCTTGTAGATTCTTTAGATTATAACTTGCTTTCGGTTTCGCAATTATGTCAAATGGGCTACAACTGTCTTTTTACTGATGTAGGTGTCACTGTCTTTAGAAGAAGTGATGATTCAATAGCATTTAAGGGAGTGTTAGAGGGTCAGCTATACTTGGTAGATTTTGATAGAGCTGAACTCGACACTTGCTTAATTGCTAAGACTAACATGGGTTGGCTCTGGCACCGCCGACTTGCCCATGTTGGGATGAAGAATCTTCATAAGCTTCTAAAGGGAGAGCACATTTTAGGATTAACAAATGTTCATTTTGAGAAAGAGAGGATTTGTAGCGCATGCCAAGCGGGGAAGCAAGTTGGTGTTCATCATCCACACAAGAACATCATGACGACTGATAGGCCACTGGAGCTCCTACACATGGACCTATTCGGCCCGATAGCTTACATAAGCATCGGCGGGAGTAACTACTGTCTAGTTATTGTGAATGATTATTCTCGCTTCACTTGGGTGTTCTTTTTGCAGGAAAAATCTCATACCCAAGAAACCTTAAAGGGATTCTTGAGATGGACTCAAAACGAGTTCGGCTTAAGGATCAAGAAAATTAGAAGCGACAACGGGACGGAGTTCAAGAACTTACAAATCGAAGGCTTCCTTGAGGTGGAGGGCATCAAGCATGAGTTCTATTCTCCCTACACCCCACAACAAAATGGTGTAGTGGAGAGGAAGAATAGAACTCTATTGGACATGGCAAGAACCATGCTTGATGAGTACAAGACTTCGGATCGGTTTTGGGCCGAGGCGGTCAACACCGCCTGCTACGCCATCAATCGGTTGTATCTACACCGAATCCTCAAGAAGACATCATACGAACTCCTAACCGGTAAAAAGCCCAATATTTCATATTTTAGAGTCTTTGGTAGCAAATGCTTTATTCTTGTTAAAAGGGGTAGAAAATCTAAATTTGCTCCTAAGACTGTAGAAGGCTTTTTACTAGGATAAAATTCAAACACAAGGGCATATAGAGTCTTTAACAAGTCCTCTGGACAAGTTGAAGTTTCTTGTGACGTTGTGTTTGATGAGACTAACGGCTCTCAAGTAGAGCAAGTTGATCTTGATGAGATAGGTGATGAAGAGGCTCCATGCATCACGCTAAGGAACATGTCCATTGGGGATGTGTGTCCTAAGGAATCCGAAGAACCTCCAAATGCACAAGATCAACCATCCTCCTCAACGTAGGCATCTCCACCAACTCAAAATGAGGATGAGACTCAAGTTGATGAAGAAGAAGATCAACAAGATGAGCCACCTCAAGATGACGACAATGATCAAGGGGGAGATGCAAAGGATCAAGACAAGGAGGATGAAGAACCAAGACCGCCACACCCAAGGGTCCACCAAGCAATCCAACGAGATCACCCCGTCGACACTATCCTCGGCGACATTCATAAGGGGGTAACCACTAGATCTCGTGTTGCACATTTTTGTGAGCATTACTCTTTTGTTTCCTCTATTGAGCCACACAGGGTAGAGGAAGCACTACAAGATTCGGATTGGGTGGTGGCGATGCAAGAGGAGCTCAACAATTTCACTAGGAACGAGGTATGGCATTTAGTTCCACGTCCTAATCAAAATGTTGTAGGAACCAAGTGGGTCTTCCGCAACAAGCAAGACGAGCATGGTGTGGTGACAAGGAACAAAGCCCGACTTGTGGCCAAGGGATACTCTCAAGTCGAAGGTTTGGATTTCGGTGAAACCTATGCACCCGTAGCTAGGCTTGAGTCAATTCGTATATTATTAGCCTATGCTACTTACCATGGCTTCAAGCTTTACCAAATGGACGTGAAGAGTGCCTTCCTCAATGGACCGATCAAGGAAGAGGTCTATGTTGAGCAACCTCCCGGCTTTGAAGATAGTGAGTATCCTAATCATGTCTATAGGCTCTCTAAGGCGCTTTATGGGCTCAAGCAAGCCCCAAGAGCATGGTATGAATGCCTAAGAGATTTCCTTATTGATAATGGCTTCAAAGTCGGAAAGGCCGATCCTACTCTATTCACTAAAACTCTTGACAATGATTTGTTTGTATGCCAAATTTACGTTGATGATATTATATTTGGGTCTACTAACGAATTTACATGTGAAGAATTTAGTAGGATCATGACAAAGAAATTTGAGATGTCAATGATGGGGGAGTTGAAATACTTCTTGGGATTTCAAGTGAAGCAACTCCAAGAGGGCACCTTCAAAAGCCAAACGAAGTATACTCAAGACATTCTAAACAAGTTTGGAATGAAGGATGCCAAGCCCATCAAGACACCCATGGGAACCAATGGGCATCTCAACCTCGACATGGGAGGTAAATCCGTCGATCAAAAGGTATACCGGTCGATGATAGGCTCTTTACTCTATTTATGTGCATCTCGACCGGACATTATGCTTTCCGTATGCATGTGTGCAAGATTCCAAGCCGACCCTAAGGAAGCTCACCTTACGGCCGTAAAACGAATCTTGAGATATTTGGCTTATACTCCTAAGTTTGGGCTTTGGTATCCTAGGGGATCCACTTTTGACTTAATTGGTTATTCGGATGTCGATTGGGCGGGGTGTAAAATCAATAGAAAGAGCACATCGGGGACTTGCCAGTTCTTGGGAAGATCCTTGGTGTCTTGGGCTTCAAAGAAGCAAAATTCCGTCGCTCTCTCTACCGCCGAAGCCGAGTATATTGCCGCAGGTCATTGTTGCGCGCAACTACTTTGGATGAGGCAAACCCTTAGGGACTATGGTTACAAATTAACCAAAGTTCCTCTTCTATGTGATAATAAGAGTGCAATCCGCATGGCGGATAATCCCGTTGAGCATAGCCGCACTAAACACATAGCCATTCGGTATCATTTTCTAAGGGATCACCAACAAAAGGGAGATATTGAGATTGCATATATTAACACTAAAGATCAATTAGCCGAGATCTTTACCAAGCCACTAGATGAACAAACTTTTAACAAACTTAGGCATGAGCTAAATATTCTTGATTCTAGGAATTTCTTTTGATGTCTTGCACACATAGCTCATAAGTATACCTTTGATCATGTCTCTTTTATATATGCTATGACTAATGTGTTTTCAAGTAAATTTCAAACCAAGTCATAGGTGTATTGAAAGGGAATTGGAGTCTTCGGTGAATACAAAGGCTTCCACTACATAACTCATCCTTTGCCGTCACTCCAAGCAACTCTCCAACGTTGGTATAATCTTCACTCATATGTTATTTACCAAAGGGGGAGAAAGTAGTTTGAAGGGCTTCTATTTCACTCAAAGTATCCGTTTTTTGGCGATTCATGCCAAAGGGGGAGAAAGTATTAGCCCAAAGCAAAAGGACCGCACCACCACCTAATTTTAAAACTAATGATTTTCAAATTGGTATCTTATTGTGTTCAAAAGGGGGAGAAAGTAGTATTTTCAAAATTTATATCTTAAAACTCTCTTGAACACTAAGAGGAGGATTTCATTGAGAGGGAGTTTTGTTTAAGTCAAAGGAAAAGCTTTTGAAACAGGGGGAGAAAATTTCAAATCTTGAAAATGCTTCGCAAAATCTTATTCATTTACCTTTGACTATTTGCAAAAGAACTTTGAAAAGAATTTACAAAAGAATTTGCAAAAACAAAACAAGTGGTGCAAGCGTGGTCCAAAATATTAAAAATAAAGAAACAATCCATGCATATCTTATGAGAATTTATATTGGCTCAATTCTAAGTAACCTTTGCACTTACAATTATGCAAACTAGTTCAATTATGCACTTCTATATTTGCTTTGGTTTGTGTTGGCATCAATCACCAAAAAGGGGGAGATTGAAAGGGAATTAGACTTACACCTATTTCCTAATTGATTTTGGTGGTTGAAGTGCCCAACACAAATAATTGGACTAACTAGTTTGCTCTAGTCTATAAGTTATACAGGTGCCAAAGGTTCACAAAAAGCCAATAAAAAGACCAAGAAAAGGGTTCAACACAAGAGCAAGGGATAACCGAAGTGTGCCCTGGTCTAGCGCACCGGACTGTCCGGTGCACCACCAGACAATGTCCGGTGCACCAGGAGACTCCAAGCTAAACTCTTCACCTTCGGGAATTCTCAGAGGCGCTTCACTATAATTCACCGGACTGTCCGGTGCACCACCGGACAGTGTCCTGTGCCCCAGGGGAGAGCGACTCTGAACTCGCCAGCTTCATGAATCCGCTCCGCTAAAATTCACCAGACTGTCCGGTGTAACGGCGGAGCAACGACTACTTCACGCGCAACGGTCGACTGCAACGCATTAAATGTGCGCCTGCGCGCGCAGAGGAGCAAAGCACGCACAGGTGGCACACCGAACAGCCTACAGGGCCTGTCCGGTGCACCACCGGACAGCCAGGCGGGTCCACAAGACAGAGCTCCAACGGTCGAACCCCAACGGTCTGCTGACGTGGCTGGCGCACCGGACAGTGTCCGGTGGCGCACCGGACTGTCCGGTGCGCCATGCGACTACAGCCCTCCAACAGCCACTTTGTGGTGGTTGGGGCTATAAATACCCCAACCACCCCACATTCAAGTCATCCAAGTTTTCCACCTTCCAACTACTTACAAGAGCTAAGCATTCAATACAAGACACACCAAAGTGATCAAATCCTCTCCCAATTCCACACAAGGCTTTAGTGATTAGTGAGAGAGATTTGTTGTGTTCTTTTGAGCTCTTGCGCTTGGATTGCTTCCTTCTCTCATTCTTTCTTGTGATCATCTCATTTGTAATCGAGGCAAGAGACACCAATTGTGTGGTGATCCTTGTGGGAACTTTGTGTTCCGATTGATTGAGAAGAGAAGCTCACTCGGTCCGAGGGACCGTTTGAGAGAGGGAAAGGGTTGAAAGAGACCCGGTCTTTGTGACCACCTCAACGGGGAGTAGGTTTGCAAGAACCGAACCTCGGTAAAACAAATCTGTGTGTCACACTCTTTATTCGCTTGGATTTGTTTGCGCCCTCTCTCTCGGACTCATTATTATTTCTAACGCTAACCCGGCTTGTAGTTGTGATTAACTTTGTAAATTTCAGTTTCGCTCTATTTACCCCCCCCCCCCTCTAGGCGACTTTCACATGCGATAGTAATAACTGAACAAAACTTAACAGGTAACCCATGGATAACCCAAAATAAGGCATGGAGGTTCCTATATACGCGTCCGATCTTTACATAATCGACGAGTGATAATTTCTTGCATGTGGATGTGCTCTTAAGCAATATACACTGGGTCATAATCACAAAGTTTCCGGATCAATAGGGTCGAGGAACGGGATCGAGGAACGTGGTACGCTATCTGTGGGAGAATTCTTTACATGGTGATAACGAAAATGACCCGCGTACCCAAGTCAGGGACGACATTTTTGGGTCGAGTGTCGTTACTAGTGTACATGTTTCTTGTGACTATGTCTTGGGGCGAAGGCGAAGACACTACCCTTCGCTCCAGCCTTCGTCTATCTCGCTGCACCATCGGAAGCAGAACGACCGGCGAGGTCCACCCTTCGTCTTCTACACTACAAGACGAAGGCCTACGACGACGTCGCCCCATCCCACGTCCTCACCCGACCTGGAGGCCCACGTGGGATTCGGCCCATTGTAACAGGCCCCGCACGGAGAAGTGTGTTACGGGCCCGATTTGTAATGGCTTTTCTGTAATGACAGTCTGTAACCCTCCTTTATAGGAATATTCCGGGGATAGTCCAGGTGCCTGAGGGTACATGCGTCCTTACATCGAGATGTTGGGCACTCAGGCACCTATAAATACCCCCGTACAGTGCCCTTGAGAGGCTGGATTAACAGAGCAATTGTCATCTCGTGTTGAAACCTTGTTTACGTTGCTTTCACTCCCCCGTTGGATCAACTTGCCCAGGAGAGCAAGTTCCAACACTATGCACTGGGTATATCTCTATATATTAAAGCAACAGTTTCAATGGTAGTCCCGCGTCAATATTTTTTTCAAAAAAAAACTATACATTTCTTTAGAATACCCACCCTTATATAATCTATTCTCTATCACTATAATAGGAGAGTTAATGTAAAAAATAAGGTGAAATTATATATAAGTGAGTGTTTGAATCTTGGTTGTTGGCTTCACACCCACCTAATCAATAGAAAACATATATTTATGCTTTATTAAAGCAAATTCCTATATTATATATATATATATATATATATATAAATCATAGCAATGCACGAGAATATGAATAATATATGTAGATAAAATAGTACTACAGTGCGGGTAGCTAAAACAAGCGCACGTTTCGACGTCTACAGTCTATCGGACATCTATCAGGGATTGTGTTTTTTATATATGCAATTCGCCTATTAATGTCATGTTAGGCAGCGCGTTCGCTGTGGTCCAGTGGTGTGGGGTTTTTTTTTGGTTGCATGCGATTCACATGCGTGCATATGCATTTCTTCGAGTATATGCCCCGCGTGCGGTATGCCTTCCGGAATCTGGACATATCCGTTGTTTGGTAGGCTAGCTAGCTAGCTGCATCATTTGGCAGCTTTTACTGCATTATTGTCCGATGCGCCACCTGTCCAATCAACCAACGCAACACATGGTGTTTGGTTCTGTGGACTAAAGTTTAGCCCGGGTCACATCAAGCGTTTGACTTTCAAATATGAGTATGAAATATAGACTCAACCAACTGTACTAGATTCGTCTTACTTTTTAATCTTCGGCTGAGAAATTAGTTTTATAATCCGACTACATTTAATACTCCGAACGGAGGTTCAAACATTCGATGTGATAGGGCTAAATTTTAGCAGGGGCAAACCAAACACCCCTAATTTGTACTGGTATACTTTTGTGACAGCGCGCTGGGCAGTAACCAGAGATGGGTGCGTGAGTAATTGACTCAGTCAACACGGCAGCGCACAAAACTAAGGCCTCCCTTGACCTTAAACATGCATTTCGTTCTATCTCGTCTACCGGAAGATCGTGATTGTTTTCGCTGACATTAGTAAGAAAAGATGGCTCCGATCCGGTCCTTGTTGAAAAGGATTTAAGTCTTGTTCGTTTTTGTTGGATTACACTCGAAATCGTTTCAGCTAATTAAAATTTATATAAATTAGAAAAGTAATCTGGTTAGTAATCGTTCGAACCTACCAATACGGTACAAATGAACAAGGCCTTATAGTCTGTTGGTTTCTTATCAGCCGAGGTTATTAGAAATTGTTTTAGTCCCGGTATATATAAACTAGGACTAAAGGGTTTGTAGAGGTTAAAAAGAATATAACACTGGTGCGCCGTAACTTGTTGATCAACACTGCAACACATATGTTGTTGATTGACGACGTGGTTACGCAGGTGCATGCGGGTCAAGCGATAGCCAGGAGGAGAAGGTACTAGAACGCCTATTAGCGCATGCTTCACGCTAGCTACTCGATTACGAGTGAACGAATTGAAACAACGCGGCGGCCCCGAGAGCTTTTGAGAGAGCGTTGAGTACGCTTTCTTGACGAACTGATTTGCACTGTAGTTGAAATAAGAGATGACAATGCTGTTGGAGATAGTTTTTACAAGTCAAAATATTACATACGGCATACCTCGTCTTCGAATTATTATTATTAATTTAACCTGTGAGTGCGGAGTAGCGCCATGTACTACGAGGTGACCTACCTTTCTATAAGTCTGGCAAGTGTGCTGATGTTATTGCAGCGCCATGTTATTGCTAGTAGCTTGATAATCGGCCGGTGATTGTTGAGCACCAAAAGTGGCAGTTCGTGTGCACTGTGATTAGATTAACTCGGAAGATTATTCTTCTCCGTACATGGTTATCTATCTAATCACGTGAGATCTCTTGGTTATCGCCCAGTAACAATATCAGACCTCCACCCTATAAATATATAGAGGTACGATCGATTGAAAACCTTCGAACACATTCCAATCGAAACTATATATTTTATTTACCTTTCCTGTCCTAGAAGTAGATGTAACTTAGTTTTAATTGTAGCTTTCCGCATATCCACCTCCACTCATATTCGACTCTACGTCGTCTAGATCCGTCCTAGGGTGGCCTACCGACCCAAGACGACCCTAGGATCTAACTCCTCACGAGGGGCAAGATCTATTTCGTCTACTTCACTCAATATCTCTTCCTCGAATTGATCTCTTAATTTCTAAGCGACTATACATCATCTAGGGATGCCCCGCGTGACCTGACGACCCGAAGCACCCTAAGATCTCTCCAGGGGACGAGATCTAGGTTCCCGCGAAGAAGAAGACGACCATGCGCCATCGCGGACCGTCTGGCTTGACACATGGAAGAAGTCGCTTCTGCCGCCACTACACCAAAAATATAAACTTCCTACGGCTTCTTAACTTTCTACAACTTTTGTTACAAACCGTAGGAAATTAGTAACTTCTGCGAGGCTACTAGTAGCCCTAGGAAATAACCATAACTTTCTACGCTTTTAAACGTGGCCCTCGGAAGTTATATTTCAGTTCTTTGACCAACAAGCCTCATGTCGCGGATCGTTCGGCCCTATGCCGCGAACCGTCCACGCCGCCGCAGGGAGCACCGCCAGACGACCCGTCACGGACCGCCGCCACTGTTACCTCGTGGAGCTGAACCTAAGGTATTGCTCATCACGAGAAAGCTCTAGGGTTCGTTGTTGTTGGCCTCAAACAGGTGGTGGCCATCATAGAGGTGACTCAGTGCTATAAAGTTCTTCAACTTTATTCGACCCTACATATCTAAAGGTGTCAATACCGTTAGCTGGTTCATTATAGTGTTTGATGACCAAATCAACGCCAACAGTAATGTTACGGGTACTTTTGTGCTTGTATACTGGCACTACAGGAATTCACTTAATTCCCGTCGGCCAGAAACCGACGGGAATAAGCCTAAACCGACGGGAATTAGTAATTCCCGTCGGTTTAGGGCTTATTCCCGTCGGTTGTCAGCCGCTAGGCGTCCCTTGTCGGGGATAAGTTTATCCCCGTCGGCTAGAAGGTGGTCGACGGGAGTTAAGGCTAACTCCCGTCGGTGTTGCGGCCGACGGGCGTTATTTATTAATTCCCGTCGGTTTCCCAGGCCGACGGGAGTTATGAATTAATTCCCGTCGGTCCGACGTGGCCGACGGGAATTAACTGGGCCAACGAGCATTATTAGTTAATTCCCGTCGGTTCGACCATAGCCGGCGGGAATTAACTGGGCCGACGGGAATTACCCTATACTGCTACAAAAACAGCACTAAATTATGTCACTATTTCTGCACACATAACATATATCAAACATAACATAAATCACAGATAACAGCCACATTACAAACACATGCATTTAGAGATACGACATCCACAAACACATGCATTTAGACATAAACACTTGCATTTATAATTAAAACATCCACCAACATGTACGACATAGTATTGAAACATAACATCCACCAACGAGTACGACATAGTATTGAAACATAACATCGACCAACGGGTACGACATTTCAAACATAAGTTCAAGTGTTTAGAGATAACCACCACTTGGGTGGTTAGAGCTGTACGTGCCAGGATCAGAACTCGCGTACACAGCGATTACATAAATGAACATCATCACACAATGCTCGAATAATAACATAAAAGAGTACTTATTACATCATAGAGTCATAGACATCCACATAGTCATTGTCTTAACAAGTAAATCAAAGTACTAGCGGAACGCAGTAAAGATAAGGCCTTCACAGGCAGCTGACTGGGGGTTGCCGCCAACCCACACCTAGAATTCGTCGTAATCTTGGAACTCCTGGAAGTCTCCTTCCACGGCTTCGCCTTCTCCTGAGCAGTGGTTACAATGCGGACAACCTGGTGTTTTGTGGTAAAGCAAGGATGAGTACACATCAACGTACTCAGCAAATGTCCCGTTTGGCTGAAGTGGACTAGCTTTATGTGGGGTTAGGCTCAAGCAGTTGCTTTTAGTTGGTCAGGTATTTATCATTAGTAGAAGCCAGATTTTAGCATTAACCAACCCGTGAACCATTTCCTCATCGAGGAACAACATCATCATCTTCGAACCAAAACCATAACATAATCCTTGTACCCCGAACCATCTGTATCTCTAATCAAAGAGGATCCCAAGGCTGCTCTTAACCGTGAGCACGGCTGATATACCAGTTTCACTACCCTCTGCAGAGGTTGCACACTTTACCCATGAGTCATGATTCCCTTTCCACCCGGGGAGAGCTAATCCCCATTGACCACTACCTAGGTGGTCCGGCAGGGCATCACTACGTAGCTTTTACAAAGATTCCCTAGAGATCATAGCTGCCAGTTAGGTTTCTCTAGTTTGATAAACACAGTACCCCTCCCCGCAGGAGAGTGACTAACAAAGAGCAAAACGAAAGAACCTCGGCACTCAGCCTCGGCAGAGCAAGCACTGTGCCTGGACCCCATTGACGGCACGACGGCTAAGCAACTACACCTCTAGATCATCTGATTAATCAGCTAAGGGCATCCCATTTCACCCTCATGGTTGCACTATTATCCGGGTGGTCTCTCAACGAACAAGTCCTTACGGAGAGGTACTCAGGAAACAGCCTGAGCCCCCTAGAGTATCACAAGATCATCAACATCATCAGGATAACAGTATCATAAATAGTCACATCATGTTCATTGATTAAGTTAAGGCAATAGCAGAGTGCTAACCATAACAGCCCATAAGGTCATCAAGGATAAAGTAAAGTGTAAAGCTAGTCAATCCTTAGGTTTCGAGTAAGTAATGTGGGGTAGTAAGTTATAAATGAATAGGACATAATGGGACAGAGGACACTTGCCTTCACCAAACTGCTGATCAGGGACTTCCTCTGCAACTTCCTCGGGAAACACAGACTGCTCGTTGTCTACGTAAAGTAATCATTCACACTATGCACTTGGGAAAATAACAAACAGAAAGCAACATACCAAACATATGCAGCAGAGAGAGATCACAAGTTCATAGCAGAAAAGGATGGGCACTCTGGTGTTCCCTAGGTCTGGGGTAGAGGACTATACAAAGTGATTCATTATCCACTAATCAGGTTTAAGTCAGGGGTGGGATTAAATCATTACATGGTTTTAAGTTCCTAAACCTAAGTGTTTAAGTCCATAAACTTAAGTACTCTAACTTTTATTAAAGTCTACCAACTTCCAATTATCTCAAATATGGTTCCAATAACCTTAATCCTATCCTAATGATTAATCATTAATTGGTACATGGAAACAGCAGGGAAACATTGTTTAAATAGATAGACAAAAACATCATGAGCATTTTGCAATTTGAAGCACCTAATTTGGAGTTCATATGACAAAGTTATGAATTTTACAAGTTTGGGGATTAAAAATATACCCTAAATACCTATTTTGAATTAAATAAAAGGCCCAGGGACCTAACTGAGAGAAACCAGGGACGGCGGGTTCAAATTCCAGAAAACCGGGGGTCTCTTTAAGAAAACGCGCGGGCGAAGGGGTATCTTGCTACTACGGCCGTCAGATCTAAAGCGAACGGCCAGGATTAGATCCTGCGGGCGGGCGCGCGAGCGCGCGGCGGCCTGGGCGGCTGACAGGCGGGACCGGGCGGGCAGAGCGAGGCGCGAGCAGGCTGACAGGCGGGGCCGGCGGGCAGAGCGAGCGAGCGGGCGGGCTGACAGGCGGGGCCCAAACGGCAGGGAGACGGGGTGTGGGGGAAGCGGGCCTGGGCCGCTGGATCTCCGGCGGACGGCCAGGATTAGGCTTGACCTAATTAAAACGGGACCGCCCGATCTGGGACGGACGGTGGGGATCGGGTGGCCGGCCTGGGCTTCTCCTACGGCTAGCTGGGGCGGCGGCGCTCGTCCCCGCGGCGGAGGACTCGCTGGAGACGAGGGGCGCGGGCGTTTGGCGGGTCTCTGGGGCGACCTGAGCGGCCGGGAAGGTTGGGGAGGGCACGGGGAATCCTCTGGTGGGGTCTGGGTCGGGGCACGGGCACCGGAGGGGGGCGGTCCACGGCGGAGCGGCTCGGCGGCGGCATAAATCTACTCCGGCGAGGAATTACACACGGCAGAAGGCAATACACGGGTCGATAGGGGCGGGAGAGGTTCTTTACCTCAAGGCGGGCTCCGGGGACTCCTCGGCGGCGGCAATGGCGCGACGGTGGCCCGGGGCGGCGGTGGCGGACCTCCGCGGCTGCACGGGGAACGGCGGGTGAGCGCGGGCAGAGAGAAATAGGGAGGGGGAGAGGGAATTGGGGCGCGTCCCGGGTTGCGGACGCCGGGGCGAAGCTCACCGTGGCAACGGACACGGCGGAGCTCCAACGGCGGCCGGGAAACGAGCTCGGGACGGCGGGGATTTGTGGCGGCGGTGCTCTGGCGTGCGCGCAGCGAGGGAGAGGTGGAAGAGGGGTCTGCTGGAGCGCAAATGGGGGAGGGGGAGAGGGCGAGTGGGGCTCGGGGCTCAAGTGGCCAGGGGTGGGGCGGTTGCGAGCTCCACGCGCGACGTGGGCGCGGAGAAGGCGGCCGCGCGCAGCTCGGGCGGCGGTTACGCGAGGACGACGGGGCTGACAAGCCGGGCCCGCGAGCAGAGAGAGAGGGGAAAGCGGGGGCGGGCGCGCGGAAGGCGGCCGCGCTGACGGGCGGGCCCGCCAGGGCAGAGAGAGCGGGGGGGGGGGGGGGGGGGGAGAGGCGCGCGCGCGCGGGATGGGCCTAGCTGGGTCGAAAGGCTGAGGGGGCGGGGGAGTGGGCTTCTTTCCTTTTTTCTTTTATTCTGGAATTGTTTTCTCTTTTCTTTTTATTTTCTCTATTTGATTCAAATCCAAATAAGCCACAAATTCAAATTAGACTTTCCAAGAATTATGCACCAAACAAAAGTGAAATCTAGGGTTCAACATGATGCAACAACTCATACTCCCTTAGAGTTTAACCATATTAAACTATAATTACAAATAAAATAAGCACTTTTCTCCTATAGAAATGAGAAAGAAAAGAATGAGGAAGGATGAGAAAAGGGAAGTAACACCTGAATTTGTGAATATGAGCAAAGAAATTTTATACCCCCAAATTCAGGGTGTTACAAACCTATCCCCCTTAAAAGAATCTCGCCCCGAGATTCAAGGTTGGTCAGCAAAGACTTCAGGGTATTTGGCCTTCAGATCGTCTTCTCGTTCCCAGGTTGCTTCTTCTTCAGAGTGGTGACCCCATCTGACTTTGCACATTCTGATGGTGTTCCTCCGGGTGACTCTGTCTGCAAACTCCAGAATCTGCGTTGGCTTCTCTATGTAGGTCAGATCCTCCTGGACCTCCAAACCCTCCACTGGCAACTGTTCTTCTGGTACTCGCAGACACTTTTTCAATTGCGACACATGGAACACATTGTGCACTGCTGACAAGCTCTCTGGTAGGTTGAGCTGGTAGGCCACTTCTCCACGCTTTGCTTGAATCTGATATGGCCCAACGTACCGGGGTGCTAACTTGCCTTTAACTCCGAACCTTCTGACTCCCCTGATAGGGGACACCTTCAGATAGACGTAGTCTCCCACTTCAAAACTCAGTTCCCTTCTCCTTCGGTCCGCATAGCTTCGCTGCCTTGACTGGGCTGTCTTCAGGTTCTCCCGATCCATTTTGATATTCTCTTCGGCTTCAAGCAAGATGTCGGGGCCAAACACCTGTCTCTCTCCAGGCTGGTCCCAATGCAGCGGAGTCCTACAACTCCGTCCATAGAGTGCCTAAAACGGTGACATCTTCAAGCTGGCCTGGTAGCTATTGTTGTAGGAGAATTCTGCATAAGGTAACCTTTTGTCCCATCCTGACTTGTCTTGCAACGCACAGGCTCTCAACATATCTTCTAGGATCTGATTAGTTCTTTCAGTCTGACCGTCTGTCTGCGGGTGATAAGCTGAGCTGAAGTTCAAATGTGTGCCCAAAGCTTCTTGTAGCTGTTGCCAAAAATGAGAGGTGAACTGCGTTCCTCGATCTGACACTATCTTCTTCGGCACACCATGAAGGCAGACTATCCGTGACATGTATAACTCAGCTAACGTTGCTCCGGTGTATGTTGTCTTCACAGGTATGAAATGGGCCACCTTTGTTAAGCGGTCCACAACCACCCAGATGGAATCATAGCCGGCCCGGGTACGAGGTAGGCCAACTATGAAATCCATCCCGATCTCATCCCACTTCCACTGAGGAATCCGCAACGGCTGCAACAATCCGGCGGGCCTTTGATGCTCTGCTTTGGTTCTCTGACAGCTATCACAGATGGCGACATATTCTGCGATCTCTCTTTTCATGCCATACCACCAAAACCTCCTTTTTAAATCCTGGTACATCTTCTCACTTCCCGGGTGTATGGAGTAGGCTGTCTCATGAGCTTCCTTTAGGATCAGCTCCCGAATAGGTTTAATGTCGGGAACACACAATCGGTCCTTGAACCATATTACTCCCTCTTCATCCTCTCGAAAGTCTTTGCCTCTTCCTTCTAAGATCAGCTGCCGGATCTTGTTGATGTTTTCATCATCCTTCTGCCCTTCTTTGATCTCCCGCTCTAGGGTGGGCTCTAATTCTACTGTTACTCCTTGCGTACTGTTCAGGAAACCGAGGCTCAGTCTGTCGAACTCTTTGGCTAACTCATACGGCATCGGGTACGAGGCCAACATATTAACTTGACTCTTCCTGCTCAGAGCATCTGCAACAACATTGGCTTTGCCTGGATGGTAATGTATCTCCAACTCATAGTCTTTGATCAATTCCAACCATCTTCGCTGCCTCATGTTTAACTCTGACTGGGTGAATATGTATTTCAGGCTCTTGTGATCTGTGTAGATGTCGCACTTCTGCCCATACAGGTAATGTCTCCAGGTCTTTAAGGCATGAACCACTGCTGCCAACTCCAGGTCATGGGTGGGATAATTTTTCTCATGGATCTTCAGCTGTCGAGATGAGTATGCTACAACTCTTCCTTCTTGCATTAGCACACATCCCAATCCGGTGTACGAAGCGTCGCAATACACTGAGAATGACTTGTGAACATCAGGCAGGACTAACACAGGAGCTGTAGTCAATCTATTCTTCAGTTCTTCAAATGCTTCCTGACACTTTTGAGTCCATTTAAACTCAACCTTCTTTGCTAGTAACGCTGTCATTGGCCTAGCAATCTTTGAGAAGCCTTCAATGAAACGCCTATAATATCCAGCCATTGCAATGAAGCTCTTGATCCCACGAACATCCTTCGGTGCTTTCCAGTTCAGGATATCTGCCACTTTCTTTGGATCCACTGCTAACCCATCTTGGTTTATGATGTGACCCAAAAATAAGACTTCATGAATCCAGAACTCGCATTTGCCCAGCTTGGCATACAACTGATGCTCTCGAAGCCTTTGCAATACCATCTTCAAATGCTCCACATGATCTTCCTCACTTTGAGAGTATATGAGAATGTCATCGATGAACACTACCACAAACTTGTCTAGATATTCCATGAACACGCTGTTCATCAGATACATAAAGAAGGCTGGCGCATTTGTCAATCCAAAGGACATAACTGTGAACTCATATAACCCATACTTGGTGATGAATGCTGTCTTCGGTATGTCCGAGGGTCGGATTCTGAGTTGATGATAACCTGATCTCAGATCTATCTTCGAGAATACGCTGGCACCTCTGAGCTGGTCGAACAAATCTTCTATCCTTGGCAGGGGGTACTTGTTCTTGACAGTAACTTCATTCAAGGCTCTGTAGTCTATGCACATCCTTTTGGTACCATCTTTCTTCTCTACAAACAACACTGGGGCGGCCCAAGGCGAGGTGCTTGGTCTGATGTAACCCTTCTCTAACATCTCATCTATCTGCTTCTTGAGTTCCACCAATTCTGGTCCAGACACTCGATAGGCTCTTTTGGAAATGGGGGCGGTACCAGGGATAAGCTCTATGGCAAATTCGACTTTTCTCTCGGGTGGCATGCCCGTTAGCTCCTCGGGAAACACATCCGGAAAGTCTGACACAACCTTGATAGCCTCTAGCGGGTTGGGCTCTTTACTATCCACTAAAATCTGGTGACAGACTCCCTCTTCTGATTTAGGCATCCATAGCTCGGCCACTACCTCTTCTCCTGACGGGGACTTCAATGTTACGGTCCTCTTGTCACAGCTAACATTTGCTTCATACTTTATTAACCAATTCATCCCTAGAATAACATCTATCCTAGGGGTGTCTATTACTATTAAGTCACTGGGGAATCCTATCCCCCTTATTTCCACCATTATATTTGAGCATATTTTATCTGTTTGCACTTTGCCACCAACCGAATTAATCCTCATGGGCGGCATCATTGCCTCTACTGAAATATTATGCAATTCTACCCAGGTTGCAGTGACAAATGAATGAGTTGCACCAGTATCAAATAGCACTTTTGCAGGATGAGATTCGACTGAGAACATACCTACTGCCACATCTGGTGCATCCTGGATTGCTTCGGCCTCCAAGTGGTTCACCTTTCCACGGTTGTACGCTTGGTTACGATTGCCTGCTGCCGGCTGCAGTACACCTTGCCTTGTTGGAGCATTGGGGTTGGCCTACTGCTGAGCTATCTTCTTTGGGCACTGCATCGCCCAGTGGCCTTGATCTCCACAGTGGAAACATCCTCTGCCTCCTCCTTGTGCTGGGGCTGCTTGGTTGCTCTGATTTGCTGCTGGGGCAGGAAGGCGAGGTGCCTGGTTGTTCTGCTTCTGATACTGATTACTTCCCTGCTGGCTGTGCTGACGATACTGCTGCTGCTGCTGTGGGTACTGCCTCTGAAACTGCTGCTGATGCGGACGCTGATTCTGATTCTGATATCCCTGTGGGTGACCAGGTCTGCCTTGCTGAGACGAACTGCCTGAGAAACGTGGACGGCTGATGCCTCCGGACTGGGGTCCACTCATCTTGCGCTTCCGATCTTCCATATCCTTACGCTTCTTCTCAGTCATAACTGCCCTATCGATCAGGTGTTGGAAGGTGGGGAAGGTGTGATTCATCAGCTGGTAATGCAGGGGATCCACCAAACCTCTCATGAACCTGTACTGCCTTTTGGCATCAGTGTTGACATCCTCAGGTGCATAACGGGATAGCTGCAGAAACTTGTCTCTGTATTCACTAACAGACAGGGGTCCCTGCTTCAGAGCCAGAAACTCCTCCTTCTTCACGATCATCAGTCCCTCCGGCACATGGTACCTGCGGAAACTCTCGCTGAATTCTTCCCAGGTGATGGCTTCGGGGTTAGCATGGGTGGCGAGGTAGGACTCCCACCAGGACTGGGCTGCTCCCCTCAGCTGATGGGGACCATACAGAACCTTCTCCCTGTCGTCACATTGGGCGGTGCGCAGTTCCCTTTCCACTGCACGCAACCAGTCTTCTGCATCCATGGGGTCAGCAGAATGGGCGAAGGTAGGAGGGTGCCCTCTCATGAACTCACCACGCTTATCTCGTGGCATCTGGGGCATCTGCACTTGCAATTGGGGTTGGGGTTGCTGTTGAGCCTGCTGCATGGCTGCCAGAGTCTGCCCAATGGCCTGCACTGCCTGAGTCTGCATCAAGAACATCTGCTCCACTGACATCGGGGGTGGTGGGGGAGGCTGCCTCTGTTGTTCCTCCTGCTGGTCATGCTGCTCTTGCTGAGCACGCCTGTTGCATCGGCGCCTGTTGTCAGACATCTGTGGAAGACATTCATACATCAGCATTGATCTTACAACCCTTCAGCATAAGAAAAGAGAATACAGAATTCTTCACGACACTGAGTGAACAAGGAGCTTCACTGATCCTCATTATGATTCAACACAGCCTCTCAGATAAGAAGGAAAGTAGAAGTAAATGGTTTCCCAACTAAGCAACTGACTTCATTAACATTACTAGCTAAGCCAAACTGCAGGGGAAACCCACATGTTGGCTACAGTCATTACAAAGATTCAAATCCAGCACAAGTTCATCATAACAAGCATGAAAGCAACTGATAAGCAAACCAAACTAAATGGAAGCAACTGATAAGCAAACTAAACTGACTACCTAAGACTGAGACATCTGACTTAAGAATTATTACAAACTCCGACGCTAACGATCTAAGGATCCAGATCTATCCTGGTCTTACAGACAGGGGAACCATAAGTGTGGTGACCACGTGGCGGTGAGCGGTATGGGTGCTGAGTCCCAACAGGAGCGGGGGAACCACCCTCCTGGTGATGGCGCTCTGCCAGCTCAGCACGCAACTCCGCAATCTCCGTTCGAGCCCTGCTTAGCTCGTCCAGAGAGTGGTCCAGCTCAGTGTTAAGCACTGCGACTAGGTTGACTGTGCTGCTCAACCTAGGGTTACCCTCACCAACAGGTGAGACAACCACACTCTCTGTGCTGCTAGTAGGGCGGCGGGGGTAGTACCGAAGGTTAAGACTGTCGGCCACCCCACCGAACAAAGAACAGTACTGGGAGAGTGCACGCCGTGCTGCATCCTGCATAGCCGCCTCTGCAGTGTCCCTCTCGGAGATGGAATAGTGCTCCGAAACGGCCTCCGCACCCCGGAGGTCATCCTCCGGACGGCGAACTAGGCAGGTAGCCTCCCAGCGGTCCGGGCACCTCCCGCGACTGTGCTGGTAGACTACACAACGGTACTCGATCGACCAGGTGTGCCGGTCGAAAGCCTGGCGCAGCAAGGTGTCGAGTGCGTCGTGGAAGTGACAACCGCGAGCGGCATCACGGGTGATGGGTTGGGCGACCCATCCTTCCGCCTCCTGCGGCTCAGAGGACTCCGTGCTGTGGTCTGAGTCGTCGTCGTCGGGGTCTCCTCCAGGACCTCCTCCAGTAGCTCCTCCAACAGTCGGGGCGTCCCGCGGTGGTGCAGGGGGCGCCTCCAACTGGGCAACAGAGGAACGGGGCCTCACGGACTCCACCTCCTGCTGGTGAGGGGAGGAAGAGCCCTGCTGCTCTCTGTGCTGGCGCCGGCGTTCCTGCTCCTCACGCAGGCGGCGGTGCAGTCTCTCCAGGTGACTCGACTGACCGGACACGGTGCGGTGCAGAGGACGCTCCGCAAGTCGAGACGGCAGGAAAGGAATCACCGACTTACGTGCAGTGTGTCTAAGACGAGCCATCTACAAAAGACACCGTAAGCATAAGAGTAAGAGCAGAACTAATATGACAAGTGAGTAAACCATAGACAGAATAAGATAAAAATTTTTTTAACAAGGTATAATATAATATATATATGTAGTAAAACATAGGGTTGGTCGAGGTGACCGACTTTTGAGGTAACATCAGAGGTCAAGGTGAGAGGGAAGGTCAATAGTCCTTAGTACGACCAGTGCTACTCTAGGTCAGCGGTCCTACAGTCAGCACGGCTTTGATACCACTTATGTCACACCCGGTTTTGGAAGGAAAACCGAATGCGAACTATGTACGTGCCAGGATCAGAACTCACGTACACAGCGATTACATAAATGAACATCATCACACAATGCTCGAATAATAACATAAAAGAGTACTTATTACATCATAGAGTCATAGACATCCACATAGTCATTGTCTTAACAAGTAAATCAAAGTACTAGCGGAACGTAGTAAAGATAAGGCCTTCACAGGCAGCTGACTGGGGGTTGCCGCCAACCCACACCTAGAATTCGTCGTAATCTTGGAACTCCTGGAAGTCTCCTTCCACGGCTTCGCCTTCTCCTGAGCAGTGGTTACAATGCGGACAACCTGGTGTTTTGTGGTAAAGCAAGGATGAGTACACATCAACGTACTCAGCAAATGTCCCGTTTGGCTGAAGTGGACTAGCTTTATGTGGGGTTAGGCTCAAGCAGTTGCTTTTAGTTGGTCAGGTATTTATCATTAGTAGAAGCCAGATTTTAGCATTAACCAACCCGTGAACCATTTCCTCATCGAGGAACAACATCATCATCTTCGAACCAAAACCATAACATAATCCTTGTACCCCGAACCATCTGTATCTCTAATCAAAGAGGATCCCAAGGCTGCTCTTAACCGTGAGCACGGCTGATATACCAGTTTCACTACCCTCTGCAGAGGTTGCACACTTTACCCATGAGTCATGATTCCCTTTCCACCCGGGGAGAGCTAATCCCCATTGACCACTACCTAGGTGGTCCGGCAGGGCATCACTACGTAGCTTTTACAAAGATTCCCTAGAGATCATAGCTGCCCGTTAGGTTTCTCCAGTTTGATAAACACAGTACCCCTCCCCGCAGGAGAGTGACTAACAAAGAGCAAAACGAAAGAACCTCGGCACTCAGCCTCGGCAGAGCAAGCACTGTGCCTGGACCCCATTGACGGCACGACGACTAAGCAACTACACCTCTAGATCATCTGATTAATCAGCTAAGGGCATCCCATTTCACCCTCATGGTTGCACTGTTATCCCGGGTGGTCTCTCAACAAACAAGTCCTTACGGAGAGGTACTCAGGAAACAGCCTGAGCCCCCTAGAGTATCACAAGATCATCAACATCATCAGGATAACAGTATCATAAATAGTCACATCATGTTCATTGATTAAGTTAAGGCAATAGCAGAGTGCTAACCATAACAGCCCATAAGGTCATCAAGGATAAAGTAAAGTGTAAAGCTAGTCAATCCTTAGGTTTCGAGTAAGTAATGCGGGGTAGTAAGTTATAAATGAATAGGACATAATGGGACAGAGGACACTTGCCTTCACCAAACTGCTGATCAGGGACTTCCTCTGCAACTTCCTCGGGAAACACAGACTGCTCGTTGTCTACGTAAAGTAATCATTCACACTATGCACTTGGGAAAATAACAAACAGAAAGCAACATACCAAACATATGCAGCAGAGAGAGATCACAAGTTCATAGCAGAAAAGGATGGGCACTCTGGTGTTCCCTAGGTCTGGGGTAGAGGACTATACAAAGTGATTCATTATCCACTAATCAGGTTTAAGTCAGGGGTGGGATTAAATCATTACATGGTTTTAAGTTCCTAAACCTAAGTGTTTAAGTCCATAAACTTAAGTACTCTAACTTTTATTAAAGTCTACCAACTTCCAATTATCTCAAATATGGTTCCAATAACCTTAATCCTATCCTAATGATTAATCATTAATTGGTACATGGAAACAGCAGGGAAACATTGTTTAAATAGATAGACAAAAACATCATGAGCATTTTGCAATTTGAAGCACCTAATTTGGAGTTCATATGACAAAGTTATGAATTTTACAAGTTTGGGGATTAAAAATATACCCTAAATACCTATTTTGAATTAAATAAAAGGCCCAGGGACCTAACTGAGAGAAACCAGGGACGACGGGTTCAAATTCCAGAAAACCGGGGGTCTCTTTAAGAAAACGCGCGGGCGAAGGGGTATCTTGCTACTACGGCCGTCAGATCTAAAGCGAACGGCCAGGATTAGATCCTGCGGGCGGGCGCGCGAGCGCGCGGTGGCCTGGGCGGCTGACAGGCGGGACCGGGCGGGCAGAGCGAGGCGCGAGCAGGCTGACAGGCGGGGCCGGCGGGCAGAGCGAGCGCGCGGGCGGGCTGACAGGCGGGGCCCAAACGGCAGGGAGACGGGGTGTGGGGGAAGCGGGCCTGGGCCGCTGGATCTCCGGCGGACGGCCAGGATTAGGCTTGACCTAATTAAAACGGGACCGCCCGATCTGGGACGGACGGTGGGGATCGGGTGGCCGGCCTGGGCTTCTCCTACGGCTAGCTGGGGCGGCGGCGCTCGTCCCCGCGGCGGAGGACTCGCTGGAGACGAGGGGCGCGGGCGTTTGGCGGGTCTCTGGGGCGACCTGAGCGGCCGGGAAGGTTGGGGAGGGCACGGGGAATCCTCTGGTGGGGTCTGGGTCGGGGCAGGGGCACCGGAGGGGGGGCGGTCCACGGCGGAGCGGCTCGGCGGCGGCATAAATCTACTCCGGCGAGGAATTACACACGGCAGAAGGCAATACACGGGTCGATAGGGGCGGGAGAGGTTCTTTACCTCAAGGCGGGCTCCGGGGACTCCTCGGCGGCGGCAATGGTGCGACGGTGGCCCGGGGCGGCGGTGGCGGACCTCCGCGGCTGCACGGGGAACGGCGGGTGAGCGCGGGCAGAGAGAAATAGGGAGGGGGAGAGGGAATTGGGGCGCGTCCCGGGTTGCGGACGCCGGGGCGAAGCTCACCGTGGCAACGGACACGGCGGAGCTCCAACGGCGGCCAGGAAACGAGCTCGGGACGGCGGGGATTTGTGGCGGCGGTGCTCTGGCGTGCGCGCAGCGAGGGAGAGGTGGAAGAGGGGTCTGCTGGAGCGCAAATGGGGGAGGGGGAGAGGGCGAGTGGGGCTCGGGGCTCAAGTGGCCAGGGGTGGGGCGGTTGCGAGCTCCACGCGCGACGTGGGCGCGGAGAAGGCGGCCGCGCGCAGCTCGGGCGGCGGTTACGCGAGGACGACGGGGCTGACAAGCCGGGCCCGCGAGCAGAGAGAGAGGGGAAAGCGGGGGCGCGCGCGCGGAAGGCGGCCGCGCTGACGGGCGGGCCCGCCAGGGCAGAGAGAGCGGGGGGGGGGGGGAGAGGCGCGCGCGCGGGATGGGCCTAGCTGGGCCGAAAGGCTGAGGGGGGCGGGGGAGTGGGCTTCTTTCCTTTTTTCTTTTATTCTGGAATTGTTTTCTCTTTTCTTTTTATTTTCTCTATTTGATTCAAATCCAAATAAGCCACAAATTCAAATTAGACTTTCCAAGAATTATGCACCAAGCAAAAGTGAAATCTAGGGTTCAACATGATGCAACAACTCATACTCCCTTAGAGTTTAACCATATTAAACCATAATTACAAATAAAATAAGCACTTTTCTCCTATAGAAATGAGAAAGAAAAGAATGAGGAAGGATGAGAAAAGGGAAGTAACACCTGAATTTGTGAATATGAGCAAAGAAATTTTATACCCCCAAATTCAGGGTGTTACATTTGACCGCTGCCGCCACCACCACCAGGAGGAGGGAACGCGAAGAGCGAGTCAACAAATCCAGTCCCTACTGCTGGATCAGACCCACTACCACCCGACGTAACCTATGCAAGTTAGCAAATATCATCACGTTAAATGCAAATATCATAAAAGTATACAAGTATATAAATTAATGGAGAGTTATCAAACGTACCCTATCTCCAGGTGCAGGTATATGTGTCGGAGGGGTGGTGAACTGTGGTGGTGGAACTGGTGTGTTTGCAAATTGGCTCCATTGTGGTGGCGGTGGAAAATTTGATGTCATGCCCTGTTGCTGCATTAACTGTTAAACACATATGTGTTACTACCGAAGATGTTGTATTGAAATATAATAATTTAGAGTTCGGATTATGTGTACTAACTTGATACATCGCTTGGTTATGTGCATTGCAAGCCTCCATAAATTCGCGTTGTTGTCTCATCTCTTCACGCATCCTCATAATATCCAACTCCTGCTCGTTCGGTCGACGAGAGCATGAGCTACGGGAAGATGAACCCGTCCTCTGAGATCTCACCGACGACAAGTCAATGAATCCGTCGAAGAGTGCGTATCTATAAGTTATTCAAAAAATGTGATTACTGTATAATCAATTTAGTGTCAACCATATAATTTCATAAGTTAGAGCTTATCGTCCATGCGCTTTGCCACCACCACTTGCGTACACCACCGAGGGATCCACCGGTTCATGGCGCCAGTCGAAGTCAGGGCCATGGCGACGAACCATCTCCTCCCCATATGCCGCCTATACATCATTCACAACCTTACAAATGCAGGAATTTATATACTTTGAACGTTTGAACTTTTGAGCCAAAACTCACCAAGCGATCCGTGGCTGTCTGGCTGCAGAGCTGGTCAGGGTTGTTCGGGTCTGGTCCTTTGTGGCCCTCCTGGTAGACCTCAATGTCACTAGGCTTTTGGTCACTCGTAGCTTCCTGTATAAATAAAAAACATTCATAAGAAATCGTATTATTTTCTGATCGACATAGCTAGATCAAACTTACCATTCTTTTAGCTTTTCGTATCATGTCGTCACCGCCAAACTTGTGGTTAGGATTGGTTCCTCGACATTGTCTGTGATGCGCTGACGCTTTCTGGAAGCCTTCGGAAGCCCAATATCGACACCAAGCATAGTACGCATCAGGCACGGGCGCCATCCATGGAACCATCACCTGCACACACAATGTTACATATTATATCAATCACAACAATCAATATAAAGGGTAAAACAAATTGAATACTAACCTCACGATATTGATCCTCAGTCAAATATATCTTTGAGGACCCTTCCTTTTTATTCAAGGGGCCTGCTTCTTCCGGATGCTTTTGAAAATACACGTTTGTAGCCTAAATTCTCGCATGGTATATGGCATCCTTCACCAGCTTCTTTGCATTGTTTTGGAAGACACGTTCGGCGTGCCCCATGTAATCCTCTCCGTCAGGCAACCGATATCGAAGCTACAACATAAAGAATACAAATGCAATGGTATAAGTCATAGATTTACAATATTAAGAAACATAACAAAAATAATAAAGAATTCATACCCAAAAGTCATTACGCACAAGTTCCTGTCTGTCGGTGTGGTTTTGTTCCTTTTTAAACTTGTACTCGTCCCAGGTACTGACGAGCACATCATCCTCGGTATCACCATTTGACACCTTCACTATACCAGGGTAGTGAAGGCGGCAAAGAGAACCCAACGTAAGGTTAACCTGAGTGTGGTGTCCCTTGCCGTCAAAGGACAGGTCCTCCCAATTCCTTCATTACACAAAAACATTAACAATAGACATAATAGTTATATGAGATAAGTTAGTATATTACACTCACCGATCTCCATGTGGCATGATTAAAGTCCTATCAGCCTCTCGCTCTATCGCGTGACGAGGCTTTACTGAGTGGCTTTTTCTTGAGCGACGTGTGCGTGTCGCTGAAGAGCCTCCCGAGCCATCATCCATCGGGTTGCCAGCCGGTTCGCCCTGTTGGCCTCACTGGTCCCACGCCTGTTGCTACTCTCTCTGGTGGTCCCACTGGTCCCATGGCTGGTGATGCTGTGCGGCCTGGTCCCATGTCACGTGCTCCACCTCCTCATTGTGCTCCACCTCCTCATTATGCTCCACCTCCTCATTGTGCTGCTCCTCCTCAATGTGCTGCTCCTCAGTGTGCTGCTCATCCTGGTACATACAACTCAAGATTTATTTGTAAATATGTAAACAAAATTATTTGTACAAGATATGTTACCTCATCTCCATGTACCGCGCTCAACAGCTCTCGACGTCTGCTGCTGCTAGAAGAACTGCCCTGAAAAAGGCCCAGGCCCTTGAACAACCCCTTCACTGACTTCTTTGATTTTGGCAGCATCCTGCATAAAAAATAAGAAATTATTCATTAGTGCATCAAAAATGACATAATACTTAAAAATAGAAACAAATGAAATAACAAAACAACTTTACTTGTTAAATATCATCAAAATCAGGATTTATTTGTTCTCTTCTATGCAGAGGTCGCCATGTAACTTTTCTCCTAACAGGTTGTCTTCTTTGTCTCTCGGGAAAAGTTAAGTCGTTAACGTCTGCAACTAGTGAATCTAATACCGATGCAGGATCAATATGAAAACTAGTTGGCAACTCTTCTTCTTGAAACACCTCATCAACCTGCTCAAGGTGACCAATTTGATATTCGTCCTCACCAGGAGTGTATAGGCGTTCGCGGGGATTTACATTGTACACAACCCTCCATTTAGACAACTTTTTGCATGGATATGTCGAGAAATAAACTTGGTCTGCTTGATGGGCAAGGATATACGTGTCGTGTCCTTGAAGCAATTTTCCGGTTGGATCTGTGTCATCCCAAATTCGGTCCTATAATACTTCGGGTCATATCATTTACACTCAAAGAAAACAAGCGCTAAAGGCTTATTTCCAGCAAATGTAATCTCGATTATATTTTTGATTTTCTCGTAATAGCAGGCTTCGTGTCCTTCCATGTCGGTTGCCCTAGTAACGACTCCACTATTTTGAGTGGCGGCCATAGGATGACTTGATTCGAAAATGCTTGAACGAAAGCGATATCCATTGACGTCGTAACGTCCATAGCTTTTGGCAGTTACGCTTCCAATAGATAACTGACGTAAGTCATCATTCAAATTAATTTCCTCCCCCAAACTGTCAATTATGCCACAAAGCATTAGCAAATTCTATAATATTAGTTAACTGAAATTAGCTCTCGGAGCCACATAATTAAGACTTACACGGTCCCGAAGCCACAATGAAATTAGGTCGCCCATGCATACCATCGCGTCGCAATTTGTCTGTGTCTCGCTGTTGGCCTACCGAGACACCTCATGTTTTGTTCATCAAACTCGCTGTCAAATATTATTGTGTGACATGAGATATTTGATAACATAAACTAATTCACATATGAACAGTTTAAGAAAATAAGTCTTACACAAAATATTTCTCCACCTCAGGCATATTCGTGAACATGTACAGTAAAGCAGACTTCCGTTCTTCCATACTGAGATGATATGCCTTGGGTGGACCAACGGCTTTGCCGTTTGTCTGAAAAATTGAAAGATCACTACAAGGAGGCATCTCTCGTTCATCATCATGGTACCTTTTCTTTCGAGCAAATACATTATGTTCTTCTGCAAAGTAACAACTTGTGAAGTGTGCTACCTCCTTAAGTTTAAATTGTTCCGCAATACATCCTTTAACTCTTGCCTTATTGCCCACCATTGCTCTAAGCTTCTTTAAAGCTCTTTCTATATGAAACATCCACCTATACTGAACAGGACCACCGACCTTAGCCTCATATGGAAGATGTATAAAGAGATGCTGCATAGGATTGAAGAAACTCGGTGGAAATATTTTTTCCAATTTGCACAAAAGCACTGGTGCCTCTTTCTCTAGTTGTTCCATCACATCTCTTCTGATTTCTTTAGCACACAACTGTCTGTAGAAATAGCTAACTTCAGCTAACGTTTTCCACACAACTTCTGAAATGTACCCACGAAACATTATAGGCATGAGCCTCTCCATAATTATGTGGAAGTCATGGCTCTTCAGTCCATTCATCTTCATTGTCTTCAAGTTCACAGATCTTCTAAAACCAACGGCATAATCATCGAGGAATTTAATATCCTTCATCCACTTCATCACTTCTTTCCGTTGCTTAGATTTCAGACAATAGTCAGCTTTTGGTTTGCCTCCGTTTTCTCTAAGCACTAGGGTTGGACGATCACATATCACTGCTAAGTCCATGCGTGCCTTGTCATTGTCTTTCGTTTTATCAGGGAAATCCATACATGTATTTATGAGGGCTTGGCAAAAGTTACTCTCTTAATGCATGACGTCGATGTTGTGCATCAAAATCAATGACTTAGCATAAGTGTCGGCGTTTCGAGACCGGGGGGGGTCCCTGGACTGACGAGTAAATTGTCGCCGCATGCCCCAGCCCAGATGGGTCGGCGTGAGACGGAGCGCGAAGGGGGGAGGCAGCCGGAGGGAGACGGGCGTGAGAGGTGGAAATCCGGCGGCCTTCGTGTTTGTCCCGCGCCCAGGTCGGGTGCGCTTGCAGTAGGGGGTTACAAGCGTCCACGCGGGAGGGAGCGAGCGGCCTCACACGAGCGCCATCCCGTCCTTTCCCCATGCGGCCAACCCTCTGTAAGAGGGCCCTAGTCCTTCCTTTTATAGGCGCAAGGAGAGGATCCAGGTGTACAATGGGGGTGTAGCAGTGTGTTAAGGTGTCTAGCAGAGGAGAGCTAGCGCCCTAAGTACATGCCATCGTGGCAGCCGGAGAGGTTTTGGCACCCGGTTCGTGTGGTGTCGTGGCCGTTGGAGGAGCGCTGGAGCCTGGCAGAAGGACAGCTGTCGGGGCTGTCGAGTCCTTGTTGACGTCCTCTTGCTTCCGTAAGGGGGCTGAGAGCCACCGTCGTCATAGAGAGTGCGGGGCGCCATCATTACTTGTCTGGCGGAGCGAGCCAGATGGGACACCGGTCTTGTTCCCCGTAGCCTGAGTCAGCTTGGGGTAGGGTAATGATGGCGCCTCCTGTTGACGTGGTTGGTCCGTGCCCTGGGTTGGGCGACGTGGAGGCTCCTCCGAAGTCGAGGTCGAGTCTGTCTTCCGAGGCTGAGGTCGAGTCCGAGCCCCCGGGTCGGGCGAGGCGGAGACCGTCTGCTGAGGCCAGGGCTGAGTCCGAGCCCTAGGGTCGGGCGAAGCGGAGTTCGTCGTCTTGTGGGGCTGAGCTCGAGTCCGAGCCCTGGGGTCGGGCGGAACGGAGTTCGTCGTTTTCCGGGGCTGAGCCCGAGTCCGAGCCCTGGGTCGGGCGGAGTTCGTCGTCTTCTGGGGCTGAGCCCGAGTCCGAGCCCTGGGGTCGGGCGGAGCGGAGTTCGTCGTCTTCCGGGGCTGAGCCCGAGTCCGAGCCCTGTGTCGGGCCGAGCGGAGTTCGTCGTCTTCTGGGGCTGAGCCCAAGTCCGAGCCCTAGGTCGGGTGGAGCGGAGTTCGTCGTCTTCCGGGGCTGAGCCCGAGTCCGAGTCCTGGGTCGGGTGGAGCGGAGTTTCCTATGGCGCCTGAGGCCGGGCCTGACTGCTTGTCAGCCTCACTCTGTCGAGTGGCACAGCAGTCGGGGCGGCGCAGGCGGCGCTGTCCTCTTGTTAGATCGGTCAGTGGAGCGACGAAGTGACTGCGGTCACTTCGGCTCTGTCGACTGGAGGGCGCGCGTCAGCATAAAGGTGTCAGGCCACCTTTGCATTAAATGCCCCTGCGATTTGGTCGGTTGGCGTGGTGATTTGGCCAAGGTTGCTTCTTGGTGAAGACTGGGCCTTGGGTGAGCCGAAGGTGTGTCCGTTGCTGGAGGGGGGCCTCGGGCAAGACGTAGATCCTCCGAGGTCGGCTGCCCTTACCCGAGGCTGGGCTCGGGCGAGGCGTGATCGCGTCCCTCGAATGGACCGATCCTTGACTTAGTCGCACCCATCAGGCCTTTGCAGCTTTGTGCTGATGGGGGTTACCAGCTGAGAATTAGGAGTCTTGAGGGTACCCCTAATTATGGTCCCCGACAGTAGCCCCCGAGCCTCGAAGGGAGTGTTAATACTCGCTTGGAGGCTTTTGTTGCACTTTTTTGCAAGGGGACCAGCCTTTCTCGGTTGCGTTTTGTTCCGGTGGGTGCGCGCGAGCGCACCCACCGGGTGTAGCCCCCGAGGCCTCGGAGGAGTGGTTTGACTCCTCCGAGGTCTTAATGCCTCGCGCAATGCTTCGGCTGGTCTGGTCGTTCCCTCATGCGAGCTGGCCGTAGCCCGGGTGCACGGTCGGGTCCCAAGTTCTCGGGCTGGTATGTTGACGCTGTCAACGGTCTGGCCGGAGCTAGGTTCGCGAGAGCAGCCCCCGAGCCTCTGCACAGGGCGAGAGGACGGTCAAGGATAGACTTGACTTTTTTACATACGCGCCTGCGTCGCCTTTCCGTAAGGAGGAGGGGGGAAAGCGCCATGTTGCCCTCGGAGGGCGCCGAACATGGTGTCTCCGGTGAGCTGCTGGCGGGTAATCCAAGTGGACGTCGTGCCCCATTTGTTAGGGGTCGGCTAGAGGCCCGAAGGCATGCTCAAAAGTACATGCGGGTGATCTGCCGGACCCGGTCCCCTGTCGACGGGGTCCGAGGGCTCGATGCCTCCCTCTGATGGGATTCCATAACAAGATCGTTCCTGCTGGTCTTGGAAATGTCCTAGGGTACCTCGGGAGCGTAGCCCGAGCCTTGGTTATGTATCAAACATACCCAGGGTCATCCCTCGCTCTGTGTCTGAGGCGGTTGTGAACCCTTCGAGGGCCAGCCTACGAACCCCTGATCAGTAGTGGGCGCGGAGCCCGAGTGGCCTGAGGCGGCCGTTGAACCCTTCCGAGGGGCCGGCCTTCGAACCTCTGACCAGTAGTGGGTGTGGAGCCCACGCGCTCTGAGGCGGCTGTTAAACCCCTCCGAGGGGCCAGCCTTTGAACCTCTGATCAGTAGGGAGGCTCGGGGCCTGTTTCCTTCACGAAGAAGGATCCTTTTCGGGGTATCCCCCTTTCCCGGTCCCTGTTGTAAGAGAGAGAAAGAGGAAAAGGAAAAGGATACGAAATCGAATGACGTGGCGTACCTTTTTTGACGCGGTCATTATGGCGAAGGCGTAGCGTCGCTCGCTTCCCCTGCCAGAGGCGCCGCCTGTCCCGCCGCGGAGTTAATGCGACAGGGCGAGTGGTTCGCGGGGCGGCCGTTGCGCGTGCGCGAGCCGTTCGAGGAACGGAACAAGGGTGCGCCGTCTTCACGCCGTGAGAGAGGGTTCTCTCGCTGCCCCTGGATGGGGCGTAAGCTTGGCTGACGACGTGACCGCTGCTCCTGCCCGCCTGCCACCACCATTACTGCCGGCCCATTTTTGGCCGTATTGACCGTCGCGCCTGGCTAGCACTGCCGGGTCGTACGCAGGGTTGCCTCGAGTCGCGGTACTGGTTCCGCAGTCGAGGAGGCGTGGTAGTGGTGCGAGTGGCGGTGCAGTTGCTCGCACGTAGCAACCGGCGCGCCGGTTGCATGACGCGTGGGCCTGGGCCTCCATGCTGGGTGCGTTGGAAGTCGGAGGGGCGCGCCCACTTGGCGCGGTTGCATGCCGCCTGCGCGGCTGTCCGTCCTTTCACCCTCTGGTCTGGGTGAAAGTGGAGGGACGCCTGTAACCGCTGTGCAGTTGCATGCACCGCGCGCGGCGGTTTGGCTTCTTCTGCCCTGGGCCAGCTTGCATGACGCGTGGGACCCAGCCCCCGCGCCATAGGGGGAGGACCTTGTAGCGTGTTGGAGAAGACTCAGCCCGCGACGGCTGGGGACGCAAGTAGGGAGAGTCGCCTTTAAAAGGAGGGTGACCCCCTTGAAAGGCGACCATGTCTTCGCACTCCCTTATGCATCGTGTCTTTCCACCTCCCGAGCCCCCAGATGGGGGACACCCGCAATCCTTCTGCCTTGTCGTTGGAGGAACGCAACTTCGTGGAAGTTGGTACCTTTCAGCCATCGTTTGGCTTCAAGGATTTTCATCACGCGGCCCGGCTGCACCCCCTTGCCGGTGGTCACCTAAGACGGTGACCACCAGCCCCTGGATGGGGAGAAGCAAGCCGGGCTGCGGCCCCCGCCTCTCCCTCAGCTTCAAGGATGCTTACCATCCTTGCTGGGGCGGAGAGCGAGGTGAGCCGGGGCTCTACCTCCCGCACGGGTCGGCTGGCCACCTCCTCTTCCAGCTTCTAGTGGTGGAAACCATCCCCCAGCTCTGCGGAGGAGGCGTCCTCCAGCCATGCCGAGGAAGGCGAACTGTTGCTGCCCGGCTAGGATGCAACATTCCGCCCTCTTCCTCGTTTTCGTGGCGAGGACGGGAGCGAGGACCTGCCGGTGCGCTTTGGAGCGGCCTGCTCTTTGGCTTTGATGTCTGGTTCGTGTCCCTTGAGCGGGGACATGAACGAGAGCCTTCCGGTGGCCGCGTCCGCCCTGGGACCATAGCTGCTGCTGCAGAGGTCGCTGGCGAGTCGCCCGGAACTTGTCGCCCCGCAGGCTCCCCGGTGTGGAGGTTGTTCATACCCGCGGGGACGGAACCGGAGTTCCGTTTGTAATGGCACCTTAAATGCCGGTCTTTTGTTCATTGTGGCTGTCGAGGCCTGAACATGTGTGTATTTTTGGCACGGAGCCGTGTTTTTTCCTCACTTCGAGCACTAAGACTCGTCTGTTGGCTAACAGAACCGCTTCACCAAGCGTGAGTCGCCCCATGCAAAGGTGACGAGTGAGTATCCGTATCCCGGAGGCGTAGAAGTCCCTCAGCTTGGTCGGCCCTACTGTCCGAGGCTTCTCTTGCTTAGTTAAAGGAACCCCTCGGCCGCTCTTCGATGAGCCGAAGCTGGGGGTAGCGGTGTTAGCACGGACAGAGGCAGAGTTGGCTCGAAAAGAAGACTTGGTCGGCCAGAGCCTGGCCGGGTCGTCCACTGGCGGGACCGACGCCGAAATTGAGTTGCCGAGGCCTCGGGCCGGGCTGATGTCTTCGGGGGACAGCTGGCCGAGGCCTCGGGGTGACCGGCTGAGCCATCTGCTCGAGCCGGATTCCTGGAGAAGACCCTAGCGGCGATGGCCCAGGCGTGGTGATGATGTCGTCCTTCAGAGTGAAGATCCTCGGACCGTGTCGCCGTCCGAGGCTAGGTCGGACCTCGCCGAAGGTGTAGTTGACGCCGAGGGTGCTGCTGCTCCCTTCAACTGTCAAGATCCGAGTCTGCAGGATCAGATTATCTTGTAGTGTGTGTTTTCTGCGGCCACCGAGGCCCAAACACACCATCGTCGTGTTGTAAAGCTGCGCTTCTTTTCCTCTTGTTTCGAGTATCTGGACTTTTTCGTCGGTAACAGAATTGTCTGTGCGAGCGAGAGTTGCTTTTCACGGAGGGCGATGAGTGAGGTATCCGTATCTCGGAGGCGTAGGAATCCCTCGGCTCGGTTGGCCTTGCCGCTTACGCGCACTCTTGCCCGTCCATAGGGCTCTGTCACCGACGCAGTCAAGAAGGCCCGAAGAATCGCTTTGGCAGAGGGGCTTTCGGGCGTGAAGACTTGTTCGGTCCGCGGAATCACTTATCCGGGCGCGAGTTACTTATCGCAGAAGGTGATGAGTGAGGTATCCGTATCCCGGAGGCGTAGGAGTCCCTCGGCTCGGTCAGCCTTGGCTGCTTACGTGTACTCCGCCGTTTTCAGGATCCACTTTCGAAGTAGTCGAAAAGCACGAAAGACATTCTGGCAGAAAAGATCTTTTTTCGAGGAAAATTTCGACGCAGAGGGGGTTCCCCCCTTTTAGCCTCTGAGGGAGGGTCGGGCTTTGCCAAGGCAAGGCTAACCCTTCCTTGATGACTAAACTTTGCGTGGGAACGAGGTATACGAACAACTTGAAAGCATCTTATGGGTAGAAGCGACGTAGCTGTTGGATGTTCCAAGCGTTGCTATAGACCTCGCCTTGACTGTCGGCCAGCTTGTTCGTTCCGGGCTTCAGAACTTTGGTGATGACGAACGGCCCTTCCCAGGGGTGCGTGTAGCCCCCGGGTGCCTTCTGCAAGGGGCCGACGAGGTCCAGACCCCACACAGCAAAAAGGCCAAGTGACGAGTATCGTCTACAGGGCCTGAGCGGGCAGGTGGGTCTGCCTTGTGTAGAACTGACACCCTTCGCAGGTGCGGACAATTCTAGTGGCGTCGGCCATCGCCGTTGGCCAGTAGAAACCTTGTCGGAAGGCGTTTCCAACAAGGGCTCGAGGTGCTGTGTGATGGCCGCAAGCCCCCGAGTGTATCTCTTGTAGGAGCTCCTAGCCTTTGGCGATGGAAATGCATCGCTGGAGGATGCCTGAGGGGCTGCGGTGGTAGAGCTCTTTCCCGTCCCCCAGCAAGACAAAAGACTTGGCGCACCGCGCCAACCGCCGAGCTTCGGCTTGGTCGAGGGGTAGCTCTCCTCGGTGGAGATATTGCAGGTACGGGGTCTGCCAGTTTCGATTAGGCGTGACCCCGCTTCGCTCCTCCTTGATGCGTAGTGCCTCACCCTCGGGGGCCGAGGGTACCTCAGGCTGAACCGAGGGTGCCTCGGACCGAGCCGAGGGTACTTCGGACTGAGCCGAGGGTGCTTCAGGCTCGGTCGAGGCCTTCTCGGGCTCGGGCGTGTCGTCGGTCTTGACGGAGGGTTGATGCAGGTCTCGGGAGAAGACGTCCGGGGGAACCGTTGCTCGCCCCGAGGCTATTTTAGCCAGCTTGTCCGCAGTCTCGTTGTAGCGTCGGCGATGTGGTTGAGCTCGAGCCTGTAGAACTTGTCTTCCAGGCGCCGAACCTCATCGCAGTAGGCTTCCATCTTCGGGTCGCGGCAGTGGGAGTTCTTCATGACCTGGTCGATGACGAGTTGCGAGTCACCGCGAGCGTCGAGGCGTCGGACCCCTAGCTCGATGGCGATGCGCAAACCGTTGACCAGAGCCTCATACTCAGCCACATTGTTGGACGCCGGGAAATGGAGGCGTAGCACGTAGCGTAGGTGCTTTCTGAGGGGCGAGATGAAGAGCAGGCCTGAGCCTGCTCCTGTCTTCATCAGCGACCCGTCGAAGAACATGGTCTAGAGTTCCGGTTGGATCGGAACTGTTGGGAGCTAGGTGTCGACCCATTCAGCCACGAAGTCCGTCAAGACCTGGAACTTGATGGCCTTCCGAGGGGCGAACGAGATCGTTCGCCCATGATTTCCACCGCCCACTTTGCAATTCTACCCGAGGCCTCTCGGCACTGGATGATCTCCCCCAGGGGGAAGGATGACACCACAGTTACCGGATGAGACTCGAAGTAGTGTCGCAACTTCCGCCGCATCAGGATCACCGCGTATAGCAGCTTCTGAATTTGTGGGTAGCGGATCTTGGTCTTGGACAGTACCTCGCTGATGAAGTAGACTGGCCTCTGGACGGGCAATGCATGCCCCTCTTCTCGTCTCTCAACCACAATCGCGGGGCTAACCACCTGAGTAGTCGCGGCGACGTAGATCAAGAGGGCTTCTTCGGCAGCGAGAGGCACCAAGATGGGTGCATTTGTAAGGAGCGCCTTCAGGTTCCCGATGGCTTCCTCGGCCTCAGGGGTCCAAGTGAAGCACTCGGCCTTCCTTAAGAGGCGGTACAGAGGCAGGCCTCTTTCGCCGAGGCGCGAAATGAAGCGACTCAGAGCCGCAAGGCATCCCATGACTCTATGTACGCCTTTCAAGTCCTTGATGGGCCCCATGCTGGTGATGGCCGCGATCTTCTCCGGGTTGGCTTCGATGCCCCGCTCAGAGACGATGAACCCCAAGAGCATGCCTCGGGGAACCCCGAAGACACACTTCTCGGGATTAAGCTTCACGCCTTTCGCCTTGAGACATCGGAATGTCACTTCAAGGTCGGAAAGGAGGTCGGAGGCTTTCCTCGTCTTGACTATGATGTCATCAACGTAGGCCTCGACCGTCCGGCCAATGTGTTCGCCGAACACATGGTTCATGCACCGTTGGTACGTCGCACCCGCATTCCTCAAGCCGAACGGCATGGTGACATAGCAGTACATGCCGAAGGGTGTGACGAAAGAAGTCGCGAGCTGGTCGGACTCTTTCATCCTGATTTGGTGATACCCTGAGTAGGCGTCGAGGAAGGACAGGGTTTCGCACCCAGCAGTGGAGTCCACGATTTAGTCGATGCGAGGCAGAGGGTAGGGAACCTTCGGACATGCTTTGTTTAGACCAGTGTAGTCTACACACATCCGCCATTTCCCTCCTTTCTTTGTCACAAGCACAGGGTTGGCAAGCCATTCGGGATGGAATACCTCTTTGATGAACCCTGCCGCCATTAGCTTGTGGATCTCCTCGCCTATGGTTCTGCGCTTTTCTTCGTCGAATCGGCGCAGAGGCTGCTTCACGGGTCGGGCTCCAGCTCGAATGTCCAGCGAGTGCTCGGCGACATCCCTCGGTATGCCGGGCATGTCCGAGGGACTCCACACGAAAACGCCGGCATTTGCGTGGAGAAAGTCGACGAGCACTGCTTCCTATTTGGGATCGAGCTCGGAGCCGATCCAGATCTGCTTGGAGGCGTCGCTGCTGGGGTCGAGGGGGACGGATTTAACCGTCTCCGCTGGCTCGAAGTTGCCGGTGTGGCGCTTCAGGTCTGGCACCTCCTTAGAGAGGCTCTCCAGGTCGGCGATGAGGGCCTCGGATTCGGCGAGGGCCTCGGCGTACTCCACGCACTCCACGTCGCATTCAAACACGTGTCGGTACGTAGGGCCGACGGTGATGACCCCGTTGGGGCCCAACATCTTGAGCTTGAGGTAGGTGTAGTTGGGGACGACCATGAACTTCGCGTAGCATGGCCTCCCCAGTACTGCATGGTAGGTTCCTCGGAATCCGACCACCTCGAACGTGAGGGTCTCCCTTCGGAAGTTGGAGGGTGTCCCAAAGCAGACGGGAAGATCGAGTTGTCCGAGGGGCTAGACGCGCTTCCCGGGGATGATCCCGTGGAAAGGCGCAGCGCCTGCTCGGACCGAGGACAGATCAACACGCAGGAGCCCGAGGGTCTCGGCGTAGATGATGTTGAGGTTGCTGCCTCCGTCCATGAGGACCTTGGTGAGCCTGACGTCACAGATGACAGGGTCGACAATGAGTGGGTATTTCCCCGGGCTCGGCACGCGGTCGGGGTGGTCGGCTTGGTCGAAGGTGATGGGCTTGTCGGACCAGTCTAGGTAGACTGGCGCCGCCACCTTTACCGAACAGACCTCCTGACGCTCTTGCTTGCGGTGTCGAGCCGAGGCGTTCGCCGCTTGCCACCGTAGATCATGAAGCAGTCGCGGACCTTGGGGAACTCTCCTGCCTGGTGATCTTCCTTCTTGTTGTCGTCGCGAGCCCTGCCACCCTCCGCGGGTGGCCTGGCCCTGTGGAAGTGGCGCCGAAGCATGGCGCACTCCTCAAGGGTGTGCTTTATGGGCCCTGGTGATAGGGGCACGGCTCCTTGAGCATCTTGTCGAAGAGGTTGGCACCTCCGGGGAGTTTCCGAGGGTTCTTGTACTCGGCGACGGCGACAAGGTCCGCGTCGGCGGCGTCGCGTTTTGCTTGCGACTTCTTCTTGCCTTTCTTCTTGGCGCCGCGCTGAGTTGACGCCTCAGGGGCATCTTCCGGTGGGCGGCCCTGGGGCTGCTTGTCCTTCCGGAAGATAGCCTCAACCGCCTTCTGGCCAGAGGCGAACTTGGTGGCGATGTCCATCAGCTCGCTCGCCCTGGTGGGGGTCTTGCGACCCAGTTTGCTCACCAGGTCGCGGCAGGTGGTGCCGGCGAGGAACGCGCCGATGACATCTGAATCGGTGATGTTGGGCAGCTCGGTGTGCTGCTTCGAGAATCGCCGGATGTAGTCCCGGAGAGACTCTCCCGGCTGCTATCGGCAGCTCCAGAGATCCCAGGAGTTCCTAGGGCGCACGTACGTGCCCTGGAAATTGCCGGCGAAGGCTTGGACCAGGTCGTCCCAGTTGGAGATCTGCCCCGGAGGCAGGTGCTCCAACTAGGCGCGAGCGGTATCGGAGAGGAACAGGGGGAGGTTGCGGATGATGAGGTTGTCATCGTCCGTTCCACCCAGTTGGTAGGCCAGCCGGTAGTCCGCGAGCCACAGTTCCGGTCTCGTCTCCCCCGAATACTTTGTGATAGTAGTCGGGGTTCGGAACCAGGTCGGGAACGGCGCCCGCCGTATGGCGCGGCTGAAAGCCTACGGACCGGGTGGTTCGGGCGAGGGACTCCGATCCTCCCCGCTGTCGTAGCGTCCCCCACGCCTAGGGTGGTAGCCTCGGCGCACCCTCTTGTCGAGGTGGGCCTGACGGTTGCGGTGATGGTGCTCGTTGCCGAGGCGACCCGGGGCCGCTGGCGCTGTGTTGCGCGTGCGCCCGGTGTGGACCGAGGCTTCCCGCATGAATCGGGAAGTCACGGCGCGATGTTCCGAGGGGTACCCCTGCCTTCGGGAGGCGAAGCTTTCGACCCGTCGGACCGTGGCGTCCTCCAGGAGATTCTTGAGCTCTCCCTGGATACGTCGCCCCTCGGTGGTTGATGGCTCCGGCATCGCGCGGAGAAGCATTGCCGCTGCAGCCAGGTTCTGGCCGACTCCACTGGAAGTGGGTGGCGGCCTCACCCTGACATCGTCGGCGATGCGGTGCTGGAAGCCCTGGGGGAGATGACGTACTTCTCCGGCCAGAGGTTGGCCCACCCATTCCTGCCCGACGTCCCGGCGGATCGGCTCAAGTGTTCCTGTTCCCTCGTCGAGCCTGGCCTGTACCCCGCGGATTTGCTCGAGCTGTGGGTCATGACCCCCCGCCGGAACGGGGACCACAGCTAGCTCCCGTAGGATGTCAACGCGAGGCACAGGCCTAGGGAGGTCACCGTTCTCCGGCACACCAAGATGGTTGCCTTCATTGGGACCCCCTAGATCGACGTGGAAACATTCACGACTTGGGCCGCAGTCCTCATCGCCGAGGCTGCGGCTACCGTCAGAACAATCGGAAAGGCAGTTGTCACACGCGGTCATAAAGTCCCGCATGGCACTGGGGTACCAAGTCCGGAGAAATCCCAACAGAAGTCGGGCTCGTCATCTTCCTCGGACCCCGAGGGCCCGTAGGTCGAGACATCCGTCAGCCGGTCCCAGGGTGACCGCATACGATACCCCAGAGGGTTTGGACTCGCCTCTACGAGAGCGTCCACCAAAGCGAAGTCGCTTGGCGGGTCGAGGCTGAATCCAAAAGGCATGAGATGGGAATCGGTTGGTACCTCTTGGTCGACGGGCGATGACGAAGTCACGTCAGGGACTGACTGCACCATCGTCTCAGGTACGAGGGTGACGCCCAGCAAGCCTTTCGCGAGCGTGCTAGCGTCGTCCGTTTGCTTGGGATTGGCGTGTTGCGGGGAGATGGCGCTCGTCCTCGTCTCAGGCGCGCGGTCGATGCCCGACGTGCCCCCCGTTAGGGCGCCAGCGCCGTCGACTCGCTCGATGGCCGACGAGGTGTCGCCTCCTGCTTGGCCTTGGTTGCCCCGCCTCCTCCTCCGTCGGCGGGGGAGGGGACGGGGTGAGCTCGAATGTTGTTCTTCCACCACGCGGGGAAGACGTCGTCGATTCCGCCGCCGGCGGGTGGGTTGTCGGCCGCCATTGTCGCTGTCGCACGGCGGGGGAAGGAGTATCATGTCGTAGCTGCCGTCGAGGGACATGAACTCAAGACTCCCGAAACGGAGCACCGTCCCGGGCTGGAAATGTTGCTAGAGACTGCCCATCTGGAGCTTGACGGGTAGCTGTTTGTCAACACGCAGCAGGCCCCTACCTGGCGCGCCAACTGTCGGCGTTTCGAGACCGAGGGGTCCCTGGACCGACGAGTAAATTGTCGCCGCGTGCCCCAGCCCAGATGGGTCGGCGCGAGACGGAGCGCGAAGGGGGGAGGCAGTCGGAGGGAGACGGGCGTGAGAGGTGGAAATCCCGCGGCCTTCGTGTTTGTCCCGCGCTCAGGTCGGGTGCGCTTGCAGTAGGGGGTTACAAGCGTCCACGCGGGAGGGAGCGAGCGGCCTCACGCGAGCGCCGTCCTGTCCTTTCCCCGCGCGGCCAACCCTCTGTAAGAGGGCCCTGGTCCTTCCTTTTATAGGCGCAAGGAGAGGATCCAGGTGTACAATGGGGGGTGTAGCAGTGTGCTAACGTGTCTAGCGGAGGAGAGCTAGCACCCTAAGTACATGCCATCGTGGCAGCCGGAGAGGTTTTGGCACCGGTTCGTGTGGTGTCGTGGCCGTTGGAGGAGCGCTGGAGCCTGGCGAAAGGACAGCTGTCGGGGCTGTCGAGTCCTTGCTGACGTCCTCTTGCTTCCGTAAGGGGGCTGAGAGCCACCGTCGTCATAGAGCGTGCGGGGCACCATCATTACTTGTCTGGCGGAGCGAGCCAGATGGGACGCCGGTCTTGTTCCCCGTAGCCTGAGTCAGCTTGGGGTAGGGTAATGATGGCGCCTCCTGTTGACATGGTCGGTCCGTGCCCTGGGTTGGGCGACGTGGAGGCTCTTCCGAGGTCGAGGTTGAGTCTGTCTTCTGAGGCCGAGGTCAAGTCCGAGCCCCCGGGTCGGGCGAGGCGGAGACCGTCGGCTGAGGCCAGGGCTGAGTCCGAGCCCTGGGGTCGGGCGAAGCGGAGTTCGTCGTCTTCTGGGGCTGAGCCCGAGTCCGAGCCCTGGGGTCGGGCGGAACGGAGTTCGTCGTCTTCCGGGGCTGAGCCCGAGTCCGAGCCCTAGGTCGGGCGGAGTTCATCGTCTTCTGGGGCTGAGCCCGAGTCCGAGCCCTGGGGTCGGGCGTAGCGGAGTTCATCGTCTTCCGGGGCTGAGCCCGAGTCCGAGCCATGGGTCGGGCGGAGCGGAGTTCATCGTCTTCCGGGGCTGAGCCCGAGTCCGAGCCCTGGGTCGGGCGGAGCGGAGTTCGTCGTCTTCCGGGGCTGAGCCCGAGTCCGAGCCCTAGGTCGGGCGGAGCGGAGTTTCCTATGGCGCCTTAGGCCGGGCCTGGCTGCTTGTTAGCCTCACTCTGTCAAGTGGCACAGCAGTCGGGGCGGCGCAGGCGGCGCTGTCCTCTTGTCAGACCGGTTAGTGGAGCGGCAAAGTGACTGCGGTCACTTCGGATCTGTCGACTGGAGGGCGCGCGTCAAAATAAAGGTGTCAGGCCACCTTTGCATTAAATGCCCCTGCGATTTGGTCGGTTGGCGTGGCGATTTGGCCAAGGTTGCTTCTTGGTGAAGACTGGGCCTTGGGCGAGCCGAAGGTGTGTTCGTTGCTGGAGGGGGGCCTCGGGCGAGACGTAGATCCTCCGGGGTCGGCTGCCCTTGCCTGAGGCTGGGCTCGGGCGAGGCGTGATCGCGTCCCTCGAATGGACCGATCCTTGACTTAGTCGCACCCATCAGGCCTTTACAGCTTTGTGCTGATGGGGGTTACCAGCTGAGAATTAGGAGTCTTGAGGGTACCCCTAATTATGGTCCCCGACAATAAGGAAGCTCCCACAAGCCACATATGTGAGTCCAGTTATGCTCCTCACCAAAACCTTGATACCTTTTCCCACTCTCGTCTAGGACAAGTTTCATATGCTCTTCTCTAATTTCTATCCCACTACGTCGCTTGGGCGGTCCCTTCGTGACGATGGTGCCCTTCCTAAATTCCTTTCTCTGCCTTCTGAAGGGGTGATTGAAGGGTAGAAAACATCTATGGAAATCAAAGTAACATATCTTGCCACCAGCACTAAGACGAAAACAATCTGTATCTTTAGCACAATAAGGACACGTCAATCTACCATGCACGCTCCATCCAGAGAAAATACCATACGCCATAAAATCATGAACCGAGAACAGATATGCAACCCAAAGATTGAATTTTTGCTTCTTGAAGCAATCATAGGCTTCCACACCTTGCCATAGCTTCTTTAACTCTTCAATCAGTGGTTGAAGCATCACATTGAGGCGTACGCCAGGATGCTCAGGCCCAGGTATAACAAGACATAGGAACATAAACTCATATTTCATGCAAAGAGCAGGTGGAAGGTTGTACGATATGGCAATGACAGGCCAACATGAATACGACGCAGCAGTCATATTGAACGGCGTGAAACCATCAGTTGCCAAGCCGAAACGAACGTTTCTTGCATCGCTGGCAAAATCTGGATCAAATTTGTCAAGAGCCTTCCATGCATCACCATCTGACGGGTGCACCATTAACCCATCTTGTCTGTCTGTACAATCTTTATGCCACCTCATGTGCATAGCGGTCTTCCTCGAGAGAAACAAACATTTCACTCTAGGAGTGAGAGGCATGTACCGAAGTTGTTTATGTGCAACCTTTGTCACCACCTTCTCCCCATCTTCATTTACAAGCTCCACGTACCTCGACTTCCAACATTTTAAGCATTTCTGTTCTCTGCCATGTTCCTTCCAAAAAGCATACAGTTGTCTTGGCAAACATCAATCTTCTGATACTCCATACCAAGACCTTCAAGCAATTTCTTGGACTGGTACATGTCTTTGGGCATCTTGTGACCCGTAGGAAGAACCTCACTAATCAAATCCACAAGCTCCTTGTAACAATTAATTGAGAATGCAAACTTGGACTTGATTGACATCAGCCGGGTCACGAATTCGAGTACGGTCACGTCAGTGTGCCCGTGAAGAGGCTCTTCTGGCGCTTTAAGTAGGTCAAAGAACTTCTGAACCTCCGGTGTAGGTGAATCATGATGATCTGGTGCCAGTTCAGGCTGCAGATCCTCAAGCATCTGGTCCATCCTATCAACATCATCTTCACCGTCATCAACTTCTACTTCTGCTGCTCGTTCAAGGCGTGACTCCCCGTGGAGATACCAGACCTTATAGCCTGGCACAAAACCATGCGAGCACAGGTGTAGTGTGACCTGCCTCTTGGTGTGGCTCATCATATTTCGACATTTATTGCATGGACACCTAATGTTATCTATTTGTGACAAAGCAGCTGCATGGTCCAGAAACATCTGCGTCTTGGCAAACCATTCACTTGTGTGACACCCTCCCTTCTTGAAACCTTCATACATCCAATCACGTCTATCACCCATATTGCGGCTGTGTGTACGAGTAAGAATTGCGTGTGTGAGACATTCATGTTTATAAACGTCACACATACATCTATAGATAAATAGTTAAACTATATATATACATAACATAACTATATATATATACATAACATAAACGTCACACATACATCTATATATATACATAACATAACTATATATATACATAACACATAAACGTCACACATACATATATATATACATAACATATCATCCAATTCATTAACTAATAACATTAAACAACACATTTTATATTTGCAACATAAAATTAAAAATATGAAGACTAATAACACTGTTAATTAACAAATTTAAACAAAACTTAATCACATAACAGTTAACTCCCGTCGGCCATAAAAAACCGATGAAAATAAAACATTACAATATATATAATATACCTCGCTCGCTTTGCGCGGACGACGGTGGTGGACGACGTCGGTGGACGACGTCGATGTGGGGAAGCCGCGGCTACCGTGGACGGCGGCGGGTGACGGCGTTGGGCGGGCGACGGTGTTCGGCGGCGGTCGTCGGGCGCCCGGGCGGGGGCGGTGGCCGTGGGCGCGGGGCGGCGCGGCGTGGGACCGGCGGCCGTGGGCGGGGGCGGCGGCCGTGGGCTCGGTGCGGCGGCGGGGCGAGCGGCGTGATGGCGGCGGGCGGCGGGCGAGCGGGGTGGCGGGTGAGCGGGGGCGGCGGGACGACGGCGACGTCGGCCGGTGGCGTGCGGGCGGTGGCGGGCAGAACGGCGGCGCGGGCGTAGAGAGAGCGCGCGGTGAAAGAAACAGAAAGGAAGAAGAAAGAGCACGACAGTGGTTATTTCGAATAACTCCCGTCGGGCTAGCGGCGCGGCCGACGGGAGTTAGTTAATCGCCGTCGGCTATACGCGGGCCGACGGGAGTTAGTTAATCCCCGTCGGCTACGTTGACTGGCCGACGGGAATTAAATAATCTTCGTCGGCCTTACTTTGGCCGACGGGGATTAATTAATTCCCGTCGGCCCGCGCTCAGGCCGACGGGAATTAATGTAGCCGACGGAAATACTTTGAATTGCTGTAGTGTGGTTTAGATTTTTTTGTTGTTGAGTATACGCGTGTGCAAATAGAGTAGCAACTATGCAATGAGTAGTATTTTGAGTAGCTGTTTCCATCAGGCCACACACGAATGCACACATCAACATGCATCGCATCGTGAGCATAAGACTACCGATCGAGGCAGTGTCTGAAAGAAAAGAGAAGTCGACGATTGATGAACGGGAGGATGCACAATGGGGTGAAAACCGTGGATATGCTAGTGCGCAACGGCATGCGTGAGCTACTGGACAAGTGAACAGTATGATTTGTTTACGCATTTTACGCATCCACACAGCCATATGAGCGAGGTGTTGGAGGCACCCTTTATAAGAGGAATCTGGATAATTCTATGTTGGTCTTTAGCTTTTGCAAATTAATGGACAAAAGTTGGCAAATTTTCCCAGGTAGACAATGAAAGTTAGTAATTTGTGTCGACAATGGCCAGCTAACAAAAACTATTTAAGCTAATCTCCATCGGCTAACCATAGTGACCGAAATTAGTTTGGACAGCTCCATCAATAATATATACATACACATATGGAACATATCAAGTGTAAACCAACTAATTGGTGCAAAATATAGGAATGGAGATGAGAGTACCTTTTTAAAAATATCATATTTCAAATAAACTCTTCCATCTCCTAGGTAGTTTTAAAAATGTTATCCTCTTTATTGGTTTGTACCTGATATGTTCCCTTATTGTTATTATACATTAATATTACTAAACATTTCACATGAAAAGGAGAGCCAGCTTCTGGCCGCGTGCCACAATACATACATCAACGATTCTAACTATGCTGCGGTGGACCCATAGGCAGCGGCGGACTGGAGGTTTTAGGGGTCCGGGACAAATTTAAAATAGAAGTCCATCAAACTATTGTTATATAAAAATGGTACCAATATATAAATTCAAGACACATCTAAAAATATTCATACCAAGCAACAAATAAATAAAAAGATACATATTATAGTATTATCTTAAAAGTTCTTTTAACATGTTTAAATACGACCGGTTGTGAACGCTTCGTGACTGTTAATTATTCGACATTTCACTATTAAGCTATTGTATCTGATAGTCTAATTACTGAATGTATTACTAGGTTCGGGGCCTATATAATTGGGGGCCCAGGGCGGCGGCCCCTCCGCCCCACCCTCAGAACCGCCACTGCCCATGGGTAGACTTTATAGGGTATATGACACACTCTAAGAAGAAAAACATTTAGCTTAGTAGTCTAAGCTAGTCATAATTTTAATCCTGGTATTCTTTTATATTTTTTCTGGCACACACTAAGCCTAAGGACCGGATTCGCCACCGTGTCTATGCATATGAGATGTACGTGTATCATATGTTTAGATGTCGAGCTCGCGAGGAGAGTGGATGAGTGTAGGGCTGTAAAAATGGCTCGAAGCACATAAGCTGACTCGAATTCGTAGCAGCTCGGCTCGGAGCAGCTCACGAGCCGATTCTTTTTTTAGGCTCGTAAATTTGCTGAGTCGAGCCGAGCCAGTTCACTCCATCTTGCGAGCTTGGTCCAAGAGGCCCAATAATTGTTAGGAATTTAGACGTTTTTATGTTAAATTCAATCCACATAAACCATATAAGATTTATGACAGACAATTATATGCATGTGTATAAGGCTCCCAATTGCGGAGCAACAAGCACAACATACTAATCATAAATAAGATCATGAATGAGAAAGGTATAGGATTATACCCCGCAGAGGAACTCATGCTCAAGGCACTGGTGGCTCCATTCACATGAGACATCTCATGTGTAATTTCGATGTTGTCTATCAAAATTTGATGCAAGACAATGTTCGCAGTGCAGTCCCACGAACAACAACTAGGAAGAAGACAAACAGGTTCCCACGAACAAGGCAATGTCAATTTCGAGCCGATGTCGATCAAGAAGTTGCATTGTGCTCTTCCCAAAAACCTGATTGACCTCATATCCCGAGCAGGATTTCTACAACGACGATGGTTTTGAATGACTGCTCATTCTGTGTCTTGTGCGCGCAAGAACACGGAGCCGGGAAAGCAGAATGCAGCGTAGCAGTGTGTGAGAGTGCACTAAGAAATTCTCATCCGCTCTTCAGATCAAAGAATTGTCCATTCTTATATAGACGAACACGGGAATGTGAGGAGGTGCCATCATGTATAAGGGAATCCATAAAATAGCCATCAAAATGGCCGTTACTAATAACTCCAAGACATAAAAATACACGTTACTAGTAAGCCATCAAAATGATTGATATTGGCAACTCCAAGGCATAAAAATGTATGTTACTAGTAACTTATCATTCATCAAGCCATGAAAATATCTCCTCCTTATCTTCTCATAAATACACTTAGAATTTTACTAAGTATCAGATAAATGAGTTTGAGCTTGAGCGAGCCGAGCTAAGCCTATTTACCGATCATGTAAAATGATCGAGCCGGGTGTGGCTCGGCTGGCTTCCAACCCCAAGGAAGGAAGCATCCTCTCAGTAATAACTTGTTCGGTTATTCCTATGCCACATGGATTGGATAGGATTAAAAAATGAATTAGAGAATTTGACTTGATATGTATTTAAACTCACACAATCCTCTTCAATCCACATGAATTGAGATGAAAACGTACAAGGTCTAAACTATCTCCAACAAGTCCTCTAAAGGATCATATACCCTAAATTTTAGAGAAGATTCTCATCCTCTACGTGTCCAACAATATTCTGTTGAATTAATGTGGGCCTGACCCATATTAATATTCAATAATAGTCAATGCTAGAGGCCCACTTTAATACTACGGTCTACTAGTACTTTACTACCATACCGGAAGTTCAAGGAACAATTCACTAAAATTAAATAGGTGGACTATTGGTGCATCTATTGAAAAGTTGAGAAAAGGATGAAGGACTGCCACACGCGTGCGCACGCCGCCGTCTGGGTCGGGCCGTGGCCGTGGTAGATCGGACCTTGGTCCGAATATTCCTTCTTAACGGTTGCGCATTTTACCTAGAGTAACCGATGTCTCTGATGGCGACCGTTAGTGTCATTGATGGTAGCTATTAATGGACATCACTGATGGTGACCGTTATTGTCATTAATGGCAGCTATTAACGGACGTCACTAATTGCGACCATTACTGTCATTGATGGCAGCTATTAACAGACGTCTCTGATGGCGACCGTTACTGTCATTGATTGTAGCTATTAACGGACGTCACTGATGGCGACTGTTACTGTCCGTCAGCCTCCCTCTGCGCGTGTATATATACGAGGAGGGGAGGCTGCTTCTAGTGACGACAACACTACGAGAGAACACACGACATTCTTAGACGCGTTGCGTACAGCTCATCCCGTCCCACCTTCTGCGAGCACAGATAGTGTGGGAGAGCAGGCCTCCGAAATCGCTGTCCACAGTTAGACACTTGCACGGGTGTGTAGGCGATCAGGTTTTTGGGGAGCGTACTCGCGACTGCTCGCTTCGTCCGCTCATTCAGCGCTGATCAAGTTCCTAGTCGCCAGCGCTGTTCGAGGGACTGCACTGCGTATATCTGCTTGCGTGGACTACGTACGACTACATCGAACATACACACGAGATGTCTCGTGTGAATGGAGCCACTGATACCTTGATCATCGGTCCCTCCGCAGGGTACAATGTGTTATTTGTATTTGTGCATATTTATTGTTGTTTACTGCATATGTGAGTAGTGATGCACATATGCACATACATGTCGTCACATACATCACTGTGATTTTTTGGATTAAATTAAAACTAAAAATGCCTATTTCTCTAACAATCCAAAAACCTGATATTAGGCATTTTTCTGTTAGTGGTTTTGCTGCTGCGTTAAAACCAAGTGAACCTTTTGATGGGACATTTTACAAGAGGTGGCGTAGTAAGATGATACTGTGGTTGACTGCAATGAACTGCTATCACGCTGCACAGGGGAAACCCGAACAGTTCACTCCTGAGGAGAGAATGTTTGACGTTGTCGATAACCTGTTTCGAGGCACCGTGATTGGTGCTCTTGCCAACAAGTATGTTGATTCTTATCTAACATGCACATCTGCAAAAGAGTTATGGGATGCATTAGATATGAGAAGTTCGGTGTTTCTGATGCTGGTAGCGAGCTGTACATTATGGAGCAGCTGTTTGACTACAAGATGGTTGAGAACCGTCCTGTAGTTGAATAGACTCATGAAATACAAGCACTGGCTATGGAACTCGAATAGTTCCCATGTGTCTTGCCTGACAAGTTCGTGGCTGGCGGTATTATTGCTAAGTTGCCACCTTCTTGGACGGACTTTGCTACCACTCTAAAACATAAGAGACAACAGTTTAGCATGGCTGAGCTTATTGGGTCTCTTGATGTTGATGAGAGGGTGAGAGCAAAAGTCACTCGTGGAAAAGGAGTTGAGACTTCTAGTGCCAATATGGTACACAAGAAGAACTCAAATGTGTCACATAATAATAAAAAGAAGAATAAAGGAGTTGGTTGCTTTGTTTGCGGGAGTACTAATCACTGGGCAAGCGCTTGTCCAGACCGCAAATTCAAGCAAGATAAAAAACCAGCTCAAGAGAATAAAACAACAAATATGGTTGTTAGCGAGACCGCAGAAGGAACATCGGGGTATGGTAATCTTTTACCTACTGTTCTTTTAGTGTGTCAATCCCCTGAGTGGTGGGCTGACACTGATACTAACATTCATGTGTGTGCTAATATTTCATTGTTTTCTTTTTTATCAGTGCAAAGGGGCTAGAGCCTTGCTGATGGGGAATGGATCACATGTGCGTGTTCTTAGTGTTGGTACATTCATTCCAAAGTTTACTTCAGGAAAGACGGTGCTATTGAAGAACGTGCAACATGTTCCCTCCATCAAAAGGAATCTTGTTAGTGGCTCATTGCTATGTCGAGATGGCTATAAACTTGTGTTCGAGTCCAATAGATGTATACTGTCAAAGTATGGAACATTTGTTGGAAAAGGCTATGACAGTGGAGGCTTGTTTCGCTTATCTTTGCATGATGTTTGTAATAAGTATGTGAACAATGTGATTTCAAACGAGTCATATATTTGGCATTCACGACTTTGTCACATCAATTTTGGTTGTGCGTCGCGATTAGCAAATTTAAATTTAATCCCAAAATTTTATTTAGTCAAAGGTTCTAAGTGCCAGATGTGCGTGCAATCTAAGCAACCTCGCAAGCCTCATAAGTCTGCGGAGGCGAGGAACTTGGCACCACTAGACTTAATATATTCTGGTTTATGTGAGATGAACGAAATATTGACTAAGGGAGGAAAACGATATTTTATTACTTTTATCGATGATTCTACTAGATTTTGTTATGTGTATCTCTTAAAGTCAAAAGACGAAGCTTTGCATTATTTTAAGACCTACAAAGCTGAAGTGGAAAATCAACTCGAGAGGAAAATTAAACGGTTAAGGTCTGATCGTGGCGGAGAATATTTTTCAGGTGATTTTTTCTGTTTTTTGTGTGGAACATGGTATTATTCATGAGAGGACACCGCCATACTCACCACAATCCAATGGGGTTGCTGAGAGAAAGAACCGTACTCAAACTGATTTGGTTAACGCCATGTTAGACACTTCGGGACTATCTAAGGAATGGTGAGGTTAGGCGATCTTGACAGCGTGTCATGTCCTGAATAAAGTTCTCACAAATAACAAAGAAATCACACCATTCGAGGAATAAGAAAAGAGGAAATTAAATATCTCCTATTTGCGCACCTGGGGTTGTTTGGCTAAAGTGAATGTGCCAATTAACAAGAAGCGCAAATTAGGACCGAAAACTGTTGATTGTGTTTTCCTCGGGTATGATTTTCACAGCATTGGATATAGGTTCTTAATTATTAACTCTGGAGTACCGGACACGTTGGTTGGTACTATTATGGAGTCCATAGATGCTACGTTCTTTGAGGACAAATTTCCCATGAAAGCTACACATAATATGTCTAGTGATGAACCAACGATACCCCATGAGCATTTTATTCCGTTAGAACACACTGAGGAATCCCTTATACATATTCATGTGGAAGATGACAATGTATCAACTCGAAAGAGTAAGAGACCAAGGATTGCAAAGTCCTTTGGTGATGATTACATTGTATATCTTGTGGATGACACCCCAAGTACCATTGAAGAGGCATATTCCTCTCCTGATGCTGACTTTTGGAAGGAAGCAATAAGGAGTGAGATGAATTCTATTATGTCTAATGAAACTTGGGAAGTCGTTGAGCGTCCTTATGGGTGTAAGCCCATTGGGAGTAAATGGGTGTTCAAGAAAAAGCTTAGGCCTGATGGTACTATTCAAAGGTACAAGGTGAGGCTTGTAATTAAAGGCTATTCACAGAAAGAGGGTGAGGATTTCTTTAATACTTATTCGCCTGTGGCTCGATTGACCACAATTCAAGTGCTACTTTCTCTGGCTGCCTCTCATGGTCTTCTCGTCCATCAAATGGATGTTAAGACAACATTCCTAAATAGAGAGCTAGATGAGGAAATCTACATGGAGCAGCCAGCTGGGTTTGTAGCAAATGGTCAAGAAGGCATGGTGTGTAAGTTATTGAAATCTTTATATGGCCTAAAACAAGCACCTAAGCAATGGCATGAAAAGTTCGATAGAACTTTGACATCTGTCGGCTTTGTTGTGAACGAAGCAGACAAATGTGTATATTATCGGTATGGTGGGGGCAAGGGAGTAATCTTATGCCTGTATGTTGATGAGATTCTAATCTTGGGGACGAGTCTTGATGTGATTAAATATACAAAAGACTTCCTGTCCAATATTTTTGAAATGAAAGATTTGGAAGAAGCTGATGTTATTCTTAACATTAAGCTACTGAGAAAAGGCAATGGTGGGGTCACACTTGTGCAATCCCACTATGTGGAAAAGGTTTTGAGTCGCTTTGGTTATAGCGAATGTGAACCTTCTCCAACACCTTATGATCCTAGTAAGCTTTTGAAGAAAAATTGAAGGATATCTAGGGATCAATTGAGATATCCCAAATAATTGGTTCACTCATGTACTTAGCTAGCGCTACGAGGCTTGCCATCTCGTTTGCTGTGAGCAAACTTAGCCGGTTTGTTTCAAATCCGGGAGATGATCACTGGCATGCTCTTGAGAGAGTTATGCGCTATCTAAAAGGTACTATGAGTTTAGGCATCCATTATACCGGGTACCCAATAGTACTAGAGGGTTATTGTGATGCAAATTGAATATTTGATGCTGATGAGATATATGCCACAAGTGGATATGTGTTTTCACTTGGAGGTGGCGCTGTTTCATGGAAGTCTTGCAAGCAGACCATCTTAACGAGGTCGACTATGGAAGCAGAACTCACAACATTAGATACCGCTTCAGTTGAGGTTGAGTGGCTTCATGAACTCCTTATGGATTTACCGGTGGTTAAAAACATGTGTCGGTTATTTCTATGAACTGTGATAATCAGACTATGATAATCAAGATAAACAGTTCTAACAATAATATGAAGTCGACAAGGCACATAAAGAGGCATTTAAAATCTGTCAGGAAGTTGAGAAACTCCAGAGTAATAGCGTTGGACTATGTCCATATGTCTAAAAATCTGGCAGATCAATTTACTAAGGGGCTATCACGTAGTGTGATAGATAGTGCATCGAGTGAGATGGGCCTGAGACCCACCTAAAGTTTATCATAGTGGTAACATGTTCTATGTGATCGGAGATCCCGAATTAGAATGGTGAAACAAGCTAGTGGTAGACTGAGAGGAAAGACCTTAATAAGGTTCATTTCAGATGCGCATCTTTCCTTACTGTAAGGTAGGTTGGTGTTTGCACCTTAATATGTTCCAAGTGGCTTTGTGAAGCAAAGATTTTGTCCTATAGAACATCTTTAGAGGAACATACCTATATGGGTTAACTGCTAGTCACAGTTTATGAGATCTGGGTGGTCTCTAGATACCCATGAAACGCTATGGAGTTTGACTTATATGCTCCAACCAGAGGGGATGCGCTCGGCAACCTAGTAGTGGTAAAAAGTTTAGATGAAACTTATTCCACGAAAACTGCCAATTCAAGGCCTAGTCCATTGTGTAGTTATGGTCAAGTGTAGTCTTGATTCTAGGTGAATGTTCAACTTAACAGTCTCCATCGAAACACCAGTATATCAAACGTTTGAGATGATGAGAGCATTTAAGTGTGACTCATATTAATATGGGTCTGGCTCATATTAATATTCAATAATAGTCAATGCTAGAGGTCTACTTTAATGTTACGGTGTACTAGTACTTTAGTACCATACCGGAAGTTCAAGGGACAATTCACTCAACTTAAATAGGTGGACTATTGGTGCATCTGTTGAGAAGCTGAGAAAAGGATGAAGGACTGCCACACGCACGCGCGCCGCCGGCCGGGCTGGGCCATGGTAGATCGGACCTTGGTCCGAATATTCCTTCCTAACGATTGCATATTTTTCCTAGAGTAACGGATGTCACTGATGACGACTGTTACTGTCACTGATGTCAGCTATTTACAGAGGTCACTGATGGTGACCGTTACTGTCATTGATGTCAGCTATTAACGGACGTCACTGATGGTGACCGTTACTGTCATTGATGTCAGCTATTAACGGACATCACTGATGGCGACCGTTACTGTCATTGATGGCAGCTATTAATGGATGTCACTGATGGCGACCGTTACTTATTGATAACAGCTATTAACGGACGTCACTGATGGCGACCGTTACTGTCTGTTGGCCTCCCTCTGCGCGTGTATATATATGAGGGTTGTTGCTTCTGGTGACGACAAGAGTATGAGAGAACACACGACATTCTCAGACGCGTTGCGTACAGCTCATCCCCGTCCCACCTTCTGCGAGCACAGACAGTGTGTGAGAGTAGGCCTCTGAAATCGCCGTCCGCAGAGAGACACTTGCATGGGTGTGCGGGCGATCAGGTTTTTGGGGAGCGTACTCGCGACTGCTCGCTTCGTCCGCTCTTCCAGCGCTGATCAAGTTCATCATCGCCGACGCCGTTCGAGGGACTGCACTGCGTACATCTTCTTGCGTCGACTACGTACGACTAAATCGAACATACACACGAGATGTCTCATGTGAATTGAGCCAGTGATGCCTTGAGCATCGGTCCCTCTGCAAGGTACAATCTGTTCTTTGTATTTATGCATATTTTATTGTTGTTTACTGCTTATGTGAACAGTGATACACATATGCTCATACATGTCGTCACATACATCACTGTGATTTTCTGGATTAAATTAAAACAAAAAATACATATTTTTCTAACATATTCTGTAAATGATCCTGTCGGAGAGGAAATCTCCGGCCGGGTGGCGGAGTGCACTCACCCTAAATCCTAAGATGAGGAGGGGCCTAAGCGTTTTGCTTGTTGCGAGATGAAGGAATGAACACAAGAACACGCAAGAGTTTAGAGTGGTTCGGGCCGCCGGAGCGTAATACTCTATTCCACTATGTGTTATATTGCTTGAGAGCTTGAGTTGTCTTGGATGACTTGGGTCTAAGCCTAAAGATTGAGCTTGTGTTGTAACGTCGCATGCCTCCCCTTATATAGCTAAAGGGGGACATGTACAAGAGTACTGAGCCCCGACATGTGGGCCCAGGAACATGGCGGATGTAGCTACTAATACTTGCTGCTGGAGCGATCTTCTTGCGCCCTGACACCTAAGATCTGTATAGCCTCGGCGTGCAGGGGGAAGCTTCTCGTATAAGGGATGAGTACAGTGCACCGCGCAGCACGGGCGCACTGTTTCGGCAACGGACTGGACAGGTGCGCCGTCTGCAGGGTGGCCCTGGCACCGCCTGCCAGTGGATTGGACAGGACGCAATAAATGTCGTGGGGGCACATCGCGTGTCAGAAGGGTGACAGGCGGCGTGTCCTCTCCACAATAAATGCGAGGGCCGCGCAGCCCATAGCCCTTACGTCATGCTCCGCCCGCTGGCCTACGTTACGGACAATAAACCATGTGGCAGCATTAGACCCTCGACCGAGTGGGGAGCAGAGGTGCTCCGGATAGTGTCTGGACATGCGTCAATACCGGACCCATGCCTAGGTCACGGCTTCCTTTCCTTGGACCTTGTTATGGGTGGTCCGGAGCTCACTTGGTAGGGTCCAGACCCTATCCAACGGCTCCGGGCTGCTTTACTTCGGGGGTCCGGGTTGTGCGTACAGAGGTCCTGTGTCCTCTGGGCCCGATGGCGTTGTCTCCGAGAATGCCACCTCAACTGCTCACGAGATACTCTTGGGGTTGTTCTCCGTGCGGCTAAGGGTAGCCGCACAGGCATCGTGTCTTCATACCGTAGCAAGGGGTACCCCTAATCCAGGGTACCGACAGTGGCCCCCAGGCCCGCCTTAGGGGAGGATGCGAGCCTGCAGGTGGGGCCAGAGTTTGACTGGCGATCGGCTCGCTGCTCCTGCGCACCCGTTGATGCAGTTACTGCCGGCCCGCCTATGGTCACGCCGACTGCCACGCCTGCCCCCGCGGCTGACTAGCCCGTGACCTCCGTACTTAATGTCTTTGTTGAGCCATGCTCGGGGTGCCTCGAGTCGCTGCATCGGTTTTGAAAATTTATCTTCTTAGTCTTCTGCGACGGCCTCGAGGAGGCGCGGTATTGGCACGAGCAGCGGTGTGACCTCCCTGCACCTAGGAGTCGGCGCGCCGGGTGTATGACATGTGGGCCTGGGCCCCCATGCTAGAGGTTGGACCACTGGTTGTAGCGAAGCTGAGGGGGCGCGCAACCGCGGGGCGGTTGCATGCTCCTTGTGCGGCGGTTCGCTCCTTGACCGCTGGTTGTGGTGAAGATGGAAGGGCGAATAACCGCAGGACTGTTGCACGCTCCTTGTGTGGCAGTTCGCCTTCTTGACCGCTGGTTGCGGCGAAGGTGGAAGGGCGTGTAACCGCAGGGCGGTTTGCACGCTCCCTGTGCGACGGTTCGCCTTCTTCGCGCTTCGGGCCAGCTTGTACAACGTGTGAGGCCTGGCCCCCATGTCATAGAATGGGAACCCTGGTGCACATCAGGGGAGACCTTGCCCATGACGCTTCAGGGCACAGGCGGGGAAATATGCCTTGAAAAAGGAGCTCATCCCTCGGGCAGTAGCCATGCCTCGCTCCTCTTGCATTCACCACGCCCTTCCGCCTTCCGAGCCTCTGGATGGGGCGTGCCGGTGTTCGTTGGAGGGATCCGCGTCAGGGCCACCCTCCCCAGTGGTCTCGCTGCTGGGGAGCTCGCGCTCTTCGTTTCCTACGCGGTGGTGCTGCCGATCTTGTCTTCTTCTTGCTGTTGTTGGAGGAGCGCGACCTCATGGGGGTTGGCGCTCTTCTGCCATCGCTCGACTTCAAGGATTTTTATCATGCAGCCCGGCTGCAGTCTCCCGTCAGTGGTCATCTACAAGGATGACCACCAGCCTCGTGGTGGAGGGAAGCGAGCTGGGCTACGGCTTCCCCCTGCCCTCAGCTTCGAGGATGTTCATCATCCTCGCTGGGGTGGAAGGTGAGCCGAGTTGGGGTCCTGCCTTCCGCATGGGCTGGTGACCCGCTTCTTCCTCCAGCATTTGGAGGAGAAGGATGTTCACCAGCCTTGCGGAGGAGGCGAACTTCGGCTATGCGGGGCCGGCCGGCGGTAGGCGCCGTCAGCTGCCGCGTGTCTGGCTCCTTGGCTTGGCTGGCTTTGACGCCGCCTCCAGCACCGCCTCCCGCCGCCAAACGGGGCGCGGCTGTTGAAAGGGAAATGTGCCTTTGGGTCATTTCTAAGTATTTTGGTGATTTAGTGTCCAACACAAGTGCCTAAGTGTTGATCTATAAAAAGTGGTGGACAAAGTGCAAATCAAGTCAAAAGGTATGTTTCTAGACTTAGTACATTGTTTTATGGACTGATGTATTGTGTCTAAGTGCTGGAAACATGAGAACTAAATTGGAAGAGAGATGGCTTTGTTCAGCCAAAGTCTGCTCAGTCTGGGTGCACCGGACTGTCCGGTGCGCCAGGCAGACTCAGGCGAACTTGCTGCTCTCGGGAAGTAATTAACGGTGTACGGCTAAAATTCACCGGACTATCCGGTGTGCACCGGACTGTCCGGTGAGCCAACGGTCGGTCGGGCCAACGGTCGGCCGCGCGATCCGCGCGAGACACGTGGCCGAGCCAACGGTCGGAAGGGGGCACCAGACTGTCCGGTGTGCACCGGACAGTGTCCGGTGTGCACCGGACAGTGTCCGGTGTGCACCGGACAGTGTCTGGTGTGCACCGGACAGTGTCCGGTGCGCCAACGGCTCCAAAGCGCCAACGGTCGGCTTCGCCAAGGAAGGAAAGAAATCCGCACCGGACAGTGTCCGGTGGTGCACCGGACTGTCCGGTGCGCCAGGCGACAGAAGGCAAGAATTGCCTTCCTGGAATGCTCTCAACGGCTCCTAGCTGCCTTGGGGCTATAAAAGGGACCCCTAGGCGCATGGAGGAGAACACCAAGCATCCTTTGAGCATTGTTGATCACTCACACTCCATTCTTGCGTACTTGTTCGACATTCTTAGTGATTTGAGCTCCGTTCTAGTGTGAAACTTGTGATAGTCTCTTGAGCTCAAGTCTGGGTCTTATGTGTGCGTATTTGCTGTGATCTTTGTGTCCTGTGTGAGTTGCTCATCCCTCTCTTACTTTGTGCTTCTTTGTGAACATCAAAGTGTAAGGGCGAGAGGCTCCAAGTTGTGGAGATTCCTCGCGAACGGGATATAGAAAAGAAAAGCAAAACACCATGGTATTCAAGTGGGTCTTTGGACCGCTTGAGAGGGGTTGATTGCAACCCTCGTCCGTTGGGACGCCACAACGTGGAAGTAGGCAAGTGTTGTACTTAGCCGAACCACGGGATAAACCACTGTGTCTATCTGTGTTGATTCTGTTATGGTTATTGTGTTTCGCTAAGACTCTTCTCTAGCCACTTGGCATTACTTTGCTAACGCTTAACCAAGTTTTTGTGGTATTAAGTTCAAGTTTTACAGGATCACCTATTCACCCCCCCTCTAGGTGCTCTCAATTGGTATCAGAGTCATTCTCTTCAAGAAAGGGACTAACCGCCCGAAGAGATGGATCCTAAGGGCAAGGGGATTGTGATCAATGATAAGGAGAAGGAGTCCTTCGTCAACGAGCCTAAAGATGACAAGTCTACCGACTCAGGCTCGGGCCACAAACGAAGAGATGGGAAGAAGAAGAAGACGAGGCGCATCAAGGAGATCGTCTACTACGACGACAGTGACGAGTCCTCCTCTTCCCAAAAGGATGACAACAACGACTACGAGAAAAAGAAGACGGTTAACTCAAACTTCTCTTTCGATTATTCTCGTATTCCACATAGCTCGAATGCACATTTGCTTTCCATTCCTCTTGGCAAACCTCCTCACTTTGATGGAGAGGACTACGGATTTTGGAGTCACAAAATGCGTAGTCACTTGTTCTCTCTCCATCCAAGTATATGGGAGATTGTAGAGAGTGGAATGAAATTTGATAGCTCGGATAGTCCTATGTTCATTAATGAGCAAATTCACAAAAATGCACAAGCTACTACTATTCTTCTAGCTTCATTGTGCAGGGACGAATACAATAAGGTGAGCAGCTTAGACAATGCCAAGCAGATCTGGGACACCCTCAGGATCTCACATGAGGGGAACGATGTCACCATGCTCACCAAGATGGAGTTGGTGGAGGGCGAGCTTGGGAGATTTGCAATGATAAGAGGAGAGGAGCCAACCCAAACATACAACCGGCTCAAGACCCTCATCAACAAGATAAGGAGCTACGGAAGCACGCGATGGACAGACCACGACGTCGTTCGTCTAATGCTAAGGTCCTTTACTGTTCTTGATCCACATCTTGTGAACAATATTCGTGAAAATCCTAGGTACACAAAGATGTCGCCCGAAGAAGTTCTTGGGAAGTTCGTGAGCGGGCGAATGATGATAAAGGAGGCGAGATACATGGACGACGCAATGAACTGTCCAATCCATGAGCCTCAACCCATTGCTCTCAAGGCATCAAGGAGCAAGGAGGCACTACCTAGCAAGGTAGCACAAGTTGAGGCGGCCAGGCTCAATGATGAAGAGATGGCCCTCATCATCAAGCGCTTCAAGACGGCGCTAAAGGGACGCAAGGAGCATCCCAAAAAGACCAAGACGAAAGGGAAGCGCTCATGCTTCAAATGTGGTAAGATTGGTCATTTTATCGCTAACTGTCTCGATAATGATAGCGACCAGGAACAAGGGAACAAGAGGGAAAAGAAGAAGAATTACAAGAAGGCCAAGGGCGAGGCACACCTTGGAAAGGAGTGGGATTCGGATTGCTCCTCTTCCGACTCCGACAACGAAGGACTCGCCGCCACCGCCTTCAACAAATCGGCCCTCTTCCCCAACGAGCATCACACTTGCCTCATGGCAAGGGAAAAGAAAGTAAGCGCTCGTAATACTAGTACTTATGCTTCTTCAAGTGAGGATGAGTCTAGTGATGATGAAATAGATTATTCATGTTTATTCAAGGGTTTAGATAGAACCAAAATTGATAAGATAAATGAATTGATTGATGCTTTAAATGATAAGAATAGATTATTAGAAAAGCAATAGGACATTTTATATGAAGAGCATGATAAATTTGTTAGTGCGCAAAATTCTCTTGCTCTAGAAATTAAAAGGAATGAAATGCTTTCTTGTGAACTATCTACGTGTCATGAAACCATTTCTACTTTAAGAGGTATTAATGATGATTTAAATACTAAACTAGAAGTAGCAAATAAATCTAACTCTTGTGTAGAACATGTCATGATTTGCAATAGGTGTAAAGATTTCGATTTTGATGCTTGTAGTGAACACATAGCTTCTATTGCAAAGTTAAATGATGAAATAACTAGTCTTAATGCCCAACTTAAGACTAGCAAAAGTGAATTTGATAAGCTAAAATTTGCAAGGGATGCCTATACGATTGGTAGACACCCCTCAATTAAGGATGGACTTGGCTTCAAGAGGGAAGCCAAGAACTTAACAAGCCATAAGACTCCCATTCCCGCCAAGGAAAAAGGGAAGGCCCCTATGGCTAGTAGTGCCAAAAAGAACCATGCCTTTATGTATCATGATAGGAGACATTCTAGAAATGCCTATAGAAGTTATGATACTCTTGATTCATATGCTATGTTTGCTTCTAGTTCTTCCTATATGCATGATAGAGATATGTCTAGGAGAAATGTTGTTCATCATATGCCTAGGAGAATTGGTGTTAATGTTCCTAGGAAAATTAATGAACCTTCTACAATATATCATGCTTGCAATGCTTCATTTGCTATTTGTAGAAAGAATAAAAAGGTAATTGCTAGGAAGTTAGGGGCAAGATGCAAGGGAGATAGAACTTGCATTTGGGTCCCTAAGACTATTGTGACTAACCTTGTAGGACCCAACATGAGTTGGGTACCTAAGACCCAAGCCTAAATTTGCCTTGCAGGTTTATGCATCCGGGGGCTCAAGCTGGATTATCGACAGCGGATGCACAAACCACATGACAGGGGAGAAGAAGATGTTCTCTTCCTACGTCAAGAACAAGGATCCCCAAGACTCAATTATATTCGGTGATGGGAACCAAGGCAAGGTGAAAGGTTTAAGCAAGATTGCAATCTCAAATGAGCACTCTATTTCCAATGTATTCTTAGTAGAGTCTCTTGGATATAATTTGTTATCCGTAAGTCAATTATGTAATATGGGATATAATTGTCTATTCACAAATGTAGATGTGTCTGTCTTTAGAAGAAGTGATGGTTCATTAGCTTTTAAGGGTGTATTAGACGACAAACTTTATTTAGTTGATTTTGCAAAAGATGAGGCCGGTCTAGATGCATGCTTAATTGCTAAGACTAGCATGGGCTGGCTGTGGCATCGCCGCTTAGCACATGTGGGGATGAAGAACCTTCACAAGCTTCTAAAGGGAGAACACGTGATAGGTCTAACTAATGTTACATTCGAAAAAGATAGACCTTGTGCAGCATGTCAAGCAGGGAAACAGGTGGGAAGCTCTCATCATGCCAAAAATGTGATGACAACATCAAGACCCCTGGAGTTACTTCATACGGACCTCTTCGGACCCGTCGCCTATCTAAGCATAGGAGGAAGTAAGTATGGTCTTGTTATAGTTGATGATTTTCCCGCTTCACTTGGGTATTCTTTTTGCAGGATAAATCTGAAACCCAAGGGACCCTCAAGCGCTTCCTAAGGAGAGCTCAAAATGAGTTTGAGCTAAAGGTGAAGAAGATAAGAAGCGACAATGGGTCCGAGTTCAAGAACCTTCAAGTGGAGGAGTATCTTGAGGAGGAAGGAATCAAGCACGAGTTCTCTGCTCCCTACACACCACAGCAAAATGGTGTGGTAGAGAGGAAGAACAGGACGCTTATAGACATGGCGAGGACGATGCTTGGAGAGTTCAAGACCCCCGAGCGCTTTTGGTCGGAAGCCGTGAACACGGCTTGCCACGCCATCAACCGGGTCTACCTTCATCGTCTCCTCAAGAAGACTTCGTATGAGCTACTAACCGGTAACAAACCCAATGTTTCGTATTTTCAAGTTTTTGGGAGTAAATGCTACATTCTAGTGAAGAAGGGTAGGAATTCCAAATTTGCTCCCAAAGCCGTAGAAGGGTTTTTGTTAGGTTATGACTCAAATACAAAGGCGTATAGGGTCTTCAACAAATCATCGGGTTTGGTTGAAGTCTCTAGCGACGTTGTATTTGATGAGACTAATGGCTCTCCAAGAGAGCAAGTTGTTGATCTTGATGATGTAGATGAAGAAGACGTTCCAACGGCCGCAATGCGCACCATGGCGATTGGAGATGTGAGGCCAATGGAACAAAAGGAGCAAGATCAACCTTCTTCCTCAACAATGGTGCATCCCCCAACTTAGGAAGATGAACAGGTTCATCAAGAGGAGGCATGTGATCAAGGGGGAGCACAAGATGATCAAGTAATGGAGGAAGAAGCACAACCGGCACCTCCAACTCAAGTCCGAGCGATGATTCAAAGGGATCATCCCGTCGACCAAATATTGGGTGACATTAGCAAGGGAGTAACTACTCGATCTCGATTAGTTAATTTTTGTGAGCATTACTCTTTTGTCTCTTCTATTGAGCCTTTCAGGGTAGAGGAGGCCTTGCTAGATCCGGATTGGGTGTTGGCCATGCAAGAGGAGCTCAATAACTTCAAGAGAAATGAAGTTTGGACACTGGTGACTCGTCCCAAGCAAAATATTGTGGGAACCAAGTGGGTGTTTCGCAACAAACAAGACGAGCACGGGGTGGTGACAAGGAACAAGGCTAGACTTGTGGCAAAAGGTTATGCCCAAGTCGCAGGTTTGGACTTTGAGGAGACTTTTGCTCCTGTGGCTAGGCTAGAGTCCATTCGCATTTTGCTAGCATATGTCGGTCACCATTCTTTCAGGTTGTTCCAAATGGATGTGAAGAGCGCTTTCCTCAACGGGCCAATCAAGGAGGAGGTGTACATGGAGCAACCCCCTGGCTTTGAGGATGAACGGTACCCCGACCACGTGTGTAAGCTCTCTAAGGCGCTCTATGGACTTAAGCAAGCCCCAAGAGCATGGTATGAATGCCTTAGAGACTTTTTAATTGCCAATGCTTTCAAGGTTGGGAAAGTCGATCCTACTCTTTTTACTAAGACATGTGATGGTGATCTTTTTGTGTGCCAAATTTATGTCGATGACATAATATTTGGTTCTACTAACCAAAAGTCTTGTGAAGAGTTTAGCAGGGTAATGACTCAAAAGTTCGAGATGTCGATGATGGGCGAGTTAAGCTATTTCCTTGGATTCCAAGTGAGGCAACTCAAGGATGGGACCTTCATCTCCCAAACAAAGTACATGCAAGACTTGATCAAGCAGTTTGTGATGAAGGATGCCAAGCCCGCAAAGACTCCAATGGGAACCGACGGACACACCGACCTCAACAAAGGAGGTAAGTCCGTTGATCAAAAAGCATACCGGTCCATGATAGGGTCTTTACTTTATTTATGTGCTAGTAGACCGGATATTATGCTTAGCGTATGCATGTGTGCTAGATTTCAATCCGATCCAAGGGAATGTCACTTAGTGGCGGTGAAGCGAATTGTTAGATATTTAGTCGCTACGCCTTGCTTCGGGATCTGGTATCCAAAGGGGTCTACCTTTGACTTAATTGGATATTCAGACTCTGACTATGCTGGATGTAAGGTCGATAGGAAGAGTACATCAGGGGCGTGCCAATTTTTAGGAAGGTCCCTGGTATCATGGAGTTCTAAGAAACAAACTTCTGTTGCCCTATCCACCGCTGAGGCCGAGTACGATGCCGCAGGACAGTGTTGCGCACAACTACTTTGGATGAGGCAAACCCTCCGGGATTTTGGCTACAATCTGAGCAAAGTCCCACTCCTATGTGATAATGAGAGTGCTATCCGCATGGCGGATAATCCTGTTGAACACAGCCGCACAAAGCACATTGACATCCGGCATCACTTTTTGAGAGACCACCAGCAAAAGGGAGATATCGAAGTGTTTCATGTTAGCTCCGAGAACTAGCTAGCCGATATCTTTACCAAGCCCTTAGATGAGCAAACCTTTTGCCAGTTGCGTAGTGAGCTAAATGTCTTAGATTCGCGGAACTTGGATTGATTTATCGCATACATGTGTTTATGCCTTTGATCATGTTCCTTACTGCATTTTGTTGTTTATTTATGGTGCTCAAGTTGTACAAGCACTCCCCGGACCTCACAAGTCCTTTGCAAGTGATGCACAAATTTAGGGGGAGATGGGCTACAACTTGACCCTTTGAGACTAACTGTGTGCTTGAGTTTGCTTAATTTAGTCTCAAAGGAGGTTTGAAAGGGAAAAGGTGGACTTGGACCATGCAAGACTTCCACTGCACTCCGATGAAAGAGTAACTTTTCCAAGTTCATCTTTGTACTCTTATTGCCTTTTTACTCTTAGTTGAAGATTTTGGTGAGGCAATGGGGTTTAAGGGGCCAAAATTGATCCCGTTTTGGTGCTTAATGCCAAAGGGGGAGAAAATAAGGCCAAAGCAATAAATGGATCAGCTACCACTTGTGAATTTTGAAATAGTAGAGTTAGAATTTTTGTTTGTCAAAATACTCTTGTTTGCCTCTTATTGTCAAAAGTTGGTCTCTTGTGGGGAGAAGGCTTAACTATGGGAAATAGGGGGAGTTTTTGAACTCTTTGATAAATTTATCTTGAAATATCTCTCTTTATTTTTCAACATGTGTGTTTGACTTAGAGATAGGAAATTGAGTTTGATTTGCAAAAACAAACCAAGTGGTGGCAAAGAGTGATCCATATATGTCAAATTTGAATCAAAACAATTTTGAGTTCTTATTTGAATTGATTTTGCACCTGTTCTACTTGCTTTATGTTGTGTTGGCATAAATCACCAAAAAGGGGGAGATTGAAAGGGAAATGTGCCTTTGGGTCATTTCTAAGTATTTTGGTGATTTAGTGTCCAACACAAGTGCCGTAGTGTTGATCTATACAAAGTGGTGGACAAAGTGCAAATCAAGTCAAAAGGTATGTTTCTAGACTTAGTACATTGTTTTATGGACTGATGTATTGTGTCTAAGTGCTGGAAATAGGAGAATTAAATTGGAAGAGAGATGGCTTTGTTCAGCCAAAGTCTGCTCAATCTGGGTGCACTGGACTGTCCGGTGGTGCACCGGACAGTGTCCGGTGCGCCAGGCAGACTCAGGCGAACTTGCTGCTCTCGGGAAGTAATTAACGGCGTACGGCTAAAATTCACCGGACTGTCCGGTGTGCACCGGACTGTCCGGTGAGCCAACGGTCGGTCGGGCCAACGGTCGGCCGCGCGATCCGCGGAAGACACGTGGCCGAGCCAACGGTCGGAAGGGGGCACCGGACTGTCCGGTGTGCACCGGACAGTGTCCGGTGCGCTAACGGCTCCAAAGCGCCAACGGTCGGCTTCACCAAAGAAGAAAAGAAATCCGCACCGGACAGTGTCCGGTGGTGCACCGGACTGTCCGGTGCGCCAGGCGACAGAAGGCAAGAATTGCCTTCCTGGAATGCTCTCAACGGCTCCTAGCTGCCTTGGGGCTATAAAAGGGACCCCTAGGCGCATGGAGGAGAACACCAAGCATCCTTTGAGCATTGTTGATCACTCACACTCCATTCTTGCGTACTTGTTCGACATTCTTAGTGATTTGAGCTCCGTTCTAGTGTGAAACTTGTGATAGTCTCTTGAGCTCAAGTCTGGGTCTTGTGTGTGCGTATTTGCTGTGATCTTTGTGTCTTGTGTGAGTTGCTCATCCCTCTCTTACTCTGTGCTTCTTTGTGAACATCAAAGTGTAAGGGCGAGAGGCTCCAAGTTGTGGAGATTCCTCGCGAACGGGATATAGAAAAGAAAAGCAAAACACCGTGGTATTCAAGTGGGTCTTTGGACCGCTTGAGAGGGGTTGATTGCAACCCTCGTCCGTTGGGACGCCACAACGTGGAAGTAGGCAAGTGTTGTACTTAGCCGAACCACGGGATAAACCACTGTGTCTATCTGTGTTGATTCTGTTGTGGTTATTGTGTTTCGCTAAGACTCTTCTCTAGCCACTTGGCATTACTGTGCTAACGCTTAACCAAGTTTTTGTGGTATTAAGTTCAAGTTTTACAGGATCACCTATTCACCCCCCCTCTATGTGCTCTCAGCTGTTCGTCCACCGCACGGGCGACGGTCGGCCGGTCGTGCCGTGCTCAGGTCTGCCGCATCCGTGGCGTTCCCTGCGCAACCAGTCGCACTGCTCTGGCGCCGCCCAGGGGGTTGTATAAGACGTCATACGCCGCGGCGGTGGTGGCCGCGTTCTTGGATGGTCTTGTCCTCACCCCCGTAGGAGGATGGGGGCAAGGACCTTTCTGCACGCGGTGAGGCGGCCACCGTCGCCGGTAAGCCACCGGTGCAGAGGTGGCCGCTATCATCGGTGCTGAGGTGGTCACCGCCGCTGGTGAGGCTGCCCGTTGCAGAGGTGGTTGCCTCCACTGGCGAGACCACCAGCGCCACCTGCCGCCAAGCCTCCAACTCTTTAGCTTTAATGGCCTCGTTGTCGCCCCCCGTAGGAGGACGGGGGCGAGGACCTCTTCGCAATGGCGCACGCATTGAGGTGGCCATCACTACTGTCACGCCGTTCTGGAGGACTCCGCAAGGACAGTGATCGCGGGCTTTCCAGCGTGACTCCGCTGGCGTCTGGTAGTTTATACCTGCAAAGTAGAGATGGAACTAGGATTCCGCTTGAAGGCGGATGTAATACTTTTGCTTTTTGTAAGGTACTTTTGAGTACTATTTATCAAGCAGTGTTAGCACTTATCTGTGTATTGCCTGTTCCTGCTGTGTGTGATGTTGTTGACTCCTCCCTGGTACCTGGCCCCCCGCCTGGGATGCAGGCTTGATGAGTCGAGGTTGGATACCAACGTATCTGAAAGGGTTGTCAACAACTCTCGGGAGGCAGCCTCGGCCGGGATCTGGATCTGTACACAGCTTCAGCTAGTGAGCGTTAGTAGTACACCCATAGGGTCCCCTGTCTGATATTAGCCATTCTTTGATACATGCACGGGACTCGTAGGGTTTAGTCCGGGTGGCCAAGTTGCGTGTCCGGACCCCCTTGGGTCGCGGCTCTAGATACTAGGACTCCCGTCGTAGGGTGGTGGAGTGTGTAGGCTTACGGTACGGGACCAAGCTAAGCGGCTACACGGCTCCGGACCACCCCAGGAGACAAGTGCCCATTTTCCAGAGCCGGACCCCAGGTTGTCGGACCCATAGAGCTATAGTTCCAAATACTAAGGTACCCGTCACAAAATGGTGGGCTGTGCAGACTTACAGTACGGGACTAGGATAAGCGGCTACACTACTCCGGACCATTCCATGGAACGAGCTCCCGTTCTTTGGAACCGGCCCCCAGGATGTCGGACCTCCCTGCTTTCGTAAAGGAGGTCCTAAACTGCAAGCCTAGCTGCTCAATTCGGATGTCGTCATGTCAGGACAGATGGGGAACCGTGCGGGTGGGTTAGATAAAAGGTATTATATGAAAACTGTAGGCCAAATCCATGGAGCAGGAAGATAAAGTTGTCATAGAAACGCGTCCGAGGGGGTGAATTTCCTCTTTATAACTTGATATGCATGGGTGTAAACCATCAGGCCGGGTTTATGTGGGCAGACCTCACCGGGCTGGTGAACACATATGCGAAATTTAATTATGAAAGGAGAAAAATCTAACCCCTCAGAGTTGCTTCTATGAACTTACTGGGATAGGAAGGGGTACTTCTTCAGCTATAGCAAAGTTGGCATCCCTTGGGTTGGCAAATTTCCATCGCCTTGAGGGGTTCCTCCCTGCTGGGGGAGAGGTTATGGATCCCCTCTTGGTTCAGTACTTTGCCGCAGGATTAGGTCCCAACCCTGGGTTCCCTCCTATGCACGAACCGTTGGCCATAGTACTTGGGCACCTGGTTACGATGTGCATTTCGAGTTGCAACTTGTCACTTGAGTCCGCCGCTTGAGTCCACGTCCTTGCATTATAGTGGCCCCTACATAAACTCATTGAAAGGTTGGAGCCGTGGGGAGTCCAGAAGGGTTTCCGTGGGGAGGCAGGCTTCGGCCCCGTAGGCCAGGTAGCACGGGGCCCCCTGGTGGTCCGTCTAGTTGCCTTCACCGGAATTGGAGTCTCCAGTGAAGACATCCTTCAGGACCCCCTCGGGTGACTGATACCCAAGATCCAGTTCGGCCGCGACCACCTCTTCGTCGTTGGCCTTTTCCTTGCCGGGTCGGTGACGAGGTGGGGATCCATCCCCGGAAGACTGCTCGCGTCGCGCGTTGACACGCTTCACGAGGTCGATGATCTCGCGACATTCTGCGGCGCTGTGGCGACCGTTGGGGTGCACGAGGCATGTGCCGCCGTTACCCCTCGGTGGTCGTGGGCGTTTGCTACGGTCGTCCCGGCCCCCAGTCGCAGTTGCGATGACCAGAGCGGCGGAGTGCGGCTACTCGTTGCCGCGGTTCTTTTTCTTCTTTTTCTTGCCATCCTGAGCGACGGCACCTGAGCCGCCTGCTTGGGCAGCCCTGGTCTGTGGCGCTGAGTGCCATGCACGGCCCTCAGCAGCCCTGGCCGCACACTTGTCGGCCAAAGCAAAAAGAGTGGGCACCGTTTCCATGTCATGCGTGGCCAACTTCTCCAACATATTTCTATCATGTACCCCCTGGCGGAAGGCCATGATGATAGAAGCATCGGAGATACGAGGTATAGTACCTCGCACCTTGGTGAAGCGGGAGATAAATGTCCGGAGAGTTTCTCCGAGCTCTTGCCTTACTGCGTACAGGTGGGCCTCCACGCCGTGTTGCTGGTAAGCACTAGCGAAGTTCGCAACGAACCGCGCGCAGAGCTCTTCCCAGGAGTAGATTGACCCTGGGGCGAGGTTCATGAGCCAAGTCTGGGCTGGTCCAGACAAGGCGACATGAAAATATGTTGCCATCACAGCGGTGTTTCCACCTCCTGCCGTGATGGCGGTGACGTACACCTGCAGGAACTCCGACGGGTTTGTCGTTCCGTCTTACTTTTCTGGGAGGTGCGGCCAGAACATGGGTGGCCATGACGCCATATCGAGATGATCCGCGAGAGCGGCGCAGCCCACGCCGGCCAAGGGAACACCCGCTTGGGACTGGGTGCCCATTGGTCTCTGTGGTGCTACCGCAGTGAAGTCTTGGTCGAGGTTGTGGCCCTCAATGTTTTGGCGGCGCTCGCGCGCCCTCTCCAAAGAGACCAGGGCGTCCTCTCCCGCACGCCTGCGGTTGAGTTCTGCCCGAAGGTCGTTGGTCTATGTGCCCCTCACTGAGGGTGAGCGCACAGACGCCGACGCCTCATGTTGGCGCCGGGATGACCGTGGCCTCGACCTGGTCGAGGTAGAATGTGCCATGCCGAGCAGTCGGTCGACATCGTCCCACCATGGCTTCATGGCCCCTGATGAGGCCGTGGAGCTTGGAGGGTGTCGCAGCAACTCACTGGCTACTGACAATGCTCCCGGGGTCGCCCTCGACGGAGTCCGGGATGTCTGTGCAGTTGTATGCTGTCGTGCGACATGCACAACAGCAGTGTCTGGCATAGGGCAGTTGGGAACCTGTGGTGTGGAAGAAGCAACTTCTTCCTCCACCACGAAATCCACCGTGCTCAACGATTTACACCATCATGCTGAGTGAGAAAACAAGCAAAATCCTAAAGCCTAGCCCCTACCTGGCGCGCCAAATGTCGGGGAGGAAATCTCCGACCGGGTGGCGGAGTGCACCCGTCCTAAATCCTAAGATGAGGAGGGGCCTAAGAGTTTTGCTTGTTGCGAGATGAAGGAATGAACACAAGAACACGCAAGAGTTTAGAGTGGTTTGGGCCACCGGAGCGTTATACCCTACTCCACTGTGTGTTATATTGCTTGAGAGCTTGAGTTGTCTTGGATGACTTGGGTCTAAGCCTAAAGATTGAGCTTGTGTTGTAACGTCGCATGCCTCCCCTTTTATAGCTAAAGGGGGACATGTACAAGAGTATTGAGCCCCGACATGTGGGCCCAGGAACACGGCGGATGTAGCTACTAATACTTGCTGCTGGAGCGATCTTCTTGCGCCCTGACACCCAAGATCTGTATAGCCTCGGCGTGCAGGGGGAAGCTTCTCGTATAAGGGATGAGTACAGTGCACCGCGCAGCACGGGCACACTGTTCCGGCAACGGACTGGACATGTGCGCCGTCTGCAGGGTGGCCCTGGCGCCGCCTGCCAGTGGAATGGATAGGACGCAATAAATGCCGTGGGGGCACATCGCCTGTCAGAAGGGTGACAGGCGGCGTGTCCTCTCCGCAATAAATGCGAGGGCCGCGCGGCCCAGAGCCCTTACGTCATGCTTCGCTCGCTGGCCTACGTCACAGACAATAAGCCATGTGGCAGCATTAGACCCTCGACCGAGTGGGGAGCGGAGGTGCTCCGGATAGAGTCTGGACACGCGTCAATACCGGACCCATGCCTAGGTCACGACACTTCCTTTCCTGGGACCTTGTCATGGGTGGTCCGGAGCTCACTTGGTAGGGTACGAACCCTATCCAACGGCTCTGGGCTGCTTTACTTCGGGGGTCCGGGTTGTGCGTACAGGGGTCCTGTGTCCTCTGGGCCCGATGGCGTTGTCTCCGATAATGCCACCTCAACCGCTCACGAGATACTCCTGGAGCTGTTCTCCGCGCGGCTAAGGGTAGCCGCACAGACATCGTGTCTTCATACCGTAGCAAGGGGTTGCCCTAATCTAGGGTACCGACAGGTCCTTTAAATTTAGAGAACGCTGGTAGATTCTCTATATATGGAGTTTCTCTCTCCTCTACTCTATCCATTTAATACTTTAAACAATAGATTTAACAAAACTAAAATACGTACAAAACATTTGAGAGTATTATACAAATACGTATGTATAAAAAGTAAAAATAAAATATGTCTCTCTTATAGGTATTTATGTATAAAGTACAAGATATAGTGAATGTTGTTAGAGAGGAAGAAGATATAAAGGAGAGAATCTTTTAGAGGAGGTTGTAAAACTTAGATATAGAGGATGAATATAGAGGAAGTTGATGGAGTCACCAAGTCTGGTCTGGACTGGCAATTGGCATGTAGCCGTTGATTTGCAGGTAGCGGGGGGCACGTGCATGCCCGCGTGGGGACATACGCATTTAAACACGTACTATTGTCTCTGGAGCATCAGACCATTATTGTTATCATATATTATTATTGTTACTATACGTTTCACGTGAAAATGACAGCCGCGCGTGCCACACACACATTGCATCATGATACATCGACGATTCTGTTTATGCATTGCTGGAACGAACCCCGCCGGCCGCCAGGCGCTCCAGCCTCCTCCCGGCCCATTATAATCGATCACTTTCCGATATTATTGTTTCGCAAGTTATATTCAAAAGTCGACGTATGTACCGGCGCATCGGACGGCGCCGAACCCTGTCACGGAATTTGGCTTCAACTCTGCTGGGGACTGGGGTCCTGTTGTCCTGTCCTGTGTCTGTGTGTGCACATCGTTCCCTGCAGGTCGGGTCCGAGTTTTGGCTGGGGAGGCCTTCAATACCGAACATACCGTGCAGGTGCAGGCCTCGTCCTCGTGGGACGCGTGCGTGCAGTGCAGCACCAACCGACCGATGTCCTTGCAACCACCGGACCGGACCCACACATGCACACACGATCTCGGCACACACACATGACACATGCACTACCGGGCCATATATCCTGCACGTACCTTCGTTCCCCGGCCGATCACCGTCGTCGATCGCTTTCCTTGCACGAACAAAAGGCTGGCCGTGTTTGGACTAGAGTGTGCAGTCAGTTGACTGCTGGTAGCTGCTTAATTGAACCAACGTGACGAGAGAGAGGGATCGTGCACTCATGACTCATCGACGATCCACTGATTCTCGTTTGGTACACAGAATACAGGCCAGCCGTGTGTAGTGTAGGTTGATCCATCATCAATAATGCATGGACGTCGCTCTCTAGCTAGCACATGGCCTTAGCTGCTTTTTAAGCTTGCATTGTCCGCTACTCCGGTCCCATGCCTGCCGTGATAATTGACCAAGTATTTTGGATATGTTTGCATCCACTAAAAATTAACAGTTAAAATTAATATTAGTGATATGATTGTTACCCCGTTTGTTCCGAATTATAATCTGTCTAGATTAATAACCCAACATAAATAATGTGGCTAGTAAACAAACAACCAAATTATATGTCTAGATTATATAATCTATACCCCGGATTATGATAGCCTCATAATCTTCTCAAGAGGACATTATTTGAGATTATTTTTAGGCAAAAAAAACCCACTACCCATAATTATGGTGTTAAAATTACACCAATTGACATTCTTCTTTTCTCCTCCCAAATCACACGCAACAAGGGCATAGGCAACCAAACAGCTATGTATAGAATATTATTTCGATAAATTATAATCTGGATTAGATAACTCTAATTATAATCTAGATTATATAATCTATAAGATGAAATAAATTTGTTAATTATTAACCGAAGGACTGCTAAGCACTAGTTCTATTAGAGCAACTCCAAGAAGGAGACCTTTGTTGGAGTTGCCCTTTTTGAAGTTCCTTATAATTTCTATGCACATTTAGGTCACTATCTAACTATCTATTAGGTGAACCTAAACAACCTTCTGCAAGGGATGGAACCTAAACATTCGAATTATAGAATTTGGTGCTAACAGGCCATTAATTATGTTGTTAAGCATATTATGAAAAAAAAATTGTATTTTGATGCATTATTTTGTGTCTACAACGAAAAAGTGAAAAATTATCCAAATCTGTATTCGTATTTGGATTCGAAATATATATCATTTGAGGAGATATATGTCAAATTTAAAGTTTATTTTTATATAAATATTAACAAACTCAATGCTAGCAGATTCTATATCATATTCATTCATAATGAAAGAAAAAAAATTAACATTCGAAATATGTTAGCTCATTTTTAGCGCTAAACATTCCCTCGGATAGATGTGGCCTGGCCCCTGCCTTCCCCACTGGCCATCTCTAACATATCTCGTATCCACATCTTCTATCTCATTTATTATTTCAAATTTCATTTTATAAATAATGTCATCTACAGTTTCACGTTCTTTATTCTAAACGATCCAAACCTAATAATGTGTGTGCCGGTATCACAAGAGATGCAACGTCTTTATGTTTTATATGAATATATATACTGTTCCAGATCTCTGGATAATCGGTACGACAATATATATATATAATCGTCTCTACGTGTATTTTTCTGGTTCAGCCGGAATCCTGTCATCGACACCAATAATTCTTGTTATCCGTGACAATGATCAGTACAATAGATACGGCTTATCTCCGGAAGCTAGCTTCACCTAGCCCGCACATGCATGTACACAACACATCACGGCCGGGGCAGCTTGCCAGTCTGTCTATTGGCCTTTACCCAAAAAAAAAAGTGCCGGGATGGGCGCGTTGTGATCTGAGTATCGTATCTTCTTTTTTTATAGGTTTTTCTATATATACATTCAGACTCGCTGCTTTTTGATTCACTGTAGGACCGGTGAGACCAGAGTCCAAGGAACTTTGTACAAAGGGTGCTAGGGATCAATCCAAATTAGGACTAGTTTGGAAAACAAAATCTCCTATGATCCTTGTATTTTTCAGGGTGAGCAATCCCAAGAATATTATTTGTATAAGATATTTAGTTATTTATGGATGGTTTAGGGATGTAAATAGTACGAATATTATCCGTCCGTATTCGAATTTGATCTGTCTAAATGACCTAAGTTTCGATCCGTATCCGAGTCCGGCTACTCAGTATCCGATCCATATCCGTATTCTAAAAATTAGATATTTAATATATCGATATCTATTCAAATCTTATCCGATATAACTTCATAATATATGTATCTGATCCAAATCCAAATATAAAATATTAAAACAAATATAGAACAAGTAATATTCATCTGTATCCGATCCGATTATATTCCTACAAGTAACTAGCTGAGGCCCACAACAAACCGAAGCAAGCAAAGGTCACATGCAACAGAATTACAAGGGCGTTGAATTACACAGATAGTATACGATGCGAAATTCATAAGTAGAAGCTCAATATTTCACAATTGATCATTGCCGGTGTTACGAATAAGCACCAACCAGTAAATTTGTGTATGCATGTTTTAGGTCTGGATGGTGTGCGCGGTGGACGCAAAGGTTATACATGTTCAAATTGAATTTTTCCCTACTTCAGTCTTCGGTGACTCGCGCTACCAACACCTGATTGTTTGTAGTAGGGAGTTACAAACGGGTAAGAAAGAGAGTTTCCAAGTCTATGTGAGGTGTGAGAGTTCATATCGTACTTTCTGTGTTGTCTCTCCTTTCTTGTTAGGGGTCTCCTCTCCCTTTTATAGACCAAGAGTAAGAAGGGTTACAATTTTATCATGTAGTCACTAGCATGGTGAAGGAGGAGGCGACACACCTATGAGATGGTCAAGCTTCTTTCTCTACTGATGTTGCCTGCCATCGGGGTTTGCAGCTTTGTTCACTTCCTTGGCGAGGTTGCGTATGTGAGGTTTGTGGGTTGCAAAGTGTGCGTCAGACCTTGCCATGGAGGTTGGGGGTTCTCCTGACCTCAGCTGGAGGCCTAAGCTAGAGTAGGCGTTGCAGGGCAGATAACACTATGTGGTTTATTCGTACCTCCATTCTTCCTTGGCGGGCTTCTAAGGTTGAAAGTGATGTGGAGGATCGACCTTGTCCATGGGATGGTTCGTCTTGATATGGGTGCAATCCGGCTGTGAGCTAGGTGTGTCTCGCTTGACCATAGGAATCAGCTTCAGGCATGTTCGACCCATTTATGGTTTACGTCGAAGCTGGGGAGGGGTGGGTACCCATGGCTTGCCTCTGTCTGCCAGAGTAGGGTGGGTTTTGTCTAGGCAGGTTTGGGCATGCTTTTTCCTTTCCTGGACCGATGAGCTTTGGGTCCTTGGGGGTTATTACCCCTGATAGTAGCCCCCCCGAGCCTTCGGAGGAAACAAAGTGTTCCTTCAGAGGATCTTTGTGGTTCATGATCCGAAGGAGGCTGAGACCTTCGGGCATCCGAGGATGTTGGACACGAACCATTCTCGTTTGGGTGCTATATACGTTTTCGCTCGGGTTGATTGGGCCTTCGTGGTTTACCAACGGGCTTACGAAAGACAAGGTGTGCTCAGGGATGCTACTCGGCCACCGCACCGTGATCTCAAGAGGTGTTGTTTTGTCGCCAAGTAATGATTGTTGGGGAGGATCATGATGGTACGACCCCTATGCTCCTCTTTATAAATGAGCATACCTAATTCTTTGTTGAGTTCATGTTGAAGTCGTGAGACGCCATCGGCATGATTTGTCATAATCTTATCCATCTAATCTCTTGATTCTTGGATATATTTATCTTGACTTGCAATCTTTTGTTCGTTGAGTTATTTCTCTGCTTCTATATCTTCATTGGATTTTTGAGCTTCGGTTAAATCAGCACTTAGTGATTGCACTATAGCATCTTTTCCTTGATCAATTCTTGAAGAGTTTCAATCTTAGTTATAAGTCAGAAATAATAAACTCGTTCTTATGATCTTCCAAAGCCTGTTGAAGCTTTCAAGCTTTGCTCATAAAAAAACTCTACATATTTCCGAAGGACAAAAAGGTTTTAGTCATTTTACTCTTATTATTTAATAAACAAAAAATGTTGCATAAATGAACCCTACCTTAATGTTTGAATAAATTAAACTTTCGACGATATGTTGTTTCCTTATACCGCTCAATTCACTTTCTAGCTTCGAAAATCCAATAGACTTCGTCAAAGTATTAACAACTTAGCTCCATCGCGGTCAGGTACACACTCCAACACATCGTCATCAACACCACTAAAAAGAATTGCATCGGGTTCATACCCACCCGCAATATCAAATTCCCTTAATTCAAAAATATATTCAACACTTAAATCCCCAGCAACCAAATGTCTCAAGTCGAAGGTTTTGTCTTTACTCGAAGAATTTCCAGCTTCGACCTCTTTTGTAGGCAAAACCTTTGCTCCAACCTTTTTATTTTTTGCGACCTTTGCTACCATTACTACCTCCTCATTTGCTTTTTTAGACCTCAACTCTTCGATTATTCTATCAATAGAAGCCATGGTGGTTGCTTCGGCACCTCCACTTGCTTTGGCATTTTTGCTCCGTTTCAGCACCTTCAATGTCTTCCCTCACGTTTGAAATCTTCTTCTCTTTTGCTGGGGGAGTTTTGTAAAACTTCCCTCATCACTGTCTTTATCCAGTGTTTTTTCTACGTTGCTTCTTTGGCCTGTGTTCTTGTCGATTCTTCTATGGCCACATCTGAAGGAGCTTTACCTATCTCTTCTTCGACATTCTTGCCCTTCATCGTCAACAATAGGCTAGTCAGGTTTGATCCCAAGGAACTCAATGTAGAGAAAGGTAAGGGTCACATCATTACCTTTAGTATCTCCGTAGCCCCAAGAGACGGAGTCATCAAAGTCTCAGTAACCTTCTTTGATAACTCTAAAGACTTCTTACTAGCGCGATCAGGCTTCGCTAGTTTTTGCTTCTTCAAAGGAGTCGATATTGTTCTCGAGTGAGAAGACTCCCCTTCCTTAGCCTTTTTAGTCTTCGGCTTTACAACTGATTTTTTCTTCTTCCTCTCTTCCATAGACCTTATTGCTTGCCTTTTCATAATGCTAACATTCATTTTCTTTTCACACCAATAGCATCTTCTTCTAAAATCTTCGGGCAATCCAGATACTCAAATTTCAAAGCATCCATGACTCTGTTCAACCTTTGCTTTCCCCGACTTCCGAAGGCTGCATTCATTAACTGGTCTACCTTCTTCGTAAAATTACCAAGAATTTCATTGCACATCATTTCAATCATCTTCAGCCACCTAGCACACGGGCCCTTGAACATAGCTTGTTCCTTCAACCGATATGGCAATCTCATGAGGGTCCCTTTGTCAACCCCTCCCACAGCTTCAACATCCCCTAACCAGCCAGTGTTGGGAATACCTTGTTCATAAGGAATTATTGTACCAAATCTCGAGTACTAATATGCTCGATCACGGTGCTAAAGGTAATCTAGGCTAGTTGCGATAATGAGCCCAAAATCTTGTTGCAAAGTGGCCTCGTCAAGCCAAAGTTTAACCTCATATGACTCATTATAATCTCTTTGAACTTCTCCATGCCCTTACAGTTAGCCTTCATATAAAACCACTCTTTGGTCCAGCCCGTCGGCCACTTCGTACGATATCCCAACACTTGAGCTTTAACATCCATTTGATACGCAAAGTTGTAGCACCCAAAGTAGTTATGCAGTTTGTCTAATGGCCTTACCTTTGTCTGATAATGGAGCTCATGAACTCTACAAAAACATTCAACATTTGCACTCATGCCTTGGATCCTCAAGACCCACATGTAAATACTAAGTCTAACAATTGCATTTGGTGTTAGTTGATTTATGAATATTTCAAACTTTTTCAGGATTTCGACAATCATGTCACACATCACAAATCGAATCCCGACCAGGAAGAAGCTTCTAAACACAACCATTTCGTCACTCTTCGGCTCTGGAATGGTTTTGCTACCAGCAAATCTAACCATATCATCCTCTTTCACACCAATATACCCAAGCCTTTTCAGACATCAAGATCTTCGAGTTTCACGGTGGACTCACCAAAGTCAATGTGACTCGGCTTGTTAGGCCAAAGTATGTTGTGATCGTCTTCATCACTGCTAGCTTCAATATCAGAACCACTCCCCTCTGGAGCATCCCCCGCCTCGTTGACCTTTGGCTCAGTTGTACCCGATGCCCTCATTACATCAGAATTAGGGACTGTCTCAACAGTATCTGGTGCTTCACCCTCAACAACTAATTTGGTAGTTGAACGAACCCTAGCCATTGATAGATTGTCAAAGCTTTGCGAAAACACTTGAACAAAACAGAAGAGCTTTGGAGGCAGAGAAATTTGTGGCAGCAGGTTGGTGCTAAAAGGGAAATGTGCCCTTGGGCCATTTCTACAGTGTTTTGGTGATTAGATGCTCAACACATTTTGTTTTACTAATATGAGCGCAGAGTTAAAGAAAAGAAAATTAGAGAAACAAAGGTATGACTCTAGCACTTAGTAAATTGTTTTAGGTACTAACTATGTTCTATTAAGTGCTAGGAATCTTCTGCAATCGAGAGAAATTGAAAGGGAAAAGTTGGCTAAGTTCAGCCAAACTTGCACCAGCCTATGATGCACCAGAGTGTTCGGTGTGCACCGGACACTGGCGCGCTCAGCGAACTAGCCGCTCTCAAGAAAAACACTGGGCGCCGCGGCTATAATTCAATGGACTGTCCGGTGTGCCAGCCGCTCACCTAGCCAACGGTCGACCGCACGATCAGCGGGCGACACGTGGCTCAGCCAACGGTCAGCAGGCAACACCGGACTGTCCGGTGTGTCATGGGACCAGTGGCTGGCAATGATCGTCTTCACCGAATAAGGAAGGAAATTGTGCACTTTTCATTGTTCGGTGGTGCACTAGACTGTCCATTGCGCCCACAGGCAGAAGGCAACCAGGGCCTTCCAAATGGAGCTCCGACGGCTCCTAGCTCCCTTGAGGCTATAAAAGGGACCCCTTGGCGCATGGAGCTCAACACCAAGCAACCCTTGAACATTTTACAACACCGCCATTGCTTTGCTAGTTAAAGATTTGAGCTCGTGCTGTGAGTTGTAACTCTGTCACGCCGTCTTTTGTGCTCTTCTCTTGGATTGTGTGCTTGTGTTGTTGTGACTTTGTCTCGCGTGTGCGTGCAACTGGATGGCAAGTTCATAATCATGTTTAGTGAGCATGGTGCTCGAAGATTCCGGTCTGTTTCTTAAATTGGTTGTAACTTGTATTAGATAACATGGATACCATTTTTGCATTCATGGTTTTACATTTTTCGAGTGACTTGCAGTTCAAATCTGAATTATCCGAGAAAATTCAATTAAACGAACAAAATCTAATAGTTATAGCAAACACTTTTATAATTGTGCAAAAATGGAACATAAAAGTCTACATAGTGTAAGAACATACCACAAAAAGTTTGGCTGGGAAAAGAAAAAGAATACAAATGTACTTTACCGAGTGTCCAAGGATGGCACTCGGCAAAGGGTATTATGTCGAGTGTCTATACCGGAGGTACTTGACAAATGTTTCAGCACATATTTTTTTTAAATAATAAAAAATCTTTGCTGAGTGCTTGATCTCGGGCACTCAGCAAAGGCTTTGACACATATTTTTCAAATAATAAAAAATTCTTTACCAAGTGCCATATCATGGGCACTCGGCAAAGGCTTCGACACATATTTTTTAAATAATAAAAAATCTTTGCCGAGTACCAGATCGCGGGCACTCGGCAAAGAGGTCGAACATAATCTATACACGCGGTCTTTCTCCTTTACCCATCCATTTCTTTCTTCACGCCGCCGAGCTCCACTCGGCTCCACGCTGCCACCTCTCTCCTCCTTTGTCGCCCACCCTCACCGTCGTGCCCCTCTTGTCGCCGTGCCCTCGCCGTCGTGCCCCTCGCCACCGGTGCCACATCGTGTAACACCCTGAATTTGGGGGTATAAAATTTCTTTCTTATTATCATCCAAATTCAGGTGTTACTCTTCTTTATCTCACTCTAGTTTCTCTCTCTGTAGCTTTCTCCCCCTCCTTTTCTTTTAATTAGAGTTAGTTGTATTAGTGAAGGATTATTTATTTTATTTTTGCCCAAAACATATGATTCATGGAATGTTGCATCACAATGAGCCTAAATATTCATTGAAATGTTGCACATATTTGATTTGGTTTGAATTTGAAACTTGATTTGAATTTGAATTGAAAACCCTAGAGAAAATAAATAGAAAAGGTATTAGAAATTCCCTGGAAATGAAAAACCTATTTTAGCCCAAATCGGCCCACTTAGCCTAGCCCCCGCGCGCGCCCCCTGCGTCTGACAGGTGGGTCCCGCCTGTCGGCGCCAACTCCAGCGCGCCCCCTCTCCCTCTCTCTCTCTCGCTGCCCCGTGGGCCAGGCCTGTCGGCGCTGTTTAACACTCGCGCCCCCGCTCTCTCTCTCTCTCTCTCTCTCTCTCTCTCTCTCTCTCTCTGTCCCGCCATCCCCACCTATCAGTTGTCCCCAACCTCCCGCCCACGATCTCCCCGCTGTGGATGTGCTCACGACCACGCGTTCTCCGACCACGACCCTGTGCCCGCGCCCCTTTTGAGCCCCGCGCCCTGCTCGCTCACCTCCCCTCGCCCATTTGCGCCCTCTGCCAGACTCGCTCGACCTCTCTCTCACTCTGCCCACTTGTGCAGGGAGCTCCGCCACCGCCCGCCATCGATCACTGCCTGTTCTACGGCCACCATCGTGTCCGCACCCCGTCTAGTCCCACGGTGAGCTCCGCCTCTCTATCAGCTGCTTGGGACACCCTTCGGTGTGCCCTTTCCCTCTCTGTTGCGTCCAGTCCGCACTCACCGGAGCAATCTTCACGCAGCCGGAGTCCTGCCACCGTCGCCCCGTCGAGTCTCTGTGCCTCCGCCATTGCTTCGCGACACCAGCGCTTCCCCTCAAGGTGAGCAACCCGCCCATACCCTTAAATTGGTCATCCCCGCTCTGTTGCTCGCGCGATTGCTCGCCGGAGCAATCCAGCACCGTCGTTAGCCCGCCTTGCCGTGGCTTGCGCTCTCTGGTGCCCCTGTGCTAGCGTGAAGGCTGTGGCCGAGTCCGCCAGACCGCCCTGATTGTGCCTAGGCTAGTCCGCAAGCCCTGGGAGCCCCGCCATGGCCAGCCTCCTCGCCTCCGGCGAACTCCCGCCGCGGGACCAAGCGGCACCACCGCGCCCAAGTCCGCCCCTTGCCGTTAGATCTCGGACGTCCGTCCGAGATCGGGCGGTTTAGACTTAACCCGATCAGATCTAATCCCAGCCCTCCGATCTGGATCCAACCGTCTCTCTCTCTTCCCCCTCCCCGCGTCTCTGCCTCTAGGCCCAGCTAGTCAGTCCGCCCTGACCCGCTGACGCCCTGGCCTCGCTTGTCAGCCGCGTCCACGCGCCCGCGCGATCTAATCTGGGTCGCTGATCTTTGATCCAATGGCCGAGATTACCCCATACCCCTTCGCGTGTGAGTTTTGCTTAAGAGCCCCCTAGTTTTAGGAAATCAACCCGCTGTCCTCTGTTTTAGCGTAGGCCCCTGGCTTTTCTTTTGAATAGCCCCCTGTACTTTTTTTAATCACAAATTTAGCCCTAATTTCATATTTCAAACTACAAAACTTGTTTATTTCATATCTTTTTCATATGAACTCCAAATTTAGTGGTTCAAATTGCAAAAAGTTCATAAAATTATTCTCTGTTCAAATAAAATATGACCAACTGTAATCTATATACTTTAATTTTATACTTAGAATAAAGGATTAATGTATATGTTAATGCATTTATTTAATGAAATAAATAAAATGAAAGTCCTAGGAGTTTAAATATATTTAATCTTGTGAGATTAGTGACATGCATTATAGGAATTCATTTTGGTTTAACTTTTAGGTCTTAATGAGATAAATAGAATTAAGTATGTATTTATGGATAATACTTAAAAAATAATCAAATTCCTAAATGAGAGCAGTTCATCTTATGATTTAATCTTTTCTTGGTGTAATGATTACTTAACCTTTTGGGTTATGTTTCAATATTTAGAGAGAGTAATCAAACCCTAATTAAGATTAGTCCATTTTACAACTTGATCTTATTTTCCTTTATTTTAGTCTTACCTCTTTTTGAGTTGTGTTCCAATGTTTGTACATGTTTGATGTGATGTTCATTTTTACCTTCCAAATGTATTGAATGTATACTCGCTTTACCTAGACAACGAGCAGTCCGTGGTTCCTGAGTGTGTTGCCGAAGACCCCTCTGAGCAACAACCTAGTGAAGGCAAGTGTCCTCAGACCTATCATGTCCTACTTTACTTTATAATTCACTGTCCTGCATTACATTATTGAAACCTAAGGATTGACTAGTCTGTATTTACCTTATCCTTGTTTACCTTTCTGGGTTAATCATGGTTAGCTTATGCTATTGCTTTAACTTAATCAATGAACATGATGTGATCTTTTATGATACGATGATGTTATCCTGATGGGATCCTTGTGATTACTTTAGGGGGCTCAGGCTGTTTCCTGAGTACCTCTCCGTAAGGACCTGTTTGGGGAGTGACAACCCAGATAATAGTGCAACCATGAGGGTGGAATGGGACGCCCTTAGCTGATTTATTAGAGGAACCAGACGAGTAGTTGGCTTCGCCATAGGGCCGTCAATGGGGTCGGGGCACAATACTTGCTCTGCCGAGGCTGGTTGCAGAGGTTCTTTGATTTGGTTTTGTTAGTCACTCTTCCTTTGGGGAGATGTACTGTGTTTATAAAATTGGAGAAACCTAACGGGCGGCTATGACCTCTGGGGAATCGTTGTAAAGGCTACATAGTGAGACCCTGCTAGGTCACCTTGGTAGTGATCAATGGAGAGTCATGATCTCCGGGCAGAATGGGAATCATGACTTGTAGGTAAAGTGTGTGACCTTTGCAGAGTGTTAGAAACTGGTATATCAGCCGTGCTCACGGTTATGAGCAGCCTTGGGATCCTCTTCGATTAGAACTTTGGTTACTTTTATGATGATGATTAGCAATGATGGTTATAACTCTGATCTCTGGCATTTCCTCTTGGAGGGAGTGCCTCTGGGTAATAACTAGGTTTAATACTAAAACTTGGCTCTTCTTATATTAATAAAACCTGACTAACTAAAAGCAACTGCTTAACCTTAAACTCCACATACAGCTAGTCCACTTTGGCCAAACGGGACATTTGCTGAGTATGTTGATATGTACTCACCCTTGCTTTACAGATCACCCCACCCCAGGTTGTCCCCACTATTCTCAGCTCAGGAGGTGAAGCTGGTAACATGGAGGACTTTGAGGAGTTCTAGGACTACGATGAGTTCTAGTTTACTTTAGTGGCAAACCCCCAGTCAGCTGCCTGTGTAGGCTTATCTTCTACGTTTCGTTTCTCCGCACTTTGATGATGTTAAACACTATGGATATGTAATAGACTCTATGGATGTCTCAGACATCTTGATGTAATTAAGTACCTTTCCGCTATTTAATTCGAGCATTGTGTTATGATGTCCAACTATGTAATCGCTGTGTATGTGAGTTTTGATCCTGGCACGTCCATGGTTCGCATTTGGTTTACCTTCCAAAACCGGGTGTGACATAAGTGGTATCAAAGCCAGGTTGACTGTAGGACCGCTAACCTAGACTAGAATGGTCGCCCTAAGGACTATAGACCCCTACTCTTTCCTTGACCTTATTGTCTTTTCAAAAAGTTGGTTATCTTGACCAACTCTATGATTTTTTACTTATCTCAAATTTTTTTCTCGCTTTTCTTTCTGTTTACTTTCTGGTCTCATAGTTCTACTCTTACTCTTATGCTTACGATGTCTTTTGTAGATGACCCGTATCAGGTGCACTGCATGTAACTCTATGATCCCTTTTTTGCCTTCTTGCCTGGCAGAGCGTCCACTACCTCGCACGGTGCCAGGTCAGTCCAATCACTTGGAGAGACTGTATCGTCACCTGCATGAGGAGCAGGAGCATCGATGCCAGGAGAGGGAGCAGTAGGACTCTTCCCCCTCACCTCAGCGGGAGTTGGAGTCTGAGAGGCCGCCTTCCCCTGCACCTCAGCCAGAGATGCCCCCTGTACCACCATAGGGCACCCTGGCTGCTGGAGGAGACCCTGACGGAGACGGAGATGACGACGACGCCGGTGGCAGTTCGAGCCACGGCATGGAGCGCTCGGAGGAGCAGGAACCGAAGGGATGGATCGCTAGACCCATCACTCGCGACGCCACTCGCGGGTGTCACTTCCACGACGCTCTCGATACCCTGTTGCGTTGGGCCTTTGACCGACACACTTGGTCTATAGAATACCATTGTGTAGTCTACCAGCATCGTCGCAGGTTATACCCGGACCAGTGGGAGGCTACTTGCTTGGTGCGCCGTCCGGACGATGATCTCCGGGGTGCAGAGGCCTTCTCAGAGCACTACTCTATCACTGAGAGGGACACTGCCGAGGCAGCCATGCAAGATACAACACGACATGCACTTTCTCAGTATTGCTCGTTATTCAGCGGGGTAGCTGCGGTCTTGACCTGAAGTACTACCCTCGCCGTTCAACCGGTAGTACTGGAGGTGTGATTGTCTCGCTAGTTGGTGAGGATAATCCCAGGCTGAGCAGCATGGACAACCTGGCCGCCGTGCTCAACACAGAGTTGGACCACACCATTGATGAGTTGGGCAAGGTTCGGGCGGAGGTTGCGGAATTGCGTGCTGAATGCGTGGCACGCCACTATCTGGATGGTGGTTTTCCCGCCCCTGTCGGGATTCAGCACCCTTATTGCTCATCGCCCCGTGGTCGCTTCGACTATGGTACCCCAGACTGTAGGACCCGGATAGATTTAGATTCATAGATCGACAGAGTCGGAGTCTGTAATAAGGCTTAATTCAGTGTCATAGTCTAGTCAGTCTTAGTTAGAGTTAGTTTGTTAATCTTACGTTGGATGCTTGTTATGATGGACATGTAATGAAGTTGGATCTTTGTAACGATTGTCATCAAGCTGTGGGTATCCCCTACAACTTGGTGTAGTTATTAATAAAGTCAGTTATTTAGTTGGGTATTCCATTTATTTCCACTTTTCTATGTATCTGAGAAGATGTCAGTGAAGATGGTCATGTGTTCAGTGCCATGAAGATTTTATATACATCTTTTCTTATGCTGAAAGACTACAGAGTCAGATTTGATATATATGTGTGTGGTTTCTACAATGTCTGAGAACAGGTGCAGAGGTGCGAGGCGTGCTCAGCCGGAACAACAAGCACCCCAGGAGGATGCAGCCTAGCAACAACAGTTGCCACCGCCACCACCGATGATAGTTGAGTAGATGTTCATGATGCAAGGCAGTTCAGGCAATTGGTCAGACCTTAGCAGCGATGCAGCAAGTGCAGCAGCAGCCACCCCCACCACAGCCTCCAGTGCAAGTTCAGATGCCTCAGGTGCCCAGAGACAAGCAGGGTCATCCCCCTATCTTTGCTCACTCTGCTGATCCCATGGACGCGAAAGATCGGCTGTGTACCGTGGAGCGTGAGTTGCACACTGTTTAGTGCAACGACCGTGAAAAGGTGTTGTATGGTCCCCGACAGCTGAGGGGAACAACACAGTCTTAGTGGGAGTCTTACCTTGCCACCCATGCCAACCCTGAAGCCATTACTTGGGAGGAGTTCAGGGATAACTTTCGTCGCTACCATGTGCCCGAGGGACTGATGATAGTGAGGAAGGAGGAGTTTCTCGCCCTGAAGCAAGGTCCCCTGTCCGTTAGTGAGTACAGGGATAAGTTTTTTTAGTTGTCACGCTACGCCCCAGAAGATGTTAACACGGATGCTAAGAGGCAGTACCGCTTTCTGAGAGGATTGGTTGATCCCCTCCATTACCAGCTCATGAATCACACTTTCCCCACCTTCTAGCACTTGATAGACAGAGCAATCATGACTGAAAGGAAGCGTCGGGAGATGGAGGATAGGAAGCGCAAGATTGGTGGATCTCAGGCCAGGAGTAGCAGTCGTCCCCGCTACTCAGGAAATTCACCTCAGCAATTCAAGCAAGGTCACCAGCACCAGCACTAGCGTCAGCACCAGCATCAGTACCAGAGGCAGTTTCCTCAGCAGCAGCAGCAGCAGCAGTACCGTCAGAACACCCAATCTGGAGGAAATCAGTTCCAGCGTCAGAATAACCAGACAGCTCGTCTTCCTGCCCTAGCAACCAACCAAAATGGCCAAGCAGCACCAGCACAAGTAGGAGGTCGTGCATGCTTCTACTATGGAGAACAAAATCACTGGGCAAAGAACTGTCCCAAGAAAGCAGCTCAGCAGCCGCTAGCAGTCAATGCCCCAGCAAGACAAGGAGCACCACAAAAAGCATGAGGAGTCCGTGGTCAGGCCTAAAACCATGGAAAGGTGAACCACCTGGAGGCTGAAGTAATCTAGGATGCTTAGGACGTGGCAGTAGGTATGTTTCCAGTCGAATCCTACCCAGCAAAAGTTCTATTTGATACTGGTGCCACACATTCTTTTGTTTCTACATCTTGGGTAGAATCACATAACATCCCCATAGAACAAATGATCCCACCTTTAAGAGTTAATTCAGTTGGAGGAAAAGTTTAGTCCAATAGGATTTGTCCAAATCTAAGGATTGAAATAAGGGGGATAGACTTCCCCGCTAGCCTAGTAGTAATGGAAACTCAAGGGTTAGATGTCATCCTAGGGATGAATTGGCTACACAGAAATCAAGCCACTGTCAGTTGTGACAAGAGAACAGTTAAGTTGGTGTCCCCAGCCGGAAAGGAAGTAGTAACCAAGCTATGCTTACCTGAACTAGAAGAGGGAGCTTGTCACCATTTACCGGTAGATGACAAGGAGTCCAATCCCATTGAGGCAATCAGAATTGTGTCAAAATTCCCTGATGTATTCTCTGAAGAGTTACCAAGTATGCCACCTGAAAGGAAAGTTGAATTTGCCATAGAGCTTATCCCACGCACCGCCCCTATTTCCAAGAGAGCTTATCGAGTGTCCGGACCAGAGTTGGTGGAACTCAAGAAGCAAATTGATCAGTTGTTGGAGAAAGGCTATATCAGACCAAGTACCTCACCTTGGGCAGCCCCAGTGCTATTTGTGGAGAAAAAGGATGGCACTAAGAGGATGTGCATCGATTACAGAGCCTTGAATAAAGTCACTGTCAAGAACAAGTATCCTCTGCCTCGAATTGAAGACTTATTTGATCAGTTCAGAGGAGCTAGTGTATTCTCAAAGATAGATCTAAGGTCAGGTTACCATCAGCTCAAAATCCGACCCTCAGATATACTGAAGACAACATTCATCACCAAGTATGGACTATATGAGTTCATGGTTATGTCATTTGGATTGACAAACGCGCCAGCTTACTTCATGTACTTAATGAACAGTGTGTTCATGGACTACCTCGAAAAGTTCGTAGTGGTGTTCATTGATGATATTCTTGTATATTCCCAGAATGAGCAAGAACATGAGGAACACTTGAGGAGAGTACTTCAGAGGCTACGAGATTGCCAGTTTTATGCCAAGCTTAGCAAGTGTGAGTTCTAGATTAGCGAAGTTCTATTCTTGGGTCATATTATAAACTGAGATGGACTAGCTGTGGATCCAAAGATGGTAGCAGCGATTCTGGACTGGAAAACACCAAAAGATGTTCGAGGAATCAAGAGTTTCATTAGAATGGTCGGTTATTATCGGCGTTTCATTGAAGGTTTCTCCAAGATTGCCAAACCAATGACGGCCTTGCTAGCAAAGAAGGTTGAGTTCAAGTGGACCCCAGCGTGCTAAGAATCATTCGAGATGTTGAAGCAGGATTTGATAACAACACCTGTGTTGGTTCTGCCAGATGTTCACAAGCCATTCTCAGTATATTGTGATGCTTCGTACACCGAACCGAGATGTGTGTTAATGCAGGAAGGGAAAGTAGTGGCATACTCGTCTCGACAATTGAAAGTTCATGAGAAGAATTACCCCACTCATGATTTGGAGCTAGCAGCAATTGTTCATGCATTGAAGACCTGGAGACATTATCTTTATGGACAGAAGTGTGATATCTACATGGACCACAAGAGCCTCAAGTACATATTCACTCAGTCAGAGTTAAACATGAGGCAACAAAGATGGCTAGAATTGATCAAAGACTATGAGCTGGAGATCCATTATCACCCAGGCAAAGCAAATGTGGTTGCAGATGCTCTTAGCAGGAAGAGTCAAGTCAATATGTTGGCCGCTCACTCGATGCCGTTCGAGCTAGCGAAGGAATTCGACAGGTTGAGTCTCAGATTTCTGAACAACACTCAAGGAGTGACAATTGAGTTGGAACCCACTCTAGATCAAGACATCAGGAAAAGTCAGAAGGATGACGAGAAGATCAACGAGATCCGACAGCTAATCATAGATGGGAAAGGTCCAGATTTCTGTGAAGATGCTGAAGGAGTGGTATGGTTCAAGGACAGGCTGTGTGCTCCCGACATCACATCGATTTGAGAACTGATTCTCAAGGAAGCTCATGAGACAGCATACTCTATACACCCTGGTAGCAAGAAAATGTACCAAGACATGAAGAAGAGATTCTTGTGGTATGGTATGAAAAGAGAGATAGCAGAGTATGTGGCCAGATGCGACAGTTGTCAGAGGATCAAGGCAGAACATCAGAGGCCTGCAGGTTTGTTGCAGCCATTGCAGATTCTGCAGTGGAAATGGGATGAGATTGGGATGGACTTTATAGTCGGTCTGCCCCACACTCGAGCTAGTTATGACTCCATTTGGGTAGTAGTGTACCGTTTAACAAAGGCGACCCATTTTATACCAGTCAAGACCACCTATAACAGTGTAGTGTTGGCAGAGTTATATATGTCTCGGATTGTGTGCTTGCATGGTATTCCAAAGAAGATAATATCGGATAGAGGTACCCAGTTTACCTCTCACTTTTGGCAGCAGCTACATGAAGCTTTGGGTACACACTTATTCAGTTTAGCTTATCACCTGCAGACAGATGGTCAGACAGAGAGAACCAATCAGATTCTGGAGGATATGTTGAGAGCTTGCGCTTTGCAAGACAAGTTAGGTTGGGACAAGAGGCTACCGTATGCAGAATTCTCCTACAACAACAACTACCAAGCCAGTCTGAAGATGTCACCATTCGAAGCGCTCTATGGGAGGAATTGCCGAACTCCATTGCATTGGGACCAGCCTGGTGAAAGGCGGGTATTTGTGAGAGCACCTAGAGGGGAGGGGTGAATAGGTGATCCTGTAAAACTTGAAACTTAATGCCACAGAAACTTGATTAGGAGTTAGCACAATAAAGCCAAGTAGCTAGAGAGGAGTTCTTGCAAGACACGATAACCACAAGAAGATCAATCACAGATAGACACAGTGGTTTATCCCGTGGTTCGGCCAAGTTCAACACTTGCCTACTCCACGTTGTGGCGTCCCAACGGACGAGGGTTGTAATAAACCCCTCTCAAGCGGTCCAAAGACCCACTTGAATACCATGGTGTTTTGCTTTGTTTACTATATCCCGCTCGCGAGGAATCTCCACAACTTGGAGCCTCTCGCCCTACACTTTGATGTTCACAAAGAAGCACGGAGTAAGGGAGGGATGAGCAACGCACACAAGACACAAAATCAGAGTGACAATATGCACACAAGTCACAACACGAGCTCTCAACACAACTCAAAGAGTGCTCTACTCAAATGGAGCTCTAGTTGCTATCACAAGGAATCGAATGCGCGAAATTGAAGTCTTGGTGCTTAGGAATGCTTAGAGAATGCTTGGTTTACTCCTCCATGCGCCTAGGGGTCCCTTTTATAGCCCCAAGGCAGCTAGGAGCCGTTGAGAGCATTCCAGGAAGGCAATTCTTGCCTTCTGTCGCCTGGCACACCGGACAGTCCGGTGCACCACCGGACACTGTCCGGTGCGGATTTCTTTCCTTCTTTGGCGAAGCCGACCGTTGGAGATTCAGAGCCGTTGGCGCACCGGACACTTTCCGGTGCACACCGGACAGTCCGGTGCCCCCTTCTGACCGTTGGCTCTACCACGCGTCGCGCGCGGATTACGCGGTCGACCGTTGGCCCGGCCGACTGTTGGCTCACCGGACAGTCCGGTGCACCACCGGACAATCCGATGATTTATAGCCGTACACCGCCGTCGAAATCCCGAGAGCGGCCAGTTGACAGATGCTAGCCTGGGGCACCGGACACTGTCTGGTGCACCACCGGACAGTCCGGTGCACCCAGACCGAGCAGTCATTTGGCTGTACACAGCCAACTTCTCCATAGTTGTTTCTCCTGTTTCTAGCACTTAGACACAATACATTAGTCTTCAAAACAATGTACTAAGTCTAGAAACATACCTTTAGTCTTGATTTGCACTTCTTGAGTCCTTGGCACAATTTAACACTTAGGCACTTGTGTTGGACACTTAATCACCAAAGTACTTAGAAATGGCCCAAGGGCACATTTCCCTTTCAATCTCCCCCTTTTTGGTGATTTATGCCAACACAATAAAGAGCAACTAAAAGAAGTGCAACATCAATGCAAATGAAAACTCAAATTTGTTTTGATTCAAATTTGGCATATTTGGATCATTCTTTGCCACCACTTGGTTTGTTTTTGCAAATTGTTGGGGACCTTCGGCATCCGAAGGTCCTCAAAAACAGGATTTAATAGTGTTTCTGGAGTATAATGTGTGAACAGGTATCTTCGGACTCAAGGCAGGCATCACAGTAGACCAGAATAATACGAAGGTTGGTGAAGCGCCGAAGGTGTAAGCAGGAAAGCTTCGGCGAGACAGCAGCAGTTGAAACCGACTTAAAGATGAAAAGGCTATTTAGACCTCGACAGATTACTATAGGATTATTATCAAGTGTAAAGGGCATTAATGTAATTTCGTACGGGCTGCGTCCCGTGCCTATAAATAGGTGAACAGTACTCCCGTACTGTTCACGCTGACTTGGCATTCGCTTTTTGCGTCACGCTTGTACTTTCATCTCATTCCGATTAAAGGTACACTTGTAGCTCAACAATATTTCTGTTTATACCTAATAATAATATATAATTGTCCATGTTGTCTTTTATATTCTTTATATTTCATTCTTCGTCATTGTCTAATGAATCTAAGACGGTACGTCCTTCATAACCTTCGTCCGTAAACCATTATATCCTAAGGGAAATAATGCTTCGGAGGACGAAGGACCTTAACGATTAACATTTTCTATGTTGCCTTGTTCTTAACTCATAGCACTTGAGAACAAGTCCCCAACATTGGCGCCCACCTCCGGTGAACTCACTTCCACTCTCAGTTTTTTGAACACCTTCGGCGATCATAAACCTTCGTTATGGCGCCGAAGAAGGCTTCAGCGACTGGGGCTGCAGCTCTGCAACCACTGGACCACAATCAGGAGACAGTCTCCTTGCGGGAGGCCCGAAGCCAGAAAAGGAAGGCTGTCAGCCCAACACCACCAGAGGACGAGATAGATCAAGAAATCAGAGATATGGAAATGCTTCATCAACAAGTACAGAGGAAGAAGGAAAAGATGGCCAGGCTAGCTGAACTGCAGAGGCAGATAGACGAAGCCTCTGAAGAAGTTCGTCATCTTGTCCAGGATGAGCAGCACCGAAGGCCTCAACATCAAGATCTTCATCAGGAGGGTTTCCCCAACGAAGATGACTGGTATGACAATTTCCGTCATGGGAATTTTGTTTTTGATGACGCTTCTCCTCTGTCCGCTGAGCTGCAGGCTACACCGTGGCCTCCGTCTTACAAGCCGCCCCAGCTTCCTGTATTCGATGGCCACTCAGACCCGAAGCAGTTTTTGATGAGCTACGAAGCAACAGTATCTTCGTATGGTGGCAATGCTTCAGTCATGGCCAAATCTTTCGTTATGGCTGTCAGGAGTGTGGCTCAAACCTGGTATTCCTCCCTTCGACCAGGAACGATCACTTCATGGCAGAAGCTGAAGGACTTGTTGTTAACTAGCTTCCAAGGATTTCAAACGAAGCCGGTCACTGCTCAGGCTCTGTTCCAGTGCACCCAAGATCACGAAGAATACCTTCAGGCATATGTCCGAAGGTTCTTGCGTTTGAGGGCACAGGCACCAACGGTGCCCAATGAAATTGTCATTGAGGCCATGATCAAGGGGCTTCGGCCAGGACCGTCAGCTCAGTACTTCGCTCGGAAGCCTCCTCAAACTTTGGAGAAGCTGCTCCAGAAGATGGACGAGTACATTCGGGCCGATAATGATTTTCGCCAAAGAAGGGAGGAGGCTTTCAGGTTTTCTGAAATGACCAGGGGCTTCGGAGGGAGGTTCTACCCGAGGCACGTGAGATCAATTCATAACTCTACACAAAATGATGATAGAGGAAGCCAACAGCAAAGGCCACAATGTTCCTCACAGGCTTCGGGGCAACAGCAAAGCTCCTTCCGACCACCAGCTCCAAGAGGCAGAGGCGCCAGGGGCTTTGGAGGAAGATTTGGCGATCAACCAAGAAGAATCTTTTGCTTATTCTGCGGTGAGAACAAAGGACATACTACCAGGATGTGCCATGTTACTATTCAGAAGCAAAAGGAAATAGCTGAAGCAGCAGCACAACAAGCTCAGCCGAAGCAGGTCATGCATACAGCTTCGTATCATTCGCCCTACATCCCAGAATATGTGGGCAATCATCCTGCAGTTTCTGTTGCTTCGGCAAGTCAGCCCCAAGCTTCCTGGCAACAGCCTCCGCCTCCACCTCCGTTGCAACAAGGCCAGCAGCCAGAAGGGAGCCAGTATGCTCCACACCAGAGGGACTTCAGAGAGCAGTCCGAAGCTCGTACAGTCAATAGCACTGTGCCAGAGTCAAAGCACATCTATTGACAAATATCCTACCTTAATAGCGATCTTTTTCATTCAGTTTTATTTTCTGTAATAAAGGACATTGTTTAGGTTTCATGTAATTAGTTTCGTTGATTCCTACAAGGAAAATATATTTTCTTCACAGGCATATATTGATTAAAATTCAAAGACTTGGGATGACAAAGACGACCTTCGAACTATCGAAAATTCTTCGAAGCAACAAAAAGTCGTTCTAAGGAACGCAGAGTAAGTTTACCGAAGTCACAAAAAAGTCGTTCCAAAGGGAGCGCAGTGTAAGTTTTCTGCTCCAAAGTCGTTCCAAAGGGAATGCAGAGCATACAGCGAAAAGTCAACGCTGATACTGCCTAAGTAAAAGGCGAAGCGCGAAAAGTCAACGCGAATACCGCTGAAAGTAAAAGGCGAAGAAGCTCCTAAGGGAGGCTTACAGCGAAAAATAAACGCTGATTCCGCTGAAGTAAAAGGCGAAGAAGCTCCTAAGGGAGGCTTATAAAAGATTGTGTTTTATTGCAGGGATGCGTATGTATCTTCGGAGTAAACATCATTTCACATAACATAACATCATCGCATCATTTCGCATAGCATAAGCATCATACATCATTTTGCACATGGCACAAGAGGTGGACACATTATCAATCTACGGAAGAACGCTTTGATAAAAGAGAGAAATCAGTCACAGAAAGATACATCATTGATCTTCGGAAAGGTAGCTTCGGAAAATATTTTTACGAAGCCTGGATATTATTCATCAGAACATTGGATATTGTTGTGACAATGAAAAATTCTTCTTCACGAAGCATGAAAAGAAGGGAAGGTGTTTTTTCGTCAAAGACTCAAAAGCGGTACGTGTAAAGTTTCATGCATCGTAAAGAATTGACTAACAAAAATAGGTATATTACATTTGCGGTTACAAAATGTCACAGTATATTACATTTCAGAAGTTTTCACAAAAATATTTAATCTTCTCTCAAAACGACTTCTGCAGCCTCATTCAGGAGCCGATTGACGACTTCGTCCATAATATCTTCAGCCATCTTTTGAATTTCGTCGTCTCCTTTCGGCTGAGGACCCGAAGACGTTTTAGCAGGATCTGAAGTAAGACAGGATACGGCTACATTGCTATTACAAATCGCAAACAAATTTTAAAAGCTAAAGATCACAACACAATAAAAACTATTAGTTAATACCTAATTGACCTTCGGCCTCTGCGCTCTTTTCAGCAGCCTCAGCTACTTCTCTAGCATCGTGAATGCCCTTTTCACTTCTTCGAATAATTTCTCCGGCCATTTCTCGGCCACCATTATCCTAGATATCGGTAAAAAATTTTCCACCAATTATACTAGCTTCGGCCGAAGGATCTCTTGCATCTTCAAAGGACAAAGCAGCTTCGGACTGTGCTAAAATTTTTACATGTTCGCAGCCCTTCTTCTCTAAGATGGTGGCAATCCCTCTGGCACCAGAGAAGGCACATATATCTCCTCGGCTATTTAAAATTTCTTCGAAGGCCTCAGCTTCGTGGTCGATCCACTCGATGGGACCTTCGGGATTGCCTCTCGTAAAGTTTTCTTCGCTTGAAAAGGCGCCAACCCTGGCGAAGCTAGCTTTTAACTTCTTAACACACTCTATAGATTTGTTATAGCATCTCTTTCTGGACGAACGAAGCTCTTCAACAGTTATTTCTAGGTGATCGGCCCATTGATCGCTGAGTTCTCGCTTTGTTTCTTCAAGTATGCGTTCTTCCTTGGCTCTGGCCAGTTGTTTCCGAAGATCTTCAATTTCCCGCTTCTGAGCTTCAGCTTGACCTTTAAAAGCAGCTTCGTCTTCCTTTATTTTATTTATCAATGAGTGTAATATTTTATCTTTTTCAAGACCTTCGTTCCTCAGTTCAATAACTTCGGAACGAAGGTTGCTCAGGGCTATGGAACACCCTTCGTCTTCAGCATCTTTCTGTGCCCTAAGGGCATTGCTAAGTATCAGGCCCTGCAAAGAGAAATATGTGTGCGTCAATAGGTTTAAACAAACGAAAAATTTTGGACTCAACAAAAAATACAAGGATTTCATTTGTCGCACCTTTAAGCTATTGTAAGCTAGGCTGTCGGCCAGATCGTTCTTCGACAGCACCGAGAGCCCGTCTTCTAAAGTTGGGAATCCGAAGCTCCTGCTCATCTCCCGGCAGACAGAAATTTCCTTGCTGTCGGGGAGACAATACAAGAAGTCTTCTTCTCCACTGCCATTGAATATTAACGCCCCCTTTGGATATTTCAATTTTTGGGCGTAATGCTGGGCCTCTTGCTCTTCTTTTTCTGATAGTTTTTTCCCCGAAGCATGACGAACAATATAATCACGAACTTTGGGGGATGCTTCGGGGGCAATGACACCGGTTTCTTCAACAAAAGTTGGCTTTGTTATTTTTTCTGCCTCACTTTCCAAAGATTTTATCTTTGCAGGCTCTGAGGGCCCAGCTTCGGCTTCAGTCTCTTGCCCGGGAGCTCTAGAACCAGAAATTTCAGTTGTTGTTTCAGAAATGGCAGCAATCCTCTTCGGAGGTGTGCTTGAAGATTTGATCGTTTCTAGTACATCTAGCACATTAGCCATTCTCTTTCTTTTTGGAGTCACTGCTGGCACTTTTTGATTTTTTACTGTCTCAATGTTTGCTGCAGGACTCAAAACTTCTGATGTTTTGGATCCCTCAGTTGCTTCTTTTACCTCTTCCATTTTTTCTGTGGACGGCGCTTCGGCCTTCTCTTTCGTTTCTGATAACAAAATCTTTGTTTGTTCCAATTCTATCTTTGTTGGCACTTCGGCCGTTTCTGCGACTTCTGGCAGCATGGTTGGCTCGGCTGGTTTTTCGGCTTCGGTGGCCGAAGAAGTTTCTCCGGTAAACTCAGGCACCGAAGCTGGTTCAATATAGCGCGGCCGATGTGTAAGGACCTTTAACTTCTTTCTTTTTGGTTCTGGCTCGCTAGGAGCAGTTGCAGCTTCTTCTTTTGCAGCGGTTGTGTTTTTTCTTTTCTGTCTTCGAATGGGATAGCAATAGTCAGGGTAGACAAACCCGATTGCATCAAATACCCGATTCAGCCTCTTCTTTTTTCGGCCTCCGAAGGCTGCTGACATTGCAGTGTCTTCGGCCTTCGAATAAGCCCCAAGCAGTTCATCACTTAAATTTTCAATACTTTTTAACCAGTCGTCATCTGGCTCAACAAACTTATCTCCAAATTTAAAAGTGTACTTCAACCTGATAAGTCCACCTTCGTCGGCCTCTTTTACGGTTTCTTGTGGCATTTCCCATTTCTCCGTGAGAGGCCATACCCTGAAGGCAATATGCTCTTGTACTAAGTCTCTCGTTCCAATGAAAGAGCAGACTGCGCCGAAGGCTCTCTGGAATTCTTCGGCAGCTTCATTCATTTCAACCTTCGGCCTCCGAAGGCCGAAGCTTTGCCAGATAGGGCGCATAATTATACCTTTGATATCTTCTCGTATTGTCAGATCATTCTTCACATAAAACCATTCTGTCATCCAATCTCCGGGCCATCTCTTCCGAAAGGTTGGCACGGGGCAGCTTGACCCGGACCGGGAAACAAAACTGTAGCAACCAAAATTATTGTGATACTGTTCCTTACCCCAAGGTTTTGTCTCATATGATAATTCGTGTATATTACAGAAGCTTTTTGCATCAGGCTTCAGACCTTGGCTTCTCACGGCCCACACGAAGATATTCAGCTTTATAATTGCCTCGGGGGTAAGTTGATGGAGATAGATTTCGAATATTCTCAGCACCTCCACAACGAAGCTGCTCAAGGGAAATCGCAGTCCAGCTTTCAAAAAGCTTCGGTACACTACAACTTCATTCTCTTCGGGATGTGGGCAAGTTTTTTCCCCTTCGTCCGCCCTCACAATGGACAAATCCCGGAAATACCTTCCTCTCATATTAACAAGATGATTTTCTTTGATAGTTGATTTACCATAAACTGAATGGCTTGGTCGCCAGGGACGATCTTCGGAGTCTTCCCCACCACTGTCCACATCATAGCTGTCACTGTCACCAGTATCCTCAGACAAACCTTCCAGAATCTCCTTGGTGATTTTTTCTGTATTGGTCTTTGACATCGCTATAAGAAACCCCAAATTTTTCTCTTCGTCGAGGCTCAGTTTCGTCTCAGCAGCAGTCTTCTTATCTTCGGACATCTTCGGAGACACTAAAAAACTATTTTCAAAGCCGAAGCTTCAAAACTAAAAGCTTAGCAAATCGTAGTGCACAAGAGCTAAAATTTGAGTGAGCGGAAGCAGTTGGCCAGAGAGCGTGTCGAATGCGTTTGCGGTATGGCCGTATTTATACGCCAAGTGCGTTGAAAATTGAAAGACCCCGCTTGTCAGTGAATGTTGCTATTCTAGCAAAGGGAAGGTGTTTTTTCGGACCTTCGGCGTAAAGCCTTCGTCCAGATCGCAATCTAAATTTATTATTTTGAACAAATTAATATTGCGAGGGGCTACTGTTGGGGACCTTCGGCATCCGAAGGTCCTCAAAAACAGGATTTAATAGTGTTTCTGGAGTATAATGTGTGAACAGGTATCTTCGGACTCAAGGCAGGCATCACAGTAGACCAGAATAATACGAAGGTTGGTGAAGCGCCGAAGGTGTAAGCAGGAAAGCTTCGGCGAGACAGCAGCAGTTGAAACCGACTTAAAGATGAAAAGGCTATTTAGACCTCGACAGATTACTATAGGATTATTATCAAGTGTAAAGGGCATTAATGTAATTTCGTACGGGCTGCGTCCCGTGCCTATAAATAGGTGAACAGTACTCCCGTACTGTTCACGCTGACTTGGCATTCGCTTTTTGCGTCACGCTTGTACTTTCATCTCATTCTGATTAAAGGTACACTTGTAGCTCAACAATATTTCTGTTTATACCTAATAATAATATATAATTGTCCATGTTGTCTTTTATATTCTTTATATTTCATTCTTCATCATTGTCTAATGAATCTAAGACGGTACGTCCTTCATAACCTTCGTCCGTAAACCATTATATCCTAAGGGAAATAATGCTTCGGAGGACGAAGGACCTTAACGATTAACATTTTCTCTGTTGCCTTGTTCTTAACTCATAGCACTTGAGAACAAGTCCCCAACACAAATCAAACTCAATTTCCTATCTCTAAGTCAAACACACTTGTTGAGACATAAAGAGAGTTGTTCAAAGAGAAATTGATCAAGGATTTCAAAAACTCCCCCTATTTCCCATAATCAAATATTCTCCCCACAAGAGATCAACTTTTGACAAAAAGATACATTTAGAATTTTGACAAACCAAAAGTCCTAACTCTACTATTCAAAATTCTCAAGTGGTAGCTGATGCATTTATTGCTTTTGCCTTATTTTCTCCCCCTTTGGCATCAAGCACCAAAACGGGATCAATCTTGGCCCTTGAACCCCATTGCCTCACCAAAACCTTCAATTAGGAGTAAAAAGGCAATAAGAGCATGGAGATGAACTTGGAATAATTTACCCTCTCATCGGAGTGCAGTGGAAGTCTTGCATGGTCCAAGTCCATCATTTCCCTTTCAAACCTCCTTTGAGACTAGATTAAGAAAACTCAAGCACATGGTTAGTCTCAAAGGGTCAAGTTGTAGCACAGCTCCCCCTAAATAAGTGCATCACTTGCAAATGGACTTGTGAGGTCCGGGGAGTGCTTGTACAACTTGAGCACCATTGGTAAACAACAAAATGCATAAGGAACACGATCAAGGCATAAAACACATGTATGCTATAAATCAATCCAAGTTCCACGAATCTAAGACATTTAGCTCACTACGCAGCCTGCAAAAGGTCGACTCATCTAGAGGCTTGGTAAATATATCGACTAGCTGGTTCTCGGTGCTAACATAAAACACTTCGATATCTCCCTTTTGCTGGTGGTCTCTCAAAAAGTGATGCCGGATGTCTATGTGCTTTGTGCGGCTGTGTTCAACAGGATTATCCGCCATGCGGATAGCACTCTCATTATCACATAGGAGTGGGACTTTGCTCAGATTGTAGCCAAAGTCCCTGAGGGTTTGCTTCATCCAAAGTAGTTGCGCGCAACACTGTCCTGCAGCAATGTACTCGGCCTCAGCGGTGGATAGGGCAACAGAAGTTTGTTTCTTAGAACTCCACGACACCAGGGACCTTCCTAAGAATTGGCACGTCCCCGATGTACTCTTCCTATCGACCTTACATCCAGCATAATCGGAGTCTGAATATCCAATTAAGTCAAAGGTAGACCCCTTTGGATACTAGATCCCGAAGCAAGGCGTAGCGACTAAATATCTAAGAATTCGCTTCACGGCCACTAAGTGACACTCCCTTGGATCGGATTGAAATCTAGCACACATGCAAACACTAAGCATAATATCCGGTCTACTAGCACATAAATAAAGCAAAGAACCTATCATGGACCGGTATGCTTTTTGATCAACAGACTTACCTCCTTTGTTGAGGTCGACATGTCCGTCAGTTCCCATCGGAGTCTTTGCGGGCTTGGCGTCCTTCATCCCAAACCGCTTTAGCAAGTCTTGCGTGTACTTCGTTTGGGAGATGAAGGTGCCGTCCGTGAGTTGCTTCACTTGGAACCCAAGGAAGTAGTTCAACTCGCCCATCATCAACATCTCGAATTTCTGAGTCATCACCCTGCTAAACTCTTCACAAGACTTTTGGTTAGTAGAACCAAATATTATGTCATCGACATAAATTTGGCACACAAATAAATCACCATCACTACACCAAAATCATACACTTTCTACGGTTTTTTAACTTCCTACAGCTTTTATAACAAACCGTAGGAAATAAATAACTTCCGAGAGGCAACTGGTACCTCTAGGGAATAAACATAACTTCCTACGGTTTTTTATAAAAGCTGTCGGAAGTTAAAAAACCGTAGGAAGTTAACTAACTTCCTACGACCTCCCCTAGGAAGTTAGGCTTCATCTGTTCACAAGCCAATCGAATAGCTAACTTCCTACGGCTTGCTCTAGGAAGTTAGCTGCCCAGTTAACTTCCTACGGCCTCATCTAGGAAGTTAGGTTTCAGATGTTGATTAGTCAAACAAAAATCTAACTTCCTACGGCCTCCTCTAGGAAGTTAATTGGGCAGCTAACTTCCTACGGCCTCCTCTAGGAAGTTAGGTTTCAGCTGTTGACTGGTCAAACGAAAATCTAACTTCCTACGGCAAAGTAAAAACTCTAGGAAGTTACCTAACTTCCTACGGCTTTACTCTAGGAAGTTATGTTTTTTTATTTTTAACCTCCCTCAACCCTATCTCTTCTCTCTCTTCTCTCAACGTCTCTCTGTCTCACGCCCGACCGGCTGCCTCTCCCGTGCGCCCTTCTCTCCCATGCCCGGCCGGCTCCGCCCCTGGCCCCGCCGCGCTCGCCTCTCCCGCCCCCGACCACGCCGCCCCCGGCGCGCCCCGCCGCGGCCGCCACCGCGGCCGCCTCTCCCGCCCCCGCTTGCTGGCACCGCCACCGCCTCCACCACCTCAACTGCCACTCCTGCGTCCCCGACCAACAGTCCCTCCATGATCGGTCTGAACATGACGCCGGAGTCCGATGAGGTGGCGCTCTCTGCCGTGTCAGATCCCCGCTTCAATCCAGGTGCCTGAAGCTGAAGCAGGCACATCAGCACCCTCATTCTGGATAGTTCTGTTGCCCGGAGGTGATTTGAGGTGAGCATCGTCAGGGGGAGATAAAGGTAAAAAAATAAAAAAAAATAAGAAGAAAATAGAGTTGAAGAGAAGAAGCATCTTTTGTAGGTTATAAAGGTAGCTTCCTTATGTTTACCAATTCCATTGATCAGTGGTTACAATGTTCTGCCGTTGCTGTTAATTTCGTTTTCTGTTCGAAGCTACTGGGTTATATGGAATACATATATTATGTAGATTATTAGTACGAGCAGCTGGCAAAGCTGGCTCCGGTTCTTGGAAACAAATCAGCAATGGGGGAAGAGGTAGCTTAACCATAGCTTTCCGTTGCATTCTCGGAGTGCTATTGCCATCCATCCTGACCAGAGTCCCATGTAATATCCATGGCATACGTTGCATTGAACGCTACTTCGCTAGCATCAGCAGAAGCAAAAAGCTCCATGGATTATAGCAATGTAGACGCTGCTTGCTTTTCCACTGAGAGAGCCGTGTGCAAAGCCACACACCCCGGCAGCACCTAGTAGCACTGCTCACTGCTGCAACTTTGTTTTGTTCTGTTGCTTCCTTTTTTCTCCCTTTTTGCCTTCTCGCTTGGCAGTTGGCAGCAGCCTCCTGCGTGCGCCGTCCCTTCCACTGCTGGTATGAACAGCTCCTGGTGCCGTGCCCCCTGCCACTGCCTTCTTCCATTGTAGCCCTGCTCGCTTCCTGTTCGCACTCTTTTGTCTCTCTCTACAAGTTGGTAATTGTGATAATTGCACAGCAGTGAAAAATGAGAGGGATTTGTCAAAAGAAGTCTTTTTGTTGCTGTCCTGCATCAAATCTTGTGGAGGACACTGAGGCCTCAATTTACCTATTGATGTTCTCCGTGGCTCACGAGTAAGTCTTATCCTTGTTTCAGTTTTCTACATGGTGACATACATTAGCTGTCTATAGTTCATTCGGTGTCATGTATGTGCTGATAATTTTATCACTGGAATGGAATGTTCGTATGGGACGGAATGCACTGTTACGCGTACTGAAGTCTACTGTAAGAAATTGAAGTCTCCACAATATTTTTTATTAGGGTTGTGGGTTGAGGGTTGATGCCTTTGGCCCTATTTTGTGACTATGGATTGGACAGTAAATTTTCATAGAATTTAGTCTTGGTTACTAAATTGCCTTTTCTAAGTAGATGGCGAATATCAAATATTTATCATTTTGTAGGCCAAGAATATTGTTGACAACAATTATGATAAACTACAAATGCATGGGCGTGGTAAAGATTATTCGTCAAACTGGTGGAAAGCATTTGGTGGTCTTCTTATAGCACATGGTACTAATGTTGACCTCTCTATTCATTCTATTATTCTTGTAAGTTGTGTGAAGCAACACCTTTTTAAAAATATCGATTATCCTCCGCACAGCCAATTCTATTGTTGTCCTTTCCCTGGCAAAAGAAGAAAGTATTACAGAAAGATTTCATTTGAATGCAAGCAAAGGTGTATTATGTATGCACTTAATTTTTTGTGTCGTAGAAGATATTCACAACAGATATGACCATAATAAGTACACTGAATTATACTCTTAAGGAAGTGTGTTCTCATGTACATCTTCACCTGTTGAGTGCAAACTTCACATTGACATCTTAAAACTGTAGTATTCTAAAACCATGGTTTTGAAATACTTTGCTTCCAAACACGCCTATTGTTTTCAGGCCTTCCAACCTTTAAAGCTTAGAAAGTACACTCTGTTTTCAAGGCTTAACATCTTTCTATCAACCTAAACAGTAAGCACATTCATGAACATCTCAGGTATTGACTTCACACCTTCCTTATTTTGTTTGAATGTAAACTGGGTATATTCTTAAATGAAATACACTGGTTAGATCATTGAAGTTGTCACTAATCCAAGTTTGAAGGCTGTCACAAACTTCATTAAGAACAAAATCACAGGAATGTTTCTTCTCCTTGTTAAGTTTTTTTTTGTTTATTTTGTCCTTGATATGTGGCCATGTCAAGCTATCCTCATTAGGTTTTAGGACAACAAAATGCTTTTGCCATCCTTAAATTGTGCCATAATTTATTTATTTTCTTCTTTTATCTATGCGCAGATTATTTGAAGGAGACTGTTCGTGATACATTTAGATTTGTCAGGTGCTGTGTTGCGGTTCCTTATGAATTTTGTGCTCATTGTATTTATTCCCTTTTTGTAGCCCTTTGCTAAGCTTAGTCTTGAAGTAAACTTTGCAGAGACTTTTGTGATGTAATTGATGAGACTATGGATGAGACTTTTGTGATGTAATTGATGAGACTATGGATTTAAATATTGTTATGTGATTGTGTGTGAGATGTTTTATGCGAAAATATGTTGTGCTATATAGTTGTTGATATATTTGTTATGTTGTGGAATGTGGTGTAAAATATAAATAGCATTTGTAATGCTGGTCAAATTAACTTCCTAGAGGCAAATCAACTTCCTAGGGGCTGGGGCTACACTGTAGGAAGTAAGTCGTAGGAAGTTAGTCAGCTGACGACGCTTACGGCGTGAAACTACTAACTTCCGAGAATCTACTAACTTCCGAGAGGCTTTGTAAGCCGTAGGAAGTTAGCTAACTTCCTAGAGCCCTCTAGGAAGTTAAGCTAACTTCCGATAAAAAATTTTCGAGAGCCAAACTTCCGACGGGATGGCTTAACTTCCGAGAGTTTCGCTAACTTCCTAGAGTTTAGGCCTAACTTCCTAGGTTTAGGCTCTAGGAAGTTTACTATTTTGGTGTAGTGCATCACAAGTCTTAGTGAATAAAGTCGGATCGGCTTTCCCAACCTTGAAAGCATTAGCAATTAAAAAGTCTCTAAGGCATTCATACCATGCTCTTGGGGCTTGCTTAAGTCCATAAAGCGCCTTAGAGAGCTTACATACGTGGTCGGGGTACCGTTCATCCTCGAAGCCAGGGGGTTGCTCCACGTACACGTCCTCCTTGATTGGCCCGTTGAGGAAAGCGCTCTTCAATCCATTTGGAACAACCTGAAAGAATGGTGAGCGGCATATGCTAGCAAAATATGAATGGACTCTAGCCTAGCCACAGGAGCAAATGTCTCCTCAAAGTCCAAACCTGTGACTTGGGCAGAACCTTTTGCCACAAGTCGAGCCTTGTTCCTCGTCACCACCCCGTGCTCGTCCTGTTTGTTGCGGAACACCCACTTGGTTCCCACAACATTTTGCTTGGGACAAGGCACCAGCGTCCAAACTTCATTTCTTTTGAAGTTATTGAGCTCTTCCTGCATGGCCAACACCCAGTCCGGATCTAGCAAGGCCTCTTCTACCTTGAAAGGCTCAATAGAAGAGACAGAGGAGTAATGCTCACAAAAATTAACTAATCTAGAACGAGTAGTTACTCCCTTGCTAATGTCACCCAAAATTTGGTCGACGGGATGATTCCTTTGAATCATCGCTCGAACTTGAGTTGGAGGGGCATGCCTCCTCTTGATGAACCTGTTCATCGTCTTGAGTTGGGGGATGCACCATTGTTGAGGAAGAAGGTTGATCTTGCTCCTTTTGTTCCTGTGGCTGCACTTCTCCAATCGCCATGGTGCGTATTGCGGCCGTTGGAATATCTTCTTCATCTACATCATCAAGATCAACAACTTGCTCTCTTGGAGAGCCATTAGTCTCATCAAATACAACGTCGCTAGAGACTTCAACCAAACCCGATGATTTGTTGAAGACCCTATACGCCTTTGTATTTGAGTCATAACCTAACAAAAACCCATCTACAGCTTTGGGAGCAAACTTCGAATTTCTACCTTTCTTCACTAGAATGTAGCATTTACTCCCAAATACACGAAAGTATGAAACATTGGGTTTGTTACCGGTGAGAAGCTCATATGACGTCTTCTTGAGGAGGCGATGAAGGTAGACCCGGTTGATGGTGTGGCAAGCCGTGTTCACGGCTTCTGACCAAAACGGCTCAGGGGTCTTGAACTCTCCAAGCATCGTCCTTGCCATGTCAATGAGCGTTCTGATCTTCCTCTCTACCACACCGTTTTGCTGTGGTGTATAGGGAGCGGAGAATTCGTGCTTGATTCCTTCCTCCACTTGAAGGTTCTTGAACTCGGACCCGTTGTCGCTCCTTATCTTCTTCACCTTGAGCTCACACTCATTTTGAGCTCTCTTTAGGAAGTGCTTGAGGGTCCCTTGGGTTTTAGATTTATCCTGCAAAAAGAATACCCAAGTGAAGCGGGAAAAATCATCAACTATAACAAGACCATACTTACTTCCTCCTATGCTTAGATAGGCAACGAGTCCGAAGAGGTCCGTATGAAGCAACTCCAAAGGTCTTGATGTGGTCATCACATTTTTTGCATGATGATAGCTTCCCACCTGTTTACCTGCTTGACAAGCTGCACAAGGTCTATCTTTTTCGAAAGTTACATTAGTTAGACCTATCACGTGTTCTCCCTTTAGAAGCTTGTGAAGGTTCTTCATTCCTACATGTGCTAAACGGCGATGCCATAGCCAGCCCATGCTAGTCTTAGCAATTAAGCATGCATCTAGACCGGCCTCCTCTTTTGCAAAATCAACTAAATAAAGTTTGCCGTCTAGTACACCCTTAAAATCTAATGAACCATCCCTTCTTCTAAAGACAGACACATCTACATTTGAATAAACAATTATATCCCATATTACAAAGTTGACTAACAGACAACAAGTTATATCCAAGCGACTCAACTAAAAACACATTGGAAATGGAGTGCTCGGATGAAATAGCAATCTTTCCTAACCCTTTCACCTTGCCTTGATTCCCGTCACCGAATATGATTGAGTCTTGAGAGTCTTTGTTCTTGACGTAGGAAGAGAACATCTTCTTCTCCCCCGTCATGTGGTTTGTGCATCCGCTGTCGATAATCCAACTTGATCCCCCAGATGCATAAACCTGCAAGGCAAATTTAGGCTTGGGTCTTAGGTACCCAACTCTTGTTGGGTCCTACAAGGTTAGTGACAATTGTCTTAGGGACCCAAATGCAAGTTTTATCTCCCTTGCATCTTGCCCCTAACTTCCTAGCAATCACCTTCTTATCCTTTCTACAAATAGTGAAGGAAGCATTGCAAGTATGAAAAATTGTAGAAGATTCATAGTTTACTTTCCTAGGAACATGAACAACATTTCTTCTAGGCATAGCATTTTTCCTAGCCAAATTTCTATCATGCATAATAGAAGAACTAGAAGCAATCATGGCATGAGAATCAAAAGCATCATAACTTCTATAAACATTCCTAGAATGTCTCCTATCATGATACATGAAAGCATGGTTCTTTTGAGCATTACTAGCCATAGGGGGCCTTCCCTTTCTCCTTGGCGGAGATGGAAGCCTTATGGCTTGTTAAGTTATTGACTTCCCTCTTGAAGCCAAGACCATCCTTAATTGAGGGGTGTCTACCAATCGTGTAGGCATCCCTTGCAAATTTTAGTTTGTCAAATTCACTCTTGCTAGTCTTAAGTTGGGCATTAAGACTAGCCACTTCATCATTCAAATTAGAAATTGAAACTAGATGTTCACTACAAGCATCAACATTAAAATCTTTACACCTATTGCAAATTGCAACATGTTCTACACAAGATGTTGATTTATTAGCTATTTCTAACTTAGCATTCAAATCATCATTTATGCTCTTTAAGCTAGAAATAGAGTCATGGCATGTAGACAATTCACAAGAAAGCATTTCATTCCTTTTAATTTCTAAAGCAAGGGATTTTTGTGCTTCTACAAACTTATCATGTTCTTCATACAAAAGATCCTCTTGCTTTTCTAATAACCTATTCTTATCATTCAATGCATCAATTAATTCATTAATCTTATCAACCTTAGTTCTATCTAGGCCCTTGAATAAACATGAATAGTCTATTTCATCATCGCTAGATTCTTCATCACTTGAGGAAGCGTAAGTACTAGTATTATGAGTGCTTACCTTCTTTTCCCTTGCCATGAGGCAGGTGTGATGCTCGTTGGGGAAGAGGGCCGATTTGTTGAAGGCAGTGGCAGTGAGTCCTTCGTTGTCGGAGTCGGACGACGAACAATCCGAGTCCCACTCCTTTCCAAGGTGTGCCTCGCCCTTAGCCTTCTTGTAAGCCTTCTTCTTTTCCCTCTTGTTCCCTTGTTCCTGGTCACTATCATTATCGGGACAATTAGCGATAAAATGACCAATCTTACCACATTTGAAGCATGAGCGCTTCCCCTTCGTCTTGGTCTTGTTGGGATGCTCCTTGCGACCCCTTAGCGCCGTCTTGAAAAGCTTAATGATGAGGGCCATTTCTTCCTCATTGAGTCCCGCCGCCTCAACTTGTGCCACCTTGCTAGGTAGCACTTCCTTGCTCCTCGTTGCTTTGAGAGCAACGGTTTGAGGCTCATGGATTGGGCCGTTCAACGCATCGTCAACGTATCTTGCCTCCTTGATCATCATCCGCCCTCTTACAAACTTTCCAAGTATCTCCTCGGGCGTCATCTTGGTGTACCTAGGATTCTCACGAATATTGTTCACAAGATGTGGATCAAGGACAGTAAAATACCTTAGCATTAGGCGGACGACGTCGTGGTCCGTCCATCGCGTGCTTCCATAGCTCCTTATTTTGTTGACGAGGGTCTTGAGCCGGTTGTACATTTGGGTTGGCTCCTCGCCCCTGATCATTGCGAATCTCCCAAGTTCGCCCTCCACCAACTCCATCTTGGTGAGCATGGTGACGTCGTTCCCCTCATGTGAGATTTTGAGGGTGTCCCAAATCTGCTTGGCGTTATCCAAGCCGCTCACCTTATGGTATTCATCCCTGCACAATGAAGCTAGAAGAACAGTAGTAGCTTGTGCTTTTTTGTGAATTTGCTCATTAATGAACATGGGACTATCCGTACTATCAAAGTGCATTCCATTTTCTACTATCTCCCATATACTTGGATGGAGAGAGAACAAGTGGCTACGCATTTTGTGACTCCAAAATCCATAGTCCTCTCCATCAAAGTGGGGGGGGGGGTTTACCGAGGGGAATGGAAAGCAAATGAGCATTGGAACTTTGCGGAATACGAGAATAATCAAAGGAAAAGTTTGAATTAACCGTCTTATTTTTCTCATAGTCGTTGTCGTCGTCCTTTTGGGAAGAGGAAGATTCGTCGCTGTCGTAGTAGACTATCTCCTTGATGCGCCTTGTTTTCTTCTTCCTCCCGTCTTTTCTTTTGTGGCCCGAGCCTGAGTCAGTAGGCTTGTCATCCTTTGGATCATTGACGAAGAACTCCTTCTCCTTATCATTGACCACCATCCCCTTGCCCTTAGGGTCCATCTCTTCGGGCGATTAGTCCCTTTCTTGAAGAGAACAGCTCCGATACCAATTGAGAGCACCTAGAGGGGGGTGAATAGGTGATCCTATAAAACTTGAAACTTAATGCCACAAAAACTTGATTAGGAGTTAGCACAATAAAGCCAAGTAGCTAGAGAGGAGTTCTTGCAAGACACGATAACCACAAGAAGATCAATCACAGATAGACACAGTGGTTTATCCCGTGGTTCGGCCAAGTTCAACACTTGCCTACTCCACGTCCCAACGGACGAGGGTTGCAATCAACCCCTCTCAAGCGGTCCAAAGACCCACTTGAATACCACGGTGTTTTGCTTTGTTTACTATATCCCGCTCGCGAGGAATCTCCACAACTTGGAGCCTCTCGCCCTACACTTTGATGTTCACAAAGAAGCACGGAGTAAGGGAGGGATGAGCAACGCACACAAGACACAAAATCAGAGTGACAATACGCACACAAGTCACAACACGAGCTCTCAACACAACTCAAAGAGTGCTCTACTCAAATGGAGCTCTAGTTGCTATCACAAGGAATCGAATGCGTGGAATTGAAGTCTTGGTGCTTAGCAATGCTTAGAGAATGCTTGGTGTACTCCTCCATGCGCTTAGGGGTCCCTTTTATAGCCCCAAGGCAGCTAGGAGCCGTTGAGAGCATTTTAGGAAGGCAATTCTTGCCTTCTGTCGCCTGGCGCACCGGACAGTCCGGTGCACCACCGGACACTGTCCGGTGCGGATTTCTTTCCTTCTTTGGCGAAGCCGACCGTTGGAGATTCAGAGCCGTTGGCGCACCGGACACTGTCCGGTGCACACCGGACAGTCCGGTGCCCCCTTCTGACCGTTGGCTCTGCCACGCGTCGCGCGCGGATTACGCAGCCGACCGTTGGCCCGGCCGACTGTTGGCTCACCGGACAGTCCGATGCACCACCGGACAGTCCGGTGATTTATAGCCGTACACCGCCGTCGAAGTCCCGAGAGCGGCCAGTTGACAGATGCCAGCCTGGGGCATCGGACACTGTCCGATGCACCACCGGACAGTCCGGTGCACCCAGACCGAGCAGTCATTTGGCTGTACACAGCCAACTTCTCCATAGTTGTTTCTCCTGTTTCTAGCACTTAGACACAATACATTAGTCTTCAAAACAATGTACTAAGTCTAGAAACATACCTTTAGTCTTGATTTGCACTTCTTGAGTCCTTGGCACAATTTAACACTTAGGCACTTGTGTTGGACACTTAATCACCAAAATACTTAGAAATGGATCAAGGGCACATTTCCCTTTCAATTCGGTCCAAAGATTTTGCTAGAAGCTGAAGAGACTATCAGGATGGTCCGGGAAAATCTGAAGGCAGCGTAGTCCAGACAGCAAAGCTATGCTAACACCAGAAGAAGGGAACTCAGTTTTGAAGTGGGAGATTATGTCTATTTGAAAGTGTCACCCATCAGAGGAACCAACCCCTCGCTATATCGGGTCGTATCAGATTCAAGCAAGACATGGAGAAGTGGCTTATCAACTCAGCTTACCAGAGAACCTGTTCGCAGTGCATGATGTGTTTCACGTGTCTTAGTTGAAGAAATGCTTGCGAAACCAGAAGAGCAGTTGCCAATGGAAGACCTTGAAGTTCAAGAGGATCTAACATACATTGAGAAGCCAACTCAAATTCTAGAGACAGCAGATCAGGTCACTCGGAGGAACACCATTAGAATGTGCAAAGTCAAATGGGGCCATCACTCAGAGGAAGAAGCAACCTGGGAAAGAGAAGATGATCTGAGAGCCAAGTACCCTGAACTCTTTGCTAGCCAGCCTTGAATCTCGAGGGCAAGATTCTTTTAAGGGGGATAGGTCTGTAACACCCTGAATTTGGGGGTATAAAATTTCTTTCTTATTATCATCCAAATTCAGGTGTTACTCTTCTTTATCTCACTCTAGTTTTTCTCTCTCTCTAGCTTTCTCCCTCCCTTTTTCTTTTAATTAGAGTTAGTTGTATTAGTGAAGGATTATTTATTTTATTTTTGCCCAAAACATATGAGCCATGGAATGTTGCATCACATTGAGCCTAAATATTCTTTGAAATGTTGCACATATTTGATTTGGTTTGAATTTGAAACTTGATTTGAATTTGAATTTAAAACCCTAGAGAAAATAAATAGAAAAGGCATTAGAAATTCCCTAGAAAATGGAAAACCTATTTTAGCCCAAACCGGCCCACTTAGCCTAGCCCCTACGCGCGCCCGCGCGCCCTTTGCGTCTGACAGGCGGGTCCCGCCTGTCGGCGCCAACTCCAGCGTGCCCCCTCTCCCTCTCTCTCTCGCTGCCCCGTGGGCTAGGCCTGTCGGCGCCGTTTCCCTCGCGCGCGCCCGCTCTCTCTCTGTCTCTGTCCCGCCGTCCCCACCTGTCAGTTGTCCCCAACCTCCCGCCCACGATCTCCCCGCCATGGACGCGCCCACGACCGCGCGTTTTCCGGCCATGACCCTGCGCTCGCGCCCCTTTAGAGCCCCGCGCCCTGCTCGCCCACCTCCCCTCGCCCATTTGCGCTGTTGGGGGCCTTCAGCTTCCGAAGGTCCTCAAAAACATGATTTGACAATGTTTCCCAAGTGAAATATGTGAACAGGTATCTTCGGAATCGGATTATGAGTATACAAGAGTATGGTCAGGATGAAGCCTGAGCGAGACGAAGGGCGATTATGACGAAGGATAAGACTATGACGAAGCTATGCGCAGAAAAGCTTCGGCATGATAACAGTGGAGGGGAACCGACTTAAAGATGAAAAAGGCAAATTAGACCTCGAAGAATTACTATAGAGTTGTTGATAAATATAAAGGGCATTAATGTAATTCCACACGGGCTGCGTCCCTTGCCTATAAATAGATGAACAGTACTCCCGTACTGTTCACGTTGACTTGGCATTCGCTTTTTGCATCACGCCTTGTACCTTTATTTTCCGTCAAGACGAAGGTACATTTATAATTTGTTATTCTGAATATGATAATGCAAATAAAAATAAATTGAGAATGGTATTTATATTAATCTTCATATTTGATATGAAAACTCTTCCTTATCACCTATCGTGCTTACGAAGGTTCTTTCCTTCATAACCTTCGTCCGAAATTCATTATATCCGAAGGGATATAATGTCTTGAAGGACGAAGGACTTTAATATTTAACACATTTTATGTTGCCTTGTTCTTAATCCGAAGCATTTGAGAACAAGTCCCCAACATGCGCCCTTTGCCAGACTCGCTCGCCCTCTCTCTCGCTCTGCCCACGTGTGCAGGGAGCTCCGCCACCACCCATCGTCGATCACTGCCTGTTCTGCGGCCACCATCGCGTCCGCGCCCCGTCCAGTGCCATGGTGAGCTCCGCCTCTCTGTCAGTTGCTCGGGACACCCTTCGGTGTGCCCTTTCCCTCTCTGTTGCGTTCGGCCCGCGCTCACCGGAGCAATCTTTGCGCAGCCGGAGTCCCACCACCGTCGCCCCATCGAGTCTCTGCGCCTCCGTCGTTGCTTCGCGACACCAGCGCTTCCCCTCAAGGTGAGCAACCCGCCTGTACCCTTAAATTGGTCATCCCCGCTCTGTTGCTCGCACGATTGCTCGCCGGAGCAATCCAGCGCCGCCGTTAGCCCACCTTGTCGTGGCCTGTGCTCTCTGGTGCCCCTGCGCCGGTGTGAAGGCCATGGCCGAGTCCGCCAGACCGCCCTGATTGCGCCCAGGCTAGTCCCCAAGCCCCAGGAGCCCCGCCATGGCTAGCCTCCTCGCCTTCGGCGAACTCTCGCCGCGGGACCGAGCGGTGCCACCAAGCCCAAGTCCGCCCCTGGCCGTTAGATCTCGCTCGTCCATCCGAGATCGGGCGGTATAGACTTAACCCGATCAGATCTAATCCTAGCCCTCCGATCTAGATCCAACCGTCTCTCTCTTCCCCCTCCCCCGCGTCTCTACCTCTGGGCCTAGCTAGTCGGTCCGCCCTGACCCGCTAACGCCCTGGCCCCACTTGTCAGCCGCGTCCGCACGCCCGTGCCCGCGCGATCTAATCTGGGTCGCTGATCTCCGATCCGATGGCCGAGATTACCCCGTACCACTTCGCGTGTGAGTTTTGCTTAAGAGCCCCGCTGGTTTTAGGAAATCAACCCGCCGTCCTCTGTTTTAGCGCGCAGGCCCCTGGCTTCTTTTGAATAGCCCCTTGTACTTTTATTTAATCACAGATTTAGCTCTAATTTCATATTTCAAACTTCAAAACTTGTTTATTTCATATCTTTTTCATATTAACTCCAAATTTAGTGGTTCAAATTGCAAAATGTTCGTGAAATTATTCTCTGTTCAAATAAAATATGACCAACTGTAATCTGTATACTTTAATTTTACACTTAGAATAAAGGATTAATGTATATGTTAATGTATTTATTTAATGAAATAAATAAAATGAAAGTCCTAGGAGTTTAAATATATTTAATCTTGTGAGATTAGTGACATGCATTATAGGAATTCATTTTTGGTTTAACTTTTAGGTCTTAATGAGATAAATAGAATTAAGTATGTAATTATGGATAATACTTAAAAAATAATCAAATTCCTAAATGAGAGCAGTTCATCTTATGATTTAATCTTTTCTTGGTGTAATGATTACTTAACCTTTTGGGTTATGTTTCAACATTTAGAGAGAGTAATCAATCCCTAATTAAGATTAGTCCATTTTACAACTTGATCTTATTTTCCTTTATTTTAGTCTTACCTCTTTTTGAGTTGTGTTCCAATGTTTGTACATGTTTGATGTGATGTTCATTTTTACCTTCCAAATGTATTGAATGTATGCTCGCGTTACCTAGACAACGAGCAGTTCGTGGTTCCTGAGTGTGTTGCTGAAGACCCCTCTGAGAAACAACCTGGTGAAGGCAAGTATCCTTAGACCTATCATGTCCTACTTTACTTTATAATTCACTGTCCCGCATTACATTATTGAAACCTAAGGATTGACTAGTCTGTATTTACCTTATCCTTGTTTACCTTTCTGGGTTAATCATGGTTAGCTTATGCTATTGCTTTAACTTAATCAATGAACATGATGTGATCTTTTATGATACGATGATGTTATCCCGATGGGGTCCTTGTGATTACTTTAGGGGGCTCAGGATGTTTCTTGAGTACCTCTCCGTAAGGACTTGTTTGGGGAGTGACAACCCGGGTGTTGGGGGCCTTCTTCTTCACCGAAGGTTCTCTAAGCAAAAACACCTTCGATAGAACGATATGCAAGCAGACACAACAGGAAGGTATATGCCGAAGCTATAATCCAGGGAGCTTTGGCACGATGACACGCCTTGAGACGAAGGGCAGCATCGACTTAAAGAGGAAAAGACCATTTAGTCCATGAAAATTTGTGTCATGTTTATAATTAGTTATCAAGGACATAAATGTAATTTCAACCGGGCTGCGTCCCATGCCTATAAATAGGTGAACAGTAACCTCGTACTGTTCACGCTGACTGGTAATCATCTGCACGCGGCTCTTGGATTTTTACCTTCTGTCAAGCCGAAGGTACAAATGTAACCAATTTCATTAATGTTTGTTCATGATTATATAATAAGAACATAAAATAATAATCTGATGATTTAATGTGATCATTCCATGTTCTTTTCATGTTTCATATGTTTCTACTTTTATTATTACCTACTGAGATGATGAAGGTATGTCCTTCATGACCTTCGTCTGAAGATCATTATATCCTGAGGGAGATAATGCTTCGAAGGACGAAGGTTTTTAACCATTAACATTTGTGTTGTCTTGTTCTTAACTTATAGCATTTGAGAACAAGTCCCCAACACTGGGATAACAGTGCAACCATGAGGGTGGAATGGGACGCCCTTAGCTGATTAATTAGAGGAACCAGAGGAGTAGTTGGCTTCACAGTAGGGCCATCAATGGGGTCCGGGCACAATACTTGCTCTGTCGAGGCTGTTGCAGAGGTTCTTTGATTTGGTTTTGTTAGTCACCCTTCCTTTGGGGAGATGTAATGTGTTTATCAAACTAGAGAAACCAAACGAGCGGCTATGACCTCTGGGGAATCTTTGTAAAGGCTACATAGTGAGACCCTGCTAGGTCACCTTGGTAGTGATCAATGGAGAGTCATGACCTCCGGGCAGAACGGGAATCATGACTTGTGGTAAAGTGTGCGACCTCTGCAGAGTGTTAGAAACTGGTATATTAGTCGTGCTCACGGTTATGAGCAGCCTTGGGATCCTCTTCGATTAGAAGAACTTTGGTTACTTTTATGATGATGATTAGAAATGATGGTTATAACTCTGATCTCTGGTATTTCCTCTTGGAGGGAGTGCCTCTGGGTAATAACTGGGTTTAATACTAAAACTTGGCTCTACTTATATTAATAAAACCTAACTAACTAAAAGCATATACTTAACCTAAAACTCCAAATACAGCTAGTCCACTTTGGCCAAACGGGACATTTGCTGAGTATGTTGATATGTACTCACCCTTGCTTTACAAACCACTCCACCCTAGGTTGTCCCCACTGTTCTCAGTGCTTAGGAGGTGAAGCTGGTAACATGGAGGACTTTGAGGAGTTCTAGGACTACGATGAGTTCTAGTTTACTTTAGTGGCAAACCCCTAGTCAGCTGCCTGTGTAAGCTTATCTTCTACGTTTCGTTTCTCCGCACTTTGATGATGTTAAACACTATGGATATGTAATAGACTCTATGGATGTCTCAGACATCTTGATGTAATTAAGTACCTTTCCGCTATTTAATTCGAGCAATGTGTGATGATGTCCAACTATGTAATCGCTGTGTACGTGAGTTTTGATCCTGGCACGTACATGGTCCGCATTCGGTTTACCTTCCAAAACCGGGTGTGACACATCGCCCCTGCCACGGCGTTCCCGAGCCACCACCACCACACCATCACTACAGCCGCCACCGGAGGTTGCTTCTATGCATACCAATTTACTAGTTAATTGTGACATGAGCATACCAATTTACTAGTTAACCATTAATTCATTTAGTATTTGTTAATGTTAATGAGATTTTGAAGTTTGTTTGTTCCTAGTACTATAGTTCAAAACTACAAAAACGAGACTATAAACAAAATCAACAAAACCGTTTCTTGAGTTAAACGTATACAATTCAAAGACAACAATTTTACTCAATCTTGTGTACTAGGATATTTTACATACTACGTTATATGACTGATGTATATATGATTGACGACCATCGTGTTGTTGATATATGTGTGTATGTCAGCCATCGTGTTGTTCCATTTATTTGTAGGTTTTGGAAACCTCCCCGTGCAGGGGAGGTGCTACCAATTTTTTGTTGTTGATAGACTTGTGTTCTTTATATGTTAGAAGATGGAGGACCGTGAGTGGATGTACATGGGCCGTGTAGGAAAGAATGATGTCACCCCTGAATGGATTAGAAAGACCGATGCAAGAGATGTGGGTAAGTCTTACTATAATGCAAAATATGTCGCATTCGTTGCACATTCTTGAAATAATATATGGATACATCATTTTGTATGCAGGATTTCTTCAGATGTGAGGCTGGATACGAGGCCAAGGCAGATGTGGTGGCCACCACGAGCTGTAAGAAGCTCGTCGTGGACATGCACTACGAGACACGAATCCAGGCCATCGTTAGCTACCACGGCTCCGTCCTTGAGGAGAAGGTGACCAAGCAGGAAGCCCGAACCATGTAGTTGACTAGGGACCAATACTTGCAAGTAAATACAACTAAAAGGGAAATGGCCTCAACATTTCCTATAATTGTTTTTGGTGTTTGACAACAATCACAAACCTTATGGACTAACTAGTTTGCCTAGTTGATCATTTGTTAGGTACATAAGTTCATCTACAACTATTCTAAGTCAACTATCAGGAATACCGTAGATTATTCCGGACAGGACAAGCTTTTTGGAAAAACACCTATGCGCGGACCGTCCGGGCCCTTATGGTGGACCGTCCGTGACACCAGGGTGAGCCTCGGACAGGAACACTGCAAAAACACAAGTTAACACTACAGACGTCTGATGGAGAAGCAAGTACCGTCCGAGACCAAGCGCGGACTGTCCGGCCTCATGCGCGGACCGTCCGGTCGTTGAAAAACTAGAAAAACCCGAAGGTGACGGGTTTGGTAAAATGCATTTTTAGCATCCTCGCGGACCGTCCGGGGTGCATGGCCGGACCGTTCGCGGCTGCTTTATCTGATATCTGATGATGCATTAAATGCTCTATAGCCATTGATATAGTCATTACTGCTGTCCGTTGCGATTTCAGTCGTTGATGTGTAGGGGCGGACCGTCCGGACCAGGGGCGCGGACCGACCGCGGTCGGCAGAAAAGGAGCAACGGCTAGGAAATGGTTGGAGGCTATAAATACAACCACAACCACCTCCATTCAACAGATCCAAGCACTCCACTCATTCACATTCAATACAAGAGCTAGTAATCCATTCCAAGACACACTCAAGGATCACATAGCTAAATTAAATGCTAAAATTGTCGAGCATGTGTTTGAAAATGAGAAATTTATATTTGCTCGTAGCATGCTTTATAATGGGAGATGCCCTGGCATTAAGGATGGCATTGGCTTCCAACAAGGGAGCCAAAGCAACATCAAGTTTAATGCCCCCAAGAACAGACTCTCTAATTTTGTTAAGGGTAAGGCTCCCATGGTTCAGGATAGAGAGGGCTACATTTTATATCCTGAGAACTATCCTGAGCATAAAATTAGGAAAATTCATGCTAGAAAACGTCATACTGTTTCTCATCATGCTTATATGTATAGTAATGAGGCATCTAGCTCTAGGCATTCAACTCATAACAAAATGCCTAAAAAGAAAATTGCTAATGCATCAAATGAACATAGCATTTTATTTAAAACTTTTGATGCATCTTTTGTGCTAACTAACAAATTAGGCAAAGTAGTTTCCAAATATGTTGGGGGCAAACACAAGAGTCTTAAGACTTGTGTTTTGGTACCCAAGGTGCTTGTTACTAATGTGAAAGGACCCAAGACCATTTGGGTACCTAAGAACATGGCCTAAATTTGTTTTGTAGGTTTATGCATCTGGTGGGTCAAGTTGGATAATCGATAGCGGGTGCACAAACCACATGACAGGGAGAAAAGGATATTCTCCTCATATGAGAAAAATGATGATCCCTAAAGAGTGATTATATTCGGGGATGAAAATCAAGGTTTGGTCAAAGGTTTGGGTAAAATTGTTATATCTCCTAACCATTCCATCTCTAATGTTTTCTTGTAGATTCTTTAGATTACAACTTGCTTTATGTTTCTCAATTATGCAAAATGGGTTACAACTGTCTTTTTACTGATATTGGTGTTACTATCTTTAGAAGAAGTGATGATTCTGTTGGGGGCCTTAGTCTTCCAAAGGTCCTCAAAAACATGATTTAACAATGTTTCCCAAGTGTAACATATGTATAGGTACCTTCGGACTCGGAATAAAATTGTACGCAATATGAAAATCATGGCCGAGACGAAGGATGATGCAGCTCCGAAGCTACGCGCAAGGGAGCTTCGGCTCAGCGGCAAAAAAAGGAACCGACTTAAAGGGGAAAAGGCTATCTAGTCCTCGTTGAATTGTCCTTAAGTCAATTGTAAACATAAAGGGCATGAATGTAATTTTACACAGGCTGCGCCCTGTGCCTATAAATAGATGAACAGTATCCATGTACTATTCACGCTGACTTGTATACGTTCGTGCGTCACGCTCGGACTTTTACCTTCTGTCAAGCTGAAGGTACAAATGTAATTCAATATTGTTTCTATTTATCCATGATAATAAAAAGAAGATATATTAATAATGTCATATGATTATTCATGTTGTCTTTTATATTTCATATGCTTCTTCTTTCATTACCATACACTGCGATGATGAAGGTACGTCCTTCATGACCTTCGTCTGAAGATCATTATATCCTAAGGGAAATAATGCTTCGAAGGATGAAGGGCATTAACCTTTAACATTTTGTGTTGCCTTGTTCTTAACTCATAGCATTTGAGAACAAGTCCCCAACATTGGCCTTCGTCTGAACATCATTATATCCTAAGGGAAATAATGCTTCGAAGGACGAAGGGCATTAATCTTTAACATTTTGTGTTGCCTTGTTCTTAACTCATAGCATTTGAGAACAAGTCCCCAACATTGGCGCCCACCTCCGGTGAACTCATTCGACCACCTTCGGCAAGCTGTGACCTTTGTCATGCCGCCGAAGAAAGCTTCAGGGCTAGGGGCTGCACTGCAGCCACTAGACGTCAACCAGGACACGCTATGTGAAGCCCGAACTCAAAAGAGGAAGGCTACAAGTCCAACCCCCCAAGAGGAGGAGCTGGACCAGGAGATAAGGGATCTCGAAGCTATCCATCAACAGGTCGAAAGGAAGAGAGAGAAGATGCTTCGTCTTTTCGATCTTCAGAAGAAGATCGATGAAGCTGCTGAAGAAATACGTCATCTTACTCAAGATGACCAGAACCGAAGACCTCCACAGAGAGAGCTTCATCAAGATAATTCCTACAATGATGATGATTGGTATGACGATTTCCATCATAGAAATTTTGCTTTTGATAATGCTTCTCCTCTATCAGCAGAACTGCAGGCTACCCCATGGCCCTCATCATACAAGCCCCCTCAGCTCCCCATGTATGATGGGCACTCAAATCCGAAGCAGTTTCTGATGAGCTACGAAGCAACTATATCTTCGTACGGGGGCAATACTGCAGTCTTGGCGAAGTCTTTCGTCATGGCAGTTCGGAGTGTGGCCCAGACATGGTACTCCTCTCTCCGGTCAGGGACAATCACGTCATGGCACAAGCTTAAGGACATGCTGGTCACCAGTTTTCAAGGGTTTCAGACAAAGCCAGTCACTGCTCAGGCCCTGTTCTAGTGCACTGAAGACCATGAGGAGTACCTTCAGGCATATGTCCGAAGGTTCCTGCGCCTGAGAGCATAGGCGCCTACAGTGCCCAATGAAATCGTCATTGAGGCCATGATCAAAGGTCTTCGGCCAGGGCCTACGACTCAATACTTCGCTAGGAAGCCCCCCAGACTCTGGAGAAGCTGCTTCAGAAAATGGATGAGTACATCCAGGCTGACAACGACTTCCACCAAAGAAGGGAGGAAGCTTATAGATTCTTTGAGATGACTAGGGGCTTCAGAGGAAGAATCCACCCTAGGCATGTCAGATCAATCCACAGCTCCAGTCAGAATGATGACAAAGGAAGCCAGCTTCAGAGGCCACAGCACACCTCACAGTCTTCAGGACAGCAGCAAAGTTCCTTCAGGCCACCAGCTCCAAGGGGCAAACGCGGCAGGGGCTTCGGAGGAAGATATGGGAATCAGCCCAGAAAAATTTATTGTTTATTCTGTGGTGAGGACAAGGGCCACACTACAAGAACATGCCAAGTCACTATTCTGAAGCAAAAGGAGATTGCCGAAGCAGAAGCTCGGTAGAATCAGCCAAAGCAGGTCTTACACACTACTTCGTGCCACTCTCCTTACATACCAGAATACGTGGGCAATCAACTTGCAGCCTCTGTTGCTTCGGCAAGCCATTCACAGGCTTCTTGGCCTCAGCTCCCACCGCCACCACCACTGCAACCTACTTATTCCCGAAGCCAGCAGCCAGAGGGCGCCAGCACTCCCAACAACAACGTGACTTCAGGGAGGACTCCGAAGCTCATACAGTGAATAGTACTATACTAGAATCAAAGCACATATACTGAGCAATATCCTGCTTCTTAAATACTTTTATATTCTAGGCTATTTTTTTGAATAAGGAACAAGCAATGAAAACTTAGTTTTAATTTCTTGTAATGATTTTGCTTCTATCAGAATGAAATATATCTTCTTCACAGATTTACGAAGCTCAAAAGTCATTCCTAAGGGAATGCAGAACCAACATAAGCGAAGCTCAGAAGTCGTTCCTAAGGAAATGCAGAGCTAAAATTCTGAAGCTACAAAAAGTCGTTCATAAGGGAGCGCAGCGTAAGTTTTGTGCTCAAAAGTCGTTCCTAAGGGAATGCAGAGCTAAAATTCCGAAGCTACAAAAAGTCGTTCCTAAGGGAGTGCAGCGTAAGTTTTCTGCCAAAAGTCGTTCCAAAGGGAATGCAGAGCCAAATACCGCCGAAATATAAGGCGAAGAAGTTCAAAAGTCGAAAGAAGTTCAAAAGACGTTCCTAAGCGGATACAGAACTTATATCACCGAAATAGAAGGTGAAGAAGCTCAAAAGACGTTCCTAAGGGGATGCAGGGCTTGTGTGTTCCAGTGTGGGTGTGTGGGTGTGTGTCTTCGTCATCCTCATCATTTTACATCATATCATTACATCATTTTGCATAGCATTACATCATACATCATACTGCATTACTGGCACAAGAATTGAATACGAAGCCAATCTTCGGCAAATGCTTCATCAAAATGAAAATGTGCTAAGGCACGAAGTAAGCTTCGGGAAATGCAGATTTATCAACCTTGTCACAAGAAGGGATCTCTTTCTTTATGAAGCATGAAAAGAAGGGAAGGTGTTTTTTCGCCGAAGGCTCAAAAACAGTATGTGCGTAAGTTTCATGCATCGCAAAGAAATAAATTACATACATCAAATATTACATAGTATTGTTATAATATAAGCTTAATGTTCATTCCATTACATCGAGCATTTCAAAATGTTATTACAATGACGTCTACTCTCCTCTAAGAACTTTTCCGCAACTTCGTTTAGAAGTTTATCAACAACTTCGTCAATAATGGAGTCTGCCATGTTTATAATGTCCAGCGCCTCCTTCATTTCTGGATCAGCTAGGGGATCATACGGTTCCGGTGGTGGAGATAGTTCAGTTGAAGTAGGAAAAATCGATTAGTCTGAAGCCACAGAGCAAGTACCGAAGCTAAAAAACCAAAAAAATAATACCTATACGCCTTTCGCGTTCTGCAGCTTCTTCAGCCTGTCTTGCTTCTGCTCGGGCGTCATGGGTGTCTTTTTCACTCTTTTTATAATTTCATGGGCCATCTCTCGGCCACCATTCACCTAGACATCACTATAAAATTTCCTGCCCATCAAGGTTGCTTCAGCTGAAGGTTCCTTCGTATCATCTACGGAGAAGGCAGTTTCGGCCTAGGCTATGGCTTTAATGTGATCGCATCCAGCCTTCTCCAAGATGGCTGAAATTCCCCACGCACCGGAAAACGCGCAAACATCCCCGTGATCACTTAAAATTTCTTCGAAGGCTTCGTCCTCTCCACTTATCCATTCAATAACGCCTTCGGGGTCGCCTCGAATGAAGTTTTCTTCAGCAGAGTAGGCACCCACTTTGGCGAAGCTAGTTTTCAATTTCTTCACACAATCCAAGGATTTCTGGAAGCACCTTTCCTTGGATTTGCGAAGTTCTTCAACATATTTCTCTAGATGATTTTTCCAATATTCGCTGATTTCTTGATTAGCTTGTGCGAGCGCGCAATTTTCCTTAGCTTTGGCCAGTTGTCTCCGAAGGTCTTCAATTTTAGTTTTTTGGGCTTCGGCCTGAGCCTTGAAGTTAGCTTCGTCTTCCTTTACTTTGTTTACTAGTGAAATTAAGATTTTGTCTTTTTCTAGACCTTCGTTTCTCAGTTCAATCACTTCCGAACGAAGGTTATTAAGGGCCATCGTATAGCCTTCGTCTTCAATATTCTTCAGCGCCCTCAGAGCATTACTAAGAATTAAGCCCTGCAAAGAGGAGGAAAGAATTGAGCATGGCAACTAAAATACTCCATTCTAAAATTCAAAGTTAACTTCTATACCTTTATACTGTTGTATGCTAGGCTGTCAGCAAGTTCATCCTTCGACAAAATCAAAAGGTCGTCTTCCAGCTTCGGGAATCCTATGCTCTTACCTATCTCCCGGCAAACAGATATTTCTTTGTTATCCGGGAGACAGTACAGAAAATCTTCTTCGTTACTACCATTGAACACTAGGGCCCCTTCAGATATTTCAATCTTTGGGCGTAGTGTCTGGCTTCTAGTATTTCTTCTTGGGAGAGTTTCTTTCCTGAAGCATGACGAATGATGTAGTCAACATTTTTGTTCAAAGCTTCGGGAGCAGGAGCTTCGATCTTTTCTGGTGCAATCTGGTCTATCTTTTTTTCCTTAGGCGCGACAGGCTCCGTCTCGGTAGGCACTGAAGGCCCAGCTTCGGCTTCAGCCTGAGCTTGCGTAGCTTTGGCTTCTGCTTGCCCAGTTTCGGCTTTGGCTTGCATTTTGGCAGCTTCAGCAAATTTCTTTGTAGGAGCAGGGCTCAAGGCCTTTGTAGTCTCTAGCACAGCATCCAGCACGTTGGCCATGCTCCTCCTCTTGGGAGTCGCGGCAGAAGCCTTTTGCACCTTTGGCAGTTTTGCCTCTGTCGGAGGGCTCAAAATTTTTGGCATTTTTATTATTCCTTCAACCTTTGGCTCTTCAACATTATAAACCTTATCTTCGACTGGCTCGACTGTATGCATCTTCGGCATTACAGTTGGTTCTTCAACGCTCTATGTAATTGAAGCAGCTTGTCTTGCTTCAGCAGGTGAAGAGGCTCCTTCGACAAAATCAGGCACCACGGCCGGTTCAATATAACGCGGCCGGTGGGTCAGAACCTTCACCTTTTTGCTCTTCGGCACAACTGTGGTGGTCGAAGCGGCAGCCTTCCTCTTTTTCTCTTGCCCTTGCAGCGGGTAGCGTAATCAGGGTATACAAAGCCAATAGCATCAAATACACTGTTTAATCTTTTCTTGCCCCGACCTCCAAAGGCTGCGGACAGAGCATTATCTTCGACCTTGAAGTATGCTCCAAGTAGCTCATCACTGGTAGTTTTGATACACTTCAGCCAGTCGTCGTTTGGCTCATCAAACTTCTCCCTAAATCTGAAGGTATACTTCAGTCGGACTAGACCACCCTCACTAGAATCGGCGGTGGTCTCCTTTGGCATATCCTAGCTCTCCACTAGTGGCCATACCTTAAAGGATATATGCTCTTGAATCAAATCCCTTGTGCCAATGAAGGCACACAGTGCTGAAAGCCCTCTGACATGCTTCGACATTGCTATCAATTTCCACCTTCGGCCTTTGGAGGCTGAAGCGAGACCAGATGGGTCGCTGAATGATTTCTTTGATGTTTTCCCTTGCCTTTAAGTCATTTTAACGTAAAATCATTCTCCCATCCAGGACCCAGGCCATCTTTTCCGGAATGTCGGTACTGGGTGGCTTGCATTGGGGCGAGCGATAAATCCATAACAACCGAAGTTGTTGTGGTACTGTTCTTTGCTAGTGGCCTTCATCTCATATAAAAGCTCGTGCATACTACAGAAGCACTTTGCGCTTGGCTCCAGCCCCTGACTTCTTACAGCCCAGACAAAAATCCCCATCCTAATAATAGCTTCGGAGGGTGATCTGATGAAGGAAGATCTGATATATCTTCAACACTTCAACCACAAACTTGCTCAGCGGGAACCGAAGACCTGCCTTTAAGAAGCTTTGGTATATAACAACTTCGTTTTCTTTCGGAGCAGGGGCAACGCTATCTCCTCCAACTCTGACATAGACATGTCACGAAAATATCTCCCTCTCATGGCATCAACATGATTTTGCTTGATAGTCGATTTTCCGAAGATAGTATGGCTTGGGCGCACGACCGATCCTCAGAGTCTTCATCCCCACTTTCCACGTCATAACTATCACTGTCATCAGTATCTTCAGACAAACCTTCTAGTATCTCTTTAGTAATCTTCTCTGTGTTTGTTTTTGACATAGACTCAATAAACTCGACGATAAAAGGATCCACAACTTTCTTTTCTTCAAACAACTTCGTCTCCTCAGTTAGCTTCGTCTCCACAGTCATCTTCTTTTCCTCAGACATTTTTTCCTCAGACATGGTGAAAACATGTCTTTAAACCGAAGCTCGAAAAGCTTGAAAATCAGACCAGAGCTAGTGAGCAAGAGTTAAAAAGTTTGAGAAAATAACGAGAATGCTAGAAATGGCGTAATAAATGTTACCGGTGTGGGTTCATATTTATATGCCTAGTGCCTTGCAATTTGGTGGACCCCATCTGTCATTGACTATTGCTATTCTAGCAAAGGGAAGGTGTTTTTCGGACCTTCGGCTTAAGGCCTTCGTTCATGTCGTAGTCTGAATTCGTTGTTATAACGAATTAATACTGCGAGGGGCTACTGTTGGGGGCCTTCGTCTTCCGAAGATCCTCAAAAACATGATTTAACAATGTTTCCCAAGTGTAACATATGTACAGGTACCTTCGGACTCAGAATAAAACTGTACGCAATATGAAGAGCATGGCCGAGACGAAGGATGATGCAGCTCCGAAGCTACGCGCAAGGGAGCTTCGGCTCAGCGGCAGAAAAAGGAACCGACTTAAAGGGGAAAAGGCTATCTAGTCCTCGTTGAATTGTTCTTAAGTCAATAGTAAACATAAAGGGCATGAATGTAATTTTACACAGACTGCGCCCTGTACCTATAAATAGATGAACAGTGTCCCCGTATTGTTCACGTTGACTTGTATTCGCTCGTGCGTCACGCTCGGACTTTTACCTTCTGCCAAGCCGAAGGTACAAATGTAATTCAATATTGTTTCTGTTTATCCATGATAATAAAAATAAGATATATTAACAATGACATATGATTATTCATGTTGTCTTTTATATTTCATATGCTTCTTCTTTCATTAACATACACTGTGATGATGAAGGTACGTCCTTCATGACCTTCGTCTGATGATCATTATATCCTAAGGGAAATAATGCTTCGAAGGACGAAGGGCATTAACCTTTAACATTTTGGGTTGCCTTGTTCTTAACTCATAGCATTTGAGAACAAGTCCCCAACATTGGCCTTCATCTGAAGATCATTATATCCTAAGGGAAATAATGCTTCGAAGGACAAAGGGCATTAACCTTTAACATTTTGTGTTGCCTTATTATTAACTCGTAGCATTTGAGAACAAGTCCCCAACAGATTCAATAGCTTTTAAGGGAATGTTAGATGGTCAGCTATATTTAGTTGATTTTAATGATTACAATGCTGAACTAGACACTTGCTTAATTGCTAAGACTAATATGGGCTCGCTCTGGCATCGTCGACTTGCCCATGTTGGGATGAAGAATCTTCACAAGATTCTAAAGGCAGAACACATTTTAGGACTAACCAATGTTCATTTTGAGAAAGACAGGATTTGTTGCGTATGTCAACCAGGGAAGCAGGTTGGAGCTCATCATCCACACAAGAACATCATGACGACCGACAGGCCGCTTGAGCTACTTCACATGGATCTATTCGGCTTGATCGCTTACATAAGCATCGACGAGAGTAAGTAATGTCTTATTATTGTGGATGATTATTCTCTCTTCACTTGGGTATTCTTTTTATAAGAAAAATCTCAAAATGAGTTTGGATTGAGAATAAAGAAGATTAGAAGCGATAATGGAAGCGAGTTCAAGAACTCTCAAATTGAAGGATTTCTTGAGGAGGAGGGCATCAAGCATGTGTTCTCTTCTCCCTACACACCTCAACAAAATGGCGTAGTGGAGAGAAAGAATAGAACAATTTTGGATATGGCAAGGACCATGCTTGATGAGTACAAGATACCAGATCAGTTTTGGGCAGAGGTGATTAACACCGCCTGCTACTCCAGCAACCGTCTCTACCTACACCGAATCCTCAAGAAAACATCATATGAACTCCTCACCGGTAAAAAGCCTAATATTTCTTATTTTAGAGTTTTTGGAAGCAAATGCTTTATTCTTATTAAGAGAGGTAGAAATTCTAAATTTGCTCCTAAAGTAGTATAAGGCTTTTTACTTGGTTATGACTCAAACACAAGAGCATATAGAGTCTTCAACAAGTCCACTGGACTAGTTTAAGTTTCTTGTGATATTATGTTTGATGAGACTAATGGCTCTCAAGTAGAGCAAGTTGATCTTGATGAATTAGATGATGAAGAGGCTCCATGCGCCGCATTAAGGAACATGTCCATTGGGGATGTGTGTCCAAAAGAATTTGAAGAGACTCCACAAGCACAAGATCACCCATCATCTTCCATATAAGCATCTCCACCAACTCAAGATGAGGAAATGGCTCAAGAGGATGAGGATCAAGATCAAGACGATGAACCACCTCAAGAGGAGGACATTGATCAAGGGGGAGATGAAGACGATCAAGACAAGGAAGATGATCAAGAGATTCAGGATCAAAGACTGCCGCACCCAAAAGTCAACCAAGCAATTCAAAGAGATCACCCTGTCAACTCCATTCTTGGTGACATTCACAAGGGGGTAACCACTCGATCTCAAGTTGATCATTTCTGTGAACATTACTCTTTTGTGTCTTCTATTGAGCCATACAGGGTAGAGGATGCACTAAGAGATCTAGACTAGGTGGTGGCAATGCAAGAGGAGCTCAACAATTTCACGAGGAATGAGGTATGGCATTTAGTTCCACGTCCTAATCAAAATGTTGTAGGTACCAAGTGGGTATTCCGCAAAAAGCAAGATGAGCATGGTGTGGTGACTTGGAACAAAGCCTGACTTGTTGCCAAGGGATATTCACAAGTAGAAGGTTTGGATTTTGATGAAATCTATGCACCCATAGCTAGGCTTGAGTCAATTCGTATATTACTTGCCTATGCTACTTACCATGGTTTTAAGTTGTATCAAATGGACGTGAAGAGTGCCTTCCTCAATGGCCCTATCATGGAAGAGGTATATGTTGAGCAACCTACTGGCTTTGAAGATAGTGAGTATCCTTCACATGTGTACAAGCTCTCAAAGGCGCTTTATGGGCTCAAGCAAGCCCCTAGAGCATGGTATGAATGCCTGAGAGACTTTCTTATCACTAATGGCTTCAAAGTTGGAAAAGTTGACCCTACTCTCTTCACTAAAACAATTGCTAAAGACTTGTTTATATGCCAAATTTATGTTGATGATATTGTATTTGGGTCTACTAACAAGTCATCTTGCGAAGAGTTTAGTAGGATTATGATACAGAAATTCGAGATGTCTATAATGGGGGAGTTGAAGTATTTCCTTGGATTTCAAATCAAGCAACCCCAAGAGGGCACCTTCATCTACCAAACTAAGTACATTCAAGATATACTCAAGAAGTTTGGAATAAAGAATGCCAAACCCATCAAGACACCCATGGGAACAAATGGGCATCTCGACCTCGACACGGGAGGTAAATCCGTAGATCAAAAGGTATATCGGTCGATGATAGGTTCTTTACTCTATTTATGCGCTACTCGACCGGATATAATGCTTTCAATATGCATGTGTGCAAGGTTCTAGGAAAATCCTAAGGAAGTTCACATTAGGGCCGTGAAAAGAATCATGGGATATTTAGTTTACACTCCTAAGTTTGGGCTATGGTACCCCAAGGGATCTACCTTTGATCTAATTGGGTATTCCGATGCCGATTATGCCGGATGTAAAATTGACAGGAAGAGCACATTAGGGACTTGTCCGTTTCTGGGAAGATCTCTGGTGTCTTGGGCTTCAAAGAAACAAAACTCAGTAGCTCTATCCACCACCGAAGCTGAGTATATTGCTGCAGGACATTGTTGTGCACAATTACTCTAGATAAGGCAAACCCTTAGGGAGTATGGCTACAAATTGAGCAAAGTCCCTCTCCTATGTGATAATGAGAGTGCAATCTGCATGATAGATAATCTGGTTAAACACAGCCACACTAAGCACATAGACATCCAGTATCACTTTTTGAGAGATCACCAACAAAAGGGCGATATCGAAATTGCTTATATTAGCACCCACAACCAATTAGCCGATATCTTTACCAAGCCCCTAGATGAAAAGACTTTTAGCAAACTTAGGAATGAGCTAAATATTCTCGATTCTCGGAACTTTGATTGAAACATTGCACATATTGCTAATTTATATACCTTTGATCATGTCTCTTTCCTTTGGTACAAATGCATATTTCTTATTTTCTTGTGCCAAAGCTAAGACTAATGTGCTTCCATGATTATCTCTATGACTAGTCTTAGATTGAAAGGGAAATGGAGTATTCGGCAAAGGCAAGGCTTCCACTACAACTCTGTTGGTATCACTTATCCTTTGCCCTCCTCATAAACTTTCACTCATATCCTTTTACCAAAGGGGGAGAAAATAGGCCCAAAGGGGGAGAATTAAAAGGCCTCTCAAGTTTCTTCGTTTTTGGCGATTAATGCCAAAGGGGGAGAAATTAATAGGCCCAAAGCAAAAGGACTGTACCACCACCCATTTTCAAATTTTCAAAAACTATTTCACAAAGGGGAAGAAATTATTTCAATTGCAAAACCCTCTTGACAGCAAAGGGGAGAACTTCTTAAAGGGGAGCTTTTATTTAGCCAAAGGAAAAGCATTTCAAACAGGGGGAGAATTTTCAAAATCTTGAAAATGATTTTTGAAATCATATTCTTATACCATTGGCTATTTGCAAAAGAATTTGAAAAGACTTTTCCAAAAGATTTGCAAAAACAACCTAAGTGGTGCAATTGTGGTCCAAAATGTTAAACTAGAAGAAAGCAATCATACATACTTAGAAATACTTTCAGTTGGTTTAAATTCAAAGTAACTTATGCACATCTGTCAAAATTGCAAACTAGTTACATTTTTACACTTTGTATTTGCTTTGGTTTGTGTTGGCATCAATCACCAAAAAGGGGGGATTGAAAGGGAAATGGCCTCAACATTTTCTATAACCGGCTTTGGTGTTTGACAACCATCACAAACCTTATGGACTAACTAGTTTGCGTAGTTGATCATTTGTCAAGTACATAAGTTCATCTACAACTATTCTAAGTCAACTGTCCGGAATACCATAGATTATTTCGGACTGGAGAAGCTTTTTGGAAAAACACATATGTGCGGTCCGTCTGGGCCCTTACGACGGACCATCTGCGACACCACGGTGAGCCTCGGATAGGAACACTGCAAAAACAATAGTTAACACTACGGACCTTCCGATGGAGAAGCAAGCACCGTCCGAGACCAAGCGCGGACCGTTCGGTCGTTGAAAACTAGAAAAAACCGAAGGTGACAGGTTCGATAAAATGCATTTTTAGCGTCCTCACGGACTGTCCAGGATGCATGACCGGACCATCCACGACTGCTTTATCTGACATCTGACGACACATTAAATGCTCTATAGCCATTGATATAGCCGTTACTACTGACCGTTGCGATTTCAGTCGTTGATGTGTAGGGGTGGACCGTCCGGACCAGGGGCACGGACCGTCTATGGTCGGCAGAAAAGGAGCAACGACTAGGAAGTGGTTGGAGGCTATAAATACAACCCCAACCACCTTCATTCAACAGATCTAAGCACTCCACTCATTCACATTCAATACAAGAGCTAGCAATCCATTCCAAGACTCACTCAAAGCTTTCAATCTCTCAAAGTCCCACAATTTATACAAGTGATCATTAGTGCTTAGTGACTTGAGAGAGTGTGGTCCATGTGTTATTTGTTGCTCTTGTTGCTTGGCTTTCGCAATCGTGCTTTGTTCATCTCTTTCTCAACCTTCTAAGTGAATTGTAAAGCTAGCAAGAGACACCTAATTATGTGGTGATCCTTGCGGGGTCTTAGTGACCCGTGTGATTAAGAAGAACCACTCGACCAGTCTAAGTGACCGATTGAGAGAGGGAAAGGGTTGGAATAGACCTGGCCTTTGTGGCCTCCTCAATGGGACTAGGTTCTTTGGAACCGAACCTCAGTAACAGATCATCGGGTTCATTTGTGTTGATCTCCATTCGGTTTTTTTATCCCCTCACCTCTCCTCTCTCTCTAAAAAAACTCTTGCTCACATCGTTTTGAGTTTGCTCCCAAAGTTATTCGTATTGATTAAGCAACTCATTGCAAGAGAAACTATCTCTCACACTCCGAACTCTTTCTAACACTAATCCCGAGTATAGTGCGTGTTCAAAGTTTATAATTTTTAGGTTTCGCCTATTCACCCCCCCTCTAGGCGACTTTCAACAACACTTTAATATTCGTGGTAAAATTTTTCCTTAATTTTATCTTCTGATATGCAGTGTACTTGTTTTACTTTGTAGATGATTCCTTATTGGTGTGCCGCACTTCCTCAGTGCTGGGAGCAGATGGTGGATAGGTGGTGCTCGCCTGAGTGGGACAAGGAACACAATGCTAGTCGAGAACAGCGTCTGATGATGCAAGGTCCCTCCCACCACCAAGGCAGCCACAGTCTCGGCAAATATGCAGAAGCATGGGTATGCCCTCTTTTTCATTTAGGTATATAACACTGGATTATATATTAATTCTAACTATCTCGTTGGTTTTCTTGCAGTCGGTGTCACATGGTGGCCAGCCTTGCTCCATCTTCTTGGCTTATGCTATGGCCCACAAGGGCAAGACGACGTCCGACGTCACCTACAACCCGGATGATGGACCCGAGGCGTATAGCAACCCCGCTGTCTACATCTGCCTTCATGAGTACACTGCCATGGCACAGGAGGTCCATGGGCCAGATTACGATCCGAGGACCAAGGACATCGACGGAGATGTCCTCATGAGGGTCAGAGGAGGCAAGAGGCAATCGACTCATCGTCCACTCCCACTCTATCTCAGGTGCGAGCAAGGAGCATGAGCTCAAGCCCAGCCATACAACCTCGGTAGGACAACTCACATCATCAGATACAATAATTCTAGGTTAGTGCTTATGTAACTCGTCGTTCCTTGAGTTATATACTTTCTCTTTGAGTTATTATAACATTGGGTTGGAATATTATAGGCCCAGCTAGAAGAGAGGAGGGAACGACAGGAGATGGAGGCAAGGATGATGGAGGAGCAGGAGACATGCTTGGCAGATCAGCAGAGTATGGCGGAGATGTTCCAGTACATGTAGAGCCTTGGCGCCGCACAGGGTTTTGATCCACCACCTCTATTGTTTCCTCCAGTTGACCCTGCTCAGTTCCATACTCATGTGAGTATCAAAATTCTAGTCCTGCATGATATATATTTAACTGGTATAACACATGCAATCTCTTCTCTGTGCAAGGACAATCTAGGGTGGCATCCAACAACCCTTTTGGATCGCCCAGCCCATCGCCGCACCAGTCCAGCCGGCCACTGCGCTAATCATCTTCTCTTAGCTTGTGTGATAAACTTGTGAACTTATGTTTGTGAAAAACTTATGTTTTAGAGTTGTGTGATACTTATGTTGATGAATCTTGGTATGAACATAGACATGTTTGTGAAAACCTTGTGAGATATGTTTTTTTGTGAAATATGTGGTCTCTATTATGTATGTGATATCTATGATGTATATGTGATATATATTTTGTTTGTTTGGATGGAATAGCAAAAACAAATAAAAAGAGGTGTATTGGTCGCTTTGCTGAGTGTAACACTCGACAAAGAGGTACTTTGCCGAGTGTCTGGGTCATAGCACTCGTCAAAGAAGGCATACCTGGGCACCGGTACAACATCTTTGCCGAGTGCGAAGACCACAACACTCAGCAAAGAAGCAACTTTTGCCGAGTTCCTTCTAATGCTCTCGGCAAAGGAACTGACAAAGGGGCCTGGTGGCGATCTCATTATCGAGTGCTAGTCCGGCGGACACTCGGCAAAGAGGAAAACTCTTTGCTGAGTGTTACCTAATACGCTCGGCAAAGGGATACTCTTTGCCGAGTGTCAGTATAGTGTACGCTCGGCAAAGGTTTTGTTGCCGTTATCGGTCGCCGTCACAGCGACTTTTCTTTGCCGAGTACAGAGTGACTTTGCCGAGTGTCCGATAAAAAGTACCCGGTAAAGAAGTCGTTGCCGATGTATAGTTCGCTGAGCTTCACACTCGGCAAAGTTTTCGCTGAGTGTTTTTTAGGCTTTAGACACTCGGCAAAGTTGTTTTCGGTAGTGTATCTATATATATCGATGCATATATATGCTTATAGACCTTACTGTTGTTACCGTATATTTATAGCTTTGCAAAGCCGTATCTATCAAGAGTAAACAATAGCATTATCTTCAATTTATTGCAGGTCGGCTGATATCCTAGTAAATATAAAATGATGTCTGATAAGACATTTTTTGAGCACGCTAGCTGTACTGACTTTCAATATCAACTCTTTATTACCGATATGGCTAGTCACACGGAAGAGGCTACTCACAATGCCTGTTGATAGACTAGTGGAGTGTAACAAAGATATGGATGGGAGACTTTACAAATAGGCTATGCATAGCCAACACATGCACGTGTCTTCGAAAGATTTCATTGGTTTTTTTGTTTGAGTGTCACGTCTATGTAATTTCTTTTCTGTGACTATTCGACAAAAGCTCTTTTGTTTTTTTAATCATGCTGACATAATTGATTATCTTAGAGCATCTCGAACAAACTACATAAATTTGAGTAAAAAAAAAGAAAGAAAAAAAAACTCGAACACACGAAATCTATTGGCGGCCTCCCAAACCCCCTTTCCCCCGCTATTTAATTTGAATAGTACTGGTGGTGGTCCACGTGTCCTTGTGAACAAACATTATATGCATTATGAAGGAAGGATTCACCTTGGTAAAACGTAGATTGTGATTCTTTTTCTCGGTTAATTATTTGTAGCAGAATTTGCTTTTCTGTGAACCATCTTGCTCCGTGTAGGAGGGAGGAAGTGGCGTGAATTATCTTTTTCGATGGAACTGTGGGTTACTACGTAAATTTTGGGCCGTAAAATGGGCCGGGAAAGAGACTGGCCGCAGAGCCGAGGCCGACAGACAGGGCCCAAGTGTATCTGTGTATGTGTCTCCAGCGGGCCGTATTCATTCTTGGGCAGATGCCGTGCTTTCCGTCCACTCCATCGAGCCTCGTCCCAACTATAGCGTCTACACGCTCCGACACCAGGAAGTCTCTCAGCGTCTGTCGGCCCAGCGTGCGCACGTCCGGCCCAGAATGGCTTTGTAACAAGTGAGCGCATGCGCGTGCGTTAAAAGGACAATTGCCGAGGCTGGCATGGCCTGGCATACTCCGGATCCTCTTCTCCAAATTCGATTCAGGGTATATTGACTTTATCTAAACATTTATTTGATTGTCTGTATATCTTGAACATGAGCTGCATGAGTGGATGCAAAATAAATTATTTTGAGGTCTTTTGGTTGTATCCACTCATACGCCAAAAATACTCGTTTTCGGTCAGTCTAGATCGGGCGAGCGTGGGTGCGCTCGTCCAGATAACCAATCAGCCCGAACACACAAACACCCCCCACCCATTTCTTCTCTATACAAAATAATCGATGCTGGATGGACTATACGGTCTGATTGGTTGATGTACTAGGCTAGCCTGAGCCGAGCCAGGATAAACAACACCGAGTTAAACTTATACAAGACACACTTGTTTGGTTGTTAATTTACATGAACTCATGCAGACTAATTATAGACTTTATTTGATTGCTTGTACTGAGTGTATTAGACAAGAGTCCATAAATAAATTTTCAAATATTATATAGTATAAATTTAAAAACATAAATATAAAATTAGTTTGGTGATTAAATCTCTTAATTAATAGTTATTAATGAAAAAACAAACCAAAATAGCATTTCATGTACCGGCGTGCCTGCATGCGGCTGGCATGTATGTGTTAAGTAACCCTAGTTAGGGTTATGTGGGCAAATAACTGTTTTGCCCTCTAGGGGTCTCACATCTTTATATAAGGAACCTGTACCCCCCTAATAATACAGAGAAGAGAAAGAGGACAGAGGCCCAACCCTATATCATGTGTCTCGTGTGTTACTCTGTCGTGCTTCTGAAAAGGGGGACGGGTTCTCTACAGCTTCTCGCGCCTCTACTGCTGACGGGAGGGAAGGGAGCGGATCTGGTGATCTGTGGTAACGTAGTTCTCAACACGTTATCAGCACGCTCTACCTCGACGTTGCTGCGGGATTGGATCTGTATCAACTCTCCGTCAATCCGGTAGGTCTCCGGCCTAGCCGAACTGTCGTACATAACAGGCTTCGATTCCTCTACACAATCGAATGGCATGTCCTTCTAATTACATTGGATCTGCTTGTTCGTTGGAGAAGAACCTGCAATTGCAGTGCTGGTATGCGATCCGTGATTAGAGCCGAGTGCATGCGGTAGTTGGGCGCAAGTGTTGTTGTTTTTCACGGATTAAAAAGTGAAATAAAAGTATGCATGCGATGGTTAGAGATTTTAATTAAGTGGCTTGGAACGAGTGGGCCTTAGCGGCTTAGCCGTATGCTCCCTTAGTTGTTGTGTGCATGACTACAGCCTGCATGCAATCTTATTATCTCGCCTGGTTAAATGCTATTACGTGTAGCTAAAAAGAAAAAAAAGAGCAGCAACTAATAAACGGTTAGCATCTCATGCAAATGGCTATTTAAGCATTTTTTCTACTTTAATTAATTATTTCTCGTAGTAAATAATTAGTAAAAAACACATACTTGAATATGGAAAAATGCCTTCACGGCACCTGATCCGCTTATGCTTACGCATTAATTATAATACTATTTTTCTGCTTTATTTCTCGTAGTAGATAATTAGCAGAAATTTTAAAAAAATGCATATGAAGGTTATGTTTTGTATTTTTGTATGGCTCTATATATTTATGATGTGTTGAGCTTTTGGACTCACGTTGAGCGATTAAATTGTATAGTGAGTACTCAGACATGTCGATCAGACTTTGTTGTTAATCGGTTGAGTTATGGCATTGGCGAGCATTGGTTGGGCCCTGGCAACACGACACGTTATTTGTGTCGTATGAACTTGGCTGCGTCATGTGATTGCTATGTCGCGCTCTCCATTAATCGGATCGCTCCCGTTGAGTCAGACCGCCATCGCCGAGTCGCGTATTTTTCGCATGCCCTGTAGGCACTGTCTGTCTGCCGTGATCATCGAGCCACAATTGCGCCTGTTGCGCACGTTGTGTGGACTTATCGTGTACCCCAATTACAGAGTCATAATTGTGTCTGTTGCGCTTATTACGAAGGCTTGTTGTGTTGTCGTAGCCCTGATGGCCGCACGCGCGTTGACACCAAACGCTAGAGCTTGCACTCGCGTGGATTGTGGTGGGTTGTTCAGGCCCCTAAAGTCACATTATGCGCAACCTCCATAAAAATTTTGTTTGGCCATATATTTTATTTGACTGTGTTGTGTGGGATTGTATATTTATATATCGCCAAGTGGCCATAACAACTATATCAAGCTCTATAATGCTTGGAAATCTGGGAAATTAAATTGAAATACAATAAAACACAGATAAGTTAATTTTTTGCTCTCTCTCCTCATGCATAAAAGTTTCACCCGAAGTAAACCGAAGATATATAATGCATGAAAGCCTTTTTGGCATAGAAGACATCACAAATTGGGATTCTATTAGTAAGCAAAAGGCCTTACCAAATGATTTAAGACTATAAATCTCAGTCATACATTGCTCAACCAGATGTTAGCACATTGCACTCTTTGTCGCTAAATGACATGAAGCAAACTATGAGATAAAAGGACATGTAATCGCCAGCAACACGAAGTTGCGAGTATACCAAGGTTATTCTGAGAAATTTTTCACTGTGTTGGTGTGAAAACCATAGTGTGTTCCAGTCGAACCACTTTACTCGTTCTATCTAGGACCTCTATGCTTGTGTCGCGTACATCTCTCGGAATTGTAAATACTTATAGTCACTGAATTGACTCGGGATAGTCCTTTGACAAGTTTGGTATACACTGTAAGCTAAATGGTAAAGGTCGTTCCTGAATGGACACATACATGGGGTTTATGTAGCCGAACTACACTAAATTCCACCCTTTAACATGCTTACCATTATCTACCTCCGATCTACCAGAAATGAGAAGAGTAGACAAATAACTATGAAATCCCACATCACCACAGAGCTTGAAGCTAGATTAGACATGAACATGTCCTTGGTCCTCGGAGCTAGAAGAGCCATATGTCTTGACCACTAGACTATTAGTGATGATAATTTGTGATAGAAATATGATCTTGTAGAGACATGTTGTATCCTCTCTACTCCTAATGATTTCTTCGTATGAGAGCAATACTATCTGTTGTTGAAGACGGATCCTAGGCGGATACCAGTCTTGTTTCGTTCTTGCCAAGCAGTTATCATCATTTGTTTCATGAAAAGCTAGTTATATGGTGATTTTTCCCGGATAAAAATGAATTCTTGGCCATGTCTGTTCTATTCCAAAGCTTCTCTTTTTGCCAAACAACGAAGAGATCAAAATAATGCTTTATAGAACAAATTGGTATATAATATGAGGATAAATGTTTGCTCTGCTGGCAACATCATAAATTATTAACTATTGTTATAAATTCTCTCTCAAAATTATAATACCTAAAAATGTTGCACAAATTGATACCCAATTTCAGAACAGTATGAGTAATTGGGTAAACCATGGGCGGTGATAAAAACGAGCTGGACTATACATCTATGCATATAAAAATATTTGCTTGGCAGCATTGGCCTGATGTCGTGCTCTTTACTACCATTATCTACACACATATTTTCCTATGTGCTTAAACACACAATACAACCAGTGAATGTCTTTGTGAGCGTTAGACCATGATGGTCATTTTACTTGTTGATCTAAAGTCAACTAATGGCTCCAAATGACGAATGGTATTCATGAGCCCCTGAAGGACCCTTATGGATAAAATAGTGTTGTGCATGTTAGTCTAAATCTTAATGATTAACTGTGCATTTGATAATAATAACAATAAGTTTGCAGAATTGTAAACACGAAGCAACTTGTTGTTGCGTGTCTCGTTGGATGTTGAGACTAACCCTTCATGTTGAAGAAAAAATATGTAGTAATCATGCCACTACATTAATCTAAGTCCAAAGCTCACTGCATAAAACCCCGATCTGTAATGTGTGTAAGATTTCCTAAATAAATCACTTCAATAGCATACATTGGCCACAACTGGATGATTGTGGTTGGGGATTTTATCTATATGCTTTTAGAACATCTCGGCATTAGGGGGAGGAATGCCCATATAGTATAATGCCTCAATATTCTATCAAACGCACAAAAGCCAAACTGAACCTGTCATTCGGTGTGTCCTCCTGTGTATATGGAGTTTGCCAGAAATCGTTGAGGAGTAACCATATTGGTCTGAATGCTTCTACCTAATGTAGATGTGGATGTACCCGAGATTAATATCATATCCACATTTGACTTATTGACATTTGATCTATTCTCGGGGACGCCTGCGAATATGATCCATTGGTCTTAGTCAAAGCATATGTTCTGATTGCAGATTCACGTGGTCTGTAATAACTTTCCTCCGATGAACTCACCATGGTGGTGATTTGCCTCACGAAGAGGTTCATCTTGATGATGAAATTCCTAGCAATGCGCGCAATATCATTGTGTTGGGAATACGGAACAATGAATCTTTCGTTTTCGGGAAATGACGGAGATCATTATTAAATGTGGGAGACAAATATGTCGACACTTATCTTGCCTCTCTAGATTGTAAAGGGATCCAAAACAAAGTCCTAGGCATGAGTGCTTTAAGCTCTCTTATCGGGTCATTGATAAATGCAATCGAGGCTGAACCAATAATCGCAAAATAAAAGTCACAAGCTTGAAGTTCGGACATTTATGGGCACTATTGAAATAATGTGTGGTGAATGCGATGGTTCAATTGGTCTTGTGAGAGACCCATCCCACATATGTGTTGAATAAACACTGTTCCGCTATGTAATATATCTGGCAAATGGCACAAATTAAATTATGGAGTTAATAGGATTCTGAAGATCTATCATGAGGTCCTAGGAGGACTCATATCTTTGAATTATAAATATGCAACATATAAATCTCATACCGAATAATACATTCCTGATGAATGATCACTCTCCTATGTAGGGAGAATATCTCTTAGTTGAGATTATCGTTCCCAGATGGAACCTATCCAGAAGAAACAAAGTATATGTTGAACACTAAAGTTTGATAACTCATATAAAGGGATAAAGACCCATACAGACTCGAAAAGGAATAAGATGAGGTACCAAAGGACTTGAAGTTCACCGAATAAGCACATGTGCATTCCACGAGTTTTACTCATGGTATTTTCCACTTGATGTTGAATTACGATATCCTCTAAAGCCCTGATGGCAGAAACCTATAAGGTTTAGGTGTTATTGGCAAAATATCCCCATTGTGCCAGAATGACAGACTATAACGATGTATCTGATCGATGAAAAATCACTAATGGATTACGATCTTTGATGGACTTTTGTTACACCATCATAGATGTTGCAATGGATGAACGCCTGGAGCGATGTGTCATATTTAGAATATGTACTATTGCAACTATATTATCCCCTAAAGTCCTATAGAAGGACATGTTACTTGCTTTGCACAACTATATAAAAATTATGGTGTAAGATAGAAAATTATAGCACCCCAACCTCATCCATTCTCGTTATTCCAGATGAACAACGAGACATATATCTTGAAAAATATGCTTGAGTTATGAGGGATAACGACTTTGACAGATGTCATCGTCAGGGGGAGCGAATGCTTATATTGATCACAATCGTGAGACAATAAATGTCATATTCTAAGCCCTAAAGGCATCAGCTTGATCACTACAACACAAACACCCCTATAGCAACGCATACATTGCAACAAAATGGTTTATGTGTTGCAAGAAATTAGGTAGCAACGGATGCTAGCAACACACATATTTATATGTTGCAAGAAAATCAACTGGCAACGTTTATCATGAGTTCAAGTGTCATCCGTAGAATATTCAAATTACCTGGCAACATTTGTCATGCGTTGCAAGGGTCATTCGTAGTATTTATGTCACCTAACAACATTTGTGATGTGTTGCAAGTGTCATCCATAGTATTTGTGTTACCTAGCAACACTTATCATACGTTGCAAGCATTATATGCAGTATTTATGCAAATTAGTATATTGGTTTTATACTTACAAAGTACTCCCTCCGCCATAATTTATAGATTATTTGATTTTTTAGATAACATGTTTGACCTACTCGTTTTATTCAAAAAATTTATAATTACTATTTATTTTTATTGTGGTTTAATTTTTTTCTATACTTTCCTAAATTTTTAATAGGAAAAGTTGGTCAAATTTGGTGTGAAAAAGTCAAACAACCTGTAAATTGGGACACATGTTGAAACTATCCACGTCACTATCTTAATTATCAGCCGTCGGATCCTACAACAACGACTATAGATCGCAGCACACGTATCCGCACTCGACTCTTCCAAAAAAGACCTCCGAACGGTCGAGGCCTTGCGCCGCCGCTACCCCGCGCTAACCGCCACGGTACCACCCGCCGCTAACCTCTATCGCGTTCACCATCAGGGCACCACCGCCTCCATTACCCCCGCCCCCTGCTGCCACGTCCACCACCACGGCACCACCGCCGCCCCCAGCGCGCGCGGCCCACCACTAACAGCCAGCTTGGGTGGCCGCTCCTTCCCTCCCTTGCCTCAAAGGACTTCTTCCCACGCGATGTTAGGAGCAGACATGAGGCGGCGAGAGTCCAGCATCGGAGATCTCCGCCGCCATGTAGGCACTGCCCAGCACCTTGCGGCCCGAAAACCGTCGATCTAATGCCCTGCCCTCCTTCTCCGATGCCTTCGCCCTCGCCTCAGGCAGGGTCCCTCTCCCGCCTTGCCTGGCTCTACGTGGTCGGTCGGTATGCCCCCTGTCCGCTTAGATCCTAGACGCTTCGATCTAGCACTCAATAGGAAATGGTGAGTGGTGACCTTATTCCTGGCTCCATCTTAGGTTGTGGCGGGATGTGCAGACAGGACGATCGTGTCCGGCCTCCTCGAGAAGAGCTCCAGCAACGTGCAAATCTCTAATCCCCTGCTCACCCCTACTTGCATTTTTAATTCTTCTCTTGATTTGGTCTGACGGTGACACCTAATTGCAGATCTAGAAGGTGCTCTTGATGGAGGACAAGCTTAGGAACCTTGGATGCAAGTGAGTTTTATAAGTGAATTTGAGTTGTGTTAATTTCTGCTTTGCTGACACCAAATACCGTGTTGCTAGGGTGATTGGAAAGAAAACTATTGAGGTGGAGATGGACCTGACCAAGGCCAAGAGCGAGAGGTACCTATGGGGGAACAACACTGCAGCTATGAACTCCGACAAGAAGCAGCAGTTTACACTGGGTTTGGCTCCAGTCTCAAAAGAAACGTCTGTTTCAGTAAGCTGATGGTCGGTCACCCAAAGGACCCATTATCTATTTTTATTAATGTTAATATATTAAAAACTGGTTAGAGTAAACATACATATTATGCTATCATGTACATATATGCCTCTATGAGACATAAATATATGTGTCATGTTTCAACTTTCATGAATTTTTTTCCTCAACGAGTAACATACTAGTGATAATAACAAAATTATTTAAAATAATAACCATTATATATAACTTATAAATTATCATGATAGATTTGGTTATATATTTTAACTTAAATATTTGACATATGGTATAACTATAAGTTCATAAGTGCATATATAAATTCTTTGACATGAAAAACAAGAAATATTGATACATGGGGGGCAATTGGTGTCGATTGCAGATGGCTACATCTTTCTAGAATTCATATTTCTTTGTAGCAAATAGTCATTATAATAACAAGTATTAATATCCTCTCCAGGTTAGCAATACTAACCATTATAGATCTCTGTTTATTTATATTGTCCCTTCATACATATTAATGTACATACACATCCTTTCTTTCTCGTTATTCCAATCCCTCCTGGACATAGATACAACAAATATGATTTGTTCCGTAGAATCACAAACTCTTTTGTACAGGTTGCAACTTTTACCAGATCAGGTATGATTTCCCACAAAAAATGAACCCTGCTTTTTTATAGTCCTTGTCAATGCACTCAACTTAATAGTTTTTCCCATAGCGCCCCTTAATTGGGCAGAGAAAAAGTAGAATCCATCACTATGTTTTATTAAACACTATGTACGTATCCATGTATGTTGTTGTGTAAACATTTGCATATGTATATAACCATACACACAGACATAATGTGTTAGTACACATAATGCATGCACATGGATCTTATTAGTTGTCTCCTAGCCTGCAGCATCGCATAATATGACTTCAAATTATTTTCATTGCATTTCAATTAATAGTATACTTCATTATCATTTTTCCCTTTTTCACATTTTTAATAATCTGTATATTGGGTTGTTCATTTTCTAGAACCAGGCTGAGTATTGATGTTAATGTTCTCTAGACATTGTCATTTCAGTTGCTTAGATCAGTAAAACTTGATAAATAAATGTTTGATGCAAATCCAACAATTAGATTGTTTAGTGGTCTAAATTTAGGAGATTTCATAGACCTACATCTGTAAAGGCCATAACTTACATAGAAGATTATCTCCATAAGATGTAGCAAGCACTATCCAAACTAAACAAACCTGTGCATGGGTAAAACATAATGCTCGAATCAGTGGTCGAATGCCTTTTCTAAAAAATCATTCTTTGTCTGAGAATGGCATTACTTCTATCCAAATTTACTATAGACTTACATGTATATGTTTATGTATGTATTAGAATTTGTAGGTGCCTCGAAGAAGCCAATCAAAGTACTAATTACTAAAGGTAATAGTATCCTACAATGTTCTTTTTCTATCTTCTTAATTTCCCATTTTTGAATGAAGACTGGTTTAGTGGTAATCTAAATTTCTGATTAATGCACATCAAAATGTCATATAATAGTGCCAAGTAACTCATAGGATTTGTCTTTTCTTTACAAGTGAGGATATTGTGCGGTTCAATAAAGAACTAACCTATGATCTATGGGCCAGGTCACTTGCAGGATAGCAAACTCATACAGTAATACTGTTGTTTGTCGATCTTAACAAATTTCATTCAAGAATCAGGCCATGATGATGTTCAAAAGAGTTGTCAGCAGTTCATGACATCTGGTATTTATTATATCTTCTTTTGTAGAGGGCTTGTGTGTTCTGCTTAGCAGTAGGTAATTTTGCTATTGAAAGATTAATCTATTACTGTAAGCTTGGTTCTATGTGAATGGATACATATAATTACTCAGGTAGCACGACAACTAGCAATGTATGGATGAATTGAAGGAAATAAAGAAGGCAGACAATCTTATAGAAACTCTGCATCTTGAAACTACCATGGTTTAGAAAGAAGCTGGATGCATCCTTTATGTTGGTGTCTTCTTATCACCAAGCAGTAATGTGAAGCAAGGTCATTTGTTGACTAAGAACGGTTGAACACAAATTAGTGAAGAGTTCATTGCACTAGAGATGGAGGATGGAAAGGTGGTAGATTTCAATATGGCTTTGATACTATTTCCCCCCTTACAATCTTGTACGGAACAAACAATGTATGTGGATACTATTGTAATTCAAGAATTTATTTCTAAATAATAAACATATTTGTTTATAGTTTGTGTATGGATTTGGTATAATATATAAATTTTCAGCTACATTTATTACATCTGTATTCAAATTAAATTATTGTAATAATAATATTTATTACCTGGTTCATTTCTCGCTACACATGGAAGTGTTACTATAGTCCCTGGATATTCGTTGTAGCGTAGCAACGCTTAACTCTTGATTTTACCAACGCATGTATAAGTGTTGTTATAGATCCTAGCAACGGCAGTATAGGCAACACATAATTATGCGTTGGTATAGACCTTAGCAACACATATATGAACTTTTTGCAACACATATATGCATTGCTAAAGGAGTGGTTGTTTTGTAGTGGATGATCAATATGTGAACCTTTATGGAACTTTCTATCAAATATATAGATCTAGTCAATCGAACACCATCAGTCAAAGTGGCTTATTTATATTGATACGTGCACTTACCTCAAATATCCTAGAAGTGAGTAGAGGTGAAGTTCCTGATATAATCCTTGCAGCAGTATGCAATCCGTTTGCTAAATCTCTATATGTGTATACTTCCAGAAGAAGATGTTTTGTCTTATTGATACGGTTTTGCAAGGATCAGGGGAGCACATTTCTAAAGTTAGCCCTTGTAGAAGATTCGATAGAATCTAGATCCCAGAGGATCGAAATCTGTCACGATGACAGCTGTTGTACTCTTTTTCCCTTGGTGAGTTTTCTTGAAGTTTCTCACATGAGGTTTTTAACGAGGCAACAAAGTGCAAGTGCAATTTGTATCACCATGCACTCTTTCTCCACATTTTACCACTGGGTTTTTCGGAGTTTTAACGAGGCATGTGTTGGTCGCGGTATTCGCTTAAGGGGGAGTGTTAAGTAACCCTAGTCAGGGTTATGTGGGCAAATACCTGTTTTGCCCCTGAGGGGTCTTACATCTCTATATAAGGAACCTGTACACCTCCTCATAATATAGAGAAGAGAAAGAGGCCAGAGACTCAACCCTATATCATGTGTCTCGTGTGTTACTCTGTCGTGCTTCTGAGAAGGGGGACATGTTCTTTATAGCTTCTCGTGCCTCTACTGCTGACGGGAGAGAAGGGAGCGAATCTGGTGATCCGTGGTACCTGCGCGTGTGGAGATGGTTGCCGGAGGCATCGTAGTGGAGCCTGGCCGGAGGGCGCCTTTTGCATCTGGTGAGCCACGCCATGCGTACAAACATGAATTAAACACCACTACACCAGGTGCTTTAAGACTTCGTATGTGCAGCTGTATGGTTACAGATGCGAACCAAACAGCCGGATAGCAGTTCACCTATATAGTTAGTTTTTTTTTTTGACTGTCAACGGGGGGGAAAGGCTCCCCACCTGATTTTTCATTGATATGTTCTTGTCGCCCCTAAAAGGCGTTACATAAGTTTATAGACCCGGCTTGCCGGGGTGAGGGGGGGAAGAATTTTCTAAGGTATTACATATTACATGCTAGCAGTTGAGAACACCAGTACCCAGGCGGCTTGCACACCTGCTTCTTTGGAACCATGTCTGTAACTCCAGTTCTTAGCCTCCTCACTGCATTGTCGAAGGATCCTGCTTAAGGGGATTGCTTCCTGCCTGAAAACCAAGGCATTCCTACGCTTCCACAGTTGCCAACAACATAGAACCACAAAAGAAGAGAATTCAGTTTTCGGTATGTTCGTTGGCCTCACAATAAGATGCAGTTCGTGGACATCCAAATCAGCAGGTACTTGAAAGCCTATTGCCTGCCAGAACCGTTTTGCAAATGGGCAATGTAAGACTATGTGGCCCGCCGATTCACTTTCCTGATTGCATTCTTCACATACATCTTCGTCCACAATCCGCTTGCGCAGCAAGTTTTTCTTGCTCTGTATTCTCCCTTGAGTCATTAGCCATGCAAAGAACTTCACCCTAGGTGGTGTTTTGTTATTCCATACGAACGCTGCCAATGCATTCTCTGACCTGACCGGTCGCTTCAAGAGCTCATACAAAGCGGACGTCTGGAATTTCCCGTGTGTGCTGGTTAACATGCATTTTCTTTCATCAGGTTGTTGAGAAAGCTGAGTACCACTGATGATGTTCTGAGCTTGATGCAACTCTAACTGTGCTTGTGATGACAACCGTGTCACAAGATGAAGTCCATTGGCCATGACATCCGCCACACTAGCCTGCTGCTTCACACAATGTGAAAACAGGGCCGGCAGTCTGGTAGCTAGATCATCCTCTCCATGCCATGCGTCATGCCAGAAGTTCGTGCTGCATCCATCTCCCACAGTTGAGGTACTGACCGCTTGATAGATCGGAAGAAGTGTCCGCAAGCTATCCCAGTGTGGTCCTCCTAGATCCCCCTCCATTGTGGCCATGTTCATGTGTTCTTTTACCCAAACTGCCCATGACGAGTCTGTAGCAGAGTACAACCTATGTATCAACTTGATCAAAAGACAGATGTTGTGCAGCTTCAAGTCTTTGATCCCCAGCCCCCCATCCTCCTTTGGTGTGCACACTGTGTCCCACGCCACTAGGCAGCTTGCCCCTGAGCATTCGTCGTTTCCATTCCACAAGAAGGATCTACGCCTGCGATCAATATGTGCCACAACTCCATTTGGAACCAAAACAGCCGACATGATGTATATTAGTTGGCTGTCCAAAACCGAATTTATCAGAACCGCTCGACCCATCGGGTTTAACAGTGCAGCTTGCCATCCTGCTAGGTAATTATCTGCCTTGGCAATATGTGGGGCAAAAGACGATAGACGAAGCTTGTTTGGGGACAGCGGTAGTCCCAGGTATGTCTGAGGGAAACCCTCCAGCCTGCAACCAAGGGTGGCAATCATGAGAGGGAGGTGTTGTTCATCAATGTTCATCGGAACTGCGGTGCTTTTTGAGAAGTTGATCTTCAGCCCAGTCGCATCAGAGAAGTCATCTAAATTTTTCTTAAGTGTCTTGACATCTTCTAGGTCTGCACGCAATAATATTAGGGTGTCATCCGCGTATTGTAGCACTGGGCATGGTCGGTCATCAATTAGCGGATGTCTAACACCCCTGCTGTGCTTGATCAAGCTCTGTAGGACATCTGCCACAAGTAAGAAGAGGTATGGTGACAGCGGATCTCCCTGTCTCAGACCTCTCTTGCACGCGAACCATGGTCCAGGTACTCCATTAAGCAATACCGAGGTTTTGGAAGATGCTAGCAGCTGCAATATCCATCTCTGCCATTTCTGATTGAAACCCCTTGCTCTCAGGACTGTGAGCAACCCGTCCCAATTAACGGTATCAAAAGCCTTTGCAAAGTCTAGCTTGATTACTAGGGCCGGAGTCTTTCTCTTGTGGCAACATTGTATTAACTCCATTGCATAGACAAAATTTTCAGTGATCGAGCGGCCTTGGATGAAACCAGTTTGATCCAAGTCTATGAGTGAGCAGATGTCCTGTTGCAATCTTGTAGTCATAATCTTGGTAATAATCTTGACGCTGCAGTTTTGAAGGTTGATGGGGCGGAAGGAGTCCACTGTTGTACATCCCGGCTTCTTTGGCAGTAAAACCATGTATGCTCGATTGATTCTTTCCAGTTCAGCTTCCCCCTGCTGAAAGGCATTGAGCAGATCCATAACCTGTGTCCTGACAGTCGTCCATGCACACGAGTAGAAGATGGGTCCAAAACCATCCGGCCCTGGTGCACTCAGCTTATTCATTGATCGGATTGCTTGTAGTGCTTCTCTATCTGTAAAGGGGGCTGTTAGACTTTCAGACGCAAGCTGTCTTCCATTGTAGAGTTCATGTATGTTGAAGTTCCATGTGGAGTTTCCTGCTTCCCCCATAATCCCAGAGAAATAGTCTGTGACTGCTGCTATCTTTGACTCATGACTGAACAGTTCCTGCTCCCTGTGCGTGATCTTGCCAATATGATTCCGCCTCAATCTTTGAGTTGCCTGAGCATGGTGGAACGCGGTGTTTGCATCCCCTTCCCTGATCGCCTTCTGTTTCCCTCGCTGTTTCCAATATGCAGCCGTCGCTCTGATGTGTTGTTGGAGACGAGTTTGGCATAATTCCCTGACCTGCATTTCAGCTTCAGATAGCGTCCTGTACTCTTCCAGGAAGTCCAACATCATAATAATGAATTTGCAGTTTTGTACAAAGAAAGGGGGCGCCCTATTACGCCTAGACCAAACCTTCGCTGCAGCTCTGGTGTTCTTGAGGCAGCTCGCGAGGCAAGCAGCAGCATCAGTCGAATGGGTGATAGGCTGCCAGGCGTTTAGAATGTCCGGTAGGAAATTCGGGTTTTTTAGCCAAGCTTTTTCAAATCTAAAGGTTGTAGATTTTGGAATTGTAGTAGCTATTTTTGCTATAATTGGTTTATGGTCGGACGTAGTTCTGACTGAAGAGCTAAGAGAGGCCGATGGATAGCAAGTGGTGAAGTTCTCATTTGTGAAGGCACGATCCAGGCGTGCCAGGGTTGGGGTGCGGCGTTTGTTTGTCCAGGTGAAGAGGCAGTCTAGCAGAGGCAGCTCGAGAAGCCCAAGGTCATGGATAGTGTCATTAAACAGGTTACAGAGATGTCGATTGGTTCTGCCCCTATTTTTTTCTGAGGCATCCCTGATAAGATTGAAGTCTCCAATGATAAACCAAGGTCCCACAATGTTTGAGTGGATTTCCCCCAGGATGTCAAGAAAAGTTGTTGTATCCCTATGGTCAGACGGCGCATAAACATTTGTTATGGTGATTTCAGAGTTTGTGTTGGCTAAAAGAAAGTGACAGGTTAAAGCATATTGGCGAGTAACAAAAGAACTGAGCTCCAGGACGTCAGTGTCCCAAGCCGTGATTAAGCCTCCCCTAGTGCCAGTAGAAGGGATGTCTAGGAATGTATCAGCAAGTTTTGGTGGAAGAAAGGATCGAGCTTTGAACTTAGAAATTTCTTGGGTTTTGGTTTCCTGTAGGCACGCTACAGTGGGAGACAAAGAGGCAATAGCTGCACGAACAAGTTCACATTTTTCCGAGTCGCCAAGACCACGAACATTCCACGACAACACAGACAGACTCTTGACGCTACTCATTTTTAGAACACACAGACACCATCATGCTAAAGCACACAGACACTGGGACAACTGAGAAGCAAAGCCCGGTGAACGCACAGAGCAGGCTGAACACAAAAGAACCGAATACAGACCCCCACGGGACACACAGAGAGGTGCAGACTGACGTGCCCACTGCACCATGAGCAACAAAGGTGCAGACTATCATTCCTTGGCGAGCGGCACCACCCCAACAGCATTCGCAGCTGAGCACCCCAATCCTGCCGCGCGAACAAGCCTGCGAAGAGCTGGTATGGAGATCGGCGCCATTGAACGACTGAGCAAACCTTTTTTCTGGACTTCCCCCTTCACCGCTGTAGAGCAGCCTTGTAGGGTATCCCTCAGTTCCTTCAACCTGACCGCCTTATTAGTCATATCCACGAAATTTCCGTTAGCTTTTGCCGCCAGCCGACTGCTCTTGCGCTGGATTGGCTTGGGAACATTGTTTCTTGGTGGGCGACCAGCTCTTTTGTGCGTGGTAGCGTTGAGAGCAGTGGGTGATGCCGGTTGCCGTTTGCTGGAGCAATGGCTTTGAGGAGTGGTGTTTTGTTGAGGAGGCAGTTAGTTAAAACATTATTTTGTAGTGTACACTGTTTTCAGAGTGTTCGTAGAGTGGAATTTAAATATAAGTATGAGAATAAATAAGCTGCCGGAGACTGCATTCAGCCCTTGCTGAACTCGAGTGGGAATAATTAGCTTTTAACTTGTGACCATTCAGGTCCACGCACTCTCCCACAAGGATGACCTGTGAAGGATCCTGAGCCGGCAGGTCCGGCGGGAAACGAAGAAAGCACGGGTCCGAGACGACAAACTAATCCATGCACGAAAATGACACGCACGACGCTCACGCTATTAATCTAGCGTTCTCACACATACACCACTTTGATTGTTTTTTTGCTTGCTAATGAAGCTTGATGCATACTCTATGTGTGAGAGATCAAGGACAGGTGATGAGAACTCGCTCTAGTCAAGTGAGGTTCTGATGAGTTGTTCTTAATCGAAGCAATGCAAGTGTGCCATACGTCGTCTTCTAATTTCACTAACTAATAGTACTACAATGGAATACGTTGTTTGAGACAAACTATTTGCGAGGTGCCACATGTAGTGTAGCTGCATGTCTCATCGCACATGCTTGCAATAGGATGATTCAGGGGGCGTTTGCTAGAGCTCCCATAACTCTGCTTCTAGTGAGAATCACTTCTAAAAAGTTAAACGGATAAGAACTGAATTGCTTCATAGTGAGAGTGAAATGAATTTAGTCTTCATTTTATACTACAGATTAGAAGAAAAAAAAACATGCTTCTCGCTGCTCTCAACCTGCTTCCCACACTCCAATTCCTCAGGAATCACTTCACACACAATTTATCAGACGGTTTTCGTCAACTAGATTCACTTCTACTTGAGAGTTATTTAGAATCAGCTCTCGGAGCTAGAGAATTATAGAGAATAGCTCTACCAAACAAGTAAATCGATGCAGGTCAGCAGGGGAAGTTCTGGTGCTCGGTAAGTAACCGTCATGGTGTTGCTAGTCTTAGACCCTGTTTGTTTCAGATTATAATCTCTCCAGATTATATAATCCAGTGCAAATAATCCACTAGGTAAACAAAGATATAGGTTATAGGTTCAGATTATATAATCTAAACTCTAGATTATGATAATCTCATAATCTCCTCAAGACTAGCTTATTTGAGATTATTTTGGCAAAAGACCCACTACCCATGGGAATGTAAATAGAAATTACAATATATGCCATCCTTCTTTTCTCACCTTAAATAAACAATAAGGGTATTGTTGTCTTTGTGAATAATCTACATTTGTATAATCTAAACTACCAAACAACTACATATAGATTATAATATATCTAGATTATAATCTGGATTATATAATTTAGATTATAATACAGATTATATAATCTATAAGCTAAAACAAACATGCCCTTACTCCTTCAGTCAGATTATTAGGAATACATCTATTCCGTCCACAGTAGTGAAAGGAAGTACATTCAGCAGTGAATGGGACGCGTAGACAGTGCTGCCATGTGCCAATGCAACCACCAACAGCCTCTGATCGGATGATGTGCATCATGCATGCATGCATCAATCAATCAAAACGCCACCCGAATGGATTGAGACGAAAATGACAAGTATACTGGCGATTCACTTGGTTTAGGTTTCATTTAGAATAGTTAGCTGTTAAAATTAGTTTTAAAAGTTTAAAACACCTCTAGAGCTAATAGTTAGATGCTAATTTTTTTTCATTAATAATTATTATTAGTTTGTTAGCTATCTAGCTAATAATTTATTAGTTGGCTAACTATTAACTTTATTAGGGGTTTTAAACATGACGTTATTCAAAACGTTCGGCAGTAACGGTACTCTTGTTGCTGCTAAACTTTAATATGTGGACTTATAATCCTGAAAGCGTGGATGAGAGAATTATATGGTGACGACGCAAAGACCGGCCGGGAGACCTTAAAAATTTGTAGACTCACCTATATGTCGTATGTGCTGCCAGCTTTCATTTGTGGACTCTACTCCTGCTAGATAGATGCCAAATCTCTACTTCTTTACTATACTTAAAGTACCAATTTCAACGGTCGGTACGTGTCATTTTTTATAAAAAAAGTTCCTACATTTCTTCCAAATCAATTCAGTGTAAAATATTAAAAAGGGTGCAGAAGGTCGAGTTTGAACCCACGCCTTAATGGAAGAAGGGTGTGTGACACTAGGGCGAAACTATCTAACTAGTAAAACATTATGCTCAAGTATTTATAATATTGAATATAAATTGTACATATGTATATATAATTTTTTTTGTAATATAAAAAAATAATCGTGCTGGGCCAGGCAGCACTACGGACCGAGGCTACGACCCAAGCACCGGACGACGCTCGTGCCGAGTTGGTCCAGGCACTATTAAATAGGTCGTGCCTCGGGCCGACTCGCCAGACACGACCCATTTGGCCATCTATACCTCCACACGATAATGATGGTCATCACCTCAGTTGCCACCAGCTTGTTCGCCATTATACTTCTTTTCTCTCTCCCCTCATGGTTCCACCTTGGCGCCACCCCATTCTCGGCAGAGGGCGTAGGAGCAGGCGCCTCCTTCCCGTATTCGTCCGACACCAGCCCCGACACTGACTCGTGTAGTGGCTATTGCACGTCCACGAGGACATTTCACATCATGCGCGCATCATCGTTTTCGCCGTTGTCGGACGTCCCGTTCGTCTTCCCGGCCTTCGCTGTTCTTCCTCCCCAACCTGCTGCCCCCGCCCACGGTCGCAGCCGCGAGCCGGGAGCCGACCGACACTCGTCGATACGGGTACGGGGTGAGTCGATCACACTACGGGAGCTACAGTCATTTTCGGCGGCCAGGAACCGCCGAAAATAAGGCCTTTGCCGCCGAAAATAAGCTATTTTCGGTGGTCTTATGCTTATTTTCGGCGGTTTCAGACCGGCAGAAAAAATCAGCCAAAAATAAGCCTTTATTTTCGGCGGCCAGAGACCAGCCGCCGAAAATAGCTTATTTTCCGCGGCAGCCAGAACAACCACCGAAAATAAGGGTTGACTTTCGGTGGATGTCGTGTGGTCGCCGAAAACAACTTATTTTCGACAGCCCGGCCCCTAGACGCCGAAAATAATGGTCTGCCGAAAATAGTATTTTTTATTTTCGGCGGCCACTGAGGCCGCCGAAAATTACTAATTTCAGAGAAAATACAAAAATAACAGCAAATTCATCAACATAATCACAATAAAATAACAGAAACATTAAAACCACAATTGCACAATTCACAAATAGTCCACAATATAAAGTTGAAGTTCTTTACAACATCCGAGTGCACAAACAGTTCATAGAACATAAAGTTCACAAATGGTCCATTACAACGCACAATTCAGCACAAAGCTAACACCATCACATATCGGGGTCATTGGAGTTGTGACCACTCCCTCTAGAAGCGAAAAACTCGTTGACGAAGTCGTGTAACGGGTTTGGATTCTAAAGAAAAAAGAAGACATTAATAACGACAGTGTTTACATGCATGACCACTATTCAAATAAATTGTTTGTCAAACTAACCTCTCCTGGAGTAGCTCCCTCCCCTGCATAAGCTCCTCCTGGTCCTGGTATCACCGGTGGTGGCGTGTTGTGGCCCATGATCCCAGATCCCTACAAAATCAAGTTTAGTAAAGATTTGAAAGGTTGATACAAACGATAAGTCTTAACTAAATTGAAGCATCTGAGGTGCAGGTGGCAGAGCATGTAATCCCCACTGAGGCATCGACGACTGAAATTGAGGGAAAACAAATGGTTGCTGCTGTGTCTGCTCTAGAAACTAAGACTGTTGCAAATATAATATGTTAGTTATAGAACCAATATCGAGCGTGTTGAGAATAAATAAGACACTCACGTTCATTGCTTGTTGCGCCTGTGCGTTGTAAGCAGCCATGTATTCTGATTACTCTTTGAGGAATGCCATTTGTTGTTGCCGCAGCTCTTCACGAAACTTTTCTTGCTGCTCCCTCATAGCGTCCTCCATGCTAGATACAGAGCGGCGACTACGGCTGCTACTACCACAACCCGCCTGCGACGAAGAGCCGCCACAAGAACGCAACTCCATCGAATCGATAACATCGGTAAACATAGAATATCTTGAAAAACAAGAAAATTAGCTATTCGGTCATAGTTCCAATATTATTGAAAAAAATTCACAAGTTCATACCGTCCATATGCCTTGCCTCCAATAGAATGCACAACTTCAGTGTCGATGGTAGACGCTCCTCGCCAATCGTAGTCTTCTCCATACTTCCTAACCATCTCCTGCCCGTATGTCTCCTGCAATACAATATGAAGGTTCAGCACACATGTAATTTATAGCTATATGGCAATAAAACATTAATCCTAACAACAACTAACCATACGCTCAATGACCGCTTTACTACATAGCTCATCGGAGATTTCACTATTTTTCGCTCTATGCGCTCTCCTATAAACATCGATTGGGCTCGGGACAACTCTAGTTTGAGCCTCCTGCAAATATATGAGTTTAATCCGGTTTCATTCTGAGTAAAACAGAATACTACATACTCGCCATTCGCTTCGCCAACCGAATGTGTCCATCAGCCCCATAGGTATGGTTGACTACGACCTCATCATCGTCCTCGTCCTGCTAATGGTGCTGCCTATGTCGATTCCTGTTAGACTTCTCAATCCACTCGGGCGAAGCCCATATCTCACACAAAGCCTTGTATGCCTGCGGCCGGTGTTCCATCCATGGAAGAGTTACCTGCATATAAAGCGTTAGCTCAAAATTACATTCACATCTGAATGAGCTGCTAAATTAGATTTTTACCTCCATGTACTGGTCTACAGTCAAGTAGACATCCGAATATTGTCGAAAGTTGTTGATAGAATGACCTCGACGCTTCATGTACGCGTTCACAACCTGTAGACGAGCATTGGAAAATGCATCCCTACACACCTTCTTCGCATTTTTCTCTAATACTCGGTCTGCATGCTCTTGAGCCTCAGGTTTCACACGATAGCGTCTCTGTCCAACATCGAAAATAAAATTAGTTTGAAAACAACTAATAAATGTTAGTTTGAAACATTACTCTTACCCAAAAGTCATGCTTGACGGTGCCTTGAGCTGTTCCATATGTAGCATGTGGAGCTAGTGCGAAGTGCGACCAGCTAGTGCAAGGAACCACCACACCTTTCGGGTCGGTGACAATTCCTGGATTATGTAGACGACAGAGGTTACCTAAGACTTGATTAACCTGTCTATGGTGACCTCGACCGTCGAATGACGTGTCATCCCATTGGTTGCATGACAAAAAAGCAAGGAAGTCATGTCATATATATATATATATAGTGTACAATAAACAAATAAGAACAAAGTGGCCAAATGTGAGTACCTATCACCAACCGGGATGATCAGTACCCGAGCTTTAGATTGTTTGGGCGCTGACGGAGGTAGGACAAAGTGGCCCTTCCGAGTGCCCCTTCGTCGAACGATAGGAGCCTCGGTGGTATCGTCATCCACCTCAGCATCTATGCCCACCTCCTCCTCATGGGCCTGCACCTCCTCCTCCTCATGGGCCTGCTTGTCCTCCTCCTCATGGTGTTGCACCTCCTCCTCGTCGTCCTCCTCTTCCTATGGACATGAAATAGAGACATGTAAGACACATTTATATATAAGTGACTGACAAATAAGATCAATTACATAAATATTTACATCGTTACTCCGTTGTAGAGCGATAGGTGTATCACATAGTTCTGGCCGGGCGTGTCTTAGCAACGCCTCCTGTCTGCTCTGGTTAGAAGAACTCCCTTTGAAAAGGGAACGTGCACCAGGGAGTATCCTACTAGCCGCATTAAGAAACCCCCTAGCAGTGCGCTTTGTTTTCCTACCACTCATCCTGTTCAATAGAAAAACATTAAAGGTATTAGCTCCATAAAATTAAGTGAATTAATAAAAAATCAAATAATACATCACATAAAATAAAATTATGCATTACATATCAAAATTCATCAGAATCATGATCAAGGAGTCTTCTTCGATCCAAAGCTCGCAATGTGGCTTTTTTGTTCCTTGGATTTCGTTTTCGTTTCGGTGCAACACACTCATCAGCAGTGACATCGTTACGGTCTACGACTAGTGAGTTAAGTGCAACACCCTCATCGATAGTAAAAGTGGTTGGCAATTCTTCTTCTTGATAAACATCAAAGTCGTTCCTTGTGCTTTACTTCAGTTATGCCATATTGACTTTGTCTAATCCCATTAGTGCTGTCAAACCAATCACATAGAAAGAATACTAATTTCAAAGTTTTGTTCCCTGCAAAATTAAACTCTAGGATGTTTTGAATGATACCATAATAATTAGTTTCTCTGCCGAGTGCATCGAGTGCCCTAGTCAGAACTCCAGTGTTACGTGTGGCTGCACGAGGACGAGACTTTTCAAATTGGTCTAAACGAAAACGGAAGCCATTCACATCGTATCGACCAAAGGTTCTGCAAGTCACCGTCCCATAAGATAGCTGTCTCAAGTCCTCGTGTATGTTAGGAGTCTTTATGCACTGCAAATAATATACAGTTAAAATGACTACCTCGCGTAAAAGGCTAAATGACATGAAAGTAAGGAGTATAAAGGGTTTACATGCTCGCGAAACCAGTCAACAAAATTAGGTCTTCCTTGCCTCCTATGTCGTCGCATCGTATCTAGTTGTTTGCTTGTAGGCTGATGGGAATAAGTCCAATTTTCCTCGTCGAACTTACTGTACGACAAATAAGTAATTAATTATGGCTCCTTTGGTAAAGAAATTAAGGGGTAAAATAAAGATTTACATGAAATATGGCTCCATCTCTTTCATATTAGAGTACATGTATAGCAATGCGGACATTCTTTCATCCATGCTAAGGTGGTAGAACGTGCCCTTACTAGTACTTGTGCCTCTCCATTGGAAAATGTTGAGATCACTGACAGGAGGTTCCTCATCGACATTGTATCGCATGGTAGCAGCATAGACATTATGGTGCCGTTTGGTTCTCAAAATGTATCGCAAATGGTAACGGTAATGGTTTGCATTCGATTACCAGCGGTAACAAATTTGAATAGGCTGGTATCAATTTCTGGTGTGGTATCCGATTACGGTTGGACTTAAACAAACATGATTTAATGTTATTTGTTACCTATTACATTACAAACATATAAACCAAACAGCACCTATGTTCCTCTGCGAAATACACACTTGTGAAGTATGAAACCTCCTTTAGCAAAAAAAGCTTCAGCGATGCATCCTTCTACTCTAGCCTTATTTCGAACCATGCCTCGTAGGTTTTTGAGTGCACGTTCAATGTGATACATCCACCTATATTGTACAGGTCCACCAACCTTTGCCTCATATGGAATGTGAATAAGTAGATGCTCCATCGGATTGAAGAACCCAGGTGGGAATATTTTTTCTAGCTTGCATAACAACACTAATATTTCTTTCTCCAACTTCTCCATCATATTTTTACTTATTTCTTTGGCATAGATCTGCCTGTAGAAATAACTTAGCTCAGCTATTGCTTGCCACATGGCGTCAGGCATATAACAACGAAACATGACAGGGATAATCCTCTCCATTAATATATGGAAGTCATGGCTCTTTAACCCAGTTAGTTTTCCCGTTTTCAAATTCACAGCTCTTTTCAAGCCCGCAGCATAACCATCGAGAAATTTAATTTTTTTTCATCCATCTCATTACCTCGATCTTGTCTTTAGAGGTAAGACAGAACAAGGCACGTGGCGGCTTACCGTTGTCATTGAGCACTTGGGTTGGTCGGTCACAAAGCATTGCTAGATCTCTTCGAGCTTTCAGATTTTCCTTTGTTTTTTCAAAATGCATGCATGTGTGTATGAGGGCTTCAGCAACATTACTTTCTTGGTGCATGACATCAATGTTGTGCACAAGAATCAATGACGACATATAAGGGAGCTCCCAGAGACCACATATATGTGTCCAGTTGTGGTCCACTCCGATTCCTTCGTACTTGTCCCCCTTTTCATTTAAGACAAGGTTGTTCAGCTGAGCATATATTTCTGTTGCGTTAAGACGTTTAGGCGGTCCTTTGGTGACCACAGTGTTCTTTATAAAGTTTTTCTTATCGCTCCTAAAGGAGTGTTTCCTGGGCAACCAGCGTCGATGACAATCGAAGTAAGTGATCTTTCCACCATGAGCAAGATGGAAGCAATCTGTATCTGAACCGCAATATGGACATGTCAATCTACCATGTGTACTCCAACCGGTAAAAATAGCATACACCATGAAGTTATGCACCGACCACAAATACACAACTCGAAGTTTGAATATCTGTTTTTTAAAAACATCGTATGTGTAACACCCTGAATTTGGGCGTAGAATTTTTTCTTCTTTTCACTCACCGAATTCGGGCGTTACTCTCTTTCCTCTTCCCGTTTCGCCCCTTCTTCCCAATTTCAAACCAGTATAGTGACAGGTGTCCGTGTCATGTATAAACAAAACCTAAGTGTCATGGGCGTTGCATCATGCCGAAGCGCATTTCTTTGTCTGATGTCGCGTGTTCGTCTCGTTCCGTTTCGGATTTCGGTTCGCGATTGAATTCCGTTTAATGGTCGTGCGTGTCGTGGGTTTCGATCCGTGATGTGACCCAGCTCGACTTAGCCTGGCCTGGTCCGGCCCGCGTGCCCCTGGCGCCTCTGCCCACCCCCTGCGCGCCCCCCTCCCGTAGATCCGTTTAGCTCATTTGATTTCTCCCGCGCAGCAACCTCTCTCTCTCCCATCTCTCTCTCCCTCTCCCGTGGTGCCCTAGGTCTTGGAGACGGTGATCGCCGGAGTTGGATCCCCGAGGTGAGCTCTCCTCCCCTCCCTTCTCCTCTCTCTCCCTCTCCCTCCCCTTCTCTTCCCTGCGCGCGCACCCCCTTCTCTCCCCTGCGCGCGCGCCCCTACGGCCCCAGCGCGGCTCGCCCCGGCGGCGGCCCGCCCCTACCCCCCGGCGTGACCCCGCCCCTGCTCCCCTCCCCCGCGACGGCGCGGCCCCGCCCGCCCCTGCTCCCTCCCCGCGGCGGCACGGCCCGCCCCTGCCCCTCCCCCGCGATGGCGCTGCTCGCCCTCGCCCCTGTCCCTCCCCCGCGGCGGCGCGGCTCGCCCCCACCCCTACTCCCTCCCGCGGCGGCGCGGCCCCGCTCGCCCCTGCCCCTCCCTCCGTGGCGGCGCGGCCCCGCTCGCCCCTGCCCCTCCCTCCGTGGCGGCGCAGCCCCGCCCGCCCCCTGCTCAGCCCCGGCGCGCGGCCCCGCCCCCGGCGTGCGGTCCCCGGCCCCGACGCGGCGTCCCGGCCCCCCCGGCGCGCGGTCCCCTGCCCCTTGCGCGCGGCCTTCGGCCCTTGCGCGCGGCGTCCTGGCCCCCGGCGTGGCTCGCGTGGCCTCGCGCTCCCCCGTTTGCCCCAACACGTTCCCGCGTGCGCAGCCCCACGCACATGGTGATTATTCTTGGTTTTTAATTAATTTCAAACTCCGTTAGTTAGGGTGCTGCGTTGCGTGCTTCATCGCGCGACGAATTTGTCTAAATTTCAGATGCCATTAATGTGCTGCGTCGCGCGCTTCGTCGCACGACGATCCATTTTAATTTCAGGTTGTTTATTATGTGAAGTCGCGCGTCCAGTCACACGACGTTTCACTTTAAATTCAGTTCAAATGACGTATGCCATCGTGCGTTTCGTCACGCAACACTTAACGTTTTCGTATAGTTAATGCAGGAATCTCGTTGCGCGCTCTGTCGCGCGGCGAGTCGTTTATTTCTCAATTCAATCTAAATGTCGTGTCGTACGTCTCGCCGTGCGATCACTCCCTTTCATTCATCTTTATCTATTTATAATGATTAAATGTGGAACTTGACTTTACTTTATGCTAAACATAGTGTCCAAATTAATTCCCTTCTATTAAGCGAGTGGTTTAATTTATAATAATGTAACGTGATCGTTTCTCGACTGTCTTTTCCTCTTTCTCTCTTAACCGTAATTGCGAGCCCGCGTGGAACGTCTGTTTATTTATTGCATCCTATTGTATGGTGTACTGTTCTTTTGTATTAAATATGTGGATGTATGTATGTTTGCGCTCGTATAGAGAACGATCTGGTTGAGGAGCCAGAAGAACTCGCAGGAGAAGCCCCTGAGCAGCAGTCGGTTGGTGGAGGCAAGTGTCCCTTGACCTATCTTTGTCCTATACATTCTTTAATTCACCTCCCGCATTTCACAGTTATACCTAAGAATTGACTAGATTTTGTTATCCATGTCCTTGTTTACCTATCTAGGTTGGATTATTATTGTTTAGCTTTATGCTATTGCTCAACTCTAATCAATGAACATGATGAGATTTATCGATGATACGTTGTTTTCCCCTCCTTTACTATGATGTTATACTTGTGTCATTCAAGGGGGCTCGAGCGGTTTCTCGAGTGCCTCTCCATAAGGACCTGTTGATTGGATGACCGGCCGGAAAAACAGTGCAACCATGATGGTGGAATGGGATGCCCTTAGCTGAATAATTAGAGGAACCGGGGTGTAGTTCGCTTAGCCGTCGTGCCGTCAATGGGGCTCGGTGTATGCGGATCGCTCTGCCAAGTTTGGGTTTGCCCCTTGGGGAGGAGTGTGGTGCATTTAGGAAACCTAACGGGCGGCTACAGCCCAGGGAATCTTTGTAAGGGCTACGTAGTGATGCCCTGCTGGGTCACCTTGGTAGTGATCAATGGAGAGTCATGATCTCCGGGCAGAAAGGGAATCACGGCTTGTGGGTAAAGTGCACAACCTTTGCAGAGTGTATGGAAACTGATATATCAGCCGTGCTCGCGGTTATGAGCGGCCAAGGGAGCTCCAGTGATTAGTGGTACTTGATCAGAGATGTTCGGATTGTAGGTGGCAATGAGATTGATGGTTCTTGGTATTGGCTCTGGTAATGGTAAGTGGTACTCTTTCCGTTTGGAAAGGAGTACGTTTGGGTTAATAACGTGGGTTAATTCTAAAACTTGGCTTTCTCTACTAGTAATAATAATTTGACCAACTAAAAGCAACTGCTTGGCTTACCCCCACATAAAGCCAGTCCACTACAACCAAACATGATACTTGCTGAGTATGTTGATGTGTAATCACCCTTGCTCTACACACTAACCCCCCCATCCCCAGGTTGTCAGCATTGCAACCCCTGCTCAGGAGAAGATGAAGCTGTGGAAGGAGACCACCAGGAGTTCCAAGAGTATGATGAGTTCTAGGCGTGGGTTAGCGGCAACCCCCAGTCGGCTGCCTGTGAAGGCCACATTTATCTATGTTTCGTTTTCGCACTTTGATTATTGTAAGGAGTATGTGGATGTCTCAGACATATGATGTAATCGACTATTATTCCCCTTTTTAATACTATTTGAGCATTGTGTGATGATGTCCATGTTATGTAACTGCTGTGTACGTGAATTGCTGATCCTGGCACGTACATGCTTCGCATTCGGTTTGCCTTCTAAAACCAGGTGTGACATAGGTGGTATCAAAGCCGTGCTGACTGTAGGACCGCTAACCTAGAGTAGAATGGTCGTTCTAAGGATTATAGACCTCTATCCCTGCCTTGACTTTGGTATCCCTTCAAAAGTTGGTCATATCGACCAAACCTATGTTCTACTTGTGGGGGATGGATATCCCCTGGGTCTAAATGTGGCGTATTCTCTACATGGGCCGATTGACTGGCTCAGGCCCAAGGCCAACCGACTGAACAAACTTGGCGCGCAAGACAAGGACTCTATTGTAATATAAACCGTTTAGGAGATATATAAGGAAACTGACTTGTAACCCAAGCCACGTCGGATTATATAAGGCGAGCTAGGGATCCCTCCCAAGGCAGATCTTAAGGGATCTGATCTCATACACGCCCCCGCCCCCTCATCAAACATCCAAACCCTAGCCCTCATTGTAACCTCCAGATATCAAAGCAATACAATCCACCACAAATAGGATGTAGGGTATTACACATCTCGTGGCCCGAACCTGTATAGATCGTGTGTCATGTCGCATCTCGAAGCGAACCATTGAGCTACAGTTGATGTTGCCAACCCACAAAAGCATCCCGTGGTATACCCCATGGTGCATTGTCGGTACAAAACACCGACAGTTGGCGCGCCAGGTAGGGGAGGCAACATCAACATCAGCTAGCTCTATGGCCATCAACTCCATTGATATCATCAAGTTCCTTTCGGGAAAGATAATCCACTTTGGATCTATCTCGTTCACGGCGATCTCCGTCGACTGGCTACGCAACGTGGGGAACGCAGGTCACCATGTCAACTCCGGAGCGCCTCTCGTCCATGCTTGCGGCAAGATCCGTTTTGCCCGCCACCAAGCTTCGGTTGCCAACAGTGGTGACGCGCGGCCCGCCGACTGTGTCGCCAGGCCTCGGCATCCTGACCCACAACCAGATGTGATCGGCGCTAGTCTTTCTGTGCCTTTTTTTCGGCTGTGCCGTTGCAGGCGCCTTGTTCGAATCAATCTGCTATCGTGCACATATCGAAGCTGACAAGTCCCGCACGTTCTGTTGGTGAGAATAAAGATGCTGCTAGCCTACCCTATTTTTCCGTACGACAGGTAAATCAAAATAGAAACTGTAAATGCATGCTCCTATGAATCGGATCAGAAAACTGCTTTGGATATATCTCGTCGATCGTCACAAAAACTCCAGATGGATAGCTGAAATCAATCTTCCGGTTAGATCGGGACAGACAAGCGGTGACTCGTCGTTCAAGATAGCAATCGAAATCAGGGATTACAATAACCAAGGCCAGCACCTCAAGATTTTTTCATCTACAGCCTGAGTCTTAAACTAATTCTCAGCTCCGTACTAAAACTCATGACGGGGCAGGCGGCTACCCGACACAACACCTTTGCTTATTCCCTGGTCACAACACGTACTGATCAACCTCGAGGAACCATGTGGCGGCTAAATTTCTCATTGAGTATCAAGGACGACGAACACAGCGGACAAGATTTGGATGTCAGCACGCCACACATGCTCGGGATTTTATCAGATCTGACGGCCTAGACTCGAACTGTCGGTGATACATAAAGCTAAGCTCCTCTAATATTTATGCATTGATTTAATTATTGTCTTTACAAAAATTTATTTCCTACGTATCCTCTTGTTTGGTCTCATATGCATGGGAAAACTTAACAAAATATTTCGGTTGATTTAGTATATGTTATTCATATTTTACATCATGCTACATAATATCCATGTTGTCTGTTTTATAGACCATTATTTGCCAGCCTAGAATTCGAGGACTGCATTACTCAGTTCCCAAACACTCGGACATCATTGTCAACTAATTAATTCATTAACTCGGGGGCTGCTAATCAGCTTTTGGTCATCCGGGTTGTGGAGCTATCGAATTTTTTCTGAATCATCCGGCTATTGAATTGTAATTAAATTATTTTTGGAATATCCGAGTTATTGGAACAAAGATTATTCATGGATCACTCGAATTGTCTATATTATTTCTGGATCACCTAGACTATTTCTGGATCAACCAAGATTTTGGATCACTCAGTCTATTCCTGGATCACTCTGATTATTTTGGTTTTTTCATATTATTTCTAGATCGCTCTAATTATTTCGGTCCTTTCATACTATTTCTGGTTCACTCAGATTTCAAATCAATCATATATCTCTGATCATCTCTCTAGATCACTCCTCGCTAACTCTAATCATGTGTGCATCACAGTTAATTCACTCATACTATCTCTAGATCATCTCAGTTATATTACCTCAGGTCGCTCAGGTTTTGGCATCATTATTTTTGAATCAGTTATATTACCTCAGGTCGCTCAAGTTTTGGTATCATTATTTTTAGTCAGTTATATTACCTCAGATCGCTCAGATTTGTGCATGTCACAACAGGCGTCATGAACTCTATATGACCATCGTTAAACGAGGCAATCGGCTTGGGTCTCGGTGCGCGACCCAGGTTCGGTGTTACATGCTCACGCTAAATCAGAAAAGGGTACCTCAAAACCCTTCATACGGAGCAATCGGCTTGGGTCTCGGTGCCCGACCCAGGTTCGGTGTTACATGCTCACGCTAAATCAGAAAAGGGTACCTCAAAACCCTCCCTACGGAGCAATCGGCTTGGGTCTCGGTGCCCGACCCAGGTTCGGTGTTACATGCTCACGCTAAATCAGAAAAGGGTACCTCAAAACCCTCCCTACGGAGCAATCGGCTTGGGTCTCGGTGCCCGACCCAGGTTCGGTGTTACATGCTCACGCTAAATCAGAAAAGGGTACCTCAAAACCCTTCCTACGGAGCAATCGGCTTGGGTCTCGGTGCCCGACCCAGGTTCGGTGTAACATGCTCACGCTAAATCAGAAAAGGGTACCTCAAAACCCTTCCTATAGAGCAATCGGCCTGGCAAACCGATACTCTACATCTTTGCTATACTCGGAATTCAAACATGGAGCTCACTTTACGCCGCACCATTGACTCGGGGGCTGGGCCCTTGTCCGCCTCGCCGACTCGCAACTTCGACAGCTCGGGGGCTGGGCCGTTGTCCGCCTCGCCGACTCGCTACTTCAACAGCTTGAGGGCTGGGTTGTCACCCGCCTCGCCGACTCGCTACTTCGACAGCTCGGGGGCTGGGTTGTCACCGCCTCGCCGACTCGCTACTTCGACAGCTCGGGGGCTGGGTTGTCACCCGCCTCGCCGACTCGCTACTTCGACAGCTCGGGGGCTGGGCCGTTGTCCGCCTCGCCGACTCGCTACTTCGACAGCTCGGGGGCTGGGTTGTCGCCCGCCTCGCCGACTCGCTACTTCGACAGCTCGGGGGCTGGGCCGTTGTCCGCCTCGCCGACTCGCTACTTCGACAGCTCGGGGGCTGGGTTGTCGCCCGCCTCGCCGACTCGCTACTTCGATAGCTTGAGGGCTTGGTTGTCACCCGCCTCGCCGACTCGCTACTTCGACAGCTCGGGGGCTGGGTTGTCACCGCCTCGCCGACTCGCGACTTCGACAGCTCGGGGGCTGGGTTGTCACCCGCCTCGCCGACTCGCTACTTCGATAGCTCGGGGGTTGGGCCGTTGTCCGCCTCGCCGACTCGCTACTTCGACAGCTCGGGGGCTGGGTTGTCGCCCGCCTCGCCGACTCGCTGCTTCGACAGCTTGAGGGCTGGGTTGTCACCCGCCTCGCCGACTCCCTACTTCTACAGCTCGGGGGCTGGGCCGTTGTCCGCCTCGCCGACTCTCTACTTCGACAGCTCGGGGGCTGGGTTGTCGCCCGCCTCGCTGACTCGCTACTTCGACAGCTTGAGGGCTGGGTTGTCACCCGCCTCGCCGACTCCCTACTTCTACAGCTCGGGGGCTGGGCCGTTGTCCGCCTCGCCGACTCTCTACTTCGACAGCTCGGGGGCTGGGTTGTCACCCGCCTCGTCGACTCGCTACTTCGACAGCTCGGGGGCTGCGCCGTTGTTCGCGTCGCCGACTCGCTACTTCGACAGCTCGGGGGCTGGGTCGTTGCCCGCCTCGCTGACTCGCTACTTCGTCAGCTCGGGTGCTTCTGCCCACCTCACCAAGACCACTCGGAGGAGTAAGTTGCTTGATCCTTGAATGGAGAATACCATCAGAAAAACTTTTGAAGACTACAAAGAAAAATCTTCAGAAATCAGAATTTGGATCTTCAAGCTGATTGTTTCTGAAGTCAACTTGAAGCTCGGGGGCTTGTGGGGGATGGATATCCCCTGGGTCTAAATGTGGCGTATTCTCTACATGGGCCGATTGACTGGCTCAGGCCCAAGGCCAACCGACTGAACAAACTTGGCGCGCAAGACAAGGACTCTATTGTAATCTAAACCGTTTAGGAGATATATAAGGAAACTGACTTGTAACCCAAGCCACGTCGGATTATATAAGGCGAGCTAGGGATCCCTCCCAAGGCAGATCTTAAGGGATCTGATCTCATACACGCCCCCGCCCCCTCATCAAACATCCAAACCCTAGCCCTCATTGTAACCTCCAGATATCAAAGCAATACAATCCACCACAAACAGGATGTAGGGTATTACACATCTCGTGGCCCGAACCTGTATAGATCGTGTGTCATGTCGCATCTCGAAGCGAACCATTGAGCTACAGTTGATGTTGCCAACCCACAAAAGCATCCCGTGGTATACCCCATGGTGCATTGTCGGTACAAAACACCGACACTACTATATATTATACCTTGCTGAAAATTGTGTTTTATTCTAATACTTCATTTATTTATGGTTCATTACTTGCGGGTCATACTAGTTCTGTTCTCACTCTTATGCTTGCGGTGTCTTTTGTAGATGGCTCGTCTTAGACACACTACACGGAAGTCTGTCATCCCCTTCTTACCCTCTCGTCTCGCAGAGCGTCCGCTTCGCCGTCCCGTGACCGGTCAGTCCAGCCACTTGGATAGGCTGTACCACCGCCTGCATGAGGAGCAGGAGCGTCAACGACAGGAGCAGGAGCAGCAAGGCTCTTCTTTCTCGCTCCAGCAGGAGATAGAGTCTGTGAGGAGCTGCTCCCCCATGCTTCCCCTGGAGGCGCCCCCTGCACCACCACTGAGCGCCCCAGCCGCTGGAGTAGCTGCTGGAGGAGACCTAGACGATGGAGGTGGCGATAGCAGCTCGAGCCACGACACCGACGTTTCTACTGACCAGGAGCCGGAAGGATGGGTTGCTCGACCCATCACTCGCGACACTGCTCGCGGGTGTCACTTTCACGATGCGCTCGACACCCTGCTACATCGGGCACTTGAGCGACGTACTTGGTCTATCGAGTATCGCTGTGTGGTCTTCCAGCACAGTCGCGGGGTCTACCCGGATCGCTGGGAGGCGACCTGCTTGGTGCGCCGTCTAGAGAACAGTCTTTGGGGTGCTGAGGTCTGCTCAGAGCACTATTCTATCTCTGAGCGGGACTCAGCTGAGGCGGCCATGCAAGATGCCGCACGGCGTGCGCTTTCGCAATACTGCTCGGTTCTCGGTGGGGTAGCTGACGGTCTCAACCTGAAGTATTACCCCCGCCATCCATCTGGTAGCACAGGAGGCATGATTGTTTCACCTGTCGGTGAGGACAATCCTAGGTTGAGCAGCACAGTCAACCTAGCTGTCGTGCTAAACACGGAGCTGGACCATGCGCTAGATGAGCTGAGTAGGGCTCGTGCTGAGATCGCCCATCTGCGGGCTAAGCGCGTGGAGTGTCGTCACCTGGATGATGGTTCCCCCGCTCCCGTCGGGACTCAGCACCCGTACCGCTCACCTCGGCGTGGACACCAGTCTTATGGCAACCCCGACTGCAAGACCAAGATAAATTTAGAACCATAGATCGTCAGAGTCGGACCTTGTATTTAATACAAAAATATATACATAGAAGCTATATTCTTAGCGTTAGTCTCGCTTTTAGTTAGTCTTAGTTAGACAGGGTAGTTTGCTTATCCTGTGCATTTATGTTTGTCATGATGAACTATGTTTGATTTGGATCTTTGTAATGACTGTCACCAGAGTGTGGGCATCCCCTACATTTTGGTTTACCTGTTATGTTAATGGAGTTAGTTATCTTGTTGGGAAGCCTTTTATTCCACTTTCCTCTTTATCTGAGAAGCTGTGTTGGTCTGTGTTGGAGATCAGTGAAGATGCTCATCTGTTCAGTGTTGTGGAGAATTCTATACTCTTTTCTTATGCTGCAAGATTTGCAAGATCAGTTCTGATGTGTGGTTGCATTCTGCAGATGTCAGAAAAACAGGCGCAGAGGAGGAAGGCGTGCTCAGCAGGAGCAAGCAGCTCAGCAGGATGAGGTACCCCAGCAACAGCAACTACCGCCCCCGCCCCCGATGTCGATCGAGCAGATGTTCCTGATGCAGACTCAGGCAGTTCAAGCCATCGGTCAGACTTTGGCCGCCATTCAGCAGCAACAGCAACAGCCACCACCTCAGCCTCAGATGCCCAGGGACAAGCGTGCTGAATTCATGAGAGGTCATCCCCCAACGTTCGCTCATTCTTCTGACCCCATGGATGCTGAAGACTGGCTGCGCACTGTGGAGCGGGAGTTGCATACCGCTCAGTGTGATGACAGGAGAAAGTTTTATATGGTCCCCGTCTGTTGAGAGGAGTAGCTCAGTCTTGGTGGGAGTCTTATCTCGCCACCCATGCCAACCCCGACACCATCACCTGGGAAGAATTCAGAGGTAGCTTTCGTCAGTACCATGTTCCTGCAGGTCTGATGACAGTGAAGAAGGAGGAGTTCCTAGCCCTCAAGCAAGGGTCATTGTCTGTCAGTGAGTACCGGGACAGGTTTCTGCAGTTGTCTCGCTATGCTCTTGAAGATGTCAACACCGACGCCAAGCAACAATATTGTTTCCTGAGAGGCTTGGTTGACCCTCTGCAGTATTAGCTGATGAATCATACCTTCTCGACATTCTAGCACCTGATTGACAGAGCAATCATGACAGAGAGGAAGCGTTAGGAGATGGAGGATCGCAAGAGCAAGATCAGTGGACCCCAGCCTGGAAGCAGCAATCGTCCTCGTTTCTCAGGCAATCAACCTCAGCAGTTCAAGCAGAACCAGCGTCCACCCCAGCAGCAGCAGTTCCAAAGGCAGTATCCTCAGCACAAGTATCAGAATTGTCAGAATAATCAGTTAGGAGGAAGTCAGTTCCAGAGGCAGAATCATCAGGCACCTCGTCTTCCTGCCCCAGCAACTCAGCAGAACAATCATTTAGCACCAGCTCAGATTGGAAACAGAGCATGTTTCCACTGTGGAGAGCAAGGCTATTAGGTGATGCAATGTCCGAAGAAGGCAACCTAGCAGCAGTCAGGCCCCAATGCCCCAGCAAAGCAGAATGTGTCTCAGCCTGGAGCAGGCAACCGCTCTCAGCCACGTTATAACCATGGGAGACTGAACCACTTGGAGGCTGAAGCAGTTCAGGAGACCCCCGACATGACAGTAGGTATGTTTCCAGTCGACTCCCATATTGCAAAAGTGTTATTTGATACTGGAGCAACGCATTAATTTATTACTACATCATGGGTAGAAGCACATAATCTTCTAATAACTGCCATGTCAACCCCCATTCAAATTGACTCAGCCGGTGGAAGAATTTGAGTCGATAGCATTTGCTTGAATGTAAGTGTGGAAATAAGGGGGATAGCGTTTCCCGCTAACCTCATAGTAATGGGTACTCAGGGAATAGATGTCATCCTAGGGATGAATTGGCTAGATAAGTATCAGGCAGTTATTAGTTGTGATAAGACGACAATCAAGTTGGTGTCCCCACTAGGAGAGGAAGTGGTGACCGAGTTAGTCCCGCTTGAGCCAAAGAAAGGAAGTTGTTATCAGATGGCTGTCGATAGCAGTGAAGCAGACGCAATTGAGAGTATCAAGGTTGTGCCCGAGTTCCCGGATGTGTTTCCAAAGGACTTACTAGGTATGCCACCAGAGCAGAAAGTTGAGTTTGCTATAGAGCTTCTTCCTGGCACCGCCCCCATCTTTAAGAGAGCTTATAGAGTATCTGGACCAGAGTTGGTTGATGGTCGCTCGTCCGATGCCTTATGAGTTGGCCAAAGAGTTTGACAGGTTGAGCCTCGGATTTCTGAATAATACGCGAGGAGTCACAATTGAGTTGGAACCTACCCTAGAGCGGGAAATCAAAGAAGCACAGAAGAGTGATGAGAAGATCAGTGAGATCCGGCGACTGATTCTAGATGGCAGAGGTAAGGATTTTCGGAAAGATGCAGAAGGTGTGATACGGTTCAAGGATCGCTTGTGTGTTCCCAATGTCCAGTCTATTCGAGAATTGATTCTCAAGGAAGCTCATGAGACAGCTTATTCGATTCACCCTGGTAGTGAGAAGATGTATCAGGATCTAAAGAAGAAATTCTGGTGGTACGGAATGAAGAGGGAAATCGCAGAGCATGTGGCTATGTGTGATAGTTGTCGGCGAATCAAGGCAGAGCACCAGAGACCAGCCGGATTGTTGCAACCGTTGCAAATTCCTCAGTGGAAATGGGATGAAATCGGTATGGATTTCATAGTCGGATTGCCTCGCACTCGATCCGGCTACGATTCTATTTAGGTAGTGGTGGACCGCTTAACCAAGTCAGCCCACTTCATACCTGTCAAGACCAACTACAGCAGTGCAGTACTGGCGGAGTTGTACATGTCTCGGATCGTTTGTCTTCATGGTGTGCCAAAGAAGATAGTGTCAGACAGAGGAACGCAGTTCACCTCTCATTTCTGGCAGCAGTTGCATGAAGCCTTGGGTACACATCTGAATTTCAGTTCAGCCTATCATCTGCAGACAGATGGTCAGACCGAAAGGACCAATCAAATCCTTGAAGACATGTTGAGAGCCTGTGCGTTGCAAGATCAGTCCGGATGGGACAAGAGATTGCCTTATGCAGAGTTCTCCTATAACAACAGTTATCAGGCCAGCTTGAAGATGTCACCATTTCAGGCGCTTTATGGAATGAGTTGTAGAACTCCACTGCAATGGGATCAGCCTGGAGAGAAGCAAGTATTCGGGCCAGACATTCTGCTTGAAGCCGAAGAGAACATAAAGATGGTTCAAGAGAATCTAAAGATAGCGCAATCAAGGCAGCGAAGCTATGCAGACACAAGAAGAAGAGAGCTGAGTTTCGAGGTTGGGGATTTTGTCTATCTAAAAGTGTCACTGATCAGAGGAGTCAGAAGGTTCGGAGTCAAAGGCAAGCTAGCACCCCGCTACATTGGTCCGTATCAGATTCTCGCAAGGCGTGGAGAAGTGGCCTATCAGCTCAGTCTGCCAGAAAATTTGTCTGTTGTGCATGATGTCTTTCACGTGTCTCAATTGAAGAAGTGTCTCCGAGTGCCAAAAGAGCAGTTGCTAGTTGAAGATCTTGAAGTCCATGAGGACTTGACCTACATTGAGAAGCCAACGCAAATCCTTGAGACTGCAGACAGAGTCACCCGAAGGAAGACCATCAGAATGTGCAAAGTTAGATGGAATCATCACTCTTAGGAAGAAGCAACCTGGGAGCGTGAAGATGATCTGATGGCTAAATACCCTGAGCTCTTTGCTAGCCAACCCTGAATCTTGAGGGTGAGATTCTTTTAAGGGGGATAGGTTTGTAATGCCCTGAATTTGGGGGTAGAATTTTTTCTTCTTTTCACTCACCGAATTCGGGCGTTACTCTCTTTCCTCTTCCCGTTTTGCCCCTTCTTCCCAATTTCAAACCAGTATAGTGACAGGTGTCCTTGTCATGTATAAACAAAACCTAAGTGTCATGGGTGTTGCATCATGCCGAAGCACATTTCTTTGTCTGATGTCGCGTGTTCGTCTCGTTCTGTTTCGAATTTCGGTTCGTGATTGAATTCCGTTTAATGGTCGTGCGTGTCGTGGGTTTCGATCTGCGATGTGACCCAGCCCAGCCCGGCTCAGCCTGGCCCGGTCCGGCCCACGCACCCCTGGCGCCCTTGCCCACCCCCTGCGCGCGCCCCCCTCGCCCAGATCCGTTTAGCTCATTTGATTTCTCCCGCGCAGCAACCTCTCTCCCTCTCCCATCTCTCTCTCCCTCTCCCGTGGTGCCCTAGGTCTTGGAGACGGTGATCGCCGGAGTTGGATCCCCAAGGTGAGCTCCCCTCCCCTCCCTTCTCCTCTCTCTCGCTCTCCCTCCCCTTCTCTTCCCTACGCGCGCCCCCCTTCTCTCCCCTACGCGCGCCCCTGTGGCCCCGGCGCGGCTCACCCCTACTCGCCCCGGCGGCGGCCCACCCTTGCCCCCCCAGCGCGACCCCGGCCCTGCTTCCCTCCCCCGCGGCGGCGCGGCCCCGCCCGCCCCTGCTCCCTCCCGGCGGCGGCGTGGCTCGCCCTCGCCCCTGCCCCTCCCCCGCGGCGGCGCAGCCTCGCTCGCCCCTGCCCCTCCCTCCGTGGCGACGCGGCCCCGCCCCCGGCGTGCGGTCCCCGGCGCGGCGTCTCGCCCCCCCGGCACGCGGTCCCGGCCCCCGGCGGCGGTTCCCGCCCACCCCGGCGCGCGGACCCCGGCGCGCGGTCCCCTGCCCCCTGCGCGCGGTCCCCTGCCCCCTGCGCGCGGCCTTCGGCCCCTGCGCGCAGCGTCCAGGCCCCCGGCGTAGCTCGCATGGCCTTGGCGCGGCCTCGTGCTCCCCCGTTTGCCCCAACGCGTTCCCGCGTGCGCAGCCCCACGCACGCGGTGATTATTCTTGGTTTTTAATTAATTTCAAACTCTGCTAGTGAGCGTGCTGCGTCGCGCGCTTCGTCGCGCAACGAATTTGTCTAAATTTCAGATTCCATTAATGTGCTGCGTCGTGCGCTTCATCGCGCGACGATCCATTTTAATTTCAGGTTGTTTAATGTGTGAAGTCGCGCGTCCAGTTGCGCGACGTTTCACTTTAAATTCAGTTCGAATGACGTATGCCGTCGTGCATTTCGTCACGCAACACTTAACGTTTTCCTATAATTAATGCAGGAATCTCGTTGCGCACTCTGTCGCGCGGTGAGTCGTTTATTTCTCAATTCAATCTAAATGTCGTGTCGTACGTCTCGCCGTGCGATCACTCCCTTTCATTCATCTTTATCTATTTATAATGATTAAATGTGGAACTTGACTTTACTTTATGCTAAACATAGTGTCCAAATTAATGCCCTTCTATTAAGCGAGTGGTTTAATTTATAATAATGTAACGTGATCGTTTCTCGACTGTCTTTTCCTCTTTCTCTCTTAACCGTAATTGCGAGCTCGCGTGGAACGTCTGTTTATTTATTGCATCCTATTGTATGGTGTACTGTTCTTTTGTATTAAATATGTGGATGTATGTATGTTTGCGCTCGTATAGAGAACGATCTGGTTGAGGAGCCTGAAGAACTCGCAGGAGAAGCCCCTAAGCAGCAGTCGGTTGGTGGAGGCAAGTGTCCCTTGACCTATCTTTGTCCTATACATTCTTTAATTCACCTCCCGCATTTCACAGTTATACCTAAGGATTGACTAGCTTTTGTTATCCATGTCCTTGTTTACCTATCTAGGATGGATTATTATTGTTTAGCTTTATGCTATTGCTCAACTCTAATCAATGAACATGATGAGATTTATCGATGATACACTATTTTCCCCTCTTTTACTATGATGTTATACTTGTGTCATTCAAGGGGGCTCGAGCGGTTTCTCGAGTGCCTCTCCGTAAGAACCTGTTCGTTGGATGACCGCCCCGGAAAACAGTGCAACCATGAGGGTGGAATGGGATGCCCTTAGCTGAATAATTAGAGGAACCGGGGTGTAGTTCGCTTAGCCGTCATGCCATCAATGGGGCTCGGTGTATGCGGCTCGCTCTGCCAAGTTTGGGTTCACCCCATGGGGAGGAGTGCGGTGCATTTAGGAAACCTAACGGGCGGCTACAGCCCCGGGGAATATTTGTAAAGGCTACGTAGTGATGCCCTGCTGGGTCACCTTGGTAGTGTTCAATGGAGAGTCATGATCTCCGGGCAGAAAGGAAATCACGGCTTGTGGGTAAAGTGCACAACCTCTGCAGAGTGTATGGAAACTTATATATCAGCCGTGCTCGCGGTTATGAGCGGCCAAGGGAGCTCCAGTGATTAGTGGTACTTGATCAGAGATGTTCCGATTGTAGGTGGCAATGAGATTGATGGTTCTTGGTATTGGCTCCGGTAATGGTAAGTGGTACTCTTTCCGTTTGGAAAGGAGTACGTTTGGGTTAATAACGTGGGTTAATTCTAAAACTTGGCTTTCTCTACTAGTAATAATAGTTTGACCAACTAAAAGCAATTGCTTGGCTTACCCCCACATAAAGCCAGTCCACTATAGCCAAACAGGATACTTCCTGAGTATGTTGATGTGTACTCACCCTTGCTCTACACACCAAACCCCCCCATTCCCAGGTTGTCAGCATTGCAACCCCTGCTCAGGAGAAGATGAAGCTGTGGAAGGAGACCACCAGGAGTTCCAAGAGTATGATGAGTTCTAGGCGTGGGTTAGCGACAACCCCCAGTCGGCTGCCTGTGAAGGCCGCGTTTATCTACGTTTCGTTTTTGCACTTTGATTATTGTAAGGACTATGTGGATGTCTCAGACATATGATGTAATCGACTATTATTCCCCTTTTTAATACTATTTGAGCACTGTGTGATGATGTCCATGTTATGTAACTGCTGTGTACGTGAATTGCTGATCCTGGCATGTATATGGTTCGCATTCGGTTTGCCTTCTAAAACCGGGTGTGACAGTATGCTTCAACACCTTTCCAAAGCTCCTTCAACTCTTCAATCAAGGGTTTTAACATGACATTGAGGTTCTTTCCAGGATAGTCTGGGCCAGGAATGATTAAGCAAAGAAATATAAATTCATATTTCATACAAAGAGAAGGTGGAAGGTTGTATGGAATAACAAAGACGGGCCAACATGAGTATGATTATGCCATTTGATCAAAAGGTGTGAAGCCATCGGTCGCGAGGCCGATTCGAACATTCCTCGGATCAGCTGCAAAGTCGGGATCAAACGTGTCGAGAGCCTTCCATGCATCCCCATCTGAAGGGTGCACGATTAGGTCACCGTTATCACGAACACCTTCTTTGTGCCATCGCATGTGCATAGCGGTTTTTTAGATAGAAACATCCGTTTCACTCGAGGAGTTAGTGGCAAGTAGTGGAGCTGCTTATGTGCAACATCTGTCATCACCTTCTCACCCTCATTATTAACAACTTCCACAAATCTAAATTGTCCACATTTCAGACATTTTTTCTCTTCCGCATGCTCCTTCATGAAAAGCATGCAATTATTTTTGCACACATCAATCTTCTCATAATCCATATCGAGACCTTTGATAATTGTCTTTGAATGGTACATGTCTTTAGGCAACTTATTGAGCTTTGGGAGCACATCTCCTAATAACATCAAAATCTCATTGTAACAATTGTTCGAGAAAAAGTACTTGGACTTAATGGCTATGAGCCGAGTCACAAAAGCGAATATACTCACATATGTGTGTTCATGCAACGGCTCTTCAGAGTCTTTTAGTAGTTTGAAAAATCTGGAAACCTCTAGTGTGGCAGGATACTCGGAGTTTAGGTTTAATTCTGGACGTAGCGAATCTAGCATCTCATGCATCGCATCATCGCCACCCCAATCATTGTTCTCCTCCTCTTCTACATTTCAGTTGGGTACTACATCACCATGATGTTCCCACACCTCATATCCGGGCATAAATCCAAACTAACAAAGATCTAGACTAACTCTTTCCTTATTAAGAAATATACTGTTTTCGTGCCGCCTACAAGGGCATCTAACAGTGCCGGTTAAGGACAAGGAGAATACGTGGTCCACAAAATCTTTGGTTTTGGCTACCCAATCATCAGAATGACGTCCATTTCTACTCCAGCCATTGTACATCCATGCACGATCGTCAGCCAGCGTGAGACTGTTAAACCGAACCATATCGTGAAAACATTATTCAACTTCGTTAAGGGTTTAGATCCTATATGTATAGGCAAGGATAGGTTCTAAACCCACAGCAAGCTAGCAGGTCCAAAAAAAATTCGGCAGCATAACCTCGCTGCCACTAAACAATATATTATGTATATATAAAACATAAAATGATATACTATTAATCAAATCAAACTAACTACCACATACCATAGTAATGCAACAATTCTACGTACCAATATAATGTACTTGTAAAACTAATAATATAATATTAATATGAAATTAATGACACAAATACAATATGCCACTAATACCTAAACCACATATACCACTAATATATTAATGAAATCAAATTAAACATTAACACTAATCAAACACACAAATCAAACAAACATTTACAAATATATACTAATTTCGGCGGCAATTAAATAACGGCCTCCGAAAATATGAAATAAAATACGCAAAAAAATTACCTTTGGATGGCGAAGAGTTTGGCGACGACGGCGGAGTGGTGGGAGGAGTAGACGCGGTCGGTCGACGGTAGCGGAGGACGGCAGCGGACGTCGACGGTGGCAGCGGGCGGCGCTGGCGGCCAGGGTCGGGCGGTGCGACGGCCGGGTAGCGCGCGCAGGCGGGCAGGGGCAGCAGCGGCGCGCGGGCGGGTGGCGGTGGGCGGCGCGCGGCAGAAGGCTGCGTCGAGGAGAGCGCGAGCGGCGCGGCTGTTTGAGAAAGAGACGGAGAGAAGAAAGAAGTCGGGAGCCGTTTTAAAAACTTAATTTTCGGCGGCCAGGGTAGGGCCGCCGAAAATAAGAAACTATTTTCGGTGGCTGTGTCAGAGGCCGCCGAAAATTAGCTTATTTTCGGCGGCTGTGTTAGAGGCTGCCAAAAATTAGCTTATTTTCGGCGGTCAACCTATGCCGCCGAAAATAATAAATTATTTTCGGCGGCCTGACCCTTGCCGTCGAAAATTAGCTTATTTTCGGCGGTCAACCTATGCCGCCGAAAATAATAAATTATTTTCGGCGGCCTGACCCTGACCGCCGAAAATCATGTACAGTGCTGTTGTGTCATGCTCCTGGCCTTTCTTCGTGCGTGCCGTCGAGGAGGACATGATGGCGCCTGCCACGCTTAGGTTATCTTGGCGATGAGGAGTCCAGGTCTAAGATATTGGACAATCAAGGCCCGTATCGTGGCAGCAGTTGACATATGCGATGGAGTTGGTCGTGGTGGTGTGTTGCTTCGGCTGGTCCAGGGCTGACGTCTGGTGCGGGTGCCTCTCGGTTTGAAGCTGTTCCGGTTGAGCTTCTTTCTTCGCTTGCGTGCTCTCTCCCTATATATCTAGCGTTATACTACCTATGTCGTCTCTAAATGCTCGGGTATTTGTCGTGTCCTTCTCCGGCAACGGACATGTATGTCTGCATTTTCTATTCACCTCTTGCTCTACGAAACCTTGGAAGTTGGGGAGGCGAGAGATGAAGGTCTTTGATTTGCTTCCTACGGTATCCGTGCGTTTATAAAAAAATATTATGTAAAAAGCGGAGACAATTAATAAAAAATCTTGAAAACTTTTTTTAGATAATTTACGTGGATATTGTTGTGAGCCGTCGCAATGCATGGTTAACAGACTAGTAGACAATAATTTATGGCCATAGTCGTAGCTTGATAGTTACATGGCGATGGGAACATGCAAACTTTCACGAAGACTAGACGTATACGACCCGTTGGGCTGGACTGGAATATGCATAAGCAATTTTAAACTCAAAAGACTCGCCGGAGCTTTGAAGGCCACACGACCATACTGGAATATGCATGAGCAATTTTAAACTCAAAAGACTCGCCGGAGCTTTGAAGGCCACACGACCATACCAAAATAGTGGTGTCAAGCCCAAGACTTCTTTGTGGAAAATCATAACACTACTGCACAACACAACCAGATCCTTAGCTTTTTCTGCTTTATTAACTTTTTCGGCTCTAGGAGTAGATGTAACGTAGCTTTTAGTTGTAGCCTTCCGCATATCCACCCTCACCCCTATTCGACTCTACGTCGTCTAGATCCGTTCTGGGGTGGCCTGCCGACCCCAGGACGACCCTAGGATCTTTACCCCTCCCGAGGGGCAAGATTTACTTCGTCTACTTCAATCAAGATCTCTTTCTCGAATTGATCTCTTAATTTCTAGGCAACTCTACGTCGTCTGGGGACCTCCAGGGTGACCTGCTGACCCGGAGCACCCTAAGGTCTCTCCCTAGGGGGCATGATCTAGGTCCTACGAGGAGAAGAAGACAACCCTGCGCCAACGCGGATCGTCCGGCCTAGAACGCGGACCGTCTCGACAGCACGCAGGAAAGGAGTCGCTCCTGTCGTCAGGTCGCGGACCGTCCGCGCCCCCGCAGCAAGCTCCACCAGGCAACCCGGCGACCCAGCGACCCGTCGCGGACCGCCGCGTCGTCCACCTCGCAGAGCCAAACCTAAGGTATTGCTCGTCACGAGAAGGCCTTAGGGTTCATTGTTGTTTGGTCCTAAATAGGTGGTGGCCATCATACAGGTAGTGTCCCACCTTCAGCATACCATCTTAGGTCTTGACCCTCCGTGGGCAAAACCTAGGGATCATCCCCAAGGTCGGAATTCACTACGAAGATGATCTAGGGATCGTTAGTGTTTGGTCCAAAAAGGCGCTAACAGAAACCATTTTCTCCATGTCGGGAGACAAGGCCCCGGGGCCACATGAATTCACTAGAACATTCTTCAAAACGTGTTGGGATATCGTCAAAGATGATGTAACTGCGGACTTCCACCAACTACATAGCCTAAATGGAGCACTTCAAACTGCTCAACTCTGCTATAATTGTGCTCATTCCGAAAAAACTAGAGACAAAGTGTGTTGGTGACTACCGCCCTATCAGCCTTGTCAACAACATTGCAAAGATCTTCTCCAAGCTTTTGGCCAATAGGCTAGCCCCCTTTCTAGACACTCTCGTCTCCAAGTCCTAGAGTGCATTAGGAAGAGATGCATACAAGATAATTTTCTCTACGTAAATACAATCATGAAGCTTCATAATCTGAAAAAACCCGCTCTCTTCCTGGAGCTTGACAACTAAAAGGCCTTTGACACAGTTAACCGAGGCTACTTGTTAGAAATCCTCGACTTCATAGGCTTTGGCCCCCGCTGGCGGGAATGGATCTCCATACACTTTGGATCAGCCTCTTCAAGGGCTCTTCTCAATGGTTCCCAGGAGACAACATTCAACAAAGACGAGGTGTTAGGCAGAAGGACCCCCTCTCCTCTATGTTGTTTATCCTCGCCATTGACCCACTTCAACAAATCCTCAACCTCAAGAACCAACATGGGATTGTCACTCTGCTGCCACTCAACCACGCCAGCTCAAGGACATCACTATACACAGACGACGAATCGATCTTCCTTAATCCGGTTAGAAAGGAGGTGACTGCCCTCAAGGAAATCATCCATATTTTGGCAAAGCTTCAGAATTGGTCACTAATTTTGGGAATAGTTCCATTCACACAATTTGATGTGAGGGGATTGATCTTGATCATGTCCTACACGCTTTCCAAGGTTCTCAAGGTTCTTTCCCCTGCCTCTACCTAGGTCTCCATCTGCACACTCGCCCCTTATAGAAGATCCATGTTTAGCCACTAATCGAAAAGATCAGAAACCGACTTGCAGGATGGAAAGGGCATTTGGTAAACCATGTGGGTCACCTTACTCTCATGTCCTCAGTACTCTCATCCATACATACATATCACCTCTCCGTCTTCTCCCTTACGACCTAGCTAGGAAATGAATCGACAAGATCTGTTGCTCCTTCCTTTGGAAAGGTAAAGCAAAAACAAATGGCGAACACTACCTTGTAAGCCGGTCGCTGATTAACAAGCCAAAAAGACCTAGGTGGCCTCGAAATCATTAACCTCAAAAGATTCGGTCATGCCCTCCACCTTCATTAGCTTTGGCGAGCCTTAAGAGATGGGAACCAACTATGGCCTCGACAGGATGCTCCCTGTGACAACACTGATATACTGTTCTTCTGCGCCTTAACCTGGGTCTCGGTTGGCGATAGTAGAAATGCAAAGTTCTGGCACAACAGCTGGCTTGATGGAATGGCCCCAAGGAACCTCGTGCCTCACATGTTTGTATTAGTCACCTGGAAAAATGAGTCAGTTGCTAGCGAGTGTATAGAAGATAGATGGATCAGCTTGGTGAGAAACAAAATTACTATAAACCAGAGATTCAGGAGTTTGTCGCGCTCGACAAGAATCCAGGATGTACACCTGCAACCAGTGTTATCCTAAACGCTAAACGGTAAACATTTGTCCATCCTCTGTTTACCATTTAATTGGACTACACGTGCGTTTAAACAGACTAAAAATGGATTATACGGGGTTAAACGGATTAAACGACTTAAACGGCCTAAACGGTTAGGTACTGAGTAGCATTTAAACGTTGTTTAAACGACCTAAATAGTCATTTAGGATAGCAGTGCCTGCAGCAGGTGTCCCTGACTCAATTACTTGGAAGTGGACCAACAATGGTGTTTTCTCTGTCAAATCGGCCTATAAAGCACAATTTCTAGGATCCTTCAGACACCTTAAGGCTGACCTCATTTGGAAAGCCCGCACAGAACCTAAATGCAAGACCTTCACTTGGATTCTGCTTCAAAATAAAATTCTAATTGTAGACAATCTCAGCGCTCGTGGTTGGCCTCACCATCACGCGACCACCCTGTGTTCTGGCCCTCTTGAAACAGGACTGCACCTTTGTCTACGTTGGCCTTTTGCCCGGGAGGTTTGGGACCAGGTGTTGGCACATGAAAACATGACCCTTCCCCCCATGTGGACTCCACTCTTTACCCCCCAACATCGTAGATTAGTGGAAATGTGCGGCGGTCTCTTTTCCAAAGAACTAAAGGATTGACTAGAATGGCGTGTCTATCTTCATCACGTGGAACATTCGGAAGGAGAGAAATCATAGAATTTTTGAGTGATGTTCGCCTTCTACGGCTCAGGTGGTAGCCATGTCTAGAGAGACTATTACTTGTTTCAAGGGTGCATTTTTGCATCCGCCTTAGTTGTAGGTTTACGTGGTGGTCGTGTTCGGGTGTGTTGTGGTTTAGGTTGTTTGTGCCTATGGTGATCTGCGGATGTCGGGTTCCACATGTTCATTCATGTGTTTTGTAATACCTTCCTCTTAATTGATTGACAGAGCTCCAGCCTTTTCGTTCAAAAAAATTAGAATCTAGTTTTGCTCCAGCTATCAGATTAATTGAATAAGATCTCCCATAGTCAGCGGCAACCTAAATTCAACTAGAATTCGCACCCTATTGGAGCGATGACATAACACCCCCTCGATCTGGTCTCTGAACCATGAAAGCAGAAGCTAAAGGGAGGCAATGGCTAGGAAGTGTTGTCGAAGGTACTAGGACCCAACCTCTAAGGACGGTGGCGAAGTCAATAGTGCAAGCCCACTTGCGAAGGGGCCAAATTTCCATAGACACCCAAAGACTTAGCAAGGCTAGTGGCAACTTACAACGATGGTTGTCGATCTTTGTGCATTAGCGACCTATGTGTAAAATGGCTGCCCTCAGTGGGCCCACCCATAAGCGACCCAAGAGGGTACGAAACCAAATGTAATTAGGGGTTCATGATTGCTATCCTCTAATTACCCCGTTGTACAGTGCATGGGGGAATATAGTTGGTAGCTAGGGGCATTACAATACTTGGTTTACCTAACCCGGCTACCCCTACAAATACCCTAGCCTTATAGCACTCAGGACATGCTTGGGCAATACACTGCTCTAGCATCCCATTGCCGTACTGTGTCATTTGCTTTTTCTCTCCCGAGTGCTTGGATTACCGATTTCCGTTCCAACACACCCTAGCCCACACCACATCTATAAATAAGAAGTGACATCACTAGTATCAACTTTCATAAAAACAAACCATGGATCGATCACTAAGACTCTGAGGGTTTGTTTGGTTAGATATGGATTGGAGGGGATTGATCATTTCCCCCCTCAATCTCCTCCAATCCTCTTCTAACCAGACAAGCCCTAATGGTATAGAAAGGCCATCTCGCACGTCAATATGTCTAGGACATTTATGCTATATATCTACACCATTGAGTCCTTCTGCAACTAGGAGCAACAAGCTCCTAAGTTGATAAAGATTAAGCACATACATTGGCTACTTCAAAGCAGATTGATTGTTGTACATAGATGACATCTTTAGGCTTGAGTCAGTATACGATTATTTCTATATTCAATTAATGTTAGTGGTCATGGTTAGGCTAAGATAAGAATATTGTCGGCGTTTCAACCCCGGGGGGTCCCTGGACCGACGAGTAAATTGTCGCTGCGTGCCCCAGCCCAGATGGGTTGGCGCGAGACGGAACACAAAGGGGGGAAACCGCGGCTTCGTGTTATCCTGCGCTAGAGTGGGTGCGCTTGCAGTAGGGGTTACAAGGTTCGCGAGGGAGAGAGAGAGAGAGAGTCCCGCGCGACCACCCTCCCGTATGAGGGCCCTGGCCCTTCCTTTTATAGATGCAAGAGAGGGTTCAGGTGTACAATGGGGGTGTAGCGGTATGCTAACGTGTCCGGCAGAGAGAAGCCGGAGCCCTATGTACATGCCAACGTGGCTGTCGGAGAGGTGCTAGGGCCCTGTGTACATGGTGTCGTGGCCGTCGGAGGAGCGTTTGAGCCCTGTAGAAGCACAACTGTAGGGGCTGTCGGGACCTTGCTGACGTCTCCTTGCTTCCGTAAGGGGCTGAGAGCCACCATCGTCATAGATGCACGTGGGGAGCCATCATTACTTGTTACCGGGGCGAGCCTGGATGGGACGCCGGTCTTGTTCCCCCGTAGCCTGAGCTAGCTAGGGGTAGGGTAATGATGTACCTCCTGCGGCGTGGTCGGTCCGAGCCCAAGGTCGGGCGAGGCGGAGACTCCTCCTAAGGCCGAGGCCGGGGCCGGGCGAGGACGCGATTCCGCCCGAGGTCGAGTTTGAGGGCGGGCCCTGGGGTCGGGCAAGGCGGAGTCCATCTTCCGAGGTCGAGGCGAGGGCCGAGCCCTGGGGTCGGGCGAGGCGGAGTCCATCTTCTGAGGCCGAGGTGGGGGGCCGAGCCCTGAGGTCGGGCGAGGCGGAGACTTCTCCTGAGGCCGAGGCCCAAGGTCGGGCGAGGTGGAGCTTCCTATGGCGCCTGAGGCTGGACTCAGCTGCTGTCAGCCTCATCCTGGCAGGTGGCACAATAGTCGGAGAGGGGCGAGCGGCGCTGCTTTCCTGTCAGGTCAGTCAGTGGGAGGGCGAAGTGACTGCGGTCACTTCGACCTTGCCGACTGAGGCACGCGTGTTAGGATAAGGCGCCAGGTGATCCTTGCATTGAATGCGCCTGCGATACGGTCGGTTGGTGAGACGATTTGGCCAAGGTTGCTTCACTACGAAGCCTGCCCGAGCTGGGCTTTGGGCGAGTTGAGGGAGTGCCCGTTGCTTGAGGAGGCCCTCGGGCGAGGCGTGAATCCGTCTGGGACTACTGTTCCCGCCCGAGGCTGGGCTCGGGCGAGGCAAGATCGCGTCCCTTGAGTAGACGAAACCTTGACCTGAATTGCGCCCATCAGCCTTTGCAGTTTGCGCTGATGGTGATTACCAGCCGAGTTTAGGAGTGTTGGGGGTACCCCTAATTATGGTACCCGACAGTAGCCCCCGAGCCTCAAAGGGAGTGTTGGTACTCGCTTGGAGGCTTTGTCGCACTTTTTTGCAAGGGGACCGACCTTTCTCGGTTATATTTTGTTCCGGTGGGTGCGCGCGAGCGCACCAGCCGGGTGTAGCCCCCGAGGCCTCGGAGGAGTGGTTTGACTCCTCTGAGGTCTTAATGCCTTTCGTGATGCCTTGGCCGGTCTGGTTGTTCCCTCATGCGATCTGATCGTGGTCCGGGTGCATGGTCAGGTTTCGAGTTTTCAGGCTGGTTTGTTGACGCTGTCAACGGTTTGGCTGGAGCCGGGTTTGCGAGAGCAGCCCCCGAGCCTCTGCACAGAGCGAGAGGACGATCAAGGACTTACTCGGCTTTTATCATACGCCCCTTCGTCGCCTTTCCGCAAGGAGGAGGGGGGGAAAGCGCCATGTTGCCCTCGGAGGGCGCTGAACATGGTGTTTCCAGTGAGTTGCTAACGGGTGATTCGAGTGGACGCCCGTGCCCCATTCGATAAGGGTCGGCTAGTGGCCCAGAGGCGCACTCCAAAAGTACCTGCAGGTGATTTTCCGGACCAGGTCCCGTTCGATAGGGTCCGAGGGCTCGATGCCTCCCTCTGATGGGATTTCGTTACAAAATCGCTCCGGCTGGTCTCGGAAATGTCCTAGGGTACCTCAGGAGCGTAGCCCAAGTCTCGGCCATGTATCGGGCGCACCTAGAGTCATCCCTCACTCTGCGTGCTCTAGGGCGGCTGTCGAACCCTTCGAGGGGCCAGCCTTTGAACCCCTGATCAGTAGTGGGCGCGGAGCTCGAGTGCACTGAGGCGGCTGTCGAACCCTTCCGAGGGGCCAGCCTTCGAACCTCTGATCAGTAATGAGCCTGAAGCCCGAGTGCTCTGGGGCGGCTGTCGAACCCTTCCGAGGGGCTAGCCTTCGAACCCCTGATGAGTAGGAGGGCTCGGGGCCCGCTTCCTTCGCGGAGAAGGATCCCTTTCGAAATATCCCCTTTCCCGGTCCCTGTAGCAAGAGAGAGGAAGGGGAAGAAGAAAAGGATACGAATTTAAACGATGTGGCACACCTTTTTTGACGCGGTCATCATGGCGGAGGTGAAACATCGCCCGCTTCGCCTGCCAAAGGTGTCGCCTGTCCTGCCGCGAAGTTAATGCGATGGGACGGGTGGTTCGCGGGGCAGTCGTTGCGCGTGCGCGAGTCGTTCGAGGAACGGGCGTTTCGCCTTCGAGTTTGAATTTCGCGGCGGGTTCGGGCGAAGTGTTGAACGGGTCTTGCCCGGGCCTTTATATACCTGGAAGAGGGACCGGTGGTGGTTCTTTACTCTGCTGCTCGCCTTCTGCTTTGGTCTCCGCAACCTAAGGGAATAGCCAGAGAAAGGAAACCGCACACCTTGCTCGCTTCGCCACCACCCTCTTCGTTTGGCGATGGGCGACCGGGTGACCGTCGTTCCGCCGCGCGACCTGTGGCCTTTCTCCATCGTCACGGTGGACGATCTAAAGGCCCTCGTCGCTGATGGTTTGCTCCGTCCCCTCTCCGGTGACCCGCAACCGGAGTGGATGGTCCCTCCGAGCGGGGCCGACCCGACCCCGCCGCCGGGGTATGTGCTGAGTTTCGTCTCTTTCCATGAGCGGGGGTTCGGAGTGCCAACAAGCCGTTTCATGCGGGCGCTCCTGCATTACTACGGGGTAGAGCTGCACAAGTTCAACCCCAACTCCATTGCGCAAGTGGCCATCTTTGCGGTGGTTTGCGAAGGCTTTTTGGGGATTGACCCCCACTAGGATCTGTGGACCCATCTCTTCTCCGCAGAGCTTTTTGCCTTGACGACGGAGGAAAAGAAGGTCCACATGGCGGTGCGGACCGGTGGCTGCACCCTCCAGTTGAGGCAGGTGCGTGCGCAGCAGTACATCCCTGCCATCCTTGTGTCTTTGAACAAGGGGTGGCAGCGCTGGTGGTTTTACCTCTGGAATGACGATGGAAGCCTCCCGTCGTTTTCTCAATGAGTGGTGACTGTCGCCGGCAGCAACTGGCGCTATGGGGCCACGCGCGAGAAACAGGAGAAACTTCAGGCCCTTCTGGAGGCCTTGCAGGAGTTACGAGATGGGGGACTCACCGCCGCGGGGGTGGTTGCCGCCATTCATCGCCGGAGGGTGCTTCCCTTGGCAGAGCGGCGGTTGCCGCTTTCGGAGATGATGCCGGGGGTCGACTTGGAGGGTTCGCAGATGTCCTCAGTCCCCCTCTCTGCCGATGACCTCCGCAGGCGGGTAGCGGGCACGGTAGGGAGGCTGGACACCGGCGCCCTTACCCAGCCCTTGATGCGTCCCGAGCGTGGGTGCGTGTCCCTGGTGAGTGTCCGCTCCTTCTCCTATCTTGTGTCAGGTTGCCCTTGATTCTCACAGTCGGGATTTCTGTTCGTCTCCAGGAGTTGGGGTGTTACAAGCCTTCCCTGCCACCGGTCTCGGAGGACGCGGTGGACCGAGCCGTGCGGAGGGTCGCTGCGGAGAAGAAGGAGAAGAAGGACGCGGAAAAGGCTCGGGCTCGCAAGCGGATGCGGGCTCGGGACGCCTTGGAGAGGCACCGTCGGAGGCAGGAGAGGGACGGGCTCCCGAGGGAGCCATCGCCGGAGACGCCTGACGATGATGATGACGACGATGATGACGAGGACGACGACATGGAGGCCCGCCTTGGCCTTAGCCCGGATCTGAGGCTGGGCCAGGGGTCGTCGAGCCATCCCCCGAGTGGGCTGGCACCGTCAGTACCTAGGGCCGAGGCATCAGGGTCCCGGTCCGAAGAGCAGGGGCAGGCTGAGGGGGTACTTGATCCCTTGGCCGAGGTAGTTGAGGTGACTCTGAGGAGTCGGGCCGACCTGCCTGTCTCCCAAGAGCGGTCGCTCGTGCCGGCTGTACAGGAGGTTGATCCTCGGGCCGTCGTGACGGTGCATGGGCAGGCCGTCCCTTTGGCGACCCGGGCGCCCGAAGTGGGAACGACGCCGAAGCCGGCAGCGGGGCGAACCTCGGCGGCGCCTGCGGGGACCGAGGCCCGAGGGGCCTCCCCGCAGGCACGATTGGCCTTGGTCCGGAGCGGGTAAGTATCTGAGGATACCTCTGTTCTGGCTCCTTTTTCGTGTGTCCTGATCCTGCTTCACCTTTTCCTCTCAGCAAACGGAGGCACGGTTCAGCCGGTCTGGCTCCCAGGAAGGCCCTTAAGACAGTGCCGGCTTCTGCAGCCAGTGCCGCACCGCGCCACGCTGGTTGACTGGCCTCCGCACAAGACGCCCTCAAGCGGAGGGCCCAGGCGGCGCGAATTGCCATGGGGCAAGCCCCCCAGGCCGACCCCTCCATCGAGGCGGCCATCGTGCCGGGGGAGACTGCTGGTGTGGCCGCAGCCCTGAGCCTACCTGACGCGTTGCCGGCGCCGGCCCCAGCTTCTGCCGAGGCCGTTGCTGTTTTGCCCGTGGAGCCACCCATCGCCACTGATGCTGGGATGGCTGAGGTGCCACTGCTCGAGGTCGTCCCCGACCTTCCTAGTCTCGGCCATAAGAAGGGGGTGGCTTTCGTTGCCAAGGTCAGTGATCGGAAGCCCACCTCCTTAGCCGAGGTGGTACCCGATGCGTCGACTGCAGGGGGTCCCGACGCCTTGGAGGAGGGGTGCGCAGAACCGCGACCCGTCTTAGGGAGCGGCGACCTCATCCCCGCGCGGCGCGATCCCAACGAGTGGCGTGGGCATGCGCTCCAGTTCTGGACCCGTGGCGCCTCGAAACCCCTCTTCGTCATTGACGACGAGTGGGAGGAGCAGTCTCGAGATGAGCTCCGTGAGTATGCCGAGGCAGCGATGGGGTCGCTTCGGTCGACCATGGAGATCCTTTCCAGGGATGTTCCCAGGGTCCTCTAGGTGAGGATTTCAGGCATACCTTTCGCGTGACCAGGGCATTCTTTGTGACACCCTGCTTCCCTTCTTCCGGATCTGAGCACCTCAAAGTCGTTGTTCATCCGCCACGAGACCGGTGTCTGGGGTTCGTTGCGGTTCCTGAGGGTCGCGCTTACCGAGGCTACCGAACGCCTTGCCCAACGGAGCACCGAGGCGGCGGACCTCCGGTTGCTCTATGATGAGCTGGCGGTGGAGGCATCGGCGGCGCGAGCAGAGGCGGCGTCGGCACGGGCGGAGGCGCAACAGCGGCAGCTGGAGCTTGGCCAGGTCATTAGCGAGCGGGGCCAATCTCGGAACCAGGCTGCCGAGGCTGTAAGCCGGGCCGAGGTCCTTGGGGGCCAGCTAGCCGAGGCGTCTGCTCGGGTCGGAGCCCTTGCGGAGGACCTGGCCGTGGCGGTCGGGTCTGCCCAGTCCGCCCAAGCCGCAGCCTCGGAGCAGCGTGCCCGGGCTGAAGGTATGTTTCGGCCGCTTTGTGACTTTGATTCATCTTCATTCTTCAACTCGCGTCTGAAGAATCCTGTTTGGCTGTTTGCAGAGTTCGAGACAGCTCTCAGCGAGTCTGTCAAGGCTCTTGCCCAGGCGACTGAGCAGAAGGAGGCCGACCGCGTGGCCATGTCTGAAGCTATCTTGGCCTTCTGCCAGGTCTTTGGCCTCGATGACGTCCCCTCGGGTAGCTCCCCCCAGAGCCGCCTATGGGCCTTGGGCGGCCATGTGCGCGGCAGACTCCGCAAGGCGCTGCATCACGGCGTTAGGCGGGCCTTCGCCGTGCTCGCTTCCCACTACGACGTGGATTTGGAGCGGGTCAGCGAGGGGTACTGTCTACCCGACGAAGATGAGGCTGCCTTAGCCAAGGTCCAGAGGCTTGACGCGGCCGTCGCGGGCCCAAGCGCGGTGCTAGCGTCCTCCTTCGAGGTGGAGATCCTTCCGCCCGTGTCGCCGTCCGAGGTCGGGCCAGATCTCGTCGAGGGTGGAGACAGCGCCGAGGGTGGAGATGAAGCCAAGGGTGCCGCTCCTCCCCCTGGTGATACCAGATTCTGCCGGAGCATTTTGTTTGGAGCATGCATGTGTCTTTCATGGCCGCCGAGGCCTAAACACTTTGTTGTCGTGTTATAAAGCTGCGTTTCTTTTCCTCTCATTTCGAGTATTCGAACTTGTTCGTCAATAGCAAAATCGTTTATCTAAGTAAGAGTTACTTTTCGCGGAAGGTGACGAGTGAGGTATCCGTATCCCAGAGGCGTAGGAGTCCCTCGGCTCGGTCGGCCTTGCCGCTTTCATGCGCTCTTACTCGTTCTGCTATTGATATAGTCGGAAAGCACGAAAGTCATTTTGGTAGAAAACTTTTCCGAGGAAAATTCTGATGCAGAGGGGGTTCCCCCCTTCTAGCCCCCGAGGGAGGGTCGGGCTTTGCCGAGGCAAGGCTGACCCTTCCTTGATGGTTAGACTTTATTTGTGTATGTATAGAAAATGAGGTATATGAATGACTTGAAAACATCTTAAGGGTAAAAGCGACGTAGCTGTCGGATGTTCCAAGCGTTGCTGTAGACCTCGCCTTGATTGTTGGCCAGCTTGTATGTTCCGGGCTTCAAAATCTTGGCGATGATGAATGGCCCCTCCCAGGGAGGAGTAAGCTTGTGGCGCCCTCGGGCGTCTTGCCACAGCCGAAGCACCAAGTCTCCCACTTGGAGGTCTCGGGGCCGAACCCCTCGGGCGTGGTAGCGTCGCAGAGACTGCTGATATCGCGCCGAGTGTAGCAAGGCCACGCCCCGAGCTTCTTCCAGCTGGTCCAGCGAGTCTTCTCGTCTGGTCTGGTTGCTTTGGTTATCGTATGCCCTTGTCCTCGGGGAATCGTATTCTAAGTCTGTGGGCAAGACAGCCTCGGCCCCATAGACTAGAAAGAACGGTGAGAAACCCGTGGCTCGGCTTGGCGTCGTCCTCAGACTCTAGACCACCGAGGGTAGTTCCTTCATCCACCGCCTGCCGAACTTGTTGAGGTCATTGTAGATCCTCGGCTTAAGTCCCTGCAGAATCATGCCGTTGGCACGCTCCACCTGCCCATTTGTCATGGGGTGAGCCACGACGGCCCAGTCCACCTGGATGTGGTGGTCCTCGCAGAAGTCTAGGAACTTCTTGCCAGTGAACTGGGTGCCAATGTCGGTGATGATGGAGTTCGGGACCCCGAAGCGATGGATGATGTTGGTGAAGAACGCCACCGCCTGCTCGAACATGATGCTGGTTAGGGGTCGGACCTCGATCCACTTGGAGAATTTGTCGATGGCGACCAGCAGGTGCGAGAAGCCCCGGGTGCCTTCTGTAAGGGACCGACGAGGTCCAGACCCCACACAACAAACACCCAAGTGATGGGTATTGTCTGCAGGGCCTGAGTGGGCAGGTGCGTCTGTCTTGCGTAGAATTGACACCCCTGGCAGGAGCGTACAATCCTAGTGGCGTCGGCCACCGCGGTCGGCCAGTAGAAACCTTGTCGGAAGGCGTTCCCAACGAGGGCTCGAGGTGCTACGTGGTGACCGCAAGCCCCCGACTGTATCTCTTACAATAGCTCCTGTCCTTCAGTGATGGATATGCATCATTGGAGAATGCCTGAGGGGCTGCGGTGGTAGAGCTCCTTTTCATAGCCCAGTAAGACGAACGACTTGGCGCGCCGCGCCAGTCGCCGAGCTTCGGCTTTGTCGAGGGGGAGCTCTCCTCAGTGGAGATATTGCAGGTACGGGGTCTGCCAGTTTCAATTAGGCGTGACCCCATTCCGCTCTCCCTCGACACGCAGTGCCTCACCCTCGGCGGCCGAGGGTGCCTCGGGCTGGGCCGAGGCCTCCTCGGGCTGGGCCGAGGCTTCCCCGGGCTCGGGCGTGTCGTTGGTCTTGACGAAGGGTTGATGTATGTCTCTGGAGAAGACATCTGGGGGAACCGTTGTCCGCCCCGAGGCTATCTTAGCCAGCTCGTCCGCAGTCTCATTGTACCGTTGGGCGACGTGGTTGAGCTCGAGTCCGTAGAACTTGTCTTCCAGGCGCCGAACCTCGTCGCAGTAGGCCTCCATCTTCTGGTCGCGGCAGTTGGAGTTCTTCATGACTTGGTCGATGACAAGCTGCGAGTTGCCACGAGCATCGAGGCGCCAAACCCCTAGCTCGATGGCGATGCGCAACCCGTTAACCAGAGCCTCGTACTCGGCCACGTTGTTTGACGCCGGGAAATGGAGGCGCAGCACGTAGCGGAGGTGCTTCCCGAGGGGTGAGATGAAGAGCAGGCCCGCACCTGCTCCTATTTTCATCAACGACCCATCGAAGTACACGGTCCAGAGTTCCGGTTGGATCGGAGCTATTGGTAGCTGGGTGTCGACCCATTCAGCCACGAAGTCTGCCAAGACTTGGGACTTGATGGCCTTCCGAGGAGCGAACGATATTGTCTCGCCCATGAACTCCACCGCCCACTTTGCTATCCTACCCGAGGCCTCTCGGCACTGGATGATCTCCCCCAGGGGGAAGGATGACACCACAGTCACCGGATGAGACTCGAAGTAGTGTCGCAACTTTCGCCGCGTCAGAATTACTGCATACAGTAGCTTCTGAATTTGCGGGTAGCGGATCTTGGTCTCGGATAGCACTTCGCTGATGAAGTAGACCGACCTCTAGACGAGCAGTGCATGCCCTTCTTCTCGTCTCTCGACTACGATTGCGGTGTTGACCACCTGAGTGGTTGCAGCTACGTAGATCAAGAGGGCTTCTCCTGCAGCAGGGGGCACCAAGATGGGCGCACTTGTAAGGAGTGCCTTTAAGTTTCCGAGGGCTTCCTCGGCCTCGGGGGTCCAAGAGAAGCGCTCGGTCTTCCTTAAGAGGCGATACAAGGGTAGGCCTCTTTCGCCGAGGCACGAGATGAAGCGGCTCAGAGCCGCAAGGCATCCCATGACCCTTTGTACTCCTTTCAAGTCTTTGATAGGCCCCATGTTGGTGATGGACGCGATTTTCTCCGGGTTGTCCTCGATGCCCCGCTCGAAGACGATGAACCCTAGGAGCATGCCTCGGGGGACTCCGAAGACACATTTCTCGGGGTTAAGTTTCACGCCCTTCGCCCTCAGACACTTGAATGTCATTTCAAGGTCAGAGAGGAGGTCAGAGACTTTCCTTGTCTTGACCACGATGTCATCGACGGAGGCCTCGACCGTTCGACCCATGTGCTCTCCGAACACGTGGTTCATGCACCTTTGGTATGTCGTGCCTGCATTCCTCAAACCAAATGGCATAGTAATATAGCAGTACATGCCAAAAGGTGTGATGAAAGAAGTCGCGAGCTGGTCGGTCTCTTTCATCTTGATTTGGTGATACTCTGAGTAGGCATCGAGGAATGACAGGGTTTCACACCCAGCAGTGGAATCCACGATTTGATCGATGCGAGGCAGAGGGTAGGGAACCTTCAGACATGCTTTGTTTAGACCAGTGTAGTCTACACACATCCTCCATTTCCCACCTTTCTTTTTCACAAGAACAAGGTTGGCTAACCATTCGGGATGGAATACCTCTTTGATGAACCCCGTAGCCATCAGCTTGTGGATCTCCTCGCCTATGGCTCTGCGTTTTTCTTCGTCGAAACGACGCAGAGGCTGCTTCACGGGTCGGGCTCCTCCTCGGATATCCAGCGAGTGCTCAGCGACATCCCTCGGTATGCCAGGCATGTTCGAGGGACTCCACGCAAAAACCTCGGCGTTTGCGCTGAGAAAGTCGACGAGCACTGCTTCCTATTTGGGGTCGAGCTTGGAGCCGATCTGGACTTGCTTGGAGGCGCCGTTGCTGGGGTCGAGAGGGACGGACTTAACCGCCTCTGCTGGCTCGAAGTTGCCGGCGTGGCGCTTCACATGTGGCACCTCCTTGGAGAGGCACACTAGGTCAGCGATGAGGGCCTCGGACTCGGCGAGGGCCTCAGCGTACTCCACACACTCCACGTCGCATTCGTACGCGTGTCGATATGTGGATCCGATGGTGATGACCCCGTTGGGGCCCAACATCTTGAGCTTGAGGTAGGTGTAGTTGGGGACGGCCATGAACTTGGCGTAGCATGGTCTACCCAGCACCGCGTGGTAGGTTCCTCAGAACCCGACCATCTCGAACGTGAGGGTTTCCTTTCGGAAGTTGGAGGAAGTCCCGAAGCAGACGGGCAGATCGAGTTGTCCAAGGGGCTGGACGCGCTTCCCGAGGATGATCCCGTGAAAGGGCACCGCACCGGCCCGGATCGTGGACAGATCGATCTGCAAGAGCCCGAGGGTCTCGGTGTAGATGATGTTGAGGCTGCTGCCTCCGTCCATGAGGACCTTGGTGAGCCTAACATTGCCGATGACGGGGTCGACAACGAGCGGGTACTTTCCTGGGCTCGGCACGCGGTCGGGGTGGTTGCCTTGGTCGAAGGTGATGGGCTTGTCGGACCAGTCTAGGTAGACTGGCACTGCCACCTTCACCGAGCAGACCTCCTGGCGCTCCTGCTTGCGGTGCCGAGCCGAGGCGTTCGCCACTTGCCCACCGTAAATCATGAAGCAGTCGTGGACCTCGGGGAACTCCTCTGCCTTATTGCCCTCCTTGTCGTTGTCATGGCCTCTGCCACCTTCCGCCGGGGGCCCGACCTTATGGAAGTAGCGCCGAAGCATGACACATTCCTCAAGGGTGTGCTTGATGGGACCCTGATGATAGGGGCACGATTCCTTGAGCATCTTGTCGATCAGGTTGGCCCCTCCGGGAGGCTTCCGAAGGTTCCTATGCTCGGCGGCAGCGATAAGATCTGCGTCGGCGGCATCGCGTTTCGCTTGCGACTTCTTCTTGGCCTTCTTCGTGCCACGCTGGGCGGATGCCTCGGGGACGTCTTCCTGCTGGCGTCCCTGAGGCTTCTTGTCCTTCCGGAAGATGGCCTCGACCGCCTCCTAACCAGAGGCAAACTTGGTGGCGATATCCATCAACTCGCTCGCCCTGGTGGGAGTCTTGCGACCCAACTTGCTCACAAGGTCGCGACAAGTGGTGCCGGCGAGGAACGCGCCAATGACATCCGAGTCGGTGATGTTGGGCAGCTCGGTGCGCTGCTTCGAAAACCGCCGGATGTAGTCCCGCAAGGATTCCCCTGGCTGTTGGCGGCAGCTTCGGAGATCCCAGGAGTTCCCCCGGTGCACATATGTGCCCTGGAAGTTTCCAGCGAAGGCTTTGACCAGATCGTCCCAGTTGGAGATCTACGCAGGAGGCAGATGCTCCAGCCAGGCTCGGGCGGCGTCGGAGAGGAACAGGGGGAGGTTGCGGATGATGAGGTTGTCATCATCCGTTCCACCTAGCTGGCAGGCCAACCGGTAGTCCGCAAGCCACAGTTCTGGCCTTGTTTCCCCCGAGTACTTGGTGATGGTAGTCGGGGCTCGGAACCGGGTCGGGAACGGCGCCCGTCCTATGGCCCGGCTAAAGGCTTGCGGACCAGGTGGTTCGGGCGAGGGGCTCTGATCCTCCCCACTGTCGTAGCGTCCCCCACGCCTGGGGTGGTAGCCTCGGCGCACCTTTTCGTCGAGGCGGGCTCGACGGTCGTGGCGGCGGTGCTCGTTGCCGAGGCGACCCGGGGCCGCAGGCGTCGCGTCCCTCGTGCGCCCGGTGTGGACCGAGGCTTCCCGCATGAATCGGGAAGTCGGGCCGCGATGCTCTGGGGGGGTACCCCTACCTTCGGGAGGCAGAGCTCTCGGCTCGTCGGATCGCGGCATCCTTGCTTCCATAAGGGGCTGAGAGCCACCATCGTCATAGACGCACGCGGGGAGCCATCATTACTTGTTACCCGGGCGAGCCTGGATGGGACGCCGGTCTTGTTCCCCCGTAGCCTGAGCTAGCTAGGGGTAGGGTAATGATGTACCTCCTGCGGCGTGGTCGGTCCGAGCCCAAGGTCGGGCGAGGCGGAGACTCCTCCTGAGGCCGAGGCCGGGGTCGGGCGAGGACGCGATTCCGCCCGAGGTCGAGGTTGAGGCCGGGCCCTGGGGTCGGGCGAGGCGGAGTCCATCTTCCGAGGCCGAGGCGGGGGCTGAGCCCTAGGGTCGGGCGAGGCACAGTCCATCTTCCGAGGCCGAGGCGAGGGGCCGAGCCCTGAGGTCGGGCGAGGTGGAGACTTCTCCTGAGGCCGAGGCCCAAGGTCGGGCGAGGCGGAGCTTCCTATGGCGCCTGAGGCTGGACTCATCTGCTGTCAGCCTCACCCTGGCGGGTGGCACATCAGTCAGAGAGGGGCGAGCGGCGCTGCTTTCCTGTCAGATCAGTCAGTGGGAGGGCGAAGTGACTGCGGTCACTTCGACCTTGCTGACTGAGGCACGCGTGTCAGGATAAGGCGCCATGTGATCCTTGCATTGAATGCGCCTGCGATACGGTCGGTTGGTGAGACGATTTGGCCAAGGTTGCTTCACTATGAAGCCTGCCCGAGCTGGGCTTCGGGCGAGTCGAGGGAGTGCCCGTTGCTTGAGGAGGCCCTCGGGCGAGGCGTGAATCCATCTGGGACTACTGTTCCCGCCCGAGGCTGGGCTCGGGCAAGGCGAGATCGCGTCCCTTGAGTAGACGAAACCTTGACCTGAATTGCGCCCATCAGCCTTTGCAGTTTGCGCTGATGGTGATTACCAACCGAGTTTAGGAGTGTTGGGGGTACCCCTAATTATGGTACCCGACAAATATGAATAAGCTAAGTTTATTTCTATAATTGGTATCAGTGCCTACTTAGTACAAACATGACCCAAGGCTAGATTATATTAGTTTAATGCCTCTCAATTCAACCTTCATCTGCTATGTTTGAGTTGGACGTCAACATAGGATTTGATCGACTAATCAAGTTTAGATGGCATGAGCACTTCGAATAGATCTATTCAGATTGATTCGTCAAACCAGATGGAGTTCTTATTAAAATCCATATTGTCTTCTACATGCATGATTAGCATCTGTGTTGTTTACCTTAACCTCATGATGCATATTTATGTTACTCTTATTACCAAATTAGTTTTCCTTTGAGTTTTCAGAAAGTAATTAGCCCAAATTAGGTGTGTTCTAAGTTTATGTTCATGATTAAACTAAGAAATAAGGTGTTAGAGTGTTAGTGTCTTATGACAAGTAGTCCTGCTACATGGTTACCTAGAGTAAAAGTTTGGGGATTTCAACATGAGCCAAACTCGATGAATGCAAAGAAATCAATTTGTACTAGTTTTGGCTATTGAATAATGTAATACCATATATGTAGTTAGAAGTTTTGTCTTTTGTTGGATTATGAGATATGATGTGTGTGTCTTGGCTACAAAGGGTAAACCTCTATCTCTCTTTATATGCTTCAAAGGGTAGGTATACAAGTCGAGTCCTAGTTGGCTAAGATAGAAGCATCCTTGTCCTATTAGACAAATAGTCCCTCCTTTAGACCAACTAGATAAGTAGTTTTTTTTGCCAAAGAGAGTATATGCTTTGTGAGGAACCCCTTAGGATATTGGTTTGTCAAGTCCCCAAGATCTTCATGGTTAAACTTTGAAGTCTTCTTGGATCTTTAGGTCATTATCGAGTAGGATCAAGCATCATCTGAGTACTCCTCTTGAGAGAAGCCATGAAGTGTTTTTTTGAATCTTTCTCTATTGGTGTGCACTTTTTTGCAAAGCACACTAATTAGGTGTAGCTCCCAAGCCTCTTATTATTGAGCATAAAGAGCTTAAATGTATTTTCTACAAATCATCCAATCTTTACATAATTATATAAAGATTTGAAACCATCTTCTAAGGATATATGTCGTGGTTTCAGGAACTGGGGGACAATAGAATTTGTGTTCGATGGGGATGCTAGCGTGGACTCACTCCGAATGATGAAACACTAGGACTCAAGCGAGGGGTTTGAGACAATGGATTTATACTGGTTTAGGCTTACACCCTAGCTAGTCCAGTGTAGTGCTGATTGTATTATTGCTTACGAACTGTGTTACAACTGGTTCGTGTGTCGGAAGAAAGAGGCAGGCCTGCCCTTTTATAGATCAAGGGTAGGACCTTACAATGGAAACGTGTTCTCTACTGGTAAGAGGGCGATCTGTTGCCCTATGTTGATGTAGTGTCCCTGACGTCGTTCGTAGGGTCGTGCGTAGCCGTACTCCTAGTATGGTGTACCGCCCCGCTCGCCCCCCATATGGGTTCCTGTAGAGACTCTGTTGCTGATGTCTTCGTAGTAGTGCGTGGCGGGTCCCACGAATCAGTCTCATGGTGTGGTCGTGTGTGGCGTGGCTTCATCTGTCGTCATGAGCCCTGCGTCACCCTCCAGCATGCATAGGCTTAAGACCAGGATGGAGCACTGTCCCATCCTTCCTGGTATACAGACCATTGTAGAGACTCTGGTGCTGAGGTCCTTCTATTACTGGGGTTGACTGACCCCACAAGGCAGCGAGGATACATCAGAGGTTGTAAGCAGTGGCATACAGTCGTGCCATCGGTGACCACCCAACACGCTTTTGGTATGTCGCACATATGTTCAAATGTGTCTTGGTGATGATGTGTCTTATCGTAGCTGATGTGGGCCAATTGGGTCCTCCATCTTGTAGGGATGCTCGATCGAGAGTTGGTCGACCGCTCCACCTCGTAGGTTTTCTTGGTAGAGGATTTAGTGGGCCGCTCCACCTCACAGGTTTGTCCGGCAGAGGACCTAGTCCACAATAGGAATTCTGGATATCCCCGTCAGCTTTTAAAAGAACCGACATAAATTAAATAATCCATGTCGATTTATTTGTAGCCGATGGGGATTAATTAATCCCTATTAGCCAAATACGCTGGCCGACGGCAATAAGCTATCCACGTCAGCCAAATATTGTGCCGATGGGAATTAGAATTTTAAAAAACGAACCCGGGCCCAGTCGTGCACGTAACAGCTAACTACCATTGGACGTGTGGGGTGGCCGACAGTAATTAGAATTTTGAAAAACGATCCCGGGCCTAACCTTGCGTGGAGCAACTTAATCTCGTCGGCCGTGTGGGGTGGCTGACGGGGATTAGTATTTTGAAAGGTGAACCCAAGCCTATCCTCGTGCAGCGCACTAACTCCCTTCGACCATGTGGGGTGGCCGACCGGGATTAGTAGTTTGAAAGGCGATCCCAAGCCCAGCCTCGCGTGGAGCACTAACTCCCGTCGGCCGTATGTGTGGCCGACGGGAATTTAATTTTAAGGCAGGCCCAAGGCCAAGCCAGCCTGGCCACTTTCGTATGTGTGGCCTTCGAGAATTTACTGGCCAATAGGAATTATTTAATCCTCATGGGCCACAGTAAGTCGACGATAATTAGTTCTCATCGGCAGCCAACAGGAATTAATTAAACCCCGTCCATGTATTCCTGTCGGTGAAGAACCATCAGGAATTAACCCTATACCGTCTGGAATTACTGATTCTCGTCGGTATAGGGTTAATTCTCATCGATTCTTGGCCGCCAGGAATTACTTGTATTCCTATTCAGGTCGGCCACTCAGCCTCATAGGTTTGCCCAGTACAGGACCTAGTCAGCCGCTCCGCCTCACATGCTTTCTCGACAGAGAACCTGGTCGGCCGCTCTGCCTCGCCGCAGGCTTGCTCGGTAGAGGACCTGGTTAGTAAGTAGGCCGTTAAAGGGCCATGGGCCTACTTTGGGAACCCTATTTCTGGGTACCCGACAATATATATTATGTAGAACACAAGGCTAAAAAATTACTTATATTTGATTAAGGGCTCCTATACATCCTTAGAAGATTGGCCAAGTAATCCTTCAACATAATGGCAAAGTGTCACTTATTCAAGGTTGATTTTGTTGCTTTATGTAGTCATGCACTCATTGTGTTCTTCTCTTTTCTCCGACAAAATCAAAAGCATGCCAAAGTGCTAGTTTAATTGCTAAGATTGAAGAATTGAATGCTTGCAATGTTTCTATATCTACTGTTGAGCATGTCACTATTTGCAATAGATGTAGAGATGTTAATATTGATGCTATGAATGATCACATTGCTATGATTAAAGAACAAAATGATCACATAGCTAATTTAAATGATAAAATTGCTGAGCATGAGTTAGAGAATGAAAATTTTAAATTTGCTTGTAGCATGCTCTATAAAGGGAGAAGCCCTGGCATTAAAGATGGCATTGGCTTCCAACAAGGGAGCCAAAGCAACATTAAACTTAATGCCCCTAAGAACAGGCTTTGTAACTTTATTAAGGGCAAGGCTCCCATGGTTCAGGATAGGGAGGGTTACATTTCATATCCTAAAAACTATCCTGAGCACAAAATTAGAAAGATTCATGCTAGGAAACCTCATTCTATTTCTCATCATGCGTTTATGTATAGTAATGAGGCTTCTAGCTCTAGGCATACAACTCATATCAAAATGCCTAAAAAGAAGATTATTGATGCATCCAATGAGCATAGCATTTCATTTAAAACTTTTGATGCATCATTTGTGCTTACTAACAAATCAGGCAAGGTAGTTGCCAAATATGTTGGGGGCAAACACAAGAGTACAAAAACTTGTGTTTGGGTACCCAAGGTGCTTGTTTCTAATGTGAAAGGACCCAAGACCGTTTGGGTACCTAAGAACAAGGCCTAAATTTGTGTTGTAGGTTTATGCATCCGGCAGGACAAGTTGGATAATCGATAGCGGGTGCACAAACAACATGACATGGGAGAAAATGATGTTCTCCTCATATGAGAAAAATGATGATCCCCAAAGAGCAATCACATTCGAGGATGGAAATCAAGGTTTGGTCAAAGGTTTAGGTAAAATTGCTATATCTCCTGACCATTCCATTTCTAATATTTTTCTTGTAGATTCTTTAGATTACAACTTGCTTTCTATTTCTCAATTATGCAAAATAGGTTACAATTGTCTATTTACTGATATTGGTGTTACCATCTTTAGAAGAAGTGATGACTCAATAGCTTTTAAGGGAGTGTTAGATGGTCAGCTATATTTAGTTAATTTCAATGATAACAATGTTGAACTAGACACTTGCTTAATTGCTAAGACTAACATGGGCTGGCTCTGGCATCGTCGACTTGCTCATGTTGGGATAAAGAATCTTCACAAGCTTCTAAAGGGGAGCACATTTTAGGACTAACAAATGTTCATTTTGAGAAAGACAGGATTTATAGCGCATGTCAAGCAGGGAAGCAGGTTGGAGTTCATTATCCACACAAGAACATCATGACGACCGAGAGGCCGCTTGAGCTACTCCACATGGATCTATTCGGCTCGATCGCTTACATAAGCATCAGAGGGAGTAAGTATTGTCTTGTTATTGTGGATGATTGTTCTCGCTTCACTTGGGTATTCTTTTTGCAAGAAAAATCTCAAACCCAAGAGACCTTAAAGAGATTCTTGGGACGAGCTCAAAATGAGTTTGGATTGAGAATCAAGAAGATTAGAAGCGACAATGGAACGGAGTTCAAAAACTCTCAAATTGAAGGATTTCTTGAGGAGGAGGGCATCAAGCATGAGTTCTCTTCTCCCTACACACCTCAACAAAATGGTGTAGTGGAGAGAAAGAATAGAACTCTATTGGACATGGCAAGGACCATGTTTGATGAGTACAAGACACCGGATCGGTTTTGGGCGGAGGCAATTAACACCGCTTGCTACTCCATCACCCGACTCTACCTTCACCGAATCCTTAAGAAAACATTGTATGAACTCCTCAGCGGTAAAAAGCCCAATGTTTCTTATTTTAGAGTTTTTGGGAGCAAATTCTTTATTCTTAAGAGGTAGAAATTCTAAATTTTCTCCTAAAGCAGTAGAAGGCTTTTTTACTTGGTTATGACACAAACACAAGGGCATATAGAGTCTTCAACAAGTCCACCGGATTAGTTGAAGTTTCTTGTGACATTGTGTTTGATGAGACTAATGGCTCCCAAGTGGATAAAATTGATCTTGATGAATTAGATGATGAAGAGGCTCCATGCGTCACGCTAAGCAACATGTCCATTAGGGATGTGTGTCCAAAAGAATCCGAAGAGCCTCCACAAGCATAAGATCAACCATCATCTTCCATACAAGCATCTCCACCAAATCAAGATGAGGGCTCAAGACGAAGAGGATGAAGACCAAGACGATGAGCCACCTCAAGAAGAAGACATTGATCAAAGGGGAGATGAATATGATCAAGATAAGGAAGATGATCAAGAAATTCAGGATCAAAGACCAACACACCTAAGAGTCCACCAAGCAATTCAAAGAGGTCACCCCGTCAACTCCATTCTTGGTGACATCCACATTGGAGTAACCACTCGATTTCGAGTTGCTCATTTTTGTGAACATTACTCTTTTGTGTCTTCTATTGAGACATACATGATAGAGGATGCACTTAGAGATCCAGACTGGGTGATGGCAATGCAAGAGGAGCTCAACAACTTCACGAGGAATGAGGTATGTCATTTAGTTCCATGTCCTAACCAAAATGTTCTAGGTACCAAGTGGGTATTCCGCAACAAACAAGATGAGCATGGTGTGTTGACTAGGAACAAAGCCCGATTTGTTGCCAAAGGATATTCACAAGTCAAAGGTTTGGATTTTGATGAAACCTATGCACCCATAGCTAGGCTTGAGTCAATTCGTATATAACTTGCCTATGCTACTTACCATGGCTTTAAGTTATATCAAATGGACGTGAAGAGTGATTTCCTCAATGGTCCTATCAAGGAAGAGGTATATGTTGAGCAACCTCCCAGCTTTGAAGATAGTGAGTATCCTACACATGTTTATAAGCTCTCAAAGGTTCTTTATGGGCTCAAACAAGCCCCAAGAGCATGGTATGAATGCCTGAGAGACTTTCTTATCACTAATGGCTTCAAAGTTGGTAAAGCTGACCCTACTCTCTTCAATAAAACAATTGCTAAAGACTTGTTTATATGCCAAATTTAGATTGATGATATTATCTTTGGGTCTACAAACAAGTCATCTTGTGAAGAGTTTAGTAGGATTATGATACAGAAATTTCGAGATGTCTATGATGGGGGAGTTGAAGAATTTTCTTGGCTTCCAAATCAAGCAACTCCAAGAAGGCACCTTCATCTGCCAAACTAAGTACATTCAAGATATACTCAAGAAGTTTGGAATGAAGAATGCCAAGCCCATCAAGACACCCATGGGAACAATTGGGCATCTCGACCTCGACACGGGAGGTAAATCCATAGATCAAAAGGTACACCGGTCGATGATATGATCTTTACTCTATTTATGTGCTTCACGACCAAATATTATGCTTTCCGTATGCATGTGTGCAAGGTTCCAGGCAAATCCTAAGGAAGTTCACCTTAGGGCTATAAAAAGAATCATGACATATTTAGTTTACACTCCTAAGTTTGGGCTATGGTACCCTAAGGGATTTACCTTTGATCTAATTAGGTATTCCAATGCCGATTATGCCGGATCTAAAATTGATAGGAAGAGAACATCAGGGACTTGCTGGTTTCTAGGAAGATCTCTGGTGTCTTGGGCTTCAAAGAAACAAAACTTAGTAGCTCTATCCACCACCAAAGCCGAGTATGTTGCTGCAGGATATTGTTGTGCACAATTACTCTGGATAAGGCAAACCCTTAGGGATTATGGCTACAAGTTGAGCAAAGTCCCTCTCCTATGTGATAATGAGAGTGCAATCCACATGGCGGATAATCCCGTTGAACACAGCCACACTAAGCACATAGATATCCGGTATCACTTTTTGAGAGATCACCAACAAAAGAGGGATATCGAAATTGCTTATGTTAGCACCCACAACCAATTAGCCGATATCTTTACCAAGCCCCTAGAAGAAAAGACTTTTAGCAAGCTTAGAAATGAACTCAATATCCTCGATTCTCAGAACTTTGATTGAAATCTTGCACACATTGCTCATTTATATACCATTGATCATGTCTCTTTCATTTGGTACAAATGCATATTTCTTATTCTTCTTGTGCCAAGGCTAAGACTAATGTGCTTCCATGAGTATCTCAATGATTAGTCTTAGATTGAAAGGGAAATGGAGAACTCAACAGAGGCAAGGCTTCCACTACGACTCTGTTGGTATCATTTATCCTTTGCCCTACTCATGAACTTACATTCATATCCTTTTCTAAAAAGGGGGAGAGAGTAAAAGGTCCCTAGTTCTTTTTGTTTTTGGCGCTTAATGCCAAAGGGGATGAGAATAATAGGACCAAAGCAAAAGGACCGCACCACCACCCTGTTCTCTAAAATCTTTTTCAAAAAGGGGGAAATATTATTCAAATTGCAAAACCCTCTTGACAGCTAAGGGGAGAACTTATTCAAGGGGAGCTTTTATTTAGCCAAAGGAAAAGCATTTGAAACTGGGGGAGAATTTTCAAAAAACTTGAAAATGCTATTTCAAATCATATTCTTATACCATAGGCTAACTTCAAAAGAATTTGAAAAGACTTTTCCTAAAGATTTGCAAAAACAAGCTAAGTGGTGCAAATGTAGTACAAAATGTTAAACTAGATCAAAGCAACCATATATGTCTTAAACTGCATTCATTTCAAAGTAACTTATGCACATCTGTCAGATTGCAAACTAGTTACATTTCTACACTTTATATTTGCTTTAGTTTGTGTTGGCATCAATCACCAAAAAGGGGGAGATTGAAAGGGAAATGGCCTCAACATTTCCTATAATCGATTTTGGTGTTTGACGTCCATCACAAACCATATGGACTAACTAGTTTGCATAGTAAATGTTTTTATCAGGTGCATAAAGTTCAACATAAACATACAAAGAAAATGACTTGAGGGAATTCTACAAAGTTTGGAGCATACAAGATTTGGTGCAGCCTGTGGCGCACCGGACACTGTCTGGTGCCCAGGCTGAAGACCTCCGCGAACTGGCCGCTCTCGGGTTTTTCAGAGCCATTCCACTAAAATTCATTGGACTATCCGGTGACCCACCAGACTATCCGGTGAGCCAATGGAGCAACGGTCAACTTTGCCAATGGTCGACTGCAGAACAGTCTGACCGTCAGAAGTCAGCAGACAGTCTGCGATGTCAGATCGCACTGGACTGTTCGGTGTGCCACCAGACTGTTCGGTGCTGCAAGAAGATAGAAGACTTGTGTAATACTCAAAATCATATACAAGGAATATATATAGTGAATTCCTTATTTTATGTGCCATATTTGCATCATAAAAAAGAGCACACAAATAATTGAGAGTGATTAATTAAAACCAATGATACCAAAATAAAAGAAAATGCATCATGTGGAGTTTGTATGTTTGTGTATTAAATTAAATAATAAGGATAATAATAATAAGATAATAATCACTAGAAGATGGATTAAACCGTAAATTGAAATTAGGTTTGAAAATAAGAAAAAGGAGAGAAGAGAAAGAAAAAGAGAAAGGTTATGAAAATATAAATAATATATACAATTATATTGCTAAAATTGGTATTTTTAAATTTCACAATATGATGTGGCACAAATTTGAAATTCAAATTGAACTGCGAAATGGAGAAAAGAAATTAGAGCATAAAATAGAAAAGAATGGAAGGCCTCATAGGCCAACTCCACCCATTTCGGCCCACCGGAGACAAACGCGCGTGCAGCCCAACCTTCACCGCGGCGCCGATAGGCGGGACCACCCTGTCAGTCGCGCGACCCAAGCCCAGTTCCTTTATGCCCGCGCCGTTGCTGCATGCTGACCAGTGTGGCCCGCACCGTGGCTGCCTCTCGCCCACGCCGCAATCACTGGTCGGTGGGGCCCCCTGCCAGTCACTACTACCGGTTCTCCCCTATCTTCGCTCACGTGCGCAACGTCCCTATTTAGTTTATAGAGCCTATCTGCGCCGTCCCGAGCCCTGGACACCCAAGCACCACCGCTAAACAAGAAAGGAGGGAAAGTGTAGCGTCGCCTCAAGGGGAGGGTGCTCAATTCGCCGACCGCCGCAGCTTGAAACTGCGCTGCGATGTTGTCTCCGGGTATTGGAAGGGGGAGTGAAGTCGCGCCGCTCGTATTGGTGTCTGGTATCGGCGGAATTTCTCGCCGTAGAGGACCACCACCCCAGATCCGCCCTTCACCGAGGATAACTGCACCTTCAACTCTAACACCGGTGAGCACGCTACCCATTGCCTCGTACTATCATTCCCACTGTGTAGCATAGTGTGGACCGGAGAATTGCCGTAGGAAATCGTGGGCGCGCGAAGTCCAGCCATGGCGCCACTGTGTCGTGCTGCTCCGCCGCCGCGGCCGAGCAATCTTCACGCGCAGGGAATAGTGACCGTAGATTTCTCCTCGGATGGCTTAGATTAGATTCCGGGTGCCGATTGGGTGGGAATGGCTGGGGCCGTCCGATCCTTCTCGGTCGGCTACGATTAGAAGTCAAGAAAACCCTTCGCTTCATTAAATCTGGATCGTAGGATGCAGATCGTCCAGTAGAGATTGGAGCCTGGCGTGGCGTGTTATATGCCATCGATCTCGGATCCGTCAGTCAGGGTAGTACGCAGCTGAGTATGGCGCCTGATTTTAATCTGGTGCATAGCCTATTGATCCAATGGCCAGGATAGATGGATACCCCTTCACGGGTACGTTTTACAAAAGAATCCCTGCGTTTTCCAGAAAACAACCCGCCATCCTCGCCAGGGCCACTCTGTGTCACAGGAAAACTTATGTAGAGGCCCCTGCTCGTTTTTTTTATGCGCCCAGTCCAGAGATGATTAAAAACAGAGAAATAATTATAGAAATTCGTTTTAATACAAAAACAAATCTAGAAACTTGTAAAATGCATAGAAAATTCATTTTTAATCCAAATGTATTATAATGTGTGTATTGTGTTGATGCGAGTAGACGAGCAAGCCACTGTGGATTCTGAGGCCCAGCAGGTAGAAGTAGCTGAGCAGGAGCTCATTGAAGGCAAGTTGTGCCCTTGATCACTTACTTTTTCCCAGCCATGTTCTTATTAATTATGATGATCTGCATAGGTTAATTTTGATGGGACCCAATAGGTTACCCCAGTTTTGGCTATCTTTATACCTTGTTTTGCCACTGAATATTTTTTGGGTAGTACTTGCTATCGCTTATTATGGTTTTGGGTATGGAGATACACTATTCATTACTACACTTTTATTATCTGTTTATTATTATTGTTCATGATAAGATCATTATGTTAATGGGAACATGGAGCGACCACCCGAGAAAACAGTGCTACCACAAGGGTTTAATGGGACGCCCTTGGCTGATTAACTAGGAAAGCTAGTGGATGACTTCCTTACCCGAAAGGGGCAAGGGTAGTAGGGGAGTGGTCAGTGTAGGGAGGTCCTTGGGTTGATTTTGTTGCGATGGCGGTCAAGCGAGGGATTCCTGCATTGGAGCTTCCTATAAACTGTAGCGGGATTTCTGAAGCTAGTGGATCTTTGTAAAGGCCTCGTAGTGTTACCCTGCCTCGCCTCCTCGGTAGAGGTGTATGGGATTGACCGTCTCTTGGCAGATGGGTAACATGACTTGTGGGTAAAGATGTGCAACCTCTGCAGAGTGTAAAACTGGTATACTAGCTGTGCTCACGGTCATGAGCAGCTCGGACCCTCACATGATTAATTTATGGAACTTAAATTTAATTTGACATTTGCATCGCATTTGGGATTATTTTACTAATACTTTATTTATTATTATTAAGGTTTGGTATTTACTTACACTTAGTAATTGCTAATAAATTTTTGACCAACTTATAAAAGCAATGCTCAGCTTCAGCCTCTATTTTGTTGTTCAGCCTTACACTCCACATGAACTCCCACCTTTGGTGAGTTCATGCACATTATTCCCCATGACTTGTTGAGCTATGAACGTATGTGAGCTCACTCTTGCTGTCTCACACCCCCCCACAGGAGAAGAACAGGTGGTCGAAGAGGAGCCGCCTAACACTGAGGCATTCGACTTGATCTAGGTGGCGTCTCCCAGTCAGCTTTGTGGCGCCAGGGAATAATAATTAGTTCGCTTTATTTTATCATTTATTTTTGTAAGACTTCCGCTATGTAATAAGTACATTTATGATATTTATGACATTTATCTCTATGCACTCTGTTATTATGTGTTGTCTTCTTTGGCGCATATATAAAATGCACACGGCTTTGTTTCTTAAAACCGGGTGTGACAAAAGTGGTATCAGAGGAAATGTTGACTGTAGGACGAAACCTAGATAGAAATGGACAAAACCCTTATCCACTTACCTTACTCTGATTCATTTCATACTTACCTTATCTTGATCCTGTCTCACCTTCTATTGTTCTACTCTGATCATTCTTATCTTTTCTACTCTAAGACAAGAAGGATTTCACACCTTGGGATCCTACATTCATAACCTTTTGAAGAGTTAGGAGACCAAAGACAAAAAAATATTTTCTCTATTAAAATGTTGGTTGATTGTTCTGGTGATCAATGCCTGATTTGCTTCTTTGATTGATTGAAATAGTATAGACGAGCATCTTAGCATGTACCACCATAAGGTAATGTATTAGCTTTAGTAGGTGACACACTTATCTAATAAATTCCCCAAAGTATCATGCTTCGCAATTAAATGCCTTGTCTACAATCCTTTCTTTCGTACCCTGTGTTTCTAACCCAGATGGGCTACCCCTATAGTGTTAGAAGAGAGCACTATAGACGTGATCCTTGGTATGTCATGGTTAAGAAAGGCAAAGGTACTTTATACACTGTGCTAAAGGAACCATTGAACTCACCAGTTCCAAAGGAGAAAGATTTGAAGTTGGAATTGCAGTAACTACCGCCACCAGACTAGCGGCATTCTTAGTAGATGGGAAGTTTGTTGGTGACAACATCCGTGTGGTTAAGGATTTTCCAGATGTCTTTCCAGAGGAGTTACCAGGGATGCCACCAGATGGGGAAGTTGAGTTGGTCATTGATCTCTTACCTGGGACTGCTCCTATTTCTAAACGACCGTACAGGATGTCCGTAGAAGAACTAAAGGAACTTAAGAAGCAATTAACGGAATTACAAGAGGCTAGGTACATTTGACCAAGTTCTTCACCTTGGGGAGCAACGGTTCTGTTTGTACAAAAGAAGGACAGATCACAGTGGATGTGTGTGGATTATAGGTCCCTTAATGATGTTACCGTGAAGAACAAGTACCCGTTACCCCGCATTGGGGATTTATTTGATCGGATGAGAGATGCTAGGGTATTCTCGAAGATTGATGTCCGATCGGGTTACCATCAAAGATTAGACCATCGGATATCCCCCAAGACGTCTTTCTCAACCCGATATGGATTATATGAGTTCACCATTATGTCGTTTGGATTAACTAATGCACCAGCTTATTTTATGAATTTGATGAATAAGGTGTTTATGAAGTATTTGGACAGATTTGTCGTAGTATTTATCGATGATATTCTTATCTATTCTAAGAGTGAAAGTGATCATGAGGAACACCTGAGATTGGTGCTACAGAAGCTACGAGATAATCAACTCTACGCCAAGTTTAGCAAATGCGAGTTCTGGATTGACAATGTGTCATTTCTTGGACATATCATTTCTAATGGAGGAATTTCAGTGGATCTTGCTAAAGTTAAGGAGATAATGGAGTGGAGCATACCCACTATAGTTACTAATATTCGGAGGTTCTTGGGACTTGCAGGATATTATCAGAGGTTTATTGAAGGATTTTCTAAGGTTGCTAAGCCTATGACCTCACTTTTAGAGAAGGGAAGAGAGTTTAAGTGGAACAAGAAGTGCCAAGATAGCTTTGATAAATTAAAGAAGAGATTGATGTCACCACCAGTGTGGGTTATGCCAGGTCTATAGAAGGGATTTGATATCTTTTGTGATGCATGTGGCCAAGGCTTAGGATGTGTGCTCATGCAAGAAGGACATGTGATTGCCTACACGTCTTGTCAATTGCGGAAATATGAGTTGAACTACCCCACTCATGACTTAGAACTGGCAGCCGTTGTGCATGCGCTTAAGATTTGGAGACATTATATTATGGGAACCAAGTGTCAAGTATACACGGATCATAAGAGTTTGAAGTATATATTCACTCAGAAGGATCTCAACCTTAGGCAACACCATTGGTTGGAGCTTATTAAGGATTATGATTTGGAGATTCACTATCACCCGGGCAAGGCAAATTTGGTTGCAGATGCCTTGAGTCGAAAGGAGCATGTCCATTCAGCTGTTGTTGCCCAGCTACCCGATGAGATTGTTGAGGATTTTAGGAGACTTAACCTGGGGATCGTTGCTCACACTGAAAGAGTTATTACTGATGTGGAACCTACCTTGGAGCAAGAAATCCGCAAAGGACAGACTAGCGATGCTAGGATACAAGAGATCAATGATCTTATTACTGAAGGTAGAGGACCAAAATTCGTGGAGGATGAGCAAGGCACCATACGGTTCAAGGACAGGATATGTGTTCCTGATATTGAAAGCCTTCGTGAGACTATTTTAAAGGAAACCCATGAGTCGGATTATTCTATTCATCCTGGTAGTACCAAGATGTATCAGGATTTGAAGTAGAAATACTGGTGGTATGGATTGAAGAGAGATGTGGCTGCACATGTGGCTATGTGCGATGTGTGTCAAAGAGTTAAGGCTGAACACCAGAGGCCAGCTGGACTACTACACCCACTAAAGATACCCGGGTGGAAGTGGGAAGAGATTTGTATGGATTTCATTACTGGATTGCCTCGCACCCCGAAAGGATATGATTCGATATCGGTGATTGTGGATAGACAGACCAAAGTGGCTCATTTCATTTCGGTCAAGACTAATTATAAGGGATCTCAATTGGTAGAGTGATATATGGCTCGGATTGTGTCTCTACATGGTGTACCGAAGAAGATCATTTTGGATAGAGGATCACAGTTTACCCCCAGATTTTGGATAAGTTTTCATGAGAATACGGATGCGAAGTTGAATTTTAGTTCGGCCTACCTCATACTGATGGACAGACTGAAAGGACTAATCAAGTATTGGAAGACATGTCTAGAGCTTGTGCCCTTCAGCATGGTAGTAGTTGGGACAAGAGTCTACCTTATTCTGAGTTCTCATATACTAGTTAACAGGCCAGTCTGAAGATGTCACCGTTCGAGACTCTGTATGATAGGAAATGCAGGTCTCCTCTATTTTGGACCATATTAGAGGAATACAATTCTTTGGGCCTGAACTTATTCAAGAGGCAGAAAAGCAAGTCTGTATAATCCTGGAGAAGTTGTGGGTAGCTCAAACCAGACAAAAGAGCTATGCGGATAATAGAAGAAGACCACTGGAGTTTGAGGAAGGTGATCATGTCTATTTGAAGGTGTCACCACTCCGGGGCATGAAAAGATTTAAAGTCAAAGGAAAGTTGTCCCCTCGCTTTATTGGACCCTTCTTGATCTTAAAGCGAGTGGGAGAGGTTGCATATCAATTGGAGCTACCCGGTCATCTTGCTGATGTGCATGATGTCTTTCATGTGTCACAACTGAAGAAGTGTCTCAGGGTATCTGAAGAGCAGCTACCAGTGGAGGACCTTAGTGTTCAAGATGATCTAACTTATGCAGAATATCCCACCAAGATTCTTGATACACTGACTCGTGTCACGAGAAATAAGGTTATAAAAATGTGCAAAGTGCAATGGAGCCACCACGATGAAAATGAAGCTACTTGGGAGAGAGAAGAAGAGCTTCGCATAGATTTTCCCCACATTTTCCCTAGATCTTCTTAAATCTCGAGGACGAGATTCTTTGTAAGGGGGTAGGATTTGTAATACTCAAAATTATATACAAGGAATATATATAGTGAATTCCTTATTTTATGTGCCATATTTGCATCATAAAAAAGAGCACACAAATAATTGAGAGTGATTAATTAAAACCAATGATACCAAAATAAAATAAAATGCTTCATGTGGAGTTTGTATGTTTGTGTATTAAATAAAATAATTAGGATAATAATAATAAGATAATAATCACTAGAAGATGGATTAAACCCTAAATTGAAATTAGGGTTGAAAATAAGAAAAAGGAGAGAAGAGAAAGAAAAAATGAAAGGTTATGAAAATATAAATAGTATATATAATTATATTGCTAAAATTGGTATTTTTAAATTTCACAATATGATGTGGCACAAGTTTGAAATTCAAATTGAACTGGGAAATGGAGAAAAGAAATTAGAGCATAAAATAGAAAAAGAATGGAAGGCTTCATAGGCCAACTCCACCCATTTTAGCCCACCGGAGGCAAACGCGGGCGCAGCCCAGCCTTCACCACGACGCCGACAGGCGGGACCGCCCTGTCAGTCGCGCGACCCAAGCCCAGTTCCTTTACGCCCGCGCTATTGCTGCATGCTGACCAGTGGGGCCCGCACCGCGGCTGCTTCTCGCCCACGCCGCAATCACTGGTCGGTGGGCCCCCCTACCAGTCACTACTACCGGTTCTCCCTATCTTCGCTCGCGTGCGCAACGTCCGCGACGACTTCCTCGGAGCCGGCTAGCTCGCCAACCCCACCTCGGCCACCATCCACGCCCCTATTTAGTTTCTGGAGCCTATCTGCGCCGTCCCGAGCCCTGGACACCCAAGCACCACCGCTAAACAAGAAAGGAGGGAAAGTGTAGCGCCACCGCAAGGGGAGGGTGCTCAATTCGCCGACCGTCGTAGCTTGAAACTGTGCCGCGAGGTTGTCTCCGGGTATTGGAAGGGGGAGTGAAGTCGCGCCGCTCATATTGGTGTCTGGTATCGGCGGAATTTCTCGTCGTAGAGGACCGCCACCCCAGATCCGCCCTTCACCGAGGATAACTGCACCTTCAACTCTAACCCCAGTGAGCACGCTACCCATTGCCTCGTACTATCATTCCCACTGTGTAGCATAGTTTGGACCAGAGAATTGCCGTAGGAAATCGTGGGCGCGCGAAGTCCGGCCATGGTGCCACCGTGTCGTACTGCTCCGCCGCTGCGGCCGAGCACTCTTCGCGCGCAGGGAATAGTGACCGTAGATTTCTCCTCGGGTGGCTTAGATTAGATTCCGGGCACCGATTGGGTGGGAATGGCTGGGGCCGTTCGATCCTTCTCAGTCGGCTGCGATTAGAAGTCAAGAAAACCCTTCGCTTCATTAAATCTTGACCGTAGGATGCAGATCGTCCCGTAGAGATTGGAGCCTGGCGTGGCGTGTTATATGCCATCGATCTCGGATCCGTCGGTCAGGGTAGTGCCCGGCTGAGTATGGCGCCTGATTTTAATCTGGTGCATATCCTGTTGATCCAACGGCCAGGATAGATCGATACCCCTTCGCGGGTACGTTTTACAAAAGAATCCTTGTGTTTTCCAGAAAACAACCCGCCATCCTCGCCAGGGGCACTCTGTGTCACAGGAAAACCTATGTAGAGGCCCCTGCTCTTTTCTGTTTTTATGCGCCCAGTCTAGAGATAATTGAAAATAGAGAAATAATTATAGAAATTCGTTTTTAATACAAAACAAATCTAGAAACTTGTAAAATGCAAAGAAAATTCATTTTTAATCCAAATCGATCCATTCCAATTTCTAAAATTCTATAATATTAATGTCTATCACCTAGAGTCTCTGTTTTCACATGAAAACGGAAAGAAAATTTATTTCTCATGTAATTCCATTTCAAGCACATTAAACCTTTGGAAATTCATAATTTAAAATCTATAACTCCAAAATTAACGATTCATGTTCCTAAGATCTTATTTTAAGGTGTAGATTTTTATGGTTTATTTTATTTATCTGTTTGGTGTGATGTTAATTTTGCTATACTATGTATGTATTGTGTTGATGCGAGTAGACGAGCAAGCCACTGTGGATTCTGAGGCCCAGCAGGTAGAAGTAGTTGAGCAGGAGCTCATTGAAGGCAAGTTGTGCCCTTGATAACTTACTTTTTCCCAGCCATGTTCTTATTAACTATAATGATCTGCATAGGTTAATTTTGATGGGACCAATAGGTTACCCTAGTTTTGGCTATCTTTATACCTTGTTTTGCCACTGAATATTTTTTGGGTAGTACTTGCTATCGCTTATTGTGGTTTTGGGTAGGGGACCATAATTAGGGGTACCCCCAAGACTCCTAATCTCAACTGGTAACCCCCATCAGCACAAAGCTGCAAAGGCCTGATGGGCGCGATTCAGGTCAAGGCTCCATCCACTCAAGGGACACGATCTCGCCTCGCCCGATCCCAGCCTCAGGCAAAGGCAGCCGACCCAGGAGGATTCATGCCTCGCCCGAGGGTCCCCTCAAGCAACGAACGCACCTTCGGCTCGCCCGAGGCCCAGGCTTCGCGGAGAAGCAACCTTGGTCGGATCGCCACGCCAACCGACCGTATCGCAGGAGCATTTAATGCAAGGATTGACTAACACCTTATCCTGACGCGCGCTCCTCAGTCGAAAGAGCCGAAGTGACCGCAGTCACTTCGCCGCTCCACTGACCGACCTGACAGGAAAACAGCGCCCCCTGTGCTGCTCCGACTGCTGTGCCACTCGACAGAGTGAGGCTGATAGCAGCTAAGTCCAGCCTCGAGCGCCATAGGAAGCTCCGCCTCGCCCGGCCCCAGAGCTCGGTCTCAACCTCGACGCCGGACGACGGACTCCGCCTCGCCCGACCCCAGGGCTCGGACTCAGCCTCGACCTCGGACGACGGACTCCGCCTCGCCCGACCCCAGGGCTCGGACTCAGCCTCGACCTCGGAAGACGGACTCCGCCTCGCCCGACCCTAGGGCTCGGACTCAGCCTCGACCTAGGAAGACGGACTCTGCCTCGCCCGACCCCAGGGCTCGGACTCAGCCTCGACCTCGGACGACGGTCTCCGCCTCGCCCGACCCCCGGGCCCAGACTCAGCCTCGACCTCGGAGGAGCCTCCGCCTCGCCCGACCTCGGGCTCAGACTGACCACGTCACAGGGGGGGCATCATTACCCTACTCCTAGCTAGCTCAGGCTACGGGGAACAAGACCGGCGTCCCATCTGGTTCGCCCTGGTAAACAAGTAATGATGACACCTCGCGTGCTCCATGACGACGGCGGCTCTCAGCCCCTTACGGAAGCAAGGAGACGTCAGCAAGGATCCGACAGCTCCGACAGCTGTACTTCCACAGGGCTCAAGCGCTCCTCCGACGGCCACGACATCACATGAACAGGGCGCCAAAACCTCTCCGACAGCCACGACGCCATGTACTTAGGGCTCTGGCTCCTCTCTGCCAGACACGTTAGCACATTGCTACACCCCCCATTGCACACCTGGGCCCTCTCCTTACGTCTATAAAAGGAAGGGCTAGGGCTCTCGTACGAGAAGGTGGCCGCGCGGGAGAACGAGCTGGCGGACAGTCTCTCTCTCTCTCCCTCGCGAACCCTTGTAACCCCCTACTGCAAGCGCATCCGCCCTGGGCGCAGGACAACACGAAGGCTGCGGTTTCCCCTTGCTATTTTCCCCCCTTTGTGTTCCGTCTCGCGCCAACCCATCTAGGCTGGGACACGCAGCGACAATTTACTCGTCGGTCCAGGGACCCCCCGGGGTCGAAACGCCAACAGGAGATACACTATTCATTACTACACTTTTATTATCTGTTTATTATTACTGTTCATGATAAGATCATTATGTTAATGGGAACATGGAGCGACCACCCGGGAAAACAGTGCTACCACAAGGTTTTAATGGGACGCCCTTGGCTGATTAACTAGGAAAGCTAGTGGATGACTTCCTTACTCGAAAGGGGCAAGGGTAGTAGGGAGTGGTCAGTGTAGGGAGGTCCTTAGGTTGATTTTGCTGCGATGGCGGTCAGGCGAGGGATTCCTGCACTGGAGCTTCCTATAAACTGTAGCGGGATTTCTGAAGCTAGTGGAACTTTGTAAAGGCCTCGTAATGTTACCCCGCCTCGCCTCCTCGGTAGAGGTGTATGGGATTGGCCGTCTCTTGGCAGATGGGTAACATGACTTGTGGGTAAATATGTGCAACCTCTACAGAGTGTAAAACTGGTATACTAGTCGTGCTCACGGTCATGAGCAGCTTGGACCCTCACATGATTAATTTATGGAACTTAAATTTAATTTGACATTTGCATCATATCTGGGATTATTTTACTAATACTTTATTTATTATTATTAAGGTTTGGTATTTACTTACACTTAGTAATTGCTAATAAAATCTTGACCAACTTATAAAAGCAATGCTCAACTTCAGCCTCTATCTTGTTGCTCAGTCTTACACTCCACATGAACTCCCACCTTTGGTGAGTTCATGCACATTATTCCCCACGACTTGTTGAGATATGAACGTATGTGAGCTCACTCTTGCTGTCTCACACCCTCCCACAGGAGAAGAACAGGTGGTCGAAGAGGAGCCGCCTAACACTGAGGCATTCGACTTGATCTAGGTGGTGTCTCCCAGTCAGCTTTGTGGCGCCAGGGAATAATAATTAGTTCGCTTTATTTTATCATTTATTTTTGTAAGACTTCCGCTATGTAATATGTACATTTATGATATTTATGACATTTATCTCTATGCACTCTGTTATTATATGTGTTGTCTTCTCTGGCGCATATATGAAATGCACCCGGCTTTGTTCCTTAAAACCGGGTGTGACAACTTGAATGGTTAACAACTCCAAACCCCAACGGTCGGCTGACGAGGCACACACCGGACAGTGAATAGTACAGTGTCCGTTGCACCACTGGACTGTCCGGTGTGCCCATCGACAACAAAGTCAGCCAACGACTGGGAAGTGGTTGGAGGCTATAAATACACCCCAACCACCTCCATTCAAGTCATCCAAGCTTTCCAACCTTCTCATTCAATACTAGAGCAAAAGAGTACACTCGAAGACACAATCAAAGCATCAAATCCTCTCCAAGTTCCAAAAAACAAGTCAAGTGCTCAAAAGTGTTTAGTGACTTGAGAGAGGGTGTTTTGTGTTTCTTTTGTTGCTCTTGTTGCTTGGTTGCTTCCTTCTTCTCATTCCAATCTTTCCAAGTGTTTTGTAAAGCAAGCGAGAGACACCTAAGTGTGTGGTGATCCTTGCAGGGTCTTAGTGACCCGTGTGATTAAGAAAAAGCACTCGACCAGTCTAAGTGACCGATTGAGAGAGGGAAAGGGTTGGAATAGACCCGGCCTTTGTGGCCTCCTCAACGGGGAGTAGGTTCTTTGGAACCGAACCTCGGGAAATAAATCGCCGTGTTCATTTGTGTTGATCTTCATCGCTCGATTTGTTTCTCCCATCTCCTCTCTCTTTAAAGTTTTCTTGCTCATATTGTTTTGAGTTGGCTCCCAAAGTTATCCGCATTGATTTAGCAACTCATAGCAAGAAGAACTATCTTCCGCACTCTGAATTCAATATTATTTATTTCTAACCCTAACCTCAGGCAAAGTGCGTGTTCAAAGTTTGTAATTTTCAGGTTTCACCTATTCACCCCCGCTCTAGGTGACTTTCAAATATCCTTAGTCATAAGATGTCATTATTGTGGTATGACAATATTGGAGCAAAGTATTTATCATCTAATCCAGTGTGCTAGAACAGATCATATAGAAGTTGATTATCATTTTGTTCGAGAAAGATTTATTGGAAGAATGCTTGAAATTTCTTCTAAAGATGATCGCCAGCTTGAATAAATTGATTAACTGCAGACTGATTGTCCAGATCATTTAAAAGTGGATTAGATGATCATCGGCTGCTCATCGCACTCCAATTGGTGTTGGGGTTGAGCTTGCCATCAGAATATCTCCACACACCAGTTGTTGCGGATCTAGCCACCGACGTGGTAGTCCAAAGGACTCCCTCTGAGGTCACCAAGGCGTCCCAATTCAGTTCATCTCAAGCAATCAGGGCTTGTTTTAGTCCTGTGATCGGGGGGTTGCCATGGTTTCAAACTCTTTAGAGCATGTCCAAAACTCTCCCAAACCTATGTATGTGCAGAGTGTGATTGAGAAGCTAGCTCCCCCTATGCTGAGGCCCTCTTGTTGTAGTCTTCCACATCAATAAGAGAGTGTATAAGTGGGGGCTTCGTTGATGCTTGCTGTTGTTCCAGCCTTAGTGATTCTTCAGCGTGGCATCGCCCCTATCAAGGATCCTAGTTCTGTTGAGCTACATACTCCTATTCATGCCATTGAAGCTACATTCATTCAAGGCCAACCTTCCCTCACTCGAGGATGTCCTAAAAGTAGGCTAAAGGTTAATCCGTGTTGTATCAAGGTTTACTAGAGAAGAAAGGCAATTCTGTCTAAACCTACCTAGATAGTGAAAGCCGGCTTGGCGGCTCCCCCTTTTGAGTTTAAACAGAATGTTACCAAGCCTGCTGCTAAGCTGATAGCGACAACTTCGGTGTAGAATCATAGAAAGAAGACACTACCATCCAACTTCAAGCTTAGAAGGTGTAGAAGAGTGGTAAAACTACCACATGATCTAGATAATCAATATGTAGTTATGGTTTGCAAACAACTGGGTTTGTGTGATGATCAGGAAAGAATTTCTTCTCAAGATGCTAAAAAGTATGCCAAGATTTTTGACACCCCACTTTCCAGAGTTCATGTGTTAGCCATGGCAGAGCTGTTTGGCTAGGAGATTCCTAAGGTGAGTCAAGTGGAGGTCTAATTAGTCATGCCTCCTTTTTCTTTCTTAATGGATCCATCAAATTATATTATTGGAATGTTAGTGGCCTAAATGATAGGTCTAGAAGGGACTCAGTGAAGACCTTAGTGCTCAATTTAAAGCCTTGAGTAGTTTGCTTACAAGAAACCAAACTAAGTTCTTTTTACACTTTTAACATTCTTTCTATTCTAGGCGTGGGGTAAAGCAATTTCGTTTTCAGCCCCGCACAAGGAACTAGAGGGGACATTTTAGTGGCTTGACGTGATGGAGTGTACTCGTCTTCTAGTGCCTTGGTACGAGATTTTTCTATTTCTGTGCAACTACAAGAGGAGTTCGGCTCTAAGTGGTGGTCCACAAGGATTTATGGACCACATCAAGATATTCTTAAACAAGCTTTTCTCTTGGAGCTGAGGGATGTTAGAGCCTTGTGTGTAGGCCCTTGATGATGGCTAGTGATTTCAACCAAATTACAGCTCCAAAGACAAAAATAATGCTAACATTAACAGTGCTATGTTGGGTCCTTTCAGAAGATTCATTAATGATTTGAATCTAAAGGAAATCCCTTTGGTAGACAAGAAATATACATGGTCCAATGAGAGAGATGTCCCCACTCCATTGAAGCTACACCATGTGTTTTGTACTGCTAGTTGGGAGGATCTTTATCCTGACTATAGACTTCATAGTAATACCTTAGAGCTCTTAGATCATTGGCCCCTCACTCTGAATCTTAGAGAAGACTTCAAAGGACAACACAAGTTTCGTTTTGAAAGCTTTTGGACCAAGTTGCCAGGCTTTTTGGAGACAATTTCTACCTATTGGGTGCAACCTGTGCAAGCCTCCTGTCCTTTAGAGACAGCACCCTTGAAATTGAAAAGGCTAGCAAGGGAATTATAGCCTTGGGGACATAAGAAGGATGGAAATGTTAAGTTTCAGCTGGGTTTGGCTGGAGAGATCTTGCACAGATTTGAGATGGCACAAGATAAAAAACCTCTATTTGATGTAGAGCTTTGGTTTAAAAGGAAACTTAAACAACATTGTTTGACCCTTGCTCCCGTGGAAAGGACGATAGCAAGGCTCTGATCAAGGGTTACATTTTCAAAGGAAGGGATGTCAATACATTTTTTTCAATCTACATGCATGCTACTGTAAGAAGAAAACTTCATATCCAAGTTGATAGATGGGGATCAGGTTTTAACCTCTCATGCACATAAAGATGAGGTCTTGTATGGTTTTTACTCTAGTCTGCTAGATATAGCTAGGCATCACGAGTTTACCTTAGATCTGGAGACTTGTCATAGGATTGAAGTCAACCTTGGTGCTTTGGACCTCCCCATCTCAAAAGAGGAGATTCGGACCACTTTTGCTAGTATTCCTCATGATAAAGTGCCATGGCCAGATGGATTCACAGAAAGGTTCAATAAGACGTGTTGGCACATGATCAAGATTGATTTTATGGCTACACTTATCGCTCTCCATTAAGGAAATGCAAAAAAGTTGGGGTATTTGAATTTAGCTTTTCTAACTCTCATTCCCATGAAGGTTGAGGCCATGAAAGCTAGGGATTATGGACCCATAATTCTCATTCATTATTTTGCCAAGTTTGTCTCCAAACTCATAGCTAATCGCTTGGCCCCTTATCTCCATAAATTGGTGGCTTCTAACCAAAGTACCTTTGTAAGGGGTTGTTCCATTCATGATAATTATATGTTGGTTCAACACTTGATACGGTCCCTTCATAGAAAGAAGATTTCTAGTCCTTCTTAAAGCTTGATATTACAAAAGCTTTTGATTCGATGTCGTGGGCTTTTCTTTTAGAGATTTTGTCTCGCCTTGGTTTTGGACCTAAGTGGTATGGCCTTGTTTCTAACCTAGTGGTCACTTCTTCTACACACGTGCTATTAAATGGGATGCTAGGTGATTCCACTAGGCTTCAACAAGGATTGCGCCAAGGCAATCCCCTTCCCCTTTACTTTTCATCATAGTTATGAATGTTATTAATAGTCTCTTTAAACAAGCTGAGTAAAAGGGCTGTTCCAAAGCTTTCATGATGGGAGTTCTAAAAACCGACTCATTCTACGCTGATGATGTGGCGGTGTTTGTTAATCCTCAAGAGGGACATTTTATTTGTGTGAAGTTGGTACTAGACTGCTTTGGAGAGGCGTTTGGTCTGGTTGCCAACTTGCACAAAAGTTGTACTATTCCAATCAGATGTGCAGAATCGACAGTTTAGGATAGCTGTACTATTTTGCAGTGTTCTCCGGGTGCTTTTCCATGCACTTATCTGGGGCTACCTATTTCAGACAAAAAATTAAGGAGTGACCTTTGGAATTGGATTGAGAAGATAGCTGACCAACTACCTATTTGGAAAGCCTCTCCGCTTAACCTTGCTGGAAGAATAGTCCCAGTAAGATTTGTTCTCTTAGCTATCCCTATGTATTTGTTAATCGTCGTGAATGTTACATAGTGGGTGATTAAGGCTATTGAAAAGATTCGTCGATGATTTCTTTGGAAGGACATGAAAGAGGTGAATGGGGGCAGCTTTCTTATGTCCTAGGATAAAGTCACTAGACCATTGAACCTTGGAGGTCTCAGTTTACCCAACCTACAGTTTATGGGATGGGCGCTCCAAATGAAATGGCTTCGGATGCTAATAGGCCATGGAATGGGATAGATTTCCCTATGTAGCAGCACGCCAAGAAGTTGTTTGCCATGTCTGTAGTTTCCAATGTGGGCAATGGGTGCAACACATTGTTTTGGATGGACAAATGGTTGGATGGGTGTTCTATTGATAAACTTGTGCCCAATGTCTTTGCTTCCATATGGCTATTGCTTCCAAAACAGTGGCCCAAGGCATGCACAATAGATCATGAATAAGGGATATTAATTCTACTCTTTCCCTTGTGGGCATACAATATTACCTTCTCCTTTGGGATACCTTGGGGAAGGTTGAGCTCAACCAGGAAGAAGATATGCATGTGTGGAGGCATGAAGCCTTAGGTTTGTTCTTTTCGAAGTCTCACAACAATGTCTTGTTCATGGGATCAACCACCTTTGAGCTGTGGAAAAGATTGTGGTATTCTTGGGTCCCTCCGAAATGCAAGTTTTTTCTTTGGTTAGCAATGAAGAACAAATGTTGGACAATTGCTAGATGGGAGGAGAGAGGGATGGAGCAACCTTCTCTGCGATCATGAACTGGAGACAACACAACATCTTTTAACTTCTTGTGTCTTTGCCTGGCAATTCTGGCACAACATACTCTCACCTTTTGGTTTGGGGCACCTCACTCCTAGGGCACATGTGTCATCTTTTGCTGATTGGTTGAAAGACGTTAGCAGTAGAGTTCATAAGAATTGGAGAAAGGGCTTCAATAGTGTCATCATTTTAGGAGCTTGGTGCTTATGGTTGCAAAGAAACTGGGTTGTGTTTGATGGTGACTCTCCTACCATTGGCAAAGTGCAGAGATCTCTGATGAGCTAGCATGTTGGGTAATGGCTGGGCCAAGAATCTCGAAAGTTTAGGCCTAGCAACAACCCTTAGCTTGGCAAGAATAATTTAGTGGGTAGTGTATGGTTGTGTTTTCTATTGTATCTCCTGATGAATCAATTCTTGTTTTTGTCGTTTTTCGCCTTAAGCGTGCCTGGGATGCTTGTATCTATCCACTTGGTCTTTTCCCTCTACTTAATATAATGATGCGCATCCCTCCCACGATTTCCAAAAAAAGATGGCGGACAGATTTACTAAAATATTATCTGTAAGATTATTAGAAAATTTTAAGCATGACCTAAACCTAGAAAAAGTTAACATTGATGAAGACTGATTTTATAGGATGAGAAGTTGTAATCAGATAGATGTTCTAGTTAATAAAATCTATTTTAAATTTATATTATATTTGGATTGAAGTACACAACAGGTCCTAAACTTATTCAGCTTTGTCATCCAAGGCCCCAAACTCTCAAAATGAATTTTTAGGTCCCTAAAGTTGGGCGACTGTGCCTATCAGGTCCCCAAACTTTCAAAACGAATTTTTAGGTTTCTAAACTTGTTCGTAGGCACACCAAAAGTCCAAACTGATCCAAGCCCACGCCATGAACCTACGTGGCACTGCTGACCTGGATAACCGATGATGTGGCACATCCTACATGGACTAGACTTTTTGTTGGTGTCGAGTTTATTTTGGCAATTTGATTCCCAAATTGTTTTACAAACTTTTTAAGGTATATATAATCATGAGCCTGGCACCAAAAATTGCACTGAAACTAATTTGACAAAGTTTACACCTAATTTTCATAACAAATTTGAATTTTATACAAGAACGAGAAAATATGGAGAATGTACTCCTCTCATATCACATAGCTTATACCACATTATTCACTACCGGACTCGCGTTCTTTGCCGAGTGTCTCAGACACTCAGCAAATGCCATTTTACATTCGGCAAAGAATACTCGTCAAACATTTTATCGGCAAAGGGTTCCTTGCCGAGTATCGAAAAGCACTCGACAAAGAAAAACATTCCGCAAATTAAAAATCACAAAAAACCCAAAAAACAGCAAAACATTTTTTAAATTATGGGAACAATTCTCCAACCACTGCCAATTACCATACCCATCACCCTATCATTTTCACTATTATTTTATTTTGAATTAAATTTATATGTTTTATGAATGGTGAGATTTGAACTCGCAACATCTCTCTCACGCATACCCTTCTCTACCACGACACTACTACATCAATTGTGTCTATATTACGTTTTCATTCCTCATGTACTATAACAAACCAAGAGTAATTTGATTATTTGAGGCACTAAATGAATTAATTTGAAAATGTGACCAACTATAAAGTTGCATAACTTTTCAAGATTTACAAGTTCTATTTTGATAGTTTCTACATCCGAGACCGTTTACAAAATTTGAATTTCAAATTTGAAAACTTCACACGATTTTTTCAATGATAAGATGATTTCAAATCAAAAAATTGTCAATTACAAAGTTTCATTACATTTCAAGACCTACAACTTTTATTTTGGTGGTTTTTCCATCCGAGGTAGTTTAAAAATTCAAATTTTAAAATTCAAACATAGTTTTGCATGACAAGATGATTTCAAACCAAAACATTGTCAACTACAAAGTTTCATAACTTTTCAAGACCTGCAACTTTTCTGTTGGTTGTTTTTCCGTTCGACGTCGTTTTCAAAATTAAAATTTTAATTTTTTTAAATTTAGACGTAGTTTTCGTTGACAAGATGACTTTAAATGAAAAGGTTGCCAACTACAAAATTCTATAACTTTTCAAGATCTACAAAGTTTATTTTGGTTGTTTGGTCATTTATTCATCTCACATTATGGTTTTAACATTATTCAAAAATCTTGTACATCTCTCTTGTAGTTTCATAAATACGAGAGATATATGTTTTTTGAACAAATTTACTTTTATTTGTCATATGAAGAAATGGTCAAAATATAAATTGTACATCTTGATGAGTTATACAAATTTGTAGTTAAAAACTTTTTCATTTGAATTAATTTACTGCTTTCAAATGTAATTTTTAAATTATGTTTGCCTAGTGTCGAGCCGAGTGTCAAAAATAAAACACTCGACAAAGAAACTCTTTGCCAAGTGTCAAAAATAAAACACTCGACAAAGAGTTTCTTTGCCGAGTGTTTTTTTACCAAGGGTTTTTTTGCTTGTCACTCAGCAAAGAGCTTTTTTGCCGAGTGCCCGAAAAAAACACTCGACAAATCATTTGACACTCGGCAAAGAGCGGAATTCCGGTAGTGATTATATCATCAATGTATACCCGAATTGTATGCGAAGTATTATACAAGAATCACAAAACAAATATGAAGTAGCATGTTGGTTATAAATATGACTACAAACGATCTCGGAGTCGCCGCGCAGCACGCTTCACCGCATTTCCGGTTTGATAATGTGAATTCCTTGTAGTCATTTTTGTTTTCTGATTCTGGTATAATTCTTCAAATGCAATTCTAGTATAAATTTATGATAAGATAATGTGGTATAAAATATATCATCTAAGAATACATTCTTAATATTTTTCCTACAACTATATAAAATTCGAATTTGTTTTAAAAAATCACATATAAACATTGTCAAATTAGTTTTGGTGTAATTTTGGTGCCACACTCATGCTTATATTCACCTTAAAATTTTGTAAAACAATTTGAGAGTCAAATTACAAAAAAAACCTTGTTGCCAACAGAAGGTCTAGTCCATGTAGGATGTGTCACATTATAGGTTATTCACGTCAAGTCCATGTAGGATGTGTCACACTATAGATTATTCAGGTCAACAGCGCCACACAGCTTCATGCTGTCAGATTGGATCTGTTTGGACCTATAGTAAGTTTAGGGACTTAAAAATTCGTTTCTAGAGTTTGGGACCTGAATGACACAAGCGAATAAGTTTAGAGCATCTCCAACAATGCCTCAAACTAGTGCCTCAAATTGAAATATGGGGCTTTACACAGGAAAAACTACTCTAACAGTGCCCTATTTCATAAATTTTTGTCAAAAAACTATAGGGCACCGGCCCTCTCAAGTGACTCAAATATACTACACCGTAGTGAGCTGCCCTATAATCTAGATTTGGGGCTTTACTGTTGGAGCGAGGTGTTTTGTTGGTGCCCTAAATTTTATAAAATATACTTATTTTTAAATTATAGGGTATTTTTATAGGTCACGTTGTTGGAGATGCTCTTAGGAACCTAAAAATTCGTTTCGAGAGTTTGGGGACCGAATGACACGCACGGGCAACATATTTAGAGACCTCCGGTGTACTCCACTGACTTTCAAGATTGGCTTCTATATATGTACGCATACCCGAGTTTAAATTGTTGACTATTCTTTCGATCACGTATGTTCTTTTACAAGCATTCCCGCTCGTCTATGGTCGACTAATCTTCACTTCACATGCACTACAATCCAAACGCATGCGATCAGAGTAAGGTGCGAGTAGACATCACATTGCATATAATAGAAATCTCAACAGAAATAAACAAAGTACCCACGCTACGCCCACAAACAGACTCCTATTAGTCGTCCCAGACGACACGAGATAGTGAGAAGGATAAGCAGATGCAGTCATGCAGGGATGGGAACGGGTGGAGCTGTGCTGTGCAGCAGCAACTTTTGCGCAGGGCTGGCCATCCTTTTCTCCTCTAACACCCACATGAGTTTGGAGACATCTGCGTCGTTGGAGTTGGACAGAGATCATCAGCAGAGAAACCAGAAAGGTTGCAGACGGTTAACTGAAAACTAACTATTGAAGTAGAAAACCTTGAAAATGACACCCCAAAAGTTTAGGTGGCGATGCCGGTTTGGAGGCTATTCGATCAGTTGGTGCCCAGAGTATCCTATGTTTCAATTTCAAGCAAGCTAGCTCACTGGCCGAGAACATGCATGCTCTGGATTCATTCCTTGAGAGACACGATTCCAGTTCCAGACCGATTTACATTACTTGGATTCAGTTGTTTTTTCTTTGGAGATGTGAGGCATACCACTAGTACACAGAATCTCTATAGTGATGGTTTTAAACCTATTTGTACTGGCGTTTTTCAGTACGTCCAATGCTAGGGCCGACATTTCCACTAACGTTTTTTAAAGCAACCGCTAGTGGAAATATCATTTCCACTCGCGGTCAGTTTTCTTTATTAAGCACACACACTACAGGAATCCTGAAGATTCCGTCGGTCGGCTTAACTCCCGTCGGCCAACCAAAAAGCCGACGGGAGTTAGTTAACTCCCGTCGGCTACCTTCCAGCCGACGGGCCTTAAGTTAACTCCCGTCGGCCCACACACAGGCCGACGGGCATAAGTTAACTCCCGTTGGCCCTGACAAAAGCCGACGGGGATTAGCTTATTCCTGTCGGCCTATGCTCTGGCCGACGGGGATTACCGGTTTATGAGCACCGCGGGGAGCCCGTGCGGGCTCATTTCTCTCTGCTGTCGTTTTCTCTCAAACCGCCACCGCCATACCCGCCCGTCCGCCGCCGGCCGCCGCCCCCCACCGTCCCCGCCGGCCCCCACCACCCCCGCGACGCCCACTGCCCCCGCCGGCCCCCACCGCCCACACCGCCCCCGCCCCCGCCCTGCCCGTCCGCCGCTGGCCGCCGCCTCCCTCCGTCCCCGCCGGCCCCCTACCGCCCCCACGACGCCCGCTGCCCCCGCCGGCCCCCAGTCGCCGCCCCCGCCGGCCACAACCGTCGCCGCCGCCGCCCCAAGGGCCGTCGTGCCCCCAAACGCCTCCCGGAGCGCCGTCGCTGCCCTCGACCGCCTCCCAGAGCGCCGCCCACGTCGTTGAGGTATATACGTCCTTGAACTATTAAATGTAAATGCATGCGAGTGTGATTGTTAAATATGTGTGTACATATTTATTTTCGTCGGTTTTTTATAGCTGACGGGAGTTAACTTTCATGTGATTAGTGTTAGTTAATAACACATGTGATTAGAGTGTGATTAGAATTAGTTTAATATCACATGTGTGGCTTGATGTTAGGTAAGTATTAATTCTATTATTATAGTAGATTTAACTTATTCTATTGAATTGTTAGATTTGATGTTATTTATTGATTAAATTTAACTTATAATATTAGGATGTATGAAGGTTTCGATATTGATAAATTTGATGTTATTTATGTGTATATATAGCTATTTATGTATATATATAGTTTTACTACTTACCTATAGATGTATGTGTGACGTGTAGAAACGTGATTGTCTCACACACACTCCTTACTCGTACACACAACTGCAATAATAGGTGATAGACGTGATTAGATGTATGAAGGTTTCAAGAAGGGTGGGTGTCACACAAGTGAATGTTTTGCCAAGACGCAAATGCTTCTGGACCATGCAGCTGCGTTGTCACAAATAGATAATATTAGGTGTCCATGCAATAAATGTAGAAATATGACGAGCCACACCAAGAGGCAGGTCACACTACACCTGTGCTCACATGGTTTCGTGCCAGGCTATAAGGTCTGGTATCTCCACGGTGAAGATGTTGAACGAGCAACAGAAGTAGAAGTTGATGACGGTGAAGATGATGTTGATAGGATGGACCAGATGCTTGAGGATCTACAGTCTGAACTGGCCCCAGATCATCATGATTCACCTACACCGGAGGTTCAGAAGTTCTTCGACCTCCTCAAAGCGTCAGAAGAGCCTCTTCACGGGCACACTGACGTGACCGTCCTCGAATTCATGACCCGGCTGATGTCAATCAAGTCCAAGTTTGCATTCTCAATTAATTGTTACAAGGAGCTTATGGATTTTATTAGTGAGGTTCTTCCTACGGGTCACAAGATGCCCAAAGACATGTACCGGTCCAAGAAATTGCTTGAAGGTCTTGGTATGGAGTATGAGAAGATTGATGTTTGCCAGGACAACTGTATGCTTTTTTGGAAGGAACATGGCAGAGAGTAGAAATGCTTAAAATGTGGGAAGTCGAGGTACGTGGAGCTTGTAAATGAAGATGGGGAGAAGGTGGTGGCAAAGGTTGCACATAAACAGCTTCGGTACATGCCTCTCACTCCTAGAGTGAAACATTTGTTTCTCTCGAGGAAGACCGCTATGCACATGAGGTGGCATAAAGATTGTACGGACAGACAAGATGGGTTAATGGTGCACCCGTCAGATGGTGATGCATGGAAGGCTCTTGACAACTTTGATCCAAATTTTGCCAGCGATGCAAGAAACGTTCGTATCGGCTTGGCAACTGATGGTTTCACGCCATTCAATATGACCGCTGCGTCGTATTCATGTTGGCCTGTCATTGCCATACCGTACAACCTTCCACCTGCTCTTTGCATGAAATATGAGTTTATGTTCCTATGTCTTGTTATACCTGAGCCTGAGCATCCTGCCGTACGCCTCAATGTGATGCTTCAACCAGTGATTGAAGAGTTAAAGAAGCTATGGCAAGGTGTGGAAGCCTATGACTGCTTCAAGAAGCAGAAATTCAATCTTCGTGTTGCATATCTGTTCTCGGTTCATGATTTTATGGCGTATGGTATTTTCTCTGGATGGAGCGTGCATGGTAGATTGACGTGTCCTTATTGTGATAAAGATATAGATTGTTTTCGTCTTAGTGCTGGTGGCAAGATATGTTACTTTGATTGCCATAGATGTTTTCTACCCTTCAATCACCCTTCAGAAGGTAGAGAAAGGAATTTAGGAAGGGCACCATCGTCACGAAGGGACTGCCCAAGCGACGTAGTGGGATAGAAATTACAGAAGAGCATAGGAAACATGTCCTAGACGAGAGTGGGAAAAGGTATCAAGGTTTTGGTGAGGAGCATAACTGGACTCACATATGTGGCTTGTGGGAGCTTCCTTATGCTAAGTTATTGATTTTGATGCACAACATCGACGTCATGCATCAAGAGAGTAACTTTTGCCAAGCCCTCATAAATACATGCATGGATTTCCCTGATAAAACGAAAGACAATGACAAGGCACACATGGACTTAGCAGTGATATGTGATCGTCCAACCCAAGTGCTTAGAGAAAACGGAGGCAAACCAAAAGCTGACTATTGTCTGAAACCTAAGCAACAGAAAGAAGTGATGAAGTGGATGAAGGATATTAAATTCCCCGATGGTTATGCTGCTGGTTTTAGAATATCTGTGAACTTGAAGACAATGAAGATGAATGGACTGAAGAGCCATGACTTCCACATAATTATGGAAAGGCTCATGCCTGTAATGTTTCGTGGGTACATTTCTGAACCTGTGTGGAAAACGTTAGCTGAAGTTAGCTATTTCTACAGACAGTTGTGTGCTAAAGAAATAAAAAGAGATGTGATGGAATAGCTGAAGAAAGAGGCACCAGTGCTTTTGTGCAAATTGGAAAAAATATTTCCACTAGGTTTCTTCAGTCCTATGCATCATCTCTTTATACATCTTCCATATGAGGCTAAGGTCGGTGGTCCTGTTTAGTACAGGTGGATGTTTCATATAGAAAGAGCATTAAAGAAGCTTAGAGCAATGGTGGGCAATAAGGCAAGAGTTGAAGGATGTATTGCAGAACAATTTAAGCTTAGAACAATTTAAGGTTGTACATGGAGATGAGGTAACATATCTTGTACAAATAAATTTGTTTACATATTTACCTGTATGTAAGAGACACATAAGATATCTTGTACAAATAAATTTGTTTACATGTTTACAAATAAATCTTGAGTTGTATGTACCAGGATGAGCAACACACTGAGGAGTAGCACAATGAGGAGGAGGAGCACAATGAGGCTGAGCAGCACAATGAGGAGGTGGAGCACAATGAGGAGGTGGAGCACGCGACATGGGACCAGGCCGCGCAGCATCACCGGCCATGGGACCAGTGGGACCACCAGAGAGAGCAGCAACAGGCATGGGACCAGTGGGGCCAATAGGCCGAACCAGCTGACAACCCGATGGATGATGGCTCAGGAGGCTCTTCAGCGACACGCACACGTCGCTCAAGAAAAAGCCACTCAGTAAAGCCTCGTCACGCGATAGAGCGAGAGGCTGATAGGATCTTAATCATGCCACATGGAGATCGGTGAGTGTAATATATTAACTTATCTCATATAACTATTATGTGTATTGTTAATGTTTTTGTGTAATGCAGGAATTGGGAGGACCTGTCCTTTGACGGCAAGGGACACCACACTCAGGTTAACCTTACGTTGGGTTCTCTTTGCCGCCTTCATTACCCTGGTATAGTGAAGGTGTCAAATGGTGATACCGAGGATGAGGTGCTCGTCAGTACCTGGGACGAGTACAAGTTTAACAAGGAACGAAACCACACTAACAGACAGGGACTTGTGCGTAATGACTTTTGGGTATGAATTCTTTATTGTTTTTGTTATGTTTCTTAATATTGTAATTCTATGACTTATACCATTGTATTTGTATTCTTTATATTGTAGCTTCGATATCGGTTGCCTGACAAAGAGGATTATATGGGGCACGCTGAATGTGTGTTCCAAAACAATGCAAAGAAGTTGGTGAAGGATGTCATATACTATGCGAGAATTCATGCTATAAACCTGTATTTTCAAAATCATCCGGAAGAAGCAGGCCCCTTGAATAAAAAGGAAGGGTCCTCAAAGATATATTTGACTAAGGATCAATATCGTGAGGTTAGTATTTAATTTGTTTTTACCCTTTTTATTGATTGTTGTGATTGATATAATATGTAACATTGTGTGTGCAGGTGATGGTTCCATGGATGGCGCCCGTGCCTGATGCGTATTATGCTTGGTGTCGATATTGGGCTTCCGAAGGCTTCCAGAAAGCGTCAGCGCATCACAGGCAATGTCGAGGAACCAATCCTAACCACAAGTTTGGCGGTGACGACATGCTCCGAAAAGCTAAAAGAATGGTAAGTTTGATCTAGCTATGTCGATCAGCAAATAGTATGATTGCTTATGAATGTTTTTTGTTTATACAGAAAGCTACAAGTGGCCAAAAGCCTAGTGACATTGAGGTCTACTAGGAGGGCCACAAAGGACTAGACCCTAACAACCCTGACCAGCTCTGCAGCTAGACAACCACAGATCGGCTGGTGAGTTTTGGCCCAAAAGTACAAACGTTCAAAGTATAGAAATTCCTACATTTGTAAGGTTGTGAATGATGTATAGGCGGCATATGGGGAGGAGATGGTTTGTCGCCATGGCCCTGACTTCGACTGGCGAAATGAACCGGTGGATCCCTCGGTGGTGTACGCAAGTGGTGGTGGCAAAGCGCATGGACGGTAAGCTCTAACTTATGAAATTATATGGTTGACACTAAATTGATTATACAGTAATCACAATTTTTGAATCACTTATAGATACACACTCTTCGACGGATTCATTGACTCGTTGTCGGTGAGATCTCAGAGGACGGGTTCGTCTTCCCGTAGCTCATGCTCTCATCGACCGAACGAGCAGGAGTTGGAGATTATGAGGATGCGTGAAGAGATGAGACAACAACGCGAATTTATGGAGGCTTGCAATGCACATACCCAAGCGATGTATCAAGTGAGTATACATAATCCGAACTCTAAATTATTATATTTCAATACAACATCTTCAATAGTAACACATATGTTTAACAGTTAATGCAGCAACGGGGCATGACAACAAATATTCCACTGCCACCACAATGGAGCCAGTTTGCAAACACACTAGCTCCGCCACCACAGTTCAACACCCCTCCGACACATATACCTGCACCTGGAGATAGGGTACGTTTGATAACTCTCGATTAATTTATACACTTGTATACTTTTTGATATTTGTATTAAAAATGTTGATATTTGCTAACTTGCATAGGTTACGCCCGAAGCGGGTGGTAGTGGGTCTGATCCCGCAGCAGGGACTGAATTTGTTGACTCCCTCTTTGCGTTCCCTCCTCCTGGTGGCGGCAGTGGTCAAAGCTCTAACCACCCAAGTGGTGGTTATCTCTAAACACTTGAACTCGTGCACGCTATGTTTCTTAACTCGTGGACGTTATGTTTGTGTAAACACTTGATCTTAACTCGTGTTTGAAATGTTTGTGTAAACACTTGATCTTAAGTTTGTGATGTGTGAATTTTATCAATGCATGTGTTTGTAATGTGTATGTTCTGTGTGATGATATATATGTTTTGTGTGCAATTGTGGAGAAATAGTAACCTAATTTTGTGCTTTTGCAGCATTATAGGTTAATTCCCGTTGACCTAGTTAATTCCCGTCGACTATGGTCAAATCGACGGGATTAAAAGTTAATCCCCGTCATCCCAGTTAATTTCCGTCGGTTGGACCAGGCCGACGGGAGTTAAGGCTTATCCCTGTCAGCCCACGTGGCCGATGGGAGTTAAGACTTATCCCCGTCGGATAGTACTTGGCCGACGAGGATTACTTATTCCCGTCAGCTGCCGACGGGAATAAGTTTATCCCCGACACCTGATGGTCATCAGCTTGATGCCGACGGGAGTTAGCCAGTTACCGACGGGAATTAGTTATTCCCGTCGGTTTATAGGTTATTCCCGTCGGTTTTTAGCCGACGGGAATTAACTAGATTCCTGTAGTGCCAGTGGTAGTTTTCTTGACTTTTTTAAAAAAATTCAAACAAAACTAATTTATTTATATATATATGTATATTGAAAGCAACATGGAATTAAATTATATCGTACATTTATATACATTAAAGTCTTGTGTTAAACACTTATATTACAACCATATATGCATCACACATTCTATACATCAAAGTTCTCACCTAAGCTCTAATAACTATATCGGCTAAGAGATATTCTACTAATTTCTGTTAGTACTCTAAACTCTGACCTATCTAAGGTACCATCTGCATCGTGATATTTTCCTTCAACGGGAATGACCTCTTTCAATATGAATCTGCATAGGTCCTCAATTATGCCATACAATGCACCTTCCATCATGTTCTTCGTCTTTTCTCGTTGAAATTCCTGTAAAGGAAGTTTATAAACATCATATATTTACACTCAATAACACATTTGCATATTTAATGACATAAATGTATACATGATTATTACTAATAATATCTGGCCAGGGTTCATGATGTATCATCTGTTCTATCTCATGAACCTGCACACATAGAACCCACATAGGACCGATCCGGGTGGTTGCTTGTGGCACTACATAAGGGAAGATTGATTATTTAGTTGCAACATTATCCTATGTACGTACATATATGATATGTATTCATAAATTCGCATACTTACCGATCATTAGTAGTGGATGTCTAGTGGCACGCGTTGTTTTGGCGTATCGTACTTTCCACCTCACATCTTATAGAATCTAAAAGCCATGTGATCTCAAATAGAATCACCATGTTATTCTCAAAATTTTCATCGATAAAAGTATGCATGCATAGAAAAGGCTTACAACTCTGAGATGTTGAGGAATTTTGCGTAGGTCGAAGAGTCGTAATCCAAGGAGTCGAGCACCAGCACCTTTCTAACCTTGGGATAAATGAGGAAGTATATCCAATGGTCACTGTACGAATCAAATTTGTGATGCATGTGTATTGAAATTATTAATTTTATTTATGCAAAATCACAATTACAGGGCCACTATGGTTTCCCTGTCTTGAAATTGAAACATTGCGTGTCCTATGTAGGTGGCGTATTGGGCATCAAAATCTTTCTTCATATTCTTTTTTTATATTGAATTATGTGGGCTACATTTCCTTTTAGTTTTTATTAAGAAGACACGACAAAAAGTTCATTAAGAGGACTATATATCTCTACAATGCGACAAGAAGATATAATTTCTACCTAAGCTCATTTTAACAATTTTGGAACTCTAATGTGTTTTAAGTGTCCATAAGTTATATATACACAGATGTAGCTATATAATCGAATACAAAACTAAACTATATTATCTAAGCAAACATAATTATAATACTACTTATTTTATCATATTTCACTAGTACAGAGAAGTTCTATAGTGGCGGTTGTAAACCTATTTATAGTGGCGTTTTTCGTAACCGCCAGTGCTAGGGGCCAGTAGAAATCATCATTTGTACAGGCGGGTAACTGAGGACCGCCAGTGAAAATCGATTTTCACTGGCGGTCGGCGTAATAAAACCGCCAGTGAAAATCGATTTTCACTGGCGGTCGACGTAATAAAACCGCCAGTGCAAATCGTTTCCAGGAAACATAAAACATATTTTAAAAATAGTTAAAAAATTTATTTTTATTAGGCCCACCCCACCCGCCCGTCTCCGTCTATGACATGTCTTGTGTCTAGTTTGTAGTTGTTTTCGCAAGTCGCGGCATTTTTCGCGCAAAATTCGCGCGCTACGCGGTTGCTAGTATTCGAACCGGCGACCTCACCCTCGCGCGTACCCTCCCCTACCACTCCGTCTATGACATGTCTTGTGTCTAGTTTGTAGTTGTTTTCTCCACATATTACAACCATTTGAGTGTAAATTGCTTATTTGAGACCCTAAACGAATTCAAAAAAACAAGTTGTCAACTACAAAGATAAATAACTTTTGAAGTTCTACAACTTTTATTTTGACACTTTTTCATCCGAGGTAGTTTGCAAAATTTGAATTTTAAATTTGACATACTTAGATTCAATTTTTGAGAACCGAAATGAGTTCAAATAAAAAAGTTGTCAACTACAAAGTTTCATAACTTTTAGAGATCTACAACTTTTATTTTGGTGGTTTTGTCATACGAGGCCGTTTGAAAAACTCGAAAAATTAAGGATAAAAATGATTTCTAGTGGCGGTTCCTTAAGAAAACCGCCACTAGAAATCGTATTTCTAGTGGCGGTTCCTTAAGAAAACCGCCACTAGAAATAGCACAGTCGGTGGTGAAGCGAAACCGCCTGTAAAAATATATCGTCCTCGCAGGCTTTGAGCCTTTTTGTACTAGTGTTTTAGTCAAGAAAAAGTTATCTATCTTTTCTTTTACTTTTTATTCGAAGAAACCATATTTAAATCAATTCCAACAATATAATTTCAATTAATTCAAAAAATATGTAAATGGTGAAAAAACTAATTAAAACTACTTATCACATACTTATAAAATTAATCAATCAGTTTCTAAATTATTTATATTCCAATTAATCAAAAATAAATCTGACGCAAGGGCTAGATCGTGAATAAAGGGGTACAATAGGAGGGTACCTAGTAAATTTACATTTTTATGCGCAGATAACTCTATGAATAACTATCTCTTATTTGTGTTAAAAATATGTAATATTTCTTTCCTTTTATATTTATAAAAATATGCGTAGATTAATTATAACAGTCACAAATCAGATTAAAATTATGAACGAAGTATTTAAAATAAATAAAGTTATGAAACTAATGAAACAATTACTAGTTGATTTAAATTTTAAATACACAATTTATAAAATAAAAATTATTGTAATAACTTATACTGAATTATGCGTGTAGCATGTAATTTTTATCACTTCTTCAATGCCTCGGTTTCGTCGCGCAAGGGAGCACGAAATGAAATGGTGGTGGGGCTTTGGTTGCGTAGAAGGGGCACCAGAGCGGGCTTCGGCGCCGAACAACAACAAATGGCAACGAACAGGGACGAACTCCGGTGCAAACGATTCCGGTGAGATGAGCTCGACGCTGTCGACGGCGGCGAGCAACAAGCGACAGTGGAGGATGGTCAGACAATTGCATGGCGTCGATCTTCAGCACGACGAGGCTGAGCAGTGGCGTGGGCGAACTCCGGCGAGCATGGACGATGTCGACTTCGACGTTGTGTGGCAAGCGGCGTACGACACTGGCGAGCGGCAACGGTAGTGGTACGGGTAGCAGCAAGAAGAGGAGGGATCAACGAGGGGAAACGGGGCACCGACAGCAGGAGCTCGAGGCGTGGCGTAGGTATGCGACACCGCGACGTAGAGCGTCGACGAGAGGCGCAGCAGCAGCATACGACGTGGGCAAAATCGAGCTGCAGCAGCCGCTCGGGAGAGAGCGAGGCACGAACAATGATGAGGGGCGAGGAAGAAGCGCAGATGGGACACCAATTTATAGGGTCGGGCTCGAACTGAGTAGGCATCAAGCTCGATTAATGGGGAATAGAGAAACTCACGAGTGGCAAGAGGAGAATAGAAGAACACAACTCCTACACTGGACAGTGGCTCGGGCGTGTGGAGATGAAGACGACAAGGCGCAGGAATCCAAACGGTGGGCTTTAAAAAAGAGATCAATCGATAAAATGAGATTTTTGCAAATAATTTCAAATAAAAGTTAATAACATAACAAAATATATAGTCTAAGAATAATATTTCAAAAACTCATTATTGTTTTATAAAACGATGTTTTATCACATAATTAAATCTAAGAATTGGATTTGCAAATCAATTCAATCAAATTTATTCTTTAGCATGAATGCTTCAAACATCTGGTAAATTTAGCTATTTAAAAAAATGTTCCATGTTTAAATAGTTCCATATTTATATCACCAATTTCATTATTTAAAAACATAAATATTTTTCCTTCCTATTGAAAACTAATAAATTAGTTAGATTGCTTTTAGGTGATAGATTTAGGGTATTATAGCCTCGGAGAGCGTGGACTACTGCTCTATAAGCTGCTAAGAAAAGATGACCACTTTGAATGGTCGACAGAGTCACGGGAGGCCCTTGATGGCCTTAAGAGTCGCCTGATCCAGACCCCCATTCTGGTCCCACTGGATGACAAGGAGTCGCTCTTGCTCTACGTTGCAGGGACTACTCAGGTAGTCAGTTCAGTGCTCGTTGTCGAAAGGAAAGAAGGATAAGGCGTGCGCCCGCTTCAACGTCTTGTCTACTTCGTGAGCGGGGTCCTCAAAAGCGCAAAAACTGACTACCCCCAGGTACAAAATCTCTTGTATGTTGTCTCAATTATTAAATAGAAACATATACATTATTTTGAATCGCATCCCATCACTGTGGTGACGTTGTTCCCCTTGGGTGAGGTGACCCGCAATCCGTAAATTTCTAAGAGGATCGTCAAATGGGCTCTTGAGTTGATGGGATATGGATCTCCTACACTGAGCAAACAATGATCAAATCACAAGTCCTCGCTGACTTTTATCGTGGAGTGGACCAAGACCCAAATGGAGTCGGCTCCGTCCAGCGAGAAATGCTAGATCATGCATTTTGATGGGTCGCTAACAAAGGAGGGGTCGACGGTGGCCTCGTCTTCACGTCATCATCAGGGAAGTAGCTGCAATACATCGTGCGACTCTATTTCAAGCCTCTAACATTGTGACCAAGTATGAAGCCCTTATTAATAGCCTATACATCGCCATGGAGCTAGGTGTCCGACGCTTAGACGTCCGACGGGACTCCCAACTTGTCGTAGAACAAGTGATGAAGTACTCAAAGTGCTGCGACCCTAAGATGGCAGCATATTATTGGGAGGTATGATGGCTCGAGGACCGGTTCAATGGCCTTGAGCTAAATCACATTCCCTGTCGAGATAACGAAGCAGCAGACACCCTTGCAAAAATAGCATCACGACGAGGCCAGCCAAGAGGGCAGGCAACCCTCGGGCATTGGCCCTCCGACCCTGGAGCCAGTCCCTATCGTGGAAGGAACAAGCCTCCCGACTAGTCATGTGGACGATTGGAGAGTCTCGTATTGCAGCCTTCTAACCAAAGACCTGCTTCCTTAAGATGAAACAGAGGCACGAAGGCTTCATCGGTGGGCCAAGTCCTTTGTCCTGATTGGGGAAGATCTCTACAAAAAGGGACATATAAGGATAAGATAGCTATGCATCTCGATCGAATAGGAGGCAGCTCCTGGAAGGCATTCACAATGGGACCTGCGGGCACCACACTGCCCCGAGAAGCCTTGTGGGGAACGCTTTCCGGTAGGGCTTCTACGACCTACTGCGGTATTGAACGAACACCAGGTGGCGAGAACATGCAAAGGATGCCAATACTAAGGGACATACCCATCTACCCGCATAGGCTCTCCGAACCATCGCCATCACCTGGACATTTGCCGTCTAGGGACTCGATCTGGTCGGACCTCTCAGAAAGGCACCTAAGGGCTACACGCACGTCCAGGCCACGGTTGGTAAGTTCACCAAATGGATTAAGGCGTGCCATAGCACGAGGTCGAGGATCACCTCCGAGCAAGTCGTAAAGTTCATCACCAACATTATCAACTACATTGGGGTATCAAACTCGATCAAAATAGATAATGGTATGCATTTCACCGAGAACAGATTCCTAAATTTTCCGTCGAATAACACATCCATGTCGATTGGGCCACTATGGCCCACCCCCGTGTGAAAGGACAGGTCGAGGAGGCTAACGGGATGATCATGCAAGGCCTCAAGTCTCAAGTTTTCAACTGTCTCAAGAAACTTGGCCAGCAATAGCCACCGGCGCCCTTAGGGTAAAGTTGTATATGAGCGAGCAAAATGAGTCAAATTTGAAACACACATTCGACCAACTCAACGAAGCTTGACAATACAGTTGAAGGAGTGGCCTTCTGCGGGATTCGCAGGGAGCAGGTAGCCAAGCCCGGGCTTGGGCGAGGCGGAGTTTGTTTTGAGGCTGAGGTCGGCTTCGGGCGAGGTGTAGTTTCCTCTCGAGGTCCAGCACGCGCTTTGTTGTTTGCGCATCCCATTAGGATTGGTAGGTGGCGCGGGGAACAGTAGCAGCTGTACCCAGGCCTGTGTCATCGTAGATGGTGAAAGCCGATAGGACCACGGTAATGTCGCTCATGTTCGCATGCGACGCTGTGTGGGGTAGGTATGCGCATTGAATCCTTATGTCCCCTGCGACCTTTGGCTGAGGCCTGGTTTGGGGTTTTATCTTCCTTGCCCGAGACAGGCTCGGGTGTAACACCCTTAGTGTTAAGCATGCTTATACATCTCATATGCATCATGTAAACATCATCATAAGCATCATTAATCATTATCACTTGCATCAAAATTTTGAATTACTTGCTTTTTGGTGTGAAGTGATTTGATGCTTGAATTAATAGAAATCATATGATCTAGAACCTTAGATTATTAATAAGTATTTGTGCGTGTAGCTAAACCAACTTGAATAAATTTAGGTTTGGTTAGATTTTCATCCCTTCATTTCATGTGATGATAACTTCTCAACTTGTATGTGATATGTGTGGTTTAGTAAAGGTTTTGCTTAATCTGTAAGAATGTTACTTGGAACCAAAACCTAAGGAGTAAGTAACTAACTTCATAAAACTACTAAGTAGATGGACTCAATTTTTAAAAGCATGTATTTCAACAACAATGAAGATTTTGGAGAAGTGGGTTCAACGAAGTAGGAAAAACTGATTTTTCTAAGTCCATTTCTTCACCTCTCTTCAAACATCGACATGTTCATCTAAATGTAATCTTCAAAGCAAATTGCTCGAATTACAAATATTGTAGATAATTACTTGAGACACACCCTATAAAAATTTGACAAGCTTTTGAAGTCGTTCGACATGTTTTCACATGGCTAGACTTCGGTTTTCCACTGATTCTCGCAATCCTGACAAACCAAAATTTTGAGGTCTTTAACTTGTAAACCGAGCATCTAATTAGCTGAAGTACTATATATAAATTCTAGCCAGAGTTGTGGAGAGCAACTTTGCTATAGTGGCCGAAGCTTGGAAGCCCGCTTTCTTGTCGTTTTTGCGCCTGCGAGATCAGCAGATTGCGCTCGCCACGTGTCGTAGGCGCGCACGCGTGGGCGCCAAGCTCTACGTGCACCGCACATTGTCTTCGCATGTGGGCAAGCCCACAGTTGTGCCCTACTCCATTTGCTTGCGCCGAGCATGCCAGCCTCCTCCATGCTAGTCTCCTTCCCGCACTCGCCACTCTTCTCCCACGCGCACATGCCTTCTTCTCCCTCCGACGTCGCGACGCCATGGGTGCCGGTGGGTAACTGTGGTGACCACGTTTCCTCCGTCCGAGACTAGGTCGTCGTTGTCTTCCTCGAGTTTTCCCGAGCTACGTGCGTGCTTCTTCGGAGCACGTGCACATCGAAAACCCTGAAGTCGACATCACAGCGCCCGGATCGCGCCGGCGTGTGTGGCCGACACGTCTCCATCCATGTTCTGTTGCCCCAAGACCATCACCAAGATCGTCTTCGTCCGCTGCCGCTTGTCGTAGCCTTACCCAGCCATTTCCCTCGAAGGTAAGTCGTCGGTCGTTCTCGCTTTTACCTCTCCCTTGCTCTCGGCTGGAGGAAGAAGAAAGGAGACCGCAGTTAGAAATAGGGAAAGTTGGGGGGTTTCTTATTGTCATATACTCAGTGCACTAGTGAGATAAGGGCATATCTATGATTTTTCGATTTGTGTTGAGTCCAGGGACCTGCGCAGAATATTGTTTTTATTTACTTGTCTGTTTTCCCTCGGGATAAAATTGCAGAAACTCTTTGTTGGGGGTATGCTTCGTAGCCGAAGATCCTAAAGAAAGAGAACACCTTCGGCAGATCCTCTCAAGAACAGTGCCGAAGCTATTACTTATAGAGCTTCGGCATAGTGACAGATCTCAAGACGAAGGGACGAACCGACTTAAAGATGGATTGACTAAAAACCCAAGATGTTTTGTGTCATTATTATAATCGATTGTAAAGGACATAAATGTAATTTTACACAGGCTGCGCCCTATGCCTATAAATAGGTGAACAGTACCCCTACACTGTTCACGCAATCCTGTAATCGCTAACGCATTACGCTGGAATTATTTTCTGTCAAGGCGAAGGTATAAATGTACCTAAATATTATGTTTTAATATTTAAGTTCATATTATGAAATATATGAATAATGTAACTTGTTTTTAATAGATCTTCCTCTAATGTTTAATATTTTATATTTTATTTCGCATTGTTGTATGTCCGATCACGAAGGTATGACCTTCGTGGTATTCTGTCCGTGGCCTTCGTCCGAAGTTCATTAAATCCTTGGGGAAATAATGCATCGGCGGACGAAGGACATTATTATTTAACATTTTATGTTGCCTTGTTCTTAATTCATAGCATTTGAGAACAAGTCCCCAACACTCTTCAAAAATACATAACTTGAGTTTTAGAGCACTAAAACTTGTGAAATAAATTTTTGGTACTTCTCTATGATACATCTATAGTTTAAAAATAGTGCTTGTTGATTTCTAGCTATTTTTGTATAAGGTTTGCATGTAAATAAAGAAACATCTCTTTCTTTCAAAAAGTCATAGTAATTAAAATAATGGGGATAAAAATATGATTCTGGTTTGGTTAGTTTAATCATAAGGTTGCATTTTTTTGATAAATATATTGGTCTACAATGATGGATTGGTCTACAATGAAAGACAAGGGATTGGCATTGTGCATGTTTCACCAAGGAATGCCACCTTTGAATTCTCTAGCCGATTGAAAGCTTATTACACTAACAATCAAGCCGAATATGAAGCTCTCTTGTTCGGTTTAGAACTCTTATATTACATGGGAGTGAAGCATGTGAAGTTGTTTGGTGATTCTCAGCAGGTCGTCCAACATATTTTATAGAAATATCGATGTTTAGATGGTGCTTTAAATGGTTATCTTGATAAGTGTTGGGACATAATCCGCTCCTTGGACGAATTCGACATTCGACATATATCTGGACATGAGAATTGCAGAGCTAACGGCTTGGCACAAGATGCATCAGATTATCGAATAAAGTGACGAAGATTCTATAATTCTAAAAGTTCGATAACCGGTGTTGGGCCAAATACCCAAGTCACGGACTGTCCGGGCTGGATCGTCGGACCGTCCGCAGTAGGGTCGGACCGTCCGGGTAAGAGGGTTGGACTGTCCAGCAACACCAGAGACATCGCTTTAATCAATTCGGCTAGCAATACAACCGATGTGATTGACTGGAGGATGCCTTTAATGAACTACTTACGAGATCCTATTGTTAGGACTGTTAGAAATGTCCGGCATACAACTTTCAATTATGTTTTAATTGACAATGAACTTTATCACCAAACTCTTAATGACATTTTGCTTAAGTGCTTGGGCGTTGATGATGTTATGCTAGTTATGGTCGAAGTACATGAAGGGATTTGTGGTACTCATCAATCGGCTCCAAATATGAAGTGGCTATTGAGGAGATATGGCTTCTATTGCCCTGACAATCTAGCTGGCTGTTTTAAGTACAACAAAGGATGTCAAGTATGTCAGAAGTTCGACGATCTGTAATTAGTTCTTACAATCGAACTACATCCTATTATCAAACCATGGCCCTTTAGATGATGGGGTTTGGACTTTGTAGGAGAAATTCACCCTTCGTAATCAAAAGGGCATCAATTGTGTTGGTTGCCACAAATTATTTCACCAAATGGACCAAAGTCATTGCTCTGAAGAACATGACACATAGGAAAGTAATTGAGTTCTTAACTGAGCATATTATTCATAGATTTGGTATTCCCCAAACTTTGACCACTGATTAAGGGACTTCTTTAATGTCAAGAGAGGTACATGAGTTTGCTGAATCATATAAGATAAAATTGCTCAATTCAACCCCATGTTATGCTTAGGCCAATGGATAAGTCGAGTCTAGCAATAGGATGTTGATTAGCCTTGTTAAGAAGAAGATATCTGATCATCCTTGTTGGTGACTTGCTCTCAAATGCTATGAATCAAGAACAAGGCAACACAATCGTTAAGGATTAAGGATCTTCGTCTTCCGAAACATTACTCCACATGGAGATAATACTCCTCAGACGAAGATCATAAAAGACAAACATTCATTATTTAATATATGAATGAGAATGCAAAAGGATGAAGATGAAGACTGGATCTTCATTAAATAATTTATATTCATGTTCCATAAAACATAAATGAATATCCGACAGTATTGATAATACATTGTTACCTTCGGCTTGCTCGAAGGCGAGGATGTTAGAGAGTGATTACAATCCAGCGTGAACAGTACGATGTTACTGTTCATCTATTTATATGCATGGGACGAAGCCCAAGCAAAAGTACATTTATGTCCTCAACATTTACACATGATCGTAAGTTATTAAGGACTAAGTAGTATTTTCCTCTTTCGAACGTCATCATTGTCCATCGTCTTCATTGCGAGCCGAAGCTGTCCATATAGTGATACCTTCAGCATTTACGTTTATCCTCTTTGGATCTAGCTTCATCTTGTGTGCCTTCATCATAAGGGAGAAGCTTGTATCTTGGAGACGAAGTTTCCTATAATAGCTTATGCTGAAAACAAATGGTTAATTATGTTTTTGAGGACCTTCGGAAGCAGAAGGCCCCCAACAGTACTGCAGGTACTCCTCATGGTCTTCCGTCATTGAAACAGGGCATGAGCAGTGACTGGCTTCGTCTGAAAGCCCTGGAAGCTGGTGACTAGCATGTCCTTCAGCTTCTGCCATGACGTAATTGTCCCTAGCCGAAGAGAGAAATACCATGTCTGAGCCACGCTTCAGACTACCATGACGAAGGACTTCGCCATGACAGCAGTGTTGCCCCCATACGAGGATATTGTTAGCTCGTGGCTCATCAGAAACTGCTTTGGATCCGAATGCTCATCATACATGGGAAACTGAGGTGGCTTGTAGGATGGTTGCCATGGGGTAGCCTGCGATTCTGCTGCCAGAGGAGAAGCATCATCGAAAGCAAAGTTACCATGATGAAAGTCGTCGTACCATTCATCTTCGTTGATTGGGCTTTCTTGACGAAGCTCCCTGTGTTGGGGCCTTCGGTCTTGGTCATCTTGAGTAAAATGGCGCATCTCCTCAGCTGCTTCGTCAATCTTCTTCTGAACGTCAGCCAGTCGAAGCATTTTTCCTTTTTCCTCTGTACATGCTGATGAATTCCTTGAAAGTACCTGATCTTCTAGTCAAGCTCCTCCTCATGAAGTGTTGGGCTAGTAGCCTTTCTCTTCTGGCTCCTAGTTTCTCACAAGGAGAGTGTGTCCTGATTTGTATCCAATGGCTGCAGAGCAGCCCCTGGAGTTGTTGTCTTCTTAGGCGGCATGACGAAGGTGGATGCTTGCCAAAGGTGGTCGTATAGGTTCACCCACGGTGGGCGCCAATGTTGGCGACTTGCTCTCAAATGCTATGAATCAAGAACAAGGCAACACAATCATAAAGGATTAAGGATCTTCGTCTTCCAAAACATTATCTCCACATGGAGATAATACTCCTCAGACGTAGACCATAAAAGACAAACATTCATTATTTAATATATCAATGAGAATGCAAAAGGACGAAGATGAAGACTGGATCTTCATTAATTCATTTATATTCATGTTCCATAAAACATAAATGAATATCCGACAGTATCGATATTACATTGATACCTTCGGCTTACTCGAAGGCGAGGATGTGAGAGAGTGATTACAATCCAGCATGAACAGTACGGTGTTACTGTTCATCTATTTATAGGCACGGGACGCAGCCCAAGCAAAAGTACATTTATGTCCTCAACATTACAAATGATCGTAAGTTATTAAGGACTAAGTAGTATTTTCCTCTTTCGGTTGTCATCATTGTCCATCGTCTTCATTGCGAGCCAAAGCTGTCCATATAGTGATACCTTTGGCATTTACTCTTATCCTCTTTGGGTCTAGCTTCATCTTGTGTGCCTTCATCATAAGGGAGAAGCTTGTATCTTGGAGACGAAGTTTCTTGTAATTGCTTATGCTAAAAACAAATGGTTAATTATGTTTTTGAGGACCTTCAGAAGGAGAAGGCCCCCAACAGTACTATAGGTACTCCTCATGGTCTTGCGAGCATTGAAACAGGGCCTGAGCAGTGACTGGCTTCATCTGAAAGCCCTAGAAGCTGGTGACTAGCATGTCCTTCAGCTTCTGCCACGAAGTAATTGTCCTTGGCCGAAGAGAGGAATACCATGTTTGGGCCAAGCTTCTGACTGCCATGACGAAGGACTTCGCCATGACAGCAGTGTTGCCCCCATACAAGGATATTGTTGCCTTGTAGCTCATCAGAAATTGCTTTGGATCCGAATGCCCATCATACATGGTTAACTGAGGTGGCTTGTAGGATGGTGGCCACGGGGTAGCCTGCAATTCTGCTGCCAGAGGAGAAGCATCATCGAAAGCAAAGTTACCATGATGAAAGTCGTCGTACCATTCATCTTTGTTGATTAGGCTTTCTTAACGAAGCTCCCTATGTTGGGGCCTTCGGTCTTGGTCATCTTGAGTGAGATGGCGCATCTTCTCATCTGCTTCGTCAATCTTCTTCTGAAGGTCAGCCAGCCGAAGCACACTAGTACAGAGAAGTTCTATAGTGGCGGTTGTAAACCTATTTATAGTGGCGTTTTTCGTAACCGCCAGTGCTAGGGGCTAGTAGAAATCATCATTTTTACAGGCGGGTAACTGAGGACCGCCAGTGAAAATCGATTTTCACTGACGGTCGGCGTAATAAAACCGCCAGTTTGCAAAATTTGAATTTTAAATTTGACATACTTAGATTCAATGTTTGAGAACCGAAATGAGTTCAAATAAAAAAGTTGTCAACTACAAAGTTTCATAACTTTTAGAGATCTACAACTTTTATTTTGGTGGTTTTGTCATACGAGGCCGTTTGAAAAACTCGAAAAATTAAGGATAAAAATGATTTCTAGTGGCGGTTCCTTAAAAAACCGCCACTAGAAATCGTATTTCTAGTGGCGGTTCCTTAAGAAAACCGCCACTACAAATCATGGATTTCTACTGGCGGTTTTCTTAAGGAATCGCCAGTAGAAATACGATTTCTAGTGGCGGTTTTCTTAAGGAACCGCCACTAGAAATAACACAGTCGGTGGATAACCGAAACCGCCTGTAAAAATATATCGTCCCCGCAGGCTTTGAGCCTTTTTGTACTAGTGGCATTTTTTTCCTTTTTCCTCTGTACTTGCTGATGAATTGCTTCTAAGTCCCTGATCTCCTAGTCAAGCTCCTCCTCATGAAGTGTTGGGCTAGTAGCCTTTCTCTTCTGGCTCGAAGCTTCTCGCAAGGAGAGTGTGTCATGATTTGTATCCAATGGCTGCAGAGCAGCCCCTGGAGCTGTTGTCTTCTTCGGCAGCATGACGAAGGTGGATGCTTGCTGAAGGTGGTCGTACAGGTTCACCCATGGTGGGTGCCTATGTTGGCGACTTGCTCTCAAATGCTATGAATCAAGAACAAGGCAACACAATCGTTAAGGATTAAGGATCTTCATCTTTCGAAACATTATCTCCACATGGAGATAATACTCCTCAGATGAAGATCATAAAAGACAAACATTCATTGTTTAATATATGAATGAGAATGCAAAAGGACGAAGATGAAGACTGGATCTTCATTAATTCATTTATATTCATGTTCCATAAAACATAAATGAATATCCGACAGTATTGATATTACATTGATACCTTTGGCTTGCTCGAAGGTGAGGATGTGAGAGCATGATTACAATCCAGCGTGAACAATACGGTGTTACTGCTCATCTATTTATAGGCACGGGACGTAGCCCAAGCAAAAGTACATTTATGTCCTCAACATTTACACATGATCGTAAGTTATTAAGGACTAAGTAGTCTTTTCCTCTTCTGATCGTCATCATTGTCCATCGTCTTCATTGCGAGCCGAAGTTGTCCATATAGTGATACCTTCGGCATTTACTCTTATCCTCTTTGGATCTAGCTTCATCTTATGTGCCTTCATCATAAGGGAGAAGCTTGTATCTTGTTGACGAAGTTTCCTGTAATAGCTTATGCTGAAAACAAATGGTTAATTATGTTTTTGAGGACCTTTGGAAGGAGAAGACCCCCAACAATCCTAGGAGCTGGCATAAGGTTTTGTTTGAGGCTCTATGGGCTCACAGAATATCTAAGCACTGTGCTACTAAAGTGTAAGGCCCAAAATGTGTATACGAAAAAAATAATGATAAAAAATGTAATGATGAGATAGGAATTTGAATTCAAATCAAATGTGCTCTTTAGAGAATTGGAAAGGAAACAAAGAAAAGGGAGAGAATATAAATATTATAAAGAAAAATATAGATAAATAAGTATAATTCTTTAGGCTAGTACTTTACTTGCGACTTAGATTGAATTTGGACTACGGACTTAAAACTTGAATTGAAATGGGAAATTAGAAATTGAGAAAGAAAATAGAAAAGGAAATAAATGAGAAATGGAGGGAAGAAAAATATACACTATGGAAAGGAAAATGATGCAAATAGTAGATGTTAAATCTTCATGTGGGATGAGTTTTAAATTTGGGGATTTGAAGCTTGGATTTGAAATTCAATTTGAGGATATACAAATCTAATAGAAAATAACAAAAGAAAAGAATAAAGAAGCTTACTACCTCAGTTTGGGCCAAATTGACCAGCCGACCCAACAGACCACGTTCTGCCCCCACCCCGCCGAGCCCAATAGATGTCACGCTTGTAGGATCTAGGACACCGGCTAGAGGGGGGTGAGTAGACGGTTTTGACTAAAATAAAAAACACTAGGGAAATTTAATCAATATAACAAGAGGTATAAATTCTCTAGTGATAACAAGTAAACAAACTATGAGAATCAACTAGGGAGATTGAATACTTGATGAACAATATGCAAAATACTAATCACTTGCACGACAATAAGTAATGCAAGAAAGTAAAGACACCGAATTTTATCACGTGGTATCGGTGATTTGCCGATCACCCCTAATCCACGTTGAGGTGGACTTCGAGCTCTCACTTGCTCCTCTATCAAGACATGGCTTGATCTTTGAGCCAAGTGGACAAGAAATCACTCAATACCTCGATTCCACTAATGTCACCTTTGTCGCTCCGGCGAGGTAGGCGTGAACCCCTCACAATCAACACCGCGGCTTCTCCACAATCTTCTTGGAGAGCTCGACGGAGACAATCACTCGAGCCGTCTAGGAGGCGGCAACCTCCAAGAGTAACAAGCCGATGACGCTTGCTTGGTGCACCACCTAGTTCCTCAAGAATCACCAATGGATGCAAATGCACTAGGAACACTCAATCTCTCACTAGAATGCAATCTCAAGCAATGTGTGTGAGAGAGCGAGTTGGAGGATCATAATTGAGCTCAATGTGTGCAAGAAATAGCCAAGAGAACCCTCACACACGAGCTCCCCTTCTATTTATAGTCGCTCTCTCAAATCCAACCGTTATGAGCAAAAGACACATGTTCTGCGCACACACGGACGATCCACGCCCTAGGGCTGGATGGTCCGACGTATGCATAACGGCTATTTTTCCCGTTTGAAATCTGTCAGAGCTATCAGAAAACTAAGGTCCGGACAGTCTGCCCACCTAGGCCGGACTGTCCGCGACCTGGCAACATGGAGCACTATAGCTCGGACCAACTGGAGTTAACACATGTGGACCGTCCGCCTACAAGGCCGGACGGTCCGTGACCTGGGAGACAGTACTGTCCGGACTTATCCTCCGGACAGTCCGTAGTACAAATCCCAAAAACCACACAGTGCCTACCCAAACCAAATTTGGCACCTGCGGATGGTCCTCCCATCAAGGCCAGACGGTTCGCACTATAATTCAGGGACTGTGCCGAGAGCAGCCTCCTCTGGTCAGGACTGCGGACGGTCTGGCCCCAAGGCCCGGACGGTCCGCAGTACAAATGAATAGAACTTGTCCAAAGTGAACAGATTTCGGACCCCACTAGAGGATCACGGACGGTCCGCCCTCAAGGCTCGGACGGTCCACACATCCCAAGACTTGGCACTTTTCAAACACACTTTTGAAAGGATTTTTAACTCATGAAATTTGAAGCGTTTTTAGTCCTCATGCAAATGCAACCACTAGATGCTCTATGAGGCACTAAGTTTTACACAGATCAAAGTCATTGACCCCTCTTAATAGTACGGCTATCTAACCTACTAATCCGGTCAAGTATCTTCTCTAAACTCTTGAAGACCGGCAAAAACAAAACCTATGTTATACCTTTGCCTTCACTTGATCCACAACCAATGCTTATAAATCTCCAAGATTTCCTGTTCTATGTGGTCCAACCCTGCATTCTTATTTCTCCAAGAACCGTTAGTCCACAAACAGTTGTCATTAATTACCAAAACAACACTAAGGGGCCTAGATGATTCACAATCTCCCCCTTTTTGGTAATTGATGACAACACTACACAATATATTCAAGAGAAGTTTTGTTTTTCCAAATCTCCTTCATACCTTAAGTATAAGAAGTGTTGGGGACTTGCTCTCAAATGCTTCGGCTTAAGAGCAAGGCAACACGAAGAATGTTAAATGTTAAAGTCCTTCATCCTTCGAAGCATTATTTCCCTTAGGATATAACGACTTTCGGACGAAGGTTACGAAGGACATACCTTCGTAAGCACGACATATAAAAATAGAGAGGGAATCATACGAAGTATAAGAGACAACATGAACAATTAAATAAGTTGTTATTATTGAATCATTTCTATTTTGTTACTATGAAGAAATAGAAATGATATCATATTACAAGTGTACCTTCGGCTCGAGGGAAGGTAAAGAGTGCAAGCGTGACGCAAAAGCAAATGCCAAGTCAGCGTGAACAGTACGGGAGCACTGTTCATATATTTATAGGCACGGGACGCAACCCATGTAAAATTACATTCATGCCCTTTACATTTGCTAATAAATCTATGGTAATCCATTGGGGTCTAAATAGCCTTTTCCCCTTTAAGTCGGTTCCCTTTCCTGCTATCACGCCGAAGCTCTTCTTCGCGTTTCTTCAACTGTGCGTCATCCTTCGTATTCTTTATGCTTCTTCACACTGTGGTTTTGATTCATGTCCGAAGGTTCCAAGTCCGCAGGTACCTGTTCATGTATTATACTCCAGAAACATTGTTAAATCATGTTTTTGAGGACCTTCGGAAGCCAAAGGCCCCCAACAGTAGCCCCTCGCAATATTAATTTGTTAGAATGATAAATTCAGATTGCGATATGGTCGAAGGCCCTAAGTCGAAGGTCCGAAAAAACACCTTCCCTTTGCTAGAATAGCAACAGTCAATGACAAGCGGGACCCTCCCACTTGCAACGCCCTAGGCGTATAAATAAGAGCAAACCGCGAGCTCATTTGGTACGCTCTTTGCCATCTGCTTTGCCTGCTCAAACAACTCTTGCCTACAAACGCTTGCTTAGCTTTTTAGATTTTTTAGCTTCGGCCATAAAAGCACATTTTCATCATCTTCGAAGAGATGTCTCAAGATAAGAAAGCTGTTGCTGAAATGAAACTGAGCCTTTCTGAGGAGAAGAATCTAGGCTTTCTTGAATCAATAGCGAAAACAAATACAGAGAAGATTACTAGAGAAATTTTAGAAGGCTTATCTGAAGATACCAGTGAAAGTGACATTTATGATTTGGAAAGTGGTGGCGAAGACTCCGAAGATCGACCATGGCGACCAAGCCATGCGGTTTTCGGAAAAGCTTCGGATTCCTGACACTAGAGGACGGGCTCTCGGTGCTATCAAAAGATGAATTAGCCGACATCTTAGCATACAATAGCCTAAAGGTGAGAAAATGAATTTTACTGAAATGCAAATTTTTTTCATTTGCTTATAATTAATGACGTATTCCTTTTTCAGGGCCTTATTCTTAGCAACGCCCTCAGGGCACAAAAAGCGCTGAAGATGAGGGATGTACCATGGCCTTAAACAACCTTCGTTCCGAAGTAATCGAACTAAGGAACGAAGGTCTTGAGAAAGATAAAATATTAAACTCATTGCTAAATAAAATAAAAGAAGACGAAGCTACTTCCAAAGCCCAGGCTGAAGCCCAGAAGTGCGAAATTGAAGATCGTCAGAAACAGCTAGCTGAAGCGAAGTTAAAGTGTGCAATTGCCGAAGCTGACCGAGACGCCAGTGATTACTGGAAAAATCATTGGGAGAAAACAACTGCAGAACTTCGGTCTTTAAAAGAAAGATGTTATGAAAAATCCATAGAATGCGTGGGAAAAATTAAGACTAGTTTCGCCAGCGTCGGCGCATATTCGAATGAAGACAACTTCGTACTGGGCGATCCCGAAGGTCCAATCGACTGGATCAACGGTGAAGCCGAAGCTTTTGAGGAAGTTTTAAGTGGCCGTGGAGATGTCTGTGCCTTCTCAGGTGCCAGGGGAGTTGCGGCTATTTTGGAGAAGGCAGGATGCGAGCATGTGAAGATTCTGGCCCAAGCCGAAGCTGCGTTCTCTATTGAAGATACAAAAGACCCCTCGGTCGAAGCAAGCTTTGTTGGCGGAAAGTTTTTCACCGACATCTAGGAAAATGGTGGCCGAGGGATGGCTCACGAAATTATAAAGAAAAGTGAAAAGGATACCCACGATGCTAGAGAAGCAGCGAAGACAGCTGAAAAAACTGTAGAACTTGAAAGGCGGATAGGTATTATCTAATTGCTTTTGACTTTATGTTTTACTCTTATGACTTCGAACTTATTCATGTTTCATATCGCAGCCGAATTATCTCCTCCCCCGAGGCCCTTCGAGTCACAGGCCGACCCCGAAGCAAAAAAGGAAGATGAAATTACTAAGATGGCCGAAGCTATTATGGACTAAGTTGTGACTCAACTACTAAACGAAGCTGCGGAAGTAGTTTTAAAAGAAGAATAGCCATTGTTGTAAAAACATTCGGAATATTGATGTAATATTTGTTGAACAAAGTGTGTAATTTTCTATAGTTTTGAAAGTAATATATAAGCTGTATGTAATTCAGTTCTTTACGATGCATGAAACTTTACATACATACCATTTTTAAGCCTTTGGCGAAAAAACACCTTCCCTTCTTTTCATGCTTCGTGAAGAATATCCACATTCGTGAAAATATTATGCTTCGTAAGCAATAGATCTCCTCTTGATACTAAAGTTGACGAAACTATATTTCTTCAAACTTTATTTTGTGCCTTGGCACAATTTCTTCGAAACAATTTCCGAAGATTAACATTATTCCCTTCTTGTGCCATTGATGCAATATGATGTATGATGTCATGTTATGCGAATGATGTGATGATGCTATGATATATAAAATGATATTCGTGCCGAAGATACACACACTTTCCCATAGTAGAACACAGTCTCTTTGCCGTTTATTTTTCGGCTTCACCGCTTATTTTTCGGTGTATCAGCGTTGACTTTTTGTTGTAAGCCTCCCTTAGGAGCTTCTTCGCCTTTTATTTCGGCGGTATCAGCGTTTATTTTTTGCTCTAAGCCTCCCTTAGGAGCTTCTTCGCCTTCTATTTCGGCGGTATCAGCGTTTATTTTTCGCTGTAAGCTCTGCATTCCCTCTGGAATGACTTTTGAGCAGAAAACTTACGCTGCGCTCCTTTAAGAACGACTTTTTGTTGCTTCGGCAAAGCTTACACTGCGTTCTTTAGAACGACTTTTTGTTGCTTCGGCGAAACTTACAGTGCGTTCCTTAGAACGACTTTTTGTTGCTTCGGCGAAACTTTTGAAACTTCGTCAGTCTGTGAAGAAGGTATATTATATCATGAAAATAATGAAGCTATTACAAGAAATTGAAAACAATCAAAAGAACTAGGGTCTCAATGATTGTTCGTTATTGAAGAAGAAAATGATAAAAACTATTTCAAAGGTAGGATATCTCTTAGTAAATGTGCTTTGATTCTGGCACAGTGTTGTTGACTCTGCGAGCTTTGGACTCCTCCCTGAAGTCTCGGTTTTGGTGAGTATGCTGGCTCCCTTCGGGCTGGTGGCCTCGAGGATACGCGGGTTGCGTTGGTGGTGGAGGTAGAGGCTGTTGCCAAGATACCTAAGGTTGGCTTGCCAAAGCAACAGAAACTGCAGGATGGTTACCCACAAACTCTGGTATGTATGGTGAATGATACCAAGCAGTATGCATGACTTGCTTCGGCTGGTTCTGTTGGGCTGCAGCTTCTGCTATCTCCTTCTGTTTTTGGATGGTGACATGGCACATCCTTGTAGTATGGCCCTTGTCCTCTCCGCAGAATAGGTAATAAATTTTCCTGGGCAGATCCCCAAACCTTCCTCCGAAGCCCCTAGCGCCTCTGCCCCTTGGAGCTGGCGGTCGAAGGTAACTTTGTTGCTGCCCTGAAGCCCACGAGGGACATTGTGGCCTCTTTTGTTGGCTTCCTCTTTCGTCATTCTGGGTGGAATGGATTGATCTGACATGCCTTGTATGGATCATCACTCCGAAGCCCCTGGTCATCTCGAAGAATCTGTAAGCTTCCTCCCTTCTTTGACGAAAGTCATTATCTGCGCGGATGTATTCATCCATCTTCTGAAGCAACTTCTCCAGGGTCTGAGGGGGCTTCCTGGCGAAGTATTGGGCCGCAGGTCCTGGCCGAAGCCCCTTAATCATGGCCTCAATGACAATTTCATTGGGCACTGTTGGAGCTTGTGCCCTCAAACGCAAGAACCTTCGAACATACTCCTGAAGGTACTCTTCATGATCTTGTGTGCACTGGAACAAAGCTTGAGCAGTAACAGGCTTCGTCTGAAACCCTTGGAAACTGGTAATCAGCATGTCCTTCAGCTTCTGCCATGATGTGATTGTTCCTGGCCGAAGAGAGGAGTACCAAGTTTGTGCAACATTCTTGACTGCCATGACAAAAGATTTCGCCATGACTGCAGTATTGCCTCCATATGAAGATATGGTGGCTTCGTAGCTCATCAGAAACTGCTTCGGATCTAAATGTCTGTCATACATGGGGAGCTAGGGTGGCTTGTATGATGGGGGCCAAGGTGTAGCCTGCAGTTCTGCTGACAGAGGAGAAGCATCATCAAAAGCAAAATTTCCATGATGGAAATCTTCATACCACTCATCCTCGTTGTAGAAGCCTTCTCGATGAAGCTCCCTATGTTGGGGCCTTAGCTCTTGCTCATCTTGAGAAATATGGCGTACTTCTTCCGTAGCTTCGTCGATCTGCCTCTAAAGGTCGGCCAGTCGAGCCATCTTCTCCTTCTTCTTTTGTACTTGTTGATGAAGCATCTCCATGTTCCTGATTTCTTGGTCCAGCTCGTCCTCCTGGGGCGTTGGACTAGTGGCCTTCCTCTTCTGGCTTCGGGCCTCTCGAAGAGAAAGGGTCTCCTGGTTTGGATCCAGCGGCTGCAGAGCGGCAGCCCCTGTTGCTGAAGCTTTCTTTGGCGGCATGACGAAGGTCGATGCTTGCCGAAGGTGGTCGAAAAGGGTTCACCGGAGGTGGGCGCCAATGTTAGGGACTTGCTCTCAAATGCTTCGGCTTAAGAGCAAGGCAACATGAAGAATGTTAAATGCTAAAGTCCTTCATCCTTCAAAGCATTATTTCCCTTAGGATATAACGACTTTCGGACGAAGGTTACGAAGGACATACCTTCATAAGCACGACATATAAAAATAGAGAGGGAATCATATGAAGTATAAGAGACAACATGAACAATTAAATATGTTGTTATTATTGAATCATTTCTATTTTGTTACTATGAAGAAATAGAAATGATATCATATTACAAGTGTACCTTCGGCTCAAGGGAAGGTAAAGAGTGCAAGCGTGACGCAAAAGCAAATGCCAAGTCAGCGTGAACAGTACGGAGCACTGTTCATATATTTATAGGCACGAGACGCAGCCCATGTAAAATTACATTCATGCCCTTTACATTTGCTAATAAATCTATGGTAATCCATTGGGGTCTAAATATCCTTTTCCCCTTTAAGTTGGTTCCCTTTCCTGCTATCACGCCGAAGCTCTTCTGCGCGTTTCTTCGACTCTGCGTCATCCTTCGTATTCTTTATGCTTCTTCACACTGTGGTTTTGATTCATGTCCGAAGGTTCCAAGTCCGCAGGTACCTGTTCATGTATTATACTCCAGAAACATTGTTAAATCATGTTTTTGAGGACCTTCGGAAGCCGAAGGCCCCCAACAAGAAGGATTTTGGAGATGAGTTTCATAGGACTTATCTTGATTTGAAGTTCTGTCCGAGAGATAGATAAATCTCAATAAAACTCAGAATGTAAGAAAAGCTCCCCCTATGTGTGTGCATGATATTTCAAGCTGAAGATACAACACACATAATAGATCGGAGTTTTGATGGAGACCTTCCTACAGTCATGGTTATCAAGGCGTACAAGAGATAATATGTAAAGTAAGCGCAACAATTATAATCACTCCTCGATTAACCATTCACAGAGTAATTTGAACTAAACATAGTTCAACCCACAAAATATTACAAATAGTTGTCCACAGGCATAAGACATAGAGTTCAAATAGTAGCCAATACCAAGTGCATAAGACATAAAATAGTGCATGCGACATAAAATGGTAAACATGCACATGCATGGTCTCAATGTCCACATAAACAAGCTCCCTCTGAATATGACAACTTCTCTTCTCTTTCTTCTCTTCTCTCCCCCTTTGGCATCAATTGCCACAAATAAGGGGCTTCACTAATCACCGGGTGGAGGATGCATGCTATAGTAGTGAGTGCTGAAGGTGTCAAAGAGAGAGGAGAACTGGCCAAAGTCTTGCTGGAGTTGTTGTTGCCTCTGACTTATCTCTTGCATGCTATCATTGGTAGAGAGATTGTCAAATTGACTAGACAGAGCTCCCATGTTGTCCTGAAAACTCTGCTGCATGTTATTGAGTCTTTTCATGATAGGATCAGTGACATGATCTTGAATGTGACTGCGAAATTCAGAGTACTCAGTGTTTAACGCATCCCAGTTATCATCAAAACGAGATTTCATGGCATCCATGCGCTGGTCCATATGTGTCATCAGTCCCTGGAAGCGGTTATCCATGTGGGTCAGAAGCCCTTGCTGCATGTTTTGAAAATATGGGTCAAAATAGCCTGGACCAGGCTGCCAGTACTGCTGAGGCTGAGGAGGAGGTGGAGGAGGAGGCATCTGCTCTGCCTCAGCTTCAGGAGCTTCTCCTGCATCATAACCAGGATCTTCCTCATCATCTGGGAAGGGAGTGAGTGGCCTAGTGAGGAACCCAATTTCATTCTTGAAGGGTCTAAAGGGTGTATGAACTATCTCACAGAGCCCTTCAAATCTGGCCTTGGCTTTGATGAGAGCCATAATGTAAGGAGCATAGGCTAAATTTTGGTTTTTGTCCATTTTTAGATCATTTAACTGTCTCATCATGAAGAGCACAATATTCATTACCTCACCATTCATGACATGGTGGATAATATTCAGAACTTATCCCTAATTTTGCTCTTGTCCCCACTCTTGGGAAGAATGGTGACTCTTGCAATTTTGTTGATCACAACAGGATGATGCCTCAGTCCTGCTGTCTCTCCAAACCTCCTAGGTATTCCCAGCCTTGCTGGCTTATAAAATTGCACAAAGTCTTCAAAATTATCTTCAGTGTATAGATTAATCCCAGCTGAAATGGTACCATAATTTAGACTGTTGGCAGCTGCAAATTCAGCAAATGTTGCAGAATATCTCTTGAACCCAGTCATCCAAGTGATGGATTCCTCTTCTATATCAATCTCAGTTGTGGCCAGGAATTGCTTGACTGCCATCTCACTGAAATCAGTCCTCTGACCCATAAAGTGATACAGACCACATGTCTCAAACTTTGGAATCAGGTCCTCCATAACTGATTATCCCAGCATAAAAGTCCAATCAATCACCTGATGTTTGTGAAAGTTGGTATCCATCAATGTGCCCCAAAAAATATCAAATTGGAGCTGAGTGTGAAAGAATTGAACATTTGTGTCTGATGGCAGAGTATATTGATTGACAGTTCTCTTGGAGCAGTATTCTGCCATAGAGAACCTCCTCTTTGGAAATGTCCATCCTATGATGTCAATTGGATAGTTAGGATGAGTATGCGGAACATCTTCTGTGTCCATAGATACACTACCCCCAGCTGAAGATTGGGCCTCTGAGTCAGTGGTTGGAGTGTAGTCTGCATCGTCTGCACGAGGGCGCTTTGATTTGAAGCGACCGACAAGCTTCTTCCGAAGACCACCTAGACCACTGCAATAGATGTGAGAAATAACCAGAGATGAATTGTTGATAATGCCACAATCATAGAGAAAGAAATTTCAACTTTCTGTCAGGGTCTGGACTGTCCGCGCTAGGGGGCCAGACTGTCCGCGCCCACCTGGCGGACGGTCCGCGACCGTCCACGGGCGATTTTCAAGAACCCTAGTCGCCCCAATCACTAAAACATTGATTCGGCAGAAAATATACATCCAAAGTCGTTCAAATTTTTGCACCACATTCACAATGAGTAGCACTAACAATCCCACCAATCAGATTTGTGAATCTATTGCTCAATTCTAGATCAGAGAGAAAATCCGAAGAATCCCCAAATTTGAAGAAATTTGATGAAATCAATGAGATTATGAAATACCAGGATGAAGACATGTTTGTTGAACGTCCCACAAGCTTTCGGACTGTCCGTGTGCAACTTCTCTTCACCGTCCGCGCACAATCGACGAAAGTGACCTTTTGGCGAGTGGAGAGCGTGAGAGGAGAGTTAATGAATAGAAATGACAAGTTGACTGCCTCTGCCCGTCTTAACTGCCTGTCGTGGACGGTCCGTGCAAGGGCAGTGGACGGTCCGCGCCCTGATAACTTCATGCGCTTTCGACCGGACTGTGCAGATCTTGATACTGCGGATGGTCCACGGTCCATGGGCGGACAGTCCGCGGCCTGATACTCAATTTTTCAAATTATGTCCACTTTCTGATTTTGAATTTCAAATCTGATTTGATGCTCATATATGGACATTTCGACCAATCCAAGGGTTAGTATGCATGCATATACACATTATGTATTTGAGGAATGCAAATTTTCATATCAAACTACTTAGATCAATCTAAAATGAAAAATTCATCAAAAATACCCAATAAATAGCGTAGAGAGCATATTTAGAACCGAAATGCAATACTACACATGTGCGTTCAACCTCAAGCCACATTTGAGAGATCGATCACATTCATTTCACTTCTTAGAGTACAAAATCTTGTTTCATCCAATAGCTTTGTAAAAATATCGGCTAATTGATCATCCGTGCCAATGGAATATATAGAGATATCTCCCTTTCCAACATGATCCCTTAAGAAGTGATGTCGTATACCAATATGCTTAGTTCTTGAGTGTTGGACCGGATTTGTAGCCAATTTTACTGCACTTTCATTATCACACATGAGAGGCACATTCTTGAAAATAATCCGATAATCCAATAGAGTCTGTTTCATCCATAATAGTTGAGCACAACAATTTCCGGCCGATATATATTCCGCCTCGGCGGTAGAGAGAGCAACGGAATTTTGCTTTTTAGAAGACCATGAAACAAGAGATCTACTAAGAAATTGACAACAACCGGAGGTGCTTTTTCTATCAACTTTGCACCCCGCATAGTCCGAATCCGAATATCCAATTAATTCAAATTGAGCACCTTTGGGATACCATAGACCAATATTGGGAGTATACTTCAAATATCTTAGAATTCTTTTTGCGGCCTTCAAGTGAATCTCTCTAGGTGAAGCTTGAAATCGAGCACACATGCAAACACTAAACATAACATCGGGCCTAGATGTGGTAATATAAAGTAAACTACCAATTATTGAGCAATAAAGTTTTTGATCAACCATAGTACCTCCCTCATCTAAGTCTAGATGACTATTTGTTGTCATAGGAGTCTTGATAGGCTTTGCATTTTCTAAGCCAAACTTCTTGAGCATGTCCTTCAAATATTTTGATTGGCTTATAAAAATTCCATCTTTCAATTGTTTGATTTGAAGACCAAGAAAGAAGCTCAATTCTCCTATCATAGACATTTCAAATTCTTTTGACATCATTTTTCCAAATTCCTCACAAAACAATTCATTAGTAGATCCAAAGATAATATCATCAACATAAATTTGACAAACAAATAAGTCTTTGCCAATTCTTTTAGTGAATAGGGTAGTGTCAACCTTCCCAATTTTAAAGTATTTGGAAAGCAAGAAATCCCTAAGCCTTTCATACCAAGCGCGTGGAGCTTGCTTAAGCCCATAGAGAGCTTTAGAAAGCTTGAACACGTGGTTAGGTCTTTTGGGATCCTCAAAACCGGGAGGTTGTTCAACATACACTAGTTCACTAATCTTACCATTTAGAAAGGCACTCTTTACATCCATTTGGTAGAGCTTGATATTAAGTGCACAAGCATAAGCAAGAAGAATCCGGATTGCTTCCAGTCTTGCCACAGGAGCAAATGTCTCCCCAAAATCCAATCCCTCTATTTGAGTATATCCTTATGCAACTAATCTTGCCTTGTTTCTTACTACTACCCCATATTCATTGTGCTTGTTGCGAAACACCCATTTTGTACCAATAACATTGTGGTTCTTTGGTCTCTCAACAAGCTCCCAAACTTCATTTCGAGTGAAGTTATTTAATTCTTCATGCATTGCATTCACCCAATCAACATCAAGTAGAGCTTCATCTACACGGTTAGGTTCCATACAAGATACAAAAGAGAAATGTTCACAAAATGAAGCTATGCGAGAGCGAGTTTGAACACCCTTACTAATATCACCCACAATTTGATCAACCGGATGATCCTTTACAATAGAATGATGAAATCTTGATACCGTTTGATAATTGCTAGTTGAAGCATTAGGAGGAACCAAATAACTTGAAGTACCTTGATCATGAGTATCCATAATTTCATCATTTTGTTGGCTTTGGTGATCTTCTTCATTTAGAGTTGAAGAGGAAGGAATGACAACCACACTATTTTCATCATCATCTTCCTTTGGCTTTATTTCACCAATGGCCATTGTTTTCATAGCATTTTTCAATTGAGTTCCACCAACATCATCAAGATTATCACTTTCATCTTGAGACCCATTTGTTTCATCAAACTCAACATCATATGCTTCTTCAATAATACCATGAGTTTTGTTGAAAACTCTATAAGCCTTACTATTTGATGAATATCCAAGAAGAAAACCCTCATCACATTTCTTCTCAAATTTAGAAAGCTGGCTTCCCTTTCTCAAAATATAGCATTTGCAACCGAATACCATAAAATATGAGATATTTGGCTTTCTACTAATGAGTAATACATAGGGAGTTTTCTTCAAAAGCTTGTGACAATATAGCCTATTTGATGAATGGCAAGCGGTGTTTATTGCCTCGGCCCAATATGAATCCGACACATTATATTCCACTAACATAGACCTAGCCATATCAATGAGAGTTCTATTCTTTCTTTCGACAATACCATTTTGTTCCGGGGTATATTTGGAAGAGAATTCATGTTTAATACCCTTGTCATCACAATATTCATCAATTCTTGTATTTTTGAATTCCGACCCATTATCACTTCTAACTTTCTTGATATCAAAATCAAATTGATTTTGAGCCAATATAGCACATGACTTGAATGTTTCAAACACATTAGATTTATCCCGAAGAAAATAAACCCAAGTGAATCTAGAATAATCATCCACAATCACAAGACAATAGGAATTACCACCAATACTCACAAACGATGTGGGCCCAAATAAATCCATGTGAAGTAATTCCAAAGGTCGATGAGTGGACATTTGACTTTTATTTGGATGAGTATTTGCCACTTGCTTCCCGGCTTGACAAGAGCTACACAATTTGTTCTTCTCAAATTTCACATCTTTTAAGCCACGGACTAAGTCATGCTTGGTTATCCGGTTGAGTTGCTTCATTCCAACATGACCAAGTCTTCTATGCCATAACCAACCTAGTGAAGCCTTTGAGAATAAGGAAGTTGTGAGCTTTGCCTCACTAGATGAGAAATCAACAAGGTAAAGATTTTCATGTCTAAAACCTTTAAACTTAAGATTGCTACCATCAACACTAGAGATAATAACATCATCAACCGTGAAATTGCATCTAAATCCTAAATCACATAATTGAGCTACGGATAGTAAATTAAAATTCAAAGACTCAACCAAGAGCACATTTGATATGGAATGATCATTTGAAATAGCAATTTTACCCAATCCTTTAACCTTTCCTTTGTGATTATCCCCAAATGTGATACTATCATAATTTGAGCAATCTTCCTCACTCATTTTGGTGAACATTTTCAAATCTCCGATCATGTGTTGAGTGCATCCACTATCCAACACCCAATGATTCCCTCCCGCCTTGTAGTTCACCTACAAAAGGAAATCAATCTCTTTTAGGTACCCAAACTTGCTTGGGTCCTTGGATGTTAGTGACCAAGGTCTTTGGCACCCAAATAGCTTTCTTTTTGTTGCCAACAATTGAAGTACCAACAAATCTAGCATGAACACCTTTTGCATTATGAGAAAGAACATAACAATACTCAAAACAAGTGGAGGATACATTCTTGAGCTTAGGACAATTTTTCTTAATATGTCCCTTCTTGTGACACTTGTGACACATTTTGTCACATTCTTTCACAACCAATGTCTTTTGCTTTATAAAAGCATTCTTTCCTTTCTTGGGAACATATCCAAGACCCTCACGGTTAAGTGAGAATTGTTGACTTACCAATATGAAATCCAATTTAGCATTTCCACCATATGCCTTCTCAAGATCATGCGTTAGAGCATTTACTCTACCTACTAACACTTCATTCTCAACAATGATTTTTGATTCATCAAGAGAAATATTATCATTCATGAGAGAAATTTTTCATTTATCACAAATAGAGTTAGTAGGTAGTGGTTCACTTGTAAGAATATCAAGTAAGTCACAAGTGATTCCAACATCCTCGGTGACCACCACAACTTCATGCACAATAGATGATTTTTGAGCATCCGCAAGCTTCTCACAATTCTCTTTTAGATCGTTGTGAGAGGTCTTGAGCTCCTCAAAAGACACTTGGAGGTTTTTATACAATTCCTTCAAGGTTTTAAATTTTTCTTTTTCTTTGTGCATGTAGTTATCGGCCTCACCTAACATTCTAACAAGATCATCATATGAATAGCCATCATCATCAACATCATCATCATCATTTATATCATTTAAATCGGTGATGATTTTTACCTTACCATCTCCCTTTGCCATGAGACAATGGGGGGATGAGAAGAGTGAGGGAGCTTCCTTGATGGCAATTCCGGCATTAAGCTTGGATGAGGTGTCATCATCATCATCATTCGAGCTATCATCCGAGTCCCATTCATATAGGTAGGCTTTGCCATCTTTCTTCTTGTTGTAGAATTTCTTTTTCTTCTTATCACCTTCATCTTTGCCCTTCTTCTTCTTGTTAGGGCAATTCAAGGCAATGTGACCGGGTTCCCCACACTCAAAACATTTCTATCATTGAAAGCACTTTGTTGGAGACTTGTCCTTAAATGCTATGAATTAAGAACAAGGCAACACATAAATCATCAAACATTAAAGTCCTTCATCCTTCGAAGCATTATTTCCTCTAGGGATATAATGAGTTTCGGACAAAGGTTATGAAGGACATACCTTCATCAGTACAACAAATAATGAAGAAAGATTCATATAAGGCATGAGAAATGACATAAACGCTTAGATATTATTATTAGCTCATTTCTATTTTGTTATTATGGAAGAATAGAAATGATAACAAATTACAAGTGTACCTTCGGCTTGAAAGAAGATAAAGGTACAAGCGTGACGCAAAAGTAAAATGCCAAGTCAGCGTGAACAGTACGGGAGCACTGTTCATCTATTTATAGGCACAGGACGCAGGCCATGTAAAATTACACCCATGCCCTTTACATTTGCTAATAACTCTATAGTAATTCATCGGGGTCTAAATAGCCTTTTCCCCTTTAAGTCGGTTTCCTTTTCTGCTATCATGTCGAAGCTCCCCTGCGCATAACTTTGGCTCTGCGCCACCCTTCGTATCCTTTGTGCTTCTTCACACTGTGGTTTTGACCTAAGTCCGAAGGTACCTGTTCATGTATCATACTCCACAAACATTGTTAAATCATGTTTTTGAGGACCTTCGGAAACCGAAGGCCCCCAACAGTAGCCCCTCGCAATATTAATTTGTTAGAATGATAAATTCAGATTGCGATATGGACGAAGGCCTTAAGCCGAAGGTCCGAAAAAACACCTTCCCTTTGCTAGAATAGAAACAGTCAATGACAAGCGGGGCCCTCCCACTTGCAACGCACTAGGCGTATAAATAAGAGCACACCGCGAGCTTATTTGGCATGCTTTCTTGCCATCTGCTCGTGTTTTCCCAATTTTTAGCTCTTGCATACCAACGCTTGCTTGGTTTTTTTAATTTTTTAAGCTTCAGCTTTGAGAACACCTTTTTCCAACATTTCTGAAGATGTCTGAAGATAAAAAAGTTGTTGCCGAAACAAGGCTGAGTCTTTTTGAGGAGAAGAATCTTGGGTTTCTTGAATCAATAGCAAAGACAAATACAGAGAAGATCACTAAGGAGATTTTAGAAGGCTTATCTGAAGACACTGGTGATAGTGATAGTTATGATGTGGAAAGTGGGGCGAGGACTCCGAAGATCGACTATGGCGACCAAGTCACGCGGTCTTCGGGAAATCAACTATTAAGCAGAGTCATCTTGACAATATGAGGGGAAGATATTTTCGAGATATGTCTCTGGTGAGGGCTGACAATCGAGACAAGACTGCTCCTACTCCCGAAGAGAATGAAGTGGTGATCTTCCGAAGCTTTTTCAAGGCTGGGCTTTGGCTCCCCCTAAGCAGTTTTGTGGTTGAAGTTTTGAAGATATTCCAGATTTTTCTTCACCAAATTACTCCCGAAGATATCATAAGAATGGGAATCTTCGTATGGGCTATGAGGAGTCAGGGCTTGGAGCCAAATGCAAAAAGTTTCTGCAGTATGCACGAACTGTTAAATGAGACGAAACCCTGGGGCAAAGAGCAATACCATAATAATTTTGGCTGCTATAGCTTCGTAGCTCGCTCTGGGTCAAGCTGCCCCGTGCCGACTTTTTGGAAGAGATGTCCCGGAGATTGGATGAAGGAATGGTTCTATGTGAAAAATGATTTAAAGACACAAGAGGATATTAAGGAAATCATCATGCGCCCTATCTGGCAGCGTTTCGGCCTCCGTAAACCAAAGGTGGAAATTGATGAAGCAGCCGAAGAATGCCGAAAGGCCTTTGGCATAGTTTGCTCTTTCATCGGGACAAGGGATTTAGTGCAGGAACACATAGCCTTCAGAGTGTGGCCACTTATAGAGAAATGGGAAATGCCAAAGGAGACTATCAACAAATCTGACGAAGGTGGACTGGTCAGGTTGAAATACACCTTCAGATATGAAGGTAAGTTTGTTGAGCTAGATGATGATTGGCTGAAATGTATCGAAGCTACAAGCGATGAACTGCTTGGGCCATATTCAAAGGCAGAAGATAATGCGCTATCTGCGGCCTTTGGAGGCCGGAAGAAGAAGAGGCTGAATAGAGTCTTCGACGCTATTGGGTTTATGTACCCTGATTACCGCTACCCGTCGCGGGGGCAGAAGAGGAAGAGTGCCACTTCCGGGAAAGATGCTGCTCCAGCTGCTTCAAGCGAGCCCGCACTGAAGAGGAAAAAGGTGAAGGTCCTTACTCACCGGCCGCGATATATTGAACCGGCCGAAGTGCCCGAATTTGGCGGTGAGACCTCTTCGGCTACTGAAGCCAAAGAACTTACTTTTACACAGAAGATTGAAGAACCGGCTGTAAAGCTGAAGGTTAACAAAATTGAAGAGCCTGGAGTCAAAGACAAAATATCAGTTCTGAGCCCTTCGGCAGAAGTAATAGTGCTGAAGGCACAAAAAAGATCTTATAGCGACCCCAAAAAGGAAAAGGATGGTCAATGTATTAGATGTACTCGAAACGATAAAGAGTTCAAGCTCCACTCCAGGAAAAGCTGCCAAAGCTCTAAAAACACAAGCTGAGACAGAACTGACTGAAGCCGAAGCTGCAAAGAGCCAGGTCGAGACTGAATCTGGGCCTTCAAAGCCTGCCAAGGAGAAATCCTTGAAAACCGGAGAAGAAGAAACGAAAAAAGAGGCTGCAAAACAAATTCTTCCTGAAAGAACTGTCTCTTCAACTCCCGAAGCATCTTCCAAAGTACCTGATTATATTGTACGACATGCTTCGGGAAAAAGGTTATCTGAGGAGGAAAAGCGAGAAGCTCAATATTATGCCCAGAAATTAAAATATCCAAAGGGGGCATTAATATTCAACGGGAGCGGGGAAGAAGACTTCTTGTATTGTCTCCCAGACAGCAAGGACATTTCTGTCTGCTGAGAGATGGGCAAAAGCTTCGGATTCCCAACTCTAGAAGATGGGCTTTTGGTGCTATCGAAAGATGAACTAGCGGATAGCTTAGCATATAATAGCTTAAAGGTATGAGGATGAATTTTTTGTATTAAAAAACCAAGATCTATTTTATTTGCTTACACGTACTACCACACTTCTTTCGCAGGGTCTCATTCTTAGCAACGCCCTCAGGGCGCAAAAAAGTGCCGAAGATGAAGGATGCACTATAGCCTTGAACAACCTTCGTTCCGAAGTAATTGAACTAAGGAACGAAGGTCTTGAAAAAGATAAGATTTTAGAGTCATTGTTGAACAAAATACAAGAAGACGAGGCTACTTCCAAAGCCCAGGCTGAAGCCTAGAGATGTGAAATTGAGGATCTTCAGAAACAGCTGGCTGAGGCGAAATTAAAATGTGCTGTTGCCGAAGCTGACCGAGACGCCAGTAACTACTAGAAAAATTACTAGGAAAAAACAGTTGTAGAGCTTCGTTCTTTAAAAGAAAGATGCTATGAAAAATTTGTAGCATGTTTACAAAAGATAAAAACCAACTTCGCCAATATTGGCGCATACTCAAATGAAGACAACTTCGTACTGGGCGATCCCGAAGGTCCAATCGAATGGATCAACGGCGAAGCCGAAGCCTTTGAGGAAGTTTTGAATGGCCGTGGAGATGTCTGCGCCTTCTCAGGTGCCAGGGGAATTGCGGCTATCTTGGAGAAGGCAGGATGCGAACATGTGAAGATTCTGGCCCAAGCCGAAGCTGCTTTCTCTATTGATGACACGAAGGATCCCTTGGCCGAAGCAAGCTTAGTTGGCAGAAAATTCTTTACTGACATTTGGGAAAATGGTGGCCGAGGGATAGCTCATGAGATAATAAAAAAGAGCGAAAAAGATACTCATGATACAAGAGAAGCAACGAAGGCAGCTGAGAAAGTTGTGGAACTCGAAAGACGGATAGGTATTGCCTAATTGTTTTTAACTTTATGTTTTATTTTTGTGACTTCAAACTTATTTACGTTTTGTATCGCAGCTGAACTGTCTCCTCCTCCAGAGCCCTTCGAGTCAACGGCCGACACAAAAGCAGAGAAAGAAGATGAAATTACGAAAGTGGCCGAAGCTATTATGGATGAAGCTGTTTCTCGACTGCTAAACGAAGAAGCGGAAACAGTTTTAAAATAAGAATAGCTATTATTGTAAAAACATTTGGAATGTAATATTTGTTGAACAAAGTGTGTAACATTTTATAGTTTTGAATGTAATATATAAGCTGTTTGCAATTCAATTCTTTATGATGCATGAAACTTTACGTACATACTGTTTTTGAGTCTTCGGCGAAAAAACACCTTCCCTTCTTTTCATGCTTCGTGAGGAATATCCATATTCCGTAAAAACATCCAATCTCCGTAAAAACATTATACTTTGTAAGCAATAGATCTCGTTTCATATTAGAGTTGATGAAGCTGTACTTCTTCAAAACTTATTTTGTGCCTTGGCACAACTTCTTCGAAGCAATTTCCGAAGATTAACATTGTATCCCCTTCTTGTGCCATTCATGCAATATGATGAATGATGTTATGTTATGCGAATGATGTAATGATGTTATGCTATGCAGAATGATATTTGTGCCGAAGATACACACACATTCCCACAGTAGAACACACAATCTCTTTGCCGTTTATTTTTCGGTTTCACCGCTTATTTTTCGGTGTATCAGCGCTGACTTTTCGCTGTAAGCCTCCCTTAGGAGCTTCTTCGCCTTCTATTTCGGCGGAATTCGCGTTGACTTTTCGCGCTTCACCTTATACTTTGGCGGAATCAGCGTTTATTTTTCGTTGTAAGCTCTGCATTCCTTTTGGAACGACTTTTGAGTAGAAAACTTACGTTGCGCTCCCTTAGGAACGACTTTTTGTTGTTTCGGCAAACTTACACTGCGTTCCTTAGAACGACTTTTTGTTGGTTCGGCAAAACTTATATTGTGTTCCTTAGAACGATTTTTTGTTGCTTCGGCAAAACTTGTAATATAATTGTGAACCCCGCGTTCTCTTGAGAACAACTTTCGTGTTGTACTGACTTTTGGAACTTCGTGAGTCTGTGAAGAAGGTATATTATATCATGACAATGATGAAGCTATTACAAGAAATTGAAAACAAAAAAAGAACTAGGCTTTCAATGATTGCTCCTTATTGAAAAGTAAAATGCAAAAACTGTTTCAGATGTAGGATATCTCCTAGTAGATGTGCTTCGATTCCGGCACAGTACTGTTGACTGTGCGAGCTTCGGACTGTTCCCTAAAGTCTCGCTGCTGGTGAGTGTGCTGGCTCCCTTCTGGCTGCTGGCCTTGGGGATATGCGGGTTGCATTGGTGGTGGAGGTGGAGGCTGTTGCCAAGATGCCTGAGGTTGGCTTGCCGAAGCAACAGAAGCTGCAGGATGGTTACCCACATACTCTGGTATGTACGGTGAATGATACGAAGCAGTATGCATAACTTGCTTCGGCTGATTCTGCTGGGCTGCAGCTTCTGCTATCTCCTTCTTTTTCTGGATGGTGACATGGCACATCCTTGTAGTATGGCCCTTGTCCTCACCGTAGAATAGGCAATAAATTTTCCTGGGCTGATCCCTAAACCTTCCACCGAAGCCCCTCGCGCCTCTGCCCCTTGGAGCTGGAGGCCGAGAATAGCTTTGTTGCTGCCCTGAAGCTTGGGAGGAATATTGTGGCATCTGCTATTGACCTCCTCTGTCATCATTCTGAGTAGAGTGAATTGATCTGTCGTGCCTTGGGTGGACTCGTCCTCCGAAGCCCCTAGTCATTTCGAAGAACCTGTAAGCTTCCTCCCTTCTCTGCCGAAAGTCATTATCAGCGCGGATGTATTCATCCATCTTCTGAAGCAATTTCTCCAGGGTCTGAGGGGGCTTCCTGGCGAAGTATTGGGCTGCAGGTCCTGGCCGAAGCCCCTTGATCATGTCCTCAATGACAATTTCATTGGGCACCGTTGGCGCTTGTGCCCTCAGACGCAAGAACCTTCGGACATACGCCTGGAGGTATTCTTCGTGATCTTGCGTGCACTGGAACAAAGCTTGAGCAGTAACCGGCTTCGTCTAAAACCCTTGGAAACTGGTGATCAGCATGTCCTTCAGCTTCTGCCATGATGTGATTGTTCCTGGCCGAAGAGAGGAGTACCAGGTTTGTGCAACATTCTTGACTGCCATGACGAAGGATTTTGCCATGACTGCAGTATTGCCACCATATGAAGATATGGTTGCTTCGTAGCTCATCAGAAACTGCTTCGGATCTGAGTGTTCGTCATACATGGGGAGCTGAGGTGGCTTGTAAGACGGGGGCCAAGGTGTAGCCTACAGTTCTGCTGATAGAGGAGAAGCATTATCAAAAGCAAAATTTCCACGATGGAAATCTTCATACCATTCATCCTCGTTGTAGAAGCCCTCTTGGTGCAGCTCTGTGTGATGGGGCCTTCGATTTTGCTCATCTTGAGCAAGATGACGTACTTCCCCAGTGGCTTTGTCAATCTGCCTTTGTAGGTTAGCTAGCCGAGCCATTTTTTCCTTCTTCTTTTGGACTTGTTGATGAAGCATCTCCATATTCCTGATCTCTTGGTCCAACTCATCCTCTTGGGGTGTTGGACTGGTGGCCTTCCTCTTCTGTCTTCGGCCCTCTCGAAGAGAAAGGGTCTCCTGGTTCGGGTCCAACGGCTGCAGAGCGGCAGTCCCTGTCGCTGAAGCTTTCTTTGGCGGCATGACGAAGGTTGATGCTTGCCGAAGGTGGTCGAAAAGGGTTCACCGGAGGTGGGCGCCAATGTTGGGGACTTGTCCTTAAATGCTATGAATTAAGAACAAGGCAACACAGAAATCGTCAAACATTAAAGTCCTTCGTCCTTCGAATCATTATTTCCTCTCGGATATAATGAGTTTCGGACGAAGGTTATGAAGGACATACCTTCATCAGTACAACAAATAATGAAGAAAGATTCATATAAGGCATGAGAAATGACATAAACACTTAGATATTATTATTAGCTCATTTCTATTTTGTTATTATGGAAGAATAGAAATGATAACAAATTACAAGTGTACCTTCGGCTTGAAAGAAGATAAAGGTACAAGCGTGACACAAAAGTAAAATGCCAAGTAAGCGTGAATAGTACGGGAGCACTGTTCATCTATTTATAAGCACGGGACGCAGCCCATGTAAAATTACATCCATGCCCTTTACATTTGCTAATAACTCTATAGTAATTCATCGGGGTCTAAATAGCCTTTTCTCCTTTAAGTCGGTTTCCTTTTCTGCTACCATGCCGAAGCTCCCCTGCGCATAACTTTGGCTCTGCGCCACCCTTCGTATCCTTTGTGCTTCCTCACACTGTGGTTTTGACCTAAGTCCGAAGGTACCTGTTCATGTATCATACTCCACAAACATTGTTAAATCATGTTTTTGAGGACCTTCGGAAACCGAAGGCCCCCAACACACTTCTTCTTGATGTTTGACCTCTTCTAGGCTGACCTCTCTTCATCTTCATGAATTTGTTGAATTTCCTTACAAATAGAGCCATATCACCATCACTCTCACTTTCGTTTTCTTCATCATTACTATCTTCTTTTTCAATTGCCTTAGAGGCTTTAGCTTTGAGAGCAATTGATTCATTCTTCACTTTCTTTGCCAAACTTATAGCATCGGCTTGAGATTTCTTAAATATATCTTGAGTAAGAATTTCTCCCAATACTTCGGTTGGAGAAGTTGTAGATAGATCACTTCTTACTAACATTGTCACAATGGTCTCATATTTCTCCGGAAGTGATCTAAGGAACTTATGAGTGAAATCCACATCCGGTACATTAAAACCGAGTCCCTTGAGTTCATTCACTATCTCATTTAACCGGTTGAACATATCGGATACACTCTCATCTTCTTTCATAATAAATTGCTCAAACTTTCCTTTGCACACATATAGCTTGGCACTCTTCACAACTGTAGTTCCTTCATGAATTTCCATTAGCTTAATCCAAATCTCATGAGTGGTTGTGAGATTCTTGATACGATTGAACTCATTTATATCAAGAGCATCATAAAATACATTCATGGCTTGATCATTTGTAAGGATATTCTCATTGTCACTAACGGATGGTTCATCTTCTTTCAACACAACAAATCCATCCATGACAATTGGCCAAATTTTTCCACCATTGCTCTAAGATGCATTGACATTCTTATTTTCCAATAGTCGTAGTTATTCCCATCAAAATGCGGTGGCTTCCTAATGTGCACATTATTGTTACTAGCCATTTTGTCCCACTCCGGGATGATTAGATCCACAAACAATGGAGTCCTCGGCTCCGATACCACTTGTAGGATCTAGGACACCGGCTAGAGGGGGGTGAATAGACGGTTTTGACTAAAATCAAAAACACCAGGGAAATTTAATCAATATAACAAGAGGTATAAATTCTCTAGTGATAACAAGTAAACAAACTATGAGAATCAACTAGGGAGATTGAATACTTGATGAACAATATGCAAAATACTAATCACTTGCACGGCAATAAGTAATGCAAGAAAGTAAAGACACCGAATTTTATCCCGTGGTATCGGTGATTTGCCGATCACCCCTAATCCACGTTGAGGTGGACTTCGAGCTCTCACTTGCTCCTCTATCAAGACATGGCTTGATCTTTGAGCCAAGTGGACAAGAAATCACTCAATACCTCGATTCCACTAATGTCACCTTTGCCGCTCCGGCGAGGCAGGCGCGAACCCCTCACAATCAACACCGCGGCTTCTCCACAATCTTCTTGGAGAGCTCGACGGATACAATCACCCGAGCCGTCTAGGAGGCGGCAACCTCCAAGTGTAACAAGCCGATGACGCTTGCTCGGTGTACCACCTAGTGCCTCAAGAATCACTAATGGATGCAAATGCACCAGGAACACTCAATCTCTCACTAGAATGCAATCTCAAGTAATGTGTGTGAGAGAGCGAGTTGGAGGATGACAATTGAGCTCAATTTGTGCAAGAAATGGTCAAGAGAACCCTCACACTTGAGCTCCCATTCTATTTATAGTCCCTCTCTCAAATCCAACCGTTATGAGCAAAAGACACATGTTCAGCGCACACGCGGACGGTCCGCGCCCTAGGGCCGAACGGTTCGCCGTACGCATAACGACTATTTTTCCCGTTTGAAATCTGTCAGAGCTATCAGAAAAGTAAGGTCCGGACAGTCCGCCCACCTAGGCCGGACCGTCCTCGACCTGGCAACATGGAGCATCAGAGCTCGGACCAACTGGAGTTAACACATGCGGACCGTCCGCCTACAAGGCCGGACGGTCCGTGGCCTGGGAGACAGTACTGTCCGGACTTATCCTCCATACAGTCCGTAGTACAAATCCCAAAAACCACACAGTCCCTGCCCAAACTAAATTTGGCACCTGTGGACGGTCCGCCCATCAAGGCCGGACGGTCCGCACTATAATTCAGGGACTGTGCTGAGAGCAGCCTCCTCTGGTTAGGACTGCGGACGGTCCGGCCCCAAGGCCTTGACGGTCCGTAGTACAAATGAACAGAACTTGTCCGAAGTGAACAGACTTCGGACCCCACTGAAGGATTGCGGATGGTCCGCCCTCAAGGCTCGGACGGTCCGCGCATCCCAAGACTTGGCACTTTTCAAACACGCTTTTGAAAGGATTTTTAACTCATGAAATTTGAAGCGGTGTTAGTCCTCATGCAAATGCAGCCACTAGATGCTCTATGAGACACTAAGTTTCACACAGATCAAAGTCATTGACCCCTCTTAATAGTATGGCTATCTAACCTACTAATCCGGTCAAGTATCTTCTCTAAACTCTTGAAAACCGGCAAAAACAAAACCTATGTTATACCTTTGCCTTCACTTGATCCACAACCAATGCTTATAAATCTCCAAGATTTCCTGTTCTATGTGGTCCAACCCTGCATTCTTATTTCTCCAAGAACCGTTAGTCCACAAACAGTTGTCATTAATTACCAAAACATCACTAAGGGGCCTAGATGATTCACAACGCTGACAGATGGACCTGTCCCGTCGGTCTCATTACATCAGCGCGCTCAGCCATGCCCACTGTGGCGCGGGGCCCACAGGTCGGCGGCCTCAACCGGTATCTACGCGCGCGCTCAGTTTCACCGGACAAGTGGGCCCACCTTGCCAGTCACTTCCTCTCTCACGTGGAACTGAGCCACCCCGAATGTACACCTGCCACTGCCACGCGGGACCACCTCGTCAGCACCTTCCTCGCGACCGAAGCTAAGTCTGCGTCGCTGGTTAACGGAACGCGCCAAAATCGGGAGCCGAACCTGTCGATTTCCCCTCGCCCAGGCGATAAAAATGGATCCCCAAGCCCTCGCCCAGTAAACCTAGCTCCTGGGAGCAATTAGTGCTCTGGTGATTAGAGAGATAGCGCGATAGAAAGGAGGGAGAGGGTGTCGTTGAGCTATTGGCTCATCGCCGGCGCTAGCTAGGCTAGGATTGGGGGAAATCTGGTCTCCACCGGGTCTACTGATGGTGTGGGAGCCTTGGTTGTGCGGGAGAAACTATTTGGAGCGAGCGAATTTCATCGTCGTCGTGAAGGTTCGCCGTGGAGCCGCGCCGCCGCGCGGACTGTGGTGCTGCAGCCCCATATTGAGGTAATAAGCTCACCAACCAGTTCGTCCTTCCCTTAGCATGGCGCAGCGCTGTTCGAATTTGGGTTTAGGGCCCTGATACATGGATATGGTACGCTGGCTGTGGTCGCCGTCGCGGGTCCATGCTGGCGCTGTCGTGGTCGTGCCTAGTCCACCTACGGTACACTAAATTGATGCCACCACATTGTTCGCCATAGTCTCCTCATCGTTTTGCATCTTTCGATCGTGAGGATTGGGTCCCGATGCACTAGATCCGCCATCTCCGGCGAGCTCGCTGGTGGGCTATTGCGCGGTGCCGTCACCTGGGCACGCGGGTTGGGGAAGAGGACTCGCAACCATTGGATCCTTGTCGGGCGGCTAGGATTAGGTCAAGCCATACCGATTCGTTTGGAAGATCATAGTCGTAGGTGATTGATCGGACCGTTGAGAATCGATCTCAACTTTTCGGTCTGGTGGTTAGATGGGTACCATTGATCTTGGATCATGTGGTTGGGGTCAAATCGTGCATGGATGTCTTCTGGGCCATTGATCTTCAATCGGACGGCTCTGGGTCCCCGATACCCCTCTGCCTTGGCGTTTATGCTAAAGAGACCTTGACAAACATTTGAATCAACCCGCCTTCCCCCGCGGTTGTGCTTTGAGTCTTCCGGATTCTTGCGCCAGAGACCCTACCTTTTCTAGTATTTGACGCCCAGTCCAAAAAATTAGAAAATCCAGTAAAAGGAATTAGAAAATGATTTTTAATGCAAAAAATAAATGCTAAGAATTTGTTTATTTCATAAGAAATTCATGTTAAGTCCAAATGAGTCCATTCCAATTTCTATAGTTTTATAATATTATTGTTTATCAGTTAGTGCCTCTGTTTTGACATGAAAGTCACATTAAAATTTATATTCTATTTAATCTTGTACAAAACACATATAATCTTTAGAAATTCATAACTTAAAATCTATAACTCCGGTTTGATCCATTCAAGTTGCGTTAGTCTCGTACAAGTATTTACTACGCAGTAACAACATTTATTATACCATGTCTCATTCTTTTCTAATTAGATCTTTATTTAATTTATGTTGGTTAGTCTTGTTAATCTACTTATCATTATAATCTACTAGAAGATGATCTATGGTCAATTCATAACTTAGATTAAAGTTGAGATAATTATTTATAGAATAACCTCTCATATGATTTATATGAACCAATTTATAATATAGTTTATATTTTAATCACATAAATCCTCTATTAAAATCATAACTCCTTAACCGTAACTCCGATTTTAGTGGTTCTCGTTCCCACGATCTCGTAGCAACACGTCGATCACTATTATGCAGTATATTCTTATGTTTGGTGTGATGTTAAATTTGTCTATACCATGTCTGTTTGTATTGCTACGACTAGCAGTGTGGTCACGAGGATCCGAAGAATCACCCTGGTAACTGGAATCTCAAGTGCCAGGCAAGTTGTGCCCTTGATCCACTTTTGTTACCCAATAATATTCTTTATTATCACTATTCAATGCATAGGTTTAATTTTGATGGGACCCAATAGGTCACCCTAGTCTGTTTATCCTGTTTACCTTGTTTACCCCTGATTCACTTGGGTAGTTATGCTATTGCATTATGTGGTTTCGGGTTAATATTTCATTACATCCATGTTCCAATAATTCTGTTATGTTATTTATGTTCATGATAAGATCATTATGTTAATTGGAACATGGAGCGACCACCGGGGAAAACAGTGCTACCACAAGGGTTTAATGGGACGCCCTTGGCTGATTAATTAGGAAAGCTAGTGGATGACTACCTTACCCGAAAGGGGCAAGGGCAGTAGGGGAGTGGTCAGTGTAGGGAGGTCCTTGGGTTGATTTTGCTGCGATGGCAGTCAGGCGAGGGATTCCTGCACTGGAGCTTCCTATAAACTGTCGCGGGTTTTCTGAAGCTAGTGGAACTTTGTAAAGGCCTCGTAGTGTTACTCTGCCTCGCCTCCTCGGTAGAGGTGTATGGGATTCATGACCCCTTGGCAGATGGGTAACATGACTTGTGGGTAAAGATGTGCAACCTCTGCAGAGTGTAAAACTGGTATACTAGCCGTGCTCACGGTCATGAGCAGCTCGGACCCTCACATGATTAATCTATGGAACTTAAATTCAATTTGTCATATGCATTGCATGGGATCATTTGTTAATTTTGTTCTATTATTTCTATTACGGTTTGGTATTTACTTACTCTTAGTAACTGCTAATAAAATTTTGACCAACTTATTAAAAGTAATGCTAAGCTTTAACATCTATTATCGATCAGCCTTACACATCAGAATAACTCCCACCTTTGGTGTGTTCATGCCACATTATTCCCCACAACTTGTTGAGCGATGAACATGTGTGAGCTCACCCTTGCTGTCTCACACCCCCCCCCCACAGGAGAAGAACAGGTGGTTCAAGAGGAGCCACACAACGAGGAGTTCGATTCGATCTAGGTGGCATCTCCGAGTTGACTTTCTTGCGCCAAGGATGAATTTTAGATCATGTTATATTTATCTTTTATTTTGTAAGACTTCCGCTATGTAATAAATACTCTGATGTTATTGTGACATTTATCTCTATACACTCTGTTATTATATATGTTGTCTTCTTTGGCGCATGTATGATATGCACCCGGCTTTGTCCCTTAAAGCCCAGGTGTGACATAAAGTTTCCCCTTTTGAGCTTGCTTATGGACAGAAAGTTGTTTTGCCTGTTGTCATGGTTTTGGAAAGTGAGGGGACAATGGATTTGATCGGTGAGAGATGCAAGCGCGAACTCACTCCGAATGGTGGATCATGGGGATTCGAGCAAGGAACTACGACACTAGGGTTATACTGTCTCAGGCTTTCGCCCTAGTCTAGTGTAGTGTTGATCGTAGTATTGCTTTGAGATGTGTCACTACAGGTGTGCTTGTGTGGGAAGAAGGAGGGGACCCTGCCCTTTTATATCTCAAGGGTAGGACCTTACAGTGGGACTTGTATTCTACTTGAGAGAGAGAGAGGGAGGGAGGGAGATCTGCTCCCTAGGTTGGCGTGGTGGGTCCTTCGTAGGGCCGTGCGTAGTCGTACTCCCGACATGGCGTCGTCCTTTCCCACTGCTCTGACTCTTGTAGAGAGTCCATCACTTATGTCTTCGTAATGGGTTCCATGGATCAGTCTCAAAGTGAGGTCGTACGAGGCATGGCTTCTCCTATCGCCAGTGAGCACACGCGCAAGCTCGGTATGGCGCGTTGTCCCGTCCTTCCGATGTACGGGTCATTATAGAGACCCTGATGGGCATTCGGTGTGCTTTGCGCATATCCGTACGTGACTTGTTGGTGACACGTCCCATCGTAGCTGACGTGGGTTAGTAGCCCTAGGCTTAAATCTCTGTGCTATCGGTTTGCTCGATGGAGAATTGGTTAGCCATAGCTGATTGGCGGCGAGTTGGTCGTCAAAGTTAGTCATTCGAGAGTTGGTCATCATACGAGAGTTGGTCATCATCGGAGAGTTGGTCATCATCTGAGAGTTGGTCATCATCGGAGAGTTGGTCATCACCGGAGAGTTGGTCATCATCTGAGAGTTGGTCATCATCCGAGAGTTGGTCATCACCGAAGAGTTGGTCATCATCTGAGAGTTGGTCATCATCTGAGAGTTGGTCATTTGGTCTATCTCGCAGAGTTGGTCATCAAAGAGTTGGTCATCATCAAAGAGTTGGTCATTATCCGAGAGTTGGTCATCATCCGAGAGTTGGTCATCACCGGAGAGTTGGTCATTCGGTCCTTCTTGCAGAGTTGGCCATCGGAGAGTTGGTCATCCAGTTCGTCTCGCGGAGTTGGTCGACGGAGTTGGTAGTTTTTGAAGAACCAATTTTGGGTACCCGGTTCCCGAGTACTCGACACCTGTGGAGATAAGCTTAAATGCTATCAGGTTCGCCAGGCAGAATGATCTATTTGTTGGTGATTACTTCGATCTTATGATGGACAATATTGATGAAGTGATCGACAAGAGCTTGGTGTCTCTAAGGGAGATCAAGAAGGACAAGATCGTAGTTGCCAAACCGTACAACAAGAAGGTTAAGGTTAAGATGTTCCAGGGTTGAGACCTAGTGTGGAAGACCATCTTGCTGTTGAGAAGCTAAAAGAGAAATGTTCCCTTGGGCTATTTCTATATTGTTTTGGTGATTAGATGCACAACACACTAGGTGAGAAATAACAAATGTTAAGCAAAGGTATATCTAGATGAATCAAGAATAAAGGTAAGTTCTAGACACTTAGTCAATTGTTTTATGTGTTAAACATGCTTGTCTAAGTGATATGAACTCAATGAAGTCAAATGGAGAAAGAATGGAGGAAAAAGCACTTAGTGTGTTGTTGGCTGGTGCACAGGACAGTGAATAGTAATTGTCTGGTGCATAGGACGGTGAAGAGTAACATGTCTGGTGCATAGGACAGTGAATAGTAACCTGTCCGGTGCACAAGTCAGTGAATAGTAACATGTCTGGTGCACCAACGGCTAGTTCTTCCAGAGAAGGAAACTGTTAATCTGATTCGTTACTGTGCACTGTCCGGTGCACCCGCAAACAAGGAAGGCTGGGAGCTTCCAAATGAAGCTCCAACGGCTCCTAGGCCCCTTGGGGCTATAAAAGGGACCCCTAGGCGCATGAAACAGTAAACCAAGCCTCATTTGAACATCCTAAGACGCCTAGACTTCACAAGCACGCATCCGGATCATTGTGTTTGAGATTTGAGAACTTGTTGAGTTGTGAACTCGATGCGTTGTGTTTGTGTGCTCGTTTCTTGACTTGTGTGTGTCACTGCTGTGACTCTAGCTCTTATGTCTATTTCTATTCCCTCCCTTACTCTTGTGGTTTTCATTGTGATCGATATTGTAAGGGTGAGAGGCTCCAACTTGTGGAGATTCCTCACAAAGGGAACATCTGCTATAAGAAAGAAAATTGTGGTATTCAAGTGGATCATTGGATCGCTTGAAAGGGGTTGAGTGCAACCCTCGTCCATTGGGACGCCACAACGTGGAAGTAGGCAAGTGTTATACTTGGCCGAACCAAGAGATCAAAATCGTTGTGTCACCTATTGTTATTCGTGTGCGATTCTCTCTGCTTCTACTCACTTGATAAACCATGTGAAGAGCAATTAAGTGAAGAAGTCATCTCTTTCTCTCTAGACATAGCACCTTGGTTTTGATTCCACTAACATTTCATAAACCAAGTTTTGTGCCATTTAGTGTTGATTTTTATAGGATCACCTATTCACCCCCCCCTCTAGGTGCTCTCAATTGGTATCACAGTCGTACTCTTCATTAAGGGACTAACTGCCTGAAGAGATGGATCCTAAATGTAAGGGGATGGTGATCAATGACAAGGAGAAGGAGACCCTCTATGTCAACGAGCCAAAAGGAGACAAGCCTACTGACTCAGGCTCAAGTCACAGGAAGAGGGATGGGAAGAAAAAGAGGCACATAAAGAGGATCATCTACTACGATAGCGACGCCTCCTCCTCTTCACCAAGGGATGACGACGACGAAGACTCTTCATCAAAAAAATGAAACGGTTAATCAAAACTATTCCTTTGACTATTCTCGCATCCCTTATAATTCAAATGCCCATTTATTTTCTATTCCACTCGGAAAACCCCCACACTTTGATGGAGAAGACTATTCATTTTGGAGTCATAAAATGCGCAATCACTTATTTTCTCTCCATCCAAGTATTTGGGAAATTGTTGAAAATGGAATGCATTTCGATAGCACTAACAATCCTATATTTATTAATGAGCAAATACAAAAAATGCCCAAGCTACTACTATGTTGCTATCATCTCTATGCAGGGATGAATACAACTGTTGGGGACTTGTTCTCAAATGCTATGAATCAAGAACAAGGCAACACAAAACATTAATGGTTAAAGCCCTTCGTCCTTCGAAGCATTATCTCCCTTAGGATTTAATGATCTTCAGACGAAGGTTATGAAGGACATACCTTCATAATCATAGTGTTTAATAATAGAAGTAGAAGCATATTAAACATGTAAAATATCATGAATAATCATATAACATCATTAATATATCATCATGAATGAATATAAACAATATTGAATTACATTTATACCTTCGGCTTGACAGAAGGTAAGATCCAAGTGTGACGTGCAAGTGAATACAAGTCAGTGTGAACAGTACGATGTCACTATTCATCTATTTATAGGCACAGGACGCAGCCTGTGCGGAATAACATTCATGCCCTTGACATTTACTATTGACCTAGGGATAATCTATCGAGGACTACACAACCTTTTCCCCTTTAAGTCGGTTTCATTTTCCACTGCTGAGCCGAAGCTTTTCCACGAGTAGCTTCGGCATTGGTTCATCGTTCTCCTGAACTGCGCTCTTCATATTATGTACAACTTTATCCCATGTCCGAAGATTCATGTACATATATTATACTTGGGAAACATGTTAGTCGTGTTTTTGAAGACCTTCGAAATACGAAGGCCCCCAATAGTAGCCCCTCGCAGTATTAATTTGTTATAACAGATTTAGACTGCGACGTGAACGAAGGCCTTAAGCCGAAGGTCCAAAAAAACACCTTCCCTTCGCTAGAATAGCGATAGTCAATGACAGACGGGGCCCGCCAAGTTGCAAAGCACTAGGCATATAAATATGAACCCATAGCGGCATCATTTGATGCGTTATTTCTGCTATTTGCATTATTTTCTCAAATTTCTAGCTCTTGCTCACTAGCTCCTGTCTGGTTTTCGAGCTTTCCAAGCTTTGGTTTGAAGACGTTTGCCGCATGTCTGAGGAGAAGAAGATGGCTGAGGACAAGATAACTGAGGAGAAGAAGTTGTATGAAGAAAAGAAAGTTGCGAATCCCTTCATTGCTGGATTTTATGAGTCTATGGCGAAGACGAACACAGAGAAAATTACTAAGGAGATCATGGAGGGTTTATCCGAAGATTCTGATGATAGTGATAGTTATGACATGGAAAGCGGGGATGAAGATTCTGAGGATCGGCCGTGGCGCCCAAGCCATACTATCTTCGGAAAATCGACTATCAAGCAAAGTCATATTGACGCCATGAGGGGGAGATATTTTTGCAACATGTCCATTGTCAGAGATGGAGGAGACAGTACTGCCCCTGTTCCTGAGGAAGACGAAGTTGTTATTTACCGAAGCTTCTTGAAGGCAGGCCTTCGGTTCCCGCTGAGTAAGTTTGTGGTCGAAGTATTAAAGATATTCCAAATCTTTCTCCATCAGATCACCCCTGAAGCTATAATCAGGATGGGAATATTTGTCTGGGCTGTAAGGAGCCAGGGGCTGGAGCCTAGTGCGAAGTGCTTCTGCAACATGCACGAGCTTTTATATGAGACGAAGGCTATCGACAAATAACAATACCACAACAACTTTGGTTGTTACGGGTTCATTGCCCGTTCTAATGCAAGCCACCCAGTACCAACATTTCGGAAAAGGTGGCCCAGGGCCTGGATGGAGGAGTGGTTTTACGTAAAGAATGATTTAATTAAAAGAGAAGATATCAAGGGAATTATCCAGCGCCCCATCTGGTCTTGCTTCGGCCTCCGAAGGCCGAAGGTGGATATTGATGACAATGTTGAAGCATGTCAGAAGGCCTTTAGTACTGTGTGTGCCTTCATTGGTACAAGGGATTTAATTCAAGAGAACATAGCCTTCAGGGTATGGCCACTTGTGGAGAATTGGGAAATGTCGGAGGATACTGTTGCTGAATCCGGTGAAAGTGGCCTGGTTCGATTGAAGTATACCTTCAGATTTAGGGAGAAGTTTGATGAGCCAGATGATGACTGGTTGAAGTGTATTGAAGCTACCAGCGATGAGCTGCTAGGGAAATATTCCAGGGCTGAAGATGGCCCTATCTGCAGCCTTCGGGGGCCGGGGGAAGAAAAGATTGAACAGGGTATTTGACGCGATTGGCTTCATATACCCTGATTACCGCTACCCACTACGAGGGCAAGGAAAAAAGAGAAAGACTACCGCTTCGGCCACCACAGTTGTGCCGAAGGGCAAAAAGGTGAAGGTTCTGACCCACCGGTCGCGATACATTGAACCGGGCAAAGTGCCTGAACTTGCGAAGGGGCCTCTTCAACTGTCGAAGCAGGACAAGCTGCTCCAATTGTGCAGAGCGTTGAAGAGCCAACTGTAGTGCCGAAGATGCCTACAGTCGGGCCGATCGAAGCTAAGGATGATAAGGCCGAAGAGCCAAAGGTGGAAGAAACAATGAAAATGCCAGAAATTCTGAGCCCTCCAACAGAGGCAAAACTGCCGAAGGTGCAAAGGGCTCCTACTGCAACTCCCAAGAAGAGGAGGATGGCCAGCGTGTTGGATGCTGTGCTGGAGACCACAAAGGCCTTAAGCCCCGCCCCTACTAAGAAAATTCCTGAAGCTGCCAAAGTCCAAGCCGAAGCCGAAGCTGGGCCCTCAGCGCCCATTGAGACGAAGGTTGTCGCGCCTGAGGACAAGGCTGATCAACAAACTTTAGTGCAAAGTATGGCAGAAAAAGCAAAACCTTCTATCACTAAAGCCCTAGTTTAAGATATTGATTACATTTTTCGACATGCTTCGGGGAAGAAATTATCCGAACAAGAAGTCCTGGAAGCGAGACACTATGCCCAAAAATTAAAATATCCTAAGGGGGCCTTAGTGTTTAACGGCACTAATGAAGATGATTTCCTGTACTGTCTCCCGGACAACAAAGAAATATCCGTTTGCCGAGAGATAGCTAAAAGTATGGGATTTCCGAAACTTGAGGAAGGCCTTTCGGTTTTGTCGAACGATGATCTTGCTGATAGCCTGGCGTACAATAGTATAAAGGTATGGAAGTTAACTTTGAAGTTGGGAATGAAGTATTTTATTTGTCATGCTTAATTCTTTCTTCTTCTTTGCAGGGCTTGATTCTTAGTAATGCCTTGAGGGCACAGAAAAGCACCGAAGACGAAGGCAATACAATAGCCCTTAACAACCTTCGCTCAGAGGTGATTGAGCTAAGAAATGAAGGTCTAGAGAAAGACAAAATTTTGATTTCATTGGTAAATAAAATAAAAGAAGACGAAGCTCAATACAAAGCTCAAGCCGAAGCCCAAAAAGCTAAGGTTGAAGACCTTCGAAGACAACTGGCCGAGGCTAATGAGAAGTGCGCGCTCGCACAAGCTAACCAAGAGATCAGTGAATACTAGAAAAATAAGCTAGAGAAAAATGTTGAAGAACTTCGTGAATCCAAGGAAAGGTGCTTTGATAAATCCTTGGATTGCGTGAAGAAATTAAAAACTAGCTTCGCCAAAGTGGGCGCCTACTCTGCTGAAGAAAAATTCATACGAGGTGACCCCAAGGGCGTTGTTGAATGGATAAGTGGAGAAGTCGAAACCTTCGAGGAAATTTTGAGTGATCGTGGGGATATTTGTGTGTTTTTCGGTGCGCGAGAAATCTCAGCTATTCTGGAGAAGGCCGGATGTGATCACATTAAGCCTATAGCCTAGGCCGAAGCTGCCTTCTCCATAGACGATACGAAGGATCCTTCAGCTGAAGCAACTTTAATAGGCAGGAAGTTTTATAACGATGTCTGGGTAAATGGTGGCCGAGAGCTGGCCCACGAGATTATAAAGGAGAGTGAAAAGGACACCCACGATGCCCAGGCAAAAGCAAAGCGAGCTGAAGAGGCTGCTGAACGTGAAAGGCGTATAGGTATTGTTTTTAATTTTTTAGCTTCGGTACTTGCTTTGTGACTTCGAACTAATCAATTTGCCTACTCCAGCTGAATTATCCCCGCCCCCGGAGCCGTACGATCCCCTAGCTGATCCAGAAATGAAGGAAGCACCGGGTATTATAAGCATGGCAGACTCCATTATCGACGAAGTCGTCGACAAACTCTTGAACGAAGTTGCATAAAAAGTCCTTAGAGAGGAATAGATTTTATTGTAATGATATTTTGAAATGCTGGATGTATGGAACAATTGAAGGAAGATTATGCTTCTATTGTAACAAAACTATGTAACATTTGATGTATGTGACATTGAATGGAATATGTAAATTGTTGTAATTTATTTCTTTATGATGCATGAAACATACATACATACCGCTTTTTGAGCCTTTGGCGAAAAAACACCTTCCCTTTTTTCATGCTTCGTAAAGAAGGAAAACCCTTCTAGAGCAGATCTGATAAAATTGTCATCCGAAGCTTGCTTCGTGCCTTAGCACATTTTCATTCAACGAAGTATTCCTAAAGATTTGCTTCGTATTTGATCTTTTTGTTGATGCGATATGATGTATGATGTGATGCTATGCCAAATGATGCGATGATATGATATGATGCAATATGACGATGCTTTAACACCCACACGTAAGCCCACGCTGATACACTGAAGACTATGCATCCCCTTGGGAACGACTTTTGAGCTTCTTCACCTTCTATTTTGGTGGTATAAGTTCTGCATCCCCTTAGAAACGACTTTTGAACTTCTTCGCCTTGTATTTTGGCGGTATAAGTTCTACATCCCCTTAGGAACGACTTTTGAACTTCTTCGCCTTATATTTCGGTGGTATTTGGCTCTGCATTCCCTTTGGAACGACTTTTGAGCAGAAAACTTACACCGTGCTCCCTTAGGAACGACTTTTTGTAGCTTCGTCAATTTTGGCTCTGCATTCCCTTAGGAACGACTTTTGAGCAGAAAACTTAAGCTGCGCTCCCTTAGGAGCGAATTTTTGTAGCTTCGTCAACTTTGGCTATGCATTCCCTTAGGAACGACTTTCGAGCTTCGGAGACTACTTCGTTTCTTCAAGAATCGTCTTTCGAGCTTCGTAAATTTATGAAGAAGATGTATTTCATTCTGGTATATGCAAAATTGTTACAAGAAGTTGAGACTGAGTTTTTCATTACTTGTTTCTCATACAAAAATTGAAATGGCATAAAAGATAAAAGTACTTCAAAGGTAGGATATTCCTGAGTATATGTGCTTTGATTCTGGTACAGTGTTGTTGACTGTACGAGCTTCGCACTCCTCCCTGAAGTCGCGTTGCTGTTGAGGGTGTTGGCGCCCTTCTGGCTGCTGGCCTTGGGAATGAGCAGGTGGTAACGGTGGTGGCAGTGGAAGCTGGGGCCAGGAAGCTTGTGAATGGCTTGCCGAAGCAACAGAGGCTACAGGTTGATTGCCCACATATTCTGGTATGTAGGGAGAGTAGCACGAAGCGATATGTAAAACCTGCTTCGGCTGGTTCTATCGGGCTTCTGCTTCGGCAATCTCTTTTTGCTTCTGAATGGTAATCTGGCACGTTCTTGTATTGTGGCCCTTGTCTTCTCCATAGAATAAGCAATAGATTTTCCTAGGCTGATCCCCATACCTTCCTCTGAAGCCCCTGCCGCCTCTCCCCCTTGGAGCTGGTGGCCTGAAGGAGCTTTGCTGTCGTCCTGAAGACTGTGAGCTGTGTTGTGGCCTCTGAAACTGGCTTCCTTTGTCATCATTCTGACTGGAGCTGTGAATTGATCTGACATGCCTGGGGTGGAGTCTTCCTTCGAAACCCCTAGTCATCTCCAAAAATCTATAAGCTTCCTCCCTTCTTTGGCGGAAGTCATTATCAGCCTGGATGTACTCATCCATTTTTTGAAGCAGCTTCTCCAGAGTCTGAGGGGGTTTCCTGGCGAAGTATTAAGCCGTAGGTCCTGGCCGAAGACCCTTAATCATGGCCTCAATGATGATTTCATTGGGCACCGTTGGCGCTTGTGCTCTCAGATGCAAGAACCTTCGGACATACGCCTAAAGGTACTCCTCATGGTCTTGAGTACACTGAAACAAGGCCTGAGCGGTGACCAACATGTCCTTAAGCTTCTGCCATGACGTGATTGTCCCTGGCCGGAGAGAAGAGTACCATGTCTGGGCCACACTTTGGACTGCCATGACGAAGGATTTTTCCATGACAGCAGCATTGCCTTCATATGAGGATATTGTTGCCTCATAACTCATCAAAAATTGCTTTGGGTCCGAGTGCCCATCGTACATGGGCAACTGGGGTGGCTTGTAGGATTGTGGCCATGGAATAGCCTGTAATTCTGCGGCCAGGGGAGAAGCATCATCAAAAGTAAAGTTACCATGATAAAAGTCATCGTACCATTCATCTTTGTTGAATGAGTTGTTTTGATGAAGCTCCCTGTGCTGAGGCCTTCGGTCCTGGTCATCATGAGTGAGATGACGCATTTCTTCAGCGGCCTCATCGATCTTCTTTTGAAGATCGACGAGACGAAGCATCTTCTCCCTTTTCCTCTGGACCTGTTGATGAATTGCTTCAAGGTCCCTGATCTCTTGGTCCAGCTCTTCCTCCTATGGTGTCAGACTAGTAGCCTTCCTTTTCTGAGTGCTGGCTTCGCGTAGAGTGTCCTGGTTGACGTCTAGTGGCTGCAGTGCTGCCCCTAGTCCTGATGAAGCTTTCTTTGGCGGCATGACGAAGGTCATAGCTGGCCGAAGGTGGTCGAATGAGTTCACCGGAGGTGGGCGCCAACGTTGGGGACTTGTTCTCAAATGCTATGAATCAAGAACAAGGCAACACAAAACATTAATGGTTAAAGCCCTTCGTCCTTCGAAGCATTATCTCCCTTAGGATTTAATGATCTTCAGACGAAGGTTATGAAGCACATACCTTCATAATCACAGTGTTTAATAATAGAAGTAGAAGCATATGAAACATGAGAAATATCATGAATAATCATATAACATCATTAATATATCATCATGAATGAATATAAACAATATTGAATTACATTTATACCTTCGGCTTGATAGAAGGTAAGATCCAAGTGTGACGTGCAAGTGAATACAAGTCAGCGTGAACAGTACGATGTCACTGTTCATCTATTTATAGGCAGAGGACGCAGCCTGTGCGGAATTACATTCATGCCCTTGACATTTACTATTGACCTAGCGATAATCTATCGAGGACTAGACAGCCTTTTCCCCTTTAAGTTGGTTTCATTTTCCACTGTTGAACCGAAGCTTTTCCACGAGTAGCTTCGGCATTGGTTCATCCTTCTCCTGAACTGCGCTCTTCATATTATATACAACTTTATCCCATGTTCGAAGATTCATGTACATATATTATACTTGAGAAATATGTTAGTCGTGTTTTTGAGGACCTTCGAAAGATGAAGGCCCCCAACAACAACAAAGTGAGCGGCTTGGACAATGCCAAACAAATATGGGATACCCTCAAGATCTCTTACGAGGGTAATGATGCCACCATGATTACCAAGATGGAACTGGTGGAAGGCGGGCTGGGGAGATTCGCCATGATAAGGGGAGAAGAGCCAACTCAAACTTACAACAGGCTCAAGAGCCTGGTCAACAAGATTCAAAGCTATGGGAGTACAAGGTGGATGGATCATGACGTCGTTCGACTCATGCTAAGGTCTTTTACTGTTATTGATCCCCATCTTGTGAATCTTATCTATCAGAATCCCAGGTATACCAAGATGATGGCCGAGGAAATTCTCGGAAAATTTGTAAGCGGGTGCATGATGGTGAAGGAAGCAAGATACGTGGACGATGCTGTAAAAGGACCGCTTCCTCTCTATGAGCCACAGCCCGTTGCTCCCAAAGCAACGAATAGCAAGGAGGCGCTACCTAGCAAGGTAGCACAATAGGAGGCTGATGGACTCAACGAGGACGAAATGGCGCTTATAATCAAGCGCTTCAAGACCGCTTTAAAGGGACTCAAGGAATATCCCAACAAGAGCAAGTCTAAGGGAAAGCGCTACTGTTTCAAGTGCGGTAAGTCTGATCATTTTATAGCACAATGTCCCGATAATGACAATGACCAGGCACAAGAAAAGAAAGGGAAGAAGGAAAGGAAGAAGAACTATAGGAAGGCAAAGGGTGAGGCGCACATTGGAAAAGAATGGGACTCCTACTGTTCTTCATCCGACTCTGATGATGAAGGACTAGCTGCCTCAGCCTTCAACAAGTCCCTCCTCTTCCCCAACAAATGCCACGCGTGCCTTATGGCTAAGGAGAATAAGGTACGTTCACGAGATACACCTAAGTACACTTCTTCTAGTGATGAAGAATCTTCTGACGATGAAGTAGATTATAGTGATCTATTTAAAGGATTAGATAGATCTAAGGTAGATAAAATAAATGAATTGATTGGTGCTCTTAATGAAAAAGATAGGCTTCTAGAAAAGCAAGAAGATATTCTTTATGAGGAACATGATAAATTCATTAATGTTCAAAAATCTCTTGCTCTAGAAATTAAGAAAAATGAACCATTGTCTTCTGAGTTGTCTGCTTGCAATGATTCTATCTCTAAGCTTAAGAAATTAAATGTTGATTTAAATGCTAAGTTAGAAGAAGTGAATTTTGCTAGTTCATCTGTAGAGCATGTTGTTATCTGCAATAAGTGCAAAGATACTAACATTGATGCTTGTAATGAACATGCCTCTACTATTCTTAAGCTAAATAATGATATTGCAAGTCTTAATGCTCAACTTAAGACTTGCAAGGATAACTATGAGAAAATAAAATTTGCTAGGGATGCCTACACTGTTTGTAGACACCCCTCTATTAAGGATGGACTTGGTTTCTAAAAGAAGACCAAGAACTTAATAAGCCAAATGACTTCCAATCTCAACAAGGAGAAAGGAAAGGCTCCTATGGCTAGTAGATCCTATTCTTCACATGACCAAAAGAACCATGCTTATCTTTATGCTCATGTCAACAATATTTCTAGTGCTGCTCATCATAATAGGTGTTATAATCATGATGTTTTATCTACTCGTCATGATGTTGTATTTAATTCTCATACCATGTTTGCAACTAGCTCTTCATATACTCATGGTAGAAATAGACCTAGGAGCCATCATGTTGCTTCTCATGCGCCTAGGAAGGCATCCACTAGACCAACTACTCTTTATCAAACATGTGATGCTTCATTTATATTGTTATGTAAAAATGATAAAGTAGTTGCTAGAAGTTTGGGACCTAAGTGCAAGAGAGACAAAACTTGCATCTGGGTTCCAAAGTCTGTTGTGACTAACCCTGTAGGACCCAACAATAGTTGGGTACCTAAGACCCAAGCTTAATTACCTTGCAGGTTTATGCATCCGGGGCTCAAGCTGGATTATTGATAGCGGATGCACAAACCACATGACGGGGGAGAAGAAAATGTTCACCTCCTACGTCAAGAACAGGGATTCCCAAGACACTATCATCTTTGGAGATGGGAACCAAGGCGAGGTTAAGGGCTTAGGAAAAATAGCCATCACAACCGAGCATTCGATTTCAAATGTGTTTCTAGTAGAATCGCTCGGGTACAATTTGTTGTCTGTAAGCTAATTATGTCATATGGGTTATAATTGCTTATTTACAAATATTGATGTATTTGTCTTTAGAAGAAGTGATGGTTCATTAGCTTTTAAGGGTGTATTAGACGGCAAGCTCTACTTAGTTGATTTCTCAAGAGAGAATGTCGATCTAGATGCATGCCTAATCGCTAAGACTAATATGGGCTGGCTCTGGCACCGCCGTCTAGCACATGTTGGAATGAAGAACCTTCATAAACTTCTAAAGGGAGAACATGTGTTAGGACTAACAGATGTCTATTTTGAGAAAGACAGACCTTGTGCAGCATGCCAGGTAGGGAAGCAGGTGGGAAGTAATCATCAAAGCAAGAACGTGATGTCAACATCAAGACCATTGGAACTCCTACATATGGATCTCTTTGGGCCCGTTGCTTATCTAAGTATCGGGGGAAGTAAGTGTGGTCTTGTCATTGTTGATGATTTTTCCCGCTTCACTTGGGTTTTCTTTTTGTAGGATAAAACTGAAACCCAAGGAACATTAAAGTGCTTCTTAAGGAGAGCTCAAAATGAATTTGAGCTAAAGGTGAAAAAGATAAGGAACGATAATGGATCTGAGTTCAAGAACCTTCAAGTCAAAGAATATCTTGAGGAGGAAGGCATCAAGCACGAGTTCTCCGCTACCTACACACCACAACAAAATGGTGTGGTAGAGAGGAAGAATAGGACACTAATTGACATGGCAATGACAATGCTTGGAGAATACAAGACGCCTGAGCGGTTTCGGTCGGAAGCTATGAATACAGCCTGCCATGCCATAAACCGACTCTATCTGCATCGCCTCCTCAAGAAGATATCATACGAACTTCTAACCAGTAACAAACCCAATGTTTCCTATTTTCGTGTATTTGGGAGCAAATGCTACATCTTGGTAAAGAGAGGTAGGCATTTGAAGTTTGCTCCCAAAGCTATAGAAGGGTTTGTACTAGGTTATGGCTCAAATACAAAGGCATATAGGGTCTTCAACAAGTCATCAGGATTAGCTGAAGTCTCTAGCGACATTGTATTTGATGAAACTAATGGCTCTCCAAGCGAGCAAGTTGATCTTGATGATGTAGATGAGGATGAGGTTCTGAGGACCGCAATGCGAACAATAGCAATAGGTGGCGTGCGACCGCAGGAACAACAAGAACAAGACAAACCTTCTTCCTCTACATTGGTGCATCCCCCAACTCAAGATGAGGAACAGGTACCTCAAGATGAAGGGCTGGATCAAGGGGGAGCACATGAAAAACATGATAAGGAGGAAGAAGTGTCACAAGTTCCTCCAACTCAAGTTCGGTCAACCATTAAAAGAAATCATCCAGTGGATCAGATTCTTGGTGATATCAGCAAGGGAGTAACAACTCGCTCACATTTAGCTAATTTTTGTGAGCATTACTCGTTTGTTTCTTCTATTGAGCCTTTCAGGGTAGAAAAAGCCTTGCAGGATCCGGACTGGGTGTTGGCCATGCAGGAAGAGCTCAACAACTTCAAGAGAAATGAAGTTTGGGGTCTAGTGCCATGTCCGAAGAAAAATGTTGTGGGAACCAAGTGGGTGTTCTGCAACAAGCAAGATGAACACGGTGTGGTGACAATGAACAAGGCTCGACTTGTGGCAAAAGATTATGCCCAAGTTGCGGGTTTGAATTTTGCGGATACTTTTGCTCCTGTAGCTAGGCTAGAATCAATTCGAATATTATTGGCCTATGCTGCTCACCACTCGTTTAAGTTGTTTCAAATGGACGTGAAGAGCGCCTTCCTTAATGGACCAATCAAGGAGGAAGTGTATGTGGAACAACCCCCGAGCTTCGAGGATGACACGTATCCCGACCACGTCTACAAGCTCTCTAAGGCGCTCTATGGACTTAAGAAAGCCTCAAGAGCATGGTATGAATGCCTTAGAGATTTCCTTATTTCTAATGCTTTCAAGGTTTGGAAAGTTGATCCTACTCTCTTTACTAAAACTTGTAATGGTGATCTCTTTGTATGCCAAATATATGTCGATGATGTAACACCCCAGGTGTTACCCAAGGCCCTAGCTCAATGAACACACTTATGTCCTACTTATCTTATATGCTAAATTGGAGAGTGAAGGCACTAAAAGTTTTAGAATCATGGCTAAGCTAAGTATTGATCATAACAAGAGAGATACCTAAGCCTTCATACATTCTCACTCATAAAAAAAGATTCTAAAACCCTAAATCCCCTCTTAAGCCATTAAACCCTAAACATGGGATTAGAGGGAAAAGATTGTACAAATGGCCAAATCATAAAAGGAAACCTTTACCAAAGATGAAGTATATTAGTAAGTCTACAAAATGTATTAAGGAAGGTATTACAAAAAGGCCCAACAAAAACCCCAAATCAGTTCACTAAGTGGAAAGCACACTAGAGCCATCAAAATTTCTCTAAGTCCCAAAACCAACCCTAGCCTAAAGATCAAATGTGTTCACCCTTGTGCTGGTGCCAAAACCACTTGGTCCAAATAACAAAAAGTGGCCAAACTACCCAAGGCACACCCCTGAAAATTTTGAAACCAAACCAGAGCCATTTGACATGGTTTGGCATCCTTTTTGTCGTTGGTGAACAGTGCAGACAGACAAGACTTGGCGCCCCCATATCTTTTAAGCTAGGGCAGATCTTTCCTTGGAACTTACACGAACTAGCTAGCCCTAGGTGCCAGGAAGAAATCTTGCACAAGACCCTTGGCGAGATTCACACGTTTGTGACCTCTGCAGGCACAAGAACTTGGGTAGATGAACACGTCCACATGTTCGACGCGCCCTGGCGACGCCAGAGCACGCCCTCGGCACTCAGCCCGCGCGCGCAGCCCCTCGCTGTGTCAACCCCGCGCCCACGCCCGCACCCGTGGCTATAAAGCCCACCTCGGTCTCGACCATACAACCCCGCGTGTCCCTGACCCAGCCCGAGCACAAGTTCGCTGGCGTTTGCCCGGAGAACCTCGTGCCAGCGGCCGCGCAAGCCACGACCACCATAGACTGGCCAAGCCAGCCATCCTCCACCCCGTCCAACCCTTGGGGTAGCTTCTCCGGACCTCAGTGAAGCTCCCCAAGCCGAGGATTGAACAATACCTCACCGGAGACGCCGGCTCGACGTCGCCGGACTTCAACCGGCCGCCGCCGCACGTAGACAGAACACCACGGTAAGCCATTCATCGATTCCTTGTACCTATAGCATCCTTAGCATCCCATGAAGCTCCCTGTGCCATTTGATTGAGCCCTACCGCCGTGAGCAGGCCGGAGCACACGCCGCCGACGAGCCCGACCGCCTGCGCACGTGGTCAGCCCTATTCCGACCATCACCGTTGACGATCCGCACCTCAACGTGACCGCTGGGATCTCCTAGACCTCACCCAGCCCTTCAACGGACCTCCCTCGCCGCCGGTAAGCTGTGCCACCCTTTTTCCTCTCCGCGATTACTGTTGCAAGGGGGAAGGAGCCCGGGGTGAAAGAAAGAAAAGCTAGGGGGTTTTGCGAGGTCAGTGACTCAGAGAAATAGTTCCGCAGGGGCACCGTTGAAAGAAATAGTTAGAGGAAACCCTAGGGTCCTCGGTGCAAACTGGTTTTCCTTAAACCTTTTAAGTTTTATTCTTTTAAATGAATACAGAACTTGCAAAATTCATAACTCGAATCTTATCCAACCAAATTTGGTCAAACCAATTTTGCTAGGTCCCAAATAATATAAACTACTTAGGAAAAATAACAAACACCCTAAGTACTGTAAGATTTTTAAAGTTTTGATTTAAATAAGTATACTACCCAAGACAATTTATATAAGCCTGCTACTGAGGGCCTGCCTGCCCCAGCTTTTGAAGGCAAGCCCCGGTTTTATGCATAACCAATTTATATATGCTATTTTACTACAATTAATGTTTATAGGCTTGTACTGTGCACTTAAGTGTAGGAGTTGTCTGAAAAACCTAGTTGCATGAATTCAGGATCCCTTTGAGATGGATACTAGTATGCTAGGTCGAGTAGCTGCTTTGCTAATTAGGGATCTCGTTAGAAGTCGAGTGATTTTTCTCGCACTCGCGCGAGGTCAGGAATTGATTGTATCCATTTTTTATATCAAAATGTTGATGGTCTGTGGACAACGATCCATGGGAATGTGTTATCTACGAGACGAAATTGGAATAAGGATTAACGTGCGGATACCAGTGTCAAGCGTTTGAACGTACTAAGCACATGCCGAGAAATATGGTAAATCGGTAAGCCTAGTACCTGAGTGAACCTAGCAACAGACTTTATCCCTCACACGACCTGAGACGTGGTCTCCCATTTCGGTTATGGTGGGTACAAGTGGGGTCACTGCACGACGGTAGTCGGGTCAGTGAGGCATTGTACGCCAAGGCGGTGAGCCATGTTCTGTTGACGGGGAATCGATGGGGACGATTGATATGTGCGGGGACGGAGTGCCTCGCCACGTTGTGTGTTTAGGTTTACCTTGCATGGTTTAAAAACTTGATTCGAATCATCTGCTTCTCGCAGCTAATGAGACTGATTGATCCATTGTACTGCATTGAGTAATAAGTGGAAATGAGTTGATCGGCAAAAGATGTTGATTGCTAAAAATGTTTGATACCATGTATGAGTATCTAGGTACTCACCTAGTCTTAAGAGGATCACACTAAAACTTGAACAGCTAAAACTTGATTGTAGACTCAGCTAGTGCTTTTGGTAAACCAAACCCCTCAGCCAAACAACTGCATGTCTAGAGGTAGAGGAGTAGACTCCTCACACCGGGTAAGTCTAGCTAAGTATTAGTATACTCAGCCTTGCTTGTGGCATAATTTTTATAGGTTCTCTGGAGGATATAGTTGCTGGAGTGACTTGGCTGTCTACCTTACCGCCGGGTTGGACAGTCTAGTGGGACCCTACCTCAACAGGAGAGGAGCATGAGGAGTGATGGGCTAGGCTTCCCCATCCTCCCTTTTGTTTACGGTTAGTTAATTTCCGCTGCATCCAGGACAATGATTTCTACTTTTGCAAAACTCGGATGATGTTGTAATAACCTTAAACACTTCTTTAATGTATGGTTTTATGCTTTATTGTATTTGCTCTGTGCCTCACCTTCGAGTGAGTGCGTGGTACTTGATCCTTTTAGTGGCCTTGTCGGACTAGATCCGAGGGACTGACATTTTATTTCTATTTAAGTGTGGTCTAGCCTCTAAGGTGGGACTTAGGCACTTAAGTTGGAATAATTCGGGCGATTCCGCCGCAGCTGGTATCGGAGCTTGTACCACCTCAGAGGAATCAATAAATCATAAGTACCAACCTTTTTAAAGGTAAAACTTGTTTAGAAACCAAGTTGGATAGCTAGTAGGACGATAAGGATAGACCTAGGACGTGAAGCGTTAGGATACTAGATGAGTAGCTAGGTGGCTATTTGAATATGCCATACAGGCTGCTATGATATAGGGGGGATTCCTATATCCCTATATGCTTGATGTGAGGTCGCTTAGGACGAGCATGCATGCATTATTTTTTTTCTAGCCTCATAGTAAAATGTCATTATTAATAGGAAGCTACATAAACAAAGAGGCACCCGTAATAAGATTTTAAGTCTACATCGAAGATCTCAACTTAATCATAGAAAAGCCAAGCACTAGCTTCCTTTTATTTTTGATTCTTTTTCTTTTTTCGCTTACGCTTTCCCTTACATAGATGACTTCTCACGTATCCACGGAAGGAGGGAACGCACATTCCCACATAGACAGGCTTGCATGAGAGGGCCTTCCCCGCATTTTGTGGGAGGTACTGCATGGGGCCGGTTACGCTATGCCTCCCCAGTACACGGTGCAGTTGTTCGAGGAGCACCGGGTACCCCGCTGTAGGGTGAGGATGACCTTGGAGCCTCATCCCTTGCAACTCGGCTGGCGTTCCTTGGTCTCGAAGTCTTTCGGTTTCAGGGCTGAGGATAGTGTTGATTCCATGGCTCTGCACGTGTTGACAACCTTCTGCGGCTTTCACCCCTTGGAGTTGTCGACCCACCCCATTGGCTTGTTCCCCGTTGAAAGGGAGGACGACCCAATGTGGAAGGATCGGGTTGAGCACGCCAAGTATGTGTGGGCTCTCTACCCTGAACATACCGCTCACCTGATGGTTCGGTGCATGAGTGCCCTGTATCGTCTGTAGGCCTTGCGAAGTGAGGCGATGTCCCAGCTCATGGGCCTAGTAGAGTCTACCAAGATCACCTTGGATAACAGGGAGGACCTTGTTGTAGACTTGTCCACTGAGCTGGTGGAAAAGGATCTCTAGGTAGAGCAGATGGCGACTCAAATCCAAGAGCTTGAAGATCAGGTGGAGGCCAGGGAGAACACTATCGAGGTTCTGGAAGATCAGCTTCAAACTACCCAGCAACAGCTTGAGGAAGCCAACCAGCACTTGGATCTGCACCATCAAGAGATTCAGAACATGGATGCAGAAGGGGCCGATGAGGATGTAGACATCGAGGGAGGAGAGGAGCCGGAGCCTGCATCTAGCTTGGACACTGCTGGCTCAGGAAGACCACCTTCCCCCGAGTCTAGTGTTGCCTTGTTTGCCCATTAGATTCAGAGTTAGGATAGAAGTGTACGACAGTAGAACTCCTTGAAACTAGCTTAGCTTTTGCACCTTGGAGGTACTAGGCTAGAGAGAGTTGAGTATTTTGAGCACTACTGTAACGGTGGAAACTCTTTTGGCAAGATGAATGATAGATGGTTCCTATTTTTAAGTTTATGAATGAGATTATATCATGTTGGTGCCAGTTGTGAAAAGCAAGGAAATATTTGAAATCTTACAAACCTTGTTATTTAAGATATTTTATCATGTGCAATCACGGATTTCAAAGTATGATATTAAGAACATCCTAAATTTCAGATGGCAGGAAGAGCGCGCCGTGGACCGAATGAGCGCATTCCTCCACCACCGCCGCAGCCTCCTACCATGCAGGAGCTGATGGCTCAGCAGAATGAGATTCTGCGACAGCTCGCTCAGCGTCAGCCACCACCCCAGCATTATGGTGGTGGTGATCATCATCAGCGTCCCCAAGTAGCGGCCACCTATCAGGAGTTTCTCAGTACTCAGCCGCCATTGTTCACTCGGGCAGAAGATCCACTTGATGCTGATGTGTGGCTCAGGGTGGTGGAATCCAAATTCCCACTGCTTAATGGAGATTGTTCAGATGTGACCAAGGTCCGTTTCGCCACCCAGCAGCTTCGTGGGCCCACGCGGACATGGTGGGACCATTTCCTCGCTATGCACCCAGTTGACCACATGGTTGAGTGGGGAGAGTTCAAGGCAGCATTCAGAGGGCATCACATACCAGCAGGCATCATGGACCGCAAGCTCAATGAATTTCTGGCACTCGCTCAGGGGAGCCGTACAGTGTTGCAGTACGCCCAAGCTTTCAATGACCTGTGTCAGTACGCAGGCTATCATGCTAACACGGATGAGAAGAAGAGAGATAGATTCAGGAAGGGCCTTAGTACTAAGCTCTTTGACTGTCTCAACACAGTCAAGGCCAATAGCTACAATGAGTTAGTCAACATGGCCATCTCTCAGGAGGATTGCATCATAGCCCGTCTGGCAGAAAAGAAGAGAAAGACCCCTGTGACAGGTTCTTTAGCTCAGCCTCAGCGCTTTAGGATTGTGTCCGACACTCAGAGTAGAGGACCTCAGCAGCAGCAGGGGTGATGGGTGATCCGACCACAACAGCAGCAGTAGGCACCCAACCGCTATCAACCCTCAGTTCAGAAAAACAACAACCAGCCACAGCAGCAGTACCATCAGGGCAATGACAACAGGTGTTTCACTTGAGGCAGCACCGAGCATTATGCCAAGAATTGTCCCAAGAACCAGCAGAGGCAGGGGCAGAATGCAAATCAGAACCAAGGCAAAAGGCAGAAGGTGCAAGTGAGGCAAGGCAGGCTAAACTTCACCACATTGGCTGATATTCCGGAGGGAGCACCCGTCATGACTGGTATCTTTTCCGTTTTAAATTACCCTGCTATCATTCTTTTTTATTACGGTGCATCACACAACTTCATCAGCACAAAATTTAGTGCCAAATGTTAGCTAACCTTTTACCACACAAATGGGGGTATTACGATTTCAACCCCAGGTGGCAAGGTTGTCACCTATCAACTCAACCGGTGTGTGCCAATAAAATTGGGTAGCCTTGTATTTAAAACCACCCTCCTTATCATGGCATTGGAGAGCGTGGATATCATCTTGGGAACTGACTGGTTATCCCGACATCATGCATTAATTGATGTAGCAGCGAGAGCCATTGAAATACACTCACCTTTTTGTGGAGACATCACATTGTACTTGCCTAACCAGGGTTGTACCCATTGTTGTGCACTCACCATGATAGAGTCACCCGTAGAGAGGATTCCAGTGGTCTGTGAGTACCCTGATGTTTTCCCAGACGAATTGCCAGGGATGCCACCCGACAGAGACATAGAGTTTGCAATTGAGCTACAACCCGGAACTGCACCTATATCCAAGAGACCCTATAGGATGCCTCCAACAGAGTTAGCAGAACTGAAGAAGTAGTTACAAGAATTGTTGAACAAAGGGTTCATTCGCCCAAGTACTTCACCATGGGGATGTCCGGCCTTGTTCGTGAAGAAGAAGGATGAGAGTATGAGATTGTGTGTGGATTACCGCCCTCTCAATGCAGTAACGATTAAAAATAAGTATCCTTTGCCCCGCATTGATGTGTTGTTTGATCAGTTGGTAGGATCCAAGGTGTTTTCCAAGATAGACCTTCGCTCTGGCTATCATCAAATCAAGATCAGGGCCAGTGATATTCCGAAGACGGCTTTCTCTACCAGATACGGACTTTATGAGTACTTGGTAATGTCATTCGGGCTGACCAATGCTCTGGCATATTTCATGTATCTGATGAATTCAGTATTTATGCCCGAGCTAGACAAATTTGTAGTGGTCTTCATTGATGATATCTTGATCTATTCGAAGAATGAAGACGAGCATACCGAGCATTTGCACATCGTACTTTAGTGACTGCAGGATCATCACTTATATGGCAAATTGTCCAAATGTGATTTCTGGCTAAGGGAAATTAAGTTCTTGGGTCACACTATTTCTCAGGATGGGATATCAGTTGATACTGAGAAAGTACAAGAGGTGATGGATTAGAAGCCTCCTACCACAGTGCGACAGATTTGAGTTTCCTGGGATTGGTAGGATACTATCGGCGATTTATTCTGGATTTCTCCAGGATTGCTAAACCAATGACTGAATTGTTTAAGAAGGGAGTAAAATTTGAATGGAGTCAAAAATGTGAGGATGCCTTTCATGCATTGAGGCAGCATTTGACGACAGCACCCGTTCTAGCACAACCTGACAACACCAAATATTTTGATGTGTATTGTGATGCTTCGGGCACTGGACTGGGTTGTGTTTTGATGCAAGACAACAGAGTTATTGCCTATGCATCCAGAGCACTCAGGCCTCATGAGCAAAATTACCCCACGCATGATCTAGAGTTAGCAGCAGTAGTTCATGCTCTAAAGATATGGAGACAATACCTAATGGGAGCTCATTGTAATATCTATACTGACCACAAGAGTCTCAAGTATATTTTCACTCAGGTTGATCTTAATATGAGGCAGAGAAGATGGTTGGAGTTGATCAAGGATTATGATCTGGAAGTACATTACCATCCTGGTAAGGCAAATGTTGTGGCAGATGCCTTAAGTCGAAAAGCCCAGTGCAATTGTGTAACCATGGACTCTAAGATCGCCACTCTGTGTGATGAGTTGCGCAAGCTGAACATGGAAGTTGTTTCCCCAGGTACCTTGGAATTATATCTCAGTGGAGCCAGCTTTACAAGAGCAGATAATCATGGCGCAGATTGGTGACAAGGGTGTTCAAGTCATTAAGGAAATGCTCAAACAAAAGGTAGATAAGTACAGATGTTTTCATCAGGACAGCAAGGGAGTTCTATGGTTTGAAGACAAATTGGTTATTCCCAAAAACCCAGAACTCAGGAAGAAAATATTGGACGAAGCTCATCTTTCCAAGTTTTCCATGCACCCGGGGAGTAACAAGATGTATCATGACCTCAGATCCTTATATTGGTGGACCAGGATGAAGAGGGAAATAGCTAAGTATGTATCTGAGTGTGACACTTGCCAAAGAATCAAAGCTAGTTGTTTGAAGGTAGCAGGTACCTTACAGCCTCTCCCCATCCCTTCTTGGAAATGGGAGGACATTTGCATGGATTTCATTGTGGGTTTGCCCAACACCTCCCGGCACCATGATTCTATTTGAGTCATTGTGGATAGGTTAACCAAGACAACTCATTTCTTGCCAGTACATACCACTCACAAGGCGGAAAAATATGTAGAGATATATATTGACCAAATAGTGCGTTTGCATGGGATCCCGAGGACTATTGTGTCTGATAGAGGAGCGCTGTTTGTGGCACGTTTTTGGGAGCAGCTGCAAAAGTCACTTGGAACCACCGTGATAAGAAGCTCAGCGTATCATCCCCAAACTGACGGCCAAACAGAAAGAGTGAATCAGATTCTTGAGGACATGTTGAGAGCATGTGTGTTACACTATGGTAAGGATTGGGATAAGTGCCTTTCTCTGGCAGAATTCTCTTACAATAACAGCTACCAATCCAGCCTAAAGATGGCACCTTTCGAGGCCTTGTATGGGAGAAGGTGTAGGACACCGTTAAATTGGTCACAAGCTGGAGAAAGGGGAATATTTGGACCGGACATAGTGCTTGAAGCCGAGGATAAAGTCAGAGTCATTAAGAAGAACATGGAAGCTGCTCAGGCCACGCAGAAGAGCTATCATGATAAAAGATGGAAGCCTCTACAATTCGAAGTGGGGAATCATGTATACCTCAAAGTGTCACCCATCAAAGGTGTTCAGAGATTTGGGATCAAGGGCAAATTAGCTCCTCGCTATATTGGGCCCTATGAAATCAAGGAGACTTGTGGACCTGTAGCATACCAGTTGAAGTTGTTGCCTCATATGTCAGCAATTCATGATGTGTTCCATGTATCTCAACTAAAGAAGTGTGTCCGCTTGCCCACAGAAGTGCTACCTGAACCTCAATTGGAGATAGAACCAGACTTGTCATATCAAGAGCACCCTATCAAGGTATTGGACCAAAAGGAGAGATCCACTCGGGCAAGGTCAATCCGAATGTATAAGATTTAGTGGAGCAACCATTCAGAAGAAGAGGCTACTTGGAAAACTGAGGATTTTCTACGCTCTCACTTCCCTGATTTTCTGCCTAAAGGAATCGGTACGTAACCCAAAACCCCCACACCCCCACCTGCCCTTTGAGTCTAAGTATAAGAGAAACCTAGTTAATAAGAACCTAGTAAATTGTGAAACAAAATCTAGAAGGACTTCCTTCTGAAGTTGCAATGAGGGTGACATTCAAAGAGCAGTTTACTAGAGAACCTTGACCCAAAAAGGAACCACAATACACCAGCACGCATCTTCTTAGCACCCCGCTAAAGGATCCCTACCCAATCTCGGGCGAGATTCCTTTAAGGGGAGAGGACTGTAACACCCCAGGTGTTACCCAAGGCCCTAGCTCAATGAACACACTTATGTCCTACTTATCCTATATGCTAAATTGGAGAGTGAATGCACTAAAAGTTTTAGAATCATGGCTAAGCTAAGTATTGATCATAACAAGAGATATACCCTAGCCTTCATACATTCTCACTCATAAAAAAATATTCTAAAACCCTAAATCCCCTCTTAAGCCATTAAACCCTAAACATGGGATTATAGGGAAAAGATTGTGCAAATGGACAAATCATAAAGGAAACCTTTACCAAAGATGAAGTATATTAGTAAATCTACAAAATGTATTAAGGAAGGTATTACAAAAAGGCCCAACAAAAACCCCAAATCAGTTCACTAAGTGGAAAGCACACTAGAGCCATCAAAATTTCTCTAAGTCCCAAAACCAACCCTAGCCTAAAGATCAAATGTGTTCACCCTTGTGCTGGCGCCAAAACCACTTGTTCCAAATAACAAAAAGTGGCCAAACTACCCAAGGCACACCCCTGAAAAATTTGAAACCAAACCAGGGCCATTTGACATGGTTTGGCATCCTTTTTGTCGTTGGTGAACAGTGCAGACAGACAAGACTTAACGCCCCCATATCTTTTAAGCTAGGGCAGATCTTCCCTTGGAAATTACACGAACTAGCTAGCCCTAGGTGCCAGGAAGAAATCTTGCACAAGACCCTTGGTGAGATTCGCACGTTTGTGACCTCTGTAGGCGCAAGAACTTGGGCAGATGAACACGACCACATGTTCGACGCGCCCTGGCGACGCTAGACCACGCCCTCGGCGCTCAGCCCGCGCGCGCAGCCCCGCGTCATGTCAACCCCGCGCCCACGCCCACGCCCACGGCTATAAAGCCCACCTCGGTCTCGACCGTACACCCCCGCGCGTCCATGACCCATCCCGAGCACAAGTTCGCCGGCGTTTGCCCGAAGAACCCCGTGCCAGCGGCCACGCAAGCCACGGCCACCGTAGACCGGCCAAGCCAGCCATCCTCCACCCCGTCCGACCCTTGGGATAGCTTCTCCGGACCTCAGTGAAGCTCCCCGAGCCGAGGATTGAACAATACTCACCGGAGACGCCGGATCGACGTCGCCGAACTTCAACCGGCTGCCGTCGCATGTAGACAGAGCACCACGGTAAGCCATTCATCGATTCCTTGTACCTATAGCATCCTTAGCATCCCGTGAAGCTCCTTGTGCCATTTGATTGAGCCCTACCGTCGTGAGCAGGCTGGAGCACACGCCACCGACGAGCCCGACCACCTGCGCACGCGGTCAGCCCTATTCCGGCCATCACCATCGACGATCTGCACCTCGACGCGACCGCCAGGACCTCCTGGACCTCACCCAGCCCTTCACCAGACCTCCCTCGCCGCCGGTAAGCCGCGCCACCCTTTTTCCTCTCTGCAGTTACTGTTGCAAGGGGGAAGGAGCCCGGGGTGAAAGAAAGAAAAGCCAACGGGGTTTTTGCGAGGTCAGTGACTCAGAGAAATAGTTCCGCAGGGGCACCGTTGAAAGAAATAGTTAGAGGAAACCCCACGGGCCTCGGTGCAAACTGGTTTTTTTTAAACCTTTTAAGTTTTATTCTTTTAAATGAATACAGAACTTGCAAAATTCATAACTCGAATCTTATCCAACCAAATTTGGTCAAACCAATTTTGCTAGGTCCCAAATAATATAAATTACTTATGAAAAATAACAAACATCCTAAGTACTGCAAGATTTTTAAAGTTTTGATTTAAATAAGTATACTGCTCAAGACTAAATAAATAGAAGAAAAATAGAAAGACTTTTAGACTGAGGGTAAGAAAAATCAGAGACATGCTTACCTACTAACTACCCTGTTTAAAAATGTTAAAATCCCTAGTATACTTAGCTAAGAAGAGATTAACCACTAAAACTTGTTTTGGCCCAAACCTTAAGAAAATGAAAAAGGGAGTTTAAAATAAGAACCAGAGCGCAACCACTTTTTTTCCTAGCTTACTTAAGTTATATAGTTCACAAGAAAAATTTGTGTAACCCTCTGTTAATACAAAAGAAATGCACCACATTTTATTTCATGAAAACAATAAGAACTTAGAAAAATCCTAAAAAAATAACCCTAAGGAGAAACCACCCCAATCCTTGGGATAACTATTAATATGCTAATATGAATCTAGGAAAAATATAAGTTTTGTTGTTTGATATTTTTCAAACAACAAGTTAGTTATAAGTGCCTTTTTGACAATAAACTTTGGAAAATCACAACTAAATAACCAGTGGAGCACTTTCTGTGATTTTTGGCACATAAACCTATTATTACCCATAAATCTTGGCAAAAATAAAGTTTAGTACACGACCCTCACCTAAAATAGAGATGTAGTACAAAGTGACCTTCTACCATCACTTTTGTCATTTTTGCCCAAGGTTTATCTAAATTAATTCTAACCTCAAATTTGTAGGATAAACTACAGAGACCAATGTTTACCCAATGTAATTTTTGCAACATTTTTGGAAAACTCTAAATCACCATGGTAGCTCAAGAGCACTAAAAAATAAGCATAAATAGAAAGTAAAAAGGTAATGGTAGAAGAAATTACTATTATACAGTTAAACCTCCCTAAGACTCCAATAACATGAAGGAGATGATTAAAATCCTTAAGTTCACTAAGACCCAAAAATAGTTGTATACCAAACACTAAGAGCACCATCCGGTAAAGAAACCCTAGTTTACCCACTGTGTAAATATTGTTTCACCATAAGTAGTATTTACTAAATTGACATGTCATTAATACATGTATCTTATTCATTACATTCGATAGATTGTAATCTCGCTGACGGAGAGTACGTCCTCGTTCTAGAGCAAGGAGTTGCTCAGGAGGTAGTCCCGGAGCCAGCACCAGAGCCTGCTACTGAGGATCTACCTGCCCCAGCTTTTGAAGGCAAGCCCCGGTTTTATGCATAACCAATTTATATATGCTATTTTACTGCACTTAATGTTTGTAGGCTTGTACTGTGCACTTAAGTGTAGGAGTTGTCTAAAAAACCTAGTTGCATGAATTCAGGATCCCTTTGAGATGGATACTAGTATGCTAGGTCGAGTAGCTGCTTTTCAAATTAGGGATCTCGGTAGAAGTCGAGTGATTTTTCTCGCACTCGCGCAGGTCAGGAATTGATTGTATCCATTTTTTATATCGAAATTCTGATGTTCTGTGGACAACGATCCATGGGGATGCGTTGTCTACGAGACGAAATTGGAATAAGGATTAACGTGCGGATACCTGTGTCAAGCGTTTGAACATACTAAGTACATGTCGAGAAATATGGTAAATCGGTAAGCCTAGTACCTGAGTGAACCTGGCAACAGATTTTATCCCTCACGCGACCTGAGACGTGGTCTCCCATTCCGGTTATGGTGGGTACAATTGTGGTCACTGCACGACGGCAGTCGGGGTCAGTGAGGCATTGTACGCCAAGGCGGTGAGCCCTGTTCTGTTGACGGGGAATCGATGGGGACGGTTGATATGTGTAGGGACGGAGTGCCTTGCCACGTCGTGTGTTTAGGTTTACCTTGCAATGTTTAAAAACTCGATCCGAATCATCTACTTCTCGCAGCTAATGAGACTGCTTGATCCATTGTACTGCATTGAGTAATAAGTGGAAATGAGTTGATTGGCAAAAGATGTTGATTGCTAAAAATGTTTGATACCATGTATGAGTAGCTAGGTACTCACCTAGTCTTAAGAGGATCACACTAAAACTTGAACATCTAAAACTTGATTGTAGACTCAACTAGTGCTTTTGGTAAACCAAACCCCTCAGCCAAACAGTTGCATGTCTAGAGGTAGAGGAGTAGACTCCTCACACCGGGTAAGTCTAGCTGAGTATTAGTATACTCAGCCTTGCTTGTGGCATAATTTTTACAGGTTCTCTGGAGGATATGGTTGCTGGAGTGACATGGCCGTCTACCTTGCCACCGGGTTAGACAGTCGAGTGGGACCCTACCTCAACAGGAGAGGAGCATGAGGAGTGATGGGCAAGGCTTCCCCATCCTCCCTTTTGTTTACCGTTAGTTAATTTCCGCTGCATCCAGGACAATGATTTCTACTTTTGCAAAACTCCGATGATGTTGTAATAACCTTAAGCACTTCTTTAATGTATGGTTTTATGCTTTATTGTATTTGCTCTGTGCCTCACCTTCGAGTGAGTGTGTGGCACTTGATCCTGTTAGTGGCCTTATCGGACTAGATCCGAGGGACTAACGTTTTATTCCTATTTAAGTGTGGTCTAGCCTCTAAGGTGGGACTTAAGCACTTAAGTTGGAATAATTCAGGCGGTTCCGCCACAGATGACATAATATTTGGTTCTACTAATCAAAAGTCTTGTGAAGATTTTAGCAGGGTGATGATGCAGAAATTTGAGATGTCAATGATGGGCGAGTTGAACTACTTCCTTGGATTTCAAGTGAAGCAACTCAAGGAAGGAACCTTCATCTCCCAAATGAAGTATACTCAAGATTTGCTCAATAGGTTTGGGATGAAGGATGCAAAGTCTGCAAAGACACCGATGGGAACGGACGGACATCTGGACCTCAACAAAGGAGGTAAGTCCGTTGATCAAAGGGCATACCGGTCTATGATAGGATCTTTGCTTTATCTTTGTGCAAGTAGACAAGATATTATGCAAAGTGTATGCATGTGTGCTAGATTTCAATCCGACCCCAAGGAGTGTCACCTTGTGGCTGTTAAGCGAATTCTTAGATATTTGGTTTCTACGCCTTGCTTCGGGATCTGGTATCCAAAGGGGTCTACCTTTGAATTAATCGGATACTCAGATTTTGACTATGTCGGGTGCAAGGTTGATAGGAAGAGCACATCAGGGACTTGTCAGTTTCTGGGAAGGTCCCTGGTGTCTTGGAGCTCTAAGAAACAAACTTCTGTTGCTGTATCCACCGTTGAGGTCGAGTATGTTACCACAGGACAATGTTGCGCGCAACTGCTTTGGATGAGGCAAATCCTCCAGGACTTTGGCTACAATCTGAGCAAAGTCCCACTCCTATGTGATAATGAGAGTGCAATCATTTTGGCGGATAATCCTGTTGGACACATCTGCACTAAGCACATAGACATCCGGCATCACTTTTTGAGAGACCACCAGCAAAGGGGAGATATCGATATTTACGATATTAGCACCGAGAACCAGCTAGCCGATATCTTCACCAAGCCTTTAGATGAGAAAAGGTTTTGCAGGTTGAGTAGTGAGCTAAATGCCTTAGATTCGTGCAACTTGGATTGATCCATAGCATACATGTGTTCTATGACTTTGATCATGTTACTTTAAGCATTAATGTCTTTAATTGCTTATTTTTATACTCAAGTTGTACAAGTCATCCCTAGACCTCACAAGTCCTTATGCAAATGATGCACATGTTTAGGGGGAGGATGTACTAGAACTTGACTCTTGTGAGACTAACTTGTTTGTTGAGTACTATTGATATAGTCTCAAAGTTGCATTGAAAGGGAAAAGTGAACTTGGACAAAGAAAAGGCTTCCACTGCATTCCAGTATCAATGTATCTTGTCCTAAGTTCTTCTTTGTGCTCTCTTTGTCTTTTGGTAGACATTTTGGTGAGGAAATGGGGTTAAAGGGCCAAAAGTTCACCTGTTTTGGTACTTAATGCCAAAGGGGGAGAAATTAAGGCCAAAGCAAATAGATCAGCCAACCACTTGTGAATTTCAAAAATTTTAGAGTTAGAATCTTTGTGTTTGATCAAACCCCTCTTATTGCAAAAATTGTTCTCTTATGGGGGAGAATTTCGATTATGGGAAAAGGGGGAATTTTTGGCATTTGATCAAATTTACTCTTGAAAGATCTCTCGATTTGCCAAAACAAGTGTGTTGGACTTAGAGATAGGAAAAAGAATTTGTTTTGTGAAAATAAACCAAGTGGTACAAAAGTGATCCAAATATGCCAAATTCCTTGAAAATCTTATTGGTCTTCAATTTGCATTTTTGAGCTCTTCTAGATATGTTAGTTCGAAACGAGTTGCTTTTTAATGTGTTGGCATAAATCACCAAAAAGGGGGAGATTGAAAGAAAAATGTGCCCTTGGGCGATTTCTATATTGTTTTGGTGATTAGATGCACAACACATTAGGTGAGAACTAACAAATGTTAAGCAAAGGTATATCTAGATGGATCAAGAATAAAGGTAAGTTTTAGACACTTAGTCAATTGTTTTATGTGCTAAACATGCTTGTCTAAGTGATAGGAACTCAATGAAGTCAAATGGAGAAAGAATGCAGGAAAAATCACTTAGTGTGCTGTTGGCTGGTGCACAGGACACTGAATATTAATTATCCGGTGCACGGGACTGTGAATAGTAACATGTCTAGTGCATAGGACAGTGAATTGTAACATGTCCGGTGCACAGGCTAGTGAATAGTAACATGTCCATTGCACCAACGGCTAGTTCTTCCAGAGAAGGAAACTGTCAATCTGATCTGTTATTGTGCATTGTCCGATGGCGCACTGGACAATCCAGTGCACCCGCAAACAAGGAAGGCTGGGAGCTTCCAAATGAAGCTTCAACGGCTCCTAGGCCCCTTGGTATAAAAGGGACCCCTAGGCGCATGAAGCAGTAAACCAAGCCTCCATTGAACATCCTAAGACGCCTAGACTCCACAAGCACGCATTTGGATCATTGTGTTTGAGATTTGAGCACTTGTTGAGTTGTGAACTCGTTGCGCTGTGTTTGTGTGCTCGTTTCTTGACTTGTGTGCGTGTCACTGCTGTGACTCTAGCTCTTGCTTGTGTTTCTATTCCCTCCCTTACTCTTGTGGTTTTCATTGTGATCAATAATGTAAGGGTGAGGGGCTCCAACTTATGTAGGTTCGTCACAAAGGGAACATCTGTTATAAGGAAGAAACCCATGGTATTCAAGTGGATTATTGGATCGCTTGAAAGAGGTTGAGTGCAACCCTCGTCCATTGGGACGCCACAACATGGAAGTAGGCAAGTGTTCTACTTGGCCAAACCATGGGATAAAAATCATTGTGTCACCTGTTGTTATTCGTGTGTGTTTCTCTCTGCTTCTACTCACTTGATAATTGCTCTAAGTTTAAATACTCACCTTGTGAAGAGCAATTAAGTGAAGAAGTCATCTCTTTCTCTCTAGACATAGCACCTTGGTTTTGATTCCACTAACATTTCATAAACTAAGTTTTGTGCCATTTAGTGTTGATTTTTATAGGATCACCTATTCACCCCCCTCTAGGTGCTCTCAAAAGCAGAGATCCAAAGTTCGGCAAATGGTCCCCAAGCTGGGAAGGACTTAAAAAATCACACAGGTATATCTAGTAATTCATACATGGTACAGACTTTACAAGGTGAGCACCTACCCAAATCATTGGATGGTCGTTTCTTGAAGCAATATCATTCTAGTGTATGGAAAGATGCTTAGAAAAATCGATGATGTCACATCGAGTTGATTCCAGACTGCACCAGTGCTTTTGGTTCGCTCAGGTTTCCCAAAAGGTAGGGGCCATGTGTTGAGCACCATTTATGGCACTGAGCATGGCTAGACGATCCATCCTTATGGTCGGATGGTCCGGACCACTGATGGTCCGCCTATAGGTGTGGACGGTCCACGATCAGATCAAAACAAGCGTGATTAACCCATTTTCCGCGTGTGCTCATCCCTCTAACCTCGCGGGTCCTGTTGGGGAACACCTAGGAACGGGTCTATACCTCTTCCTTATATATATATGAAGGGGTACGACCGATTGCATGCATCAACAATCGAATCAAATCAATATATCTTTCGTTCTTTTACTTTTTTCCCTAGGAGTAAACAGTAACATAGCCTTCTTCACCTCAATCTTCACATCTCTTCGATCTACATCGTCTGGAGGCATCTTAGGTGGTCTGTCGATCCCAAGATAAACCCTAGGATCTCTCTCCCTGATGGGTCCCACTCGAGGGGCGAGATCTAGGTCTCGTTGGCGAACGCCGCCACTTTGCGCACATGTGGACCGTCCGGCGCAGCGTAGGAAACCCCGCTTCTGGGTAACGGATCGTTCGGCCCCAAGGCCGCGGACCGTCCGCGCCGCTATAGAGAGCCCGCCAAGCGAAACAACTCTCAAGTGTTTGACGCCCGGATCGACGCCAACAAGATGGATTGAGGGGCTTAAAGAGGATTAAATCTCTTCTTATTCAAAATTGTATAGAGTTTGATGTTGGTCTTTATTCTCAGATGCTATACACCAAGAACAAAGCAACACAATTGTTATTGATTAGAGATCTCCGTCCTTCGAAGCATTATTTCCCTTAGGATATAATGATCTCTAGACAAAGGTCACGAAGGACATACCTTCGTCATTTTAGTGCGAGAAGACATGAATAAAGGCATACGAAACACAAAAAGAATATAAACAATTATTCCAAATCATTATATTATTCATCTCTTTATTTCATAAACATGGATAAGCATTAATAGTAATTATATTACATTTGTACCTTCGGCTTGACAGAAGGTAAAAGAGCGGAAGTGACGCAGGAGTGATTACAAGTCAGCATGAACAGTACAGTGTTACTGTTCATCTATTTATAGGCACAGGACGCAGCCTAGGAAAATTTACATTCATGTCCCTCATATTTACTGTTAGCCAAAAGGCAAGCTATCGAGGACTAAGCAGTCTTTTTCCCTTTAGGTCGGTTTCATCCTCCACCACCATCCTTGTGCTAAGCCGAAGCTTCTCCGGCCACAGCTTCGAAGCTGGTTCATCGTTCTTCCAGATCGCGCCTTTTATACCATGCACACCTTTATTCCAAAGCCGAAGCTTCCTGTGACAGTATACTATACTGGAAAATATGTTAGTTGTGTTTTTGAGATCCTTCGGAAGATGAAGGCCCCCAACAGTAGCCCCTCGCAGTATTAATTTGTTTTTGCATCTAACAAATTCAGACTGCGACGCGAATGAAGGCATTTAGCCGAAGGTCCGAAAAAACACATTCCCTTCGCTAGAATAGCGAAAGTCAATGACAAATGAGGCCCGCCAAGTTGCAATGCACTGGGCATATAAATAGGACCCTGCAACGACATCATTTGTTGTGCCATTTAAATCGCTTGTGCTATTTTCTTAGGTTTTAAATTTGTTGCTATCAGATCTCGCTTGTTTTGTGAGCTTCGGCATTCGATCAAGTGTCCATCAAATGGCTGACGAGAAGAAGGTTGCTGATCCTACGCTAGCTGGTTTTTACGAGGCTATGGAGAAAACAAACACGAAAAAATTACAACTGAAATGCTAGCTAATTTTTCCGAAGATTATGACGATAGCGGAAGCTTTGATATGGAAAGTGAAGACAAAGATGCTGAAAATCGGCCCTGGCGACCAAGTCACACCATCTTCGGAAAATCATCCATTAAGCAAAGTCAAATTGATGCTATGAAAGAGAGATATTTCCGAGATATTTCCATAGTGAGAGTTGGAGGGGATAGTGTCGCCCCTACTCGCGAGAAGATGAAATGGTTGTTTACAGGAGCTTCATTAAAGTAGGGCTTCGGTTCCCATTAAGCAAATTCCTGGTTGAAGTGCTAAAGACCTTCGAAATTTTCCTTCATCAAATTACTCCTGAAGCCATTATCAGTGTAACACCCCAGGTGTTACTTAGGGTTTTCACTCAAGCCTACACTATTGAACCCATCATCACATGTGGTTTAGTTTGAGCAAAAGACACCAAACTTGGGGGGTCAAGATCCTAAGTAGGTGTAACCCATCTTAGAAGTCATGCTTTGGCCTTATCATGCACCTAAAGAGGAGAGAATGGCTCAAACCCTAATTCAAATCCCTTTAGGCAAATGGAGCCCTAGAGGGGAGTATAGCAAAAAGGCTATGTAAACCACATTATCATGACTTGGGCTAATTATAAAAGTTGCAGTACACTTAATACGCTACAAAAAATAGTAAGAGTGTGACCCCAAAAAGGCTTCAGAAAAAACCCCAAAAAGGTCACCAAAGAGAAGGGCATAAAAGAAAAATCAGATTTTTCTCAATTTCAAAACCAGCCCTCTTTCAAAGATCAAACATGTTCAGATTTTTCCAAACCTCAAAACCATAGGACCCAATTAACAAAATGGCGCCTAAAGACCCCTAGAACACCCTGGAAAAATTTGAACCCAACCCTAAGTCGTTTGACACGACTTTGTTGGGGGCCTTCGGCTTTCGAAGGTCCTCAAAAACGTGATTTAACAATGTTTCTGGAGTATAATACATGAGCAGGTACCTTCGGACATGGACCCTTCGGACTTTAGTCAAAATCACAGTATGAAGAAACACTAGGGGAACGAAGGATGGAACAGAGCCGAAGCTGTGCGCAAGGAAGCTTCGGCATGATGAGAAGAAAAAGGAAACCGACTTAAAGAGGAAAAGGCTATCTAGACCCGATGAATTACTATAGAGTTATTATCAAATGCAAAGGGCCTGGATGTAATTTTACATGGGCTGCGACCCGTGCCTATAAATAGATGAACAGTACTCCCGTACTGTTCACGCTGACTTGGCATTTGCTTTTGCGTCACACTTGTATTCTTTATCTTCCTTCAAGCTGAAGGTACACTTGTAATAAATTATTATCTTTACTTATTCATAGTAATAAAATAAAAATAATACAATAATGATAACATATTTAATGGTTCGCATTGTTCATGTTTCGTATGACTCCTTCTTCATTTTTATATATGTCGTACTTACGAAGGTATGCTCTTTGTAACCTTCGTCCGAGAGTCGTTATATCCTAAGGGAAATAATGCTCTGAAGGACGAAGGACTTTAACGTTTAATATTCTTTATGTTGCCTTGCTCTTAAGCCGAAGCATTTGAGAGCAAGTTACCAACAGACTTGACACAGTTTTTGTCTCGGGCTGGACAACTCAGACAGAGCCAACTTCACACCACAATATCTCTCAACCCCGACCATATCTTTGCTTGGAACTCACAAGGAAAAGATAGGATATGGTGCAGAGAAGAGACCTTACACGGGATTTTTGCTGAGATCTACACGCTAAGGCGACCAAATAGGCCTTTGAAAACCGGCAGAACCAAACCACCACGTGTTCGACGTGGGTAGGCACTCGGGAACGCGCCCAGAGCGCCCCCGCGCGCCCTCGACCGCCCCCGTGCCCACACCCCTGTCGTGCCCGTGAGTGGCTATAAAGCCCGCCCTCATGCATGGCCACCTTCCCTGTCACCCCCTTCGCACCGCGCCTAGCTTTCCCGAGCCAGCCCACAGCTCCGGCGACCTCCCCGCGACCCGTAAGAGCCGCCCGAGGGCGCCCACCATGGCCAAACCACTCTCGCCCACCTCCGCTCGATCTGAGCCCTCGGATAGCTTCCTCGAGAGGCTGTGAAGCATTCCCAAGCTTGAGCCGAGGACCAGCCCCACCGGAACAGTGCGATCACACTCGCTGGAGTTTGTGACCCCGCCGGAGCACGTGGACCGGGTAACTCACTGAACCATTTCTCGATTCCTTGCGTGCATAGCCTCTACATCACCCAGAGGAGCTCCTCGTGCACTTTGATTGAACCCTACCGCTCGTGGCCGGAGCAGGTGCCGCTCGAGTGGGACCTTACCTCGGCTGAGGAGGAGCATGATGAGTGATGGGACAGGCTTCCCCAATCTTCCATTTATTTATCGTTAGTTTTATTCCGCTGCATTCCGAACACTGATCATTACTTTTGTTTAAACTCCGATGATGTTGTAATAAATTTAATACTCCTTATTGTTGGTTTTATGTTTTATTGTATTTGCTATGTGCCTCACCATCGAGTGAGTACGTGGTACTTGATCCTGTTAGTGGCCTCGTCAGACTAGATCCGAGGGACTGACGTGTTATTCCTATTTAAGTGTGGTCTAGCCTCTAAGGTGGGACTTAGGCACTTAAGTTGGAATAATTCGGGCGGTTCCGCCACAGCTGGTATCGGAGCTCATACCACCACAGAGGAATCAATAAATTGTAAACACCATCCTTTTCAAAACTAAAACTTGTTAGAAACAAGTGTTGGATAGAACGTCAGGACGATAAGGATAGACCTAGGACGTGAAGCCTTAGGATGATAGAGGGGTAGCTAGGTGGCTATTTGAGTAAGCCCTACAGGCTACTATAAGGGATGGGAGCTTTTCCCTATTCCCTCTGAATTGAAATGAGGTCGTTTAGGGTGAGCATGCATGCATCCTTTACTTAAACATAATTGGGTAAAAATTGTAATGCATGATAATGACAGATTAAGTACACTCTGTGACCTTATCGTAACCTTCGATAGGCCAAGCCTTGCTTCCCTTTTTCCTTTTATAATTCCTTTTTCTTTTTCACTTACGCTTAACCGTACACAGATGACTTCTCACGGATCCTCGGACGGAGGGAACGCACCTTCCCACACGGACGGACTTGCATGAGAGGGTTTTCCCCGTATCTTGTGGGAGGTACTGCAGGGAGCCGGTTACACGACGCCTCCCCAGTACACGGTGCAGCTGTTCGAGAAGCACCGGGTACCCCGCTGTAGGGTGAGGATGACCCTGGAGCCACATCCCTTACAGCCAGGCTGGCATTCGTTGGACTCCGAGTCTTTCGGATACCGGGCTGAGGATACTATCGAGGCCATTGCTCTCCACGGGCTGACGACCTTCTGTGGTTTTCACCCCTTGGAGCTGTCTACTCATCCCATTGGCTTGTTCCCCACTGAAAAGGAGGACGACCCAATGTGGAAAGATCGAGTGGAGCATGCCAAGGATATATGGGCTCTTTACCCAGGGCAGACTGCTCACTTGACAGTGCGGTGCATGGATGCCCTATACCGTCTACAAGTGATGCGAGGAGAGGAAATGTCTCAGCTAATGGCATTGTTGGAGGCTACCAAGATCACCTTGGATAACAGAGAGGAACTTGTGATAGACCTATCCACTGCGATGGTGGAAAAGGACCTGCAGGTGGAACAAATGTCCAACGAGATCCAGGAGCTTGAGGAGCTAGTGGGAAGCAGGGAGAACACCATTGAGGTTCTCGAGGATTAGCTAATCAACACTCAGCAGCAACTTGCGGAAGCTAACCAACATTTGGATATGCACCACTAGGAGATCCAGGACATGGAGGCTAACGAGGATGTCGATATCGAGGGAGGAGAGGAGCCGGAGCCTGCATCTAGCTTGGACACTGCTGGCTCAGGGAGACCACCTTCCCTCAAGTCGAGCGTTGCCTCGTTTGCTCACTAGGTTGCAGGGATAGAGTTAGATGTGTGTGGCGGTAGAACTCCTCAAAGCTAGCTTAGCTTTTGCACCTTTGGGGTACTAGGCTAGACAGAGTTGAGTCTTTTGGAGTCACTGATGTAATCGTAACAAACTCTTTTGGAAGTATGGATGATGAATGATGACAGCTTTGATTTAAGAAATATTTTTTATGAATTATGCAAGAAAATATTGGTTTTACCCTTTCGACTCTTTCACCCCGTATAAACCATGACATTGGAAATATGATATTGAGAGCATCCTTAATTTTTTTCAGATGGCAGGAAGAGCGCATCGTGGACAGAATGAACCCATTCCTCCACCACCGCCACCGCCTCCTACCATGCAAGAATTGATGGCTCAGCAGAATGAGATTCTGCGACAGTTGGCTCAGCGTCAGCCGCCACCTCAGCATTATGGTGGTGGTGATCATGAGCGTCCCCCAGCAGCAGCCACTTATCAGGAGTTCCTCAACATCCAGCCACCGTTGTTCACTCGGGCAGAGGATCCGCTCGATGCTGATGTATGGCTCAGGGTAGTGGAATCCAAATTCCCACTACTCAATGGAGTCTGTTCAGATGTGGCTAAGGTCAGGTTCGCCACCCAGCAGCTTCACAGACCCGCGCGAACATGGTGGGATCATTTCCTCGCTATGCAGCCAGTCGACCATGTGGTGGAATGGAGAGAGTTCAAGGCAGCCTTCAGAGGACATCACATACCAGCAGGCATTATGGACCGCAAGCTTAATGAGTTTCTTGCACTTACTCAAGGGAATCGCACTGTGTTGCAGTACGCTCAGGCCTTCAATGACCTGTGTCAGTATGTCGGATATCATGCAGACACTGATGAGAAGAAGAGGGATAGGTTCAGGAGGGGGCTCAGCACTAAGCTCCGCGATCGTCTCAACACCGTCAGGGCCAACAGTTACAATGAGTTAGTCAACATGGCCATTTCCCAGGAGGACTGCATCACGGCCCGTCAGGTAGAAAAGAAGAGGAAGACCCCTGTGGCAGGATCATCAGCTCAACCACAGCACTTCAGAATTGTATCTGACACTCAGAACAGGGGACCTCAGCAGCAGCAAGGACATTGGGTGATCCGACCACGGTAGCAGCAGCAGCAGGCACCCAACCGCTCTCAGCTCCCAGTGCAGAGGAACAACAATCAGCCACAGCAGCCGCAGTACCGTCAGGCCAATGACAACAGGTGTTTCACTTGTGGTAACATGGGGCACTATGCCAAGAATTGCCCCAGAAATCAGCAGAGGCAGGGATAGTATTCCAATCAGAATCATGGCAAGAGGCAGAAGGTGCAAGTGAGGCAAGGCAGGCTGAACTTCACCACCATGGCTGACATTCTAGAGGGAGCAGCCGTCTTGACTGGTATCTTTTTAGTTTCGAATTATCCTGCAATCATTCTTTTTGATTCTGGTGCATCACACAGTTTTATCAGTACTAAATTTAGTGCCAAGTGCCAGTTACCTTTTCACCACACCAACGGGGCTATTACAATTTCTACACCCGGAGGCAGGGTTGCCACCTATCAGATCAATAGGCACGTACCAATAAAGTTGGGTAGCTTCATCTTTAAAACGACTCTCCTGATTATGGAATTGGATAGTGTGGATATCATCTTGGGAACTGATTGGTTATCGCGACACCATGCGGTAATTGATGTCGCAGCCAGAGCCATAGAAATTCACTCCCCACTGGATGGAGAGATCACCTTGTACCTACCCGACCAGGGATGTACCTGTTCTTGTGCCTTCACTATGATAGAGTCACCTGTTGAGAGAATCCCAGTGGTCTGTGAGTACCCCGATGTTTTTCCGGATGAATTACCAGGGATGCCACCCGATAGGGACATCGAGTTTGCGATTGAGTTGCAACCCAGGACTGCACCTATATCCAAGAGACCTTATAGGATGCCTCCAGCAGAGTTGGCAGAATTGAAAAGGCAATTACAAGAGTTGTTGGAGAAGGGATTCATTCGTCCAAGTACTTCTCCATGGGGATGTCCCGCCTTATTCGTGAAGAAGAAAGATGAGAGTTTGAGGTTGTGTGTTGACTACCGCCCTCTCAATGCGGTGACCATCAAAAATAAGTATTCATTGCCCCGCATTGACGTATTGTTTGATCAGTTGGTGGGAGCCAAAGTATTCTCCAAGATAGACCTTCGCTCTGGCTACCATCAGATCAAGATCAGGTCCAGTGATATTCCGAAGACGGCCTTCTCTACCAGATATGGGCTTTATGAGTACCTGGTGATGTCTTTCGGACTGACCAATGCCCCAGCTTATTTCATGTATTTGATGAACTCAGTCTTCATGCCAGAGCTGGACAAGTTTGTGGTGGTCTTCATTGATGACATTCTGGTTTATTCCAGGAATGAAGCCGAGCACACTAAGCATTTGCATACCGTACTTCAGAGACTGCGCGACCATCAGTTGTATGCTAAATTGTCCAAATGTGAATTCTGGCTGAGGGAAATCAAGTTTTTGGGCCACACCATTTCTCAGGATGGGGTATCTATTGATCCTGAGAAAGTCCAAGAAGTGATGAATTGGAAACCTCCTACCACTGTACGGCAGATCCGTAGTTTTCTGGGATTGGCAGGGTATTATCGACGGTTTATTCCGGATTTCTCTAGGATTGCCAAGACAATGACTGAATTGTTGAAGAAAGGAGTCAAATATGAATGGAGCCAAAAATGTGAGGATGCCTTTCATACACTAAGGCAACATTTGACGACAGCACCCGTATTAGTTCAGCCTGACAGCACCAAACCCTTTGAGGTTTATTGCGATGCTTCCGGTACTGGATTGGGATGTGTCTTGATGCAAGACAACAGAGTCATTGCCTATGCATCCAGAGCACTCAGACCCCATGAGCAAAACTACCCCACGCATGATCTGGAGTTAGCAGCCGTAGTTCATGGTCTCAAGATTTGGAGACATTACTTGATGGGAGCACATTGTAATATCTACACTGATCATAAGAGTCAAATATATCTTCACTCAGGCTGATCTTAATATGAGGTAGAGAAGATGGTTAGAATTAATCAAGGACTATGATTTGGATGTGCATTACCATCCTGGCAAAGCCAATGTTGTGGCAGATGCCTTAAGTCGGAAGGCCCAGTGCAACTGTGTGAATATGGATGCAAAAATCACCACCCTGTGTGATGAGTTGTGCAAGCTGAAAATAGAAGTTGTTTCCTCCGGTGCCTTAAGTTATATTTCAGTGGAGCCCACTTTACATGAGCAGATAGTCATGGCACAGATCGGTGACAAGGGTGTTCAAGTCATTAAGGAAATGATCAAACAAAAGGTGGACAAATACAAATGCTTCCGTCAGGACAGCAAAGGAATTCTATGGTTTGGAGACCGATTGGTTGTTCCCAAGAACCCCGAGCTCAGAAAGAAAATAATGGATGAGGCTCACCTTTCCAAATTTTCCATGCACCCCGGCAGTAACAAGATGTATCATGATCTCAGATCCTTGTACTTGTGGACCAGAATGAAAAGGGAAATTGCTAAGTATATATCTGAATGCGACACTTGCCGGAGAGTCAAGGCTAGTCATTTGAAGGTAGCAGGCACCTTACAGCCCCTTCCCATACCATCTTGGAAATGGGAGGAGATTTGCATGGATTTTATTATGGGATTGCCCAATACCTCCCGACACCATGATTCTATTTGGGTCATCGTGGATAGGTTGACCAAGACAGCTCATTTCTTGCCAGTGCATACCACCCACAAGATAGAGAAGTATACAAAAATCTATATTGATAAAATAGTGCGTTTGCATGGAATTCCGAAGACTATTGTATCTGACATAGGAGCACTATTTGTGGCACGCTTTTGGGAGCAGCTCCAAAAGTCACTTGGGACCCATGTAATAAGAAGCTCAGCATACCATCCTCAGACAGATGGTCAGACAGAAAGAGTGAATCAAATTCTCGAAGACATGTTGCGAGCCTGTGTGCTACACTATGGTAAAAATTGGGACAAGTGCCTTTCCTTGGCGGAGTTTTCATATAACAACAGCTACCAGTCCAGTCTAAAGATGGCACCTTTCGAGGCCTTGTATGGGAGAAGGTGTAGGACACCGCTAAATTGGTCTCAAGCTGGAGAGAGGGAAATATTTGGACCTGACTTGGTACTTGAAGCAGAGGAGAAGGTCAGAGTCATTAAGAAGAACCTAGAAGCTGCTCAGGCCAGGCAAAAGAGCTATCATGACAAGAGGAGGAAGCCTCTACAGTTTAAAGTGGGATATCATGTTTATCTTAAGGTGTCACCCACCAAAGGTGTTTAGAGATTTGGAATCAAGGGCAAGTTAGCTCCTTGCTACATTGGACCCTATGAGATCAAAGAAACTTGTGGGCCGGTAGCATATCAATTGAAGTTGCCACCCCATATGTCAGCAGTTCATGATGTATTCCACGTATCTCAGCTACGAAAGTGTGTCCGCTTACCCACAGAAATGCTATCTGAACCAGAATTGGAGATAGAACCCGACTTGTCCTATCGAGAGCACCCCGTCAAGGTATTGGATCAAAAGGAGAAATCAACGCGGGCAAGGTCAATCAGGAGGTATAAAGTTCAGTGGAGTCACCATTCAGTAGAAGAGGCTATGTGGGAGACTGAGGATTTTCTACGTTCTCGCTTCCCCGACTTTCTGTCCAAAGGAGTCGGTACGTAACCAAAAAAACCCCACCCCCACCTTCCCTTTGAATCTAAATGTAAGAAAAACTTAGATGTTAAAGGTATTGTAAGCTTTGAAAATGACTTTAAAAGGACTTCCTTCTGAAGTTGCAAAGAGAATGACATTCGAAGACCAGTTAACTAGAGAAACTTGGATAAAGGAAAATGCAACACCCCAGCACACCTTCTTGGTACCCCCTCTAAAGGACCCCTACCCAAAATCTCGGGACGAGATTCCTTTAATGGGGGAGGGCTGTAACACCCCAGGTGTTACTTAGGGTTTTCGCTCAAGCCTACACTATTGAACCCATCATCACATGTGGTTTAGTTTGAGCAAAAGACACCAAACTTGGGGGTCAAGATCCTAAGTAGGTGTAACCCATCTTAGAAGTCATGCTTTGGCCTTATCATGCACCTAAAGAGGAGAGAATGGCTGAAACCCTAATTCAAATCCCTTTAGGAAAATGGAGCCCTAGAGGGGAGTATAGCAAAAAGGCTATGTAAACCACATTATCATGACTTGGGCTAATTATAAAAGTTGTAGTACACTTAATACCCTACAAAAAATAGTAAGAGTGTGACACCAAAAAGGCATCAGAAAAAACCCCAAAAAGGTCACCAAAGAGAAGGGCATAAAAGAAAATTCAGATTTTTCTCAATTTCAAAACCAGCCCTCTTCAAAGATCAAACATGTTCACATTTTTCCAAACCTCAAAACCATAGGGCCCAATTAACAAAATGGTGCCTAAAGACCCCTAGAACACTCTGGAAAAATTTGAACCCAGCCCTACGTTGTTTGACACGACTTGACACGGTTTTTGTCTCGGGCTGGACAACTCAGACAGAGCCAAATTCACACCACAATATCTCTCAACCCCGACCATATCTTTGCTTGGAACTCACATGGAAAAGATAGGATATGGTGCAGAGAAGAGACCTTACACGGGATTTTTGTTGAGATCTACACGCTAAGGCGACCTAACAGGCCTTTGAACACTGGCAGAACCAAACCACCACGTGTTCGACGTAGGTAGGCACTCGGGAACGCGCCCAGAGCATGCTCGCACGCACGCCCCCGCGCGCCCTCGGCCGCCCCCGTGCCCACACCCGTGTCGTGCCCGCGAGTGGCTATAAAGCCCGCCCTCATGCACGGCCACCTTCCCTATCGCCCCCTCCGCACCGCGCCTAGCTTTCCCGAGCCAGCCCACAGCTCCGGCGACCTCCCTGCGACCCGTCAGAGCCGCCCGAGGGTGCCCACCATGGACAAACCACTCCCGCCCACCTCCGCTCGATCCGAGCCCTCGGATAGCTTCCTCGAGAGGCCGTGAAGCTTTCCCAAGCTTGAGCCGAGGACTAGCCCCACCGGAACAGTGCGATCACGCTCGCCGGAGTTCGTGACCCCGCCGGAGCACGTGGACCGGGTAACCCACTGAACCATTTCTCGATTCCTTGCGCGCATAGCCTCTACATCACCCAGAGGAGCTCCTCGTGCACTTTGATTGAACCCTACCGCCGTGGTTTGGCCGGAGCAGGTGCCACCGACGACCTCTGCTGCCTGCGCTCGTGGCCAGAGCAGCTCCAGCCACCTCCGACGCTGACCCGCACACCAACGTGACCGCCGTGACCTCCCCGACGTCACCGACCACCCCACCGGAGCTCTACTGCCGTCGGTGAGCCTCGCCGCCATGATCTTTGCCCCGGTTACTGTTCTAGCCAACCAAGGGTCGCGGGTTAGATATAGGATAAGTTCATGGGGTTATGCGTAAGGTCAGTGACTCATGCGAATAGTAGACCGAGGGCTGATTTGTGAGAGAAAAGGGGGAAGAAAACCCAGGGACTTCAGCACAAATCTGTTTTCCTTTTCCCATTTCGAATTTACTTTTCTTTTAAATACTGCAGAGAACTTGATAAATACATAACTTGAAGAATACTCATCCAAATTTAGTCAAACCAATTTTGCTAGACTTTGTGAAATATAAACTATCAAGCAAAAATAGTAAACCCCATGGTTCCTGTAATGTTTTCTAGAGTTTTGATTTAAATAAGAAGACTGCCCAAAACTTAATAATAAAGGGAAAGATAGAAATGTTGTTAGACAAGGGTTGAGAAAAATAGTGGAGACACTAACCTAGTAGTTACACTGTTTAAAATTAATAAACACCCCAGTATACAAGGTTAAGGAAGATTTATTCACTAAAACTTGTTTATGCTCAAACTTAGGAAAATGAAAAAAAGGGATTGAAAATGGAAACCAGAGGGCAACCATACTTTTCCTAGCATGCCTAAGTGATGTAGTTCACACGAAAATTCTATTGAACCATAGTCCAGTGAAAAGAAATTGCACTCACATTTATTCATGGAAAACAGAGAAAACTTTGAAAAGTCATAAGAAAATAATCCTAAGGAGAAAACACCCCTACCTTAGGAATGACTGCTCTTGTGCTAAGAAGAACATAGGAAAAATACAAGTTCTGTTGTTTGATACTTTTCAAATAGCAAGTTAGTTATAAGTGTCTTTTTGGATTTAAACTTTAGAAAATCATAACTAAATAACCACTAAGTAACCCTCTGTGATTTTTGGCACAGAAGCATGTTATTACCCATAGATACCAGCAAAAATAACTCTTAGTACAGAACCCACACCTAGATAAGAGTTGTAGTGCACAGTGACCCCTCTGCCCCAACTTTTGTTATTTTTGTCCAGGGCATATTCTATTTATTTTTGACCTCAAATTTATAGGACAGACTACAGTGACCAATATTAACCCACTGTAATTTTTACAGAATTTTTGGAAAATTTGAAATCACTGTTGTAGTTCAAACCCACCTTAAAAGCATAAATAGAAAATGAAAAGAGGAATTAATAGTGGAGATTAATGTTACCCTAACCAACCCAGCAAAACCCCTTGAGTACCTACTAAAACCTTTAAGGGGCAATCCAAGTCTTAATCCACTACGTTTGCCTCTAAGCAAAACCTCAAACCTAGGTTGCTAAGCATAAACCACTAAGAGCTTCTTATAACAAGGAAACCCTAAGTTATCAACTAACTTAGTTTTTCTTCACTATGCATAATGGTTACTAAATTCTGCATTTCATAGCATACAAATATCTTATTCATTGCATTCGATAGATTGCAACCTCGCTGACGGAGAGTACGTGCTCATCCCTGAGCAAGGAGTTGATCGGGAAGGAGTCCAGGAGCCAGCACCAGAGCCTGCCACCGAGGATCTCCCCGCTGCCCCAGCCTTGGAAGGCAAGCCCTGGTTTTATGCATAACCGTTTATTATGCTATTTTACTACACTTAATGTTTGTAGGTTTGTAATGTGCACTAAGTGTAGGAGTTGATTGAAACCCTAGTTGCATGAACTCAGGAATCCTTTTAAGATGGATACTAGTATGCTAGGTCGAGTAGCTGCTTTACTAATTAGGGATCTCGGTAGAAGTCGAGTGATTTTTCTAGCACTCGCATGAGGTCAGGATTTATTTGTATCCATTTTTATATCAGAATGATGATAGTCTGTGGACACGGATCCATGGGGATGCGTGGTCTACGAGATGAAATTGGAATAAGGATTAACGTGCGGATACCTGTGTCAATCGTTTGAATGTACTAAACACATGCCGAGAAATATGGTAAATCGGTAAGCCTAGTACCTGAGTGAACCTGCCCGCAGACTTTGCCCCTCACGCGACCTGAGACGTGGTCTCCCATTCCGGTTATGGTGGGTACAAGTGCGGTCACTGCACGATGGCAGTCGGGGTCAGTGAGGCATTGTACGCCAAGGTGGTGAGCCCTGATCTGTTGCCAGGGAATCGATGGGGACGGTTGATATGTGTGGGGACCGAGTGCCTCGCCACGTCGTGTGTTTAGGTTTACCTTGCAAGGATAAAAACTCGATTCAAATCGTCTGCTTCTCGCAGCTAATGAGACTGTTTGATCCATTGTACTGCATTGAGTAACAAGTGGAAATGTGTTGACTTGGAAAAAGATGTTGATTGATAAAATGTTTGATACCATGTATGACTAGCTAGGTACACATCTAGTTAAAAGGATCATACTAAAACTTGAAAAGCTAAAACTTGATTTTAGACTCAGCTAGTGCTTTTGGCAAACCAAACCCCTCAGCCAAACAGCTGCATGTCTAGAGGTAGAGGAGTAGACTCCTCACACCGGGTAAGTCTAGCTGAGTATTAGTATACTCAGCCTTGCTTGTGGCATACTTTTACAGGTTCTCTGGAAGACATGGTTGCTGGAGTGACTTGGCCGTCCATCTTGCCACCGGGTTGGACAGTCGAGTGGGACCCTACCTCGGCTGAGGAGGAGCGTGAGGAGTGATGGGACAGGCGTCCCCATCCTTCCATTTATTTATCGTTAGTTTTATTCCGCTGCATTCTGAACATTGATCACTACTTTTGTTTAAACTCCGATGATGTTGTAATAAATTTAATACTCCTTAATGTTGGTTTTATGTTTTATTGTATTTGCTCTGTGCCCCACCATCGAGTGAGTACGTGGTACTTGATCCTATTAGTGGCCTCGTCGGACTAGATCCGAGGGACTGACGTGTTATTCCTATTTAAGTGTGGTCTAGCCTCTAAGGTGGGACTTAGGCACTTAAGTTTAAATAATTTGGGCGGTTCCACCACAATCAGGATGGGGGTTTTGTTTGGGCCGTGAGAAGCCAAGGGCTAGAGCCAAGCGCAAAATGCTTCTGCAATATGCACGAGCTGCTGTATGAAACGAAGGCTATTGGCAAGGAGCAGTATCACAACAACTTCGATTGTTATGGCTTTGTGCCTCGCTCTGATGTAAGTTACTCAGTTCCAACATTTCGGAAAAGGTGGCTAGGAGCCTGGATGGAGGAATGGTTTTATGTGAAGAATAACTTAGTTAAGAGGGAAGACATAAAGGGATTATTCAACGCCCCATTTGGTCTCGCTTCGGCATTAGGAGGCCAGCCACCGCTCTTGGGAATGATATAGAAGCATGCCAGAGAAGCTTCAACACTTTGTGTACTTTTATTGGCACAAAAGACTTGGTTCAAGAGCACATCGCCTACAGAGTATGGTCGCTCGTGAATGAGTGGGAGATGCCGAAGGAAGCTGCTACCGGGTCTAGCCAGGGTGGTCTGGTTTACTTGAGATACACCTTCAGATATAGAGACCACTTTGACGAGCCAAATGATGAGTGGTTGAGTAGTATTGAGGCAACCAGTGACGAATTGCTTGGGGCCTACACAAGGGCCGAAGATGATGCAATGACCTTGGCCTTCGAAGGCCGAGGCAAGAAAAGATTGAATAGAATTTTTGACGTCATTGGTTTCGTATACCCTGATTATAGCTATCCCTTGTGAAAGCAGGGGAAGAAAAGAAAAGCTGCTACTTCGGCCATTTCTGCTGTGCCGAAGGGCAAAAAGATCAAGGTCTTAACGCACCGGCCAAGATATATTGAAACAGCCACAGTGCCGAAGCTTGGTGAAGGGACATCTTCCACTGTTGAGGCAGAACAACCTGCTCCTACCATCCCCAGGGAAGAACTGGCTGAATTATCGAAGGCTCCTGCAGCCGGGCCAGTCGGGACACCAAAACATGTTGCCGAAGCCAAAGAAAAAACGGCCACAGTGCCAAAGCTAGGGGAAACAGTAGGGCTGCCAAAAATCTTGAGCCCGCCAGCGGAGCCAGAATTGCCAAAGATATCAAAAACTCCTGCAATAACCCCCAAGAGGAGGAGGATGGCAAGCGTGTTGGATGCTGTCATGGAGTCGACAAGAGCATTGACTCCTGTCCCTGTAAAAAAGGTTGTCGAAGCTGCTATGGTTTGCACTGAAGCCGAAGCTGGGCCCTTAGTGCCCACTGAGGCAGTGCCTGCTGGAACTGAGCAGAGAACTGAACAAGAATCTTCAAATGCTGGCTTGGTTCTAGAGAAGAAAGATGCGCCTAAAAAGTTAAATCTTCTACTCCCGAAGCATCCTCCAAAGATCTTGACTTTATTATACGACATGTTTCGGGTAAAAGGTTGTTTGAAGAAGAAATCGTGGAAGTCAAACACTATGCCCAGGAACTGAAGTATCCGAAGGGGGCCCTAGTGTACAATGGCACCAACGAAGATGACTTTCTATACTGTCTCCCGGACAACAAGGAAATATCTGTCTGCCGGGAGATGGCAAAAAACATGGGATTTCCGAAGCTTGAAGTTGGCCTCTCTGCCATATCAAAGGATGACCTCGCAAACAGCCTTGCGTACAATAGTCTGAAGGTACTTAAGTTATGGACTTATAAATAGATTATCTTTTGTCTTTTATTCTCGTGTTGATCCTTTATTTCCCTTCTTTTTGCAGGGCTTAATTCTTAGCAACGCTTTGAGGGCGCAGAAGAATGCTGAAGATGAAAGCTGCCAGGTAGCCCTCGGCAACCTTCGGTCAGAGGTTATCAAACTAAGAAATGAAGCCTTAGAGAAAGATAAAATTCTACTTTCATTGGTGGAAAGAGTGAAAAAAGATGAAGCAAAATTTAATGCTCAATCTGAAGTCCATAAAGTCGAAGTTGAGATCCTTTAGAAAAAACTTGTCGAGGCTAATAAAAATTTTGAAGTTGCAAAAGTAAAGCAAGAAATAAGTGAATGGTCGAATGCTAGGCTGGAAAAGAATGTTGAAGAGCTTCGTGAATCCAAGGAGAGATGCATTGAGAAATCCTTTGAAGAAGGTAAGAAAACTGAAAACCAGCTTTGCCAAGGTGGGTGTGTATTCTTCGGAAGAAAAGTTCATTCGAGGTGACCCCGAAGGAGTCATTGATTGGATAGGTGAAGAAGCTGAAGCCTTTGAAGAGATCCTTAGTGATCGCGAGGACATTTGTGCCTTCGCCAGCGCTCGAGGGGTTGCAGCAATTTTGGAGAAGGCTGGTTGCGACCATGTTAAAACTGTGGCCCAGACTGAAGCCGCCTTCTCCACAGATGACACGAAGGACCCCTCTGCCGAAGCTACTTTGGTGGGTGGGAACTTTTATTCCGATGTCTAAGTGAACGGTGGTCGAGAAATGGCCAACAAAATTATAAGGAAAAATGAAAAAGAAACCCATGACGCTCGAGAAGAAACTAAGCAAGCCGAAGAAGTTGCCGAGCGGGCGAGGCGTATAGGTATTATTATTGAATTTTTAGCTTCGGTGTTTGTTTTCTAGCTTCGGACTAACGATTTGTTTACTACAGCTGAACTTTCACCGCTACCGGAGCCATACGACCCCCAGGCTGATCCTGTTATGAAAGAGGCGCTGGATGTGATGAGTGTTGCTAATACCATCATCGACGAAGTCGTCGATAGACTGCTGAATGAGGCCACCGAGAAAATTCTCAAAGAAGACTAGGCTTTTGCTGTGTTGAAACAATGTAACACTTGTGTATGAAACAATTATCAAACATGTAAATTAATGTAATATATTTCTTTGCGATGCGTGAAATTTACGCACATACCATTTTTGAGCCTTTGGCAAAAAAACACCTTCCCTTCTTTTCATGCTTCGTAAAGAAAGAGGCCCTTTGATGGCAAATCTGTTGTGCGATACTGTTGTCAACAGATTTTTCCTGGTAGAATTGTATTTGCCGAAGGTTCGCTTCGTGCCTCAGCACGCTTTCATTCATCAAGTTATTGCCGAAGATTTGCTTCGTGCTTAGTGTGTTGTTAATGCGATATGATGTATGATGTAATGCTATGCGGAATGATACGATGATATGATGCAACATGGTGTTTATGCCGAAGACACACGCCCACACTAAAACACTCACGACTCTGCATCCCCTTAGGGACGTCTTTGGAGTCTTTAAGCTCTGCATCCCCTTTGGAACGACTTTGGAGCTTATTCACCTTATATTTCGGTGGTATTTAAGCTCTGCATTCCCTTAGGAACGACTTTGGAGCTTCTTCACCTTCTATTTCGGTGGTATTTAAGCTCTGCATCCCCTTAGGAACGACTTTGGAGCTTCTTCACCTTATATTTCGGTGGTATTTAGGCTCTGCATTCCCTTAGGAACAACTTTTGAGCTTCGGAACTTACTCTGCGCTCCCTTAGGAACGACTTTTGTAGCTTCGGGACTTACTCCGCGCTACCTTAGGAACGACTTTTGTAGCTTTGGAACTTACTCCGTGCTCCCTTAAGAACGACTTTTGTAGTTTCGAAAGTTTGTTAGGAGGAAGTAGTTTACTCAATGATACGAGCACTATTATTACATGAAATCAGAATTCAGTGTTTCGTGACATGTTTTTCATACATGAAAATAAAATGGCAGAAAAGATAAAGATACACCAGGGTAGGATATTCTTCAGTAGATGTGCTTGGATTCAGGCACAGTACTATTGAATGTGCGAGCTTCGGACTCCTCCCGAAAATCGTGCTGCTATTGAGCGTGCTAGTGCCCTTCTGGCTGTTGGCTTCGGGTCAGAGTAGGTGGTAGCGGTGGTGGTGGTGGGAGTTGAGCCCAGGAAGCTTGAGAGTGGCTCGCCGAAGCGACAGAGGTCGTAGGCTGTTGATTACCTATGTACTCTGGGATATAGGGAGAATAGCATGAAGCAGTATGCAGGACCTGCTTTGGCTGACTCTGTCATGCCTCAGCTTCGGCAATCTCCTTTTGCTTCTGAATTGTGACTTGGCATGTTCTTGTGGTGTGGCCTTTGTCTTCACCGCAGAATAAGCAATATAGTCTTTTGGGTTGATCTATGTATCTTCCTCCGAAGCTTCTGCCCCCTCTGCCTCTTGGGGCTGGTGGCCTGAAGGAGCTTTGTTGTGGCTCTGATGACTGGGAGCTATGTTGTTGCCTTTGAGGTTGACTTCCTCTATCATCACTTGGGTTGGAGTTATGGATCGACCTAACGTGCCTGGGGTGAATTCTTCCTCCGAAGCCCCTGGTCATCTTAGAAAACTTATATGCTTCTTCCCTTCTTTGGCGGAAATCATTGTCGGCCCGGATATACTCATCCATCTTTTGAAGAAGCTTCTCCAAGGTTTGTGGGGGCTTCCTAGCAAAATATTGAGCCGTAGGTCCTAGTCGAAGCCCCTTGATCATGGCCTCAATGACAATTTCATTGGGCACTGTAGGCGCTTGTGCTCTTAAACGCAGGAACCTTTGGACATACGCCTGAAGATACTCCTCATGGTCCTGCGTGCACTAAAACAAAGCCTGAGCAGTGACTGGCTTCGTCTGAAAGCCTTGAAAGCTAGTGATTAGCATATCCTTGAGCTTTTGCCATGATGTGATTGTCCCTGGCCGGAGAGAAGAGTACCAAGTTTGTGCTACGCTTTTGACTGCCATGACGAAAGATTTCGCCATGACTGCAGTATTGCCCCCATATGAAGATATGGTTGCTTCGTAGCTCATCAGGAATTGCTTGGGGTCTGAATGCCCATCATACATAGGAAGCTGAGGTGGTTTGTATGATGAGGGTCATGGGGTAGCTTGCAACTCTGCTGCCAAAGGAGAAGCATCATCGAAAGCAAAATTGCCATGATGAAAATCACCATATCATTCATCATCGTTGTATGAATTCTCTTGACGAAGCTCCTTGTGATGGGGCCTTCGGTCTTGGTCCTCCTCGGTGAGATGGAGCATTTCATCGGCAGCTTCATCAATTTTTCTCTGGAGATCGGTGAGCCGAAGCATTTTCTCTTTCTTCTTTTGAACCTGTTGATGGATAGCTTTGAGGTCCCTGATCTCTTGGTATAGTTGCTCCTCCTGAGGTGTTGGGCTGAGAGCCTTTCTCTTCTGGCTCCTAGCTTCGCGTAGCATCCCTGATTAACATCCAGTGGCTGCAGTGCAGCCCCTGGCCCAGCTGTCTTCTTCGGCAGCATGACGAAGGTCGATGCTAGCCGAAGGTGGTCGGATGAGTTCACCGGAGGTGGGCGCCAATGTTTGTCCTTGTTCTCAGATGTTATACACCAAGAACAAAGCAACACAATTGTTATTGATTAGGGACCTTCGTCTTTCGAAGCATTATTTCCCTTAGGATATAATGATCTCTAGACGAAGGACATACCTTCGTCATTTTAGTGAGAGAAGACAGGAATAAAGGCGTACGAAACACAAAAAGAATATAAGCAATTATTCCAAATCATTAGATTATTCATCTCTTTATTTCATAAACATGGATAAGCATTAATAGTAATTATAGTACATTTGTACCTTCGGCTTGACAGAATGTAAAAGAGCGGAAGTGACGTAGGAATGGTTACAAGTCAGCGTGAACAGTACGGTGTTACTGTTCATCTATTTATAGGCACAGAACGTAGTCTAGGAAAAATTACATTCATGTCCCTGATATTTACTGTTAGCCAAAAGGCAAGCTGTCGAGGACCAAGCAGTCTTTTTCCCTTTAGGTCGGTTTCATCCTCCACCACCGTCCTTGTGCTAAACCGAAGCTTCTCCGGCCACAGCTTCGGAGCTGGTTCATCCTTCTTCCAAATCACGCCTTTTATACCATGCACACCTTTATTCCAAAACCGAAGCTTCCTGTGACAGTATACTATACTGGAAAATATGTTAGTTGTGTTTTTGAGGACCTTTGGAAGAGTAAGGCCCCCAAAATTAGATTTAGGGTATGTTTGATTCACTGTCTAACTTGTCACACTTTGCCTAATTTTTCTATCTAAGATTAGTTTTCAATTTAAACAATTAATCTTAGGCAAAGTGTGGTATAGTTAGCAACGAACCAACCATACCCTTAATCCCTTCAATCCCCACTAATCTAGGTGCAATGCAACCAACCGAACAAGGGCGGGACATCCTTTGGGGGAAGTTGGGAAAACGGCTACACACTATGGGGCGGCTAGTGGAAGAGCAGGTAAAGATAAGCAGCTTATCCTGATTGTTGGGTTTGGCTTGGGTGCGTGTGCGTGACTGGTCATCTGTTGCAAGCCCTGACGCCGCGAAGCATTTCCACGTTCAGCATCAGCATGTGCGGCGGCTGCTGCTTCGCCAGTGGCCTCTCTCGCATGCACGCACGCACGCACTGACGGACCACTTTTGCGCTCCGGCGTCCTTGTTTCCATCCCTTTGATGAAAGCGAAAAAGGGGGCGCCACTCACATGGATCCCGCCCACCATGGCACGCGGGCCCACCATGCTTTTCCGGACCCATTGTCATCGGCACCGAACCGCGTGTGCTGCCGTCCTGGCCTGTGCTATACTATATAATATATAGTATAGTCTATCTATAAAGAAGAACGCGTGCAATTGCCATGGTGCGCAAGGGATGATGCGATGCGATGCAGGTTGCAGGGTTAGGTCAGTTCCGGTCCGGACGGTGGTTCGCTTCGGAAAAGAGCGGTTTCCGGTGCATCCCCACTGTACGAAGCCGACGCGACGCGAGGGTCTCTATTTAAAATCGCACACACGCACGATTTCGCCGTTTTGCTCCTGCTCCAAATTAATCAAAAGGCGGCCTCCCTTTCTGTGTTGCCGCGCGCGCACGTTCGATTCAACTTGGAATTGTTATCGGTGGACGACTGGATGCGTGTTGTTGGACTCTTGATCGGTGCATGAGACTGCTCGTCGACGGTCGGTCACGTCACGTTGTATGTGCGCGGCGGCGCACAAGCCACGACGCCGCCCGCTGGCCGTCCCTGCACCCCTGAGTTGCCGCCGCTCATACGACGCGCGTCGTCACGTACCTAATGATCGCCGATCGCGTCAGCTTTAATTTAGTCCACTGCTCCTGGGGTCTCGTCAATCTCTGAAGAAAATGTATATAGAGAGATTTCGTGTGTGGACTGCACGAGCAGAACGTCATTGACCAAACTGGGGTATCAAGTAGGTGATGATTGGTTTAATTGGCGTCGGCATCAACATCGTTAACATTACACTACAAATATATCTTCTGCGCCACCGCCTTTAAAAAAATACCGAGGTGGGTATCGTCTGCGCACGGGGCTGGTCGCCCGCCCCGCTCTTTGGTTATTGCAGCACCTGCACGTCCGAAAACAAGACTGAAGAAATCCAAGAGAGACGGAGAGAATTGGAGCCGACCTCAAAACTGAACAAACAGTGCTAAACTAGAGGCACACAGATTCAAAAAATGAGCATGTGTGTCCGCAGTTGGACTTAAAAGTCAGGCGAGTTCAGGACTGACGTGAGTCTCGTAGGGACGTTTGAAGCGCCCGCGGTTCAACTTGTATCATATCATTATTAGCGGATTTATTTTTGTATTGACCTGTAGTCTATCAATTGTATATATATAGACATTTTGTAGGTCACGCGGGAAGAGATAATTCATTTTATTCTTTGTTCTATAAACTCTCCTCACCGATGCACGCACATGGTTTTTTACCGCTGCAATTTTTCACTTAATTATGTGCCTCATGTTTGATTTATATTCGTATTATTTGATAGCAAGTTGTATCAGAGCCAAACATAAGATTCAAAAAAAATCTATCGTTTTAATCGGCCTGCAAGTTCGACGCGCCATCGTTACTGTTTGGATCTACTATTTGGTGTCTTTGAGACCGAGACTATTTGCATGCCATCGTCGGTCGGTGGTGGCACCGATTCATTTGCAAAAGTGCCTGCCAAGAGGCAGAGTTGACTTCAGTCACTGATTTCTACTCGGTGATGTTTGATGCGTCTAAAAAACAGGATCGGAGAAAAGGTTGTTGCTGTGTATTGTCATTGTGCGCAGAAACCGTAAGGCCCATGTTGTTGCATTCACCGGCAACCATCAATTGCATCCCCGATCAAGGAAGCAAATAAGGTGCCGTTTGGTTCACATATTGGTAACGTAATTGTCGGGGACCGTAATTAGGGGTAGCCTCAACACTCCTAAACACGGCTGGAAAACCTCTTCAGAACAAATCGTAAAGACTGATAAGCACGGTTCAAGTCAAGGCCTCGACTACCAAGGGACGCGATCTCATCCGAGCCCAGCCTCGGGCAAGAACAGTAGTTCTGGACGGATTCACGCCTCGCCCGAGGGCCTCCTCAGGCAGTGGGCGCACCCTCGGCTCGTCCAAAGTCCAGCTCGGGCAAGCTTTGTCGTGCAGCGACCTCGCCCAAATCGCCTCACCAACCGACCGTATCGCATGCACATTTAATGCGGGGATCGCCTGACACCTTATCCTGACACACGCGCCTCAGTCGGCAAGGTCGAAGTGACCGCAGTCACTTCGCCCCTTTACTAATCGTTCTGACAGGAAAACAACACTGTTCACCCCGTTCCGACTACTGTGCCAACCACCAGGGTAAAACTGAGTCACGCCCTCCCCCGAGCTCAGCCTCGGGCGCAACAGGGAGCTCCGCCTCGCCCGACCTCAGGCCTCGGCCTCGGGAGAAGGTCTCCACCTCGCCCGACCTCGGGCCTCGGCCTCAGCCTCGGCCTCGGGAGGAGTCACAACCTCGCTCGACCTCAGCCTCGGCCTCAAGAGAAGTCTCCGCCTCGCTCGACCTCGGGCTCGGACCGACCACGCCACAGGGGATACATCATTACCCTACCCCTAGCTAGCTGCCTCAGGCTACGAAGGAACAAGACCGGTGTCCCATCTAGATTACTCCGGTAACAAGTAATGATGGTTCCCCGCGTGCGCCCATGACGTCGGTTGTTCTCAACCCTCTACGAAAGCAAAGAGACGTCAGCAGGACCCCGGGCCGCACCGTCAGCTACGCTTGCGCAGGGCTCAAGCACTTCTCCGACGGCCACGTTAGCATGTACACAGGGCTCAAGCACTTCTCCGCCGGCCACGATAGCACATAGCTACACCCCCATTGTACAGCTGGGCCATCTCCTTGTATCTATAAAAGGGGATGTCCAGGGCCTTCCTGAGAGAGACACGGGCGAAAGGAGAGGGGCGGGCAGAGTGGGAGAAACACATAGGAGGCTAACTCAGACAGCTCACCTCAGGGCCAGACTCTCTCTCTCTCTCGCGACGCTTGTAACCCCTACTACGAGCACCCCGGTGCAAGATAATATAAGCCTCATCCTCCCTCTTGTGTTTCATCTTGCATCAACCCATCTAGGCAGGGACACGCAGCGACAAATTCACTAGTCGGTTGAGGGTCCTCGCGGGTCCGAAACGCCGACAGTTGGCATGCCAGGTAGGGGCCTGCTGCGTGTTGACAAATACTTTCCCGTTGAGTTTCAGATGGGTAGTCTTCAGCAACCTATTCAGCCCGGGACGGTGCTCCGCTTCGGGAGTCTCGAGTTCATGTCCCACGACGGCGGCTACGACATGGTACTCCTCCCCTCGCAGCATGACAACAACGACGGTCGTCGACTCGCCCGGCGGAGGCGAACTCGACGACAACTTCCCCCCGTGGCAGAGGAGGAACACCCGGGTTTGCCCCGCCACCCTCCTCATCGGAGGAGGAGGAGACGGGGCAACCGTGGCCAGGCAGGAGACGGCACCTCGTCGGCTGTCGGACAAGAGCGAGCCGACGACGCCGGCACCCCTGCAGGGAACATTTCGGGTGTTGTCCTCGCACCTGAGACAACGACGGGAGTCGCTTCCCAGCAACGTGCCAACCCCAAGCAGACTGATGACGCCAGCACCCTCGCGAAGGACTTGTTGGGCGTTAGCCTCGTACCTAAGATAACAGTGCATTCCGTCCCCGATGCGACTTCACCACCATCCATCAACCAAGAGGTACCATCCGTTTTCCACCCTGTTCCCTTTAGATTCAGCTTCAATCCACCAAGCGACCCCGCTTCGGTGAGCGCTCTCGCAAGGGCATATCCTGACCTTCTAGGGTATCATATGTGGTCAACTTGGGACCGACTGACGGCCGTCTCAACCTCCGGACCCACGGGTTCCGAGGAAGAGGACGACCCCGACTTCGGTTGGGATTTCTCCGGACTCCGTGATCCCAGTGTCGTGCAAGGCTTCATGCTTGCATGTGACCACTGCCTCTCCGGCTGCTCCGGCGATGACCACAACCTTGACGACGAGGGTTATGGCCCAAGTCGCGAGTGTTTCCACATCGATCAGGGGGATCACGACGAAGACAACCACCTTGGCATGCCAGAAGATGACAACGCCCCTGTGCCTGTGTCTCGCGTTGACATCCCGTGGGAGCTAGCTATGGTCCAAGCCCCTGCGGGGGGTCAAGGCACACAGCTCGAGCAATTCCGCGAGATGCAGGCCAAGCTCGACGAAGAAGCAGGGCGGCTTGTGCAGCTCCGACAAAACATCGAGCAGGAGTGGGCAGGACGAGCACTCGCCGGAGGAGCGCGTCATCGGGCCCGGGATGTCCAGCGTCGTATCATTGACGATGCCAGGGCAGGGCTGCCCCCGGCCTTCAGGGGGGCCGGCCAGAACCTAGCTGCAGCAGCAATGTTACTTCGGACAATGCCGGAGCCGTCCACCACCGAGGGGCGACGTATCCAGGGCGAGCTCAAGGGCCTCCTGGAAGACGCCGCTGTCCGACAAGCCAAGAGCTCTGCCTCCCGGAGGCGAGGAGACCCCTCGGAGCATCGCGCAGCGTCCTCCCGACGCATGTGCGAGACCTCGGTCTGCACCGAGCACACAGGAGACAAGACACCTGCCGCCCGGGATCGCCTCGGCGACGAACAACACCACCGCGACCATCGAGCCTGCCTCGAGGAGAAGGTGCGCCGAGGCTACCACCCCAGGCGTGGAGGACGCTACGACAGTGAGGAGGATCGGAGTCCCTCACCTGAGCCACCAGGTCCGCGAGTCTTCAGCCAGGCCATACGACGGGCGCCGTTCCCGGCCCGGTTCCGTGCCCCGACTACCATTACCAAGTACTCAGGGGAGACGAGGCCGAAGTTGTGGCTCGCGGATTACCGGCTGGCATGCCAGTTGGGAGGAACGGATGACAACAACCTCATCATCCGCAACCTTCCCCTCTTCCTCTCCGACGCTGCCCGAGCCTGGCTGGAGCATCTGCCTCCTGCGCAGATCTCCGACTGGGACGACCTAGTCAAGGCCTTCACTGGAAACTTCCAAGGTACGTATGTGCGCCCTGGGAACTCATGGGATCTCCAAAGTTGCCGCCAGCAGCCAGGGGAATCCCTGCGAGAGTACATCCGGCAGTTTTCAATGCAGCGCACCGAGTTGCCCAACATCACCGACTCGGACGTCATCGGGGCATTCCTCGCTGGCACCACTTGCCGGGACCTGGTGAGCAAACTGGGGCGCAAGACTCCCACCAAGGCGAGCGAATTGATGGACATAGCCACCAAGTTCGCCTCTGGTCAGGAGGCGGTCGAAGCCATATTCCGGAAGGACAAGCAGCCTCAGGGAAGACAGAAGGAAGACGCCCCCGAGGCGTCCGCCCAGCGTGGCACGAAGAAGAAGACTAGGAAGAAGGCGCAAGCAAAACACGACGCCATTGACGTGGATCTCGTCGCCGCTGCCGAGCACCGGAATCCTCGGAAACCTCCCGGAGGGGCCAACGCGTTCGACAAGATGCTCAAGGAGTCGTGCCCCTATCACAGGGGTCCCGTCAAGCACACCCTTGAAGAGTGCGACATGCTTCGGCGTTACTTCAACAAGGCTGGACCCTCGGCAGAAGGTGGCAAAGACCAAGGCAACAACAAGAAGGGGGGCGACAAGCAAGAGGAGTTCCCGGAGGTCCACAACTGCTTCATGATCTACGGTAGGCAAGTGGCGAACGCCTCGGCTCGGCACCGCAAGCAGGAGCACCGGGAGGTCTGCTCGGTGAAGGTAGCGGCGCCAGTCTACCTAGACTGGTCCGACAAGCACATCACCTTCGACCAAGGCGACCACCCCGACAGCGTACCGAGCCCAGGAAGGTACCCGCTCGTCGTCGACCTTGTCATCGGCAACGCTAGGCTCACCAAGGTCCTCATAGACGGAGGCAACAACCTCAACATCATCTATGCCGAGACCCTAGGGCTCTTGGGGTTCGATCTGTCCACGATCCGGGCCGGTGCAGCACCTTTTCACAGGATCGTCCCCGGTAAGCGCGTCCTGCCCCTTGGGCAACTTGATTTGCCCGTCTGCTTCGGAACTCCCTCCAACTTCCGAAAGGAAACCCTCACTTTCGAGGTGGTCGGGTTCCGAGGGACCTATCATGCGGTGCTGGGAAGACCGTGCTACACCAAGTTCATGGCCGTCCCCAACTACACGTACCTCAAGCTCAAGATGTCAGGCCCCAACGGAACCATCACCGTTGGATCCACGTACCACCACGCTTACGAGTGCGACGTGGAATGCGTGGAGTACGCTGAGGCCATCGCCGAGTCCGAGGCCCTCATCGCCGACTTGGATTGCCTCTCCAAAGAGGCGCCCGACGTGAAGCGGCACGCCGGCAACTTCGAACCAGCTGAGGCGGTTAAGTCCGTCTCCCTTGACCCCAGCAACGACGCCGGCAAGAAAGTCAGGATCGGCTCCGAGCTCGACCCCAAATAGGAAGCAGTGCTTGTCGACTTTCTCCGCGCAAACGCCGAAATTTTTGTGTGGAGTCCCTCGGACATGCCCGACATACCGAGGGATGTCGCCGAGCACTCACTGGACATCCGAGTCGGTGCCCGACCCGTGAAGCAGCCTCTGTGCCGCTTTGATGAAGAAAAGCGCAGAGCCATAGGCGAGGAGGTCCACAAGCTAATGGCCGCAGGGTTCATCAAAGAGGTATTCCATCCAGAATGGCTAGCTAACCCTGTGCTTGTAAAGAAAAAAGGTGGGAAATGGAGGATGTGTGTAGACTACACTGGTTAAACAAAGCATGTCCAAAGGTTCCCTACCCTCTGCCTCGCATCGATCAAATTGTGGACTCCACTGCTGGGTGCGAAACCCTGTCATTCCTCGATGCCTATTCAGGCTATCACCAAATCAAGATGAAAGAGTCCGACCAGCTCGCGACTTCTTTTATCACACCTTTTGGCATGTATTGTTATACTACTATGCCATTTGGCTTGAGGAATGCAGGTGCAACATATCAAAGATGCATGAACCATGTGTTCGGGGAACACATCGGCCGAACGGTCGAGGCTTATGTTGATGACATCGTTGTCAATACAAGAAAAGCCTCCGACCTCCTCTCTGACCTTGATATAACATTCAGGTGTCTAAGGGCGAAGAGCGTAAAACTCAATCCTGAGAAGTGTGTCTTCGGAGTCCCCCGAGGCATGCTCCTAGGGTTCATTGTCTCCGAACGAGGCATCGAGGCCAACCCGGAGAAAATCGCGGCCATCACCAACATGGGGCCAATCAAAGATTTAAAAGGAGTACAAAGGGTCATGGGATGCCTTGCGGCTCTGAGCCGCTTCATCTCACGCCTTGGCGAGAAAGGATTGCCCTTGTACCGCCTCTTAAGGAAGGCCGAGCGCTTCACTTAGACCCCCGAGGCTGAAGAAGCCCTCGGAAACTTAAAGGCGCTTCTTACTAATGCACCCATCTTGGTGCCCCCCGCTGCGGGAGAAGCTCTCTTAATTTACGTAGCCGCAACCACTCAGGTGGTCAGCGCCGCGGTCGTAGTCGAGAGACAAGAAGAAGGGCATGCACTGCTCGTCCAGAGGCCGGTCTACTTCATCAGCGAGGTGCTATCCGAGACCAAGATCCGCTACCCACAAATCCAGAAGCTACTGTACGCAGTGATTCTGACACGGCGAAAGTTGCGACACTACTTCGAGTCTCATCCGGTGACTGTGGTGTCGTCTATCCCCCTGGAAGAGATCATCCAGTGCCGAGAGGCTTCGGGTAGGATAGCAAAGTGGGCAGTGGAGCTCATGGGTGAAACACTTTCATTCGCCCCTCAGAAGGCCATAAAATCCCAAGTCTTGGCAGACTTCCTGGCTGAATGGGTCGACACCCAATTGCCGACAGCTCCAATCCAGGCCGAACTTTGGACCATGTACTTCGATGGGTCGCTTATGAAAACCGGAGCAGGTGCTGGCTTGCTCTTCATTTCACCCCTCGGAAAACATGTGCGCTACGTTATACGCCTCCATTTTCCGGCGTCAAACAACGTGGCCGAGTACGAGGCTTTGGTTAATGGGTTGCACATCGTCGCCGAGCTAGGGGTTCGGCGCCTCGACGCTCGTGGCGACTTGCAGCTTGTTATTTACCAAGTCATGAAGAACTTCCACTGCCACGATCGAAAAAAGGAGGCCTATTACGGCGAAGTTCGGCGCTTGGAAGATAAGTTCTACGGGCTGGAACTCAACCATGTTGCTCGACGGTACAACGAGACTGCGGATGAGCTGACTAAAATAGCCTCGGGACGAATGATGGTTCCCCCGGACGTCTTCTCCAGGGATATATATCAGCCATCCGTCAAAATCGACAACGCGCCCGAACTAGAGGAGACCTCGGCCCAGCCCGAGGTACCCTCGGTCGCCGAGGGTGAGGCCCTGAGCGTCGAGGGAGAGCAGGATGGGGTTACGCCAAACCTGAATTGGTAGACCCCGTACATGGAATATCTCCTCCGAGGAGAGCTGCCCCTCGACAAGGCCGAAGCTCGGCGACTGGCTCGGCGCGCCAAGTCGTTCGTTTTACTGGGTGATGAAAAGGAGCTGTATCACCGCAGCCCCTCGGGCATTCTCCAACGATGCATATTTGTCGCCCAAGGACAAGAGCTGTTACAAGAAATACACTCGGGGGCTTGCGGTCACCATGCAGCACCTCGAGCCCTCGTGGGAAACGCTTTCCGACAAGGTTTCTACTGGCCCACCGCGGTGGCCGACGCCACTAGGATTGTACGCTCCTGCCGAGGGTGCCAATTCTACGCGAGACAGACGCACCTGCCCGCTCAGACCCTGCAGACAATACCTATCACTTGGCCGTTTGCCGTATGGGGTCTGGACCTCGTCGGTCCCTTGCAGAAGGCACCCGGGGCTTCACGCACCTGCTGGTCGCCATCGACAAATTCTCCAAGTGGATCGAGGTCCGACCCTTAACCACCATGGGGTCCGAGTAGGCGGTGGCGTTCTTCACAAATATCATCCATCGCTTTGGGGTCCCAAACTCCATCATCACCGACAATGGCACGTAGTTCACTGGGAAAAAGTTCCTGGACTTCTGCGAAGGCCACCACATCCGTGTGGACCGGGCCGCCGTAGCTCACCCAATGACAAATGGGCAGGTGGAGCGCGCCAACGGTGTGATTTTGCAGGGCCTAAAACCGAGGATCTACAAAAACCTCAACAAGTTCGGCAAGCGGTGGATAAAAGAACTACCCTCGGTGGTTTGGAGTCTGAGGACGACGCCAAGCCGGGCGAGATCCACCCAAAACTTCGCTCAAACCCGTCGCGAAATTCAAACTCAAAGGTGAAACGGTTTTTCTGTTCCTCGAACGACTCGCGCACGCGCAACAGATGCCCCGCGAATCACCCGTCCCGTCGCATTAACTCCTTGGCAGGGCAAGCGACACCTCCGGCAGGCGAAGCGGGCACCGTTTCACCTCCGTCATGATGACCGCGTCAAAAAAGGTGCGCCACATTATTTAAATTCATATCCTTTTCTTTTCCTCTCTCTCTCTTGCCACATGGATCGGGAAAGGGGATATTTCGAAAAAGGATCCTTCTCAGCGAAGGAAATGGGCCCCGAGCCCTCCTACTGATCAGGGGTTCGAAGGTTGCGCCCTGCGGGGTTCGGCAACCGCCCTAGAGCACTCGGGCTCCGAGCCCTTTACTGATCAGGGGTTCGAAGGCTAGCCCCTCGGAAGGGTTCGACAGCCGCCCCAGAGCACGCAGAGTCAGGGATGACCCTGGGTACGTCTGTTACATGGCCGAGGCTCGGGCTACGCTCCCGAGGTACCCTAGGACATTTCCGAGACCAGCGGGAACGATTTGTAATGGAATCCCACCGAAGGAAGGCACCGAGCCCTCAGACCCTATCAAATGGGTCCGGGTTCAATAAATCACCTGCAGGTACTTTTGGAGCGCGCCTCCGGGCCACTAGCCGACCCTTATCGAACGGGGCTCGGGCGTCCACTCGGATCACCCGTTAGTAACTCACTGGAAACACCGTGTTCGGTGCCCCCCGAGGGTAACATGGCGCTTCCCCCCCCCCCTTCCTCCTTGCGGAAAGGCGACGAAGGGGCGTACAATAAAAGTCGAGACGGTCCTTGATCGTCCTCTCGCTCCGTGCAGAGGCTCGGGGGCTGCTCTCGCACCAGGCTACGGCCAAACTGTTGACCACATCAACAAAACAGCTTGAAAACTTGGAGCCTGACCATGCACCCGGGCTGCGGCCAGGCCGCATGAGGGAACAACAAGGCCGACCGAGGCATCGCAAAAAGAATTAAGACCTCAGAGGAGTCAAACCACTCCTCCGAGCCTCGGGGGCTACAACCGATGGGTGCGCTCGCGCGCACCCATCGGAACAAAATATAACCGAAAAGGCTGGTCCCCTTGCAAAAAATCCGGCAGAACCTACAAGCGAGTACCTACACTCCCTTCGAGGCTCGAGGGCTACTGTCGGGGACCGTAATTAGGGGTACCCCCAACACTCCTAAACACGGCTGGAAAACCTCTTCAGAACAAACCGTAAAAACTGATAAGCATGGTTCAAGTCAAGGCCTCGACTACCAAGGGACGCGATCTCATCCGAGCCCAGCCTCGGGCAAGAACAGTAGTCCCAGACAGATTCACGCCTCGCTCGAGGGCCTCCTCAGGCAGTGGGCGCACCCTCGGCTTGCCCGAAGTCCAGCTCGGGCAAGCTTTGTCGTGCAGCGACCTCGCCCAAATCGCCTCACCAACCGACCATATCGCATGCACATTTAATGCGGGGATCGCCTGACACCTTATCCTGACACACGCGCCTCAGTCGGCAAGGTCGAAGTGACCGCAGTCACTTCGCCCCTTTACTGATCGTTCTGACAGGAAAACAACACTATTCACCCCATACCGACTACTGTGCCAACCACCAGGGTAAAACTGAGTCACGCCCTCCCCCGAGCCTTGGGCGCAATAGGGAGCTCCGCCTCGCCCGACCTCAGGCCTCGGCCTCGGGAGAAGGTCTCCGCCTTGCCCGACCTCGGGCCTCAGCCTCAGCCTCGGCCTCGGGAGGAGTCACAACCTCGCCCGACCTCAGCCTCGGCCTCAAGAGAAGTCTCCGCCTCGCTCGACCTCGGGCTCGGACCGACCACGCCACAGGGGATACATCATTACCCTACCCCTAGCTAGCTGCCTCAGGCTACGAAGGAACAAGACCGATGTCCCATCTAGATTACTCCGGTAATAGGTAATGATGGTTCCCCACGTGCGCCCATGACGTCGGTTGTTCTCAACCCTCTACGAAAGCAAAGAGACGTCAGCAGGACCCCGGAACGCACCATCAGCTGCGCTTCCGCAGGGCTCAAGCACTTCTCCGCCGGCCACGTTAGCATGTACACAGGGCTCAAGCACTTCTCCGCCGACCACGATAGCACATAGCTACACCCCATTGTACAGCTGGGTCATCTCCTTGTATCTATAAAAGGGGATGCCCAGGGCCTTCCTGAGAGAGACACGGGCGAAAGGAGAGGGGCGGGCAGAGTGGGAGAAACGCATAGGAGGCTAACTCAGACAGCTCACCTCAGGGCCAGACTCTCTCTCTCTCGCGACGCTTGTAACCCCTACTACGAGCACTCCGGTGCAAGATAATATAAGCCTCATCCTCCCTCTTGTGTTTCATCTTGCATCAACCCATCTGGGCAGGGACACGCAGCGACAAATTCACTGGTCGGTTGAGGGTCCTCACGGGTCCGAAACGCCGACAGTAATAGGTAACCAATAACGTTAGATCATGTTTGTTTAAGTCCAACCGTAATCGATACTACACTACAAATGGATACCTCCTTATTCAAATTTGTTACCGCCGGTATTCGAGTGTAAATCATTACCATTACCATTTACGTTATATTTCGTGAACCAAACGACATCTAAGTTTCTCTTGCCTTGCTGCTATTGATCAGAGTGGAGGAAAAAAATTAACTTGTATGCACACGCTCCCAACAAGCAGATTACGAGAATTCATACTTCTGTTGCTGCTTCTAAGGAAGATAATTCTAATGATGAGATACTTGTTTCTTTTGCTAGATGTTCATACACACAACAGGAATTCTGAAAATTCTCATCGGCTTTTGACCAAGCCGACGGGAATAAACTACTCCATGTTGGTCGTAGCGTAGCCGATAGAAATTAACTTAATTCCCGTCGATCAAGAGGGTAACCGATGAGATTACTTAACTCACGACGACCATTGACACTGGCTGACGGGGATTAACCCTTTATGACCTAGTCGTGCGCACGCGCTTACACATGCGTCGCCGCCTCTCTCGTTCTCTCTGTGCTCTAACGTCGTGCGGATGCGCTTACACACGTGTCGCCGCCTCTTTCGTTCTCTCCGCGCTCTCACGTCGTCGCTTGTTCCGCCGCCACGCCGCTAGTCCCCCACGTCATCATGTCGCAGTCGTTCGCTACCGGGCCACTGTACCACCGTCGTCGCCTCCAAGAGTCGTCGCCGCCCCAAGCCGGGTTGCTGTCCTCGCCACCAACAGCCACCACCTCCGAGGAGCCGCCGCCACGTTGCATCGGGCTTCGCCCCCACAAACTGTCGCATACATACGGTATACCTAGGCCTGGTGTACGCTGATGCTTCAACAACTGATTGAAGAGTTAAAGAAGATATGAGAAGGAGTGGAAGCATAGGATTGCTTCAAGAAGCAGAAGTTCAGTCTCTAGGTTGTGTATCTGTTCCTAGCCAGATTTTCCATCAAGGAAGACATGGTGATGCAGACTATAGTATTGCTCTAGTCCTGGAGGAATGAGCGAAATAGAATTAGAGAGGGAGAGAAAGGAGATTATCAACAGATCGGTCTGTTACTGCTGCCTAAGTTTATGCCTTTAAAATCCTAGGCAGGGGCGGACCGAGAGGGGGGGGGGCAAAGTAGACCATGGCCCCCCCTCAATTCTCTCTCTCTTATATATCTAATATTTATTTAGTGTTAGTATAGAGAAAAATTAAAGTTTTAGGTCGGTTGAGGTTTTCTGTTTGTATAAGTATAACACTGTCTCCACTCTAGCAGGTAGTGTAAAATAGGGGACACAGAACTGTAGATGATACTGTTTGTAGAGTAAGGTTTAAAATAGAGGATAAGATAAGGAATCTGATAGAGATAGCCTAAGTTTCAATGGTATAATGAGATGATATTACACTGGTGTTAGTTTGTTATTGAAATTTTAGAACACGACCCTTGACCCATAGAATCAACCCGAGATCATCGGCCCATTAGAATCAACATACTAAATTCATAATATTCCTGTCCCATAGATGTATACTTCCCTTTTTAAAGTGTCGACCAACGACCCATGACACCGCTCCTCAATTCAATCGATCCAGAAACATTTTAACTATGACCCAGTCCCATTCTTATCGATACCGCCTGATCCCATTCCATAGATGTATACTTCCCTTTCTCGGCACACCTATCCATCGAAGAGATCAATATTCGACAAGGTACACCCAATTTTTATTAGGCTAGTAAGAACTTAAGAGTATATTTACTTCTTTTGTTTATTTATTTTTTCTTTGAATTTATGTCGTGTATTGATATAAAACTTGAATTCAATGCAACACTGGTTTTTACGATCTTTTTGCTTGATTTGTCATGTGAGTTTTTGGCCCCCCATGAATTTTCGTCCTGCGTCCGCCACTGATCCTATGTGAATCCAGGAAGGAAACTCAAAGTCTGCCCAAACTTCACGCTAGAATGGGAGAAACCTGAATTGGATGTATAATGAACCTAGTAGTAATAATATAATAATAAATATAGATTATTTGGTGTGTGGAGACTAGCTAGCCCGGTCCAAGTTCTGTGAACACGGACGCGGGACGGATAAGGTCGCAGGCAAGCGTCAGCGCAGTCAAAGCAAGGTTGATATTCTTGTTCTTTTCAGAGGCGTGCAACGACGAATTTTGCATGCAGCAGGGGATTATTGGTTGGTTCAGCTGATCCGTCGCACCAAAAGAACGGCCGAGGAGGGGGAGGAGGAGGCCGGTCCGGAGACAAGATAGTGGGGAGAGCAAGGAAAGAAAAAAAAGTGGGAGGGAGTACACATTCGAGCTGTCGCAAATAATTGCGAGATGGAGGTGCTCTAACAAACCCTTACTACCTACGTATACATGAGCAGTTGTTAGTTGCTTGATTTCTCGATCCTGGCCACACGGCGATTACACAATTATTATTGGACATGATACTTTTTCGTCTGACCACCACCGTCAACAGCAGAATAATTTATCGAGTAAAATATTGTGTGTGTGAATAGATAATCTTAACGGATTAATTAAAACAACATGGCGCGCGCGGCGTGGATTGAACGGCCCACCAAGCTTAAAGAACATGCAATTAGCATGACCATCGTACATTTAGACTTGCTACATTGTCGTTTCCAAGCGTGTTATTATGCAACCTTTTACAAGGGGAAAAAAAAGAAAGAATACTCTGTCTTTGCACTTGCTTCTTGTTCACTAGTATACCTTTTTCGTTAGTTGACCTCCGCCTCCCGGGACGAGCAATAGCATGCAAGTCGTGTCGAAGAGATCGAGGACGGTCGGTCACGCCAAGAGCCAGACAGTTAGGAAGAGAGTACAGTGATGACTGATGACTAGAGAGCAGATGACTAGATGAGACCAGCGTTGAGCGGGTGCCGGAACGAAAGGCTCCGTCGACTACATGCATGCCATGGCAGGTACCATCTCGTCTCGGTGGTTGGTTTGGTCCGAACGTTGCTCAGTTTCAAAGGAAAGAGACGTCGACCCATCCAGGAGCTTGGGCATGGTCGCCCGCGTGCGCGTGAGCTGACGATCGAGACGAAGTGGGTGGTTGGCTTTTGTTGGGTTAGTAGTTGCGTTGCCCTCTATCTGCACACCTGCATGCATCTCCGTGGCGCCTTCCTCATCCACGCGGTCGAATTGCATAATATATATTTCGGGAGTGCTTCTATATATATATGCACAGGAGGATCGGAGACGGAGGGTGTCATTGTCGCGGCCAAACTAACTACTCGCACCAGTTTGTTGGGATACGTCAGCCGCCGCCGCCGCGAAGCCCAATTCTGGCGCGTCCTCCCTGTCCTGCCAAGGCGTGCTATTTCTAATTCTTTCCATTCCTTCGCCGGCTATACCCTTGGCTACACGGCAGGCCAGCAGCGCCGCCGTACGTGCCGCGGATGACGAGTGACGACGAAGAAGGGCGATTGTTTTTTGCCGGGTAGCCGGCCGGGACGCGGGACGTGTGCCGCCTGCCGCCGTGTGTGCCAATCCCCGATGGGGGAGACGCACCGCACCGCACCGCACCGCACCGCGGCGCACGGCGGACCACCGTCCCTGGTGGCGTGGCGTATGTCATGCGGCGGCTACCCCGAACCCGGGGCTTTGACCGGCGCGCCTCCCTCCCTGGGCCTGGCCCTGGTGTGGAAGGAAGGGAAAGGGACCGCGGCGTGCATGGAGGACGCAGGGAGAGTGGGAGACAGAGACAAGGGTCCACGGGTGCGTGACCACCAAGCAAAACGCCAACCCCAACCCCGGCCGAACAACCAAGCCAAGCCGGCAAACCGCAAACCCAAGCCGACAAGCCGCGCCATCGCATGTGCCCGTGCTTCGCGCTTCCCCCACTGACAGTAGGGGCCGCGCACCGGTGGTAGTGGTACCCCAGCACTAGCCATTGGGCCATGCCGACACGCCACGGCTCCGGAAACGCGTCCAGCAACGCATCGCAAACTCGCAAAATGCATGCAGGCCGTCGTGACGAGCCAGTTGACCCCTGGCTGGGGCTGGGGCTGCTGCCTGGCGTTACAAGTACAAGCGAGCCGAGACAGACACTGCGGCCGAGCTCGGGCTGTTGCGTGCGCGCCATATGCCAACGTCTAGCAGCGTACTGTAACGAGTATACCGTATGCCGGCAGATATAATGGACATGGGATATAGAGATTTTAGGCTCCATCCATGGCATGTGCCGCACAGCACAGGCACGTGATCTCACGATCACGACACAGCGTGCGTCAGCTGTCCAGCCTGTCAGTCACACTGCCTAGCCCGCGCTTGGCTATGTTAGCCTATGTATGTACTACTAGTGGCATCAACCCAAGAACAGTGCCATGGTACAGGATGCAATTACCACCGGCAGCCGTATCTCTGTTCTTCCATCCACGCGTGTCCCCAGCCGAACCCTATGAATGTAACTACTAGTAGCATTAACCGAAGGCCGTCTCCCTGACTCGTTCCTTATTTTCAAATTTTAATCTCCAAACAATATCAAATAATATCATCTAGAGTTCTACGCCCCTATTTTATATGACCCACCGAAAACAGCCTAACGAGCTGACCTAAATCACCATCTTAATATATTTGACTCACGATTGCCCTGTAATTGTAGTGTCAGTTATTGGTGATGATCATACATTATTCAAAGGTAGACACCGCTCGTACTAAAAGGTTCCAAAAGCGTGGCTATTCTCTATAGCCAACCCAATATACCGGGTGTGCTTTAGTCACACAAAAAAGTGAGACTGACATTCATGTGATCCTTCGGTTCCAAAGGATAAAAAATATTTATATAAACAATATGTATCTCTAAGTGCCTCAATTTACCACGGGATATTCATTTTTCTAAGGGAAATTAGTTTATCTTTCCTTGAAAAATAAAAATCACTTAAAACAATGTAGTTCCAAACTAACCCTAAATATTAAAAAAATTGACAGTATTTAAACCTAAATATTTATAATTAAATTTCTGGTAATAGAAGAAGACAGGCTGACTCTCGTGCGACCCGATTTCATTCCAATCGATCGCCATCTGCTCAGCTGTGATTTGTGAGCGCAAAGCCCGACATCTATAAATATCCCGCATCCATCCATCCAGCCAGCCATTGCAACCACCGGCCGGGCTGGGAGCACTCAGCACTGCGACGAGGAGAGAGGAGACGGAGACGGATGCTTATTCCTGTGCCTGCCTTGGTGAGTAGTGGCCTTCGCCTTGGCCTCCGCGAGCGCATTTTTATATGCTTGCTCGCCCGCGATGGATACCAAAACCACCGCAGCGGCGCCGCTGCGGTCTCCCACCTTTAATCACTATACAAGCTTGCTTTTTTCTCTTTCCCCGGTGGTGCGGGTGCTGGACTGCTGGCCTCTGCGTCCGCGTCCGGCGGCAAGTGCGAAAGCTGCCAACTTTTTTTTTTCTGCTCGGTTTGTTCCTTCTCCAACCATCCATACCATACCAGTTCTTCGCAAGTTCGCATCCGAACTCTACCTCCCACCTGCACAGCGCAGCGCTCTTTTTTTATGTTCTTGCGCGGGTGGGAGATGGATGCCCTGTGTTTCCCATCGGTTGCTAGGGAGATTGTAGATTCAGATTTGCTGTTGCCCTGGGCTCCCTGTTCTTATGTTTCCTTCCCGGATTCTACTGCTGTCTTCTTTTCTAGCTGCGAAGCGCTGAGATGAATCCGCTGCTGCTGAATGTGATTGTGTGTGCGATTATTGGGCCCTGGCAGGTGAGTGAGGCGCTGCTGGTATGCATGAGCTAGGAGGTAAGGAACAACCATACGAGGGCGAGCAGAGCAGAGAGCACACGGCGCGCCGAGCTAGCAGCATTGCCCAATCTCGCGGCGGGGAGAGATTCGTGAGCGCGGAGGCGCGAATCTTCGACGCAGCGACGGCAGCCATGCCGGAGTCCTGGAGACCCGCCGAGGCGAATGCCTCGTCGCAGCCGGCGGCAGGCACGTCCGGCCCCTCGGCTCAGAGCCCTGGCAATGACGCCAAGGGACGCGCGGCGGGGGAAACCCCCGGCGCGGCGGAGGCGGCGGCGACGCGAGTGCCGTTCCACAAGCTGTTCGCGTTCGCCGACTCCACCGACGTGGCGCTCATGCTCCTGGGCGCGCTCGGGGCCGTGGCCAACGGCGCCGCGATGCCCTTCATGACCGTGCTCTTCGGCAACCTCATCGACGCCTTCGGCGGCGCGCTCAGCATCCACGACGTCGTCAACCGGGTGTCCATGGTCTCTCTCGATTTCGTCTACCTCGCCATCGCCTCCGCCGTCGCTTCCTTCGTCCGTAAGTCCACCTTCAGTGGTAACATAACACTCCCACTAGAGTCAGACACCGAGCACACGCACGCAGACTAAGGCTGCTCAGCTGTTTTCCGTCCGACCAGAGGTGACCTGCTGGATGATCACCGGCGAGCGCCAGGCGGCGCGGATACGGAACCTGTACCTCAAGACGATCCTGAGGCAAGAGATCGCCTTCTTCGACAAGTACACCAGCACCGGCGAGGTGGTGGGCAGGATGTCGGGCGACACCGTGCTGATCCAGGACGCCATGGGCGAGAAGGTCGGCAAGTTCATCCAGCTGGTGGTGACCTTCTTCGGCGGCTTCATCGTCGCCTTCGCGCAGGGCTGGCTGCTGACCCTGGTCATGATGGCGACCATCCCGCCGCTCGTCGTGGCCGGCGCGGTCATGTCCAACGTCGTCACCAAGATGGCGTCCCTGGGCCAGGCGGCGTACGCGGAGTCGTCGGTGGTGGTGGAGCAGACCATCGGTTCCATCAGGACGGTGAGCAGAGCGCACAGCCGAATCAATTCCATTCCCGCAACACACGCTGAAGCGCTCTCAACGGATGACTGACGAAACCTGCTGCAGGTTGCGTCTTTCACCGGCGAGAAACGGGCGGTGGAGAAGTACAACAAGTCCCTGAAGAGCGCGTACAAGTCCAGCGTCCGGGAGGGGCTCGCCACTGGGCTTGGCATGGGCACGGTCATGCTGCTCCTCTTCTGCGGCTACTCGCTGGGGATTTGGTCTGGCGCTAAGCTGATCCTGGAGAAGGGGTACACCGGAGCCAAGGTCATGAACGTGATCTTTGCGGTCCTCACTGGCTCTCTGTAAGTCCAATGTTCATTTCTAAGCTGCATATGATTTAGTCATGCAATTCCAGTTTAAGAGCATCTCCAACAAGAAGTATAAACATGGTCTTATTTTGAAATATAGGTCTCTAACATCAAAAACATACTCCAACATTGACTCTATTTTATAAAAATTCATCAAACGATTATAAGGCTCCGGTCTCTCGAGTCTTAAAAATTCATCAAAAGTTCAGTCATTTTCTTGTTTCGTAATCCTGGGAACATCCGAAACCACCGCATTTGGAAGCTGGGCAGCTGGCGCATGATCAAGGGTGGTTACAAGTTGTAACCACAAAGGGTGGTTGCAACAGATAAAGCTTTTGTGTTTATGATGATTTGGACGCGATAGGTGTCCAGACTTGTCCGTGGGAAATATTGCTTAATGGACTTGAGCAGGTTGACCAGTTCACTTCACTATTAGAAGCCAGTCATGGACCCATCCCTTCTCTCAATTTCTTTTAATTTAGTACGTACCTAAATAACAACTATATATCGGCAGGTTCAAGTTCAACAGAAAAGCAAAATGCAAACTCAAAATATTTTCCTCGTTCAACAAAAATAGATGTGAATGGGATCCATGAAACCTAAAAAGCCAACTAAAAAATTCTACATTGCAGGTTGAAACGAATCGGTTTCATCTATACCTGACATCTTTTACGGTATGGACCAGGGCTCTAGGTCAAGCGTCTCCAAGCATGAAAGCGTTTGCCGGCGGGCAGGCCGCTGCATACAAGATGTTCGAGACGATCAACAGAGCGCCGGAAATCGACGCGTACAGCACCACAGGAAGGAAGCTGGAGGACATCCGGGGGGAAATCGAGTTCAGGGACGTCCATTTCTCCTATCCGACGAGGCCTGACGAGCCGATATTCAGGGGTTTCTCCCTCGCCATACCCAGCGGCACGACGATCGCGCTGGTAGGCCAGAGCGGGAGCGGTAAATCCACTGTCATCAGCCTGATCGAGCGGTTCTACGACCCTCAGCTCGGCGACGTTCTGATAGATGGCGTCAATCTCAAGGAGTTCCAGCTGAGGTGGATCAGAAGCAAAATCGGCCTTGTCAGCCAGGAACCAGTCCTTTTCGCTGCCAGCATAAAGGAGAACATAGCCTACGGCAAAGCCAGCGCGACAGATCAGGAAGTCAGAGCTGCCGCTGAGCTTGCCAATGCTGCCAAGTTCATAGATAAAATGCCTCAGGTCAGAGCTGCCGCTGAGCTTGCCAATGCTTTACATCTCTCTCGGTGGTTCAGTTTAATTTCTCAATCTGTTCTGTTTCTGATATTTCACAGGGTTTCGATACCTCGGTTGGCGAGCATGGGACACAGCTCTCTGGTGGACAGAAGCAGAGGATCGCCATCGCAAGGGCTATTCTGAAAGATCCAAGAATTCTACTGTTAGATGAAGCTACAAGTGCGCTGGACGCCGAGTCTGAAAGGATCGTGCAGGAAGCTCTTGACAGGGTCATGTCGAATAGGACGACTGTCATAGTCGCACACCGTCTGAGCACCGTTAGAAACGCTGACACCATTGCCGTCATTCATCAAGGAACACTAGTTGAAAAGGGTAACATCAATATAATCAAAATCATCGTTTGCCAGTATCCGATTGCTCAATGCATCTTTGCTTAACCATTTTTTAACGCTTTGGACCAGGCCCACACAATGAGCTTCTAAGAGATCCAGAAGGAGCTTACAGCCAACTGATAAAGCTACAGGAAGCAAACCAGCAGAACAACCGGAAGGGTGATGGCAATGCTCGTCTAGGCAAACAGATGTCGATGAACAAGTCAGCTAGCAGGAGGTTGTCCCGTGATAACAGTAGCCACCATTCGTTCTCGGTGCCGTTCGGTATGCCTCTTGGGATTGAAATTCAGGATGGTTCATCCAACAAACTGTGCGACGAGATGCCACAGGAAGTGCCTCTCAGCCGGCTCGCGTCTCTTAACAAGCCAGAGATCCCGGTCCTCGTACTAGGTTCCATTGCCTCGGTCATCAGCGGAGTTATCTTCCCGATCTTCGCGATACTCCTGTCAAATGTGATAAAGGCGTTCTATGAGCCCCCACATCTCCTAAGGAGGGACTCACAGTTCTGGGCTTCCATGTTCCTGGTGTTTGGTGCGGTGTACTTCCTGTCGCTCCCCGTCAGTTCCTACCTTTTCTCCATAGCGGGGTGCAGGCTGATCAGAAGGATCCGGCTGATGACGTTTGAGAAGGTGGTGAATATGGAGGTCGAATGGTTTGATCACCCAGAAAACTCGAGCGGAGCGATCGGTGCAAGGCTGTCAGCTGATGCGGCCAAAGTTAGAGGACTTGTGGGAGACGCGCTCCAATTGGTTGTGCAGAACTCTTCGACACTAGTTGCTGGTTTGGTAATTGCATTCGTATCAAACTGGGAGCTATCTCTAATCATCTTAGCTTTGATACCACTCATTGGCCTAAATGGATGGATCCAGATGAAGTTTATTCAGGGCTTCAGCGCAGACTCAAAGGTCTGTTGTCCTGTACTGAACTGCCCGTGCCTTAGATTTATTGTCTACTGTCGTATTGGGTCAGACTTCATTCTGTTTATTTGTGAATGCAGATGATGTATGAGGAGGCAAGCCAGGTGGCTAATGATGCAGTAAGCAGCATAAGAACAGTGGCCTCATTCTCAGCTGAAGAGAAGGTCATGGATTTGTACAAGAAGAAATGTGAAGGTCCCCTAAGAACAGGAATCAGGACAGGGATTATAAGTGGCATCGGTTTTGGAGTTTCCTTTTTCTTGCTGTTTGGGGTCTATGCAGCTAGCTTCTATGCCGGTGCTCGGCTTGTCGAGGACAGGAAGACAACCTTTCCTAAAGTTTTCAGGGTAAGTACCTTATGGTAGTACTGAGGATTTTTTTAACTTCATCTGGTTTTCGTATTAAGGAAGAAAGAAATGCTTGAAGTGAAGTCAAAGCAACATGGTTTGGGTTATCCTTTCTTAAAAAAGGTGATTTTGGTATTCTAAAAATTTGTCCTACTATATGCAATCCAGGTTTTTCTTGCTCTTGCAATGGCGGCAATTGGAGTGTCGCAATCAAGTACCCTTACATCGGATTCTTCCAAAGCAAAATCAGCGGCGTCCTCTATATTTGCAATCGTAGACCGAAAATCAAGGATAGACCCAAGTGAGGATGCAGGGGTGACTGCTGAGACACTACGAGGAAATATCGAATTCCAGCACGTTAGCTTCAGGTATCCTACCAGGCCAGATGTCCAGATCTTCCGGGACCTTTGCCTGACAATTCATGCTGGAAAGGTAAGTGATCTACTCCTGTTTTTTTTATTAGGGAAATTGAGTTGACAATGCTTATGGTCATTGAGCATAAACAATTCTAGTACTTGTTTGCAGACTGTTGCGCTTGTTGGGGAGAGTGGGAGTGGCAAATCAACGGCAATTTCATTGCTCCAGAGGTTCTATGACCCAGATGTAGGCCACATACTACTAGATGGCGTGGACATACGCAAGTTCCAGCTTCGGTGGTTAAGGCAGCAAATGGGCCTGGTCAGTCAAGAACCGGCCTTGTTTAACGACACGATAAGGGCAAACATTGCCTATGGAAAAGATGGACAGGCAACAGAATCTGAGATCGTATCTGCCGCACAACTGGCAAACGCTCACAAGTTCATCAGCTCGGCGCTCCAGGTTAGTTTCTCTAATCTGATTGCGTCAAGAGATAGTCTCTCTATGCAATCAGCCAGGCATCAAAACCTGTTGCTGAGTGAAGTGCCTACCTGGGAAAAAAAATGCAGGGATATGACACAATGGTTGGAGAGCGTGGAGCTCAGCTGTCAGGAGGGCAGAAGCAGCGCGTGGCCATCGCCCGTGCGATCGTGAAGGACCCTCGGATCCTGCTTCTGGACGAAGCGACCAGCGCACTGGATGCCGAGTCCGAGCGGATCGTCCAGGACGCGCTGGACAGGGTGATGGTGAACCGGACAACAGTGGTCGTCGCCCACCGTCTGTCGACGATACAGAATGCGGATCTGATCGCCGTCGTCAGGAACGGGGTTATCATCGAGAAGGGAAAGCACGACGCCTTGGTCAACGTCAAGGATGGCGCGTACGCGTCCCTCGTCGCCCTTCACTCGGCAGCCTCTTCATAGCTGCAGGTGGTAGGTAGCATGGGATCCTGCAAACGTCTGCTGAAACATATATATATATATGGACAGAGGCACAGAGCTGCCACAACCTGTGTAGCAAGTCAGGTGCTAGTATCTGTTCCTCTATTTGATGACACACATAATTGCTTATTATACCTAAGCGGGGAAATGGTACAAATAGCAAGGGCCAAATGTAAATGCAAGGAGCTGGTCCTTAAGATAGTTAATATATATATATATATATATATAATTTATATTATTATTTTTGAAACGAACCAGATAGGAGAGTTGCCGATTATATTAATAAAGGAGAAGGGTCCGGATCGGATAGAGTAACAAAACAACAGGTGGTTGGATTGGGACACCAACACGCTAAACTCGTCGGTTGGATTGGGACACCAACACGGCACAACACTCACCGCATATAGAATGCACAAACATCGCCGACAACGGGATCCCCTCACACACAACACATCCAGAGTTATCGTTGCCGAGCTCGACCCATCGGACAAGCAGCTCCGACTCCGCAAAATAGGCCGCACATGGCCAAAGAAAACACGACGACACCTACAACCAAACACACCAGCACAAAAGGATAAAGATCATATTACGACGTCGATGTCAAGCCTCAACACACCCCACGTGAGATAGCTGTGATTCTTCACCAATGAGCTTGTACCTCCGTCATACCCTCAGTAGATGCACGACCCTTCGAAACAATCCAGTCCACGAAGAAGGGGGCTCGTCAGCTGTCATCGTTGCCGAGCCACAACCCCTGATGCAGCAGCTTCGACTTCACGTTGCAAAGCCCCATCTTCACCCGCATACCAGACGCCGAGAATCAAAAGCAACCATCGAAGGCGAAGCTGCGGCCGAGACAGATTTTAATGCGACGTTGTCGGTACCCTGAAACAGGGGTACCCCCTACTACAGTGTGAAGGCACGGTGCCCATGCGGCTATCTCTAGTCGCGTGGTAAACAACACCGTGCCCTACCACGTGGACGACTCTCGGATCACCACGTGGCCAGAGAAGACGATATGCTCCAAGGCATCAGCAGTGGGTCCGGACCCCCATGGGAAGGTGCCGGACCCCTGTATATACGGATCGGACCTCGGGGCGGGGTCTAGGACCTCCGCGGGTACAGACCGGACCCCCAGGACGGGTCCTGGACTTCTCTGTGTGGGGTCCGGGCCACTTTCAGTAGGGTTCCGGGATTCTGGGACAAAGAGTACCCGGACCTTAGTCAGGGCCAGGCGGGGGTCCAGAGCCGACACGCGTCCGGACCGTACCGTGCACACTTCTGCTCCCCGCTCAGGCAGAGACCCGATGCTGTCACGTGACCCACTGCCCGTGATGTAAGCCAGCGGGCGAAGCCTGATGTAAGGCCTCTGGGCCGCGCGTCCTCTGCATTTATGGCGGATAAGGCGCGCCGCCTGCCAAACTGGCAGGTGATGTGCCGTCTCAACATTTAATGAGCCCTGTCACTCCACTGGCAGGTGATGTGCCGCCTCAACATTAAATGTGTCATGTCCACTCTGCTGACGGGCGGCAACCAAACCATCCAGTAGGCTGCGTGCCTGTCCATTCCGTTGGCAGGCAGTACACCCATGTTGCGGCATACACTATGCTCATCATGGCTCGCGCGTTACCAAGGAAGCGACCGCGAGATATTAATACTATATGGACTACGGACATTATGGCGCTCGGAGATCTTCTGGGCGACACTGGCATTGGATACTCCTATATGTATTCCCTTCGGTTTGCCCCTGAGCCCACATATCGGGGCTCAGCACCCTTATACGTGCCCCCCTTGAGCTATAAAGGGGAGGGCACACGGAGTTACAAGAAAGACCCAACTTAGGCTCACACACTCACTCAAACTCACAAGTTCATACAAGCTCTCAAGCTCAATACATCACACAGTGGAGTAGGGTATTACGCTCCAGCGGCCCGAACCACTCTAAACCCTTGTGTGTTCTTGTGTTCTTCCCAATTCCATCTAGCTGGAAAAACGCTTAGGCCCCTCCTCATCTTAGGATTTAGGGCGGGTGCGTTCCGCCACCCGACCGGAGAATTTCCTCTCCGACAGACGCCTTTAGGAAAGGAGTGACGTCAGGGACGACACCGTCGCGAGTCCGAGATGGATCAGGCTTTCGTGCAAGGAAGAAATGTTGGGGAATATGACGCCCCAACAGGGGAAGCGGCGCCCACGGGCGTCGCCGTCGCCGAGGCTCTCGCCCAAGAAGCCCCCAGCACCAATGTCAGGCCAAGAGCTACCGTCGTCGCCGTCCTCCATACCATATGCGTCACATAGGCACGTGCCAGAGCTGCACCCGGCAACCGATGGCACTAGCACACACGTCCACCGAATCTAGATGTCGCCGAGCACCCTGCCACCGCCACCACCACCTTGCGCCGTCCTGGCCACCGTCCGACGCCACCCCTCACAAACGTGCGACCTCAAGCACCACCACGCCGACGCCGAAGCGTCGAGCCACCACCATCACAACTTCACACAGCCACACACCGAGGCCACAAATGACCAACGTCGTCGGCCTCGACACCTGCCGATGTTGCCGCCATCATCTGCCTGCAGCCACAGGACGTGTGCCCCACAATCTCGGGCGCCGCCCCCTGCCCCGAGGCCACTGGATCTAGATGGAAGGCCCCAAAACCGGTGTCCCTGCAGACGTTGCCGCCTCCAAGTTGACCACAACCGTGAGCACCACCCTGGGCCGTCGCCAAGGCCACCGCCCGAACACCACGGGCCGGTCAGCCGAAAGGAGGTTGTCGCCCCCACCACAGTAGCAGTCAAGGCCGTGAGGGGAGAGGTGGCAAAGAAGAGAGCGCCACGCAACACCTGCACAAGCCCCAACCACTGCCGCCAACGCAACCGCCACCGGCCGCCACCGCACCTACTGCCAGCTGCTGAGGCAGATCCGGTCGACAAGGTCCAGATCCGACCCCCGAGCACCGGATCCGACCGCTTGGGCCACAGGCTAGCGACCCCAGGTTGAGCTGCTGTCGCCGCCAAGAAAGGAGGGAAACACGTGGGGAAAAAGAAAGAGACCCCGTCGCCGTCCCCTACACCAGCGCGGGCACCAGCTAGCGCCGCCACAGCCGCAGCAGCCACCCACGTCAACTCCACGCAGCCGCGCGAGGGATGGCTTGCCGGCTTGCTACGGAGCGTGCCACCAACGCGAGGAAGAGAGCCTCGCCGCCATCATCCCTGCCAGCCGGACGGCCATGCCGGCGGCCAGCTCCGACCGTGGCGTGGTAGGAGAGGAGAAGAGAGGGAAAGCGGGGGCGGGCTTGGGAGCCGCCCGTGTCGCCCCGCATGGGAGCGACGCGAGCGTGGGAGCGTAGCTTTCACAACCTAAAGCTACTTACACTCAACTTATATAATTTATATTATAAATATGATATATATATATATCTACTACTCTATAAGAGTCTAATGTAGACCATTTGTGCACCATGGTTCTGCCTCTCTCTCGCCGACAGGTGGACCCATGTCAGCGTTCGCTCGCACTCCCTCGCGCTTGCGTCCCACCAAAATCCAACTAACCACGTATCTCCAGCGCCTGCCGCTGCCGCCTCTACATCTAGGGTTTCCTCACCATACGCTTCACCGCCGCGGCATGGGTTTCCTCACCATACGCTTCGCCGACGGCGGCCTTGCATGGCACCGGAGAGGGCGGCCCCTACGCGGACGTGGCCCCCGGCTTCAGCCCCGATGGCAGCGTGCTGCCCCACCGGCCCCCCGGCGCGAGCGGGCGCGGCGCGGCCCCCACCCGACGGCGCGGGCGAGGCACGCGGGCCTCCCGGCGGGGCGGACGCGGCCCCTGGCCACAGCGGCGGCGGGCGGACCCCTGACCCCGGCGTCGGCGGGCGCACTCTCCTCTCCAAATCTCGCCGTCTGCGCGCGTCCAAATTGAGGAATCCGCCTCCGCTATGGAAGGAGACCGCCTCCGCTGCGCCCCGACTCTCGGTCGACATCATCGTCCGCGTCCGCTGCGCCCTGGCTCTCGGTCCTTCGCGCGCGCGCCCTTCATCGACCTCTCTGCCTTCTCCCACCTCGAGGCCCACACCCACGTCGGCGGCGACGCCCACGGACACGCCCACCAGGAAACGCCCTATGCGCTACGCCCCAAGAAACATGCTTCCCTGGACGACGACCGAGAAGACCCGGCGAGCCCCGCTTGGCACCTTCATCTTCGTGATGATGTTGTCCTTCAGGCTGAAGTGCCACACAGGTTCGTTTAGCGTAGGTGCTGCTTGGTTTTTGGTGGTGCATGCCGGGTGTTCAACTTAATGTTTCCAAGGTTCTGTGGCAGTGCTAGGCATTTTGGGAGGTGGTGAGCGCCTCGCTTGGCACCTTCATTTTCGTGATGATGCTGTCCTTCAGGCTGCAGTGCCACATAGGTTCGCTTGTCGTAGGTGCTGCTTGGTTTTTGGCGGTGCATGTCGGGTGTTCGACAATGTTTCCGAGGTTTTGTGGCAGTGCGAGGCATTTTGGGAGGGACATCATCATGCCCAACTTGAAGTCGTCCGTGGCCACAACAGCGAGCGCGGTGGAGTACAGGGATGAAGTATTGAAGGCGCTGCCGCTAGGTAGTACCTTCTTCCCACTCATGACACTACCTCATAGACAACACAAGTCTAGATGAGATCAGGCTCGCAAGTATGACCTACCTGTTGCCATTTTTTGTTAATCTTTTGAACTGAAGCATCGTGTTTACCTAGCTGTAAGCCGACATGTAGTCTGTAGATCAGTTTCGAGTGTCGTGGTCGTGGTGTTTTCTGTACATCCATCTGCTCTGAAGTATAAAATATAATCCAATATGATGGACGTTGCCGCGTGGGTTGGCCATGGGATATATTCCCCATTCCTCTCCTGTCCACACCGCAGGTTGGCCATGGGGATGTTTCCCCCTCCCTCCCCTGTGCAATATCTTTCATTTTACCTAAACTTTTGATGTTCATCTAAACTTCTGATGCCCATCGGTTGATATCTGAACAGGTCGGTAGCCTTGAGGTGGCAGCTAAAGCTAAAGAAGCCGATGTAGATGGGATCATTATTCAGGGACGTGAGGCAGGGGGTCATGTAATTGGTCAGGTAATTCCCAGCTGGTTTCTGGTTTTGACACTGATGGGCAATTGTTCACCACCCATCCATCAGCTTATGTAGTCATCTGTTCATTTGGAATCTTAACCATCCTGTGGAATGAAGAACAACATTTTGCTGCCACTATATATATTTTAATTGTCTTCTTTTATGAATGTTCTCTCAATCAGTTTCTATTTGGAAAAAAAACCCAGGAAGGACTGTTTCAAGCGAGAATGACCTCAAGAAGTATGACAAGAAGAACAACAGGTTACAGGTGGATCACCCTTGGAAAACTGCCTGATCGGTCTGTGTCAATGAATGGTTGGGGCCTTGCTTTCCGAGCCTGCAGTGACTGTGTACTTAGGTAATTTATCTTCTCCCACTTGCCATTACTATGTCAATGTAATTTGCACTGTTTATTATTTCGATAGGAATGAAAAAAATTTAGTTTTATATGGGATTCTTTTAGATTTTTTTCTTAAATAATATAGCATTTTTATTCTCACTTCACTCAACTATTCAACAAAGTAAATAAGTCTTGAGTGATCAATAATGATCTTTTCTTAGATACCTGGTCGACCTAATTTTAGGTCTATTATGTCAACACTGATTACCAGTGCAGGAATCTTAATTCTAATTTATAGCTGATTACCAGTGTAGGAATCTTAATCTGTGCTTGGCAGGCAAAAGCCAAGCCATGCTACCCTGTGCTTATCTACTGTGGTGTTGTCCTTGCTCAAATCCATGCTAGATGGGATCCATGTGGGCATTGTGGATGGCCAAAATCCACTCCTCACAAGCGAACCCTTCCATCCTTGGCGCTCTTCCTTTATCACCCCACTACCATCCCCTTCCATATGCGACGAGGATGATCTGGGAAGCCCACCATCTGCTCCCCCTTCCACAAGTCGAGAGCTTCCTATTTATTAATCCAAAGGGTGAACACAGGCAAGGCCGCCACCCCAGTTTCATCCTCCTCTCGTTGAGTTGAATTTGCAAATTGTTTTGTCAAGGTACGTACATTTTCAGTTTTCAAACGTACAAGGTTTCATCCATCTGTTTTTAGTATAATTTTCAATTTTCAGTTGAGTTGAATTTGCAAACTGAGAAGTGTTTTGTTTGATCAGGTAACCCTACACGTGGACAAAATCACCACACTATTACCACTGTTTTGTCAAGGTACATACATGCTTGAGATGCAACACTGATAGCAATTCATTTACATAATTGGATCAAATTGGTTTATATAGAAATGCAGCACTGATAGCAGTTCATTTACATAATTCTCTCAATGGCTAGGATATAACTGGACGCAAGGATAGTGAGAGGGTCTATGACTACATGGCAGTGCTTGGGACTCCTCATCCAACCCTGCATCCCAGCCCGTTGCTCACTTCATCTTGCCGAGGTTTTTCTGATGTCATACTGCTAATAGATCTTTGGTTAGCTCATTGTTATCTTCAAATCAGAACTGTTGTGATTGTCTTACGTTCATGTGCCTACTTTGTACTGGAACATTGTCTGTTCCTACTTTGTCTACTTTTGGGAAGGACATTTCTTTAAGATTTCCTACATATATTTTCTACATGCTTTACTAAAAACTCACAAATTTGTCTCGGGAACTTCATACTGAAACATTGTATGTTCCTAAATTGTCTACTTTTAGAACAAGAATGCTAGATTTGATATGTCCTTCCTCATGTCCTAAACCTTACTTGGAGCTGCTGGGATAGAAGGGTCGATGTTAGATGTGGTTAAGTGCAGTGCGTTGGAATAATGTTTTGCTTGTAACCTTTTGAACTTGGGTCAGGATGGTTTAGTTTTAGCTCTGAACTCCAATTCAGTTTGATGCTCCTTATGTTGAACTCCTTATATTTTTCGCCCCTATAGTTTAGTTTGATGATGGTCGATGCTAGATATGATGTTTTGGCCCCTATGAATGTTTTGGCACCTATGTGTTCCGTTGGAGAAAGTTCTGAATGCTATCTTTAAAAATTTAGTTGTTCTGAATGCTAGCTACAGATGAACGTTACTCTGGAAAGCTATGGTACCCACACAAAATATTGTAGCTCGTGCGGTGTACCCCTGCAAAAGTTCGCTGGTTTTAGAGTTTTTATGTGTCTGATCTATGCTGAAAAAGGGTTCTACCTTTTCTGTGAATTATGCAGACGTGAATTTTAGTATCATTTTCAGTTGAGTTGAATTTACAAACTGAGAAGTGTTTTGTTTCATAAGGAAAGCTATGCTTCAGTTGTTAGATGGTAGCGAACCATTTTTCATTGCAACTGTTTTTAAAAAATCTCTTTTGTATCATGCACTTGCTACGCTTTATTATTTGTAGATAATTCTAACTACGTATATTACTGTTGGTTATCATATCATTAAGTAAAGCTGAGATCTATAGTTACATGAGGTTTCTTTTGTAGGTATTTAGGTCGGGGACTTTTTTAGATCCTCCAACTACGTATATTCAAAGTGAGGTCTACAATATTTCTTTGCCCCAATCAATGCAGCATGGCACTTAGGCATATGATGATACATGTCAGTTTTTTTGTGTTTGACACATCAGATTTAATTCCTTATGCGTGTTTATTTAAATTATTCTTTGATCCAAAATGCAGGCTTTTCTTCACATGATGAACTCTTCTACAAGAGGAGGTGGATGACTAAAGATAAGGGTAATAGTTAATAATTATTGTTCTGCCACCAAAGCCAAACACTGAAACATGCAGAGGAAGAAGAAATTAGCCTTGTGCCTCAGGGCAGAAGAAGCCAGAAAGAATGCCATGACCTTTTATGAATCTAATCATAGGGCAGTCAATATGGCTCAGTTTCTTGTTGGATATGCTAATCGTGATAGCTTCTTTGTTTCTATGTAGGTGGCTTTCTCTGTATTTGCTGGTGTTGGAGAACGTACCCGTGAAGGTAATGATCTGTACAAGGAAATTATTGAAAGTGTTGTCATTAAGCTAGGTGACAAGCAGGTAATTCTTGTGATGTCGTAATGTCATTGTGAACTCAGCATATCAGGGCTGACCCCTTTCTCATATTTTGGCTTTTGTGGTAGAGTGAAAGAAAGTGTGCTCTTGTTTATGGGCAGACGAATGTGCCCCCGGGCGTGCTCGTGTTGGATTGACTGGTTTGACTGTTGCTAAACATTTTCGTGATGCTGAAGGACAAGATGTGCTTCTGTTTATTGACAACATTTTTCGTTTGACTCAGGTAATTTCTGCTAGGCATTACTTTTGCATGAAAATGATATGCATCTTTTGGAGCGATAATCTTTGCCGGATGTGATGAACCCTCCTATCGTGTAGATTTGTGGCTTCTTTGTTGATGCTTGTCATTTAGCTTACATTTGCTCTTCTTTTCACAATTCACCGTTCCTCTGGCAGCCAATCTGTTTGTTGTAACTGACGTACTTATATTGTCAAAAGGGTATAGTTTGATTAACTATAGCTCATGGAAGCTGGAGGGGACTCATTTAAATGATCCGAAATTTACTGTAGTTTCTATATTCATAGCAAGTAACCATGAGATCATTTGTATGTGGTTTAGGTCAAGTCTGTTATTTTTAAAACTAGGAGCTTTAGGTACAATTCCATGACAGTCTTGTCTTGTGCATGTGTAAGGTTTTGGATGATTATGCACGTTTGGAAAAGGTTTTCTAAGACTACCATATAGTTTCCATGTTGTATGGCGGATGAGTTTTATTATCAGAATTACAAGCGCCGACGGTTATAGTGTTTGTTGGTGTGATAAAAACTCTACAAAAATTGATGAAGTTGAGCATTAATGAAGTTTTCTGTTTTGCAATAACTACGTGGAGCGGTTTGATCATCACTGTCCATGGGTCGGCCGGTGCATAGGACTGGTAAGGTTCTCAAGATTACTAGCTGTTTTATTGGCGTCCTCAACTTTTGGTGTAAAACAGTCATTGCAGTCTGAAATAAAAATCCCGTTCGATAACTCCACTCATTGCTCAAGGTGATAACTCCAGTGCACAAGAATCCGCTGAACAGGGTGGCGTTGAGCTGTATGCAGAGGTGAACAACCGTGGGCTCTGCGTTATTGCCTAGGCTGAGTCGTCTGCTATAAGGTTCTCGGTGGACTCACCATAAGAAGGTTACGCTCTTGCGTAGTTACCCTGCATCTTACTGTTGTAGTCACTCTCACAGCAGGCTCGACTTTTTGATGTGCCAGGCCTGTGTTCGAAGGTGACAAAATTATTCAACCCTTTCATTGCATTTTATAATTAGTGGGAGGGACTTATTACTCTTTCATTGTTAGAAGTGTTAGAGGAATATGCACTTATGAACTACGTCAATTTTGGTGATTTGTTGTTTTAGTTGTGTTGTGTCCTGTCATCTATACATCAAATAGGTTACCATGTACCAACTTTGTGTCAGAAGAATACCATATCACATGTGCCAACTGGTATTGTACCTCTAAGAAGCTTTAGCGATAGGCTTATGAGATATTTATGGTTGGCCACATTACTTGTTTGTTTTTTTTATGTTTTTAGTTTGCTTTATTATTAATAGGTGAAGCTTTGATTGCTAAAATATTCTTATTACTATGCTCTCTTTGGTGTCTTTTGTTTATCTCTGGTATTTAATCTTGTACTAAATTGGCTCGTTTGATTTTCAGGGCATGTTATGGTGTTCTCTGGTTTGTCATCGAGAATATCTCTTTCTCTTTCGTCAAGGGTTTCACCAATGACTTGTAACAACTGGATGTAGAACGATTTTTGTTTTTTAACCGATGTAGTGTGTTTTTGCATTACAGTCCATTGTGGCTATGGGGGCGGCACATGTAGTGTGTAGTCATCGTGAATTTAATAGTAACTAGCTCTGCAGTTGTGATTGGTTTATGGATGTGTTTGGTTGGACCTATCAATTGGATGTTTGTTGGCTACATCACATATTCTTTTAAGTTTACTTTGTGTGGTCGTTGATGTTGTCTTTATAAAGTGCAGATTCATTGTTTTAACTCCCGTGGCAACGCACGGGCACATACCTAGTATGTATATATATGTATATAGCTGCGAACATAGAAACCAAATAGATGATGCTTATGGTATGACCTCTGATGTTCTAGCTCCCAAAAGAAAAATATAAACCGAAATACAAGTTTTTTTATAAGGAAAACACAAGTTAAGGGCATCGAGATCGTGGTTGACAACTGATTCTCTAGCGATCCAAATAATTTTTTTGGCTGACGGCGCACCAACAACCAAACTAGTGACACGTGTTCCTTGCTCGTGCAAAAGAACACGAGTTAGTTTCTCTCTCCAAGAGAAAAAAAAATCAACTGTTTAGATTACTGCAGCTACAATCAAAAAAGACAAAACACTGAAGCCGATACGATTAAAACCAAACGAACATCATGTATAGAACTAATCTAATGACGAGTTTGGCAAGACTTGGGGAATTTGTAAGTAAAAAAGAAGAAAAAAATAGACACGATTCCTTAAGCTTCACCGGATTAGAACTCACCTGAATTCCTGAACCACGGTTCGATGATTAGGGATGAAACGCGGCAGGGAATGGCTCCGAAATCCCAACTCTGAAGCCCTTCCTATATTTTTTTCCCGTCTCAAAGCTCGGATGTGGAATGTGCGCCAACGGCGGCGGTACTGCAAGCAGCACGACTCTTCTGCGTTGCCATTACCGACCTGGCGAAAACCAAGGAACAAAGATCAAAGCAGAACGGACCTCGTCGACGGTGCAGCTAGTTTGTGGCCACCAGATCTTAGCGCCGGCGGCCGCCGTCCTCTAACGGTCACCGCCCCCCGGTTCTCCGTAAACAAGTCCGGAGAGAATCCGTCCTGAAGAACAGCGCAGCGTTGAGCGGATCTCTCGCGCTCTCTATCTCCCTCTCCCGTGTGCAACGGCATGCAGATGATAGATGGAGTCAGGACTCAGGACTGGAGTCGGGTAGAAATTGTGTTTGATCGAGGGCAGACGAGGATGGCGGAGTTGTTTTGACTTTGTGGTGGCTGGTGGGTTGGATTGGACGTTGGTGTTGCAAGCGTACAATCAAAATATCAAATTATCTAAAACATCTAACATAGATCCAACGATTTTATATGGAAGGAGTTAAAAATAAAATAGGTATTAGGTTTCAAGTGCAAGATGTTAAATGTAAAGTAACAGCCATAATTGAATCTAGATTAAAATGTACCAGATCGTTTGAGCAATAATATAAGTGATTGCACATGCAAACGGCGATGACACCTTTGTTTCATGCAAGTTGCAATGGGCAACGCCTGGCCGTGCAACACCTTTGTTTCATGTGAAGAAGATTGGATCAGGCAATGCAAGTTCTCTGACTTTGAAGTTACTAGGCCTCGTCGCTTCAAAATGGATGTTGAGTTTGTCAAAGTAGTAGAAGTGAATGCTTATGAAATTGCTGGCAAATATATCAGTAAGAGAAATTTGCTGATTAAAATTCTTGGAGTGGATTAAAAGCATTTTTACTGATTTTTTGAGATCTGAAAACAATTCTTACGGAGTGTTCATTTTGTTGAGGTTTCTTCCAGTGAAGAAGGAAGTTAATGAGGCTTCTCCCCCATGACGCATGGTGGCGATGTTGCGCTAGCGTTGGTGGCTTGAGTTGAATTGCATCCGGGCTCCACAATGGTTGATGCATTTATGAGCCCCTTAGAGGAAGGTAGAGTGAGTGATTTAACTTCAGAAGGTGTGCGTGCTTTACAAGGGGGAGGATTTGTTCACAAGGTGAAAAGGTTGTCGAGGTTGTTTCATGTGATTTTTATCTAACAAACTAAATTACTAAAATGAATTTACAAGTACGATATAAGTAGGAAATCAAAGTTCAACCCAGCTATATCTCACATATGGATAAGTATAAATGCCTCAAGAATCAATAGGTATATATAAATAAAAAGAACATGAAATAAATTATGTGGTTGTGACTTTTTTGTTATAAGGACTTAATGAAGGTCCTGTTTGTTTCAGCGGTTTCAACCCCTTATCTGTTTCCGAGCATAGATGGATAAGATCTTTTTTGTTTGGGCCAGCCAGCTTGTAATATATACGTGTTTGTTTCAGCTTTTTTCTACCTTTGGGCTGCCAGAAGCTGCTGCAGACTACCAAACGTCCAACTTTTCAGTCCACTTTTATGAAAATCCACAGTGAAAACTGTCTAAAATCATACGTGAATACAAAATCAAACGAGACGATGCGATAGTAGAAATCTGCCACTTACTAGATCATAAACCCTATGCACTCATTTATCTTACTTTACAGTAACCCCCATGATACTTAGATTCTTCTCACAACCATAGTCTTCCTATAGCTAAATTCTTAGAAAAGCCCATTAGGAAAAAAACGGAACCAAACAGTTGTGAATGGATCTGGTTCCATAGAACGTTGCCCAAACCACCCTCAGTCGTACCTATTCCTGTTCCTTCACGCATTGCACCATCAGCCAACAAAAAAGTGGTGTCCATTGCACTAACATTTAAGGATATTGTAACACCCCTGGTGTTACTGGCACTAAAACTTGAGCATAACATCATGTGCATTGACATTTCATGATTGTTTGTTACACCTAGAGTGCATTCACTAGGTAAAATTTTCAAACAAGTTGTGATGATAGGACTTGATGTGTGATTAACCCTAGGGTAGGGTACTTAACCCTGGAATTAGGACCTATGGATGAAAGTGAAGCCTAAATGGGTAAAAATCTCAAAAGCCATGAGCAATGTTTACAAGATATCAAAGTTGATGAAATTTAGTGGCACAAAACCCCTAAAGTACTCAAAACTCTAAAAAGAACCCTGGAAAACCCTAATTGGAACCCTAGGGGGTAAATGTAAATTCTAGGCACTTTTGGACCAAAGTGCAAATATCAATGTGATAGAACACCACAAACCAAGTAACTTTTATATTGGAGAATTTTCAAGTTGAATGATGAGATTTGTACTTATTTGCAAAAGGGTCACATGATCACTATGTGACTAAGTTCTGAAATTCAGTGAAGTTGAGTCATGTTTGGAGCTCTGTATCTCTAAAATCATAAGGATTTTGCTATAGGTCAACACATCAAATTTGTAGAGCTATGATAGGGGTATAACTTTGCTTAAGTGACTGAGCCTTGATTCTGTAAAAAAATTAGAGTAAAATGGACAGAAAGTTTGGCTGTCAGTCGAGTCAGAAGACTGAGATCTGACCGACAGTGAACCCTGATGAACTTTGAAGCTGATTTAAGCTCGATCGAGTGTGCGAATAACCTAAGTCACTGTGACAAAGTTGAATCTCTAACATTAGTGAACAACTTTGTTATACCAAGCTTGACTAGGCGCTAAATGATTTTTGGAGTAAATCGCTCTCAAACATGCTCTGTCAGGCGCTCTGAATGGAGTTCTGATGGTACAGTAGACTGAAAAAGATCGCAGGTTCGCTGCATCTCGCTGCTGGTGACCTTGCGCTCGGATTCACGCTAGCGCTGTGATTCGCGCCCAGTAAAACACGGATAACGACCCCCTGGTGAAAAGATCTCGCCGTGGATGAAGTCGGAGCACTATGGCCGCTCTGTCGCCCATCCACTTGCCGGCAACGTGGCCGAACGGCCGTCGTCGAGGTGTACACCGTTCATCGTGATTGCGCCACGTCGTGACCCTTTCACCACGTCGTTACTCGCCGAAATAGCTCACCAGTGACCGCCGTAGCTCCTCAGCCAGTGATTGCCACGGTAACCCGCGCCAGTGAACCTCCCCTCTCTCCGGCCGCCACCACATCTTCTCAAAATTGGGCACCACCGCTGATGAACTCAATAAATTGATGCCTCAGTGAGCTCCTATGATGCCTCAGTGAGCTCCGCTAGGTTATTACGCGTCCAAAGCACCAGCTCTCACCTCTGATCGTCCACCAAAGCCTCTCAATTTCCCATTTCCCCCAAATCGGTCAGAACGCCGCTGTGAGACATCTCGCCGTGGCCGGTCGTCTACGGGTTAGTTCATGCCCTTCTGTGTGATGTTCTAGCCTCCCTCATGTCTTCTGTTGCTCACAGACCCGTTTGATTGAACTAGACCGCCTTGAGTCGCCTAGAACACCACGAATTGTCTCTGGTATTCGTCGCCACCGTGGACAAACGAACTCCAGGCCGGTTTAGTGCAATTAATTGAGGGATTAGTGTCGCCGAGGGTGGAATTAGGTGTCAACCAAACTAGGGCCCTAGTCGTTGAGCGCCTTGGCCGGTACAGGTTCGCCGGAAGGCGTGCTCACCGGCAATCACCATCGGGGACCCGAGTTTGTGAAGATAAGAAAGAAGAAGGGGCTCGGTGCAATTGTCAGTGAGACAGGGAATAGTATCTAGGGGCTCTTCAACAGATATTCGAACAGCCGAGGTCCTCTGCGTAAAATGGACATCGCGGACGCGCGCGGGCGCGTTTTGCCTAGGCGTGGGCCGCTTCGGGCTGGTTTCAGCCTAGTACTGTTCCTCCTTTTTCCTTTTCTTTTTCTACCAGGCTTGGGAAATTGATATAAAAATTTAGAAAAAATGATAAAATCATGGGACTAATTTTACTAAACTCCTAAATTCCTCTAGTATTTAATAAAAATAGTTCCAAGATTTTTAGCCCCAACCATGAATTATTAAGTATTTAGGAAGGCCTAAACCTAGTCTTTTGGAATTTTAGAAATTATTGGATAGCTCCAAAAATCATAAAACTTTTAGGGTAAGCTTAATATGTTAATTAAAGTTCTTGGATGAAGTTTGACAGGTTTTGGACATTGTTTGATCCCAAAACCCCAAAACCCTGGTTTCTTAGAATAAAACTACTTAACCCTACTAGGGTGTTAACCTAGAAGAGCCTAGTGACTTAGGTGTACCGTGAGGGAAAGTTGTATTCAAGATACAACTCGATGTATCTCTATTATAATTGCATATTCATAGCATCACATGAGCATTCATGTATATGTATGGTTATGTATAGAAAACAAAGAAGTAAGTGTTGAAGAAGAAGAGACTACACCACCAACTGAAACTCCACCTACCGGGAATTGTTTTTATTTTGATATCTATGGAACAGATCCCGACTCCCCTACAACACAAGGCAAGCCCCGGTGCATTTACCTTTCCTTCTGATTTTAAACTCTTTATCACTTGAATGATGCATTAGGTGATAGGAGTTGAGTACTACACAATTGCTGCATTTCCTTCCTTGAAGTTGACTACCATCCCTTGATTTCCTGTTTTGTTAAAAAGTTTTCTGATGCTTAGTCTTGCTTTAGAAAACAAAAATGTTTTGATTTTAACAAAAGATTATGCTTCAGATGGAATGGGATGTTTTCAAAAATAAAATTCGATGGTGGATCCATCATGGTCGTGATGGGTTCAACATCGGACAAGATGTACCTCTGTCAGGTACCAAGATTTGGGATTGAAAATGATAAAGACGAGACCGGGTTGGTGACTTGCACGAGAAGAAAGTCTCGGTGTAGTGTCTCCGTCTAAGTCGCTTAAGGACCATACCGATGTGGGCCTACTGACCGAGGAACTTTAACTGGTCACATGCCTCATCAAGGGTAAGCTTTGCCTCGGGCAGACCAATACCAGAAAGGCCAATACGTAATGGGAGTGGAGAGATGGCGAGAGTAGCGTGTACCCTCTGTGGCAAGAGGCTGGACGGTGGTGTATCTGTGCTCTCAGTTGGCGTGAACCCGGTCTAGTCTTGAGAAACCCGGTGGCGAGTTGACATATGCAAGGGTTAAGTGCTACATATGTCGTGTGATTGGAGATCCTCAGCTGAGTATTAATCGATTCGGATCGCCGTTACTTCTCGGATATGAAGACTTGGTCACTGACTTACACGTAGCAATCCAGTAAAGTAAAAAGGGATTATAAAAGATGGCTAGTGTAGGCCAAGTGCTTGAACTAGGGTAGAAAGAACTCTAGTTATAGGTAATGACTTAACTTGATAATAAAACTGGATTTTTAAGGATCCACTATTAGTAAGCATTTCTACAAACAGAGTCTTTGATTTTTGAATAGCCTTACCTTGACTCCCTCAAGCCAGCATATCCTTGAGAGTCTTTTCTTTTATCGGGTAAGACTTGCGAAAGTACACTCCGTACTCAGGGTTTTCGAACCCATGTTGTTGTAGGTGAGGAAACAACAGAGTTTTGTTGTTTCTGTTCAAAGGTGGTACCAAAGGAAGAGTCCTAGCAGTGAAGGTGGTCGCGGGAGGATGTTGGCCTCCCAGTTTAAAACAATAAACCTATATGCGGGAGGGTGTTTTGCCTCCCTGGCCTGTAATAATAGTAATTTATGCACTCGTAGTACCCTGGTATTGTAATAATAATACTCTCTATATATTTTATGAATGTAAATTAAGTTATTGTAATCTGCTTCCGCTTATTCTTTCCTCCGATGTGATGTAATATCTACGTAACGAGTGAAGCGCTCTTGGGCGAAATGATGAAGATACAGTTACCGAACTTATCGAGTGATTATGTAATATCCCAAAAAAATGTTGACCAAAAGTTGATCTTCGGTGCGTGGATGTGGGAAAATGGTTGTGGGCCATTGGAAGTTCGGAGTCTGCAGATGTGAAGATCTCATTTATACGATATCATTTGAGTATTCATTTGTCTAAATCGGGGCATGGATGGGGGATTTGGTTGTGAGCCGTCGGTTTCGCATCAAGGGCATCGGGAGCATCGCTCCCTCCTCTTCTCAAAAACCCTAGCCGCCCCTCCCCATCCCTCATAGCAGCAGCCGCCCCCCTCCTTCCTTCATTTTTTGCAGCAGCCGCCCCCCTTCTTCCCCATTGCAGCCGCTCCTCTCCTCCCCAAGGTGTTGCACCCACCTCCCTCTAAACCCTAGCCGCCCCTGGTTCCTCCTTTGGTGTGCTGCATTCTCCATTGGTGGATTGGTGGGAGGAAGAAGAAAGAAAGAAAATGAGTCCAAGGTGATATTGTTTTCCTTTTGGTAATTGTGCTGCAATTTCGTTGGATTGGATGTGGGGGTTAGATTTTGATCTCAAATTTAGTTTCTGCAGAATGATAGATTCGATAGTTTATGTTCATGCCAATTTTCTGTGATCTTAATGGCCTCAAAAAAATAAAAAATCTATCTATGAGTCGTAGATAATTTGTAGATCTTTCTGTGGCCGCGAAGAACACCTCAATCGAACATCAGATAAGAAAGTTATTGCAGTTTGATTATAGGAGTTTTTCAGTCTCATAATTCTATGCAGAATCTGTTCTCTTATGATTTAGACAATTTTATCAATAGAATTAAACTTTAGGATTGTAAAAGAAGTTGTAGACAATTTCATAAGCTTTCCAGATTGTTAAAGATTGCATTCATATGAATTATGAAACTCCAATTATGTTTGTTTTATTGTGGCTGTTCCTGTTTGCCTGATAAAAATGAGCAGGTCTGTTCACTAGTGGATTTCATATAGTAAATAGCCGAATTGGCTATTCCAACTATGGAGACTTTTGTGGAGGGATAAAAGTTCTTACTGCCAGCAGAATTTTATAATTTTTGGTTGAGTAGTTTGGGAGATATCGAATTTTGAAATTAACTATGCTACTGTCTCAAACATATTCAGTCAGTTATCTTATCAGATATTTTAGAACTTATAGATGGCAGAATTTAATTATCCATTGAATACCGAATTTGTAGAGTATTTTGTGTAGATACTCCTAAAACATTTGTTTGATATCATTATTGTTATAATTTTAAAGATACAAAATTAACAAATAGTGCTGCTGTTGTTTGGCATGTGGTTTAGGGTGGGAGTCTTTCCACCGGGTCTTGGTTTCAAGTGTAGGAGCAATTTGTTGATTGTTGGCAAATGTTTGTGAAATATTTGTACAAACTTTTATGCCCGCTAGCAGGTGGCTACACTCCGGATCATGCCTAGTACATTTTTCTTCTTCGATGAAGGCAAGTGAATGTAGCGGTGGTTGCTACCGTTTTGACCTATTATTTCTATCGCCTACACTCTAATATTCAGAATTATTGGATTCTTTCATAATTGAACTCTATGAAGATGTTTTACTTGATTGTATTATATTGATGCTCTATCATATATATATGGATGATGATTATGGTTCGAGTATGACCCATGAGATTAATTTACACCCCTGAAGGAAGATGAAGTATTATTTGAGGTTTGTATTGTATCTGAAGGAAGTGAAGTATATTGATAAATGCAGCATACCATAAGCATTGCATGAAGCATTTGCATCTGAAGTTTGGTTGTGACCTATGGTCCGACCGTACCGGTACAACTTAGCATCGTACGTTGCCCCAAAAGGGGTACGATGCGGCTTCATACCCTTAGAGGTATGAAGGCAGAGGACATATGCATTGCATTCATATGCATTCGTTGAAGTGATATTAGCAGATGATGTGGTTTTATACTCTCAGAGGTATGAGGGCAGAGGACCTACACATTGCATTCCTATGCATACATTGAAGTGATATCTGCAGGTATTGTTGACGCAGGGAAGTGTTATACAACCTATTGTGGTTGTTCGAGGAAATGAGATGGTTTTGGTTATATTGAGACTATTGAGTTCTATATCTACAAGTATTTCTGATCTCAATTGTGATTCCTTTAAAATGTTGTTTAATTCAATATGTGGTTTAAATATCTCGTCAAAACAATTTGCTTGCTGAGATGTATCATCTCACTCTTGCATTACTCAATGCAGGTACTTGATTCATGGTGAGAATGAGAGAAGTAGCAGCACGTCCACCTTCACATTATAATAACGCTGCCCAGTTGCAGCCATGATTTAATTAGAAACTCGATATCAAATGATGTTTGTTTTTTTCTAGTCGTGGGCACTGGTTAATTCAGTTCATGTCATTATATTTAACTTCCCTTTGCTAGCAGATTAATAATGCTTAGCATGTTTTTTGTCATAATATATGTTTATACACTGTTGTCCCTCGTTTATGCAACTTTTCAAAGGAGATGCTGCCGAAATTTTATATATGAATGTCAGATGTGTAGTTCAGTAGCATTCTGGGGAGTTTGTGGACCCCGAGGTGTTACAGTTGGTATCAAAGCATAGGCTTTAGATTCTTGGCAATTTGAAGATAAATTTGACACACTTGCACATATAGGAAGGGTATGGGTTTAAATATCTTTGATATATATATTAGTGTCTTTGAAGTGCATATGACAATAATTTCACCCCTCCCTATTCCTTTACGGTGATGTGGTAAGTTGTTTATGACTTAATGCCTAATACGATTTATCTCTAAATCTTTTATTATTTTAGTAATGCGATTGATATCGCTGGTCTTTTGTGAGATTTAAGTTGTTATTATGCTTGTGATATACAAGTATGCCTATGTTGTTTTCATCATGTTTTTCATGGTTGAGTTTTATTACAATAATATTGTTATATATGCTTGATTGAGGATGTTCCTAAGAGGAGTGTGAATTGCGTGTTTTGGGTTACAAGGTAACCATCAATTTGAATTTAAGTTGTTGAGCGGTTGGTGGATAGTTCCAACTATCTTTGCAAAGAATGAATGTTTATGTCGAGAAACCAGTTCTGAAAGAAATGAATATTGGTACTTTTATATGAATTTTGGGGAAGTCTTTACATAGCCAGAATGGCTTACATGTCTCTCTTCTATTGTGTGTTTTAGTAGCCACAAAGCCTAGAGGTGGTTTAAAGTGGTTGCATGTTAGTCATGCTAGTTGTAGAATAAATCTTTGTTTTTCTTGATCCATTGATTATGTATTAATACATTGAGGATCAGATGGTTCTCTCCCCGATGCATGCTTGTGGAGCCATTGTTGGACCACCTATCTATTGGTTTGAATGAAGTCATTGCCTAGCCTAGAGTTGGTTGTGTGTGGTTAGTCACCTATTCCTAAATGATGTGGTTTTTACATCAACTTGAGATGTTTGTCAAATGTGTGAAGGATTACGGGGTTATTATTGACCTCGTATGTCTGGTACTTTGAGTGCATCGTATGATAGAATGAAATGTAAGTTTCTGAACTACAGTAGATGAAGACTTATTTATGTGTAGGTTAACCTTACTAGTTGAGAGCACATAGAGGGGGGGTGAATAGGTGATCCTGTGAAATTCAACAACTAATAGCCAATAAAACTTGGTTAAGTGTTAGTATGGCTAAGTAGCGAGCTCTTGCGAACACACAAGTAATCACAGAAAAGCAATCACAAGAGACACACGAGTTATCCCGTGGTTCGGCCAAGTATAACACTTGCCTACTTCCACGTTGTGGCGTCCCAATGGACGAGGGTTGCACTCAACCCCTTTCAAGTGATCCAATGATCAACTTGAATACCACGGTGTTCTTCTTTCTTATCTCTTTTCCTATTCGCAAGGAATCTCCACAAGTTGGAGTCTCTCGCCCTTACAATAAAGATCACTGTGAAAGCACAAGAGTAAGGATGGGAAGCAACACACACAAATCTGCATCAATACACACGCACACACAAGCCAAGACTTGAGCTCACAATGAAGCACAACTAGTTCACTACAAAAACGGAGCTCAAATCACTAACATGGTCGATCAAGTGCGCGGAGACGAAGTGTGGAAGACTTAGAATGCTCAAAGTATGCTTGGGTAACTCCTCCATGCGCCTAGGGGTCCCTTTTATAGCCCCAAGGCAGCTAGGAGCCGTTGGAGGCATTCTTGGAAGGCTAATCTTGCCTTCTGTCGGGTGGCGCACCGGACAGTCTGGTGTGCCACCGGACAGCCACTGTTCATGTCCGGTGCGCGATTTCCTTCCATTCCTGGCGCAGCCGACCGTTGCAACTTCGGGCTGGTTGGCGCACTGGACACTGTCCGGTGCACACCGGACAGTCCGGTGCCCCCAGCTGACTGTTGGCGCGGGCCACGCGTCGCCCGCGGATTGCGCGACCGATCGTTGGCTCACCGGACAGTCCGGTGCACCACCGAACAGTCCGGTGAATTATAGTCGTACGCCGCCAAAGTTTCTCAAGAGTGGCCAGTTCGCCGGAGACCAGACTGGCGCACCGGACACTGTCCGGTGCACCACCGGACAGTCCGGTGTGCCAGAACGAGCTGAGTCTTCGCTGCTCCAGCCAAGTCCTTTTCTTCTTCTCTTTTCTCTGATTCTAGCACTTAGACAAACATATTAGTACACACAAAAACCAATGTACTAAGTCTAGAACCATACCTTTGCCTTGATTATCACTTCTCTCTTTGTCTAGCACATGAGAGCTTATTCAAATGTGTTGGACACTTAATCACCAAAACATAATAGAAATTGCCCAAAGACACATTTCCCTTTCAATCTCCCCCTTTTTGGTGATTTATGCCAACACACTCAAAAGCAATGCAAAATATGCAACATTGATTCAAATTGAAAACCAAATTGTTTTTGACTCAAATTTGGCATATTTGGATCATTCTTTGCCACTACTTGGTTTGTTTTTGCAAATCAAAATCGTTTTCCTATCTCCAAGTCAAACACACATGATTAGGCACAAAAAGAGATATTCCAATTGAAAAATTGATCGAGTGCCAAAAACTCCCCCTTTTTCTCATAATCATAAATTCTCCCCACAAGAGACCAAATTTTGACAATAAGAGTATTTTGACAAATCAAAAGTTCTAACTCTTATTTTGACAAACCAAAAGTTCTAACTCTACTATTTTCAAAATTCTCAAGTGGTAGCTAATCCATTTGCTTTGGCCTTAATTTCTCCCCCTTTGGCATTAAGCACCAAAATGGGATCATTATTGGCCCTTTAACCCCATTGCCTCACCAAAAATGTTAATTAAGAGCAAAAAGGCAATAGGAGCTTAAGAATGAACTTGGAGGTTAGTATACTAATACCGGAGTGCAGTGGAAGTCTTTGCATGGTCCAAGTTCACCTTTCCCTTTCAATTCACCTTTGAGACTACATCAAGTAAACTCAAGCACAAATGTTAGTCTCAAAGGGTCAAGTTGTAGCACTTCTCCCCATAAATATGTGCATCATTCACACATGGACTTTTGAGGTCCGGGGATCCCTTGCACAACTTGAGCACCAGAAGTAAACAACAAATCTCATAAATGCATAAAGTAACTTGATCAAAGTCATAAAACACATGTATGCTATAGATCAATCCAAGTTACACGAATCTAAGACATTTAGCTCACTACGTAGCCTGCAAAAGGTTTTCTCATCTAAAGGCTTGGTAAAGATATCGGCTAGCTGGTTCTTGGTGTTAATATAGAACACTTCGATATCTCCCTTTTGCTGGTGGTCTCTCAAAAAGTGATGCCGGATGTCTATGTGCTTAGTGTGACTGTGTTCAACAGGATTATCCGCCATGCGGATTGCACTCTCATTGTCACATAGGAGTGGGACTTTGCTCAGATTGTAGCCAAAGTCCTGGAGGGTTTGCCTCATCCAAAGTAGTTGCGCGCACACTGTCCTGCAGCAACATACTCGGCCTCAGCGGTGGATAGGGCAACAGAGGTTTGTTTCTTAGAACTCCAAGACACCAGGGAGCTTCCTAGGAATTGGCACATCCCTAATGTACTCTTCCTATCAACCTTGCATCCAGCATAATCGCAGTCTGAGTATCCAATCAAGTCAAAGGTAGACCCCTTCGGATACCAGATCCCGAAGCAAGGCGTAGCAACTAAATATCTAAGAATTCGCTTAACGGCCACAAGATGACACTCCCTTGGATCGGATTGAAATCTAGCACACATGCATACGCTTAGCATAATATCCGGTCTACTAGCACACAAATAAAGCAAAGAACCTATCATAGACCGGTATGCCTTTTGATCAACGGACTTACCTCCTTTGTTGAGGTCAACATGTCCGTCGGTGCCCATTGGTGTCTTCGTGGGCTTGGCGTCCTTCATCCCGAACCGCTTGAGCAAGTCTTGCATGTACTTCATTTGGGAGATGAAGGTGCCGTCCTTGAGTTGCTTCACTTGGAACCCAAGGAAGTAGTTCAACTCACCCATCATCGACATCTCAAATTTCTGTGTCATCACCCTGCTAAACTCCTTACAAGACTTTTGGTTAGTAGAACCAAATATTATGTCATCGACATAAATTTGGCACACAAATAGGTCACCATCACAAGTCTTAGTGAAAAGAGTTGGATCAGCTTTCCCAACCTTGAAAGCATTAGCAATTAGGAAATCTCTAAGGCATTCATACCATGCTCTTGGGGCTTGCTTAAGTCCATAGAGCGCCTTAGAGAGCTTACACACATGGTCAGGATACCGTTCATCCTCAAAGCTAGGGGGTTGCTCCACGTACACCTCCTCCTTGATTGGCCCGTTGAGGAAAGCGCTCTTCACATCCATTTGGAACAACCTGAAAGAGTGGTGAGCGGCATAGGCTAATAGAATGCGAATAGACTCTAGCCTAGCCACAGGAGCAAAAGTCTCCTCGAAATCCAAACCTGCGACTTGGGCATAACCTTTTGCCACAAGTCGAGCCTTGTTCCTTGTCACCACCCCGTGCTCGTCTTGCTTGTTGTGGAACACCCACTTGGTTCCCACAACATTTTGCTTGGGACGTGGCACCAGGCTCCAGACTTCATTTCGCTTGAAGTTGTTGAGCTCTTCCTGCATGGCCAACACTCAGTCCGGATCTTGCAAGGCCTCTTCTACCCTGAAAGGCTCAATAGAAGAGACAAACGAGTAATGCTCACAAAAGTTAGCTAGTCTTGAGCGAGTAGTTACTCCCTTGCTTATATCACCCAGAATCTGGTCGACGGGATGATTCCTTTGAATCGTCGCTCGGATTTGAGTTGGAGGGGCTCGTGGTGCCTCTTCCTCCATAACTTGATCATCTGGTGCTCCCCCTTAATCACATGCCTCTTCTTGATGAACCTGTTCATCTTCTTGAGTTGGGGAGTGCACCATCGTTGAGGAAGAAGGTTGATCTTGCTCTTGTTGTTCCTGTGGTCGCACATCTCCAGTCGCCATGGTGCGAATTGCGTCCGTTGGAACATCATCTTCATCTACATCATCAAGATCAACTTTCTCTCTTGGAGAGTCATTAGTTTCATCAAATACAACATCGCTAGAGACTTCAACCAAACCCGATGATTTGTTGAAGACTCTATACGCCTTTGTATTTGAGCCATAACCTAGCAAAAACCCTTCTACAGCTTTGGGAGCAAATTTAGAATTTCTACCTTTCTTCACTAGAATATAACATTTACTCCCAAATACATGAAAGTACGAAACGTTGGGTTTGTTACCAGTTAGAAGTTCATATGAGGTCTTCTTGAGGAGGCGATGAAGGTAGACCCGGTTTATGGCGTGGCAAGCTGTGTTCACAGCTTCCGACCAAAACTGTACAGGCGTCTTGAATTCTCCAAGCATCGTCCTCGCCATGTCTATAAGTGTCCTGTTCTTCCTCTCTACCACACCATTTTGCTGTGGTGTGTAGGGAGCGGAGAACTCGTGCTTGATTCCTTCCTCCTCAAGGTACTCCTTCACTTGTAAGTTCTTGAACTCGGACCCATTGTCGCTTCTTATCTTTGTCACCTTGAGCTCAAATTCATTTTGAGCTCTCCTTAGAAAGCGCTTTAGGGTCCCTTGGGTTTCTGATTTATCCTGCAAAAAGAATACCCAAGTGAAGTGGGAAAAATCATCAACTATAACAAGACCATACTTACTTCCCCCGATGCTGAGATAGGCGACGGGTCCGAAGAGATCCATATGAAGTAGCTCCAGAGGTCTTGACGTGGTCATCACATTCTTGCTGTGATGAGTACTTCCCACCTATTTACCTGCTTGACAAGCTGCACAAGGTCTATCTTTTTCGAAAGATACATTGGTTAGACCTAACACATGTTCTCCCTTTAGAAGCTTATGAAGGTTCTTTATCCCAACATGTGCTAGACGGTAATGCCACAGCCAGCCCATGCTAGTCTTAGCAATTAAGCATGCATCTAGATCGGCCTCCTCCTTCGAAAAATCAACTAAATAGAGTTTGTCGTCTAGTACACCCTTAAAAGCTAATGAACCATCACTCCTTCTAAAGATAGACACATCTATATTGGTAAACAAACAATTATAACCCATATTACATAGTTGCCTAACAGACAATAAGTTGTATCCGAGCGATTCAACTAAGAACACATTAGATATGGAATGCTCGGATGAAATAGCTATCTTTCCTAGACCTTTAACCTTGCCTTGGTTCCCATCTCCAAAGATGATCAAATCTTGGGAATCTTTGTTCTTGACATAGGAGGTGAACATCTTCTTCTCCCCCGTCATGTGGTTTGTGCATCCGCTATCGATAATCCAGCTTGAGCCCTCAGATGCATAAACCTGCAAGGCAAATTAGGCTTGGGTCTTAGGTACCCAACTCTTGTTGGGTCCTACAAGGTTAGTTACAACATCCTTTGAGACCCAAATGCAAGTCTTGTCTCCCTTGCATTTGGACCCCAACTTTCTAGCAACCACTTTTTCATTTTTACATGAAAGTACATACTTAGTGTTGCAAGCATGAAAGACAGTGGTAGGTTTACTACACGCTTTCCTAGGAGCATGAGACACAAAATTTCTCCTAGGCCTACCATTAGAATTAGAACAGGAAGCAATCATGGCATGTGAGTCAAAAGCTTTATAACTCCTATCATAATGAAAATTTCTAGAATATTTTCTATCATTGTACATGAAAGCATGATTCTTTTGACTGCTACTAGCCATAGGGGCCTTCCCTTTCTCCTTGTTGGGAATGGGAGCCCTTTGACTTATTAAGTTCTTGGCTTCCTTTCGAAAGCCAAGTCCATCCTTAATTGAGGGATGTCTACCAATGGTGTAGGCATCCCTAGCAAATTTTAACTTCAAAGTCATTTTTGCAAGTCTTAAGTTGATCATTAAGACTTGCCACTTCACCGTTTAATTTTGCAATAGAAGTAAGGTGTTCAACACATGCATCAACATCAAAATCTTTGCATCTATTACATATGACAACATGTTCCATACATGAACTAGATTTATTAGCTACTTCTAGCTTAGCATTTAAATCATCATTAATACTCTTCAAACTTTACACAGTCTCATAACAAGCAGATAATTTAGAGGATAGAATTTCATTCCTTTTAGTTTCTAGAGCAAGAGACTTTTGTACACTAACAAACTTATCATGCTCTTCATACAAAATATCCTCTTGCTTTTCTTAGAGTCTATTCTTTTCATTTAAAGCATCAATCAACTCATTGATTTTATCTACTTTAGTTCTATCTAAACCTTTAAATAAGCTCGTGTAATCTACTTCATCATCACTTGAAGTAGTGTACTTAGAGGTCTCTCGAGCGTTTACCTTTTTCTCCTTTGCCATGAGGCAAGTATGGCGCTCGTTGGGGAAGAGTGTCGATTTGTTGAAGGCTGAGGCAGCGAGTCCTTCATCGTCGGAGTCGGAAGTAGAGCAGTATGAATCCCATTCTTTGCCAAGGTGCGCCTCGCCCTTCGCCTTCTTGTAGACCTTCTTCTTTTCCCTCTTCCCGTGTCTTTCTTCTCCCTGGTCATTTTCATTATTAGGACATTGTGCTATGAAATGACCAGTCTTACCGCATTTAAAATAGGAGCGCTTTCCCTTTGCTTTGCTCTTGTTAGGATACTCCTTGCGTCCTCTTAGCGTGGTCTTGAATCGCTTAGTGATGAGAGCCATCTCATCTTCGTTTAGCCCGATCGCCTCTACTTGTGCCACCTTGCTTGGTAGCGCTTCCCTGCTACTTGTTGCTTTAAGAGCAACGGGTTGAGGCTCGTAGATGGGCATGGGGCCATTTAATGCATCATCATCAACATATCTTACCTCCTTGACCATCATTCACCCGCTCATAAATTTTCCGAGTATCTCCTCGGGCGTCATCTTTGTGTAGCTAGGATTTTCACGGATGAGGTTCACAAGATGAGGGTCAATAACAATAAAGGACCTGAGCATAAGTCGGACGACGTCGTGGTCTGTCCATCTCGTGCTTCCATAGCTCCTGATCTTGTTAACCAGGGTCTTGAGCCTGTTGTACGTTTGCGTTGGCTCCTCTCCCCTGATCATGGCAAACCTTCCTAGCTCGCCTTCCACCAACTCCATTTTGGTGATCATGGTGGTGTCGTTCCCCTCATGTGAAATCTTGAGGGTGTCCCATATTTGCTTGGCGTTGTCCAAGCCGCTCACCTTGTTGTATTCATCCCTGCACAACGATGCTAACAAAACAGTGGTAGCTTGTGCATTCTTATGAATTCGTTCGTTAATGAATACAGGGTTATCAGTACTATCAAATTGCATTCCATTCTCAACTACCTCCCAAATACTAGGGTGGAGAGAGAAAAGGTGACTACACATTTTGTGACTCCAAAAAGCGTAGTCCTCTCCATCAAAGTGTGGAGGTTTACCAAGAGGAATAGAAAGCAAATGGGCATTGGAATTATATGGAATACGAGAATAATCAAATGAAAATTTGAGTTAACCGGTTTCTTTTTCTCGTCGTAGTCATTGTCTCTTGGGGAAGAAGAAGACTCGTCGCTGTCATAGTAGACGATCTTCTTGATGCGCCTCTTCTTCTTCCCGTCCTTCTTCTTGTGACTCGAGCCAGAGTCAGTGGGCTTATCATCTCTTGGCTCATTGAGGAAGGACTCTTTTTCCTTGTCATTGACCACCTTCCCCTTTCCCTTAGGATCCATCTCTTCGGGCGATTAGTCCCTTTCGTGAAGAGAACGGATCTGATACCAATTGAGAGCACCTAGAGGGGGGGTGAATAGGTGATCCTGTGAAATTCAACAACTAATAGCCAACTTGGTTAAGTGTTAGTATGGCTAAGTAGCGAGCTCTTGCGAACACACAAGTAATCACAGAAAAGCAATCACAAGAGACACGCGAGTTATCTCGTGGTTCGGCCAAGTATAACACTTGCCTACTTCCATGTTGTGGTGTCCCAATGGACGAGGGTTGCACTCAACCCCTTTCAAGTGATCCAATGGTCAACTTGAATACCACGGTGTTCTTCTTTCTTATCTATTTTCCCGTTCACGAGGAATCTCCACAAGTTGGAGTCTCTCGCCCTTACAATAAATATCACGGTGAAAGCACAAGAGTAAGGATGGGAAGCAACACACACAAATCCGTAGCAATACACACACACACACAAGCCAAGACTTGAGCTCAAAATGAAGCACAACTAGTTCACTACAAGAACGGAGCTCAAATCACTAACACGGTCGATCAAGTGCGCGGAGACGGAGTGTGGAAGACTTAGAATGCTCAAAGTATGCTTGGGTAACTCCTCCATGCGCCTAGGGGTCCCTTTTATAGCCCCAAGGCAGCTAGGAGCCGTTGGAGGCATTCTTGGAAGGCTAATCTTGCCTTCTGTCGGGTGGCGCACCGGACAGTCCGATGTGCCACCTGACAGCCACTGTTCATGTCTGGTGCGCGATTTCCGTCCATTCCTGGCGCAGTCGACCGTTGCAACTTCGGGCTGGTTGGCGCACCGGACACTGTCCGGTGCACAACGGACAGTCCGATGCCCCCAGCCGACCGTGGGCGCGGGCCACGCGTCGCCCGCGGATTGCGCGGCCAACCGTTGCGCTGGCGACCGTTGGCTCACCGGACAGTCCGGTGCACCACCGGACAGTCCGGTGAATTATAGTCGTACGCCGCCAAAGTTTCCCGAGAGTGACCAGTTCGCCGGAGACCAGCCTGGCGCACCGGACACTGTCCGGTGCACCACCGGACAGTCCGGTGTGCCAGACCGAGCTGAGTCTTGGCTGCTCCAACCAAGTCCTTTTCTTCTTCTCTTTTCTATGATTCTAGCACTTAGACAAACATATTAGTACACACAAAAACCAATATACTAAGTCTAGAACCATACCTTTGCCTTGATTATCACTTCTCTCTTTGTCTAGCACATGAGAGCTTATTCAAATGTGTTGGACACTTAATCACCAAAACATAATAGAAATTGCCCAAAGACACATTTCCATTTCACTAGTTTGGATATTTTTCTTAGTTGAGTTGTTGGATGAAGTATAGTGACATTGGTTAAGCAAGTATTATGTTGTTGTTTTGCTGTCAATGCTCTTTGTGGAGTTTTTGGCATTTCTTCGATGAACTGTGCCACGTAGAATGTTATTGGCTTCTTATCTGCTTTATTGCTCCATTAGTTCTGTAGACTTTCTCCCTTTTGTGGGGTGCAAAGATTGTTAGATTACATTATTATCTTTTCATGATGGCAAGAACGGGGTTTAGGAAGATTAGGAGTTTTGTTTCAATAGAACTACTTGTTTTGTTGTGCTATGAGGTGAGGTGTTTGATCTTCTTATATGTTCATCTGGTGTGGATGTTTCACCATTGAATTAAAATGAATTGTTGAAGTTGGTAAGGGTTGTGCTTAGTGCATATAACCCCTTCATAAAAGAGTGTTGTTTTAAGACATTGATGCTGATGTATGGCTGCATCCAAATTTGATGTTGTGAAATCGTAGTGTTGATTGCATCTATGACTTGCTTTGAGCTTCATTGCATGTTGTTTCATGCTTGTTGTCAGGTTGTGTAGCTTCCTTAAACCATTAGTCCGAGGTAGAAGTTCTTGTGTTGAGTAATACCAATAATGGACCCATGTTTTGAATGGTGGTGCTATTTGGGGTACCTTGGATGTTTTGCTGGGAGTGGTCGAATTCGAGGACGAATTCTTTTTAAGGGGGTATAGTGTAATATCCCAAAAAAATGTTGACCATAAGTTGATCTTCGGTGCGTGGATGTGGGAAAATGGTTGTGGGTCGTTGGAAGTTCGGAGTCCGCAGATGTGAAGATCTCATTTAAACGATATCATTTGAGTATTCACTTGTCAAATTTGGGGCATGGATGGAGGATTTGGTTGTGAGCCGTCGGTTTCGCATCAAGGGCATCGGGAGCATCGCTCCCTCCTCTTCTCAAAAACCCTAGCCACCCCTCCCCATCCCTCATAGCAGCAGGCACCCCCTCCTTCCCTCATTTTTGCAGCAGTCGCCCCCCTTCTTCCCCATTGCAGCCGCTCCTCTCCTCCCCAAGGTGCTGCACCCACCTCCCTCTAAACCCTAGCTGCCCCCTGGTTCCTCCTTTAGTGTGCTGCATTCTCCATTGGTGGATTGGTGGGAGGAAGAAGAAAGAAAAGGAGTCCAAGGTGATATTGTTTTTGTTTTGGTAATTGTGCTGCAATTTCGTTGGATTGGATGTGGGGGTTAGATTTTGATCTCGAATTTAGTTTCTGCAGAATGACATATTCGATAGTTTCTGTTCATGTCAGTTTTCCATGGTCTTAGTGGCCTCAAAAAAATAAAAAAATCTATTTATGAGTCATAGATAATTTGTAGATCTTTCCGTGACCGCGAAAAACACCTCAATCGGACATCAGATTAGAAAGTTATCATAGTTTGATTATAGCAGTTTTTCAGTCTCATAATTCTATGCAGAATTTGTTCTATTATGATTTAGACAACTTTATCAACAGAATTAAACTTTAGGATTGTACAAGCAGTTGTAGACAATTTCATAAGCTTTCCAGATTGTTAAAGATTGCATTCATATGAATTATGAAACTCCAGTTATGTTTGTTTTACTGTGGATGTTCCTGTTTGCCTGATAAAAATGAGCGGGTCTGTTCACTAGTAGATTTCATATAGTAAATAGCCGAATTGACTGTTCCAACTATGGAGACCTTTGTAGAGGGATAAAAGTTCTTACTGACAGCAGAATTTCATAATTTTTGGTTGAGTAGTTTGGGAGATATCAAATTTTGAAGTTAACTATGCTGTTGTCTGAAACAGATTCAGTCAGTTATCTTATCATATGTTTTAGAACTTATAGATGGCATAATTTAATCATCCATTGAATACCGAAGTTGTAGAGTATTTTGTGTAGATACCCCTAAAGTATTTGTTTGATATCATCACTGTTATAATTTTAAAGATACAAAATTAACAAATAGCGATGCTGTTGTTTGGCATGTGGTTCAGGGTGGGAGTCTTTCCACCGGGTCTTGGTTTCAAGTGTAGGAGCGATTTTTTGATTATTGGCAAATGTTTGTGAAATATTTGTACTAACTTTATGCCCGCTAGCAGGTGGCTACACTCCGGATCATGCCTAGTACATTTTTCTTCTTCGATGAAGGTAAGTGAATGTAGCGGTGGTTGCTACCGTTTTGACCTGTTATTTCTATCGCCTACACTCTAATATTCAGAATTATTGGATTCTTTCATAATTGAACTCTATGATGATGTTTTACTTGATTGTATTATATTGATGCTCTATCATATATGGATGATGATTATGGTTCGAGTATGACCCATGAGATTAATTTACACCCCTGAAGGAAGATGAAGTATTATTTGAGGTTTGTATTGTATCTGAAGGAAGTGAAGTATATTGATAAATGTAGCATGCCATATGCATTGCATGATTCATTTGCATCTGAAGTTTGGTCGTGACCTATGGTCCGACCGTACCGGTACAACTTAGCATTTTACGTTGCCCGAGGAGGGGTACGATGCGGCTTCATACCCTTAGAGGTATGAAGGCAGAGGACATATGCATTGCATTGATATGCATTGCATTCATATGCATTCATTGAAGTGATATTAGCAGATGATGTGGTTTTATACTCTCAGAGGTATGAGGGCAGAGGACCTACACATTGCATTCCTATGCATACATTGGAGTGATATCTGCAGGTATTATTGACGCAGGGAAGTGTTATACAACCTATTGTGGTTGTTCGAGGAAATGAGATAGTATTGGTTATATTGGGACTATTAAGTTCTATATCTACAAGTATTTCTGATCTCAATTGTTATTCCTTTAAAATGTTGTTTAATTCAATTTGTGGTTTAAATATCTCGTCAAAACAATTTGCTTGCTGAGATGTATCATCTCACTCTTGCATTACTCAATGCAGGTACTTGATTCATGTTGAGAATGAGAGAAGTAGCAGCACGTCCACCTTCACATTATAATAATGCAGCCCAGTTGCAGCCATGATTTAATTAGAAGCTCGATATCAAATGATGTTTTTTCTCTAGTCGTGGGCACTGGTTAATTCAGTTTATGTCGTTATGTTTAACTTCCCTTTGATAGCAGATTAATAATGCTTAGTATGTTTTTTGTCATGATATATGTTTATACACGGTTGTCCCTCGTTTATGCAACTTTTCAAAGGAGATGCTGCCGGAATTTTATATATGAATGTCAGATGTGTAGTTTAGTAGCATTCCAGGGTGTTTGTGGACCCCGGGGTGTTACAGATTATGTGCATCTACATGATTGTCTAAGGTCCTTAGGACAAGGATAACTGTAGGTGGGCCTAATACCTTGAGAGGTTCCGTCATAGCTGGTATCGGAGCAAAACCCATCTCTCCAGATATTACGTAGTATTTCAAAAGAATTTTCAAATATTCACCTAGAAATATTCTTTCATTCTTACCTTACCACTTTCGGGTAGTCCCTTATCTTGTAGAATTGGGTAACAGAGTGCAATATATAGGAAGTTGGGAATCAACGAAGGTTGATTCCATAATTATTAGAATATGCATGCATCATGTTAAGAATATACTAATAAATCTTCCCCTCTTATGGAGACATGGCGCATACAAGGAAAATAACACGCAAATCTACTGGACCTTTTGGCGTGCCTCGCCATCAGCTAGCCCCCAGACATGAAGGAAGTAGTAGTGGCAGCAATGACCCAATTGGAGACCTGGAAGCCAAGGTGGAACAACTTCGGTCAGAGCTACGTCACCGGAATAGGGCATGGGAGCAGGACAGCCAGCGTATAGCTGAATTGTCAGCTAACGTTAGCCGCTTGCAATATGAGATTTCAGAACAGGATTCGGCCATTGATTGGGTCGTCAACTCACGTTCAGTCGCTTGGGACCGTGAAGCAAAGGCTCGAGCTCGTGTGGTAGAGCTTAGTGCGGCCCTCGACAGCCTGCAAGTGTACTGTAATACTTTACATGAAGAAGTATATGTATTGTATGCTCGACTGCACCCGAACGTGCCTTCCGACGTGGCTGCAATGGGAGCCGGACCCTCGGGAACAGAAAATGAAGGACCTGATGGGGAGTTGGACCTTTTTAGGCCCCCTCCTTCCATGAACCTTGCTGACGAACGGTCTCCTGCAGTAGGAAATGAAGCAACAAAGGATGACGAAGACTAGAATAATATAGTTTAGGTATTATACTTATGTAAAATAAGTACTAAAGTCGAGTTGTACACTAGAGTCTGTATAATTATTACATTTTGGTAATGTAATATGATGGTGTATGTTGGCATGTTATATTTTCTCCAAATGTTTCTTTGCCTCAGATGCCATCACGGACTCGCGCACATGATGGTGCGGGGACTTCCCGCGGTAGGGAGGATACTCCAACCCGCCACCAGTACCACCGACTTTGGCCGAGGCTATCGCTGCCTTGGTCAATGCAACTGCAGATAATACAAGCTTCTTGCGCGAAATGGCGGGCAATCAGCTCCAACATCACGGTGGGAGAGCTCCTCCTCAAGGACCGCGTGAAACAACATATTTGGAATTCTCTGAGACTCGACCCCCGCTCTTCATTAAAGCAGAAGAACCTCTAGAAGCCGATGAGTGGGTAAGAGTGATAGAACAGAAGTTTGGATTGGTTCAATGCACGGAGACACAAAAGCCATTATTCGCTACACAATGAGGGCCTGCCAGCACTTGGTGGGCAAATTTTGCAGCAATTCAACCGGCTGGACATCAGATCACCTGGGAGGAATTCAAGCTAGCATTCCAAGAGCATTATGTTCCGGAGAGAGTGCTCCATATGAAACAAGAAGAGTTTATCTGATTAAAGCAAGGGGGGATACTGTAATGCAATATCTCAACAAATTCAACCATCTGTCGCACACTTTATCCATATGTCGTGATTCCCATTCCGCCCGGAGATCATGACTCTCCCTTGATCACTACCAAGGTGACCTAGCAGGGCCTCACTACGTAGCCTTTACAAAGATTTCCTAGAGGTCATAGCTGCCCGTTAGGTTTCTCTAGTTTGATAAACACAGTACATCTCCCCAAAGGAAGGGTGACTAACAAAACCAAATCAAGAACCTCAGCAACCAGCCTCGGCAGAGCAAGTACTGTGCCTGGACCCCATTGACAGCCCTACGGCGAAGCCAACTACTCCTCTGGTTCCTCTAATTAATCGACTAAGGGTGTCCCATTCCACCCTCATGGTTGCACTGTTTTCCCGGGTTGTCACTCCCCAAATAGGTTCTTACGGAGAGGTACTCAGGAAACAGCCTGAGTCCCCTAAAGTATCACAAGATCATCAGCATAATCAAGATAACAATATCGTATCATAAATGTTCACATCATATTCATTGATTAAAGTAAAGCAATAGCAAGAAGCTAACCATAATAACCCAAAAGGTAATCAAGGACAGGGTAGATACAAAGCTAGTCAATCCTTAGGTTGATCATGGTATGCGAGACGGTGAATTATAAAGTAAATCGGACATAATAGGTCAGAGGACACTTGCCTTCACCAACAGATGCTTAGGGTCTTCAACTTTGCAGAACTCGAAGAACCAGATCACTTGCCGCCAACGCTTGACCGTCGATTCCTCGAAGCTCAGAAACGAAAACCGCGATCTAATCGCAACGCGAAGCGAAGACGAACAGGCACAAGCAAACAAACAAACATATATATATAAGAACATTACACCATACAAGATAAAACATTATAAAAGCAAGCAATATAAAATAGTGAGCGCTTCTACAGTTATGCGAGGAAGAAGAAACGTGACAGGCGGAGCTACGGTCGAGAAGTCGTACCGTTTACGCTACGCAAGTAATAATCAGGACATTTAATTCGACATGACCAAATATAAATTATAACTGCTATTTAGTTTTAATTACACCCGCTACACCATCCACTGTCAAACAAATAACTAATATAATTAGCACGAGAGATTCTAAGCGAGGTCAATTTACGACGTGCAAAACAATATGACAACGTGCGGACGACGCGCGTACACGCGCGACATAGCACGCTGACGGCACACGAACAGTGTGCGCGATCAGCGCGAGTGACGCACGAATCAGCACGCGACCACGAGCACATCACGCACGAACAACGCGCAGACAGCACGTGAACGACGCGCGAAGCAGCACGCCACCGCGCGCGGAACAGCACCCGCGACAGACGAGAATAACTGAACAGGTGACACGTTTATACAAAACGAATGTTAAATAAATAGAAAGTAGTTAAATTAATATTATCCATGTTAGTATTTATTATAAAAGCCCAAGTTGAACACTACACATTTAATCTAATTAGAATATTAATCTAATAAATATTAGTCGAGCGAGCATTAAGTTAAGTATCTAAAATATATGACCCGACAGATTAACGTTATTAATGTGAGTGTTCGTAAGCGAAAACAATTTATTGTCACGCGCAGACGCCGCGTGACACACGTGATCGACACGTGACGACGCGCGGACACGCGTCGAGGCAAACGACACGTGCAAATGGCACACACGACGTGTGATAACGTGTGCGAACGGCACGCGCGACACACGCAAAACAACGCGCACGACAGTGCGCGAAACGCACGAGTCAACGCGACTATGCGCGCGAACAGCACGATAACGCGCAAACAATATCGCGCGCGAACCACCAACAAATAATTAGTTCAAAGTATTTCAGTTGATATTAATCACGTTACTTAACGTTTATTCTTGTAAAAGCACGAGTTAAAAACTATAAAACAGTTTTAATTAGAGGATCCTTTTAATAAGTATCAAATTAATGGCTAATTAACTAATACAGACTTGTGACATGATAAAATACATTACCAATACGAAATCGACGCGAATGAACAATTAATTTAGAACGAACACGATATGCCGCAGCGCCAATCGATATCACGTCTACACTAACCAAACCTAAATGAAAACGCTTTAGATTGACACCACTACCCTAATAGCTATTGACGAAGCGTATAATTAAAATTACAAGTTCGTTTTTGGTTGAATTGTTATTTTAATAGCCGACCACTAAACAACTAATTACTAATTAATTACTCAACATACACGAAGTGGCGACACGATTTTACTAGACGCGCAACTTGGAACCATAAACTAGTTTTGACTAAATTGTTACGTTAATAACCAACAGACAGACTGATAATTAAGTAAGTAAAATAAACATACGTCATGACAAAATAATATGTTTAACGTGTATACACCATTATTATGAAGTTAACACCACGCAAATAGATCGAAACAGATACATAATGCGAAAGCTAATGCTTAGTTAATAATTTCAGATTTCATGTGATGTGGCACGATTTTATTGAGGCGGGCGAATAGCGACTCACGCGAACGACAACAACAAGGCAACAACATCTCACGCAGGGATAGACGAGAGGAGAAGAGAAGGGTAGACGCAGACCTTGGGGCGAGCTCGAACAAAGGTGGCTCGGCGGGGATGTGACAGCGAGGTCCGATCGCATGGCGTCGAGGCTAGAGCGCAGCAGCGAAGTTTGCCCGTGGCGTGGAGGCGTGACCATGGCGACGTTGCAGCAGCTCCAGTGGGCGCGACTAGCGCGGGAGGCCGCGACGCCGGGCGCGGGGCGGCAGCATCGGGGCGAGGATGGATGGCGAGCGTGTCGGGGATGGCGAGGCAGCGCTCGGCGCGTCCTCTCCGGCCTGTAGACACTGCGAGGTCGCGGACTGCTCCGGGCGCGCAGTGCTGCGTGGGAGAGAAGAGGCACCGTTTGAGAGAGAGGAGAGAGTGGAGCCAGGTTTGAGGAGTGTCTAGGGCGGACGGGTGGTTTTCCTTTCATGGGAGAGACGATGCGCTGGGGTTCTGCATGCACCTGACGCGCGGGCGCGAGGAAAGATCGTGGGCGCGGCTGGGCACTAGGCGCGCGCGAGTGGGCGCGGCTAGGCGGTTGCTGGCATGCGGCTGCGCGGGTGCCAGGCGCACGTCGTGGCTGCATGGGGCATGGCATTTGCGCGCCTGCGCACGCACGCGGCTAAGCAGGGGCGTGGCGGCGGCTGGGCGATTCGGCCAGGCGCGTGGTTGCCGCTAGCTTGCTGCACGAGCGCGCGCTACGCGCTGGCTGGCGGCTTGAGCGGGAGCAGGGAATGGGCTGTGCGCGCGCATGGGCCAAGGGAAGCGGAGCAGCGCTGGGGAGAGCGCACGCGCGTGGCTTGGGCCAAGGGAAGGCCTGCGCGGCGACCGGGGACGCGGGGCACGCTGGGTTGGGCGAGCCTTGGCAGCGGGATGGGCCGCCAGGCCGCGGGCGGAGTGAGTGCGCCACTGGACCGCGCAAGCAGGGGGAGGGGAAGAGCGGGGTAGGCTTCGCGCGGGGCAGCCCGCGAGGTGGGCCTGGCGAGGGAGAGAGCCGAGTTGGGCCACAGGGAAGGGCCGGCTAGGAGAGGCTGCAGGAGGCTTTTCTTTCATTTTTCTTATTTTTCTTTATCTCTATTCCTATTCGAATTCAAATATAGTTTTTGAAATCCAAAATTAAAATATATTTAATGAGTTTGAATGGATGCACAAACACAACAATTCAACATCAAAATGTCTCAGCATGCTATGCAACAATCAAGGACTCTTTTAGGGTTCTAGGCTTACATATATATAAAACAACATGCCTCCACTATTTAGAACAAAAGTAGGAGAAAAGGGAAGAAAGCGGGTAACACCTGAATTTGGCGGATATTAGAAGAAAAAATTTATACCCCAAAATTCAGGGTGTTACAAGAAATCCAGGATATTCCGGTGGTATGTGAATTCCTGGATGTCTTTCCTGAAGACTTGCCTGGGTTACCTCCAGAAAGGGATGTGGAATTTGTGATTGAACTAAAGCCCGGTACGGCTCCTATTTCTAGAAGGTCGTACCGAATGCCACCTAATGAATTGGCAGAACTCAAGACTCAACTCCAAGATTTGCTTGAGAAGGGGTTCATTAGGCCTAGTTCATCACCATGGGGATGTCCAGCAATTTTCGTTAAGAAGAAGGATCACACACTTCGAATGTGCGTGGACTACAGACCCCTTAATGAGGTCACTATCAAGAACAAGTACCCTCTTCCCCGGATCGATATCCTATTCGATCAACTTACTGCAGCTCGGGTATTCTCCAAGATTGACCTCAGGTCAGGTTATCATCATATCCGTATTCGACCCAAAGGTATACCCAAGACCGCATTCACTACGCGGTATGGGTTATTTGAATATTTGGTCATGTCTTTCGGATTGACAAATGCTCCAGCCCACTTCACATACTTAATGAACTCGGTATTCATGCCCGAGTTGGATAAATTTGTGGTGGTCTTCATTAATGACATCCTGATCTATTCCAAAAATGAAGAGGAGCATGCTAAGCACTTACAGATTGTGCTAACGCGCTTGAGGGAGCATCAGCTGTATGCTAAGTTCAGCAAATGCACGTTTTGGTTGGAAGAAATCTAGTTTCTGGGACATGTATTATCTGCAAAAGGAATTACGGTCGATCCCAGCAAAGTCCAGGATATTCTAGAATGGAAACCACCAACAACAGTACATCAAGTTCGAAGCTTCCTTGGACTAGCTGGATATTACCACAGATTCATTCCGGATTTCTCCAAGATTGTTAAACCTATCACGGGTTTATTGAAGAATGATACCAAGTTTGACTGGTCCTCGAAATGCAATGAAGCCTTCGAGCAGCTGAAGGTGTTATTGACCACTGCTCCGGTATTGGCTCAACCGGACATTGAAAAACCTTTTGATGTGTTTTGTGACGCATCAGGTAGCGGACTTGGATGTGTCCTAATGCAGGAGGGCCGAGTCATAGCTTATGCTTCAAGACAACTAGGCCGGCCTGAGGAGCACTATCCAACTCATGACTTGGAGTTAGCTGCAGTTGTTCATGCCCTCAAGATATGGCGTCATTATCTACTGGGAAATACTTGCCATTTATATACAGATCATAAAAGTCTGAAATATATCTTTACCCAGTCAGAGCTGAACATGAGGCAAAGAAGATGGCTTGAGCTGATTAAAGATTATGATTTGAAAATCCACTATCACCCAGAAAAAAGCCAATGTGGTGGTAGATGCTTTGAGTCGCAAAGCTTCCTGTCATTGTCTTACAGTAAGGACCCCCTGAAACCACACTATGTCAAGAAATGGGAAAGTTAAACCTGGGTAGGATACAACACGGAAATTTGACACAATTAAAGCTTGAGTCAGTTCTTCTATAGAGAATTATTGATGCACAAAGAACCGACAAGGGTATGAAACATATTCATAAGAAAATAGAAGCCGGCAAAGCAAATTGCTTTAGAAAAGATGACCAAGGAATAATATGGTTCAATGATCGCATAGTGGTGCCTAAAAATGCTGAGGTCCGCCAACAAATTTTGAATGAAGCTCATCTTAGTCGATATTCCATTCATCCCGGAAGTACTAAGATGTATCAAGATTTAAAGCAACGTTATTGGTGGACAAAAATGAAGATTGAGATTGCACGCTATGTGGAAAGGTGTGACACTTGTGGACGTGTCAAGGCAGCGCATATGAAGACCGCTGGGCCACTACAATCTTTGCCCATCCCAACCTGGAAGTGGGAGGATATTAGCATGGATTTCATTGTGGGGTTGCCCAGGATAGCAAAAGGATTTGATTCTATCTCGGTTATAGTTGATCGTCTTACGAAGATAGCCCATTTTCTGCCCGTCAAGACAGATAACCCAGTTGCTGTCTATGCCCAGCTATACATTGCTCGTATTCTCAGTTTGCACGGGGTTCCAAAAACAATAGTGTCGGACTGCGGACCACAATTTGTATCCAAATTTTGGAAGGAGCTCCACAAGTATCTGGGTACTAAGTTGCTCCATAGTTCTGCCTATCATCCTCAAACAAGTGGACAAACTGAAAGAGTAAATCAAATACTTGAAGACATGTTGCGAGCATGTGTCCTAGAATTTCCACAAAAGTGGGATGAATGTCTGCCATTGGCAGAGTTTTCATATAACAATAGCTATCAAGAAAGCATTAAGATGGCACTATATGGGCGACGGTGTCGAACACCCTTAAATTGGTCAGAACCGGGAGAAAGGTTGTTTTTAGGCCCGACATGGTTAAAGAGACGGAAGAAAAAGTCCACCGGATCATACACAACTTGAAAGAGGCACAAGCTCGGCAAAAGAATTATGCGGATAAGCGGCGCCAACCTTTGGTCTTTCAAGTTAATGATCATGTATACCTAAAGGTATCACCAATGAAGGGTGTGAACCATTTTGGGGTAAAAGGGAAACTAGCACCCCGATATATTGGCATGTTTCATATTCTTGAACGATACGGACCAGTGGCATACCGACTCCAACTGTCATAAACATTGTCTACAGTGCATAATGTGTTCCATGTATCTCAATTGAAGAAGTGCCTTCGGGTTCCTGATCGAACCATCGATGTGGTGGACATTGCCTTGGAACCAGACTTAACTTATTCAGAACATCCTATTCGAGTTTTGAATCAGAAGGACAGGATCACCCGAAAAAGGACTCTTAAATTCTATAAAGTACAATGGAACCAGCATACTGAAGATGAAGCTACCTGGGAGACTCAAGATTTCTTAGAAAAGAATTTTCCGAGGTTTTTAGCTTCATGTAACCTGTAAGATATATACATTTGTTGTAAAGTTGGAATAAACCCCATACCACCCCCAGCTCTGTAAGACAAGTAAGGAAATAAAGATGTGACGCATTTCCTTTTCCATTACTTACCCTAGGACCTTAAATCTCGGGTCGAGATTCTTTTATGGGGGAAGGATGTAACACCCCTGGTGTTACTGGCACTAAACTTGAGCATAACATCATGTGCATTGACATTTCATGATTGTTTGTTACACCTAGAGTGCATTCACTAGGTAAAATTTTCAAACAAGTTGTGATGATAAGACTTGATGTGTGATTAACCCTAGGGTAGGGTACTTAACCCTAGAATTAGGGTCTATGGGTGAAAGTGAAGCCTAAATGGGTACAAACCTCAAAAGCCATGAGAATTGTTTACAAGATATCAAAGTTGATGAACTTTAGTGGCACAAAAACCCTAAAGTACTCAAAACTCTAAAAAGAACCCTAGAAAACCCTAATTGGAACCCTAGGGGGGTAAATGTAAATTCTAGGCACTTTTGGACCAAAGTGCAAATATCAAAGTGATATAACACCACAAACCAAGTAACTTTTATATTGGAGAATTTTCAAGTTGAATGATGAGATTTGGACTTATTTGCACAAGGGTCACATGATCACTATGTGACTAAGTTCTGAAATTCAGTGAAGTTGAGTCATGTTTGGAGCTCTATATCTCTAAAATCATAAGGATTTTGCTCTAGGTCAACACATCAAATTTGTAGAGCTATGATAGGGGTATAACTTTGCCTAAGTGACTGAGCCTTGATGTTGTACAAAAATTAGAGTAAAATGGACAGAAAGTTTGGCTGTCAGTCCAGTCACAAGACTAAGATCTGACTGACAGTGAACCCTGATGAACTTTGAAGCTGATTTAAGCTCCATCCAGTGTGCAAATAACCTGGGTCACTGTGACAAATTTGAAGCTCTAACATTAGTGAACAACTTTGTTATACCAAGCTTCACCAGGCGCTGAATGATTTTTGGAGTAAATCGCTCGCAAACATGATGTGTCAGGTGCTCTGAATGGAGTTTTGATGGTACAGTAGACTGAAAACGATCGTAGGTTCGCTGCATCTCACCGCCGGTGACCTTGCGCTCGGATTCGCGCCGGCGCTGTGATTCGTTCCTAGTAGAGCGCGGATAACGACCCCCTGGTGAAAAGATCTCGCCGTGGATGAAGTCGGAGCATTGTGGCCGCTGTGCCGCCCATCCACTTGCCGGCGACGTGGCCGAGCGGCCGTCGCCGAGGTGTACACCGTTCACCGTGATTGCGCATGTGACCCTTTCAACACGTCGTTACTCGCCGAAATAGCTCACCAGTGACCGCTGTAGCTCCTCAGCCAGTGATTGCCACGGTAACCCGCGCCAGTGAACATCCCCTCTCTCCGGCCGCCACCACATCTTCTCAAAATTGGGTGCAACCACTGATGAACTCTATAAATTGATGCCCCAGTGAGCTCTGCTAGGTTATTACGTGTCCAAAGCACCAGCTCTCGCCTCTGATCGTCCACCAGAGCCTCTCAATTTCCCATTTCCCCCAAATCGGTCAGAACGCCGCCGTGAGACATCTCGCCATGGTCAGTCATCTACGGGTAAGTTCATGCCCTTCTGTGTGATGTTCTAGCCTCCCTCATGTCTTCTGTTGCTCACAAACCCGTTTGATTGAACTAGACCGCCTTGAATCGCCTAGAACACCATGAATTGTCCCCGGTATTCGTCGCCACCGTGGACAGACGAACTCCGAGCCAGTTTAGTGCAATTAGTTGAGGGATTAGTGTCGCCGAGGGTGGAATTAGGTGTCGGCCAAATTAGGGCCCTAGTCGTTGAGCGCCTTGGCCAGTACAGGTTCGCCAGAAGGCGTGCTCACCGGCGATCACCATCGGGGACCCAAGTTTGCAAAGATAAGAAAGATGAAGGGGCTCGGTACTGAAACGGAAATAGGGTTAACCTTTTCCTATAAATAATTTTTGTGGTTGAATGCCCAACACAAATATTGGACTAACTAGTTTGCCCTAGATTATATATTCTACAGGTGCATAAAGGTTCAACACAAACTAATAAAAGATTGAAGATAGGGTTCAAATACAAAGAAGAAAAGGAACCGAGTGTGCCCTGGTCTGGTGCACCAGGACCGTACAACAATAAACCAGCTACTCTCGGGTTTCAGCCAGCACACTCCGCTATAATTCACCGGACTGTCCGGTGTGCCACCGGACTGTTCGGTGCACCAGCGGAGCAACGTCTACTTCGCGCAATGGTCGCCTGCAAAAGCTGAAGATTCAGAGGAACAATGCGGAACAGTGCGCGGCAGAGCAGAGCCGCCCGTCAGAGGCGCACCGGACACTGAACAGTGCCTGTCTGGTGTGGCACCGGACTGTCCGATGCCACTAGAGGACAAAGCCTCCAACGGTCAGAAGCTCCCGAACCCTAACGGTTGGGTGACATGGCTGGCGCACCGGACAGTGTCCGATGGCGCACCGGACTGTCCGGTGCGCCCATCGACAGCAGCCATCCCCAACGGCTATGTGGTGGTTAAGGGCTATAAATACCCCCAACCACCACCACTCCATGCATCCAAGTTTCCAGCACTTCACATTCAATACAAGAGCTAGTGCATTCATTCCTAGACACAATTCAAAAGAATCAAAGCCTCTCCATGTCCCAAATTCACTCCAAACACCTAGTGACTAGAGAGAGTGTTTTGTTCGTGTTGTTTGCGCTCTTGTTTCTTGGATCGCTTTCTTCCTTCCTCATTCTTGTTTCGAAGTGACTTGTAATCAAAGCAAGAGACACCAAGTGTGTGGTGGTCCTTGCGGGGTCTAAGTGACCCGTTTGATTAAGGAGAAAGCTCACTCGGTCTAGGTGACTGTTTGAGAGAGGGAAAGGGTTGAAAGAGACCTGTCTTTGTGACCACCTCAACGGAGACTAGGTTCTTTAGAACCGAACCTCGGTAAAACAAATCACCGTGTCCATCCGCTCTATTTCTTGGTTGATTTGTTTTCCCCTCTCTTTTGGACTCGGATTCATTTCTAACGCTAACCCTGGCTTGTAGCGTGTGCTTAAGTTTATAATTTTCAGATTCCGCCTATCCACCCCCCTCTAGGCGACTTTCAATTGGTATTAGAGCCCGGTACTTAATTAGAGTCTAACACTCGAAGTGATGTCGGGAGGATCCGCCAAGAGGGAGATGAAAACCGGCGAGAAGGCCATAAGCCACGGGAAGGCTCCATCAAGGGAGTCCGACGCCAAAGGGAAGGAGGAATCCCCTCCTCGCGTCAAGTCGCATCGGAGTGGCGACAAGAAGAAAAAGATGAAGAAAGTGGTCTACTACGAGACCGACTCTTCGTCGCCCTCCACCTCCGGCTCTGACGCGGCGTCCATCACTTCTAAGCGCCATGAGCACAAGAAGTATAGTAAGAAGCCACTTTGTTATCCCCGTATTTCTAAGTGCACTCCATTACTTTCTGTTCCATTAGGCAAGCCACCATGTTTTGATGGTGAACATTATTCTATGTGGAGTGATAAAATGAGGCATCATCTAACCTCACTCCACGCAAGCATATGGGACATTGTTGAGTTTGGAGCGCAGGTACCAAATGTGGGGGACGAAGATTACGATTCGGACGAGGTCGCCCAAATGCAGCACTTTGACTCCCAAGCAACTACTATACTCCTCGCCTCCTTGTGTCGAGAGGAGTATAATAAGGTGCAAGAGCTAAAAAGTGCCAAGGTTATTTGGGATGTCCTAAAGACCGCGCACGAAGGAGATGAGGTGACCAAGATCACCAAGAGGGAGACGATCGAAGGGGAGCTCGGTCGATTCGTCCTCAACCAAGGAGACGAGCCACAAGCGATGTACAACCGGCTCAAGGCCTTGGTCAATCAAGTGCGCAACCTCGGGAGCATAAAATGGGATGACCATGAAATGGTCAAGGTTATTCTAAGATCCCTTGTTTTTCTTAACCCTACACAAGTTCAATTAATTCGTGGGGATCCTAGATACAAATTAATGTCTCCCAAGGAAGTGATAGGAAAGTTTGTGAGCTTTGAACTAATGATCAAAGGCTCCAAACACATCGTCGACTTGGAACAAGGCAGCACCTCCACACCCAAGGTGCAACCCGTCGTATTCAAAGCGACGGAAGAGAAGAAAGAAGAGTCTTCATCAAGTAGGCTCCCCATCGATGCCTCCAAGCTCGACAATGAGGAGATGGCGCTCATTATCAAGAGCTTCCGTTGAATCCTCAAGCAAAGGAGGGGGAAGGACTACAAACCCCGCTCCAAGAGGGTGTGCTACAAATATGGTAGGCCCGGTCATTTTATAGCTAAATGTCTTATGTCTAGTGATAGTGACAGGGGCGACGACAAGAGGGGAAGAAGGAGAAGAAGAAGTACTACAAAAGGAAGGGCGGCGATGCCCACGTGTGTCAGGAATGAGACTCCGATGAGAGCTCCACCAACTCCTCCTCCGACGAGGATGCCGCCAACATCACCGTCAACAAGGGCCTCCTCTTCCCCAACGTCGGCCACAAGTGCTTCATGGCAAAGGACGGCAAAAAGAAGAAGGTACAATCTAGAACCACCCCCAAGTATACTACATCTAGTGATGAGGGTAGTTCTAGTGAAGATGAAGATGATTTGCTTACTCTTTTTGCCAACCTTAACATGCAACAAAAAGAAAAATTAAATGAATTGATAGGAGCCATTCATGAGAAGGATGAACTTTTGGATAGCCAAGAGGAATTCCTTATTAAAGAAAACAAAAAGCATGTTAAAGTAAAAAATGCTTATGCTCAGGAGGTTGAAAAATGTGAAAAATTGACTAAAGAGCTTAGCATGTGCCATGACTCAATTAACAATCTTAGAAATGAAAATGCTAGTTTAAATGCTAATATTGATAAATTGAATGAATCAATTTCTAGCCTTAGAACTGAAAATGCTAGTTTAATTTCCAAGGCTAAAGATTTGAATGTTTGCAATGATTCTATTTCCTATCTTAGAGATGAAAATGCCATGCTAAAATCTAAGATAGATGAATTAAATGTTTGCAAACCCTCTACATCTACTGTTGATCATGTTAATATTTGTACTAGATGTAGAGATGTTAATGTAGAAGCTATTCATGATCACCTTGCTTTAATTAAACAACAAAATGATCATATAGCTCAATTAACTGCAAAAATTAATGAGCATGAAATTGAAAATGAAAAAATTAAATTGGCTAGAAGCATGCTCTATAGCGGGAGACGCCCTAGCATCAAGGATGGCATTGGTTTCCAACTAGGAAGAAATGTCAAGCTTAATGCCCCTAAGAAATTGTCTAACTTTGTTAAAGGCAAAGCTCCCATGGTTCAAGATAATGAGGGCTATATTTTATATCCTGCTAATTATCCTGAGCACAAAATTAGGAGAATTCATGCCAAGAAATCTCATTGTTTCTCACCATGCATTTATGTATAAGAATGAGGCTTCTAGCTCTAGGCAATCAACCCATCTTAAATTGCCTAAAAAGAAAACTCCTACTGCATCAAATGATCATAATATTTCATTCAAAACTTTTGATGCTTCTTATGTGCTCACTAATAAATCAGGCAAAATAGTTGTCAAATATGTTGGGGGCAAACACAAGGGGTCAAAGACTAGTGTATGGGTACCCAAGGTGCTTGTTTCTAACATCAAAGGACCCAAGACTGTTTGGGTACCTAAGAACAAGGCTTAAATTGTTTTGCAGGTTTATGCATCTAGGGCTCAAGTTGGATAATTGATAGTGGATGCACAAACCACATGACAGGGGAGAAAAGAATGTTCACCTCCTACGAGAAAAAACAAAGATTCCCAAAGAGCTATCACATTCGGGGATGGAAATCAAGGTTTGGTCAAAGGACTTGGTAAAATTGCTATATCACCTGACCATTCTATTTCCAATGTTTTTCTTGTAGATTCTTTAGATTATAACTAGCTTTCAGTTTCTTAATTATGCAAAATGGGTTACAACTGTCTTTTTACAGATGTAGGTATTACTATCTCTAGAAGAAGTGATGATTTAGTAGCATTTAAGGGAGTATTAGAGGGTCAGCTATACTTAGTTGATTTTAATAAAGCTGAACTCGATACTTGCTTAATTGCTAAGACTAATAAGGGTTGGCTCTGGCATCGCCGACTAGCCCATGTTGGGATGAAGAATCTTCACAAGCTTCTAAAGGGAGAACACATTTTAGGACTAACAAATGTTCATTTTGAGAAAAACAGGGTTTGTAGTGCATGTCAAGCAGGAAAGAAAGTTGGCGCTCATCATCCACACAAGAACATAATGACAACGGACAGGCCACTGGAACTACTCCACATGGATCTATTTGGCTCGATAGCTTACATAAGCATTAGCGGGAGTAAGTATTGTCTAGTTATTGTGGATGATTATTCTCGCTTTACTTGGGTGTTCTTTTTGCAGGAAAAATCACAAACCCAAGAGACCTTAAAAGAATTCTTGAAACTGACTCAAAACGAGTTTGGATTAAGGATCAAAAAGATAAGAAGGGACAATGGGAAGGAGTTCAAAAACTCTCAAATTGAAGGCTTTCTTGAGGATGAGGGCATCAAGCATGAGTTTTCTTCTCCCTACAACCACAACAAAATGGTGTAGTGGAGAGGAAGAATAGAACTCTACTGGACATGGCGAGGACCATGCTTGATGAATACAAGACTCCAGACCGGTTTTGGGCTGAGGCGATTAACACCGCCTGCTACTCCATCAACCGGTTATATCTTCACCGAATCCTCAAGAAGACATCATATAAACTCCTCACTGGTAAAAAGCCCAATGTTTCATATTTTAGAGTCTTTGGTAGCAAATGTTTTATTCTTGTTAAAAGAGAAAGAAAAACTAAATTTGCTCCTAAGGCTGTAGAAGGCTTTTTACTAGGATATGACTCAAACACAAGGGCATATAGAGTCTTCAAAAAATCCACTGGATTAGTTGAGGTTTCTTGTGACATTGTGTTTGATGAAACTAATGGCTCCCAAGTGGAGAAAGTTGATCTTGATGAACTAGATGATGAAGGGGCTCCGTGCGTCGCGCTAAGGAACATGTCCATTGGGGATGTGTGTCCTAAGGAATCCGAAGAGCCCACACAAGCACAAGATCAACCGTCATCTTCCATGCAAGCATCTCCACCAACTCAAGAGGAGGATCAAGCTCAAGATGATGAAGATCGAGAGGATGAACCACCTCAAGAGGAGGACAATGATCAAAGGGGAGATCAAGTCAATAAGGACAAGGAAGATGAGCAAGAGATTCAAGGTCAAAGACCGCCACACCCAAGAGTCCACCAAGCGATTCAAAGAGATCACCCCGTCAACTCCATTCTTGGTGATATTCATAAGGGGGTAACTACTCGATCTCGAGTCGCTCATTTTTGTGAACATTACTCTTTTGTGTCCTCTATTGAGCCATACAGGATAGAGGATGCACTAAGAGATTCGGATTGGGTGCTGGCTATGCAAGAGGAGCTCAACAACTTCACGAGGAATGAGGTATGACATTTAGTTCCACGTCCTAATCAAAATGTTGTAGGTACCAAGTGGGTATTCCGCAACAAGCAAGATGAGTATGGTGTGGTGACAAGAAACAAAGCCCGACTTGTGGCCAAAGTATATTCACAAGTCGAAGGTTTGGACTTTGGTGAAACCTATGCACCTGTAGCTAGGCTTGAGTCAATTCGTATATTACTTGCCTATGCTACTTACCATGGCTTTAAGCTTTATCAAATGGACGTGAAAAATGCCTTCCTCAATGGACCAATCAAGGAAGAGGTCTATGTTGAGCAACCTCCCGGCTTTGAAGATAGTGAGTACCCTAACCATGTTTATAAACTCTCAAAGGCGCTTTATAGGCTCAAGCAAGCCCCGAGAGCATGGTATGAATGCCTGCGAGATTTCCTTATCACTAATGGCTTCAAAGTCAGAAAAGCCGATCCTACACTCTTTACTAAAACTATTGCAAAAGATTTGTTTGTATGCCAAATTTATGTTGATGATATCATATTTGGGTCTACTAACAAATCTACTTGTGAAGAGTTTAGTAGGATCATGATTCAAAAATTCGAGATGTCTATGATGGGAGAGTTAAAATATTTCCTAGGATTTCAAGTCAAGCAACTCCAAGAGGGCACCTTCATCAGCCAAACAAAGTACATTCAAGATATACTTAACAAATTTGGAATGAAGGATGCCAAGCCCATCAAGACACCCATGGGAACTAATGGGCATCTCGACCTCGACACGGGAGGTAAATACGTAGATCAAAAGGTATACCGGTCGATGATAGGATATGTACTCTATTTATGTGCATCTCGACCAGATATTATGCTGTCCGTATGCATGTGTGCAAGGTTCCAACCCGATCCTAAGGAAGTTCACCTTAGGGCCGTGAAAAGAATCATGAGATATTTAGTTTATACTCCTAAGTTTGGACTTTGCTATCCCAAGGGATCCACTTTTGTTTTAATAGGATATTCCGATGCTGATTGGGCAGGGTGAAGAGCACATCAGGGAGTTGTCACTTTCTGTGGAGATCCCTGGTATCTTGGGCTTCAAAGAAACAAAACTCAGTAGCTCTTTCTACCGTCGAAGCCGAGTATATTGCCGCAGGTCATTGTTGTGCGCAATTACTTTGGATGAGGCAAACCCTCAGGGACTATGGCTATAAATTGAGCAAAGTCCCTCTCCTATGTGACAATGAGAGTGCAATCCGCATGGCAGATAATCCTGTTGAACACAACCGCACTAAGCACATAGACATTCGGTATCACTTTTTGAGGGATCACCAACAAAGGGGGATATCGAGATAGCTTATGTTAGCACCAAAGAACAATTAGCTAATATCTTTACCAAGCCATTAGATGAGAAAACCTTTAACAAACTTAGGAATGAGCTAAATATTCTTGATTCTCGGAATTTTGATTGAAACATTGCACACATAGCTCATATATATACCTTTGATCATATCTCCTTCATGACTACGACTAATGTATTTTCAAGTATATTTCTATACTAAGTCGTAGATTGAAAGGGAAATGGAGTTTTCGGCAAAGACAAGGCTTCCACTCCAATCTAATGGTATCATTTATCCTTCACCATCACTCCACATCACTCTCAAATTGGTATAATCTTTCACTCATAATTACTTGTACCAATCAGGGAGAAAGTACAAGGGCTCTCAAAAGTCTCCGTTTTTGGCGATTAATGCCAAAGGGGGAGAAAATATTAAGCTAATAGCAAAAGGACCGCACCACCAACTTCAAAATTTTGTTTTACAAAAGTTTGTTTTTCCAATTGATATCTTATGATAAGCAATTTCTTCAATTGGTATGATATTTTCAATTGGTATATTTAAAGATAGATTTTCCAAACTAGCATCTAAATATACTTCCAATTGATATCTATTAAAACCCTCTTGAAAGCTAAGAGGAGAATTTCATTCAGGGGAGTTTTGTTTAGTCAAAGGAAAAGCATTTGAAACAGGGGAAGAAAAATCCAAAACTTGAAAATGCTTCTTGCAATCTTATTCATATACCTTTGACTATTTGCAAAAGACTTCGAAAAGAATTCCAAAAAGAATTTGCAAAAACAAAACAAGTGGTCCAAAATGTGAAATAAAAGAAAGCAATCCATGCATATCTAATGAAATTATTAAATTGGTTTAATTCTAAGTAACTTATGCACTTACCTTATGCAAACTAGTTCAATTATGCACTTATATATTTGCTTTGGTTTGTGTTGGCATCAACCACCAAAAAGGGGGAGATTGAAAGGGAAATAGGGTTAACCTTTTCCTATAAGTAATTTTGGTGGTTGAATGCCCAACATAAATATTGGACTAACTAGTTTTCTCTAGATTATATATTCTACAGGTGCATAAAGGTTCAACACAAACCAATAAAAGATTGAAGATAGGGTTCAAATACAAAGGAGCAAAGGAACCGAGAGTGCCCTGGCCTGGTGCACCGGACTGTCCGGTATGCCACCGGACTGTCCGGTGTGCCACAGGACAGTGTCCGGTGCACCAGGACCGTACAACAATAAACCAGCTACTCTCGGGTTTCAACCAGCGCACTCCGCTATAATTCACCGGACTGTCCGATGCACAAGCGGAGCAACGGCTACTTCGCGCAACGGTCGCCTGCAAAAGCTGAAGATTTAGAGGAACAGTGCGCGACAGAGTAGAGCCGCCCGTCAGAGGCGCACCGGACACTGAACAGTGTCTGTCCGGTGCGGCACCGAACTGTCCGGTGCCACTAGAGGACAAAGCCTCCAACGGTCAGAAGCTCCTGAACCCTAATGGTTGGGTGACGTTGCTGGCGCACCGGACAGGGTCCGGTGGCGCACCGGACTGTCCGGTGCGCCCATCGTCAGCAGCTATCCCCAACGGCTATGTGGTGGTTGAGGGCTATAAATACCCCCCAACCACCACCACTCCATGCAGCCAAGTTTCCAGCACTTCACATTCAATACAAGAGCTAGTGCATTCATTCCTACACACAATTCAAAAGAATCAAAGCCTCTCCAAGTCTCAAATTCACTCCAAACACCTAGTGACTAGAGAGAGAGTTTTGTTCGTGTTCTCTGCGCTCTTGTTTCTTGGATCACTTTCTTCCTTCCTCATTCTTGTTTCAAAGTGACTTGTAATCAAAGCAAGAGACACCAAGTGTGTGGTGGTCCTTGCGGGGTCTAAGTGACCCGTTTGATTAAGGAGAAAGCTCACTCGGTTTAGGTGGCTGTTTGAGAGAGGGAAAGGGTTGAAAGAGACCCGGTCTTTGTGACCACCTCAACGGGGACTAGGTTCTTTAGAACCGAACCTCGGTAAAACAAATCACAGTGTTCATCCGCTCTATTTCTTGGTTGATTTGTTTTCCCCTCTCTTTTGGACTCAGATTCATTTCTGCCTATCCATCCCCCCTCTAGGCGACTTTCAGGTGCAATTATCAGTGAGACAGGTAATAGTAACTAGTGGCTCTTCAACAGATATTCGAATATCTAAGGTCTTCTGCACAAAATGGACATCGCGGGCACGTGCGGACGCGTTTCGCCTAGGCGTGGGCCGGTTCGGGCTGGTTTCAGCCCAGTACTGTTCCTCCTTTTTCCTTTTCTTTTTCTACCAGGCTTGGGAAATTGATAGAAAATTCTAGAAAATGATAAAATCATGGGACTAATTTTACTAAACTCCTAAATTCCTCTTGTATTTAATAAAAATAGTTCCAAGAATTTTAGCCCCAACCATGAATTATTTAGTATTTAAGAAGGCCTAAACCTAGTCTTTTGGAATTTTAGAAATTACTGGATAGCTCCAAAAATCATAAAACTTTTAGGGAAAGCTTAATATTTTAATTCAAGTCCTTGTATGAAGTTTTACAGGTTTTGGACATTGTTTGATCCCAAAACCCTAGTTTCTTAGAATGAAACTGCTTAACCCTACTAGGGTGTTAACCTAGAAGACCCTAGTGACTTAGGTGTACCGTGAAGGAAAGTTGTATTCAAGATACAACTCGATGTATCTCTATTATAATTGCATATTCATAGCATGACATGAGCATTCATATATATATATATGGTTATGTATAGAAAACAAAGAAGAAGTAAGTGTTGAAGAAGAAGAGACTGCAGCACCAACTAAAACTCCACCAGCCGGGAATTGTTTTTATTTTGATATCTGTGGAACAGATCCCGACTTCCCTATAACACAAGGCAAGCCCTGGTGCATTTACCTTTCCTTGTGATTTTAAACTCTTTATCACTTGAATGATGCATTAGGTGAAAGTTGAGTGCTACACAATTGTTGCATTTCCTTCCTTGAAGTTGACTACCATCCCTTGATTGCCTGTTTTGTTAAAAAGTTTTCTGATGCTTAGTCTTGCTTTAGAAAACAAAAATGTTTTGGTTTTAACAAAAGATAATGCTTCAGATGGAATGGGATGTTTTTAAAAATAAAATTTGATGGTGGATCCATCATGGCCGTGATGGGTTCAACATCGGACAAGATGTACCTCTGTCAGGTAACAAGATTTGGGATTGAAAATGGTAAAGACGAGACCGGGCGGGTGACTTGCATGAGAAGGAAGTCTCGGTGTAGTCTCTCCGTCTGAGTCACTTAAGGACCGTACCTGAAGCGTCCCAATCCTCTGAGACTCAAATGTGATACAATTACTAGTCTCAGGAGGCTAGTAAACACATTTATACATCAGATGATTCCAGATCTGCTTAAACGAGACAAACCTATAAAGGTGGCGAACAACTTTAAGAGTTGGTCCACAACTCGGGACATATCATCAGAGTATACGCAGCGAAGCAAATCAGCGGTCCAACAGCCACAGGCAAGGTTGGGAACAGTCGTAACTCTTACTCGATCTCCTTTTTCTGAAAAACAACAAATAAGCAAGGGTGAGTACAAACGTACTCAGCAGCCCACCTTCACCCGCGGAATGGGGAAATCAGATATAATGCATGGAATATGTGGAGCTCAGGATATTTTGCAGAAACAGCAATATTTTATGCAGAGTTGTTTTGAAAAACATTTTGTATTTTTGCAAAGCGCATCCTCTCCAAAAGGAGCAGAAAGTTTTTCAGTATTATAACAAAATCCCCTGGACTAAACCATCCAGGTATCTCAGCAGTTTCCCACTGGTTTTCCTTTTCAAAAACAGCTACTGGACTTCCCGTCCCACCATAGCTCAAGGCTCAACTGCCGAACCTTTTAAAAACCACTTTTCTCAAAACCATCTCTTTTTTTGGAAAACAAAACTGAGAGCACCTAGAGGGGGGGTGAATAGGTGATCCTGTTAAACTTGTAAACTTAAGCCACAAAAACTTGGTTAAGCGTTAGCACAATAAATGCCAAGTGGCTAGAGAGGAGTCTCAACAAAACACAATAACCACAAGAAATCAATCACAGAGATGGCACGATGGTTATCCCGTGGTTCGGCCAAGACCAACGCTTGCCTACTCCACGTTGTGGCGTCCCAACGGACGAGGGTTGCAATCAACCCCTCTCAAGCGGTCCAAAGACCCACTTGAATACCACGGTGTTTTGCTTGCTTTTCTCAATCCCGTTTGCGAGGAATCTCCACAACTTGGAGCCTCTCGCCCTTACACTTGAAGTTCTCAAAGAAACACAGAGCAAGGGAGGATTAGCAACGCACACAAGACACAAGAATCAGAGTGTCAACACGCACACAAGTCGCAACAAGAGCTCGCAACACAACTCAATGAGTTCACAACTCCACTAGAGCTCTATATGCTATCACAATGAAACAAATGCACGGAATCGAGGTCTTGCTGCTTAGAGATATTGTAGGAATGCTTGGTGTTCTCCTCCATGCGCCTAGGGGTCCCTTTTATAGCCCCAAGGCAGCTAGGAGCCGTTGAGAGCAATCTAGAAAGGTTGATCTTGCCTTCTGTCGACTGGCGCACCGGACAGTCCGGTGCACACCGGACATGTCCGGTGCCCGATTTCTTTCCATAAATGGTGCAGTCGACAGTTGGCAGCCTGAGAGTCGTTGGCGCACCGGACATGTCCGGTGCACACCGGACAGTCCGGTGCTCCCTTCTAGCCGTTGGCTCAGCCACGTGTCCCGCGCAGATCGCGCGGCCGACCGTTTGCCCGGCCGACCGTTGGCTCACCGGACAGTCCGGTGCATACCGGACAGTCCGGTGAATTATAGTCGTACGTCGCCGGTGAATTCCCGAGAGCGGCCAGTTCGCTCGAGCCAGCCTGGCGCACCGGACACTGCCCGGTGCACCACCGGACAGTCCGGTGCTCCAGACTGAGCAAAGTCTTGGCTGCTCGAGCCAAGGCATTTTCAATTGGATTTTTCCTGTTTCCAGCACTTAGACACAATACATTAGTCCACAAAACAATGTACTAAGTCTGAGAAATGTACCTTTATTCTTGATTTGTACTTTGTCCACCTTTTACACTTAGGCACTTGTGTTGGGCACTAAATCACCAAAATACTTAGAAATGGCCCAAGGGCACATTTCCCTTTCAAAAACATTAATTGCCATATCATACCAGACTCGTCCATTCCTGTGGACACAGACTATTCGAATAGGTTTTCAAACTCTGCGCAGAGGTGTACACTTTACCCACTAGTTCGGCTCTGCGATCCCATGGCCAATGAGACCCGAATCCGACTCTCTTTCTTTCCCCGCACGTCCTAACCTTAACGGTTATCCGGAAGGAGTCAGGCCACCACCATGTCCAAACTGGACGAAACTTTCCCCCTCCTTATCCTCCCGGTGCTCCCCAGCCTTCATAACCCTGGGGTTGGACCGTACGAGTTCAGATTGAGTGACTGCCCACACAGTCTCGAGTGGTTGTACTATTAAAGAGTACAAGTAGTGAAGATGACAAACCGGTCCTTATACGAGGGGACAATCCTTCTGCTCACGCCTAAACCAGCTGAGCCATCACCTTAGGCCCTCCCCTAAACCAGGGAGTCCCTGATTATCCCACTCACAAGGTGATAAGGGTGAAAACCCTTCATCATACACTTTTTGAAAAGCATTTTCTTTTGAAAACTCACACCCTTTCTCAAATCATTTGTAACAAATATATTAAGGATTGATTGTGGCAAGCGGCTTGGGTGGCCATAATAACTTGTCACAAAATCATATCATGCATAAAATAACAGGCAGAGGGTTGTGGTCGAAAAACATAGGTAATTTATGCATCAAAGGGATCCAGTGAGCTTGCCGTGCTTGTTCGGCGAAGGGGGAAGGGGAGCTCGCGGAACTGGCTTCTGGCTCCACCGCCTAGCATAGACTCGCGGATCTGGCCTCCACGAGACGACACGAACGCTCCGATAACTATGCAACATGAACAAGCAAACATACAAACCAGCAAGTATACCAATAAATATTTAGTATAGTGGTCAGAATAGCGATATATGGATGGGTAGAGTCTTGAGTAGAATCTGTGTCATGTGGTGTTGTGATATTACTGGTGGTGGAGCGGAGGTGCTTACCAGAAGGGTGGACTGGAGGCGAAGCAACACTATGCGTGTAGCCGGCAGAGCGGAGTAACTGAGTGGGTGGGGTGTTTGCCTTGGTTGAGGGTGTTGAGTGTGTGTGGAGAGGGAGAGGGTAGCTAGGTGTATTTATAGCTGGGTGTATGTGGTGTAGCACGGTGAAGTTCACTGTTGGTGAGAATAGTGACGAATGAATCGTCTGACTTAGTATGAACAGGAGAGTTATAGGCAGAATATAGGACAAGAGTATTTTGGGAGTTTTCTGGAATATGGACCATGCTTAAGGGATGACATGGTTGGATAGGGAATAGTTTGATAAAAATTTAGAAACAAGAATTATTGGAATCGGAGTTTGGAAGCCTGGTTCAAAGGAATCTTAAAGTTAAGCGTGCTCAACTTGGAGAAACCTGGGATGGGTGACCAGATGGGAAGTTCCCTACTGGAAGGAAAATCACAGTCACCGGAGTTCGTATGACTGGAATATGGGTCTGGCTGGTCTTAGGTGGACTGGACAACATGATGTATGAGTAGTTGAAATTTGGGGCGATCGGCTAATCGATGAATAGTAACGATGAATAGTGATGACGAAAAAGTTACTAGATATCATCGATGAGTAGTAATGATGATGAATAGTAACGATGATGAATAGTAACACTGAATAGTACGATGGTGAATAGTGTTAGTGAATAGTAATGATGAATAGTAACGGTAAATAGTGATGGTGAATAGTCGTATGAACGAACGATGAACGATGAATAGGAACTATGAACGAACGATGAACGATGAATAGGAACTATGAACGAACGGACGAACAATCGAATGATCGGACGAACGAACGATCGGAATTTCGGCAGCATAACGGCAGGACAAAGATTATCTGGAAGAACGATGAATAGGGACCATGAACGAACGATGAACGATGAATAGGAACTATGAACGAACGATGAACGATCGAATGATCGAACGAACGAGCGATCGGAATTTCAGCAGCATAACGGCAGGACAAGATTATTTGGATGAACGAACGGACGAACGATCGAATGATCGGACGAACGAACGATCGGAATTTCGGCAGCATAACGGCAGGACAAAGATTATCTGGAAGAACGATGAATAGGGACTATGAACGAACGATGAACGATGAATAGGAACTATGAACGAACGATGAACGATCAAATGATCGAACGAACGAACGATCGGAATTTCAGCAGCATAACGGTAGGAAAAAGATTATTTGGACGAACGAACGGACGAACGATCGAACGATCAGACGAACGAACGAACGAACCATGAACGATCGGACGAACGATCGAACGATCGGACGAACGATCGAACGATCGGACGAACGAACGAACAAACTAAGAACAGGGGACGAACGATCGAAGAACGATCGAACGATCCTTGTGCTAGTGTGTGCTTGTGTGGAACATGGAGTGGGTGTGTGTGTGGGGGGGAAGAGAGTTGCCATGAAATGGCTTGGGGTGGGATGAGAGGAGGCCCTTGCCCCTCTATTTATAGCCATGGTGGGAGGATTAGGGGGAGGGGTGAGAGGATTAGTGGGAGGATGATAGGATTAGTGGGAGATTAGCATGTATTTGTCTTGTATAAGTGAGATTAGCTTGTAGAGCTCACCGTGTGACACCGGAGGCATACGTATACGTATGGGCATGAGGAAAGTTATGAAGAAAATATTTGTAGGGACTTGAAAAATGATTTTGAAGGTATTTCTTAGGAAGAAAATACTTGGAGATATATTGGTGGAATATTTGGGCAATATTTCTGGAAAGAATTTGAGGGGGGTCACTGGGGAAATATCTGGGCAGTATTTCTGAAAACAAATTGAGGGTGATCACTGGGGAAATATTTGTAGAATATTTTGAGGAGGATTTTGAAAAGAATATAGACCACTATATTTTATTTGCTGATATCAACTTGCAAACAAACATTTTGAAATGAAATTTGAAATTCATTTTGAATTTAGAGCGAGTTTGAGAAAATTTCAGGATTTGAATTTTTGGGATGCTACAGTACCGATGTGGGCCTGCTGACCAAGGACCCTTTAACTGGTCAGATGCCTCATCATGGGTAAGCTTTTCCTCGGGCAGACCAATACCAAAAAGGCCAACACACAATGGGAGTGGAGAGATGGCGAGAGTAGCGTGTACCCTACGTGGCAAGAGGCTGGACTGTGGTGTATCTGTGCTCTCGGTTGGCGTGAACCCGGTCTGGTCTTGAGAAACCCGGTGGCGAGTTGACATATGCAAGGGTTAAGTGCTATATATGTCATGTGATTGGAGATCCTCAGCTGAGTATTAATCGATTTGGATCGCCGTTACTTCTCGGATATGAAGACTTGGTCACTGACTTACACGTAGCAATCCAGTACAGTAAAAAGGGATGATAAAAGATGGCTAGTGTAGGCCAAGTGCTTGAACTAGGGTAGAAAGAACTCTAGTTACAGGTAATGACTTAACTTGATAATAAAACTAGATTTTTAAGGATCCACTATTAGTAAGCATTTCTTCAAACATTGATTCTTGAATAGCCTTACCTTGACTCCCTCAAGTCAGCATATCCTTGAGAGTCTTTTCTTTTGTCTGGTAAGACTTGCGAAAGTACACTCCGTACTCAGGGTTTTTGAACCCATGTTGTTGTAGGTGAGGAAACAGCAGAGTTTTGTTGTTTTTGTTCAAAGGTGGTGACAGTCGCCTAGAGGGGGGTGAATAGGGCGAATCTGAAATTTATAAACTTAATCACAACTACAAGTCGGGTTAGCGTTAGAAATATAAACGAGTCCGAGAGAGAGGGTGCAAAACAAATTGTGGGCAAATAAAGAACGAGACACGATTATTTGTTTTACTGAGGTTCGGTTCTTGCAAACCTACTCTCCGTTGAGGTGGTCACAAAGACCGGGTCTCTTTCAACCCTTTCCCTCTCTCAAACGGTCACTTAGACCGAGTGAGCTTCTCTTCTCAATCAAACGAAACACGAAGTTCCCGCAAGGACCACCACACAATTGGTGTATCTTGCCTTGGTTACAATTGAGTTTGATCACAAGAAGAATGAGAAAGAAAAAGAAGCAATCCAAGTGCAAGAGCTCAAATGAACACAAATGTCATTCTCTCTAGTCACTATTTGATTTGGAGTGATTTCGGACTTGGGAGAGGATTTGATCTCTTTGGATGTGTCTAGAATTGAATGTTATAGCTCTTGTAATGTGTTGAAGGTGGAAAACTTGGATCCATTGAATGTGGGGTGGTTGGGGTATTTATAGCCCCAACCACCAAAATATGGTCGTTGGAAGACTGCTGTCGCATGGCGCACCGGACAGTCTGGTGCGCCACCCGACACTGTCCGGTGCGCCAGCCACGTCAGCAGGCCGTTGGGTTTCGACCGTTGGAGCTCTGACAGGTGGGGCCTCTGGGCTGTCCGGTGGTGCACCGGATAGGTCCTGTAGACTGTCTGGTGCGCCAACTGCGCGTGCTCTGTCCTCTGCGCGCGCAGGCGCGCATTAAATGCGTTGCTGTCGACCGTTGCGCGCGAAGTAGTCGTTGCTCCGCTGGCACACCGGACACTGTCCGGTGCTTCACCGGACAGTCCGGTGAATTATAGCGGAGCGGCCTCCCATTTTCCCGAAGGTGGCAAGTTCAACGTCGAGTGCCCTGGTGCACCGGACAGTCCGGTGCGCCAGACCAGGGTGCCTTTTGGGATGTCTTTGGCTCTCTTTGTTTGAACCCTTCTCTTGGTCTTTTTATTGGCTTATAGTGAACCTTTGGCACCTGTAAAACTTATAGACTAGAGCAAACTAGTTAGTCCAATTATTTGTGTTGGGCAATTCAACCACCAAAATCAATTAGGAAAAAGGTGTAAGCCTAATTCCCTTTCAATCTCCCCCTTTTTGGTGATTGATGCCAACACAAACCAAAGCAAGTATAGAAGTGCATAATTGAACTAGTTTGCATAATGTAAGTGCAAAGATTTCTTAGAATTGAACCAATAAATATTTTCATAAGATATGCATGGATTGTTTCTTTATTTTTGACATTTTGGACCACGCTTGCACCACATGTTTTGTTTTTGCAAATTCTTTTGTAAATTCTTTTCAAAAGTCCTTTTGCAAATAGTCAAAGGTAAATGAATAAGAATTTGAGAAGCATTTTCGAGATTTGAGATTTTCTCCCCCTGTTTCAAATGTTTTTCCTTTGACTAAACAAAACTCCCCCTCAATAAAATCCTCCTCTTAGTGTTCAAGAGGGTTTTAGATATTAGTTTTTGAAGAGGGTGTTCCAATTTGAAATTCTATCAATACCAATTGAAAAATTCATCATTTCAAAAATCTTTTCTTAACTCAAATTTTGAAAATTGGTGGTGGTGCGGTCCTTTTGCTTTGGGCTAATACTTTCTCCCCCTTTGGCATGAATCGCCAAAAACGGATACTTGAGTGAAATATAAGCCCTTGTAACTACTTTCTCCCCTTTGGCGAACAAAGTATGAGTGAAGATTATACCAAAGTTGGAGAGTTGCTCGGAGCTACGGCGAAGGATGAGTGATTCAATGGAGTGGAGTGGAAGCCTTTGTCTTCGCCGAAGACTCCAATTCCCTTTCAATCTATGACTTTATTTGAAATACACTTGAAAACACATTAGTCATAGCATATAAAAGAGACATGATCAAAGATATATTAATGAGTTATGTGTGCAAGACATCAAAAGAAATTCCTAGAATCAAGAATATTTAGCTCATGCCTAAGTTTGTTAAAAGTTTGTTCATCTAGTGGCTTGGTAAAGATATCGGCTAATTGTTCTTTGGTATTAATATATGCAATCTCGATATCTCACTTTTGTTGGTGATCCCTTAGAAAATGATACGGAATGGCTATCTATTTAGTGCGGCTATGTTCAACGGGATTATCCGCCATGCGGATTGCACTCTCATTATCACATAGAAGAGGAACTTTGGTTAATTTGTAACCATAGTCCCTAAGGGTTTGCCTTATCCAAAGCAATTGCGCGCAACAATGGCCTGCGGCAATATACTCGGCTTCGTCGGTAGAAAGAGCTACGGAATTTTGCTTCTTTGAAGCCCAAGACACCAGGGACCTTCCCAAGAACTGGCAAGTCCCTGATGTGCTCTTTCTATTAATTTTACACCCCGCCCAATCGGCATCCGAATAACCAATCAAATCAAATGTGGATCCCCGAGGGTACCAAAGCCCAAACTTAGGAGTATAAACTAAATATCTCAAGATTCGTTTAACGGCCGTAAGGTGAGCTTCCTTAGGGTCGGCTTGGAATCTTGCACACATGCATACGGAAAGCATTATGTCCGGTCGAGATGCACATAAATAGAGTAAAGAGCCTATCATCGACCGGTATACCTTTTGATCGACGGATTTACCTCCCGTGTCGAGGTCGAGATGCCCATTGGTTCCCATGGGTGTCTTGATGGGTTTAGCATCCTTCATCCCAAACTTGTTTAGAATGTCTTGAATGTACTTTGTTTGGCTAATGAAGGTTCCCTCTTGGAGTTGCTTCACTTGAAATCCTAAGAAGTACTTCAACTCCCCCATCATCGACATCTCGAATTTATGTGTCATGATCCTACTAAATTCCTCACATGTAGATTCGTTAGTAGACCCAAATATAATATCATCAACATAAATTTGGCATACAAACAAATCATTGTCAAGAGTTTTAGTAAATAAAGTAGGATCGGCCTTTCCGACTTTGAAGCCATTAGTGATAAGAAAATCTCTTAGGCATTCATACCATGCTCTTGGGGCTTGCTTGAGCCCATAAAGCGCCTTAGAGAGTTTATATACGTGATTAGGGTACTCACTATCTTCAAAGCCGGGAGGTTGCTCAACATAGACCTCCTCCTTGATTGGTCCATTGAGGAAGGCACTTTTCACGTCCATTTGATAAAGCTTGAAGCCATGGTAAGTAGCATAGGCAAGTAAAATGCGAATTGATTCTAGCCTAGCTACGGGTGCATAGGTTTCACCGAAATCCAAACCTTCGACCTGTGAATATCCCTTGGTCACAAGTCGGGCTTTGTTCCTTGTCACCACACCATGCTCATCTTGTTTGTTGCGGAAGACCCACTTGGTTCCTACAACATTTTGGTTAGGACGTGGAACTAAATGCCATACCTCGTTCCTAGTGAAGTTGTTGAGCTCCTCTTGCATCGCCACTACCCAATCCGAATCTTGAAGTGCTTCCTCTATCCTGTGTGGCTCAATAGAGGAAACAAAAGAGTAATGTTCACAAAAATGAGCAACACAAGATCGAGTAGTTACCCCCTTTTGAATATCGTCGAGGATGGTGTTCACGGGGTGATCTCGTTGGATTGCTTGATGGACTCTTGGGTGTGGCGGCCTTGGAACTTGTTCATCTTCCTCATCTTGATCATGGGCATCTCCCCCTTGATCATTGCTCTCCTCTTGCGGTGGCTCAACTTCTTGATCTTCTCCTTCATCATTTTGAGCCTCATCCTCATCTTGAGGTGGTGGAGATGCTTGCATTGAGGAAGATGGTTGATCTTGTACATTTGGAGACTCTTCGGATTCCTTAGGACACACATCACCAATGGACATGTTCCTTAACGCGATGCATGGAGCCTCTTCATCACCTATCTCATCAAGATCAACTTGCTCTACTTGAGAGCCATTAGTCTCATCAAACAAAATGTCACAAGAAACTTCAACTAGCCCAGAGGACTTGTTAAAGACTCTATATGCCCTTGTGTTTGAATCATATCCTAGTAAAAAGCCTTCTACAGCCTTAGGAGCAAATTTAGATTTTCTACCTCTTTTAACAAGAATAAAGCATTTGCTACCAAAGACTCTAAAATATGAAACATTGGGCTTTTTACCGGTTAGGAGTTCGTATGATGTCTTCTTGAGGATTCGGTGTAGATATAACCGGTTGATGGCGTAGCAAGCGGTGTTGACCGCTTCGGCCCAAAACCGATCTGAAGTCTTGTACTCATCAAGCATGGTTCGTGCCATGTCCAATAGAGTTCGATTCTTCCTCTCCACTACACCATTTTGTTGTGGCGTGTAGGGAGAAGAAAACTCATGCTTGATGCCCTCCTCCTCAAGGAAGCCTTCAATTTGAGAATTCTTGAACTCCGTCCCGATGTCGCTTCTAATCTTTTTGATCCTTAAGCCGAACTCATTTTGAGCCCGTCTCAAGAATCCCTTTAAGGTCTCTTGGGTATGAGATTTTTCCTGCAAAAAGAACACCCAAGTGAAGCGAGAATAGTCATCCACAATAACTAGACAGTATTTACTCCCGCCGATGCTTATGTAAGCAATCGGGCCGAATAGATCCATGTGTAGGAGCTCGAGTGGTCTGTCAGTCGTCATGATGTTCTTGTGTGGATGATGAACACCAACTTGCTTCCCTGCCTGACATGCGCTACAAATCCTGTCTTTCTCAAAATGAACATTTGTTAGTCCCAAAATGTGTTCTCCCTTTAGAAGCTTGTGAAGATTCTTCATTCCAACATGTGTTAGTCGGCGATGCCAGAGCCAGCCCATGTTAGTCTTAGCAATTAAGCAAGTGTCGAGTTCAGCTCTATCAAAATCTACTAAGTATAGCTGACCCTCCAACACTCCCTTAAATGCTATTGAATCATCACTTCTTCTAAAGACAGTAACACCTATATCTGTAAAAAGACAGTTGTAGCCCATTTTACATAATTGCGAAACTGAAAGCAAGTTATAATCTAAAGAATCTACAAGAAAAACATTGGAAATGGAGTGGTCAGGAGATATAGCAATTTTCCCCAATCCTTTGACCAAACCTTGGTTTCCATCCCCGAATGTGATAGCTCATTGGGGATCTTAGTTTTTCTCGTAGGAGAACATTTTCTTCTCCCCTGTCATATGGTTTGTGCACCCGCTATCGATGATCCAACTTGAGCCCCCGGATGCATAAACCTACAAAACAAGTTTAGTTCTTGATTTTAGGTACCCAAACGGTTTTGGGTCCTTTGGCATTAGATACAAGAACTTTGGGTACCCAAACACAAGTCTTGGTGCCCTTGTGTTTGTCCCCAACATACTTGGCAACTACCTTGCCTGATTTGTTGGTTAGCACATAAGATGCATCAAAAGTTTTAAATGAAATGTTATGATCATTTGATGCAGTAGGAGTTTTCTTCTTAGGCAATTTTGCACGGGTTGATTGCCTAGAGCTAGATGTCTCACCCTTATACATAAAAGCATGATTAGGACCAGAGTGAGACTTCCTAGAATGAATTCTCCTAATTTTGCTCTCGGGATAACCGGCAGGGTACAAAATGTAACCCTCGTTATCCTGAGGCATGGGAGCCTTGCCCTTAACAAAATTAGACAATCTTTTAGGAGGGGCATTAAGTTTGACATTGTCCCCATTTTGGAAGCCAATGTCATCCTTGATGCCAGGGCGTCTCCCACTATAGAGCATGCTTCTAGCAAATTTAAATTTTTCATTTTCTAAGTCATGCTCGGCAATTTTAGCATCTAATTTTGCTATATGATCATTTTGTTGTTTAATTAAAGCCATATGATCATGAATAGCATCAATGTTAATATCTCTACATCTAGTGCAAATAGTAACATGCTCAATGATAGATGTAGAGGGTTTGCAAGAATTAAGTTCAACAATCTTAGCACGTAAAATATCATTGTTATCTCTAAGATCGGAAATGGAAGTATTGCAAACATCTAATTCTTTAGCCTTAGCAATTAATTTTTCGTTTTCAATCTTAAGGCTAGCAAGAGAAACATTTAATTCTTCAATCTTAGCAAGTAATTTAACATTATCATCTCTAAGATTGGGAATTGAAACATCACTAACATTAGAATCAACCTTAGCAATTAATTTAGCATTTTCATTTCTAAGGTTGGCAATAATATCATGACAAGTGCTTAGCTCACTAGATAATTTTTCACATTTTTCTACTTCTATAGCATAAGCATTCTTAACCTTAACATGCTTCTTGTTTTCTTTAATTAGAAAGTCCTCTTGAGAGTCCAAGAGATCATCCTTCTCATGAATAGCACTAATTAATTCATTTAGTTTTTCCTTTTGTTGCATGTTTAGGTTGGCAAAAAGAGTGCGCAAATTATCCTCCTCATCACTACAATTATCCTCATCACTAGAGGTTTCATATTTAGTGGAGGATTTTGATTTTACCTTCTTCTTTTTGCCGTCCTTTGCCATGAGGCACTTGTGGCCGACGTTGGGGAAGAGGAGTCCCTTGGTGACGGCGATGTTGGCGGCGTCCTCGTCGGAGGAGGATTCGGTGGAGCTCTCGTCGGAGTCCCATTCGCGGCACACGTGGGCATCGCCGCCCTTCTTCTTGTGGTATCTCTTCTTTTCTCTCCTCTTACCCTTCTTGTCGTTATCCCTGTCAGATAGTGGACATTTTGCAATAAAGTGACCGGGCTTACCGCACTTGTAGCAAACTTTCTTGGAGCGGGGCTTGTAATCCTTCCCCCTCCTTTGCTTGAGGATTTGGCAGAAACTCTTGATGATGAGTGCCATCTCCTCGTTGTCGAGCTTAGAGGCATCGATGGGTTGTCTACTTGATGTAGATTCCTCCTTTTTCTCCTCCACTGCCTTGAATGCGACCGGTTGTGCTTCGGATGTGGAGGGGCCATCTAGCTCGATGATTTTCTTTGAGCCTTTGATCATCAACTCAAAGCTCACAAAGTTTCCTATTACTTCCTTGGGAGACATTAGTGTATATCTAGGATTACCACGAATTAATTGAACTTGCGTAGGATTAAGAAAAACGAGGGATCTTAGAATAACCTTGACCATTTCATGGTCATCCCATTTTGTGCTCCCGAGGTTGCGCACTTGGTTCACCAAGGTCTTCAAGCGGTTGTACATGTCTTGTGGCTCTTCCCCTTGGCGAAGCCGGAAGCGACCGAGCTCCCCCTCGATCGTTTCCCGCTTGGTGATTTTGGTCACCTCGTCTCCTTCGTGCGCGGTCTTGAGTACGACCCAAATCTCCTTGGCGCTTTTTAATCCTTGCACCTTGTTATACTCCTCTCGACTTAGAGAGGCGAGGAGTATAGTGGTGGCTTGGGAGTTGAAGTATCGGATTTGGGCGACCTCGTCCGAATCATAGTCTTCATCCCCTGGTGATGGTACATGTACTCCAATCTCAACAACATCCCAAATGCTAGTGTGGAGTGAGGTTAGATGATGCCTCATTTTATCACTCCACATATTATAATCTTCACCATCAAACATAGGTGGTTTGCCTAATGGGACGGAAAGTAATGGAGTACGTTTGGAAATGCGAGGGTAGCGTAGGGGAATCTTACTAAACTTCTTGCGCTCATGGCGCTTAGAAGTTACGGACGGCGTGTCGGAGCCGAAGGTGGATGGCGACGAAGAGTCGGTCTCGTAGTAGACCACCTTCCTCATCTTCTTCTTCTTGTCACCGCTTCGACGTGACTTGTTGTGTGAAGGGGATCCCTTCACCTTGTTTGCGGACTCCCCGGATGGAGCCTTCCCGTGGCTTGTAGCGAACTTCTCACCGCCGATCACCATCTTCTTGGCGTGATCTCCCGACATCACTTCGAGCGGTTAAGCTCTAATGAAGCACCGGGCTCTGATACCAATTGAAAGTCGCCTAGAGGGGGGGTGAATAGGGCGAATCTGAAATTTATAAACTTAAGCACAACTACAAGCCGGGTTAGCGTTAGAAATATAAACGAGTCCGAGAGAGGGTGCAAAACAAATCGTGAGCAAATAAAGAACGAGACACGATTATTTGTTTTACCGAGGTTCGGTTCTTGCAAACCTACTCCCCGTTGAGGTGGTCACAAAGACCGGGTCTCTTTCAACCATTTCCCTCTCTCAAACGATCACTTAGACCGAGTGAGCTTTTCTTCTCAATCAAACGGAACACGAAGTTCCTGCAAGGACCACCACACAATTGGTGTCTCTTGCCTTGGTTACAATTGAGTTTGATCACAAGAAGAATGAGAAAGAAAAAGAAGCAATCCAAGTGCAAGAGCTCAAATGAACACAAATGTCACTCTCTCTAGTCACTATTTGATTTGGAGTGATTCCGGACTTGGGAGAGGATTTGATCTCTTTGGATGTGTCTAGAATGTAATGTTATAGCTCTTGTAATTTGTTAAAGGTGGAAAACTTGGATCCATTGAATGTGGGGTGGTTGGGGTATTTATAGCCCCAACCACCAAAATATGGTCGTTGGAAGACTGCTGTCGCATGGCGCACCGGACAGTCCGGTGCGCCATCGGACACTATCCGGTGCGCCAGCCACGTCAGCAAGCCGTTGGGTTTCGACCGTTGGAGCTCTGATAGGTGGGGCCTCTGGGCTGTCCGGTGGTGCACCGGACAGGTCCTGTAGACTGTCTGGTGCGCCAACTGTGCGTGCTCTATCCTCTGCGCGCGCAGGCACGCATTAAATGTGTTGCAGTCGATCGTTGCGCGCGAAGTAGCCGTTGCTCCGCTGGCACACCGGACAGTCCGGTGAATTATAGCGGAGCGGCCTCCCATTTTCCTGAAGGTGGCAAATTCAGCGTCGAGTGCCCTGGTGCACCGGACACTGTCCGGTGGTGCACCGGACACTGTCTGGTGGCACACCGGACAGTCCGGTGCGCCAGACCAGGGTGCCTTTTGGGATGTCTTTGGCTCTCTTTGTTTGAACCATTTTCTTGGTCTTTTTATTGGCTTATAGTGAACCTTTGGCACCTGTAAAACTTATAGACTAGAGCAAACTAGTTAGTCCAATTATTTGTGTTGGGCAATTCAACCACCAAAAATCAATTAGGAAAAAGGTGTAAGCCTAATTCCCTTTCAGGTGGTACCAAAGGAAGAGTCCCATCAGTGAATATGGTCACGGGAGGATGTTGGCCTCCCACTTTAAAAACAATAAACCTGTGTGCGGGAGGGTGTTTTGCCTCCCTGGCCTGTAATAATAATAATTTATGCACTCGTAGTACCCTAGTATTGTAATAATAATACTCTCTATATATTTTATGAATGTAAATTAAGTTATTGTAATCTGCTTCCGCTTATTCTTTCCTCCAATGTAAATGTAATACCTGCATGACGGGTGAAGCGCTCTTGGGAGAAATGATGAAGATACAGTTACCGAACTTGTCGAGTGATTATGTGCATCTACAGGATTGTCCAAGGTCCTTAGGACAAGGACAACTATAGGTGGGCCTAATATCTTGAGAGGTTCCGTCATAGATATGTTTAGGTTGAGGTAAAGTAGGATGAGGTAGGGTCATCTCTGATTTGCGGGTAAGATCATCTCTAACAGTTACTACTATTTTTGTTTGGCAGAAGGGATGAATTTGGATGGAACCATCCCAGATTTGTTTGGATGGTGGTCAGCTGTCACTGCTCGACAAGGACGGGGCGGCCATCTTATTTTTCGAGACCGCGAGGGGCGGGGGCGGCACCGTCCGCTCAATATTTTGGGACCATGCCGCCACCAAAAATTGCTCTAATGTTCACCTGGCCCCCCGTATGACCCTCATCCAAACATTATAGAAAAATATGGCTGCCCCCTTTCATCTTTCCTTGTACATCTAACCAAACATCCTAAATTCCAGTGCAGTTAAAGATTGTTGCTCTTTGGATCAAATACTATTCTGGAAGGCCTGAAAAGTACACATAACAACCTGATAAGTATACACCAGTCATGTTTGAACAATAACATCTGCCCATCACGTAGCCTATGTGGCGTACTGGTGTTGAACCGTCACCAGCCATCAAGTAAAGATCTAAGAAGTATTAGCAAATACCACTTATAAATAAGTAATCACATATATGTTCTAATAGAGCTATAACAGTGATATCAATAGAATTTCTTTTCTAGATCCACCATTGACCATGAAGGTAAAGCATGCCACTAGTCTAAAATGTAAAATGTAGGCATATCCTTTGTGGAGCAAACACAAGGGGCTGCTGGGGTCGGCGGTGGCAAAAGATGGTAGTACCACTGTCTAATTTACAGCTTGGCGAGTGATTTTTACATGGCACGTGCTGCCGAGGCAGACTGGCAGAGATGGCAAGTGATTTTAAATGGCACGTGTTGTCGAGGCAGATGCTTGCAGCGGAATGGTGTTGTGCCTCTAAGACTATCTACGACAGTTTATCCATTTTCATACCTATATTCAAACTCCACTCTTCGAACAATGTAATCTACAGTGCATAATAGTACTGTTAGGATTGTAGATGGTAAAAAGGAGACACAGAGTTAAACGTACAAAAACGTCCCCCAATGTGGAGGAAAAAACACGAGAAAACGGATCTATTATGTGGTGTGTTGTACAGGGTACAAGGGGACCTATTTTTATAGGCAAAGGAGATAGAGATAGAGTCATATCATCTTATCCAATAAATCTCCCTTTGACGCTAAATTTATAAAATGGTTTCCCCAAACACCACTAGGGTGCTAACCTCCACGAACACCTACTAAGTCAAGACAATGCTTGAACTTGGTATTAGATAATGGCTTTGTAAGCATGTCTGCAGAATTTGCATCAGTATGTATTTTGTCCACTTTAATCTTGCCTTCAACAACAATATCACGAATGAAATGGTACTTGATATCAATATGCTTGGTATTGAATTGATACATGTCATTCTTGGTCAGACAAATAGCACTATGACTATCACAATAAACATTAATGACATCCTGAGTAACACCAAGTTCAGAAATAAGACCTTGCATCCAAATAGCTTCTTTAACCCGTTTAGTAGTTGAGACATATTTTGCTTCAGTAGTGGAAAGAGCAGTAATAGACTGAAGTAAAGCCCTCCAACTCATTACAGAACCGCATAATGAAAATACATAGCCAGATATGGACCGTCTTTTATCAAGATCACCAGCAAAGTCAAAATCAATAATTCCCTCAACAAATCCCATAACACCAATTTCATTCACTGAATTCTTGTCAAATAATAATCCAAAATGAGAAGTACCTTTCAAGTAGCGAAGAATCCACTTTACTGCATTCCAATGTTCTTTACCAGGATTGTGCATAAATCTGCTAACCACACTAACAACATGAGCCAAATCGGGTCTTGTACAGATCACAACATACATAAGATTTCCAACAGCATTAGAATACGGTATGTGAGACATGTGTTCTTTCTCATCTTCAATAAGTGGATATTGCCTCGATGACAATTTAAAATGTTAAGCAAATGGTGTAGCAACAGATTTGCAACTACTGAGATTATACTTTTCAAGAACTTTCTCAATATAACTTTTTGAGATAGAAAAGGAATATCAGCATGACGATCACGCTAAAATTCCATCATAAGAATCTTCTTTGCTGGTCTGAAATCTTTCCTATCAAATTCATGACTAAGTTGAGCCTTCAATTCAATAATCAATGACTTATCATGAGAAGCAATCAACATATCATCAACATAAAGCAGTAGATACACAAAAGATCCATTTGGGAATTGCTTCAAATAAATACAATGATCATAATTGCTTCGAGAATAACCATGTGCAAGCATGAACGAGTCAAACCTCTTATACCACTGCTTAGGAGCTTGTTTCAAACCATAAAGAGATTTCTGCAAATGACATACTAAATGCTCTTGACCAGGAGTAGTAAAACCCTAAGGTTGTGTCATCTAAATCTCCTCATCTAAATCTCCATGAAGAAATGCAATTTTAACTTCAAGTTGCTCTAACTCCAAATCAAATAAAGAAACAAAAGCAAGCATAACTCAAATAGAAGTGAGACGAACAACAGGAGAGAACACCTCATTGAAATCAATACCTTCCCTTTGTTCGAAACCTTTCACAACTAAACGAGCTTTAAATCTTGCAGGTTCAACTCCAGATATACCTTCCTTCTTCTCATAAATCCACTTGCACTTTAATGGTTTTTTACCTTCAGGGAGCTCAACCAATTTCCATGTACCATTCTTTTGAAGGCTCTCAAACTCATCATTCATAGCAACTAACCACTTGGATGAATCATCACATGAGATAGCTTTCGAATAAGAAGGTTCAAATGCAACATTAGTTTCTTGAGCAGCAATGAGAGCATAATGAGCCATACTATTAGTGTCACGATATCGATGTGGCAAAACAATATTACTTCTAGGTCTATCTTGAGTAATGGAGTGATTGTTGCTAACAAGAGGTACATAAACTGAAACTAACTGTGTAATAGGAGTAACAAAATCAATATTAATAGGTACATCTACCTCAAGATTATTGTCGGGGACCATAATTAGGGGTACCCTCAAGACGCCTAATTCTCAGCTGGTAACCCCCATCAGCATAAAGCTGCGGAGGCCTGATGGGTGCGATTAAGTCAGGGATCAGTCCGTACGAGCGACTCGATCACGCCTCGTCCGAGCCTAGCCTCGGACAAGGGCAGCCGACCCCGAGGGATTTCCGTCTCGCCCGAGGCCCCCCTTTAACGGCGGACACATCTCCGGCTCGCCCGAGGCCTTGCCTTCGCTAAGAAGCAACCCTGACTAAATCGCCGCACCAACCGACCAAGTTGCAGGAGCATTTAACGCGAAGGCCCTGCCAAAGGCGCCATAAGAAACTCCGCTCCGCCCGACCCAGGGCTCGGACTCGGGCTAAGCCCCGGAAGACGGCGAACTCCGCTCCGCCCGACCCAGGGCTCGGACTCGGGCTAAGCCCCGGAAGACGGCGAACTCCGCTCCGCCCGACCCAGGGCTCGGACTCGGGCTAAGCCCCGGAAGACGGCGAACTCCGCTCCGCCCGACCCAGGGCTCGGACTCGGGCTAAGCCCCGGAAGACGGCGAACTCCGCTCCGCCCGACCCAGGGCTCGGACTTGGGCTAAGCCCCAGAAGACGACGAACTCCGCTTCGCCCGACCCCAGGGCTCGGACTCCGCCCTGGCCTCTGCCGAACGACCTCCGCCTCGCCCGACCCAAGAGCTCGGGCTCGGCCTCAGCCATGGAAGACAGACTCGACCTCGGCTTCGGAGGAGCCTCCACGTCGCCCGACCTAGGGCACAGGCCCGCCACGTCAACAGGGAGCGCCATCATCACCCTACCCCGAGCCGACTCGGGCCGCAGAGAACAAGACCGGTGTCCCATCTGGCTAGCTCCGCCAGATAGGCAATGATGGCGCCCCGCGTGCCCTGTGACGACGGCGGATCTCAGCTCCCTTACGGAAGCAGGGGGACGTCAGCAAGGACTCGACCGCTCCGACAGCTGTCCCTCCGCCAAGCTCCGTTGCTCCTCCGACAGCCACGACATCACGCCAGCTGGGTGCCAAGATCTCTCCGGCTGCCACATTGGCATGTACTCAAGGGCGCTAGCTCTCCCTCCGCTAGACACGTAGCACTCCGCTACACCCCCATTGTACACCTGGATCCTCTCCTTACGCCTATAAAAGGAAGGACCAGGGCCTTCTTAGAGAAGGTCGGCCGCGCGGGGACGAGGACGGGGCAGGCGCTCTCTTGGGGCCGCTCGCTTCCCTCACCCGCGTGGACGCTTGTAACCCCCTACTGCAAGCGCACCCGACCTGGGCGCGGGACGAACACGAAGGCCGCGGGATTTCCACCTCTCTCACGCCCGTCTCCGGCCGCCTCGCTTCCCCCCTTCGCGCTCGCCCACGCGCTCGACCCATCTGGGCTGGGGCACGCGGCACACTCACTCGTCGGCTCAGGGACCCCCCTGTCTCGAAACGCCGACAGTTGGCGCGCCAGGTAGGGGCCTGCTGCGTGTTGACGAACAGCTTCCCGTCAAGCTCCAGATGGGCAGTCTCCAACAACCTCTCCGACCCGGGACGGTGCTCCGTTTCGGGAGTCTCGAGTTCACGTCCCTCGACGGCAGCTACGACATGATACTCCTTCCACCGCCGCGTGACAACGACAATGGCGGTCGACAACCCGCCCGCCGGCGGCGAAATCGACGACATCTTCTCCGCGTGGTGGAAGAACGACATTCGAGCTCGCATCGTCCTCTCCCCCGCCAACGGAGGAGGAGGCGGGGCAACCAAGGCCAGGCGGGAGGCCGCGCTTCGTCGGGCATCGACCTCGCGTTTGAGACGAAGGCGAGCGTCGTCCCCCCGCGACACGCCAATCCCGAGCAAGTGGACGACGCCAGCACGCTCGCGGAAAGCTTGCAGGACGTCGCCCTCGTACCTAGGACGACGACGCGATCAGCCCCCAACGTGACTACGTCGCTCCTCGTCGACCAAAAGGTACTGACTGATTCCCATCCTACATCATTTCGACTCGGCCTCAACCTGCCTAGCGACCACGCTTTGGCGGGCGCTCTCGTTGAGGCGAGTGCAACCCCTCTGGGGTTTCGTATGCGGTCGCCTTGGGACCGATTGACGGACGTCTCGACCTACGGGCCCTCTGGGTCCGAGGAAGATGACGATCCCAGCATCTGCTGGGATTTCTCTAGATTTGGCAGCCCCAGTGCCATGCGGGACTTTATGGCCGCATGTGACTACTGCCTCTCCGACTGTTCCGACGGTAGCCGCAGCCTTGACGACAAGGACTGCGGCCCAAGCCGCGAATGTTTCCACGTTGAGCTAGGGGATCCCTCCGATGACAACCGTCTCGGCATGCCGGAGGACGGTGATCTCCCTAGGCCGGCGCCTCGCGCCGACATCCCGCGGGAGCTAGCTGTGGTCCCCGTTCCGGCGGGGGGTCACGACCCACAGCTCGAGCAAGTCCGCGGGGCGCAGGCCAGCCTCGACGAGGGAGCAGGAGCGCTTGAGCCGATCCGCCGGGACGTCGGGCAGGTATGGGCGGGCCAACCCCCGACCGGAGAAATACGTCACCTGCCCCAGGGTCTCCAGCGCCGCGTCGCCGATGTCATCAGGGTCAGGCCACCACCTGCATCCAGCGGGGTCGGTCAGAACCTGGCCGCAGCGGCGATGCTCCTCCGCACGATGCCGGAGCCATCCACCACCGAGGGTCGGCGAATCCAGGGAGAGCTTAAAAATCTCCTGGAAGACGCCGCGGTCCGACGGGCCGAGAGCACTACCTCCCGAAGGCAAGCGTACCCCTCGGAACCTCATGCCGCGACTTCCCGATTCACGCGGGAAGCCTCGGTCTACACCGGGCGCACACGCAACACCGCGCCTGCGGCCCCGGGCCACCTCGGCAACGAGCACCATCGACGCGACCGTCGGGCTCACCTCGACGAAAGGGTGGGCCGAGGCTACCACCCCAGGCGAGGGGGACGATACGACAGCGGGGAGGATCGGAGTCCCTCGCCTGAACCACCCGGTCCGCAGGTCTTCAGTCGGGCCATCCGACGGGCGCCGTTCCCGACCCGGTTCCGACCCCCGACTACTATCACAAAGTACTCGGGGGAAACGAGGCCGGAATTGTGGCTCGCGGACTACCGCCTGGCCTGCCAACTGGGTGGAACAGACGACGACAACCTCATCATCCGCAACCTCCCCTTGTTCCTCTCCGACACCGCTCGTGCCTGGTTGGAGCACCTGCCTCCGGGGCAGATCTCCAACTGGGATGACCTGGTCCAAGCCTTTGCCGGTAATTTCTAGGGCACGTATGTACGCCCTGGGAATTCCTGGGACCTCCGAAGCTGCCGACAGCAGCCGGGAGAGTCTCTTCGGGACTACATCCGGCGATTCTCGAAGCAGCGCACCGAGCTACCCAACATCACCGACTCAGATGTCATCGGCGCGTTCCTTGCCGGCACCACCTGCCGCGACCTGGTGAGCAAGTTGGGTCGCAAGACCCCCACCAGGGCGAGCGAGCTGATGGACATCGCCGCCAAGTTCGCCTCCGGCCAGGAGGCGGTCGAGGCCATCTTCCGAAAAGACAAGCAGCCCCAGGGCCGCCCGACGGAAGATGCTCCCGAGGCGTCTACTCCGTGCGGCGCCAAGAAGAAAGGCAAGAAGAAGTCGCAAGCGAAACGCGACGCCGCCGACGCGGACCTTGTCGCCGGCGCCGAGTACAAGAACCCTCGGAAGCCCCCCGGAGGTGCCAACCTCTTCGACAAGATGCTCAAAGAGTCGTGCCCCTATCATCAGGGGCCCGTCAAGCACACTCTCGAGGAGTGCGTCATGCTTCGACGCCACTTCCACAGGGCTGGGCCACCCGCGGAGGGTGGCAGGGCCCGCAACAACGACAAAAGGGAAGATCACCAAGCAGGAGAATTCCCCGAGGTCCGCGACTGCTTCATGATCTATGGAGGGCATGCGGCGAACGCCTCAGCTCGGCATCGCAAGCAAGAGCGTCGGGAGGTCTGCTCAGTGAAGGTGGCGGCGCCAGTCTACCTAGACTGGTCCGACAAGCCCATCACCTTCGACCAAGCTGACCACCCCGACTACGTGCCGAGCCCGGGGAAATACCTGCTCGTCGTCGACCCCATCATCGGCGACGTCAGGCTCACCAAGGTCCTGATGGATGGGGGCAGCTGCCTCAACATCATCTACGACGAGACCCTCAGGCTCCTGCGCATCGAGCTGTCCTCCGTCCGTGCGGGTGCTGCGCCCTTCCACGGGATCGTTCCTGGGAAGCGCGTCCAGCCCCTCGGACGGCTCGACCTTCCCGTCTGCTTCGGAACGCCCTTTAACTTCCGAAGGGAGTTTTTGACGTTCGAGGTGGTCGAGTTCCGAGGAACCTACCACGCGGTATTGGGGAGGCCATGTTACGCGAAGTTCATGGCATTCCCCAACTACACCTACCTGAAGCTCAAGATGTCGGGCCCCAACGGGGTCATCACCGTCGGCCCCACGTACAAACACGCGTTCGAATGCGACGTGGAGTGCGTGGAGTATGCCGAGGCCCTCGCCGAGTCCGAGGCCCTCATTGCCGACATGGAAACCCTCTCCAAAGGGGTGCCAGACGTGAAGCGACATGCCGGCAACTTCGAGCCAGCGGTGACGGTTAAGGCCGTCCCTCTCGACCCCAGTGGCGACACCTCCAAGCAGATCCGGATCGGTTCCGGGCTCGACCCCAAATAGGAAGCAGTGCTCGTCGACTTCCTCCGCGCAAACGCCGATATCTTTGCGTGGAGTCCCTCGGACATGCCCGGCATACCGAGGGATGTCGCCGAGCACTTGCTGGATATTCGGGCCGGAGCCCGACCGGTCAAGCAACCTCTGCGCCGGTTCGACGAGGAGAAGCGCAGAGTGATAGGCGAAGAGATCCACAAGCTAATGGCAGTCGGGTTCATCAGAGAGGTATTCCATCCCGAATGGCTCGCCAACCCGGTGCTTGTGAGAAAGAAAGGGGGGAAATGGCGGATGTGTGTAGACTACACAGGTCTCAACAAAGCATGTCCGAAGGTTCCCTACCCTCTGCCTCGCATCGATCAAATCGTGGATTCCACCGCTGGGTGCGAAACCCTGTCTTTCCTCGATGCCTACTCAGGGTATCACCAAATCAAGATGAAAGAGTCCGACCAGCTCGCGACTTCTTTCATCACGCCCTACGGCATGTACTGCTATGTCACCATGCCGTTCGGTTTGAGGAATGCGGGCGCGACGTACCAGCGGTGTATGAACCATGTGTTCGGCGAACACATCGGTCGTACGGTCGAGGCCTACATCGATGACATCGTAGTCAAGACGAGGAAAGCCTCCGACCTCCTCCCCGACCTCGAAGTGACATTCCGGTGTCTCAAGGCAAAAGGCGTCAAGCTCAATCCCGAGAAGTGTGTCTTCGGGGTGCCCCGAGGCATGCTCTTGGGGTTCATCGTCTCCGAGCGGGGCATCGAAGCCAACCCAGAGAAGATCGCGGCCATCACCAGCATGGGGCCCATCAAGGACTTAAAAGGTGTACAGAGGGTAATGGGATGTCTCGCGGCCCTGAGCCGTTTCATCTCACGCCTCGGCGAAAGAGGCCTGCCTCTGTACCGCCTCTTAAGGAAGGCCGAAAGCTTCACTTGGACCCCTGAGGCCGAAGAAGCTCTTGGGGACCTGAAGGCGCTCCTCACCAAGGCGCCTATCTTGGTGCCCCCAGCTGATGGAGAAGCCCTCTTGGTCTACATCGCCGCGACCACTCAGGTGGTTAGCGCCGCGATTGTGGTCGAGAGGCAAGAAGAGGGGCATGCATTGCCCGTTCAGAGGCCGGTTTACTTCGTCAGCGAGGTACTGTCCGAAACCAAGATCCGCTACCCACAAGTCCAGAAGCTGTTGTACGCGGTGATCCTGACGAGGCGGAAGCTGCGACATTACTTTGAGTCTCACCCGGTAACTGTGGTGTCATCCTTCCCCCTGGGGGAGATCATCCAGTGCCGAGAGGCCTCGGGCAGGATTGCAAAGTGGGCGGTGGAAATCATGGGCGAGACAATCTCGTTCGCCCCTCGGAAGGCCATCAAATCCCAGGTCTTGGCGGACTTCGTAGCCGAATGGGTCGACACCCAGCTGCCGACGGCTCCGATCCAACCGGAGCTCTGGACCATGTTTTTCGACGGGTCGCTGATGAAGACGGGGGCCGGCGCGGGCCTACTCTTCATCTCGCCCCTCGGGAAACACCTACGCTACGTCCTACGCCTCCATTTCCCGGCGTCCAACAATGTGGCTGAGTACGAAGCTCTGATCAACGGATTGCGAATCGCCATCGAGCTAGGGGTCCGACGCCTCGACGCTCGCGGCGACTCGCAGCTCGTCATCGACCAAGTCATGAAGAACTCCCACTGCCGCGACGCGAAGATGGAGGCCTACTGCGATGAGGTTCGGCGCCTGGAAGACAAGTTCTACGGGCTCGAGCTCAACCACATCGCTCGGCGCTACAACGAGACTGCGGACGAGCTGGCGAAGATAGCCTCGGGGCGAACGACGGTTCCCCCGAACGTCTTCTCCCGGGATCTGCACCAACCCTCCGTCAAGATCAACGACACGCCCGAGCCCGAGGCACCCTCGGTTCAGCCCGAGGCACCTTCGGTTCAGCCCGAGGCACCCTCGGTTCAGCCCGAGGCACCTTCGATTCAGCCCGAGGCGTCCTCGGTTCAGTCCGAGGTACCCTCGGCCCCCGAGAGCGAGGCGCTGCGCATCGAGGAGGAGCGGAACGGGGCCACGCCTGACCGGGACTAGCAAACCCCGTACCTGCAATATCTCCACCGAGGAGAGCTACCCCCCGACCAAGCCGAGGCTCGGCAGGGTAGCCCGACACGCCAAGTCATTCGTCTTGCTGGGGGATGAGCAGGAGCTCTACCACCGCAGTCCCTCGGGCATCCTCCAGCGATGCATCTCCGTCGCCGAAGGTCAGGAACTCCTGCAAGAGATACACTCGGGGGCTTGCGGCCATCACGCAGCGCCTCGAGCCCTCGTCGAAAACGCTTTCCGGCAAGGTTTCTACTGGCCAACGGCGGTGGCCGACGCCACTAGAATTGTCCGCATCTGCGAAGGGTGTCAATTCTACGCGAAGCAGACCCACCTGCCCGCTCAGGCTCTGTAGACGATACCCATCACCTGGCCCTTTGCTGTGTGGGGTCTGGACCTCGTCGGTCCCCTGCAGAAGGCGCCCGGGGGCTACACGCACCTGCTGGTCGCCGTCGACAAATTCTCCAAGTGGATCGAGGTCCGACCCCTGAATAGCATCAGGTCCGAGCAGGCGGTGGCGTTCTTCACCAACATCATCCATCGCTTCGGGATCCCAAACTCCATCATCACCGACAACGGCACCCAGTTCACCGGCAAAAAATTCTTGGATTTTTGCGAGGATCATCATATCCGGGTGGACTGGGCCGCCGTAGCTCATCCCATGTGGAATGGGCAAGTAGAGCGTGCCAACGGCATGATTCTACAAGGGCTCAAGCCTCGGATTTACAACAACCTCAACAGGTTCGGCAAGCAATGGATAAAGGAACTTCCCTCGGTGGTCTGGAGCCTGAGGACAACGCCGAGCCGAGCCACGGGTTTCACGCCGTTCTTCCTGGTCTACGGAGCCGAGGTCGTCTTGCCCACTTACCTGGAATACGGCTCCCCGAGGACGAGGGCCTACGACGATCAAAGCAACCAAGCTAGCCGAGAAGACTCGCTGGACCAGCTGGAGGAGGCTTGGGACAAGGCCTTACTACACTCGGCACGGTATCAGCAGTCCCTGCGACGCTACCACGCCCGAGGGGTCCGACCTCGAGACCTCCAGGTGGGCGACCTGGTGCTTCGACTACGACAAGACGCCCGAGGGAGGCACAAGCTCACGCCCCCCTGGGAGGGGCCATTCGTCATCGCCAAAGTTCTGAAGCCCGGAACGTACAAGCTGGCCAACAGCCGAGGCGAGATCTACGGCAACGCTTGGAACATCCAACAACTACGTCGTTTCTACCCTTAAGATGTTTTCAAGTCGTTCATATACCTCGCACCCACGCAAAGTTTAGTCATCAAGGAAGGGTCGGCCTCGCCTCGGCAAAGCCCGACCCTCCCTCGGGGGCTAAAAGGGGGGAAAGCCCCTCTGCGTCAAAATTTTTCCTCGAAAAAGATCCCTTTTACCAGAATATCTTTCGTGCTTTTTGACTACTTCGAAAAGTGGGTCCTGGAAACGACGGAGTACACGTAAGCAGCCAAGGCTGACCGAGCCGAGGGACTCCTACGCCTCCGGGATACGGATACCTCACTCATCACCTTCTGCGATAAGTAACTCGCGTTCGGATACAGTGGCTCCGCGGATCGAACGAGTCTTTACGTTCGGAAGCCCTTCTGCCGAAGCGATCTTTCGAGCCTTCTCGACCGAGTCGGTGACAGGGCCTCATGGATGGGTGAGAGTACGCGTAAGCGGCAAGACTGACCGAGCCGAGGGACTCCTACGCCTCCGGGATACGGATACCTCACTCATCACCTTCCGCGAGAAACAACTTTCGCTCGCACAAACATCCCTGTTACTGACAAAAAGTCCAGATACTCGAAACAAGAGGAAAAGAGACGCAGCTTTACAACACAGCGAGGGTGTGTGTTCTGGCCTCGGCGGCTGCAGAAGACACACGCTACAAAACGCTTTGACCCTGCAGGCTCGGGTCTTGACGCTGGAAGGGGGTAGCAACACCTTCGGCATCGACGATACCTTCAGCAAGGTTCGACCCAGCCTCGGACGGCGACGCGGTCCAGGGACTTCTCCGGGAATCCGGCTCGAGCAGGCGGCTCGGCCGGTTACCCCTGGGGCCTCGGCCAACCATCTTCCAAGGGCGCCAGCCCGACCCGAGGCCTCGGCTGATCGACTCCGGCGTCGGTCCCGCTGACAGACAACCCAGCTAGGCTCTGGCCAACCAGGTTTCATTTTCGAGCCAACTCCGCCTCTGTTCATGCTGATACCGCTACCCCTGGCCTCGGCTCGTCGAAGAGCGGCCAAGGGGTCCCTTTAACTAAGTTAGAGGAGCCTCAGACAACAAGGTCGACCGAGCCGAGGGACTCCTACGCCTCCGGGATACGGATACCTCACTCGTCACCTTGACACGGGGCGACTCATGCTTGGTGAAGCGGTTCAGATAATCAACAGGCGAGTCTTAGTGCTCGAAAATGAGGAAAAAACACGGCTCCGCGCCGAAAATTACATACATGTTCAGGCCCCGAAAGCCATAATGAACAAAACACTGGCATTCGAAGTGCCATTACAAACGGAACTCCGGTTCCCCCTCCGCAGGTACGAACAACCCCACTCGATTGGGGTGGGCCTGCGGAGCAACAGAAGACCGACGAACGGCGCGCCGTCACCTGCTCCAGCAGCGGCGACGACGACGACTTCTGCCCCGGGGGCCGAACAGCGGCAGCACTGACCTCAGGGCGGATGCTGCTGCCAGGAGGCCCCCGCCCATGCCAAAACTCGTAAGGCAAGGATGGGCAGAAGGCCGTAGAGTTGGAGGTCAGTCCGCGGCCAACCCTGGCTATCACGCCGGCGGAAGAACCTCTTCCAGCTGCCGTGGCAGACGCCGGCGCCGCGAGCGGCTCCGAAGCCACTCGCGTCCGAAAGCCGGGCACGCTGCAGCTGCCAGCGCCACGGACAACAACCACTCCTCCCCCCCATCACTGAGTGAAGGAGCGGACCACCGCCCACGCAGGGGCCGACCCCAACTCGGCACACTCCCCTCCCCAGCCTTAGTGATGAAAATCCTTGAGGCTGAGGGAGGGGCAGAGGCCGCAGCCCGGCTCGCTTTCCCCCACCATCAAGCTGGAGGTCACCATCTTGGGTGACCGCCGGCGGAGGGGTGCAGCCGGGCTGCATGATGAAAATCCTTGAAGTCGAACGATGGCTGAAAGGTACCAACTCCCACGGAGTTGCGTTCCTCCAACGGTGAGGCGAAAAGACGGCGGATACCCCCCATCCGGGGGCTTGGAAGGTGGAAAGACGCGACGCATAAGGGAGGAAGAAGACATGGTTGCCTTCCGAAAGGGGTCGCCCCCCTTTTAAAGACAACTCTCCCTACGTGCGCCCCCAAACGCCACGGGCTGAGTCTTCTCCAACACACTCCAAGGCCCTCCCCTGCGGCGCAGGGGCTGGGTCCCGCATGTCATGCAGACCGGCTCCGAGCAGAAGAAGCCAAACCGCCGCGCATGGCGCGCGCAACCGCCCAGCGGTTACAAGCGGCCCCCCACTTTTGCCCAGGCCAACGGGCGGAAGGAGTGGGCAACCATGCAGGCGGCATGCAACCGCGCCAAGTGGACACGCTTCTCCGACTCCCAACGCGCCAGCATGGAGGCCCAGGCCCACGCGTCACCCAACCGGCACGCCGGATGCTGCATGCAGGCAACTGCACCGCCACTTGCGCCACCGTCGCGCCTCCTCGATTGCGGAACCAACACCGCGACTCAAGGCAACCCAGCGCACGACCCAGCGGCGCCAGCCTGGCGCGACGGTCAAAGCGGCCAAAAGTGGGCCGGCAGTAATGACGGTGGCAGGCGGGCGGGAGCAGCGGTCACGTCGTCAGCCAGGCTCACGTCCCATCTAGGGGCAGCAAGAGAGCCTCCTCTCACGGCGTGAAGACGGTGCGCCCGTGATCCGTCCCTCGAACGGCTCGCGCACGCATAGCGGCTGCCCCGCCAACTACTCGCCCCGTCGCATTAACTCCGCGGCTGGACAGGCGGCGCTTCTGGCAGGCGCAGCGGGCGACGCTTCGCCTTCGCCGAAACAACCGCGCCAAAAAAGGTACGCCACGTCGTTCGATTTCGTATCCTTTTCCTTTTTTCCTCTTTCTCTATCTCTTGCAACAGGGACCGGGAAAGGGGGATACCCCGAAAAGGATCCTTCCCTGTGAAGGAACCGGGCTCCGAGCCCCCCTACTGATCAGAGGTTCGAAGGCTGGCCCTCCGAGGGGTTCGACAGTCGCCTCAGATCGCGTGGGCCCTACACCCACTACTGGTCAGAGGTTCGAAGGCCGGCCCCCCGAAGGGCTCCATGGTCGCCTCAGGCTACTCGGGCTCCGCGCCCATTACTGATCAGGGGTTCGAAGGCTGGCCCCCGAAGGGTTAACAGTCGCCTCAGACGCCGAGCGAGGGATGACCAGAGGTACGTTCGATACATAACCAAGGCTCGGGCTACGCTCCCGAGGTACCCTAGGACATTTCCGAGACCAGCGGGAGCGATCTTGTAACGGAATCCCATCGGAGGGAGGCATCGAGCCCTCGGACCCCGTCGCCAGGGGACCGGGTCCGGCAGATCACCCGCAGGTACTTTTGGGCGTGCCTCTGGGCCCCTAGCCGACCCCCAACGAACGGGGCACGGACGTCCACTCGGATTACCCGCTTGCAGCTCACCGGAGACACCATGTTCGGTGCCCATCGAGGGTAACATGGCGCACTCCCCCCCTCCTCCTTGCGGAAAGGCGACGTAGGGGCGTATGTAAAAAAGCCGAGTCTGTTCCTGATCGCCCTCTCGCCCTGTGCGGAGGCTCGGGGCTGCTCTCGCAAACCCGGCTCCGGCCGAACCGTTGACAGCGTCAACATACCAGCCCGAGAGCTTGGGCCCCGACCGTGCACCCGGGCTACGGCCAGTTCGCATGAGGGAATAACCAGACCAGCCGAAGCATTGCGCAAGGCATTAAGACCTCGAAGGAGTGAAACCACTCCTCCGAGGCCTCGGGGGCTACACCCGGCGGGTGCGCTCGCGCGCACCCACCGGAACAAAATGCAACCGAGAAAGGCTGGTCCCCTTGCAAAAAAGTGCGACGAAAGCCTCCAAGCGAGTGCTAACACTCCCTTCGAGGCTCGGGGGCTACTGTCGGGGACCATAATTAGGGGTACCCTCAAGACGCCTAATTCTCAGCTGGTAACCCCCATTAGCATAAAGCTGCGGAGGCCTGATGGGTGCGATTAAGTCAGGGATCAGTCCATACGAGCGACTCGATCACGCCTCGTCCGAGCCTAGCCTCGGACAAGGGCAGCCGACCCCGAGGGATTTCCGTCTCGCCCGAGGCCCCCCTTTAACGGCGGACACATCTCCGGCTCGCCCGAGGCCTTGCCTTCGCTAAGAAGCAACCCTGACTAAATCGCCGCACCAACCGACCAAGTTGCAGGAGCATTTAACGCGAAGGCCCTGCCAAAGGCGCCATAAGAAACTCCGCTCCGCCCGACCCAGGGCTCGGACTCGGGCTAAGCCCCGGAAGACGACGAACTCCACTCCGCCCGACCCAGGGCTCGGACTCGGGCTAAGCCCCGGAAGACGGCGAACTCCGCTCCGCCCGACCCAGGGCTCGGACTCGGGCTAAGCCCCGGAAGACGGCGAACTCTGCTCCGCCCGACCCAGGGCTCGGACTCGGGCTAAGCCCCGGAAGACGGCGAACTCCGCTCCGCCCGACCTAGGGCTCGGACTTGGGCTAAGCCCCAGAAGACGACGAACTCCGCTTCGCCCGACCCCAGGGCTCGGACTCCGCCCTGGCCTCTGCCGAACGACCTCCGCCTCGCCCGACCCAGGAGCTCGGGCTCGGCCTCGGCCATGGAAGACAGACTCGACCTCGGCTTCGGAGGAGCCTCCACGTCGCCCGACCTAGGGCACAGGCCCGCCACGTCAACAGGGAGCGCCATCATCACCCTACCCCGAGCCGACTCGGGCCGCAGAGAACAAGACCGGTGTCCCATCTGGCTAGCTCCGCCAGATAGGCAATGATGGCGCCCCGCGTGCCCTGTGACGACGGCGGCTCTCAGCTCCCTTACGGAAGCAGGGGGACGTCAGCAAGGACTCGACCGCTCCGACAACTGTCCCTCCGCCAAGCTCCGTTGCTCCTCCGACAGCCACGACATCACGCCAGCTGGGTGCCAAGATCTCTCCGGCTGCCACATTGGCATGTACTCAAGGGCGCTAGCTCTCCCTCCGCTAGACACGTAGCACTCCGCTACACCCCCATTGTACACCTGGATCCTCTCCTTACGCCTATAAAAGGAAGGACCAGGGCCTTCTTAGAGAAGGTCGGCCGCGCGGGGACGAGGACGGGGCAGGCGCTCTCTTGGGGCCGCTCGCTTCCCTCACCCGCGTGGACGCTTGTAACCCCCTACTGCAAGCGCACCCGACCTGGGCGCGGGACGAACACGAAGGCCGCGGGATTTCCACCTCTCTCACGCCCGTCTCCGGCCGCCTCGCTTCCCCCCTTCGCGCTCGCCCACGCGCTCGACCCATCTGGGCTGGGGCACGCGGCACACTCACTCGTCGGCTCAGGGACCCCCCGGTCTCGAAACGCCGACAATTATCATCGGTAGTTTCAGGCATAGATGTGGATGAGAAACCACTATCAGAAACACCTCTAGAGAAAGAAATGTACTTTCATCAAAAGTAACATCATGACTGACAATCACCTTTTTAGAATCAACACATAATAAACGATATCCTTTAACACCAGAACCATAGCCAATAAAAGTGCATTTTTGAGCTCTAGGCACTAGCTTCTCATTGTTAACATGAGCATAAGCAGGGCAACCAAAGATTCTGAGATTAGAATAATCAACTGATTTACCTGTCCATACCTCTTTTGGAATTTTAAAATCAATAGCGGAATTGGGAGAGCGATTAATCAAATAGCAGGCGGCAGAACCAGCTTCCACCCACGTATCATGCTTATCCCATAAACCGGCATTAGAAAGCATGCAACGGACACGCTACAAAATAGTACGATTCATTCTTTCAGCAAGACCATTGTGTCGGGGCATACCTGGAATAGTCTTGTGTCTAGCAATACCATGATCAGCACAAAAAGAATTAAACTCACTATTGCAAAATTCCAATTCATTGTCTATTCTCGATTTCTTGATTTTCCTGCCAGTCTGATTTTTCACTAAAGCTTTCCATTGCTTGAATGCAGTAAGAGCAACATTTTTATGCTTTATAAAATAAACCTCCAGACTTTACAAGAGAAATCATAAATAAAATTGATCATATAATCACAACCTCCAATAAAAGAATGCGGAGCTCGATCCTAAAGATCATAATAATATAATCAAGAATGTCTTTGGTGCAGTGAGTAGATGCAGTGAGTAGATAAAGAGAAACTGCAGTGAGTAGATAAAGAGAAACACAATATACAATTTAATAAAGAAAAATACAAGAGATTTAGTGTTTTTTTTTTGACATGATAGCTTTGGAAACAGTGTTTTCCTCTTCCCATTGAGAATAATCTTTCGCACGGAACATGTCAGTACTACTTTGGACAAAGTTCAAATTATCACCACTTCTAGAAAACGTGAACGCCATCTTTTTTTTGTTTTCTACATATAGTCGTCACTTCTATAAAGGAGATTGCTGATAATTCAATATGAATTATAAATTAGAGAACTCCTAGTCCCTACAGCATTTTTTACCAGAGAAATTTTATTATCAAAAAATAAAAAATAAACTGGATTATATGAAATTCTTGCATTTTTTCTGACAAAAGATTCAGTGTAAATTCTCGTTGATAATCAAAAATCTAGGAAGAAATTCTTACTTGTAAAATAAACAGTCTAGGAAAAAATGAGAAGCCACTTCGATGAAAGATGTGAACTAAGCAAAACCAAAACGAGTATAAGTACATGTTTGGTTTGCTCCCGACCAAGCCCAGTCACATATCAGAGATCAGTCAAATATCAGAGATCCCAGACGTTCGATTTTGATCGCCGCCTAATATCAAAACTAAGGTCCTGTTTAACTAAAGTAAGCAATCTAGTTTTTTAAAGAAACTGACTTACCTTTTTTGTTAGGAAAGGTCAGCTTCTTAGTTTCTTATTTTTAAGAAAACTAAGAATCCAGTTTCTATAAACTAAAACTAAGACCTTATTTGTTTCGGATTATAATCTCTTCGGATTATATAATTTAGCGTAAATAATCCAGCAGTTAAATAAATACCTAGATTATAGATTCAGATTATGCAATCTAAAGCCTATATTATGATAATCTCATGAATCTTATTAAAAGTAGTTTATTTAAGATTATTTTTGACAAAAAAACTCACTACCCATCCTCACCTCAAATAAAACCTCAAATAAACAAACAGGGTACTCTTGTCATTGTGAATAATCTATATTTGTATAATCTAGACTAGCAAACAACTACATGTGTAGAGGTGCAAGCAGGTCTCTTGTTCCATTAGATCTAGATAATCATATGTCACATTTAACATTTAAATCCTTCCACCACATCTCATATAGCTTTATAAAAAAAACCCTAACAAACCACGATTATACATTTAAATCCTTTAAATCCTTCCACCACTAAGAGTGGTTACACACTTGCACCTAATGACTACTTATATATTAGTCATTGCCGATTATAATCTTTCTAAATTATAATCTAGATTATATAGTTTAGATTATAATCTAGATTATATAATCTAAGCTAAAACCTAAATCATAAACATGTATAGAACCACCTCAATATAAAAAAACAGATTCTACTTCTAAACAGGCCTTAAGCCTCTAAACAAAAATAAAACATCCTAAAGCAATGATAAGTTTTTTGGTGAGCAATAAGTTCCGACTAAGGGCTTGTTCGGTTATTTTCAATTCATATGGATTGAAGGGGATTGATACGGATTGAGAGGGATTTTGACTTACTAGGAATTGAAACCCCCTCAATCCCCCTCAATCCATATGAATTGAGGTAGAACCGAACAAAGCCTAAAGAATCAGTAAGTTCCACTTCCAAACAGGCCTAGTCTCTAAACAAAAATAAAACATCCTAAAGCAATGGTATGTTCGGAACGGATCCTTTAGAACTGTTTTACGTGGAATGTTAGTTTTATTTATATTAAAACTGATAAGTCTAAATAGTTTCAGGTCTTAATCCTAGCTAACCGAACAGGCACTAACCGAACAGACACTAAAGAATCTTGGTGGAATTGAACCACCATCCATCCGAGACAGCACACCTAGGCTAGCAGTCAAACGGATGACCTCACCGAGCTGAGGAAAGATCCACACATCAACGAGCAGACGCAGCTACATTTAATAGCCATAAAATACCTTTAAAAAGTATAAATATATCTTATGAATATTCGTGTTCACAACCAAGCGTTCTGTAAATAGACCCATACAAAAAGAACGAATATTCAAATGATATATTTATACAACCAAACTTGCTAGAGATTTAAACACCCAATTCCGGTGGATCGAGATTAAAACAAGGACCTAAATGAAAAGCACGGCACCCTTCGAGACTAAAACAAAATGCAATGATGAAAAACAATTTAAATATTCCCAGTTAAAATTACGGTTTATATAAAGTCACGGCTTATAATCCTGTCATATATTCTTGGTTAAATGATAATTATATGAATTGCATATATATAATTTTAGAAAATAACCAGAACAAAATGCAGCCAATTAAACTAAAATTTTAAAAAGATACTCTGCTGCATATGATAAAAAATGTTTTTCAGCTTCGGCTCTGGCTCATGCAAAAGTTATGTCAAACACCTCTTTTTCAGATGGCTTCACCAGTGAAGTACTTTTCCAAAATGAACTAAAAAAAAGTGGCTCACCCGGCTTCGGCTCACGTTATTTTTGCACTATAGTCCTCCCACCAGTCCAGATTATTATTTTTTGGTCCTGCCCTCAATCCCTAGCCACGTACAGGAGAGATATACATATATAAGGATCTTTCTGAAAAACAACCTATAAGCCGTTTTGCCAAATGATTTTTTAAAATAACTTTGTCTCATCTAAAGAAGTGGTTTCACCTCGTGAGCCAGAGTTAAAGCCGTTTTTGGAGAAGCCAGAGCCCTACCAAAGGGGCCCTTAATCCCAAAACTCTATTATATGAATGACCATATATAATTAAAACACCTACAATTTATAAACAATCTATAAACAATTTATAAACAATGCAATCTACAATTAGATATTAAAACTACAATTTATAAACAGTACAATCTACAATATAGTAGACCCATAGTGTAAATTATATTGTTTGTAGAGCGTAATTTGAATATAGACAATCTGGTGGAGATAGTCTAATTCCCAACCCACCGATATCAAATTACCAGTCGCCATCGCCTTCACTGGAATCAATTCCCTCACAACGCCATGAATTTTGCAACCCTCAATCAAATTGAAAATAGAATAGGGAACTTTGTAACAAAAAGCAGCATGATCAATTACAAAAAGCAGCATGAAATTGATCTCCAGGGTAACACATGCTCTCGTGCCCCTAGAAATTCTAAATGGACGAATTGAACTGCCAAGAAATAAATTGTCGAACAATATGTACAGTACCGTCAAAAAGCAGCAAGTATTAAGTAAACCTGGGCAGTACGTTCTCAAACAGTCAACAGGGCAAAGTACCAGTCAGGCCGTCCAACGGTAGCGAAAACTTAAACCTTGGTAACAAATCAGTTCCATCAGCATCGCCATGACCCATGATTGAAGCACACTATAACCAATGAGTTCCACATCTCCACAGCCACGAGCCATAACGGATCAATTCCCCATCAGCGTAGCCACGATTGAAGCGCGCCATGATCTCGGTTGATGAATAGTGGAATCCATCATACTGCAGTTTTGCAATCTTCTCTACACACGTCCACCAATTGCTATGGTTCAAACATGCTAACATACAAGAAACAAATATCCCAATTGACCAACATGGTAAATACAAATGAAAAATGCTTAGACGTAGATACATATGGAGATCTCAACATTAGTCCAGACTGAAATATAATATAGAATGAAATAAAAACGCTGTGACCTTAGGAGATTCACGGGTTGAACAGAACCAGCATGTAAATTTGTGTAGCTGCGACCTAAATTTTTGCACACTTCAGACTCATGGAGCGATTAGTATTACAAGACTGAAAATCGAGCTGGGTGAAGCGGACGTCAACGGTATTAACGTGCGTTTCAGGATCTTCAGTTCGATTGGTGTCAGGATTTCTTCGATTCATTATGCAAGCACAGAATATAAAACGTTGCTCGTAATAGAAGGAGCGCAGAACGACTTAAAAATTGTTTGAACATAATTACCGATTGTACCTTGGGAGTCGCGTCGTAGCTCCATGTTTTTGTTGTAGATCTCCGTGCTCGATGCAAAAATCCGGCGTGCGCAGCGGACCAACAGGCGCGGAAACAACGGATACAGGAACACGGAACAAGATGAGGGAGGAGACCCCGGGGCCAAAAACATCAACCCCCGTGCGATCTCCTCCCCCGGCACACAATAATCATCTTTTTATTAATACCTGGCCTGCCATGCGAGCGCACCCATCATGGCAAAGGCCTCCTCTAGGATGTCACATCTTTTTTTCTCTTTTTTGCTGTCGACGCACGCAGACTTTTACATGCTGCAGCTTACCTCGCCTCTTCCAGGCGGCATATCTCATAGATCTACTAATAATTATCGAAATTGATCCAATAATTATCAGCGCAGAGACATCATCCATCGAGGTGAAGCAGGACTGCAGACCAAGAGATCCCGCCGCCTCCAGCCATCGTCGCCTCAGATCCGCTCCGAACCGAACGACGACGACGACGACGACTTAGAAATTTCTCCAGATCTGGAACCAGAAGCAGAACATGCGATGCTCGACCACCAAAACAAAACAACATGAACCTTGAAGGCAAGGACTAACCGATACAGGATCCAACGCGGGTTTGTTGTTTTCTCCCAGTCCTAGCTCTATTCAAGCCCGTAAGATGCCGAATCCAGCAATCAGATCTGAGCCTGCATAACATGAAGCAAACGGATTTCCTGATAAATCAAAACAAAGTAGCTCACCGAGAGCACTCGCGAGGCAAGGTATCAAGGAGGACGGCCATCCAGGATCTGGAGGACGAGATGAGGTTGCGTGCAGGAGGGGAACGCGTCCAACAATGGTTTGTTCTTGGTTATCGACGAATAATTGGCGGAAACAAATGTATTTATGGTACCCTCTCCCGTTGGCCAAAGCGAGCGGCGGAGATGAGGCGGTTCGATTCGAACGGCTCACATAGAGATCACGTGTCGGGAGATCATTGGCCGTGAGCTGTGACAGCTGGTCGCAGGAGGAGACCGTGCTGGGCTGGTATTCTGGACGGAATTAGCGTCATTGCATGCGTCATCCAGTTGTTGACGGATCCGCTGTGGGCAGAAGGGAAGAGAGATTATACGTGGCCACACCGTTTCTCTACTACTACATAAGATACTATCGAGGGCGTCCACATTTTATTTTGGTGAAGCCTGACGCCCCCGCCCCCGCCCCCGCCTAGCCCGACGCCACGCCTCCGCTATCGCCGCTCTCTACACGCTCCTCGCCCCCGCTATAGCCACCTCAATGGAAGGTCCTTTGTACCATTCGCCGCCCTCTGTACCATTCGCCGCTCTCTACGCGCCGTGGATCCGCCACCTCAACTCCTCCCATTACCGCGCCCGCGCCATCAAAATCTGCCGCAGATCTCCTCTCCCCATTACCGCGGTCCATGGATTTCTCGAGTCAGTGGGAGGTCTGCCATCCATGGAAGGTCCGCCACCTCCTCCTTGGCCCGCGGCAAAAATGGCGTGGGAGCCAGATCTCCTCTCCCATTACCGCGCCCGCATGATATGGAAGGTCCCAGATATTCTCTCCCCATTACCACGGTCCATGGATTTCTCGACCTCGGCTACGGAGGCGGCGACATTATGAGCGCCGAGGTGCTACACTTCCACCCCAACGTGCTTCTTGACCAGGGCGGCTTCGGGTTCGGCCTCAGCAACGTGGCGGTCGACGGCGGATCTGGGCGCGCACTACGAGGCGAACAACAACGTGCTGGCCTCCTTCGCCAGCCAGCTCCTCGCTAACGCCCCCGCGCTGCCATGGGATGATCGTGCCGGCGGGAGGACGCCGTCAGACGAGATGGACGACGAGCTATACGGTGTCGCCGGCTGCGACAGCCACGTCGTGGCGAGCTTGCGGTGCCCCAGCCAATCCAGGGCCATGGCGGTCTGGTCGTCATCCAAGAAGTCGTACGATATCTGTACCAGCGCCGGCGGATCAGTAACCGTGCCGGCCCATGACACATACCACCTCGCCGGGGCCGGGCTCTCCAACGAGGGAGGCCTCCACTACCCGCTCGCCGCCTGCAGTGGAGCCAACGCGTCCGCGGTGGCGACGAGGGAGTTGTCGCTGACGCTGTGCTCCAACTCCATCGCTTCCTCGAACAGCACGCTAAACACGACGGAGCTAAGACTGGAGGAAGCTAAGTCTCTTGCAGAAAAGCTTTGTGATGGCCCTCTTTCAAGTGCTGCAAATTTGTGGATCCTGAGAGCTTCTATGGAGATAAATTCGTTGGCGACTGCTTCTGGCAGCTCTCCATTGAATAAGGAGAACTTGAGCTCTCTGTTTGATCTGTTTGGCACATGGTAAGTTCCTTATATCAACATTGACAAACTTTGGGTTTTACCTTACTACTATGACTGTGCTTGAAATCGTTCGTGATGCATTTCAGGCCATGAAATTGTTTTTCCATTAAATACTTGTAGTATTGGTTTTAATAGGTCATGCTTGTTTTCCCGCCTTTCTCCGGAGTCCCATCCCATTGCTGAGTGCATTGAAGTTAAAACAGGAAAAAAGAAGTAACTGCATGCAGTCAATATTGCCTCCTAAGTGTTGGGACCTGATGACACCTTGGCCTTTTGCTTGTTGCAGTCGACACAGATTGCTTGCTTTACCTCGGCCAAGCCTCAAGTTGATGCAATACTGCATAGAGCTGGAGGTGAGCCTTGCATCGCTCGGAAACCATGGCGCCCTCACAAATGCTCGACGACTATATGATTCAGTGGTCGACATGTATCCCCAGGAAAGGGAAGTGTGGAGGAGCTACTATAGCCTGGAGCTCAAGGTGAGACCACACATCACTGCTACCATGTATATGTGTGTGGATGTGGGTGGGTGTTTTCTCATTTCAGAATAACAAGGCTAAAACTTGATTATATACCCAGATGGGAACATCAGAGTCTGTCAACGCCGTGTACGCGCGTGCTCGCAAGGTGCTCGGTGACTCCACTGTTCATGCTTACCCCAGAGCTTAATTGTTTGGGTCAGCTCTCTCTGTGAGCATGCTTAGTTTGGGCCAGCAAGTAATTAAGCTGACACGTCGAAATTTTGGCTCTAAATCAGTGTGGATGGTAATTTGTGACTTGCAATACGCTGACAATCTCCTAGACATCAATATGAACATCCAAAATTCTTTCTTACCGAGATCACATAGACAGCTCCACAAGCAAAAATCATGTAGCTGGCAATCTCCTGGAGCAAAATCAGATCATCCCTTTCAAAACTTGGGTATGCCTTCGTCATGACAGCAACACTTCCAGGAACCAAAAATAAAAGGGTTGAAATAGACAGAGGAATAGGAACGTGATAAGATCAAGTTTTAGTCTATACTACTCTATTAAGGACCTAATGTGGTCACCTGATGCTACCAGTCTACCATGACTGCACTCTCTACGCACAGCGTCCGCAAAAAATAGTGCAAAGCGAGCACTCGAACTTACGTCCCTCTACTCGTTAACCACTAGACCACGTGTAACTTACTGTTTGAAAATAAAGAATAATTATATTTGCAGCCTAAGCACCGCTCCTCACGCTCTCCCGTCAAATGGCAATTAGTATTTTTGAATTTCAATGCATCTTATCAGAATATGTTCACTTCGTAGCAACGTACGGGCATTTACCTATGTTCACTCCGTAGCAACGTACGGGCATTTACCTAGTGAACTTTTAAGGCCCTGGTTCGTTTTCTCCGTTAGAATAAAATTTGTACTTTAGCCGTCGGAAAAGGTTGCGTAGTCTGTGGCCCACCGTTCAAGCAAGCTGATTAGATAAGGAAAACTGACTTTGTTTAGAACTCCACCCTTCAAGCAAAAGTTGATTATAGCCCGTTCGTTTTCATATGCTATATTTTAGTACCTATCACATTAGATGTTTAAGCCCTGTTTAGAAATATTTTAAAATAACACTACGGTATTTGATGATACTATAGTATTGAAACACAAAGGTGTTTGATTTATTGAGGCAAAACACCGCTTTAAATGCTATGGTTTATTTAAAACCGTGGTATTTTTTAGAGTTTTCGAAACTCCACTGAGTACCTTAGTTTTCTTCTCTTCTCTATATATACTTTGTTTTTCCAATAAAACCAAACAGTTCTCGGTTTTGAGCGATATTGTGGTTTTATTGTGATAAAATAATACCATAGTATTTGTGTCATGTACAATTGTAAACTATAGTAACTTAAGGGTGTGTTTGGTTTGACTTTTGGCTTTGGCTTTTGCCCCTCTAAAAGTCAAAAGTCAACCAAAGGGCAGGATCCAGGAAGCAGCTTTTTCTAAAAGCCAACTTTCTCGTAGTGTAAATCTGAAAGCACCCCTGGACCTGCTTTTAGTGGCTTTTCGGATGGAACTGTGAAAACATATATCGAAGAATTTTTAACGACTTTTAGTGATTTTCACCAAACAGTTTTTAGCTTTTTAATAGCTTATAGCCTACAGCAGCTTTTTCCACAGCTCACAGCCCACAGCAACTTTTTTCACAGCCACAGCCCAACCAAACAGACCCTAAAATTACATTATTTCAAAACTGCATTTTTAAATAGGCCGTTAGATGTTAGTTAAAAATATTAAATATAATTTAATTACAAAACTTATTCTATAATAAAAACTAAATGACAAGATGAATCTATTGAACCTAATTATTTTATGATTTGCTAATGTGATGATATAGTAAATATTTGTTAATCATAGATTAATTGTTCTTAAAAATCGCCTCTTTTTTAGTTTTTATCTATATAATTATTTTTATAATTAGACTATATTTAAAACTTATATTTGACATCCAAACATTTGATGTGACACGTATTAAACTTTAGTCTCTAGAACCAAACACCTCTTATAAATAATGAATATGTTCATGGATTGTAAGAGCACTCCCTAAAATTTTCCCCCAAAATTATCTATTTGGGGCTCTACTGAAAAAACTCTTTCCCTAAGAATGTAAATTTAGCATCCTAAATTATATATTAGGAAATTGCTAAAACATGTTAAGGAGTAAAAAATAATTATGCTCCAATAGTTTTCTTTTTATTGGTTGTTAATTTTTAAAGTTATCTATGTTAACAATAAATAAGTGGAGCTTTTTTATTTTTAATTGAGCCGGCGACAGAATTTAGTATCAACAACCTTCCCTGATGTCTTAGGATGTTGAAACTATCGATGGAAGACTAGACAATATGTTCATCGCTCAACAAGTTGTGGAGAATAATGTACATGAGCTCACTTACAGTGGGGCTCATGTGAATTGTAAGATTTAACAAAGAAGATGATTAAAGTTAAGCATTGCTTTTAAAGTTTGTCAAAGTTTTATTAGCAGTTACTAGATATAAATAGATATCAACCCAATTAAATAAAAGATCACAATTAATAATAACACCCACAATTAAATGTATATGACAAATTAAGTTTAGTTACATAAGTTAATCATGCGAGAGTCCTGAATCGCTCTTTACCATGCGCACGTCTGATATACCGGTTTTACAATCAGCAGAGGTTGCGCATCTTTACCCACAAGACGTGTTTCCCGATTAGCCAGGGTTAGCTAGACCCTTAGACACTTCTAAAGTGAATGGCTAGGGATCCATTGCGAGGTCTTTCCAAAGTTCCACTAGTCCGAGAAAACCCGCTACAGATTCAAGAAGGAAGCATAGAAATCCCCCGTCCGAAAAGCTTTACAGACAGTATGACCCGAGGATCTCGCTATACTCTGATGTGATGCCTCCCCGCTTGCCCTTTTGGGTAAAGTAATCTCTTCCTAGCTTTCCTAATTACTTGGCCAAGGACGTCCCATTTCACCCTTGTTCATACATAGCAAGTTAAGATGCATGTTTCAATTAACACAATTAATCTTGTCATGAATAATTAAATCAACAGCAAAATTGGAACATGTTCATACTTTAGATGTAACATTAATCCCAAAACTAGGTAGAGCAATAGCAAGTCTACCCAATAGTTCATTTGTTTGTAAGGTGTGGGGTAAACAAAACTAGGGAAATCTATTGGTCCCATCAAATTAACCTGAGCATGTCTAACAGATAACATTATTGGGTAAAGAAGAGTGATCAAGGGTACAACTTGCCTGGTGCAATTCCAGGTACTTCTCCAATGTATAATGTAGGTGCCTCGCAACCTCGCTTCTATCATGACAATACATATAGATAGGCAAAGACTAGGTAAAAATAACATTACACCAAACATAGAAAACAATTACATAATATAATTCTATGTGTCACTATGAAGATCGTAGGTTTGAGAAGCACTAAAATTGGAGTTATGGTTAAAAGGTATAGTTTCCTGAAGTTTTAGGTGATTAAACCATAAAATTATATTCTATGTGGATTAATATAAACCATGTGAGAAAATATTATCAAGAAATAACTAACTAAACCTAAATCTAAGTTATAACTTGGTTATAGGTTATATCTTTGGTTAATTTATAATCATGGACAGTTAACTTTGATTAACCAGATCGATCTTCTAAACACTGGTTACATAAATATCTATTTATAAAAATAGGTGATATGATAAAAATAATGTTGTTATTGCGTAGACAATGTTATTACGAACCTTCGCAATTGGAACGGAGTAAATCGGAGTTAAAACGAATTATTTATGAACTTTCTAAGATTATCGGAGTTACTTCTATACCATAAACTGATCTCCAGAATTACTTTTAGGCCCCGTTTGTTTCGTTGGAATTGAATTCCATTTTAATAATTATAATTTAGACAAAACTAATTAAGTTTATACATTTATATATGTAATTTATTTGTATATTATCCTAAATCATATGAGAGATATGATTATATACTACATTTATGTTATAGTGAAGCAAGTAGAAGAGTGTGGTATAAGTTGTGCATCGGAAAAATAGCATGTAAATCTATAGATTCAATTTCTATCTTTCACCCCATGAATTTGAGATAGGCTTATATGATAACTGAAGTGGTGGAATGTCACATTCTAAAAAAATAGCATATTCCATTAGTAAGATTCAAATTCCTCAAAATAAAAAGAAACAAACGGGGCCTTATATTTATTCTACAGTGTTTGGACGACGGCTCCTATTTACTAAAGTCCAGGGTCTGGTGTGTAAAACTAAGGACCTGAATTAAATTCCTTTAAACACACTATGGACTACGGGTTCAATAACAGAAACCAGGCGTCTCTTTCACAAAGCTACATGGCTGAAGAGGTGCACACGCACGGTGGTCGCATGATCTGGTCTCAACGGTTCCGATTAGATCGTTCATCATAATGAACTGAAAGTCGCTTAGAGGGGGGGTGAATAGGTAGAATCTGAAATTTATAACTTTAAACACACACTACAAGTCGGGGTTAGCGTTAGAATTAAATCTGAGTTCGGTAGAGAGGGGGAAAGCAAATCAACCAAGAAATAAAGCGGATGAACACAGTGATTTATTTTACCGAGGTTCGGTTCTAAAGAACCTAGTCCCCGTTGAGGTGGTCATAAAGACCGGGTCTCTTTCAACCCTTTCCCTCTCTCAAATGGTCACTTAGACCGAGTGAGCTTTCTCCTTAATCAAATGGGTCACTTAGACCCCGCAAGGACCACCACAACTTAGGTGTCTCTTGCTTTGATTACAATTCACTTGGGAACAAGAATGAGGAAGAAAGAACGCGATCCAAGCACAATAGCGCAAAAGAGCACGAACAAACACTCTCTCAAGTCACTAGGTAGTTTGAGTGAATTTGGGACTTGGAGAGGCTTTGATCTTTTGATTTGTGTCTAGGAGTGAATGCACTAGCTCTTGTATTGAATGAAAACTTCAGAAGACTTGGATGCTTGAATACTCCATTTCCCTTTCAATCTAAGACTTAATACAAAAGATGCTCATTGAACCATATTAGTCTTAGCTTAGGCACAATAAGAATAAGAAATATGTATATGTGCCAAATGAAAAAGACATGATCAAAGGTATATAAAATAGCTATGTGTGCAATGTTTTAATCAAAATTCCGAGAATCAAGAATATTTAACTCATTCCTAAGTTTGCTAAAGGTTTTCTCATCTAATGGCTTGGTAAAGATATCCACTAATTGTTTTTTGGTGCTAACATAAGCAATTTCGATATCCCCCTTTGTTGGTGATCTCTCAAAAAGTGATACCGAATGTCTATGTGCTTAGTGCGGCTGTGTTCAATGGGATTATCCGCCATGGGGATTGCACTCTCATTGTCACATAGGAGAGAGACTTTGCTCAATTTGTAGCCATAGTCCCTGAGGGTTTGCCTCATCCAAAGTAATTGTGCACAGCAATGCCCTACGACAATATATTCGGCTTCGGCGGTAGAAAGAGCTACTGAGTTTTGTTTCTTTGAAGCTCAAGACACCAGGGATCTCCCCAGAAACTGACAAGTCCCTGATGTGCTCTTCCTATCAATTTTACACCATGCCCAATCGGCATCGGAATATCCTATTAAATCAAAAGTAGATCTCTTGAGGTACCAAAGTCCAAACTTAGGAGTATAAACTAAATATCTCATGATTATTTTCACGGCCCGAAGGTGAACTTCCTTAGAATCGGCGTGGAACCTTGCACACATGCATATGGAAAGCATAATATCCGGTCGAGATGCACATAAATAGAGTAAAGATCCTATCATCGACCGGTATACCTTTTGATCTACGAACTTACCTCCTATGTCGAGGTCGAGATGTCCATTTGTTCCCATGGGTGTCTTGATGGGTTTGCCATCTTTCATGCCAAATTTCTTGAGTATGTCTTGAATGTACTTTGTTTGGCTGATGAAGGTGCCCTCTTGGAGTTACTTGATTTGAAATCCTAGAAAATACTTCAACTCCCCCATCATAGACATCTTGAATTTTTGAATCATGATCCTACTAAACTCTTCACAAGTAGATTTGTTAGTAGACCCAAATATGATATCATCAACATAAATTTGGCACACAAACAAATCTTTTGCAATAGTTTTAGTAAAGGGTGTAGGATTGGCTTTTCTGACTTTAAAGCCATTAGTGATAAGGAAATCTCGCAGGCATTCATACCATGCTCTTGGGGCTTGCTTGAGCCCATAAAGCGCCTTTGGGAGTTTATACACATGGTTAGGGTACTCACTATCTTCAAAGCTGAGAGGTTGCTCAACATAGACTTCTTCCTTGATTGGTCCATTGAGGAAGGCACTTTTCACGTCCATTTGATAAAGCTTAAATCCATGGTAAGTAGCATAGGAAAGTAATATACGAATTGACTCAAGCCTAGCTACGGGTGCATAAGTTTCACCAAAGTCCAAACCTTTGACTTGTGAATAACCTTTGGCCACAAGTCTGACTTTGTTCCTGGTCATCACACCATGCTCATCTTGCTTGTTGCAGAATAACCACTTGGTACCTACAACATTTTGGTTAGGACGTGGAACTAAATGCCATACCTCATTCTTCGTGAAGTTGTTGAGCTCCTCTTGCATAGCCAGCACCCAATCCGAATCTCTTAGTGCATCCTCCACCCTATATGGCTCAATAGAGGACACAAAAGAGTAATGTTCACAGAAATGTGCAACTCAAGATCTAGTGGTTACCCCCTTATGAATGTCACCGAGGATGGAGTTGACGGGGTGATCTCGTTGAATTGCTTGGTGTACTCTTGGGTGTGGCGGTCGTTGATCCTGTATTTCTTGATCATCTGCCTTATCTTCATTAACTTCATCTCCCCTTGATCATTGTCCTCCTCTTGAGGTGACTCATCCTCTTGATATTCATTTTCATTATCTTGAGCTTGTTCCTCATCTTGAGTTGGTGGAGATGCTTGCATGGAAGATGCCAGTTGATCTTGTGCTTGTGGAGGCTCTTCGGATTCCTTAGGACACACATCCCCAATAGACATGTTCCTTAGCGTGATGCACGGAGCCTCTTCATCATCTAGCTCATCAAGATCAACTTGCTCCACTTGGGAGCCATTAGTCTCATCAAACACAATGTCACAAGAAACCTCAACTAATCCAGTGGATTTATTGAAGACTCTATATGCCCTTGTGTTTGAGTCATAACCTAGTAAAAAGCCTTCTACAGCCTTAGAAGCAAATTTAGATTTTCTACCTCTTTTAACAAGAATAAAACATTTGCTTCCAAAGACTCTAAAATATGAAACATTGGGCTTTTTACCGGTGAGGAGTTCATATGATGTCTTCTTGAGGATTCAGTGAAGATATAACCGGTTGATGGAGTAGCAGGCGGTGTTAATCGCCTCAGCCCAAAACTGGCCCGGTGTCTTGTACTCATCAAGCATGGTCCTTGCCATGTCCAGTAGAGTTCTATTCTTCCTCTCCACTATACCATTGTGTTGAGGTGTGTAGGGAGAAGAGAACTCATGCTTGATGCCCTCATCCTCAAGAAAGCCTTCGATTTGAGAGTTCTTGAACTTCGTCCCATTGTCACTTCTTATCTTCTTGATTCTCAATCCGAACTCATTTTGAGCTCATCTCAAGAATCTCTTTAAAGTCTCTTGGGTTTGTGATTTTTCCTGCAAAAAGAACACCCAAGTGAAGCGAGAATAATCATCCACAATTACAAGATAGAACTTACTCCCGCCGATGCTTATGTAAGCTATTGGGTCGAATAGATCCTTGAGGAGTAGCTCCAGTGGCCTGTCCGTTGTCATTATGTTTTTGTGTGGATGGTGAGAACCAACTTGCTTTCCTGCTTGACATGTGCTACAAACCCTGTCTTTCTCAAAATAAACATTTGTTAGTCCCAAAATGTGTTCTCCCTTTAGAAGCTTGTGACGATTCTTGATTCCAACATGGGCTAGTCGGCGATGCCAGAGCCAACCCATATTAGTCTTAGCAATTAAACAAGTGTTGAGTTCAGCTGTGCTCTCATTAAAACCAACTAAATATAGCAGACCCTCTAACACTCCCTTAAATGTTATTGAATCGTCACTTCTTCTAAAGACAGTAACACCTACATCTGTAAAAAGACAGTTGTAGCCCATTTTGCATAATTGAGAAACATAAAGCAAATTGCAATCTAAAGAATCTACAAGAAAAACATTTGAAATGGAATGGTCAGGGGATATAACAATTTTACCCAAACCTTGATTTCCATCCCCGAATGTGATAGCTCGTTGGGGATCTTTGTTTTTTCTCATAGGAGGAGAACATTCTCTTCTCCCGTGTCATGTGGTTTGTGCATCCGCTATCAATTATCCAACTTGAGCCCCCGGATGCATAAACCTGCAAAACAATTTAGGCCTTGTTCTTAGGTATCCAAACAGTCTTGGGTCCTTTCATGTTAGAAACAAGCACCTTGGGTACCCAAACATAAGTCTTTGAACTCTTGTGTTTGCCCCCAACATATTTGGCAACTACTTTGCCTGATTTGTTAGTAAGCACATATGATGCATCAAAAGTTTTAAATGAAATGTTAGGCTCATTTGATGCAGTAGGAGTTTTCTTTTTAGGCATTTTATCATGAGTAGAATGCCTAGAGCTAGAAGCCTCATTTTATACATAAAAGCATGATGAGAAATAGTGTGAGGTTTCCTAGCATGAATTCTCCTAATTTTGTGTTCGAGATAATTAGCAGGATATAAAATGTAGCCTTCATTATCCTGAACCATGGGAGCCTTGCCCTTAACAAAGTTGGACAATCTCTTAGGGGCATTAAGCTTGACATTTGCTTCCCTGTTGGAAACCAAAGCCATCCTTAATGCCAGGGCGTCTCCCATTAGAGAGCATGCTTCTAGAAAATTTAAAATTTTCAATTTCATGCTCATTAATTTTAGCAGTTATTTGAGCTATATGATCATTTTGTTGTTTAATTAGAGCAAGGTGATCATTAATAGCATCAACATTAACATCTCTACATCTAGTGCAAATGGAAACATGATCAATAGTAGATGTAGAGGGTTTGCAAACACTTAATTCTTCTATCTTAGCATGTAATATGACATTTTCATCTCTAAGATAGGAAATAGAATCATTGCAAACATTCAATTCTTTAATCTCTTAGAAACCAAGCTAGCATTCTCATTTCTAACACTGGAAATTGAATCATGACAAACATTTAATTCCTTAACCTTAGAAATTAAGCTAACATTTTCATTCCTAAGGCTAGAAATAGAATCATGACAAATGCTAAGCTCTTTAGTCAAGTTTTCACATTTTTCTACTTCCTGAGCATAAGTATTTTTCACTTTAACATGTTTTTTGTTTTCTTTAATAAGGAAGTCCTCTTGGCTTTCCAAGAGATCATCCTTCTCATGAATAGCTTCTATTAATCCATTTAATTTTTCCTTTTGTTTCATGTTGAGGTCGGCAAAAAGAGTAAGTAAATCATCTTCATCTTCACTAGAACTACCCTCATCACTAGATGTTGAATATTTGGGGGTGGCTCTAGATTGTACCTTCTTTTTCTTGCCGTCCTTCGCCATGAAACACTTGTGGCTGACATTGGGGAAGAGGAGGCCCTTGTTGATGGTGATGTTGGCGGTATCCTCGTCGGTGGAGCTCTCGTCGGAGTCTCATTCCCGACACACGTGGGCATCACTGCCCTTCTTCTTGTAGTACCTTTTCTTTTCCCTCTTCTTCCTTTTCTTGTCGTCACCCCTGTCACTATCACTTGAAATTGGACATTTAGCAATAAAATGATCAAGCTTACCACATTTGTAGCACACCCTTTTGGAGCGGGGTTTGTAGTCCTTCCCCCTCCTATGCTTGAGGGTTTGGCGGAAGCTCTTGATGATGAGCGTCATTTCCTCGTTGTCGAGCTTGGAGGCGTCAATGGGAAGCCTACTTGATGTAGACTCTTCTTTCTTTTCTTCCTTCGCTTTGCGACGGGTTGCACCTCGGGTGTAGAGGTGGCGCCTTGCTCCAAGTTGACGATATGTTTGGAGTCTTTGATCATTAGCTCAAAGCTCACAAACTTGCCCACGGTGATGATGGTGACGATGGACCCAGGGGATATCCGTCCCCCAAAAGCCCCCAATCTTTGAGTTGATTTTGAAATAATCGATTCAAAGGTTCCTGGTCCTTGCTTATGAGCTCATCGTCTAACTTGAGATATTTACAATTCCGTTGGGTGTAGCCCCCGAGCTTTGAGTTGATTTTGAAATAATCAATTCAAAGGTCTTCATGTTATGCTTTATAATTCAGTACTCATCTTCAAAGTTTTGTGAATCAGTTGGGTGCACCTAGGTGTAGCCCCCGAGCTTTGAGTTGATTTTGAAATAATCAATTCAAAGGTCTTCATCTTAAGCTTTAGAATTCAGCACTTGGCTTCAAAGTTTTGTGAATTCTTTGGGTGCACCGAAGGTGCACCTAATGGGTGTAGCCCCCGAGCTTTGAGTTGATTTTGAAATAATCAACTCAAAGGTCTTCATCTTATGCTTTAGAATTCAACACTTGGCTTCAAAGTTTTATGAATCTGTTGGGTGCACCGAAGGTGCACCCAATTGGTGTAGCCCCCAAGCTTTGAGTTGATTTTGAAATAATCAATTCAAAGGTCTTCATCTTATGTTTTTTTCTCAAAATGATCTTTCAGAATAGCCTGGTGACGACATCTGTCCATATCTTGTTTGGTCTGGAATCAATTCGATCGGCAACAAGTTGGAATCCGGCCAGTCGAAACAGAGAGGTCCTGGCTGGACGCCACTCGGTCGTGAACTTCAATGCTTCTGCAGATTAGACTTGTGCTTGGTGATCGCATTTGGACTTCCTCCCATTTCAGTTGATCTTCCCCTTTGTCATGGCATATTCATTGTGTATATGTTGCAGGTCTCACTGCTTCAGAAAATCTTAGAGAATCCGGGCGGTACACCCAATGGGTGTGTACCCAGTAAAAGACGTCCATCGTGTAGTCCTGAAATAGTAACTTGATACGACGGAGAGGTGTAATACTCTGCCTGAGCGGTTGATTGATTCCATCCGGTGCCATGTTACACAAAGCGGCGCCAGACACCTGACTCATTCCAGGTGGTTTGAATTGCTATTGAACTCTTGTGACTGTTCGGTGAGCGGGTAGGAATATAACAGTCGTCTCCCATCCTATTTAAATAGCCCGCTCGCCCTGGCCGCTTTCCCCACTCGTTCTCGTTCACTCGTCTTCTTCTTCCCTGCTTCCCCTCCTTTCGAGCGAGCCATGGCTGGAGGGAAGAAAGGCAAGAAAGGGCACCGCCCCACCGATGGGAAGCGCAAACGCCCCCTGAGTCCTCCCTTCGAGGACTCGAAGTACTCGGAGGAAGTCTTCTCCGACTATGACCGCTCGCCCGTTCCGGCATCCCCCGTGGCGGCGTCTGATGATTTAGATGACTCCATGGGGTTGTCCGTCGTGGAGCAGGCGTACGCCCGATCCATCGAGCGTGTGGGGCTCGGTGGGTCGAACGACTCGGAGGAGGCCCCCTCAGAGGAGGTGGAAGATTCCTCGAACTCCGAGGAGGGGAGCGACAACGAGGGCGGCGACGACGGCGACGAGGGCGACGACGACAGTAGCGGTGGTGGCGATGGTAGCAGCAAGGGCGGTGACAGCAGCGGTGATGACGGCGGTGAGGGCAGTGACGGCGGCCCGACTTAGTGTGCCAACCTGTACTTTTGTTAACGTCCTCTTGGCCCCTGAACCCTAGTTCCTGTTTTTCCTCCACCGCTCTCCAGCTTTCTAAGTTCCCACATCTTTTTCGCGTTTTGTCCCTGAATCGTGACGTTTGAAAAATTGTGATGGCACCCAGTAAAAAGAAAACAGAGTGCTGCTACGCCAGACATCACTCTGATCGATCCTAACAACCAACTCCCTTTTGCCGGTAACCACGTTTCTGCCATTTCTGAAGCTGGCCTTCTGCATCTTGTTGAAATTGGTGTTCTTCCACCGAAGGAACTATGTTCCTAGCAAATCTAGCGAGGATTTACTATCCCGACGGAGGATACCCACGAGGCAGTTATCTTTGTGCCTTTTCTTATCCGAGGATACCCATCTTGTTTACAAAGTACGGCTTGCCGACCAGAGTTTTGATGTAGTGGTATGGGTAGAATTTCCTGAGGTGGTCAAAATTCCACGAGTTTCCCACCTCGATTCCGTCCATCTGGGTAAGATGATAGGATCCTGGCCGGGTGACCTCTGCAATGATGAATGGTCCTTCCCATGGACGTGACAATTTGTGTCGCCCTTCTCCCGTCAGCACTCGGCGGAGCACTAGTGTCACACCCGGTTTTGGAAGGCAAACCGAATGCGAACCATGTACATGCCAGGATCAGAAACTCACGTACACAACGATTACATAATTGGACATCATCACACAATGCTCGAAATAAATAGTGGAAAGGTACTTGATTACATCAAGGTGTCCAAGACATCCATAGAGTCTATTACATAACCATCGTCTTTAACATAACTATCAAAGTGCGGAAATACGAAACGTAGAAGCTAAGCCTACACAGGCAGCTGACTGGGGGTTTGCCACTAAGAAAGAACTAGAACTCGTCGTATTCCTAGAACTCCTCGAAGTCATCCATGTTGCTAGCATAACCTCCTGAGCACTGGGTACAATGGGGACAACCTGGGGTGGGGGTGATGTGTAAAGCAAGGGTGAGTACACATCAACGTACTCAGCAAATGTCTCGTTTGGCTAAAGTGGGCTAGCTGTATATGGAGTTGAGGTTAAGCAGTTGCTTTTAGTTTGTCAAATATTTATTATTGTTAGTAGAGCCAAGTTTTAGTAATAAACCCAGTTATTTCCCAGAAGTACCTCCTCAAAAGAGGAAATACCAGAGATCAAATTTTATAACATCATTATTAACCATCATCATAAAAGTATTCAAAGTTCTTCTAATCAAAGAGGATCCCAAGGCTGCTCTTAACCGTGAGCTCGACTGATATACCAGTTTCTTACACTCTTTAGAGGTTGCGCACTTTACCCACAAGCCGTGATTCCTTTATGCCTCGGGTCGATCAAACCCTCAAACACTACCAAGGTGAGTCGGTAAGGTTTCACTACGTAGCCTTTACAAAGACTTCCCTGGTGCATAGCTGCTCGTTAGGTTTCACCAGTCGTACAAACACAGTACACCTCCCCAAGGTGGGTCACTAACAAAACCAAATCGAATGAACCTCTGCACCCCAACCTTGGCAGAGCGAGCACTACGCCCTGGCCCCCATTGACGGCTCTCTGGCAAAGCCAACTACACCCCCAGGTTCATCTAATTAATCAGCTAAGGGCGTCCCATTCCACCCTCATGGTTGCACTGTTATCCTGGGTGGTCACTCCACGAACAGGTCCTTACGGAGAGGTACTCAGGAAAAAGGCCTGAGCCCCCTAGAGTATCACCAGATCATTAACATAGTCAGGATAACAGTATCATATCATAAATGTTCACATCATGTTCATTGATTAAAGTTAAGGCAATAGCAAAATGCTAACCATGATAACCCAAAAGGTAAACAAGGATAAGTGAATACAGACTAGTCAATCCTTAGGTTTCATAAAATAATGCGGGACAGTGAATCATAAAGTATGTAGGACATAATAGGTCAGAGGACACTTGTCTTCACTAGGTTGTTGCTCAGGGAGGTCTCCAACAACACACTCAGGAACCTCGGACTGCTCGTTGTCTAAATAAAGCGAGCATGCATTCAATACATTTAGAAAGTACAAATGAATAGCACACCAAACATGTACAAACATAGGAATACATCTCAAAAGGCACAATACTACATAAGGGATAATGGGTTCAAAGCATAACATAAACTATAACATAAACCAACTTCATTTGGAAATAGATTATTACTTCTCTAAGTGTTACTCACAAATACATAGCATAGTTCAATTTATTTTATTGTGACCTAAAAATTAGAACAGAGATGAATTCATGTAATACACATTATTAATCTTACAAGATTAAACATGCTTTAATCTCTAGGGTTTTCCCTTTTTATTTTATTAAATAAACAAATCTAAACATATTCTAGTTCATAGTTAACTATAAAATTAGAAAACACAGAATGTAAATGGAACTAATTTATTTAGACAGAGAATAATTCTATGATCATTTTGCAATTTGAATCACTAAATTTGGAGTTCATATGTAAAAGATATGAAATAAACAAGTTTAGGAGTTGAAAATACAAAATTAAGCCCTATTCTGTAATTATTTAAAAGGATAGGGTCTGTTTGTAATAACTCAGGGACCTGCGCGTACAGTCTATGGATGGCGAGTTCTATTCGCAGAAAGTCGAGGGGGTCTTAAGCAAAACAACCACATCGAAAGGGTATCCTGGCTTCTCGGCCATCCGATCGGGAACGGACGCCCGAGATTAGAAGCGGGCGCGCGGGATCGGACGCGAGGGCTGACCGGTGGGTCCCACGCGTCAGCGGCCCGGGTATCCCCGGTGCGGGATGCGAGCGCGGGCGCTCCCTGGTGGGCGGGGCCCACGGGTCGGCGACTCGGACCAACAGGGGGAAACGACGGGAGCCTGACAAACGGGGCCGCGAGGAGGTCGGACCCGCTAGTCAGCGGTGGAGGGCACGCGCAGGCGCGATATCGCGGGCACGTGCTGACAGACGGGGCCCTCTAGGCAGTAACCAAGAGTGGGGAAAGAAAAGGGGAGGCTGACAGGCGGGTCCTCCTTGTCAGGACCGCCGTCTACCTCGGCAGTGCGCACGGCGCGACCGCCATGGCCGGAGCCGGCGACTCCGCGCAGGCGAACAGGGCACGGGGCGGCGGCGATTGGCCGGGCGGACTCTGTTCGACGGCGCGGGACCGGAACCGACGATCACCGGCGACTAATTGACAGAACATAGGAAATGGGGGAGAGAGAAGAGAAAATCCGACGGGGAAATTCACCTTGGGTGGAGTAGGGATGAGGACGAGGCTGGGCGTAATAGTGGCGGAGCATGATCGCGGACGGCGGCCGAGCTCTACCGTCGACGAATTTGGGCACAGGGGGTCTGGCGAAGGGGAAGCTCCGGCGGGCTTGAAGAACCGACGCACGCAGCTCAGGTGAGTGCGTAGAGGTGAAATGAGCGAGGCAGGGGGAAAGTGGGGTGTGTGGGGACTTGTAGAGGGGGTCAGGGTGCCGGTTTTGAGCTAGGTGGCGACGTGGGCACGATGATCTCGGCGTGCGTGCGCGCGGTCCGCGCAGGCAAGCGGTTGAAGGAGGAGGGGGAGGGACTGGCGAGCGAGGCCCGCGAGACAGTGGCACAGACGCGCTAGCGCATAACGGGCCGAAACGCCGACAGGGCGACCCCACCGAACAACGAGAGGGAGAAAGGGAAGAGGGGTGCGGGTCGACGCCGACAGGCGGGGCCCACTTGTCAGAGACCGAAGGTGCGCGGGCGAAGCTGGGCTTAGTGGACCGACTGGGCTGCTTTCTCTTTTTCTTTTTCTCTGAATTTTCTAATTCCTTTTCTATTTCTTTTCTCTAGGGTTTTCAAATCCAAATTCAAACTAGGTTTCAAATTCAAATAAATTCAAACTTGTGCAACACTTCAAAGAATATTTTAAGCTCAGCATGATGCAACATGTCATGACTCATAATGTTTTGGCAAAAATAAATAATTAAATCCCCCTAACTTTAAGCTATTTCTACTCAAAAAGGGAAAAGGGAGAGAGAATCTAGAGAGATAAAACCTAGAGTGTGTGTGAGAGAGAAGAGTAACACATGAATTTGGGTGATAATTAGAAAGATATTTTATACCCCTAAATTCAGGGTGTTACAGACCTACCCCCCTTAAAAAAATCTCGCCCTCGAGATTCAGGGCTGGCTAGAAAAGAGCTCAGTGTACTTAGCTTTCAAATCATCTTCTCTTTTCGAGGTTGCTTCTTCTTCTAAGTGGTGGCCCCATTTGACTTTGCACATCCTGATGGTACTTCTCCAGGTGACCCGATCTGCTGTCTCCAGAATTTGAGTTAGCTTCTCAATATATGTTAGATCTTCTTGAACTTCAAGATCCTCTACTAGAAACTGCTCTTCTGGCACTCTCAAGCATTTCTTCAACTGAGATACATGGAACACATTGTGCACAGCTGATAGATTCTCTGGTAAACTGAGTTGATAAGCCACTTCTCCATGTCTTGCTTGAATCTGATACGGCCCAATATATCGAGGTGCTAGCTTGCCTTTGACTCCAAACCTTTTTGTTCCTCTGATGGGTGACATCTTCAAATAGACGTAGTCTCCCACTTCAAAACTGAGTTCCCTTCTTCTCGTGTTAGCATAGCTTCGCTGTCTGGACTACGCTGCCTTCAAATTCTCTCGGACCATTCTGATGTTCTCTTCGGCTTCAAGCAAAATATCTGGTTTGAACACCTGTCTTTCACCAGGTTGGTCCCAATGCAATGGAGTTCTGCAATTCCTCCCATAGAGCGCTTCGAATGGTGACATCTTTAGACTGGCCTGATAGCTGTTGTTGTAAGAGAATTCTGCATATGGTAATCTCTTGTCCCAACCTATCTTATCTTGCAAAGCATAAGCCCTCAACATATCCTCCAGAGTCTGATTGGTTCTCTCCGTTTGACCATCTGTCCGCAGATGATAAGTTGAGCTGAACTTCAAGTGTGTGCCCAAAGCTTCATGCAACTACTACACAAAATGAGAGGTGAACTGGGTGTCTCTATCTAATACTATCTTCTTCGGAACGCCATGCAAGCACACAATCCGAGCCATGTATAGTTCGGCTAACACCGCACTGTTGTAGGTGGTCTTAACTGGTATGAAATGGGCCGCCTTTGTCAAACGGTCCACTACTACCCAAATAGAGTCATAACTAGTACAAGTGCGAGGCAAACCGACTATAAAGTCCATTCCGATCTCATCCCATTTTCACTGAGGAATCTGTAACGGTTGCAACAAACCTGCAGGTCTCTGATGTTTTGCTTTAATCCTCTGACAACTGTCACATACAACCACATACTCTGCTATCTCCCTTTTCATACCGTACCACCAGAATCTTTTCTTCAGTTCTTGGTACATCTTCTCACTACCAGGGTGTATAGAGTATGTTGTCTCATGAGCTTCCTTGAGAATCAGTTTCCGGATCGATTTGATGTCGGGAACACGCAGTCTATCCTTGAACCATACCACTCCTTCTGCATCTTCATGGAAATCCTTGCCTTTCCCATCTATGATCAGCTGCCGGATCTCGTTGATCTTCTCATCATCCTTCTGACCTTTCCTGATGTCTTGCTCTAGAGTGGGTTCCAACTCGATTGTCACTCCTTGAGTGTTGTTCAGAAATCCGAGACTCAATCTGTCGAACTCCTTCGCTAGTTCATACAACATCGGGTGAGCGACCATCATATTAACTTGACTCTTTCTGCTAAGAGCATCTGCAACCACATTTGCTTTGCCTGGGTGATAATGAATCTCCAGCTCATAATCTTTGATCAACTCTAGCCATCTTCGCTGTCTCATGTTTAGCTCTGACTGAGTGAATATATATTTGAGACTCTTGTGGTCCGTGTAGATATCACACTTCTGCCCATAAAGATAATGCCTCCAGGTTTTCAATGCATGAACCACGGCTGCTAATTCCAGATCATGAGTAGGATAGTTCCTCTCATGAATCTTCAACTGGCAGGACGAGTATGCCACTACTCTCCCTTCCTGCATTAACACACATCCCAGTCTGGTGTACGAAGCATCACAATATACTGAGAATGGCTTGTGAACATCTGGCAAAATCAGTACTGGTGTCGTTGTCAACTTCTCTTTCAATGTCTCAAAGCACTTCTAGCATGTTGGGGTCCACTTGAACTCAACCTTCTTTGCCAGCAAAGCTGTCATTGGCCTGGCAATCTTGGAGAAACCTTCAATGAAACGCCGATAATAACCGGCCATTCCGATGAAACTCTTGATTCCTCGAACATCTTTTGGTGCTTTCCAGTCCAATATAGCTGTTACCTTCTTCAGATCTACAGCCAATCCTTCTCGGTTTATAATGTGACCCAAGAATAGGACTTCACTGATCCAGAACTCGCACTTGCTAAGCTTGGCATACAGTTGACAATCTCGTAGCCTCTGAAGTACTTTCCTCAAATGCTCCTCATGCTCTTGCTCATTCTGGGAATATATAAGAATATCATCAATGAACACTACTACAAACTTGTCGAGGTAGTCCATGAACACACTGTTCATCAAGTACATGAAGTAGGCTGGCGCATTCGTCAAACTGAATGACATAACCGTGAACTCATATAGTCCATACTTGGTGATGAATGCTGTCTTCGGTATATCCGAAGGTCGGATTCTAAGCTAATGGTAGCCTGACCTCAGATCTATCTTCGAGAACACACTGCTCCTCTCAACTGATCGAATAAGTCTTCAATTCTGGGTAAGGGGTACTTGTTCTTGATAGTAACTTCATTCAAGGATCTGTAGTCAATGCACATCCTCTTTGTGCCATCCTTCTTCTCACAAACAACACTGGGGCTGCCCAAGGCGAGGTACTTGGTCTGATGTAGCCTTTCTCCGACAACTCATCAATCTGCTTCTTGAGTTCCACCAACTCTGGTCCGGACACTCGATGGGCTCTCTTGGAAATAGGGGTGGTGCCTGGTATAAGCTCTATGGCAAATTCAACCTTCCTTTTAGGTGGCATATCTGGTAACTCCTCGGGAAACACATCTGGAATTTCTGATACTACATTGATAACCTCTGATGGGTTAATCTCCTCAATATGGGCGGTGACTTGGTGACAACTCCCTTTCCTTGGTCCTGACAAGATCAACTGCACTAACACTTCTTCTCCTAATAAGGACACTAACTTCACCATTCTCTTATCACAACTAAGACTGGCTTGATACTTGGTTAGCCAATTCATCCCTAGGATGACATCTATAGTTGTATCCTGGTTACCCATAACTATTAAATCAGCGGGGAACTCTATCCCCCATTATTTGAACCTTTGCACTAGGGCAAAATCTATCCGTTTGGGTCCTTCCACCAACTGAACTAACTCTCATAGGTGGATACATGGGTGCTACTGGTATATTATGTGATTCTACCCATGATGCATTCACAAAAGAATGTGTTTTGTCTAGTATCAAATAAGACATTTGCAGAATGGTGCTCGACTGAAAACGTACCTAGTGCCACTCCCGGAGTCTCCTGGACTGTGTCGGCCTCCAAGTGATTCACCTTTCCATATTGGGCACGAGGTTGCCCATGGTTGTTGCCTCCTAACTGCATTGCATTATGCCTGACTGGGGCATTGGGAGCTGGCTGCTGCTGAGCTGCTTTCTTTGGGCAATGATTTGCCCAATGGCCTTGTTCCCCACAGTGGAAACATGCACGACTTCCTCCTTGAGCTGGCGCTGCTTGATTGTTCTGGTTGGTTACTGGGGTAGGAAGACGAGCTGCCTGGTTGCTCTGACATTGGTATTGATTTCCTCCTTGCTGGCTATTATGATGGTACTGCTGCTGCTGAGGAAACTGCCTCTGGTACTGCTGCTGGTTCTGACGCTAATGCTGGTGCTGGTGACCTTGCTTGAATGGTTGAGGTGGGTTGCCTGAGTAGCGAGGACGACTGCTACTCCCAACCTGAGGTCCATCAATCTTGCGTTTCCTGTCCTCCATCTCCCGACGCTTCCTTTCTATCATGATTGCTCTGTCGATCAGATGCTGGAAGGTGGGGAAGGTGTGGTTCATCAACTGATAGTGGAGGGGATCAACCAATCCTCTCAAGAAGCGGTACTGCCTCTTGGCATCCGTGTTGACATCTTCTGGGGCATAACGCGACAGCTGCAGAAACTTATCCCTGTACTCACTGACAGACAGGGGACCTTGCTTCAAGGCGAGAAACTCCTCCTTCCTCACTATCATCAGTCCCTCGGGCACATGGTAGCGATGGAAGTTGTCCCTGAATTCTTCCCAAGTGATGGCTTCAGGGTTGGCATGGGTGGCGAGGTAAGACTCCCACCAAGACTGGGCTGCTCCCCTCAGTTGTCGGGGACCATACAACACCTTCTCACGGTCGTTGCACTGGGCAGTGTGCAACTCATGCTCCACGGTACACAGCCAATCTTCAGCGTCCATGGGATCAGCAGAGTGGGCAAAAACAGGGGATGGCCCCTCATGAATTCTGCTCGCTTGTCTCTGGGCACTTGTGGCATTTGAACTTGCACCTGAGGCTGAGGCGGTGGTGGCAGCTGCTGCACTTGCTGCATTGCTGCTAAGGTCTGACCAATTGCTTGGACTGCTTAGGTCTGCATCAAGAACATTTGCTCAATGGTCATCGGTGGTGGCGGTGGCAAATGCTGCTGCGGGGCTGCCTCCTCTTGGGGTGTCTGCTGTTCAGGCTGAGCACGCCTCGCACCTTTGCGCCTGTTCTCAAACATCTGTAGAAATCACACACATATATCAAATCTGACTCTGCAGACTTTCAGCATAAGAAAAGATGTATAGAAAATCTTCATAGCACTGAACAATTGACCATCTTCACTGACAGCTTCTCAGATAAAGAGGAAAGTGGAAATAAATGGATTACCCAACTAAATAACTAACTTTATTAATAATTACACCAAGTTGCAGGGGATACCCACACCTTGGTGACATTCATTACAAAGATCCAACTTCAGTACATGTCCATCATAACAAGCATCCAACATAAAATAAGCAAACTAACTCTAACTAAGACTGACTAGACTAAGACGCTGAACGAAGCATTATTACAGACTCCGACTCTGTCGATCTAGGGATCCAAATCCATCCGGGTCCTGCAGTCTGGGGTACCATAGTCGAAGCGACCACGGGGCGGTGAATGGTAAGGGTGCTGAATCCCAACAGGGGCAGGAGAACCACCATCTAGATAGTGGCGTGCTGCGCACTCAGCACGCAATTCCGCAACCTCCGCCCGAACCTTGCCCAACTCGTCAAGGGTGTGGTCCAACTCTGTGTTGAGCACGGCGGCAAAGTTGACCATGCTGTTCAGCCTAGGATTGCCCTCACCAACCGGTGAGGCAATCACACCTCCAGCACTCCCGGTCAAACGACGATGATAGTACTTCAGGTCGAGGCCATCAGCTACCCCGCTGAACAACGAGTAATACTGAGAAAGTGCCCGTCGTGCTGCATCTTGCATGGCTGCCTCGGCAGTATCCCTCTCAGTAATAGAATAGTGCTGTGAGAAGGCCTCTGCACCCCGGAGATCATCGTCCGGGCGGCGCACCAAGCAAGTAGCCTCCCACTGGTCCGGGTATAGTCCGTGACGATGCTGGTAGACTACACAACTGTAACACCCCTGGTGTTCCTGTTACTAAAACTTGAGCATAACATCATCAGCATTAGCATTTCATATGTTTGACACACCTAGGATGCATTCACTAGGTAAAAATTTTCAAGCAAGTTGTATTGTTATGGCATTTTGCAGATAAGACCCTAATGTAGGATACTTAACCCTGAACAGGGATCTGAAGGGTAAAACAGGACCCAAATAGAGAAAACCCCAAAGATTAAGTGAAATAATCATAAAAAGTTACCAAGGATAGACCTACATTACATTTACATCCCTAAGATACCAAAAACCCTAATTGGAACCCTTGAAAACCCTAAACCTAAACCCTAGGGGGTTAAGTGCAAAATCAGTGCACTTTTGGGCTAAAGTGCTAAAACGATGACAATAAGGTATCCTAAGTCAAATGGTTCACAAATATGTGAATTTGCAAGCTAAACCCTGAATTTTGGACCTATTTGCAAAAAGGACCCCATTTGTGTTCTTGAGCTAAGTCTGAAAATTCAGTGTTTGAGCTCAACTTTGGAGCTTTGTAACTTTTAAATTCTAAGGTTTTTGCCCTAGGTCACCACATCAATATTGTAGACCTATCAAAGGAGAATAACTTTGCTTAAGAGTGTAAGCATAGTTGTTATGAAGAAATGGAAGAAAAACACACTCAAAGTCGAGCTGTCAGGCTATTGGAGTCTGAAATTCAGACTAACAGTGGTACTGGGTCATCTTTGGAGCTCTACAGATCAAGAACTTCAAGGAATTTGCCCCAAGTCGATATAGCAAAGTTGTAGATCTTTTTTAGTAGAACAACTTTGCTATAGATGTTTGGGCTTGGTACCATAGAAGATTTGGAGAAATCTGGACCTGAACTTGCTTTGTCAGGTCGGCTGATGGTGACTCCCATAGTACAGTACCTGAACAAGATCAGGTTAAAACGCAGCTCGCCGTCGATGATCGCCGCCATGATTCGTGCCGCCGCTGTCCCGCTTCGTTCGCGGTATGGAGTGGATAACGCCGGGGGTGGATAACTCGTATGTGGCGCCATTCCCCGAGTCCAACAAGAGTCCTCACCGGCAGCCATCGTGACTAGTAAATTTTGCCGCGGTGGCACTCATGTCGTGATCTCCCTCACTGTGTCTCCTACCGACGTGGTCGGCATGCGCTCGTGATGCTATCCGTGGCCGTGAGGTGATCGCCGGACCGCCGCGGCTATAAATAGCCCTGTGATTCCCGGCGAGGCACGACCATCACACACACCGTGGGTTGAATCGAAGCCAAATTCGCGTTGTCTTGCCCCCTCCTCTCAAATTGATTGTGCACAGTAAAACTAGAACCTCTTGCGGCCGTGTAGCCCCAAGCTCCATCCTCAATTCCACCCGAGCACGCCGCGACGCCATTTTCCCCCAAATCCGATTGCCGCGCCACCGAGAACCGCTCACCCGTGGCCAGCCCACTCTGGTAAGTTCCTATCCAATTCAAGTGTTGTTTCCGTGGCTCTGCACGCTTGTGAAGCTCACTGTGGCGCCCGTTTACTCAATTCGGTCATGGTTTGGCGGGAACACGTGTTCACGAACTCGGTTTCCGCCATGATCGTGGACAGACTGTTTCCAGTAGGGTTTAGGTCAAATAAATGGGTGTTCCTAGATCGTCCTAGGTCAGTTATGCCTCTCCGTTAGTTAGCCGTAGCAGTCATCGTCGGTGATGGCCGGTACGGGCCGCGTCAGGGATGAACGGCGAGCGCGCCGTGGCCAGGGATGTTTGTGGAGAAGAAATAGAAGTGCGAGGGTATTTCTGTAGAGTGTTAGTGACTGTTTTAAATAGTGTTTGGGACTCCTTCGGGTTATTCAAAACTGCAGGGGCTTATTCGCAAAGTCGTCGTCGCGTGCGCGGGCGCGCGTGGGCGTGCTCCTGTTCCCTGTGCAGTTGGGCCGCGTGGGCTGAAATCGGCCCAGGACTGTTCCTTCTTCTTCCTTTTCTTTTTCTGAAAGGACTCCAACAATTTTAGAAAATTGTGGAAAACTCCTAAAAATGTCAAACCAATTTTCCTAGATTCCTAATTTTCCATAGTATTTAATAAAAATAGTTTTATGATTTTTAGGTCAAATGGGAAATTTTGGAGCATTTAAAATTGCCTAAAACATTGTTCCTGGATTTTTAGAAAATCAATAATAATTCCAAAAATCCCCAAACTTTTTATATGAGCTCAAAACATTATTTAGAAGCCTTGGGTAGAGTTTATTTGATTTGGACCTTGTTTGATAACTAGAACCCAAAACCCTACCCCGTGCCCTTTGAATTCCTTTACTAACTCCGGAAACCCTAGTTTCCCGGAAAACCGTGAAGGAAAGTTGTATTCCAGATTTTAGAAATAAACCTTTACTATCTTTGCACACTCATAAGCATTTCATGAGCATTCATTCTTATATATATATATGGTTATATTTAGAAAACGAGGAAGAAGTTGAAGTAGAAGAAGAGAAGACTTCGCCACCACCACATGCGGGACATGAGGCAGGAAATTGTTTTTATTTTGACATCTGCGGATCCGAGCCTGACTCACCTATAAACGAAGGCAAGCCCCGGTGTATTTGCCACCTCCTTGTGTTTTAAAAATCTTTTTCACTTGCTTGATGCATTAGGTGATAGGAGTTGATTGCTAAAACAATTCCTGCATTACCTTCCTTGGATTTGATTACCTTCCTTGAATTCCCTGTTTTACAAAAAGATTTTGATGCTTAGCTTAGCTTTAGAAAAACAAAATCTTTTGTTTTTACAAAAGATGATGTGGCAAAGTGGGTGGGATGTTTTCGAAAATAAAACTTGATGATGGATCCATCAAGGCCTTGATGGGTTCAACATCGGAAAAGATGTACCTCTGCAAGGTACCAAACTTTGGGTTGAACTGATTAAGCTGAGACCGGGCGAGTGACTTGCATGAGAAGAGAGTCTCGGTGTAGTGTCTCCGTCTGAGTCGATTAAGGATCGTCTCGATGTAGGCCTGCTGACCGAGGACCCTTTAACTGGTCACATGCCTCGTCATGGGTAAGCTTTGCCTCGGATAGACTAAGGCTAGAATAAGATACCACGCAATGGGAGTGGAGAGATGGCGAGAGTAGCGTGTACCCTCCGTGGCAAGAGGCTGGACGGTGGTGTATCTGTGCTCTCGGTTGGCGTGAACCTGATCTGGTCTTAAGAACCCCGGTGGCGGGTTGCCATATGCAAGGGTTAAGTGCTACATATGTCGTGTGATTGGAGATCCTCAGCTGAGTATAATCAATTCGGATCGCCGTACCTTCGCGGTTATGAAGACTTGGTCACTGACCTATACATAGAACTCCTGTAAAGATGAAGGGAGTGTTAAGAAATTGGCTAGTGCAGGTCAAGTGATTGAACTAGGGTAGAAAGAACTCTAGTTATAGGTAATTTTACTTAACTTGACAAATAAAACTGGATTTTTAAGGATCCGCTTTTAGTAAGCATTTCTGCAAAATAGAGTCTTTGATTATTGAGAAACCTTACCTTGACTCCCTTATAACCAGCATACCCTTGAGAGTCTTTTTTTAGTCGGGTAAGACTTGCTGAGTAATTCCATACTCAGGGTTTTATTCCCCGTTGTTTTTAGGTGAAGAAGCGACAAACTTTTGTTGCTTCTGTTCTAAGGTGGTACCGAAGGAAGAACACCAGGAGTAAAGCTGCGGGAGGAAAGGATCCTCCATAAGAACTTTTGTTTAAAACTTTATGGGAGGGGTTTTTGCCTCCCTTGGTGTGTAATAATATTACTCTACACTCATAGGTTATATTCCGGTTTGTAAATATTCAACTCTATCTCACTTTTAAATAAAGGTAAGTTAATGTAATTGCTTCCACATTCTCGTAACTCCGATGCTTGTAATGTCTGCGTGACGGGTGAAACGCTCTTGGGAAAGGTAAGAAAAGCAGATACCGAACTTGTCAAGTGATTCAGGGGCACCTATAGGGTTGTCTGAGGTCCGTTGGACAAGGACAACTGTAGGTGGGCCTAATGACTTGGGAGGTTCCGTCACAGCTGGTATCGGAGCGAAGCCCATCTCTGCAGATATTATGAGGCATCTTCAAAAAGAATTTTCTAAAGACTTATCTAGAAAATTTCTTCCCTTCTTACCTATGTATTTCTGAAGAGTTTATTTTAAAGACCAGATAGTAAGAGTGCAATGTATAGAAGGTGTGAATCAACTAAGGTTGATTCCGTAATTATACATGCATCATACTAAAAACTATGCTAATAAGATTTCCCCCTTAGAAAAATGCCGTCGCGCACGAGAAAGACCGCGCATAAGTCAACCGGGTCGTTCGGTGTGCCCCGTCATCAACTTGCCCCACAACATGAAGGTAGCAGCAGTGGTAGTAATGATCCGATCAGGGATCTTGAAGCACAAGTTGATCAGCTTCAAGCAGAACTCCGACATCAGAACGATCTTTGGGTTGCGGATGGCGAAAGAATCAATGATTTGAGGACAGAAATCTGCCACCTGCAAGACCAGCTAGCGGATCGGGATCTAGCACTTGACTGGGTTGTGAGCCCTCGTTCACTAGCCTGGGCAAAGGAAGCTAGAGCTCAAGCCCGCATAGAAGAGCTTAGCTCAGTTGTTGATAACTTGCAGGTATATTGTAATACATTACATGAAGAAGTTCATGTGTTGTATTCACAATTACACCCGAACGTTCCCGTGGATCCTGTCGAGATGGGAGCCGGACCATCTGGAACAGCAGGAGAAGCCTTTGGAGGAGAACTGGACCTTTTCAGGCCCCCTCCTTCAATGAATTTGGTCGACCAGTGTTCTCCTATGCCTGACAGCGATGCTACCAAAAGCGACAAGAAGCAGGAGTAGTATAGTATAGAAGTGGCTTACCAAGTGCCCGTAACCTTGGCTGAACGGGACTTTCCAACAGACATGATTGTTCTGAAAGGCCAAGACATAAATGTAAACTTGGGCATGAATTGGTTGGCCCAACATAAGGAAGTTCTCAACACTGATCTGAGAACAATCAGGTTGAGTTATGGCCAAGAGGAAATTCTTTTGTCTATCCGCATAGCCATTCCAGCTAGACCAATTGGCAGAGTGTATGAAGCCATCATATCAGAGATCAAAGATATTCCGATAGTATGTGAGTTCCCAGACGGCTTTTGAGAAGATTTGCCTGGATTGCCACCTGAAAGGGATGTAGAATTTGTAATTGAGTTAAAGCCCGGTACGGCTCCCATTTCTAGAAGATCGTATCGAATACCTCCAAATGAGCTGGCAGAACTCAAGATTCAATTGCAAGATCTACTTGAAAAAGGATTCATCCGGCCAAGCTCGTCACCATGGGGTTGTCCAGCCATCTTCGTTAAGAAGAAGGATCAAACATTGCGGATGTGCATGGACTATCGACCCCTTAATGAGGTCACTATCAAGAATAAGTACCCTCTTCCACGGATTGACATTCTATTTGATCAACTGACTGGAGCAAGGGTATTCTCCAAGATTGACCTCAGGTCGGGCTATCATCAGATCCGTATTAGGCCCGAGGATATACCCAAAACCGCATTCACTACGCGATATGGTTTATTTGAATACTTGGTAATGTCTTTCGGACTGACGAATGCTCCTCCCACTTCACTTATCTGATGAACTCAGTATTTATGCCCGAGTTGGATAAGTTTGTGGTGGTCTTCATCGATGATATTTTAATATACTCCAAGAATGAAGAGGAGCATGCCCAACACTTAAGGATCGTATTGACGCGCTTAAGAGAACATCAATTATATGCCAAGTTCAGTAAGTGCGCGTTCTGGCTGGAAGAAATTCAATTTCTCGGACATGTATTATCTACCAAGGGGATTGCGGTAGATCCCAGCAAAGTTAAGGATATTTTGGAGTGGAAACCCCCAACCACTGTACATCAAGTCCGAAGTTTCCTTGGACTGGCTGGTTATTACCGTCGATTCATTCCGGATTTTCTAAGCTTGTGAAACCAATCAAAAGTTTATTGAAGAATGATATTAAATTCAATTGGTCTTCGAAATGTAATGAAGCTTTTGAACAATTGAAGGTATTATTAACCACTGCTCCGGTATTGGCTCAACCGGATATTAATAAGCCCTTTGATGTGTATTGTGACGCATCAGGCAGTGGTCTCGGCTGTGTATTAATGCAAGAAGACCGAGTGATAGCTTATGCTTCATAGTAGTTGCGCCGGCATGAGGAACATTATCCAACTCATGACCTGGAGTTAGCTGCGGTGGTTCATGCCCTCAAATTATGGTGTCATTATCTGCTGGGTAATATCTGTCACATTTATACAGATCATAAAAGCTTGAAGTATATCTTCACCCAGTCAGAGTTGAACATGAGACAAAGGCGATGGCTTGAGCTTATTAAGGACTATGAATTGGAAATTCATTATCACCCAGGCAAGGCCAATGTAGTGGCAGATGCACTTAGCCGTAAGGTTTCCTGTCACTGTCTTACGGTGAAGACCTCTGACAATACACTATGCCAGGAGATGGAGAAGTTAAACCTAGGAATGATCCAACAAGGAGCCTTAAGTCAACTAAAGCTTGAGTCAGTCCTTTTACAAAGGATAATGGATGCTCAAAAGAATAATGAGGGTATGAAACACATCCATGAGAAAATAGAGGCCGGAAAAGCCAAATGTTTCAGAAAGGATGATCAAGGCATTGTATGGTTCAACAACCGCATAGTTGTGCCAAAGAATGAAGAAATCCGCCAACAAATATTAGATGAAGCACATCTTAGTCGCTATTCTATTCATCCCGGAAGCACTAAGATGTATCATGATCCAAAGCAACATTATTGGTGGACAAAGATGAAAATTGAAATCGCACGCTATGTGGCAAGATGTGACACCTGCTGACGTGTCAAGGCCATACACATGAAGGCTGCTGGGCCATTGCAATCATTACCGATTCCAACATGGAAATGGGAGGATATTAGTATGGACTTTATTGTGGGATTACCCAGGACCGCCAAAGGGTATGATTCTATCTGGGTTATCGTAGACCGACTTACGAAGATTGCCCACTTCCTTCCAGTCAGGGTAAAGTATACAGTGGCCACGTGTGCAGAATTATACATTGCCCGTATTCTCAGTTTGCATGGTGTTCCGAAGACTATAGTGTCGGATCGTGGACCACAATTCGTGTCCAAATTTTGGGAAGAACTTCACAAGGCTTTGGATACTAATTTGCTCCATAGTTCGGCCTATCATCCTCAAACCAGTGGGCAGACTCAGAGGGTAAATCAGATACTCGAAGATATGTTGCGAGCATGTGTTCTGGAGTTCCCACAGAAATGGGATGATTGTTTACCATTAGCGGAGTTCTCATATAATAATAGCTATCAAGAAAGTATTAAGATGGCACCCTTCAAAGCTTTATATGGACGACGATGTCGCACTCCGCTAAATTGGTCTGAACCAGGTGAAAGGTACTTCTTTAGGCTTGATATGGTGAAAGAGACCGAAGAAAAGGTTCAGAGAATAATTTATAATTTGAAGAAAACCCATGCTCATCAAAAGAGTTATGCAGACAAGCGACGACAACCCTTGTACTTTCTCGTGGGAGATTATGTCTACTTGAAAGTTTCACCAATGAATGGCATATCGCGTTTCGGGGTTAAAGGGAAGCTTGCACCCCGATACATTGGTCCTTTTCTTATCCTTGAAAGGTATGGACCAGTGGCATACCGACTTCAACTACCCAAAACCTTGTCTGCAGTACATAATGTGTTCCACGTGTCTCAATTGAAGAAGTGTCTTCGGGTTCCCGATCGAACCGTTGACGTAACGGATGTTGCCCTAGAACCAGACTTGACATATTCTGAGCACCCTATTCGAGTCTTGGATCAAAAGAACAGAATTACCCGAAGAAAAACTCTCAAGTTTTACAAGATATAGTGGAACCAGCATTCAGAAGATGAGGCTACATGGGAAACTCAGGACTTTTTAGAAAAGAATTTCCCAGGCTTTTTAGACTCATGTAATTTGTAAAGTGTATATAATCGTTGTAATAAAGGAGTGAGCCCCAAACCGCCCCTGCCATGTACCAAGAATAAGGAAATAAAGACATGTCGTGTTTCCTTTTCCATTACTTACTGAGAGCACCTAGAGGGGGGTGAATAGGTGATCCTGTAAAACCTTGCAACTTAATGCCACAAAACTTGATTAGGAGTTAGCACAATAAAGCCAAGTGGCTAGAGAAGAGTTCTTGCAAGACATGATAACCATAAGAAGATCAACACAGATAGACACAGTGGTTTATCCCGTGGTTCGGCCAAGTTTAACACTTGCCTACTCCACGTTGTGGCGTCCCAACGGACGAGGGTTGCAATCAACCCCTCTCAAGCGGTCCAAAGACCCACTTGAATACCACGGTGTTTTGCTTTTTACTATCTCCCGCTTGCGAGGAATCTCCACAACTTGGAGCCTCTCGCCCTTACAATATGATGTTCACAAAGAAGCACGGAAGTAAGGCTGGGATGAGCAACGCACACAAGACACAAAATCAGAGCACAAACACGCACACAAGTCACAACTCGAGCTCACAACTCAACCCAAAGAGCGCTCTACTCAAATGGAGCTCTAGTTGCTATCACAAAGAATCGAATGCGCGGAATTGAAGTCTTGGTGCTTAGGAATGCTTAGAGAATGCTTGGTGTTCTCCTCCATGCGCCTAGGGGTCCCTTTTTTAGCCCCAAGGCAGCTAGGAGCCGTTGAGAGCATTCCAGGAAGGCAATTCTTGCCTTCAGTCACCTGGCGCACCGGACAGTCCGGTGCACCACCGGACACTGTCCGGTGCGGATTTCTTTCCTTCTTTGGCGAAGCCGACCGTTGGAGATTCAGAGCCGTTGGCGCACCGGACACTGTCCGGTGCACACCGGACAGTCCGGTGCCCCCTTCTGATCGTTGGCTCTGCCACGCGTCGCGCGCGGATTACGCGGCCGACCATTGGCCCGGCCGATTGTTGGCTCACCGGACAGTCCGGTGCACCACCGGACAGTCCGGTGATTTATAGCCGTACGCCGCCGGCGAAACCCGAGAGCAGTCAGTTCGCTAGAGCCAGCCTGGCGCACCGGACAGTCCGGTGCACCCAGACTGCGCAGAGTCTTCGCAGCTCAGCCAAGTCTTTTCCAAATTGGTCTTTTCCTGTTTCTAGCACTTAGACACAATACATTAGTCTCCAAAACAATGTACTAAGTCTAGAAACATACCTTTAATCTTGATTTGCACTTCTTGAGTCCTTGGCACAATTTAACACTTAGGCACTTGTGTTGGACACTTAATCACCAAAATACTTAGAAATGGCCCAAGGGCACATTTCCCTTTCACTTACCCTATGACTTTTAATCTCGGGACGAGATTCTTTTATGGGGGGAAGGATGTAACACCCCTGGTGTTACTGTTACTAAAACTTGAGCATAACATCATCAGCATTAGCATTTCATATGTTTGACACACCTAGGATGCATTCACTAGGTAAAAATTTTCAAGCAAGTTGTATTGTTATGGCATTTTGCAGATAAGACCCTAGTGTAGGATACTTAACCTTGAATAGGGATCTGAAGGGTAAAACAGGACCCAAATAGAGAAAACCCAAGATTAAGTGAAAATAATCATAAAAAGTTACCAAGGATGGACCTACATTACATTTACATCCCTGAGATACCAAAAACCCTAATTGGAACCCTGGAAAACCCTAAACCTAAACCCTAGGGGGTTAAGTGCAAAATCAGTGCACTTTTGGGCTAAAGTGCAAAAACCATGACAATAAGGTATCCTAAGTCAAATGGTTCACAAATATGTGCATTTGCAAGCTAAACCCTGAATTTTGGACCTATTTGCAAAAAAGGACCCCCATTTGTGTTCTTGAGCTAAGTCTGAAAATTCAGTGTTTGAGCTCAACTTTGGAGCTTTGTAACTTTTAAATTCTAAGGTTTTTGCCCTAGGTCACCACATCAATATTGTAGACCTATCAAAGGAGAATAACTTTGCTTAAGAGTGTAAGCATAGTTGTTATGAAGAAATGGAAGAAAAACACACTCAAAGTCGAGCTGTCAGGCTATTGGAGTCTGAAATTTAGACTAACAGTGGTACTGGGTCATCTTTGGAGCTCTACAGATCAAGAACTTCAAGGAATTTGCCCCAAGTCGATATAGAAAACTTGTAGATCATTTGTAGTAGAACAACTTTGCTATAGATGTTTGGGCTTGGTACCATAGAAGATTTGGAGAAATCTGGACCTGAACTTGCTTTGTCAGGTCGGCTGATGGTGACTCCCATAGTACAGTACCTGAACAAGATCAGGTTAAAACACAGCTCACCGTTGATGATTGCTGCCATGATTCGTGCCGCCGCTGTCCCGCTTCGTGCGTGGTATGGAGTGGATAACGCCAGGGGTGGATAACTCGTACGTGGCGCCATTCCCCGAGTCCAACCGGAGTCCTCACCGGTGGCCACCGTGACCAGTAAATTTTGCCGCGGTGGCACTCATGTCGTGATCTCCCTCACTGTGTCTCCTACCGACGTGGTCAGCATGCGCTCGCGATGCTATCCGTGGCCGTGAGGTGATCGCCGGACCGCCGCGGCTATAAATAGCCCTGTGATTCCCGGTGAGGCGCGACCATCACACACACCGTGGGTTGAATCGAAGCCAAATTTGCGCTGTCTCTGCCCCCTCCTCTCAAATTGATTGTGCGCAGTAAAACTAGAACCTTTTGCGGCCGTGTAGCCCCAAGCTCCGTCCTCAATTCCACCTGAGCACGCCGCGACGCCATTTTCCCCCAAATCCGATTGCCGCGCCACCGAGAACCGCTCACCCGTAGCTAGCCCGCTCTGGTAAGTTCCTATCCAATTCAAGTGTTGTTTCCGTGGCTCTGCACGCTTGTGAAGATCATTGTGGCACCCGTTTACTCAATTCGGCCATGGTTTGGCGGGAACGCGTGTTCACGAACTCGGTTTCCACCATGATCGTGGACAGACTGTTTCCAGTAGGGTTTAGGTCAAATAAATGGGTGTTCCTAGATCGTCCTAGGTCAGTTATGTCTCTCCGTTAGTTAGCTGTAGCAGTCATCCCCGGCGATGGCCGGTACGGGCCGCGTCAGGGATGAACGGCGAGCGCGTCGTGGCCAGGGATGTTTGTGGAGAAGGAATAGAAGTGCGAGGTTATTTATGCAAAGTGTCAGTGACTGTTTTAAATAGTGTTTTGGACTCCTTCGGGTTATTCAAAACTGGAGGGGCTTATTCGCAAAGTCGTCGTCGCGTGCGCGGGCGCGCGTGGGCGCGCTCCTGTTCCTTGTGCAGTTGGGCCGCCTGGGCTGAAATCGGCCCAGGACTGTTCCTTCTTCTTCCTTTTCTTTTTCTGAAAGGACTCCAACAATTTTAGAAAATTGCGGAAAAATCCTAAAAATGTCAAACCAATTTTCCTAGATTCCTAATTTTCCATAGTATTTAATAAAAATAGTTTTATGATTTTTAGGTCAAATGGGAAATTTTGGAGCATTTAAAATTGCCTAAAACATTGTTCCTGGATTTTTAGAAAATCAATAATAATTATAAAAATCCCCAAACTTTTTATATGAGCTCAAAACATTATTTAGAAGCCTTGGGTAGAGTTTGATTTGATTTGGACCTTGTTTGATAACTAGAACCCAAATCCCTACCCCCTGCCCTTTGAATTCCTTTACTAACTCCGGAAACCCTAGTTTCCCGTAAAACCGTGAAGGAAAGTTGTATTCAAGATTTTAGAAATAAACCTTTACTATCTTTGCACACTCATAAGCATTTAATGAGCATTCATTCTTATATATATGGTTATATTTAGAAAACGAGGAAGAAGTTGAAGTAGAAGAAGAGAAGACTTCGCCACCACCACCTGCGGAACATCAGGCAGGAAATTGTTTTTATTTTGACATCTGCGGATCCGAGCCTGACTCACCTATAAACGAAGGCAAGCCGGTGCATTTGCCAGGTACCAAAAATAAACTTGATGATGGAGCCATCAAGGCCTTGATGGGTTCAACATCGGAAAAGATGTACCTCTGCCAGGTACCAAACTTTGGGTTGAAATGATTAAGCTGAGACCGGGCGGGTGACTTGCACGAGGAGAGTCTCAGTGTAGTGTCTCCATCTGAGTCGATTAAGGACCGTCTCGATGTAGGCCTGCTGACCGAGGACCCTTTAACTGGTCACATGCCTCGTCATGGGTAAGCTTTGCCTCGAGCAGACTAAGGCCAGAATAAGATACCACACAATGAGAGTGGAGAGATGGCGAGAGTAGCGTGTACCCTCCGTGGCAAGAGGCTAGACGGTGGTGTATCTGTGCTCTCGTTTGGCGTGAACCTGATCTGGTCTTACGAACCCCGATGGCGGGTTGACATATGCAAGGGTTAAGTGCTACATATGTCGTGTGATTAGAGATCCTTAGCTGAGTATAATCGATTCGGATCGCCGTACCTTCATGGTTTTGAAGACTTGATCACTGACCTATACGTAGAACTCCAGTAAAGATGAAGGGATTGTTAAGAAATTGGCTAGTGCAGGTCAAGTGATTGAACTAGGGTAGAAAGAACTCTAGTTATAGGTAATTTTACTTAACTTGACAAATAAAACTGGATTTTTAAGGATCCACTTTTAGTAAGCATTTCTGCAAAATAGAGTCTTTGATTATTGAGAAACCTTACCTTGACTCCCTTATAACCAGCATACCCTTGAGAGTCTTTTCTTTAGTCGGGTAAGACTTGCTGAGTAATTCCATACTCAGGGTTTTATTCCCTGTTGTTTTTAGGTGAAGAAGCGACAAAATTTTGTTGCTTCTGTTCTAAGGTGGTACCGAAGGAAGAACACCAGGAGTAAAGCTGCGGGAGGAAAGGATCCTCCATAAGAACTTTTGTTTAAAACTTTATGGGAGGGTTTTTTGCCTCCCTTGGTGTGTAATAATATTACTCTGCACTCATAAGTTATATTCTGGTCTGTAAATATTCAACTCTATCTCACTTTTAAATAAAGGTAAGTTAATGTAATTGCTTCCACATTCTCGTAACTCCGATGCTTGTAATGTCTGCGTGACGGGTGAAACGCTCTTGGGAAAGGTAAGAAAAGCAGATACCGAACTTGTCAAGTGATTCAGGGGCACCTACAGGGTTGTCTGAGGTCCGTTGGACAAGGACAACTGTAGGTGGGCCTAATGACTTGGAATGTTCCATCACAACAACGGTACTCGATGGACCAAGTGTGTCCGTTAAAGGCCCGACGCAGCAGGGTATCGAGAGCGTCGTGGAAGTGACACCCGCGAGCGGCGTCACGAGTGATGGGTCTAGCGATCCATCCCTCCGGCTCCGGCTCCTCCAAGAGCTCCGTGCCGTGGCTCGAACTGACACCGGCGTCGTCGTCATCTCCGTCTCCATCAGGGTCTCCTCCAGCAGCCGAGATGCCCTGTGGTGGTGCAGGGGGCATCTCTGGCTAAGGTGCAGGGGAAGGCGGCCTCTCAGACTCCACCTCCTACTGAGGCGAGGGGAAGAGTCCTGCTGCTCCTGGCGTCGGCGCTCCTGCTCCTCGTGCAGGCGACGATGCAGTCTCTCCAGGTGACTGAACTGACCTAGCACCATGCAACACAGTGGACGCTCCACCAGGCGAGAAGGCAAAAAGGGGATCACAGACTTACGTGCAGTGTACCTGAGACGAGCCATCTACAGAAGACATCGTAAGCACAAGAGTAGGAGTAGAACTATTAGACCAGAAAGTAAACAGAAAAAAGTGAGACAAAACTTTTTGAGAGAAGTAGATAACATAGAGTTGGTCAAGATGACCAACTTTTGAAAAGACTCTAAGGTCAAGGTAAGAGTAAGGGTCTATAGTCCTTAGGGTGACCATTCTAGTCTAGGTTAGCAGTCCTATAGTCAGCAAGGCTTTGATACCACTTATGTCACACCCGGTTTTGGAAGGCAAACCGAATGCGAACCATGTACGTGCCAGGATCAAAAACTCATGTACACAGCGATTACATAATTGGACATCATCATACAATGCTCGAAATAAATAGCGGAAAGGTACTTGATTACATCAAGATGTCCAAGACATCCACAGAGTCTATTACATAACCATCTTCTTTAACATAACTGTCAAAGTGCGGAAATACAAAACGTAGAAGCTAAGCCTACACAGGCAGCTGACTGGGGGTTTGCCACTAAGAAAGAACTTGAACTCGTCGTATTCCTGGAACTCCTCGAAGTCATCCATGTTGCCAGCATCACCTCCTGAGCACTGGGTACAATGGGGACAACCTGGGGTGGGGGTGGTGTGTAAAGCAAGGGTGAGTACACATCAACGTACTTAGCAAATGTCCCGTTTGGCTAAAGTGGACTAGCTGTATATGGAGTTGAGGTTAAGCAATTGCTTTTAGTTGGTCAAATATTTATTATTGTTAGTAGAGCCAAGTTTTAGTAATAAACCCAGTTATTTCCCAGAAGTACCTCCTCAAAAGAGGAAATACCAGAGATCAGATTTTATAACATCATTGTTAACCATCATCATAAAAGTATCCAAAGTTCTTCTAATCAAAGAGGATCCCAAGGCTGCTCTTAACCGTGAGCTCGGCTGATATACCAGTTTTTAACACTCTACAGAGGTTGCGCACTTTACCCACAAGCCGTGATTCCTTTATGCCTCGGGTCGATCAAACCCTCAAGCACTACCAAGGTGAGTCGGCAAGGTTTCACTACGTAGCCTTTACAAAGACTGTCGGTGGGAAATCCACCGGCCGGGTGGCGGAACACACCCGCCCTAATCCTAAGATGAGGAGGGGGCCTAAGCGGTTGCCTGTTTGGTGAATTCGGGATGAACACGAGAGGACGCGAGGGATTATAGTGGTTCAGGCCGTCAGAGCGTAATACCCTACCTCCACTGTGTGTAAGTAGTATTGAGTGAGTGATTGAGTCCATCCCTTGTAACGTTGTGTGCCTTCCCTTTTATAGTTTAAGGGAGGCACATACAAGGATGTTGAGCCCCAACAAGCGGGCCTAGGAGAATAATGGAAGAAATACATTATGTGGATAACTAATGCTGACATAGTAACGCATGAGTAATCAGCGGGAGTCATGAAGACCGCAGTCCATGCAACATTGATAGGCAGTAACCCGTACGAGTAATGGTGAGTCATTGCCCTCGATATGGTAACGTGTGAGTAACTGCACATCCCACGTATCGTGGACTGAGCACGCCGTCTATCAGTGGAATGGACAGGCGCATGTCTTATCCATAATGAATGCGAAGGCGCACGTAGCCTAGAGGCGTCATGCCAGGTTCCACCCGTTGGCTTATGCCGCGCGCAGTATGCCGCGTGGCAGCATCGAGTCTCCACCTGAGCAGGGAGCAGGAGTGTATACGGATAGGTCCGGAACCCACCAGACCAGGTCTGGACACGTGTCGGCTCCGGACCCCCGCCTGGGTCCTATTTAAGGCCAGGGTATGTTCTGTCCTGGAACCCTGGGACCCCACTGTGGGTGGCCCGGACCCCATACGGGGGGTCCGGATCCCATTCTAGGGGTCCGGTTTGTACATGTGGAGGTCCTGGGCCATGCTAATCTTGGAGGCCTGGACCGTATATAGAGGGGTCCAGCACGGGTCCGACACTCTACCATGGGGGTCCGGACTCACTATTGATGCCTTGGAGTATATCACTTTCTCTGGACATGTGGCGGCTCCGGACTCACCCATGTGGTGGGGTCAGGCGCTGTTGCTGGCCCAGAGTAGTCGCCCGAGGCTGGGGCGAGTCATGGCCTTGTCCCACACACAGCTCTTTTACCACGCGACTAAATATAGCCGCGTGGGTACTATGTCTTTATACAGTAGTAAGGGGTACCCTAGTTTCAGGGTACCGATAGTGGCCCCCGGGCCCACCTCTGGGGAGGATGCGAGCCTGCAGGTGGGGCCAAAGCTTGTACTTTGCCTCAACATGGTCTGATTGATGATTGGCGCGCCGTTTCAGTGCGTATGTTGACACACCCACCGTCAATCCACCTTCGGTCATGCCAACTGCCATATATGTCCCCGCGGCTGACTGACCCATGGGCCCCCACGCCTGGTGGTTTCGCCGGGCCACGCGTGGGGCGCCTCATTGCTGCTGCATTGGTTTAAAAAATTACCTTTTGTCTTCTACAGCGGCCCCAAGGAGGCGCACTATAGGCGCGCGCGACGGTTCGCTCTTTCCGCACCTGAAGTTCGGCACACAAACCGTATGACTTGTGGACCTAGGCCCCCGTGTCATAGACTGGGCTTGTCTTCTGCAACGGCCCCAAGGAGGCGCACTACATGCGCGCGCGGCGGTTCGCTCTTTCCGCAACCGAAGTCCAGCACACAAACCGTATGACTTGTGGACCCGGGCCCCCATGTCATAGACTGGGCTGCCTTGGTCCTTGGTGCCCGTTGGGCGAGATTTCCTACGGCGATTGAGGGGCACGCGGAAGGGTTTCCCTAACAAGGACTCAGGTTTTCTTGAAAAAGGATTCACCCCGCGTGCAGCAGTTACCTTTTCGCATTCTCTTCCAATCGCTTGCGCCCCTTTGCCTTCGTGCTCCTCTGCTCCCCGCTCGCTCCGCCGCACACGCCATGGCTTCGCTTGGTCACCCTGACCGTTTCCAGTCTGAGGAAGCACTCCACCTGGTGCGCGACCTGCTTGGGTGGAGCGCGCCAGGGCTCGCTGGAAGAATCCGTGCTGGCGCTGCCCCCCTCGGCGATCTCGCCGCCGGGGAGTTCATGTTGTTCACCTCCTACATCTCCTGTGGGTTGGCGCTGTCAATTTCTCCCTTCTTTCTGTTGCTGCTGGAGCAGTTCAGGCTTCAGTCAACACCTCACGTCCCACTCCGTCCTCCAGGCAGCCATCTTCGTCCACCTCTGCGAGATGTTCGTAGGTGTGGCCCCTTGTACTTCTCTCTTCCACTACTTCTTTGTGCTGGTCAAGTCTGGGAAGACTAGGGACCACATCGGTGCCTACTACTTCCAGACGAGGCCAGATCCAGCCGTCGTCTACATCCCCACCTTTGGCGGCGCGAGGTGGGAAAACTGGCGCAACGACTGGGTGATTGCCAGCGCCGAGGCCAACGACCGCCTCGTCCTGCCGAGCGATGGACCAGCGCTCAACCGAAAGCAGTGGAAGTCCAAGCCGTCCCTTTCACTAGAGTTCTTGCCCGTATTGGACAGGATCAAGGGTTTGGCTACGGGCAGCCTGACGTCGATGCACGTGGTCGGCGACCTCCTGAAGCGTCGGATCGCGCCGCTGCAGAGGAGACCGCGCCTGTGCTGCTGGTTCACCGGCCCGAACGACATCGGCAGGATCCAGCGCGGGCCGGGCACCGACCTGTCCTGGGACGAGCTGGCAGTCCCGGTGGGAGGGATTACTGGGGAAACCTTTGTCCCTGAGTCCCTGATCCTCCCCTAGAACATCCCTGCTCTCTACGACGACCTAGGGCTGAGGACGGCGATCTTGGCCACGCTGCCGACTCTCAACGAGAGCTGCATGGCGGTTCGCCAGACCAGAGGCCGGGACCCCCACCGCGGGATCCGGATCTCCGATGCACCGGCTAGAGGTCCCCCACCCATCGGTGTGGCCCCCAGCCCCTTGGGCAAGGGAAAAGGGGCTGCAAGCAGCGCCTCCGCCCCAGGTGGCTCCGGGGGGTCGGAGGAGGAGAGGCGACGCAGGCTGCGTCACGCTAACAGGTCGCTCATTACGGAGCCCCCCAAAAGCGCTAGAGGACTGCAGGCGGGGCCGATGAGGCGAGCTCCCAGGCCCACAGCACGCAGAGGCGCGTTAGTTTTCCAGCCCCGCCGCCACCACCACCATCTGGGGGTGATTGCCCCCAGGGGCACCACCACCACCAGCAGCAGCAACAACAACAGCAGTCGCAACAGCAGCAGCCGCTGGAGCGGCGATCGTCTCGCTTCCAGGGTCACTGGACGGTCCAGGGCCCCAAGTAAGTGTAGTCCCTTTTTCTTTGAGCCCAATCATCATGCCGACAAGTCTTAACCCATCGTCTGTTTTTCAGGGCTTCTTCCCCCTCTACTCCCAAGGCCACACCTCCTCCGCCAGATACCAGGCCCACCGACGGGTCTGGCTCTCAGCAGCAGGCATCTGCTGGGAGTGGTGTCGGCGATCCGCCCCCGGCTGCTGCCAAAACAACATCAGCGGCTTCCCATGCCCCAGTTGGGGATCCGGCGGCAGCGGCGCCAGCGTTGGGCGGCGTCGCAGCGGCGGCAGAGGCCCCATCTAGGGGATTCGCGCCCACTCCCGACACTCGGGGTGACGCAGGAGGCGCGTCTAGCTCCATCCCCCCGCCTGCTCTAGAGGAGATGGAGGTGGTGTTCGAGCAACGGCTCTGGTCTGGTGCCGAGCAAGAAGCTACGCCAGTCCCCCTCCCCCGTATGCTGTCCCGTGCCCACCAGGTCCTTAGCAACACTGGGGCAGCAATCTTGTGGGAGTGGGAGGCGCTTGAGGCTGAGCACCAGCGCCTCCGCGACTGGCGCACCCAACTGGAGGAGCGCACCAAGACGGCGTCCCGCCAGTTCCTCTCCGAGCGGTCCCAACTCGAGCGGGACTGCAAGGAGTACAAGAGGGACCTCCAGAAGGTGTGCGCCAGGGAGCTGGAGGCATCGAAGAGGGAGAAGAAGGTGGCCAGGAGGGAGGAGGCCTTGACCCAGAGGGAGGCCCTCACAACAGAATATCAGGCCAAGCTGAACGCTATGGACGAGACTCTGGAAGCCCAGCGGGCCTAGCAGGTCAAGGCCATGGAGAGGATGAGAAAGTGGGAGCAAGAGCTCGAGGGTAAGGCTAGTAACGCCGCCCTCGCCGAGGAGAACCTTAAGGCGAAGGAGCAGTCCTTGGACAAGCGGGAGACGGACCTTGCCAGGCGATAGACAGATCTCACCTTCAGGGAAGAAATACTCACCCAGCGAGGCGAGATGCTAGCCGAGCACGAGCTCGAAGCAGAAGAGAGGGAGAGGAAGCTGGAGGAGCGGATCCACCAGTTCAATGCGGCACAGGCGGCGCCGGGTCCCCAGGTGGTAGAGGCCACCAGGAAGGCCCTTGAAGATCTTCAAGCGGAGCACCATGCAGGGGTCCAGTGCATCGCCGTGTGGGCCGGCGAGGCAAGCACGACACTGGTGCCACTAGGGATGAGCCCCATCCCGGTGTCGGAGCTGCCAATGTCAATCTCCGATGCGCTCCCGGTGCTGGACTCCACCGTCGATCGCCTCCGGCGCTTGGACCAGATTCTCGGTGCCCGCTTGGAGGCAGAGGGCAGCAAGCTCTGCCAGGCGGTGATTGAATATGTCTTGACGTGCTTCTGGAGTCACGACCTGGCCATATCCTTGGAGCCGGTGATCGCTGGTCCGGTGGCCGCCACTGAAGATGCTGCCACGGGAGAGCGTACAAGACGCCGTGGAGCTGGTGGCCGAGCGCTTCCAGCGCGATCCAACTGACGACCTGTAGAAACAAATCTAGGGTTCCACTGGGTAGCGGCTGTAACAATTTTTGGTCTTGTGTAATATACTTTAAGAACCATTAATGGAGTTGAAACTGGAACTTATATGTATGTTATTTGTCCTTGCTGTGTGTAGCGTCATCAACTTCCCCTTGGTACTTGGCCCCCCTGGGAGGTAGGCTCGACGTGTCGAGGCTGGATACCAGTATACCAAAGATAAAATTGGTGGTCTGGCCCCTAGGAGGTATTCTCTACAGTTTGAGACTACCTACTAGTGGACTAGGACCTGGACCTGCACACAGCTTCGGCTTTGAAGTGTTAGGAGCACACCCATAGGACCCATCATCTGGTATCTGCCATCCTTTGATTCATGCAACAGGACCTGCAGGATTGGGCCTGGGAAGCCAAGCCGTATGTCCGGACCCACTGGATCGCAGTTCCAAATACTAGGGTGCCCGTTGCAGAGTGGTGGAGCGTGTAGGCTTAGGGTACGGAACCATGCTAAGCGGCTACACAACTTCGGACCCCTCCAGGAGACAAGTGCCCATTCTCTAGAACTGGTCCGCAGGTTACCGGACCCCCTGCAGCAGGAGCGGGGTCCCAAACTGCAAGCCTGGCTACTCAATTCAGATGTCATCATACCAGCAAGGGTGGGAGACTGTATGGGTGGGTTAGATAAAAATAATGCATGTAAACCGAAGTAGAATAAAACCATCACAAAAGCACATCTGGGGGTAAATCATTTCCTTATAACTTGATATACATGGGTGTAGACCAACAGACCGGGCTTACGAGGGCGGACCTCACCAGATTGACGTACACATATGCGCAACCTAGTTACAAAGGAAGAAAACTCAACCCTGCTAGTTTTGCTCTTATGGGTAGAACTTACGGAGATGCTCTATATTCTAGGGATTGGGAAGAGGTACTCCTTCTGTTGTGGCAAGGCGAACATACCCGGGTCGGCATATTTCTGTCACCTTGAAGGGTCCTTCCCAACTGGGGGAGAGTTTATGGAGCCCTTCTTGGTTCAGTACTCGCCTTAGAACCAGGTCCCTGACCCTGAGCTCCCTACTATGCAAAAACCATTGGTGGTAGCACTTGAGCGCCTGGTTGTACCGTGCATTTCGGATCGCCGCTTGCCATCTGCGTTCATCAATGAAGTCTACATCCTCACGTCATAGTTGTTCCTGCATATACTCATCGTAAGACTGGACCCATGGGGAGCCCATAATGATTTCTGGGGGAAGGCAGGCTTCGGCCCCATAGACTAGGAAGAACGGGGTCTCCCTGGTAGCTCGGTTGGGTGTGGTCCGGTTCCCCCATAGTACGGATGGAAGCTCGTTGACCCAATTTGCACCATGCTTTTTAAGCAGTCATAGGTGCGTGTCTTGAGTCCCCTGAGGATTTCTGTGTTTGCCCTCTCATCCTGGCCGTTGCTCCTGGGATGAGACACAGACGCAAAGCAGAGCTGAGTGCCGATGCCCTCGCAATACTCTTGGAAGAGCCGACTTTTGAACTGGGTCCCGTTGTTCGTAATGATACGACTTGGGACCCCAAATCTATAGACAATCGACTTGAGGAAAGCAATAGCAGCACCTTGGGTGATACTGATCACAGGGGTAGCCTCTGGCCACTTTGTGAACTTGTCGATGGCGACGAAGAGGAAACGGTACCCGCCGACAGCCCTAGGGAATGGCCCCAGGATACCCACCTCCCATACAGCGAATGGCCAGGAGGGTGGAATCATTTGCAGAGCCTGAGCCGGTGTGTGTATCTGCTTTGCATGGAATTGACATGCTTCGCAGGACTTTACCAACTCAGCTGCATCCTGGAGAGCAGTTGGCCAGTAGAAGCCATGCCGGAAGGCCTTACCAACCAGTGTGCGGGATGATGAATGACTTCCGCACTCTCCTCCATGGATCTCCGTGAGTAGCTCACGGCCCTCCTCCTGGGTGATGCACCGCATGAGAATGTCGTTGGTGCCACGACAGTATAGATCCCCTTCTACCAACGTGTATCGCTTAGCCAACCGCACTATGCTCTCTGCGGTCACATGGTCTTCAGGAAGATTATTTTCTTTCAGGTAGTCCCGGATCTCAGAGATCCATGCATCGGGACCACTCTGAGATACTGGTTGTGGCGCTAAGAGGTTGGCAGGACCCTCTGTAGCACACACAATCCTTTGTGGGTTCTGCAGATGGAACGCCACTGGGACCGCTAGCTTCGAGGTGCTAGTCTCGCCCCCTTCACCCGGTTCGGTAGGTTGGGCGGTAGGTCTCAGCAGCTGTCTTTCAAAGACGCCCTTGGGCACAGGTGCCCAAGTTGATGCCCTCGTGGAGAGTTCATCTGCTGCTGAGTTGTTAGCCCGAGGAACATGTTGTAGTTCCAGGGCAACGAAGTCCTTCTCCAGCTTCCTTATGTGGAGGAGGTATGCTGCGAGCCTGGGCTCGTTGCAGCTACATTCTCCGCAGACCTGCTTTATAATTAGCTAGGAGTCCCCCTTCACAAGGAGCTGGTGGATCCCTAGGGATAGGGCCGCAGACAAACTGAAGATCAGTGCTTCATACTCCGCCATGTTGTTGGTGGCCTTGAACTCAAGGTGCACCATGTACTTCACTTGATCTCCACTTGAGTCGATGAGGACCACTCCAGCGCCGCCACCCTGCTGGCGGGCGGACCCATCGAAGAAGAGCGTCCAGTGGGGCTCGGTGAAGACCGGAGCCCTAGGCTCCGCAGGTGTGGGATCCGAATCGGGATCTGGACCCCCAGGAGCGCTCGGGGAAGGGGTCCACTCCACGATGAAGTCAGCCAGGACCTGGCTCTTGACAGTGTGGTGAGGCTGGAAGTCTAGTTGGAACTCAGCAAGCTCTGCTGCCCACTTGGCGATGTTTCCTATGGCGTTAGAGTTGTGGAGAATGGCCTTTAACGGGAAGGAGGACACCACCACAACTTTGTGTGCCTGAAAATAGTGGCGCAACTTCCTGGACGCGACAAGTATAGCATATATGAGCTTGTGTGTCTCAATATACCTAGCCTTTGCCTCATGGAGGACCTCGCTGACGTAGTAGACCGGCTTCTAGATGGTTCGGACCCCCACAGTCGGTCCCGTGTCCTCAAACTCCTGGTCTTCCGTCAACATCGCAGTGGTCGGACCACCACCTTCTCCTAGGGGAACTTTCTGACTTCCTTGGGGATGTTGTGTCATCCTTTCAGCGACTAGCACCATGCTCACTGCCTCTGAAGCCGCTGCAATGTATAAGTACAACGGCTCCCCTGGCTCTTGAGCTACCACTATTGGTAGGGACACATGGTGCTGCTTCAACTCTTGGAAGGCTCGTTCTGCCTCTTCAGTCTAAGAGAATGGACCGGATTTCCGCAATAGCCTGAAGAAGGGTAGCGCCCTCTCAGCCAGTCTTGAGATGAAGCGGCTAAGGGCGGCCAGTGACCTTGTAAGCTTCTGGACGTCCTTGATGCGGGACGAAGGCCTCATTGTCTCAATCGCCTTGATCTTCTCTGGGTTTGCTTCAATGCCCCGGTGCGAAACCAGGAATCCCAGCAACTTCCCCGCGGAGACACCAAAGACACACTTGTTCAGGTTCAGCTTCGTGCGTGTTGCCCGCAGCTTGTTGAAGACCAGGGTTAAGTCTTCCACCAGGGTCGACCCTCTCTTAGTCTTGACCATGATGTCATCAACGTACACCTCTACCCTATTCCTAATCAGGTCCCCGAAAGTCTTACTCATCGCCTGTACAAATGTTGGCAAGGCGTTTTTCAGACCGTAAGGCATTACAACATAACAGTAAAGCCCATCCACTGTTACAAAAACGATATGCTTCCTATCTTGTCTAGACATCTGGATCTGATGGAAACCAGAGTAAGCATCTAGGAAGGACAAGAGGTCGCACCCGAAGGTAGAATCCACGATTTGATCTATTCGTGGAAGTGGATATGGGTCCTTGGGACAGGCCTTATTGAGACTGGTGTAGTCGATGCACGTCTGAAGCTTCCCGTTAGCCTTAGGGACGATGACTGGATTGGCCAGTCATACTGGGTGATGGACCTCTTCGATGAAGCCAGCGTCCAGCAGCTTCCTGACCTCCTTATGGATGAAGTCCTGCCGCTCAACGGACTGTCTCTGAGGCTTCTGACTCACCGGTTTGGCGTCAGGGTGGATCTTCAGATGGTGCTCGATCACCTCCCTAGGGATCCCAGGCATCTGTGACGGTTGCCATGCGAATACGTCGGCATTTGCCTGGAGGAAGGCGATGAGCGCGGTTTCCTATTTCTCCTCCAGATCACCCGCGATGCGAGTGGTCTAGGAGGAATCCACCTGAGCCGGATGGTCTTGACGGGGATGCCGTCTGCCCCAGCTGGTTGCCCCTTAGGCACCTTGGCAGGCGTCTTGGTATAGGAAGTCGAGGGGTCCCTCCCCCCATCATCTAGGTGAGCAGCTTCTGCCGCCAAGGCGTGCAACTTCTCGATAGCTGCAAGCGCAGCAGAGCGGTCGCCCCGCACGATGAGGACCCCAGCAGGGGACGACATCTTGAGGACCAAGTACCCGTAATGGGCAATGGCCATGAACTGGTACAGGGCCAGCCTAATGATGGCATTAAAAGGGAGGTTAACCTCCGCAACATCGAACTGGACGTTCTCAGTGCGGAAGTTTTCCTCAGTCCCGAATGTAACCGGGAGTGTGATGCTCCCAAGGGGATACACCGGCTGAGGGCCCACTCCAGAGAATGGGCGTGAGTGACCCAGTCGGGACCCTGGGATCTGCAGCTGCTTGAACGTAGCGTGGCTGATGACATTGAGCCCAACCCCACCATCAATCAACACATGATGCAACTTCATGTTGGCAATGACAGGGGCGGTGATGATTGGCTTTATTGAACAGATTTATATCTAGATCAGCAGAAAGAAACTTGCCATTCTTTGAAATACTAAAGTCAGTCGAAGTCTTTTAGTGGGGCCCAGCTCAACAGAAAGCCTTCGAAGAGCTGAAGCAATACCTGATTGATCTAACAACATTAACTCCACCTGCGCCAGGGGCTCCGTTACTATTATATGTGGCAGCTTCGCACTCTGCAGTGAGTGCGGCGCTTGTGCAGGAGAAATTGGAAGGACAAATAAAAAAGCAAGCCCCAGTATACTTTGTCTCCGAAGTTCTAAGCTTATCAAAGAAAATTTATACAGAATTGGAGAAAGTGTTGTATGCTGTCTTAATGGCCTCCAGGAAGCTTCAGCATTATTTTCAAGCATTTCATATAATTGTTCCTTCGTCGCAGCCTCTGAAGGATATCATGAGGAACAGAGAAGCTACTGGAAGGATTGGAACGTGGGCTGCGGAACTCAACGAATTCAACATTGATTATGTGCATAGATCCTCGATTCAGTCCCAGGCGCTAGCAGACTTCATCGCTGACTGGACGCCAGGGGCTCAGGAAGAAGAAGCAAATAAAGATGTCGAAGCTTGGACAGTATTCTGCGACGGTTCCTGGGAACCTTCGGGGCAGGTGCAGCTGCTGTCTTGGTTGCACCTTCCAAAGTCAGAATATGCTATGCAATAAGGCTTGATTTCAGCTGCACAAATAATATTGCTGAATACGAAGCTTTGCTTTTGGGGCTTCGGAAGTTAAAGGCAATGGGGATAAGAAGGCCGGTCCTTAAAACTGATTCCCAAGTTATTTCTGGTCATGTCGACAAGAGTTGTAAAGCAAGAGACCCGAAGCTTGAGAAATACCTGGATACAGTTCGAAGGCTTGAAGCTTCCTTCAAAGGGTTTTCTGTCAAGAATATTCCACGAGGAGAAAATGAACACGTTGATCTGCTAGCCAAGTCAGCGGCACATGGGCTGCCTTTACCTTCAGAAGTATTCTTTGAGACAATAAGAGCACCTTCGGTGGAACTTCTTGAAAGAGCAATGCTCAATATATCTCCTGTTCATAGTGAAGATTGGAGAACCGAGATTATATCTTTTCTCCAAGGCAACTGCTTTTCAGATGACGAAGCTTATAATAAGAGAATAGAGGCAAGAGCTCGACCATATGTAATAATAGAAGGGGAGTTATATAAACATGGAGTCTGCTCTCCACTGCTCAAGTGTCTATCCAGAGCTAAAGGTATAGAATTGATGAAGGAAATACATGCAGAATTGTGTGGATCTCACATTGGATCTAGATCTTTGCTGGGGAAAGTCTTCAGGCAAGGATTTTATTGGCCGAAGACAGCTTCGGATGCAGCGGATCTGGTTCAAAAATGTGAAAATTGCCAAAAATGCGCAAGAGACCAAAAACAACCTTCGTCGTTAACCCAACTGATACAACCAACCTGGCCATTGCAAAGATGGGGCCTGGATTTGTTAGGTCCACTTCCACCAGCACAAGGCAATTTAAAATATGTTGTGGTGGCTATAGAATATTTTTCTAAGTGGATTGAAGTGAAGCCTTTGGCCACAATAACTTCGGTCACAGTCCAGAAATTCTTTTGGCAAAACATTGTTTGTCGCTTCGGCGTACCAAAGGCTATAACTGTGGACAATGGTACACAGTTTGATGCCGAAACCTTCAAGGAATTCTGTGATCAAATCGGCATGAAGATTCATTTTGCATCAGTCAGACATCCAGAATCAAATGGACTTGTTGAAAGAGCAAATGGTATTATAATGACAGGAATAATGAAGTTAATTTTTAATCAGCTCAGAGGAAAGTGGCCGGAAGAGTTGATTAAAGTGGTGTGGAGTCACAACACGACTGTATCAAGATCAATAGGTTTTACGCCATTCAAGCTATTATTTGGTGACGAAGCCATAACCCCAGAAGAAGCTAAAACAGGGTCAATAAGAACAACAACTTCAACTGAGGATGAAGCTGATTATCATGTATCAAAAGACACTATAGAAGGGGTCAGACTTCAGACTGTGGAAAATATCAATAAATATCAAGCTGAAACAATAAAATGGCGCGACAGGAAAGTCCGGCTGAAAAATATCAAGCCAGGGCATCTGGTGCTTCGGAGAGTGGCTAATCCAGACACAGTAGGCAAGCTACATCTGAAGTGGGAACGACCTTTTCTGGTCGTATCTTCGTCAAGGCCCGGTTCTTACAGACTAAAAGATATGGACGACAATGATATTCCTAGGTCTTGGAATGAGGATGAGCTTCAGCGGTATTATGTATAGATTCATGTAATCTTTTTTTATTTTTCTATGGCACCCTTTTCCTTTCCGAAGGGGGAGAAAGGTTTTTAATGGGGCCATAGTTTTTAATCTTTTCCTTTCTTATTCAGCTCCACGAGAGCAAAATCCCCCAAATATGTAAATGTAAAATCTGAGCATGTACCATCGAGTGCAGAGAAAAAGAAAAAACAGGGAGAAGCTCGAAAGTCGTCCCTAAGGGGATGCAGAGCATGACGAAGCTACAAAAAGTCGTTCCTAAGGGAGCGTAGCGTAAGTTTCCTGCTCAAAAGTCGTTCCTTAGGGAATGCAGAGCCAAATACCACCGAAATATAAGGCGAAGCGTGAAAAGTCAACGCGAATACCGCCAAAATAGAAGGCGAAGAAGTTCAAAAGGCGTTCCTTAAGGAATGCAGAACTTACACCGAAAAATAAACGGTGCAGCCGAAAAATAAACGACAAAGAGATTTCAGTCATTCCTTAGGGAATGAAGGTTGTGGATGAAGCTTCGGATGTGTGTGTTTGGGCATTCATTTGCACGATACATTACATCATACATTGCATACATAAACATTCATTTAGACATACATAGGATCATCATCATCATCATCATCATCGTATCATACAGATACAGATAGTTGCTTCGGCTCCAAGAATGCAGCTTCGAAAGCAGAATCATGCTTCATTGTGTACGAAAAGAAGGGAAGGTGTTTTTCGCCTTCGGCTCAAAAAAGTACAAAAGTTTCGTTCACATCGAAGCATTTCACACATTGATGGAAAGGTAAAAATATATTACAAAGGTATGGACAAAATTTACAATATTCTTTATAAAGGTTAATACAAGAGTTCTTAGAGTTTTTTCCACATCTAGCTATTCAAGCTTCATCACCATCTATTGAGCTTCAAATCATCTGCTAAGCTTCGACTTTGTGCTCTTCAGCTTCATCATCCTGTATATATTAAAGTGTTATAAGGAAAATTCAAGTTTAAAGAAAAAGGTAAGCATAAGGTATGATTTTGTTACCGACTTAAGATGACTTCGAGCTTCGTCACCAGCTAAGCTTCGTCCACCCTTCGTCCATACTAGCTTTATAAATCTGTTTCCTATGCTTCGGGCAAGACTGGGAATATCAATTAGATCTGCTGGTGATAAGCTAAAGTTGGGTCTATTGACAATCTTTCCATGTGTGCAACCAGATTTCAGGAAGGCAACAGCTGTGCCCCGAAAAGCTACCAGGGCACAGAAATCGCCGTGTCCAGCTATAATTTCATCAAGAGCATCAATTTCACCCTCGATATGGTCAAAGGCTCCTGGCAGGTCTTCAATCGAAGGACTAAATTTTTCATATCCGACTCCAACCGAATTGAAGACCTGTTTCAGCCATTGCACACAACGGTTGCTGAACTCCAGACATTTATTTTGAAGCTCTTTCAATGATTTTTGCAAATTTGAACTTTTCTCGACCTCGCCCTCAAATTTTGCATCAAATTTCTATTTTTCTTGTTCGAAGCTTTCTGACTTTGAGAGAAGCTCCGTATTCAACTTTGCAATTTTAGCTTCAGCTTCTACCAATAAACCCTATGCTGTCTGAAGTTCGAAATCCTTCTTTTCAAGAGCAGCTGCTTGATCTTTTATTTTGCTTTCTAAACCCTCAATTATAACTTCATGCTTTTTATCTTCAAGATCTTGGTGCATCCTCAAAGCTTTACTCAATAGCATGCTCTGTGCAGAAGCAACCTTCGTTAGAAAACACCTTCATTATTAAAACAATAAAAAGTCGAAGAAAAGTTTTTACCTTGAAATTAGAATAGAACAAACTATCGACGATATGCTGTTGTCGGTAGCGGCTAATGTCTGTCTCAAGCTTCGGGAAACCAATACTCTTCGACAGAGTACCGATAACCTTCGCTCCGGTTCGGTCTCGGAGACAGCCTAAGCTTTCGTCGTCAACACCGCCAAAGAGTAGCGCCCCTGGTTCATATCCACAGGATATGGCATAGTCTCTCAATTCTTCTTTCTCAGCCTTCGACAATTCTTGTCCAATTAAGTTTTGAAAATGGAAATTTTCTTCTTCCGAAGCATCTTCGGCTATTTCCTTTTCTTTCTCAGGCACTGTGGCCACGACCTCTTCGGCAGCTGTAGCAGCTTCTTCTGCGGCCATGTCAAGAAGTATCTTATCAAAATTAGAAAGTGTGCTCTCTAGATTTGCATCTTCAGCCGGTTCAGCTTCGGCAGTTGCAGCTTCAGTTTTTTCAGCTTCAGTAGGTGCAGCTTCGGTAGCTGTAGCACTCTCAACAGCTGGTGCCTTTGAAGCTAAAGCTGGTCGTGGTGTCTCTTCAATAGCTTCTGTCACAGTAATAATTCTTTATTTTATCGGCCCAGATGCCTTCTTCGCTATCGAAGGCTCCTTCTTCTGAAAAAGCTTCGTCAGATGTGGCGCCAGTGGACTTAGCTTGATAGGCAAGGATTCATTCATTACCTTTAGAATTTCTGCCATGTCGGTAGCAGAAGGTGTTGCAGGAGTCTCTTCTTCTATATCAGTCGCCTTCTTCTTCAGAGCCGCAGCTTTTCTCTTCTTCGGAGCAACTACCGTCGGCTCAGGGCTCAATTTCCTCTTCTTCAGGTTTTCTTCATCTTCTTTTACCATTCTAGCAGCCTGTCTGCCCACAACACTGACAACTCCTTTTCTTTTCTGCCCTTCGGCGCCCTTGTTCAATCGCTCATAATCAGGATATTCAAAATTTAGAGCATCCATTACCCGATTCAATCTTCGCTTCGGTCGGGAGCCGAAGGCTACAGTCATCAACTGATCTTCTTTTTTCGTATAGTTCCCTAAAATCTCATTACACATAACTTCAATCGTATCCAACCATTCTTGGTAGGGTTCCTTGAAGTGTTTTTTGAACTTAAAGTGATAAGGCAGCCGAACGAGTTCACTCTCTTTCTTCTCTTCTTCAAGCTTCGGCATACTCCACTTCCTCAGCGTTGGAAATACTCTGTTGGCTAAGTATTCCTGGACTAGATCCCTAGTTCCAATATGTTCAGACACAATTCTAAACTCATATACAACATCTTGGCATGGGTCCCCCGGTGTCATGTTGCACTGCGGCCTAGTCAGCCCGAAGATTAGCTTCAGCGGGCTCTGAACTAGCTTCTCCTTTTTCTCATCAATTTTAACATAAAACCATTCAGATTTCCAACTGGTCGGCCATTTAGTGCGATAGCTGACCACCGGTGTCTTCATATCCTTCCGATAAGAAAAATTATAGCAGCCAAAGTTCTCATGCAATCCATCTTCTCTAGCCTTCGTCTGATAGTGAAGTTCATGTACTCGGCAGAATGCTTCGGCGAGTGTCTCTACCCCTTGACTTCAGAGAGCCCAGATGTACACGATGAGCCTAACAATGGCGTTAGGGGTCAGCTGATGAAGGTAAATCCCGAATTTTTCCAAGACCTCTGCAATCATTCCGTGCAGAGGAAATCTCAACACTGCTTTGAAGAAGCTCTTAAAAACTACAACTTCATCATTTTCTGGTTTTGGAATAGTCTCTTCCCCGCCAAAGCAAACCAACCCCTTCTCGGCTTCTCTGAAGTAGCCTAGCTTCGTCATCATAGTTATATCAGCTTCGGACACAGTCGATTTCCCAAAATCCAAATGGCTGGGCTTCGATGGCATAATGATGTTATAATCAATCTCTCCTTCATTAGCATCACCCTCTTCAATATCTGCCTGCTCGGTTTCAGCAGCGGGTGCTTCTTTGTCAGAAGTGCCTTCAGTCACAACCAATCCCGACCGCCTCATAACCTCGGAGATTTGAGCAGTTTCAGCAGCTTCGGCTTCCTCTCCGTCGCGAGTAACCCTAGCTGTTGAGCGCACCCTGGCCATTTGATGTTGATTTTTTTGCGTTTTGACGAAGTTGAATTTTTTTTATCTTTGCCGAAGCTCCCTCTTGTCACAAAGCTAGAGCAAAATGATCCTTCGGTTCAGAATGCAATGAGCAAGCTTCGGCTGTGGTCAAATTTTTTGGTAGCACAACGATGCAATAGCAGTAAATGATGTGGTAACTTCACACCTACCCATCTGTTTATATAGTGCTGCAGGTGGGAAGGTGAATCGTCAAGCCGCTCGCACCCGTTGAACAGTCACCCGCACTCGCTGAACGATGGACCATAGTGCCCAAGAAGCTGAATCACCAGATCGTGCGTACCCGTTGCATGGTGGGACCATCCTTCACTTGGAATATTTTAATCGTTTCTCGGCAACGAGCTCAAGGAAGGTGCTCTTCGGCCCTTCGACATTCTGAAGCCTGAGAGAGTTTTTCACGGGTCGAGCTCGTCACGGAAAACGATCTGGAACCGTGAAGGGGCTACTGTTGGGGGTCTGCTTCGTCGCCGAAGGTCCCATAAGAAGAAACACCTTCGGAAGATTGACATAAAGCCGAAGCTATCAATCAAAAAGCTTCGGAGTGTATTTCCAAATGCACCGACTTAATGATCAAATGACCAACCGGCCCATGACAACTAATATTATGATTGTAAACCTTTGTAAGGGGTACGAATGTAATTTCTCACAGGCTGTGTCTTGTGCCTATAAATAGATGAACAATACCCCTATACTATTCACGCTATCTTGTAATCACTCGCGCGCAACACTTGGATTTTTTGCCTTCTACCAAGCCAAAGGTATAAATATAATTAAATATTGTATTTAAATATTCAAGTTTGTATAATGAAACATATGGATGATATTATATGTTTGTTCGCGTTATCTTTCATGTTTCATATGTTTCATCTTTCATTATCTTATAACCGTAATGATGAAGGTACGTCCTTCATGACCTTCGTCTGAAGATCGTTATATCCTAAGGGAGATAATGCTTCGAAGGACGAAGGACTTTAACATTTAATACTTTGTGTTGCCTTGTTCTTGATTCATAGCATTTGAGAACAAGTCCCCAACAATTTTATTAAATAAACAAATCTAAACATATTCTAGTTCATTGTTAACTATAAAATTAGAAAACACAGAATGTAAATGGAACTAATTTATTTAAACACAGAATAATTCTATGAACATTTTGCAATTTGAATCACTAAATTTAGAGTTCATATGTGTTGGTGGCCTTCGTATTCCGAAGGTCCTCAAAAACACGACTTAACAATGTCTTTTTAAGTGTGACATGTGAACAGGCACCTTCGGATCGGGTTAAAAGTATGCACGATGTGAAGAGCATGATCGTGACGAAGGCTGGTGTTGCTCCAAAGCTACGAGCAAAGGAGTTTCGGCTAATTGGCGGAAGAAGGAACCGACTTAAAAGGAAAAGGCTATTTAGTCCTCATATAGTTGTCCATAAGTCAATAGTAAATATGAAGGGCATGAATGTAATTTTTGATAGGCTGCGTCCTGTGCCTATAAATAGATGAATAGTATCCCCGTACTGTTCACGCTGACTTGTATTCGCTTGTGCGTCACGCTTGTACTTTTACCTTCTATCAAGCCGAAGGTACATTTGTAATTCAATATTGTTTCTGTCTTTCCAGGATAATATGATGAGAATGAACTAACAATGTTATATGATTGTTTATGTTGTTTCTTATATTTCATATGTTTCTTCTTTTATTAACATATACTACGATGATGATGGTATGTCCTTCATAACCTTCGTTTGAAGATCATTATATCCTAAGGGAAATAATGTTTCGGTGGACGAAGGGGCATTAACATTTAACATTTTGTGTTGCCTTGTTCTTAATTCATAGCATTTGAGAACAAGTCGCCAACATTGGCGCCCACCTCTGGTCAACTCTTTCGACCACCTTCGGCAAGCACTGATCTTCGTCATGCCACCGAAGAAAGCTTCAGCGACAAGGGCTGCTGCACTGCATCCACTCGACCCAAACCAGGAAACTCTTTCTCTCCGAGAAGCTCGAAGCCAGAAGAGGAAGGCCACCAGTCCAACACTCCAGGAGGAGAAATTGGACCAAGAGATCAGGGACATGAAAATCATCCATCAACAAGTACAAAGGAAGAAGGAGAAGATGGTGTGGTTGGCTAATCTTCAAAGGAAGATCGACGAAGCTACTGAAGAAGTGCACCATCTTGTTCAAGATGAACAAGACCGAAGGCCCCAACCCAGGGAGCTTCGTCAAGAAGGCTTATTCAACAAAGATGGATGGTATGATGATTTTAATCATGATACCTTTACTTTTGATGATGCTTCTCCTTTGGCAGCAGAACTGCAGGCTACCCCATGGCCCCCGTCATACAAGCCACCTCAGCTTCCCATGTATGATGGGCACTTAGACCCAAAGCAGTTTCTGATGAGCTACAAAGCAACTATATCTTCGTATGGGGGCAATACTGGAGTCATGGCGAAGTCCTTCATCATGGTAGTCCGGAATGTAGCCCAAACATGGTATTTTTCTCTTCGGCCAGGGACTATCACATCATGGCAGAAGCTTAAGGACATGCTGGTGACCAGTTTCTAAGGTTTTCAGACGAAGCCAGTCACAGCTCAGGCCCTGTTCCAATGCACGCAAGACCATGAGGAATACCTCCAGACGTATGTCCGAAGGTTCTTGCGATTGAGGGCACAAGCGCCCACAGTGCCTAATGAAATTGTCATTGAGGCCATGATTAAGGGCCTTCGGCCAGGACCTACGGCTCAGTACTTCGCCAGGAAGCCCCCACAAACTCTGGAGAAGCTGCTCCAGAAAATGGATGAGTACATCCGGGCTGACAACGACTTCTGCCAAAGAAGGGAGGAAGCTTACAGATTCTCGGAAATGACCAGGGGCTTCGGAGGAAGAATCCATCCGAGGCATGTCAGGTTAATCCATAATTCCACCTAGAGTGATGACAAAGGGAGTTAGCGTCAGAGGTCGCAATACACCTCACAATCTTCGGGGCAACATCAAAGCTCTTTTAGGCCACCAGCTCCAAGGGGCAGAGGCGCTAAGGGCTTCAGGGGAAGATTTGGGGATTAGCCTAGAAAGATCTACTGCTTATTCTGTGGTGAGGACAAGGGCCATACTACAAGAATGTGCCAAATCACCATTCAGAAGCAAAAGGAGATAGCAGAAGCCGAAGCTCGACAGAATCAGCCGAAGCAGGTCTTGCACACTGCTTCGTGCCATTCTCCCTACATACCAGAGTATGTGGGCAATCATCCTGCAGTTTCTGTTGCTTCAGCTAGCCATTCACAGGCTTCCTGGCCACAACTGTTTTTTCGGACCTTTGGCTTAAGGCCTTCGTCCATGTCGCAGTCTGAATTAGTTATCTCAAACAAATTAATACTGCGAGGGGTACTGTTGGGGGCCTTTGTCTTCCGAAGGTCCTCAAAAACATGACTTAACAATGTCTTTTTAAGTGTGACATGTGAACAGGCACCTTCGGACTCGGGTTAAAAGTATGCACGATGTGAAGAGCATGGTCGTGACGAAGGCTGGTGTTGCTCCGAAGCTACGAGCAAAGGAGTTTCGGCTAATTGGCGGAAGAAGAAACCGACTTAAAGGGAAAAAGGCTATTTAGTCCTCATATAGTTGTCCATAAGTCAATAGTAAATATGAAGGGCATGAATGTAATTTCTGACAGGCTGCGTCCTGTGCCTATAAATAGATGAACAGTACCCCCGTACTGTTCACGCTGACTTGTATTCGCTTGCGCGTCACGCTTGTACTTTTACCTTCTATCAAGCTGAAGGTACATTTGTAATTCAATATTGTTTCTGTCTTTCCAGGATAATATGATGAGAATGAATTAATAATGTTATGTGATTGTTTATGTTGTCCCTTATATTTCATATGCTTCTTCTTTTATTAACATATACTGCGATGATGATGGTATGTCCTTCATGACCTTCGTTTGAAGATCATTATATCATAAGGGAAATAATGCTTCGGAGGACGAAGGGGCATTAACATTTAACGTTTTGTGTTGCCTTGTTCTTAATTCATAGCATTTGAGAACAAGTCCCCAACAACATGTAAAAGATATGAAATAAATAAGTTTAGGAGTTGAACATACAAAATTAAGCCCTATTCTGTAATTATTTAAAAGGACAGGGTCTGTTTGTAATAACTCAGGGACCTGCGCGTAAAGTCTAAGGACGACGGGTTCTATTCGCAGAAAGCCGAGGGGGTCTTAAGTAAAACAACCACAGCGAAAGGGTATCATGGCTTCTCGGCCACCCGATCGGGAACGGACGCCCGAGATTAGAAGTGGACGCGCGGGATCGGACGCGAGGGCTTACTGGCGGGTCCCACGCGTCAGCGGCCCGGGTATCCCTGGTGCGGGATGCAAGCGCGGGTGCTCCCTGGCGAGCGGGGCCCACGGGTCGGTGACTGGACCAACAAGGGGAAACGACGGGAGCCTGACAAATGAGGCCGCGGGGAGGTCGGGCCCGCTAGTCAGCGGTGGAGGGCACACGCAGGCGCGATATCGCGGGCGCGTGCTGATAGACGGGCCCCTCCAGGCAGTGACCAAGAGTGGGGAAAGAAAAGGGGAGGCTGACGGGCGGGTCCTCCTTGTCAGGACCGCCGTCTACCTCGGCAGTGCGCACGGCGTGACCGCCATGGCCAGAGCCGGCGACTCCGCGTGGGCGAACAGGGCACGGGGCGACGACGGTTGGCCGGGCGGACTCGGTTCGACGACGTGGGACCGGAACCGATGATCACGACGACTAATTGACGGAACAGAGGAAATGGGGGAGAGAGAAGAGAAAATCTGGCGGGGAAATTCACCTCGGGTGGAGTAGGGATGAGGACGAGGCTGGGCGTAACGCTGGCAGAGCACGATCGCGGATAGCGGTTGAGCTCTACCGGCGACGAATTCGGGCGCAGGGGGCCTGGCGACGGGGAAGCTCTGGCGGGCTTGAAGAACCGGCGCGCGCAGCTCGGGTGAGTGGGCAGAGGTGAAATGAGTGAGGTAGGGGGAAGTGGGGTGTGCGGGGACTTGTAGAGGGGGTCAGGGTGCCGGTTTGGAGCTGGGTGGCGACGTGGGCGCGGCGATCTCGGCGTGCGTGTGCGCGGTCTGCGCAGGCAAGCGGTTGAAGGAGGAGGGGGAGGGACTGGCGAGCGGGGCCCACGGGACAGTGGCACAGACGCGCGAGCGCATAACGGGCCGAAACACCGACAGGGCGACCCCACCAAACAGCGAGAGGGAGAAAGGGAAGAGGGGCGCTGGACGACGCCGACAAGCGGGGCCCACCTGTCAGAGACCGAAGGCGCGCGGGCGAAGCTGGGCTTAGTGGGCCGACTGGGCTACTTTCTCTTTTTCTTTTTCTCTGAATTTTCTAATTCCTTTTCTATTTCTTTTCTCTAGGGTTTTCAAATCCAAATTCAAACTAGGTTTCAAATTCAAATAAATTCAAACTTGTGCAACACTTCAAAGATCATTTTAAGCTCAGCATGATGCAACATGTCATGACTCATAATGTTTTGGCAAAAATAAATAATTAAATCCCCCTAACTTTAAGCTATTTCTACTCAAAAAGGGGAAAAGGGAGAGAGAATCTAGAGAGATAAAACCTAGAGTGAGTGAGAGAGAAGAGTAACACATGAATTTGGGTGATAATTAGAAAGAAATTTTATACCCCTAAATTTAGGGTGTTACAACTAGGTCCTACTAGGTCCTACTACGAAGGATCGGTGCCACACTACTTTGTCATGGTAGCACCTCAGAGTTTGCTGGTACCTAGCCGATTGAATGACAACGTTCAGACGTTCTTCTTCTAATATATCAACATCATCTAGTCTGGTTGCTTTCGCTTTAGCTATACTTTCAAATGTTAGCCTGGGTGCTCCAAAGATCCAATCCACTGGTAACACTACTTATGATCCATATACCATGAAGAATAGGGTGTTTCCATGTAAGGCCCGGCTTGGCTAGGTTCGTAGGCTCCAAACTACATATGGTAGTTCTCTGATCCACTTCCCTGCAAACTTTTCGTTCTTGTCGAACACCATTTTCCTGAGTGCATCAAGTATCATCCCATTGGATCTTTCTACCTGCCCATTAACTCTTGGGTGTGCCACTGACACATACTTGATCTGGATGCTCCTCTACTCGCAGAAATCAAAGAACTCTGAGCTAGTGAAGTTAGATCCCAGGTCTGTGATGATGTTGTTAGGTATCCCATATCTAAACATTATTTCTTGATTGTCCATTGCTTTTATCGAGGTCAAAGAGGCGATAGGTTTGTACTCTATCCATTTTGTGAACTTGTCAATAGCGACGAGTATGTGAGTATACCCTCCTTGAGCTTTTTTGAATGGTCCAGCCCCCAGCACGCAAAGGGCCAGGTTATAGGAATAGTTTGCAAATTCTAGGTGGGCAAGTGTTGTTGCTTTGATAGGAACTGTCATGCTTCACATTCCAGAACCAACTCTGCCGCATCATTCTTTGCCGTTGGCCAATAGAACCCGGACCTGAAGGCTTTCCCTACCAATGTTTTTGATGTTGCATGTATGCCACATTGTCCTGCGTGGATTTCATCCAATAGCTGCCTTCCTATAGCCAAATGAATACATTTCATGAGGACTCCTCATGCACCTCTTCTATATAGCAGACCCCCTATGATGGTATAGTGGGCCGACTGTCTTGCAATGCGCTCTGCCACGACCTTTTCATCCGGTTCTTCCTCAGTTTTTATGTACCTGACAATTGGCTCCCTCTAGTCGTTGGGATCTGTTTCTACTTGTTCTAAGGCGTTGCATTCTTCAGCATGCTCTGCGGTGACGCTTGGTTGATGTACTTCTTGGACAAAAATCCTAGGTGGACCTGGGCCCGACTGGACCCCAATTTTAACAATGCATCTATTGTTGCATTGCGATCCCTTTCCACGTGGTGAAATTCAAAACCCTCGAATTTGTCTTCCAGCTTTTGCACCGCAGCACAATATCTATTCATTGAGTCGGTTGAGCAGTCCCAGTCCTTATTTACCTGGCTAATGACTACTAGCGAGTCGTCGTATACCATTAACATTTTGATGCCTAGTGAAATGTTGATGCTTAGCCCGTGAACTAAGGCTTCATACTCCACGACATTGTTGGATGCTGGAAACAGGAGCTGAAGCGCATACTCGAGTTGGTCACCTCCAAGGGCAATGAAAAGGATCCCACTCCTACCCCCTGCAATCTTAACAAGCCATCAAAGTACATTTTCTAGACTTCATGAAAGTCGCCTAGAGGGGGGTGGATAGGCAAAAACTGAAATTTACAACTTTAAACACACTACAAGCCGGGGTTAGCGTTAGAATAAAATCCGAGTCTGTGAGAGAGGGGAAAACAAATCAACCAAGAAAAATAAAGCGAATGACACGGTGATTTGTTTTACTGTGGTTTGGTTCTAAAGGACCTAGTCCCCATTGAGGTGGTCACAAAGACCGGGTCTCTTTCAACCCTTTCCCTCTCTCAAATGGTCACCTAGACCGAGTGAGGCTTCTTAATCTCACGGGTCACTTAGACCCCGCAAGAACCACCACACAATTGGTGTCTCTTGCCTTGCTTACAAAGCTTGAGAGTAAGAAGTGAGAACGAAAAGAAAGCCTACCAAGCAAACAAGAGCAACAAAGAAACACAAGTAATCCTCTCACAAGTCCTAATGCACTAGAGTTGAATTGGGGACTTTGAGCGGATCGATCACTTGAATTGTGTCTTTGGAGTGGAGTCTATTGCTCTTGTATTGAATGCAATGTGTTGAATGCTTGGATGGTTGGAGTGGAGGTGGTTGGGGGGATTTATAGCCCTCAACCACCAAAACAACTGTTGGGGGTGGCTGATGTCGACGGGTGCACCGGACAGTCCGGTGCGCCAGCCACGTCACCCAACCGTTAGGGTTCGGGCGCAGACGACCGTTGGAGGCTTTTTCTTCTAGTGGCACCGGACAGTTCGGTACCGTATCGGACATGCACCGTTCACTGTCCGGTGCGCCTCTGACTTCTGTTCTAACTTCTGCCGCGTACTATAGCGCTGTCAAGGCACTGTGCAGTCGACCGTTGTGCTGGTAGCCGTTGCTCCGCTTGGCGCACCGGACAGTCCGGTGGCACACCGGACAGTCCGGTGAATTATAGCGGAGCGGCGCTGCAGAAACCCGAAGGTGGCCAGTTCGGAGTTGTACGATCCTCGTGCACCGGACACTGTCCGGTGGCACACCGGACAGTCCGGTGCGCCAGACCAGGGCACACTTGGGTTTCTTTGCTCCTTTCTTTTTGAACCCTAACTTTGATCTTTTATTGGTTTGTGTTGAACCTTTATGCACCTGTAGAATATATAATCCAGAGCAAACTAGTTAGTCCAATTATTTGTGTTGGGCATTCAACCACCAAAATTATTTATAGGAAAAGGTTAAACCCTATTTCCCTTTCAATCTCCCCCTTTTTGGTGATTGATGCCAACACAAACCAAAGCAAATATATAAGTGCAAAATTGAACTAGTTTGCATAAGGTAAGTGCATAGGTTGCTTGGAATTAAACCAATTTGTAGTTTCACTAGATATGCATGGTTTGCTTTCTTTTATTTGACATTTTGGACCACGATTGCACGACTTGTTTTGTTTTTGCAAATTCTTTTGGAAAATCTTTTCAAAGTCTTTTTGCAAATAGTCAAAGGTTTATGAATAAGATTTCGAGAATCATTTTCAAGATTTGAAATTTTCTCCCCCTATTTCAAATGCTTTTCCTTTGACTTAAACAAAACTCCCCCTGAATGAAATTCTCCTCTTAGCTTTCAAGAGGGTTTTAATGGATATCAATTGGAAATATATTTAGATGCAATTTTTGAAAATATACCAATTGAAAATCAACATACCAATTTGAAATATATCATAGTTTTTTCAAAAGGTGGTGGTGCGGTGGTGCGGTCCTTTTGCTTTGGGCTAATACTTTTCTCCCCCTTTGGCATTAATCGCCAAAACCGGAGACTTTTGTGAGCCCTATTTACTTTCTCCTCCATTGGTAAATGAAAATATGAGTGAAGAGTATACCAATTTGGAGTGTGTACTAACGACGAAGGATAAAAGAAACCGGTAGAGTGGAGTGGAAGCCTTGTCTTCGCCGAAGACTCCATTTCCCTTTCAATCTATGACTTAGCATAGAAATACACTTGAAAACACATTAGTCATAGACATAAAAGAGATATGATCAAAGGTATATAAATGAGCTATTGTGTGCAATGTTTCAATCAAAGTTCCGAGAATCAAGTATATTTAGCTCATTCCTAAGTTTGCTAAAGGTTTTCTCATCTAATGGCTTGGTGAAGGTATCTGCTAATTGTTCTTTGGTGCTAACATAAGCAATCTCGATATCCCCCCTTTGTTGGGGATCCCTCAAAAAGTGATACCAAATGTCTATGTGCTTAGTGTGGCTGTGTTCAACGGGATTATCCGCCATGCGGATTGCACTCTCATTATCACATAGGAGAGGGACTTTGCTCAATTTGTAGCCATAGTCTCTGAGGGTTTGCCTCATCCAAAGTAATTGCGCACAACAATGTCCTGCGGCAATATACTCGGCTTCGGCGGTAGAAAGAGCTACTGAATTTTGTTTCTTTGAAGCCTAAGATACCAGGGATCTTCCCAGAAACTGACAAGTCCCTGATGTGCTCTTCCTATCAATTTTACACCCTGCCCAATCAGCATCTGAATAACCTATTAAATCAAAAGTGGATCCCTTGGGGTACCAAAGTCCAAACTTAGGAGTATAAACTAAATATCTCATGATTCTTTTCACGGCCCTAAGGTGAACTTCCTTAGGATCGGCTTGGAACCTTGCACACATGCATACGGAAAGCATAATATCCGGTTGAGATGCACATAAATAGAGTAAAGATCCTATCATCGAACGGTATACCTTTTGATCTACGGATTTACCTCCCGTGTCGAGGTCGAGATGCCCATTAGTTCCCATGGGTGTCTTGATGGGCTTGGCATCCTTCATTCCAAACTTGGTAAGTATGTCTTGTATGTACTTTGTTTGGCTGATGAAGGAGCCCTCTTGGAGTTGCTTGACTTGAAATGCTAGGAAATACTTCAACTCCCCCATCATCGACATCTCGAATTTTTGTATCATGATCCTACTAAACTCTTCACATGTAGATTTGTTAGTAGACCCAAATATGATATCATCAACATAAATTTGGCATACAAACAAATCTTTTTCGATGGTTTTAGTAAAGAGAGTAGGATCGGCTTTGTCGACTTTGAAGCCATTAGTGATAAGAAAATCTCGCAGGCATTCATACCATGCTCTTGGGGCTTGTTTGATCCCATAAAGCGCCTTTGAGAGTTTATAAACATGGTTAGGGTACTCACTATCTTCAAAGCCGGGAGGTTGCTCAACATAGACCTCTTCCTTGATTGGTCCATTGAGGAAGACACTTTTCACGTCCATTTGATAAAGCTTAAAGCCATGGTAAGTAGCATAGGCAAGTAATATACGAATTGACTCAAGCCTAGCTACGGGTGCATAGGTTTCACCGAAATCCAAACCTTCGACTTGTGAATATCCCTTGGCCACAAGTCGGGCTTTGTTCCTTGTCACCACACCATGCTCATCTTGCTTGTTGCGGAATACCCACTTGGTTCCTACAGCATTTTGGTTAGGACGTGGAACTAAATGACATACCTCATTCCTCGTGAAGTTGTTGAGCTCCTCTTGCATTGCCAACACCCAATCCGAGTCTCTTAGTGCATCATCCACCCTGTATGGATCAATAGAGGACACAAAAGAGTAATGTTCACAAACATGAGCGACTCGAGAACGAGTAGTTACCCCCTTATGAATATCACTAAGTATGGAGTTGACGACGTGATCTCTTTGAATCGCTTGGTAGACTCCTGGGTGTGGCGGTCTTTGACCCTAAATCTCTTGCTCATCTTCCTTGTCCTTATTGACTTGATCTCCCCCTTGATCATTGTCCTCCTCTTGAGGTGGCTCATCCTCTTGATCTTCATCATCTTGAGCCTGATCCTCATCTTGAGTTGGTGGAGATGCTTGCATGGAAGATGATGGTTGATCTTGTGCTTGTGGAGGCTCCTCGAATTCCTTAGGACACACATCCCCAATGGACATGTTCCTTAGCGAGATGCACAGAGCCTCTTCAACATCTAATTCATCAAGATCAACTTGCTCCACTTGGGTGCCATTAGTCTCATCAAACACAATGTCACAAGAAACCTCAACTAATCCAGCGGATTTGTTGAAGACTCTATATGCCCTTGTGTTTGAGTCATATCCTAGTAAAAAGCCTTCTACAGCCTTAGGAGCAAATTTAGATTTTCTACCTCTTTTAACAAGAATAAAACATTTGCTACCAAAGACTCTAAAATATGAAACATTGGGCTTTTTACCGGTGAGGAGTTTGTAAGATGTTTTCTTGAGGATTCGGTGAAGATAGAGCCGGTTGATGGAGTAGCAGGCGGTGTTAATCGCTTCGGCCCAAAACCGATCCGTAGTCTTGTACTCATCAAGCATGGTTCTTGCCATGTACAGTAGAGTTCTATTCTTCCTCTCCACTACACCATTTTGTTGAGGGGTGTAGGGAGAAGAGAACTCATGCTTGATGCCCTCCTACTCAAGAAAGCCTTCAATTTGAGAGTTCTTGAACTCCGTCCCGTTGTCGCTTCTTATCTTTTTTATTCTTAGTCCGAACTCATTTTGAGCTCGTCTCAAGAATCCCTTTAAGGTCTCTTGGGTTTGAGATTTTCCTGCAAAAAGAATACCCAAGTGAAGCGAGAATAATCATCCACAATTACTAGACAGTACTTACTCCCGCCGATGCTTATGTAAGCGATCGGACCGAATAGATCCATGTGGAGTAGTTCCAGTGGCCAATCCGTTGTCATGATGTTCTTGTGTGGATGGTGGGTACCAACTTGCTTTCCTGCTTGACATGCGCTACAAACCCTGTCTTTCTCAAAATGAACATTGGTTAGTCCCAAAATGTGCTCTCCCTTTAGAAGCTTGTGAAGATTCTTCATCCCAACATGGGCTAGTCGGCGATGCCAGAGCCAACCCATATTAGTCTTAGCAATTAAGCAAGTATCGAGTTCAGCTCTATTAAAATCAACTAAGTATAGCTGACCCTCTAATACTCCCTTAAATGCTATTGAATCATCACTTCTCCTAAATACAGTAACACCTGTATTCGTAAAAAGACAGTTGTAACCCATTTTGCATAATTGAGATACGGAAAGAAAATTGTAATCTAAAGAATCTACAAGAAAAACATTGGAAATAGAATGGTCAGGTGATATAGCAATTTTACCAAGTCCTTTGACCAAACCTTGATTTTCATCCCCGAATGTGATAGCTCGTTGGGGATCTTCGTTTTTCTCGTAGGAGGAGAACATCATTTTCTCCCATGTCATGTGGTTTGTGCATCTGTTATCAATAATCCAACTTGATCCCCTGGATGCATAAACCTGCAAAACAATTTAGGCCTTGTTCTTAGGTACCCAAACGGTCTTGGGTCCTTTTACATTAGAAACAAGCACCTTGGGTACCCAAACACAAGTCTTTGACCCCTTGTGTTTGCCCCCAACATATTTGGCAACTACTTTGCCTGATTTGTTAGTAAGCACATAAGAAGCATCAAAAGTCTTGAATGAAATGTTAGGCTCATTTGATGCAGTAGGAGTTTTCTTTTTAGGCATTTTAACATGTGTAGAATGCCTAGAGCTAGATGCCTCATTCTTATACATAAATGCATGGTGAGAAACAAAATGAGATTTCTTAGCATGAATTCTCCTAATTTTGTGTTCATGATAACCAACAGGATATAAAATATAGCCCTTGTTATCCTGAACCATGGGAGCCTTGTCCTTAACAAAATTAGACAATCTTTTAGGGGCATTAAGCTTGACATTACTTCCCTGTTGGAAACCAATGTCATCCTTAATGCCAGGGCGTCTCCCACTATAGAGCATGCTTCTAGCAAATTTAATTTTTTCATTTTCAATTTCATGCTCATTGATTTTACTAGTTAATTGAGCTATATGATCATTTTGTTGTTTGATTAAAGCAAGGTGATCATGAATAGCATCAATGTTAACATCTCTACATCTAGTACAAATAGTAATATGATCAACACTAGATGTTAAGGGTTTGCAAGCGTTTAGTTCTTCTATCTTAGCCTGTAAAATGGCATTCTCATTACTGAGACAGGAAATAGAATCGTTGCAAACATTTAAGTCTCTAGTCTTGGAAATTAAACTAGCATTTTCAGTTTTAAGGCTAGAAATTGATTCATTCAATTTATCAATCTTAGCAATTAAACTAGCATTTTCATTTCTAAGATTACCAATTGAATCATGGCAAACATTTGATTTTTCAACCTTAGCAATTAAACTAACATTCTCAGTTCTAAGGTTGGAAATAGTGTCATGGCAAATGCTAAGCTCCTTAGTCAAATTTTCACATTTTTCAACTTCCTGAGCATAAGCATTTTTAACTTTAACATGCTTTTTGTTTTCCTTAATAAGGAACCTCTTGGCTATCCAAAAGTTCGACCTTCTCATGAATAACACCTATCAATTCATTTATTTTTTCTTCTTGTTGCATGTTAAGGTTGGCAAAAAGAGTAAGCAAATTATCCTCATCTTCACTAGAGCTACCATCATCACTAGATGTTGTATATTTGGTGGAGGCTCTAGATTTTACCTTCTTGCTTTTGCCGTCCTTTGCCATGAGGCACTTGTGGCCGACGTTGGGGAAGAGAAGTCCCTTGTTGACGGTGATGTTTGTGGCATCCTCGTCGGAGGAGGAGTCGTGGAGCTCTCGTCGGAGTCCCATGCATTCCCGACACATGTGGGCATCGCCGCCCTTCTTCTTGTAGTACTTCTTCTTCTCCTTCTTTCTCCCCTTCTTGTCGTTATCCCTAGACATAGGGCATTTAGCGATAAAATGACCGGGCTTACCACATTTGTAGCACACCCTTTTGGAGCGGGGTTTGTAGTCCTTCCCCCTTCTTTGCTTGAGGATTTGACGGAAGCTCTTGATGATGAGCCCCATCTCCTCATTGTCGAGCTTGGAGGCATCGATGGGGAGCCTACTTGATGTAGACTCTTCTTTCTTTTCTTCCGTCGCTTTGAATGCGACGGGTTGCACCTCGGGTGTGGAGGTGCCGCCTTGCTCCGAGTTGACGATTTGTTTGGAGCCTTTTATCATCAATTCAAAGCTCACAAACTTTCCTATAACCTCCTCGGGAGACATTAGCTTATATCTAGAATCACCACGTATTAATTGAACTTGCGTAGGATTGCGAAAAACGAGTGATCCTAAAATAACCTTGACCATTTCATGGTCATCCCATTTGGTGCTCCCGAGGTTGTGCACTTGATTCACCAAGGTCTTGAGCCAGTTGTACATAGCTTGTGGCTCCTCTCCTTGGTTGAGGACGAAACGACCGAGCTACCCCTTGATTGTCTCCCATTTGGTGATCTTGGTCACCTCATCTCCCTCGTGCGCGGTCTTGAGCACGTCCCAAATCTCCTTGGCGCTCTTCAACCCTTGCACTTTATTATACTCCTCTCGACATAGAGAGGCGAGGAGTATAGTAGTGGCTTGGGAGTTGAAGTGCCGGATTTGGGCGACCTCGTCCGAGTCGTAGCCTTCATCACCCACGGATGGTACCTGCGCTCCAAACTCAACAATATCCCATATACTTGCGTGGAGTGAGGTTAAGTGATGCCTCATTTTATCACTCCACATACAATAGTCCTCACCATAAAAAATTGGTGGTTTGCCTAATGGGACTGAAAGTAAAGGAGCGCGTTTAGAAATGCGGGGATAACGTAGGGGGATCTTACTAAACTTCTTGCGCTCATGGCACTTAGAAGTGACGAACGTCACGTCGGAGCCGGAGGTGGATGGCGACGAAGAATCGGTCTCGTAGTAGACCACTTTCTTCATCTTCTTCTTCCAGTCGCCACTCCAATGCGACTTGACTCGTGGAGGAGACTCCTCCCTTCCTTTGGCGCCGGACTCCTTTGATGGAGCCTTCCCGTGGCTTGTGCCCGTTTCCATCTCCCTCTTGGCAGATCCTCCCGACATCACTTCGAGTGGTTAGACTCTAATGAAGTATCGGGATCTGATACCAATTGAAAGTCGCCTAGAGGGGGGGTGGATAGGTGGAAACTGAAATTTACAACTTTAAACACACTACAAGCTGGGGTTAGCGTTAGAATAAAATCCGAGTCCAGGGGAGAGGGGAAAACAAATCAACCAAGAAAAATAAAGCGGATGACACGGTGATTTACTGAGGTTTGGTTCTAAAGAACCTAGTCCCCGTTGAGGTGGCCACAAAGACCGGGTCTCTTTCAACCCTTTCCCTCTCTCAAAAATGGTCACCTAGACCGAGTGAGGCTTCTTCCTTAATCTCACGGGTCACTTAGACCCCGCAAGGACCACCACACAATTGGTGTCTCTTGCCTCGCTTACAAAGCTTGAGAGTAAGAAGTGAGAAAGAAAAGAAAGCCAACCAAGCAAACAAGAGCAACAAAGAAACACAAGTAAACCTCTCACAAGTCCTAATGCGCTAGAGTTGAATTGGGGACTTTGAGCGGATCGATCACTAGAATTGTGTCTTTGGAGTGGAGTCTATTGCTCTTGTATTGAATGCAATGTGTTGAATGCTTGGATGGTTGGAGTGGAGGTGGTTGGGGGTGGCTACTGTCGATGGGCGCATCAGACAGTCCGGTGCGCCAGCCACGTCACCCAACTGTTAGGGTTCGGGCGCAGACGATCGTTGTAGGCTTTTTCTTCTAATGGCACCGGACAATTCTGTGCCACACCGGATAGGCACTATTCACTGTCCGATGTGCCTCTGACTTCTGTTCTGACTTCTGTCGCGTATTGTAGCGCTGTCAGGGCACTGTGCAGTCGACCATTGCGCTGGTAGCCGTTGCTCCGCTTGGTGCACCGGACAGTCCGGTGGCACACCAGACAGTCCGGTGATATATAGCGGAGCAGCGCTGTAGAAACCCAAAGGTGGCCAAATCAGAGTTGTACGGTCCTGGTGCACCGGACACTGTCCGATGGCACACTGGATAGTCCGGTGTGCCAGACCAGGGCACACTTGGGTTTCTTTGCTCCTTTCTTTTTGAACCCTAACTTTGATTTTTATTGGTTGTGTTGAACCTTTATGCACCTGTAGAATATATAATCTAGAGCAAACTAGTTAGTCCAATTATTTGTGTTGGGCATTCAACCACCAAAATTATTTATAGGAAAAGGTTAAACCCTATTTCGCTTTCACTTCAGTAGCTTCTGGGTTCTCTGGGACCTAGTGTTCAGGTCATTCTGATATAAAATCGACCAGTGCTTGAGTTTTTATTGCAGTACGAGGTCAGAATTCTATGTCATGAGCCCTGAGTTCACATGCCCATTTGGCTGTTCTTCCAACAGCTTCCTTATTGTGGAGTATATCTCCTACTGGGAATCCCGTGACTACTATGACTTTGTGGTCGTCAAAATAGTGCCGGAGTTTGTGAGCAGTTAGAAGTACTGCATATAATAGCTTCTAAAATTGAGGGTACCTTATCTTCGAGGGACCGAGGACTTCACTGATAAAGTAAACAAGATGTTGTACTGGATACACACGCCCTTCTTCTGCCCGCTCGACTACAAACGCAGTGCTCACCACGTGAGTCGTGCGGGAGATATATAGCAGTAAGTCCTCGGCTGGCTGATCGGATGTAGCTCGACGCGATGGCTTGAGTATTGGTGGTGTAGTCAGAAACTTCTTTAGTGCTTACAGGGCTTCTTGAGCTTCTATGGTCCGCTGGAATTTATCCACCTTCTTGAGCAGTTTATAGAATGGCATTTCTCTTTCGCCAAGCCTCGAAATGAATCGACTCAGCGCCGCCATGCACCTAGTGAGCCTCTGTACTTTCTTCTGTGATCGCGGTGGCTCCATTCTCATTATGGCTTCATTTTTTTTGGATTTGCCTCTATTCCTCGATGGCTGATGATAAACCCAAGTAGCTTTCCGACCAGTACTCCGAACACGCATTTTTCTGGGTTCAACTTCCATCGGTAGCGCCCCAAGCTGTTGAAGACCTGTTGCAAATCCTCGATGAAGTTATCCGAGTTTTCAGTCTTGATGACTACATCATTGACATATGCTTCCACTCACTTTCCCCAGTGGTCGGCTAAGCATGTTTGGATAGCCCTTTGGCAAGTTGCTCCAGCGTTTTTGAGGTCGAACGACATGGAGGTATAGCAGAAAGCCCCAAAAGGTGTGATGAATGTAGTCTTTTCTTCGTCTTCCTTTGCTAGACTGATTTAGTGATATCTGGAGTAGCAGACCAGGAAAGAGAGCATAGAACAACCAGCAGTGGAATCAACTACCTGATTTATCCTAGGGAGTCCGAAAGGATCTTTCGGACAGTATTTGTTGAGATCGGTATAGTCAACGCAGATGTGCAAATCAATTTTATTCTTTTTGAGTACAAGAACATGATTTGTCAGCCATTCAGGATATAGTACTGTCGGCGTTTCGAGACCGGGGGGTCCCTCGGGCCGACGAGTGAGTGTCGCCGCGTGCCCCAGCCCAGATGGGTCGAGCGCGAGGGCGAGCGCGAAGGGGGGAGAAGCGAGGCGGTTGGAGACCGGCGTGAGAGAGGTGGGAATCCCGCGGCCTTCGTGTTCGTCCCACGCCCAGGTCGGGTGCGCTTGCAGTAGGGGGTTACAAGCGTCCACGTGGGTGAGGGAGCGAGCGGCTTCCAAGCGAGCGCCTGTCTCGTCCTCGTCCCCGCGCGGCCAACCCCCTCTAAGAGGGCCCTGGTCCTTCCTTTTATAGGCGTAAGGAGAGGATCCAGGTGTACAATGGGGTGTAGCAGAGTGCTACGTGTCTAGCGGGGGAGAGCTAGCGCCCTAAGTACATGCCGTCGTGGCAGCCGGAGAGATTCTGGCACCCAGCTGGTGTGATGTCGTGGCCGTCGGAGGAGTGATGGAGCCTGGCGGAGGGACAGCTGTCAGAGTGGTTGGGTCCTTGCTGACGTCCTCTTGCTTCCGTAAGGGGGCTGAGAGCCGCCGTCGTCACAGAGCATGCGGGGCGCCATCATTGCCTATCTGGCGGAGCTAGCCAGATGGGAAGCCGGTCTGGTTCCCTGCGGCCCGAGTCAGCTCGGGGTAGGGTGATGATGGCGCCTCCTGTTGACGTGGCTGGCCTGCGCCCTAGGTTGGGCGATGTGGAGGCTCCTCCGAAGCCGAGGTCGAGTCTGTCTTCCGTGGCCAAGGCCGAGTCCGAGCCCCTGGGTCGGGCGAGGCGGAGGTCGTCGGCTGAGGCCGGGGCGGAATCTGAGCCCTGGGGTCGGTCGAAGCGGAGTTCGTCGTCTTCTGGGGCTGAGCCCGAGTCCGAGCCCTAGGTCGGGCGGAGCGGAGTTCGCCGTCTTCCGGGGCTTAGTCCGAGTCCGAGCCCTGGGGTCGGGCGGAGCGGAGTTCGTCGTCTTCCGGGACTTAGCCCGAGTCCGAGCCCTGGGTCGGGCGGAGCGGAGCTTCCTATGGTGCCTTTGGCAGGGCCTGACTGCTTGTCAGTCTCACTCTGTCAAGTGGCACTGCAGTCGGAGTGGAGCAGGCGGCGCTGTCCTTGTGTCAGGCCGGTCAGTGGAGCGGCGAAGTGACGGCGGTCACTTCGGCTCTGCTGGGGGGCGCGTGTCAGGATAAAGGTGTCAGGCCACCTTTGCATTAAATGCTCATGCGATTTTGTCGGTCGGTGCGGTGATTTAGTCAGGGTTGCTTCTTAGCGAAGGCAGGGCCTCGGGCGAGCCGGAAATATGTTCGCCGTCGGAGGGGGGCCTCGGGCGAGACGGAAATCCTCCGGGGTCGGCTGCCCTTGTCCGAGGCTAGGCTCGGGCGAGGCGTGATCGAGTCGCTCGAATGGACCGATCCCTGACTTAATCGCACCCATCAGGCCTTAGCAGCTTTATGCTGATGGGGGTTACCAGCTGAGAATTAGGAGTCTTGAGGGTACCCCTAAATATGGTCCCCGACAGTAGCCCCCGAGCCTCGAAGGGAGTGTTAGCACTCGCTTGGAGGCTTTCGTCGCACTTTTTTGCAAGGGGACCAGCCTTTCTCGGTTGCATTTTGTTCCAGTGGGTGCGCGAGAGCGCACCCGCCGGGTGTAGCCCTCGAGGCCTCGGAGGAGTGGTTTCACTCCTTCGAGGTCTTAATGCCTCGCGCAATGCTTCGGCTGGTCTGGTTGTTCCCTCATGCGAGCTGGCCGTAGCCCGGGTGTACGGTCGGGTCCCAAGTTCTCGGGCTGGTATGTTGACGCTGTCAACGGTTCGGCCGGAGCCGGGTTTGCGAGAGCAGCCCCCGAGCCTCTGCACAGGGCGAGAGGACGATCAGGGACAGACTCGACTTTTTACATACGCCCCTGCGTCGCCTTTCCGCAAGGAGGAGGGGGGAAAGCGCCATGTTGCCCTCGATGGGCGCCGAACATGGTGTCTCCGGTGAGCTGCAAGCGGGTAATCCGAGTGGACGTCCGTGCCCCGTTCGTTAGGTGTCGGCTAGGGGCCCAGAGGCACGCCCAAAAGTACCTGCGGGTGATCTGCCGGACCCGGTCCCCTGGCGACGGGGTCCGAGGGCTCGATGCCTCCCTCTGATGGGATTCCGTTACAAGATCGCTCCCGCTGGTCTCGGAAATGTCCTAGGGTACCTCGGGAGCGCAGCCCGAGCCTTGGTTATGTATCGAACGTACCCATGGTCATCCCTCGCTCGGCGTCTGAGGCGGCTGTGAACCCTTCGGGGGCCAGCCTTCGAACCCCTGATCAGTAATGGGCGCGGAGCCCGAGTAGCCTGAGGCGGCCGTGGAACCCTTCGGGGGGCCGGCCTTCGAACCTCTGACCAGTAGTGGGTGTAGGGCCCACGCGATCTGAGGCGGCTGTCGAACCCTTCGGGGGGCCAGCCTTCGAACCTCTGATCAGTAGGGAGGCTCGGAGCCTGGTTCCTTCACGGGGAAGGATCCTTTCCAGGGTATCCCCTTTCCCGGTCCCTGTTGCAAGAGAGAGAGAAAGAGGAAAAAAGAAAAAGGATACGAAATCGAACGACGCGGCGTACCTTTACTGACGCGGTCATTATGGCGAAGGCGAAGCGTCGCCCGCTTCTCCTGCCAGAGGCGCCGCCTGTCCCGCCGCGGAGTTAATGCGATGGGGCGAGTGGTTGGCAGGGCGGCCGTTGCGCGCGCGCGAGCCGTTCGAGGAACGGATCACGGGCGCGTTGTCTTCACGCCGTGAGAGGGGGTTCTCTCGCTGCCCCCGGATGGGACGTGAGCTTGGTTGATGACGTGACCGCTGCTCCCGCCTGCCTACTACCGTCATTACTGCCGGCCCATTTTTGGCCGCATTGACCGTCGCGCCAGGCTGGCGCTGCTAGGTCGTGCGCTGGGTCGCCTCGAGTCGCGGTATTGGTTCCGCAATCGAGGAGGCGCGGTGGTGGCGCAAGTGGCGGTGCAGTTTCTTGCACGAAGCATCCGGCGCGCCGGTTGCGTGACACGTGGGCCTGGGCCTCCATGCTGGGCGTGTCGGGAGTCGGAGAAGCGCGTCCACTTGGCGCGGTTGCATGCCGCCTGCATGGCCGCCCGCCCCTTTCGCCCGCTGGTCTGGGCAAAAGTGGAGGGTCACTTGTAACCGCTGGGCGGTCGTGCGCACCGCGCGCGGCGGTTTGGCTTCTTCTGCTCTGAGCCGGTTTGCATGACGTGTGGGACCCAGCCCCCGCGCCGCAGGGGAGGGCCTTGGAGCGTGTCGGAGAAGACTCAGCCCGTGACGGCTGGGGACGCAAGTAGGGATAGTCGCCTTTAAAAAGAGGGTGACCCCCTTGGAAGTAGACCATGTCTTCGCGCTTCCTTATGCATCGTGTCTTTCCACCTTCCAAGCCCCCGGATGGGGGATACCCGCCGTCTTTCCGCCTCATCGTTGGAGGAACGCAACTCCGTGGGAGTTGGTACCTTTCAGCCGTCGTTCGGCTTCAAGGATTTTCATCACACAGCCCGGTCACACCCCTCCGCTGGTGGTCACCCAAGACGGTGACCTCCAGTCCCTAGATGGGGAGGGGCAAGCCGGGCTGTGATCTCGATCCCGCCCTCAGCGTCGAGGGTGTTCGTCATCCTCGCTGGGGCGGGGAGCGAGGCGAGTCGGGGCTCTGCCTCCTGCGCGGGTCGGCGGGCCACCTCTTCTTCCAGCTTCTGGTGGTGGCAATCGCCCTCCAGCCCTGCGGCGGAGACGTCCTCCAGCCATGCCGGGAAAGGCGAACTGTTGCTGCCCAGCTAGGATGCAACATTTCGCCCTCTCCCTCGCATTTGCGGCGAGGACGGCAGCGAGGACCTGCCGGTGCGCTTGGGAGCGGCCCGCTCTTTGGCTTAATAGCTGGTTCGCGTCCCTTGAGCGGGAACGCGAATGAGAGCCCTCCGGCGGCCGCGTCCACCCAAGACCATGGCTGCTGCTGCAGAGGTCGCTGGCGGGTCTCCCGATGTTCGTCGCCCCACAGGCTCGAGGTTGCTCATACCCGCGGGGATGGAACCAGAGTTTCGTTTGTGATGGCACTTTGAATGACAGTATTTTTTGTTCATTGTGGCTGTCGAGGCCTGAACATGTATGTAATTTTGGCACGGAGCCGTGTTTTTCCTCATTTTCGAGCACTAAGACTCGCCTGTTGGTTGTCTGAACCGCTTCACCAAGCGTGAGTCGCCCCGTGTCAAGGTGACGAGTGAGGTATCCGTATCCCGGAGGCGTAGGAATCCCTCGGCTCGGTCGGCCTTGTTGTCTGAGGCTTCTCTAGCTTAGTTAAAGGGACCCCTTGGCTGCTCTTCGATGAGCCGAGGCCAGGGGTAGCGACATCAGCATGAACAGGGGCGGAGTTGGCTCGAAAATGAAACATGGTTGGCCGGAGCCCAGCCGGGTCGTCCGTTAGCGGGACCGACGCCGGAGTTGACCAGCCGAAGCCTCGGGTCGGGCTGGCGCCCTCTGAGGACGGCTGGCCGAGGCCCTGGGGCGACCGGCCGAGCCGCCTGCTCGAGCCAGATTCCCGGAGAAGGCCCTGGCAGCGATTGCCCGGGCGTGGTGATGACGTCGTCCCTTAGAGCGGAGATCCTTGGACCGCGTCGCCGTCCGAGGCTAGGTCGGACCTCGCCGAAGGTTTCGTCGATGCCGAGGGTGCTGCTGCCCCCTTCCAGCGTCAAGACCCGAGCCTGCAGGATCAGATTGTCTTGTAGCGTGTGCCTTCTACGGCCGCCGAGGCCAGAACACACACCCTCGCTGCGTTGTAAAGCTGCGTCTCTTATCCTCTTGTTTCGAGTATCTGGACTTTTTTTGTCGGTAACAGGGATGTTTGTGCGAGCAAGAGTTGCTTCTCGCGGAAGGTGATGAGTGAGGTATCCGTATCCCGGAGGCGTAGGAGTCCCTCGGCTCGGTCGGCCTTGCCGCTTACGCGCACTTTTACTCGTCCATGAAGCTCTGTCACCGACTCAGTCGTGAAGGCTCGAAGGGTCGCTTCAGCAGAAGAACTTCCGAACGTGAAGACTTGTCCGGTCCGCGGAATCACTTATCCGAACGTGAGTTACTTATCGCAGAAGGTGATGAGTGAGGTATCCGTATCCCGGAGGCGTAGGAGTCCCTCGGCTCGGTCAGCCTTGGCTGCTTACGTGTACTCCGTCGTTTTCAGGATCCACTTTTCGAAGTAGTCAAAAAGCACGAAAGATATTCTGGCAGAAGAGATCTTTTTTCGAGGAAAATTTCGACGCAGAGGGGGTTGCCCCCCTTTTAGCCCCCGAGGGAGGGTCGGGCTTTGCCGAGGCGAGGCCGACCCTTCCTTGATGACTAAACTTTGCATGGGTGCGAGGTATATGGACAACTTGAAAACATCTTAAGGGTAGAAGCGACATAGCTGTTGGATGTTCCAAGCGTTGCCGTAGACCTCGCCTTGACTGTTGGCCAGCTTGTACGTTCCGGGCTTCAGAACCTTGGCGATGACGAATGGTCCCTCCCAGGGGGGCGTGAGCTTGTGCCTTCCTCGGGCGTCTTGTCGCAGCCGAAGCACCAGGTCGCCCACCTGGAGGTCTCGAGACCGGACCCCTCGGGCGTGGTAGCGTCGCAGGGACTGCTGGTACCGCGCCGAGTGTAGTAAGGCCTTGTCCCGAGCCTCTTCCAGCTGATCCAGCGAGTCTTCTCGGCTAGCTTGGTTGCTTTGATCGCTGTAGGCCCTCGTCCTCGGGGAGCCGTATTCCATGTCTGTGGGCAAGACGGCCTCGGCCCCGTAGACTAGGAAGAACGGCATGAAACCCGTGGCTCGGCTCGGCGTTGTCCTCAGGCTCCAGACCACCGAGGGGAGTTCCTTCATCCATCGCTTGCCGAACTTGTTGAGGTCGTTGTAAATCCAAGGCTTGAGCCCTTGCAGAATCATGCCGTTGGCACGCTCTACTTGCCCATTTGACATGGGATGAGCCACGGCGGCCCAGTCCACCCGGATGTGGTGATCCTCGCAGAAGTCCAAGAACTTTCTGCCGGTGAACTGGGTGCCGTTGTCGGTGATGATGGAGTTCGGGACCCCGAAGCGATGGATGATGTTGGTGAAGAACGCCACCGCCTGCTCGGACCTGATGCTGTTCAGAGGTTGGACCTCGATCCACTTTGAGAATTTGTCAATGGCGACCAGTAGGTGCGTGTAGCCCCCGGGCGCCTTCTGCAAGGGGCCGACTAGGTCCAGACCCCACACAGCAAAGGGCCAGGTGATGAGTATCGTCTGTAGAGCCTGAGCGGGCAGGTGGGTCTGCTTCGCATAGAATTGGCACCCTTCGCAGGTACGGACAATTCTAGTGGCGTCGGCTACCACCGTCGGCCAGTAGAAGCCCCGTCGGAAGGCATTCCCGACAAGGGCTCGAGGCGCAGCGTGATGGCCGCAAGCCCCCGAGTGTATCTCCCGCAGGAGTTCCTGACCTTCGGTGACGGTGATGCATCGCTGGAGGATGCCTGAGGGGCTGCGGTGGTAGAGCTCCTTCTCATCGCCCAGCAAGACGAACGACTTGGCGCGCCGCGCCACCCGCCGAGCCTCGGCTCGGTCGAGGGGTAGCTCTCCTTGGTGGAGATATTGCAGGTACGGGGTCTGCCAGTTTCGATCAGGCGTGGCCCCGCTTCGCTCCTCCTCGATGCGCAGTGCCTCACCCTCGAAGGCTGAGGGTACCTCGGGCTGAACCGAGGGCGCCTCGGGCTGCGCCGAGGGTACCTCGGGCTGGACCGAGGGTACCTCGGACTGGGCCGAGGGCGCCTCGGGCTCGGGCGAGTCGTCGATCTTGACGGAGGGTTGATGTAGATCCCGGGAGAAGACGTCCGGGGGAACCGTTGTTCGCCCCGAGGCTATTTTAGCCAGCTCGTCCGCAGTCTCGTTGTAGCGCCGAGCGATGTGGTTAGGCTCGAGCCCGTAGAACTTGTCTTCCATGCGCCGAACTTCATCGCAGTAGGCCTCCATCTTCGGGTCGCGGCAGTGGGAGTTCTTCATGACTTGGTCGATGACGAGCTGCGAGTCACCGCGGGCGTCGAGGCGCCGGACCCCTAGCTCGATGGTGATTCGCAACCCATTGACCAGAGCCTCATACTCTGCCACATTGTTGGACGCCGGGAAATGGAGGCGTAGCACATAGCGTAGGTGTTTCCCGAGGGGCGAGATGAAGAGTAGGCCCGCGCCGGCTCCCGTTTTCATCAGCGACCCGTCGAAAAACATGGTCCAGAGCTCCGGTTGGATCGGAGCCGTCGGTAGCTGGGTGTCGACCCATTCGGCTACGAAGTCCGCCAAGACCTGGGACTTGATGGCCTTCCGAGGGGCGAACGAGATTGTCTCGCCCATGATTTCCACCGCCCACTTTGCAATCCTGCCCGAGGCCTCTCGGCACTGGATGATCTCCCTCAGGGGGAAGGATGACACCACAGTTACCGGATGAGACTCGAAGTAGTGTCGCAATTTCCGCCGCGTCAGGATCACTGCATACAGCAGCTTCTGAACTTGTGGGTAGTGGATCTTGGTTTCGGACAGTACCTCGCTGACGAAGTAAACTGGCCTCTGAACGGGCAATGTATGCCCCTCTTCTTGCCTCTCGACCACAATCGCGGCGCTAACCACCTGAGTGGTCGCGGCGACGTAGACCAAGAGGGCTTCTCCGGCAGCTGGAGGCACCAAGATAGGCGCCTTTGTGAGGAGCGCCTTCAAGTTCCCGAGAGCTTCCTCGGCCTCGGGGGTCCAAGTGAAGCACTCGGCCTTCCTTAAGAGGCGGTACAGAGGTAGACCTCTTTCGCCGAGGCGTGAGATGAAACGGCTCAGAGCCGCGAGACATCCCATGACCCTCTGTACGCCCTTTAAGTCCTTGATGGGCCCCATGCTGGTGATGGCTGCGATCTTCTCCGGGTTGGCTTCGATGCCCCGCTCGGAGACGATAAACCCCAAGAGCATGCCTCGGGGAACCCCGAAGACACACTTCTCGGGATTGAGCTTGACGCCTTTCGCCTTGAGGCATCGGAATGTCACTTCAAGGTCGGAAAGGAGGTCGGAAGCTTTCCTCGTCTTGACTACGATGTCATCGACATAGGCCTCGACCGTGCGACCGATGTGTTCGCCGAACACATGGTTCATGCACCGCTGGTACGTCGCGCCCGCATTCCTCAAGCCGAACGGCATGGTGACATAGCAGTACATGCCGAAGGGCGTGATGAAAGAAGTCGCGAGCTGGTCGGACTCTTTCATCCTGATTTGATGATACCCTGAGTAGGCATCGAGGAAGGACAGGGTTTCGCACCCAGCGGTGGAATCCACGATTTGATCGATGCGAGGCAGAGGGTAGGGAACCTTCGGACATGCTTTGTTGAGACCAGTGTAGTCTACACACATCCGCCATTTCCCCCCTTTCTTTCTCACAAGCACAGGATTGGCAAGCCATTCGGGATGGAATACCTCTTTGATGAACCCTGCCGCCATCAGCTTGTGGATCTCCTCGCCTATCGCTCTGCGCTTCTCCTCGTCGAATCGGCGCAGAGGCTGCTTGACGGATCGGGCTCCAGCCCGAATATCCAGCGAGTGCTCGGCGACATCCCTTGGTATGCCGGGCATGTCCGAGGAACTCCACGCGAAGACGTCGGCGTTTGCGCGGAGAAAGTCGACGAGCACTGCTTCCTATTTGGGGTCGAGCCCGGAGCCGATCCGGATCTGCTTGGAGGTGTCCCCGCTGGAGTCGAGGGGGACGGCCTTAACCGTCTCCACTGGCTCGAAGTTGCCGGCATGATGTTTCACGTCCGGCACCTCCTTAGAGAGGTTTTCCAAGTCGGTGATGAGGGCCTCGGACTCGGCGAGGGCCTCGGCGTACTCCACGCACTCCACGTCACATTCGAACGCGTGTTTGTACGTGGGGCCGACAGTGATGACCCCGTTGGGGCCCGGCATCTTGAGCTTCAGGTAGGTGTAGTTGGGGACGGCCATGAACTTCGCGTAGCATGGCCTTCCCAGTACCGCGTGGTAGGTTCCTCGGAACCCGACCACCTCGAACGTCAGGGTCTCCCTTCGGAAGTTGGAGGGCATTTCGAAGCAGACGGGAAGGTCGAGTCGTCCGAGGGGCTGGACACGCTTTCCGGGTATGATCCCGTGGAAGGGCGCAGCGCCTGCTCGGACGGAGGACAGATCAACGTGCAGGAGCCCGAGGGTCTCGGCGTAGATGATTTTGAGGCTGCTGCCTCCGTCCATAAGGACCTTGGTGAGCCTGACATCGCCGATGACGGGGTCGACGACGAGCGGGTATTTCCCTGGGCTCGGCACGTGGTCGGGGTGGTCGGCTTGGTCGAAGGTGATGGGCTTGTCGGACCAGTCTAGGTAGACTGGCGCCGCCACCTTCACCGATCAGACTTCCCGGCGCTCTTGCTTGCGATGCCGAGCCGAGGGATTCGCCGCATGCCCACCGTAGATCATGAAGCAGTCCCGGACCTCGGGGAACTCTCCTGCTTGGTGATCTTCCTTCTTGTCGTCGTCGCGGGCCCTGCCACCCTCCGCGGGTGGCCCGGCCCTGTGGAAGTGGCGCCGAAGCATGACGCACTCCTCAAGGGTGTGCTTGACGGGCCCCTGATGATAGGGGCACGGCTCCTTAAGCATCTTGTCGAAGAGGTTGGCACCTCCGAGGGGCTTCCGAGGGTTCTTGTACTCGGCGGCGGCGACAAGGTCCGTGTCGGCGGCGTCGCGTTTCGCTTGCGACTTCTTCTTGCCTTTCTTCTTAGCGCCGCGCTGAGTAGACGCCTCGGGAGCATCTTCCGATGGGCGGCCCTAGGGCTGCTTGTCCTTTCGGAAGATGGCCTCGACCGCCTCCTGGCCGGAGGCGAACTTGGTGGCGATGTCCATCAGCTCGCTCGCCCTGGTGGGGGTATTGCGACCCAACTTGCTCACCAGGTCGCGGCAGGTGGTGCCGGCGAGGAACGCGCCGATGACATCCGAGTCGGTGATGTTGGGCAGCTCGGTGCGCTGCTTCGAGAATCGCCGGATGTAGTCCCGGAGGGACTCTCCCGGCTGCTGCCGGCAGCTTCGGAGGTCCCAGAAATTCCCGGGGCGCACGTACGTGCCCTGAAAATTGCCGGCGAAAGCTTGGACTAGGTCGTCCCAGTTGGAGATCTGCCCCGGAGGCAGGTGCTCCAACCAGGCGCGAGCGGTGTCGGAGAGGAACAGGGGGAGGTTGCGGATGATAAGGTTGTCGTCGTCCGTTCCACCCAGTTGGCAGGCCAGACGGTAGTCCGCGAGCCACAGTTCCGGTCTCGTCTCTTTGCGATAGTAGTCGGGGGTCGGAACCGGGTCGGGAACGGTGCCCGTCGGATGGCCCGGCTGAAGGCCTGCGGACCGGGTGGCTCGGGCAAGGGACTCCGATCCTCCCCGCTGTCATAGCGTCCCCCACGCCTGGGGTGGTAGCCTCGGCGCACCCTCTCGTCGAGGTGGGCCCGACGGTCGCGATGATGGTGCTCGTTGCCGAGGCGGCCCGGGGCTGCAGGCGCGGTGTTGCGCGTGCGCCCGGTGTAGACCGAGGCTTCCCGCATGAATCGGGAAGTCGTGGCATGAGGTTCCGAGGGGTATCCCTGCCTTCGTGTAACACCCGGTTTTAAAGAACAAAGCCGGGTGCATCTCATACATGCGCCAAAGAAGACAACATATATAATAACAGAGTGTATAGAGATGAACGTCATAAAACATCAGAGTATTTATTACATAGCGGAAGACTTAATACAAAATAAAAGAATAAATATAGAACGAACTAAGGATCGTCGGCGCCAATGTCAACTGAGAAACGCCACCTAGATCAGATCATACTCCTCGCCTTGTGGCTCCTCCTGAACCACCTGCTCTCCTCCTGTGGGGGGTGTGAGACAGCAAGAGTGAGCTCACATACGTTCATAGCTCAACAAGTCGTGGGGAATAATGTGGCATGAACTCACCAAAGGTGGGGGTTCATGAAGTGTAAGGCTGATCAATGAAATAAAGGTTGAAGCTGAGCATTGCTTTTATAAGTTGGTCAAAATTTTATTAGCAGTTACTAAGTGTAAGTAAATACCAAACCTTAGAAATAATAAATAAAAGTAATAATGAAATAATCCCAGGTGCAATGAAATGACAGATTAAGTTTAAGTTTCCATAATTTAATCATGTGAGTGTCCGAGCCGCTCATGACCGTGAGCACGGCTAGTATACCAGTTTTACACTCTGCAGAGGTTGCGCATCTTTACCCACAAGTCGTGTTACCCATTTGCCACAGAGTTGATCAGACTCCATACACCTCTACCGAGGAAGCGAGGCAGAGTACCACTACGAGGCCTTTACAAAGTTCCACTAGCTTCAGACTACCCGCTACAGTTTATAGGAAGCTCCAGTGCAGGGTTCTTGTCTGACCGCCATCGCAGCAAAATCAACCCAAGGACCTCCCTACACTGACCACTCCCCTACTGCCCTTGCCCCTTTCGGGTAAGGTAGCCCTCCACTAGCTTTCCTAGTTAATCAGCCAAGGGCGTCCCATTAAACCCTTGTGGTAGCACTGTTTTCCCGGGTGGTTCTCCATGTTCCCATTAACATAATGATCTTATCATGAACATAAAATAATGAACAGATAATAGAAAGTGTAGTCATGAGTCATAAATATCTTTATACCCAAATCCACATAAAGCAATAGCATGTACTACCCAAAAAGTTCAGTGGTAAACAAGGTATAAAGATAGTCAAAATCTAGGGTATCCTATTGGGTCCCATCAAAATTATCCTATGCAGATCATTATGATTAATAAGAACATGAATGGGTAAAAGAAGTGATCAAGGGCACAACTTGCCTTCAACGAGCTCCTGCTCAGCAGTCTCTACTTGCTGAACCTCAGATTCCACAGTGGCTTGCTCGTCTACTCGTATCAACACAATACATACATAGCATAGCATAAATTAACATCACATCAAACATGCAAATGGAATATACAGTAATAAACTAGACATTAAAACATGATCACAGGAACTGGAATCATTAAATTTGGAGTTATATATTTTAAGTTATGAATTTCCAAAGATTTTATGCATTTAATATAGGGTTAAGTGAGAAATAAATTTTAATGTGTATTTCATGTGAAAATAGTGGTACTATTTGATAGAGAATAATATTAAAAAAATTATAGGAACTGGAATGGTCCAATTTGGAGTTCATATGAATTTTCTACAATTTAAACAAGTTTCTGCAATTAAATTTGTACTAAAAACTATTTTCTAAATATTTTTCCTGGTTTTATCCATTATCAGGACTGGGCCTCAAATACAGGGAAGCGCAGGGGCTACGGTGTAAGAATGCCACAGACCCAGGGAGACACCCGAGCGGACTGCGGGTTAAATCTCAAATAGTCCGGGGACTCTTTTGTAAATCTGTCAGCCGAAGGGATAATGTTCTATTCTCGACCGTCCGATCAGGCATCAAGGGTTTGGATTACTCTCCTCCCGCACCGAACCGGTATGCAACGCGGACCTACGGATCAAGATCTGACGGCGGATATTTAAAAGAACGAGACGGCCACTGACCCGTCCGATTCCGCCCCAACGTACCGGATCGCTGCTGCGATTGTTGATCGCCCAGACCGATTTGCACCGCCCATCAAAAGATCTACGGCGCAGACTCAACGAAATCCATCCACCGCCCAAGCGTGATCTAACGGTTCATGCGCCGCGTCAAGATTTCCTCCCCCGCTCACCGTCATCCCCCAGCCCGACGACGAAACGCCGCCACAACACCATTGCTGGTGCACCCAAACTTCCCTTCTCCAATCCCATTCTCCGAAATATTAAGCGCTACCCTATGCGGGGAAGACCACGATGCAGATTGGACGAGTACTAACCAGTGGTGACGACCCAGGCGAAGCGACCACGGCAACTGGCGAAAGAACTCGACGGGGAACACTCCGGTGAGGATTTCGTTGCACTTCAATCACCGATTCCGCACGCGGAGGCTTCTAAAACTCTTGCCGCACCCAGACAACACTCATGATATTCCTGAGGCGCAGTCAGATGGTCAATAGCGTTCTCTGCGTTTGGGCACGAGGTATGGGGAGGTTCCGTTGTTCTTATTGCCGCAGCTGGGGGTGAGGGGAAGTCTACTCCGGGCTGATTTCAACTACCGAGCGCCATCTGCGGAGGATCCTTCGCGTCCACGGACTTCGGAGGAGCACAGAGAGAGTTGTTACGAACAGGCGACGAGGTTGTTGCCCACACCCAGGCCGATACGTATGGTAGTTGAGCTGTTGACGAATCGCGCGGCACACGCGGAGAAGCTGCTGCAAGCGCGGTCCAGGAAGATCTACAGGGTTCGGGGCGGTCCCACACATCAGCGCAGTACACGCGCGCAAGCAGCAGATCCATCCCACTCACACCGCGCGAGCGAACTCAGCGGGGAAGATGGTTCTGACAAGTCAGACCCATGAGCCAGCGACTCGGTGACCTGGGCGCGCGAGGCAACAGAAGCTGACCGAGCGGGCCCGCGAGTCAGTGGGTCGGCTAGAGGCGCGCGGGAGCACATGAGCTGGTGGCGTGAGTTGGGCCGCGGGGAGTGAAAAACGTAGTGGGCCGAATGGGTTGGTTTAGGCCCAAGCGAGCACAACACCATTTTTCTTTTATATTTTCCATTTCCCCTCTCCTTTTCTCTTTTAATTTCAATTTAAATTTCCCATTTGAATTTATATGTGTGCAGTTCATGCTTAGATCAACTATACAATTCCAAATACCAGTATGAACCTAATTTAATTAACTCTTTATTTATTTTATCTTATATGTAAGTATTTTCTTCTCTTGTCTCAATTCTAGAATCCCTTAGGATTTAAATTCTACTTTGGAATTTGGTATTTTTCTTTTCACCTTATCCTTATATTGACACAAAATGCATACAAACAATGAAAATCCGAGCATGATGCATGGTTTATTTGAGTGTTCTTCATTTGATTATTTATTTGTGAAAGTGAGGTGTTCTCATGAAACGATAGATTTAGATGACACACTTGTATATAAAGGAACATAATTTCTCCTTTTAGACTTTCTTACAAAGTGGGTACTACAAATTCTACCCCCCTTAAAAATAATCTCATCCTCGAGATTTAGGAAAGACTAGAGAAAAGATGTGGAAAATCTATGTGAAGCTCTTTTTCTCTCTCCCAAGTAGCTTCATCTTCACCATGGTGACTCCATTGTACTTTGCACATTTTTATCACCTTGTTTCTTGTAACTCGAGTCAAAGTGTCCAGAATCTTGATAGGGTACTCAGCATAAGTTAGATCATCTTGAACACTAAGGTCTTCCATTGGTAGCTGCTCCCCAGGTACCCTGAGGCACTTCTTTAGCTGAGATACATGGAATACATCATGAATATCCGCGAGATGATCCGGTAACTCCAATTGATATGCAACTTCTCCCACTCGCTTTAAGATCAAGAAGGGTCCGATGAAGCGAGGGGACAACTTTCCTTTAACTTTAAATCTTCTCATACCCCGGAGTGGTGACACCTTGAGGTACACATGATCACCTTCCTCAAATTCCAGTGGTCTTCTTCTATTATCAGCGTAGCTCTTTTTTTTCCTGGTTTGAGCTACCCTCAAATTCTCCCGAATTATTCGGACTTGTTCTTCTGCCTCTTGAATAAGTTCAGGTCTAAAGATTTGTCTTCCTTTAGTCTGATCCAATATAGAGGAATCCTGCATTTCCTGCCATATAGCGTCTCGAACGGTGACATCTTCAGACTGGCCTGGTAACTATTATTATATGAGAACTCAGCATAAGGTAGACTCTTGTCCCAACTACTACCACGCTGAAGGGCACAAGCTCTCAACATGTCTTCCAATAGTTGATTAGTCCTTTCAGTCTGTCCATCAGTCTGAGGATGGTAGGCCAAACTAAAATTCAACTTCGTATCCCTATTCCCATGAAAACTTTTCCAAAATCTAGAGGTCAACTGTGATCCTCTATCCAAAATGACCTTCTTCGGTACACCGTGTTGAGACACAATCCGAGCCATATATAACTCTGTCAATTGAGATACCTTATAAGTAGTCTTGACCGGAATGAAATGAGCCACATTGGTCAGTCTATCCACAATCACCCATATCACATCATATCCTTTCTGGGTGCGAGGCAATCCAGTAATGAAATCCATACCAATCTCTTCCCACTGCCATTCGGGTATCTTTAATGGGTATAATAGTCCAGTTGGTCTCTAGTGTTCAGCCTTAACTCTTTGACACACATCGCACATAGCCACATGTGCAGCCACATCTCTCTTCAATCCATACCGCAAATACTTTCGCTTCAAATCCTGATACATCTTGGTGCTCCCAGGGTGGATGGAGTAATCAGAATCATGAGCTTCTTTCAATATAGTCTCACGGAGGCTATCAATCTCTGGAACACATATCCGATCTTTGAACCATATAGTACCTTGCTCATCCTCCGTGAATTCCGGAACTCGACCATCCGTGATCAGATCCTTAATCTCTTGAATCTTAGCATCACCAACCTGACCTTTACGAATCTCTTGCTCCAAGGTAGGTTCCAACTCAATGGTGACTCCTTCAGTGTGAGTAACAATTCCCAGGTTGAGCTTCTCAAAATCTTTTGCTAATTCATCGGGTAGCTGGACAACGGAAGCGGAGTGAACATGTTCCTTCCGACTCAAGGCATCTGCGACCAAATTCGCCTTGCCCGGGTGATAGTGAATCTCCAAATCATAATCCTTAATGAGCTCCAACCAACGGCGTTGCCTAAGGTTGAGATCCTTCTGAGTGAATATATACTTCAAACTCTTATGATCCGTGTATACTTGACACTTGTTTCCTATAATATAATATCTCCAAACCTTAAGTGCATGCACAATGTGCTAGCTCTAAGTCATGAGTGGGGTAGTTCAATTCATGTTTCTGCAACTGACGAGATGCATAGGCGATCACATGTCCTTCTTGCATGAGCACACATCCCAATCCTTGGCCACATGCATCACAATAAATGTTAAATCCCTTCTGTAGATCTGGCATAACCAACACTGGTGGTGACATCATTCTTTCCTTTAATTGATCAAAGCTCTCTTGACATTTCTCATCCCACTTAAATTCTCTTCCTTTCTCCAAAAGCGAAGTCATGGGTTTAGCAATCTTAGAAAATCCTTCAATAAATCTCCGATAATATCCTGCTAGTCCTAAGAAACTCCGAATCTCAGTAACTGTAGTGGGTACTCTCCACTCCATTATCTCCTTAACTTTAGCAGGATCCACTGATATTCCTCCATTAGAAATAATATGACCAAGAAATGGCACTTCGCCAATCCAAAACTCGCATTTACTGTACTTGGTGTAGAGTTGATTATCTCGCAACTTCCGTAGTACCAATCACAGATGTTCCTCATGATCACTATCACTCTTGGAATAAATAAGAATATCGTTGATGAACACTACGACGAATCTGTCCATATTATGAACACCTTATTCTTCAGATCCATAAAATAGTTGGTGCATTAGTTAATCCAAACGACATAACAGTGAACTCATATAATCCATATCGAGTCGAGAATGCTGTCTTGGGATTATCCGATGGTCTAATCTTCATTTGATGGTAACCCGATCGGAGATCAATCTTCGAGAATACTCTAGCACCTCGCATCTGATCAAATAAATCCTCAATACGGGGCAATGGATACTTGTTCTTCACCGTGACATCATTAAGTGATCTATAGTCCACACACATCCTCTGGGATCCATCCTTCTTCTGTACAAATAGAACCGGTGCTCCCCAAGGTGAGGAACTCGGACGAAAGTACCCGGCCTCTTGTAACTCCGTCAACTGCTTCTTCAGTTCCTTCAACTCCTCTACGGACATTCTATATGGCCGTTTAGAAATAGGGGCGGTTCCAGGTAAGAGATCAATAACAAACTCAACTTCTCTATATGGTGGCATCCCTGGTAACTCTTCTAGGAAGACATCCGGAAAATCTCTAACCATACGGATGTTGACACCAACAAACTTCCCATCTACTAAGAATGCCGCTAGTCAAGTGACGGTAGTTACTGCAATTCCAACTTCAAATCTTTCTCCTTTGGAACTGGTGAGTTCTACGGTTCCCTTAGCACCGTGTATATACTGCCTTTGCCTTTCTTAACCATGACATACCAAGGATCAAATCTATACTGCTCTCTTCTAACAGTACAGGGGTAGCCCATTTGGGTTAGAAACATAGGGTAAGGAAGGAAGAATTGTAGACAAGGCGAGTAATTACAAGAAATGTTACTACGGGGGATTTATTAGCTAGGTAGATTAGTGTGTTATCCACTAAAGCTAATACATTACCTTATGGTGGTACATGCTAAGATGCTCGTCTATACTATTTCAATCAATCAAAGAAGCAAATCAGACATTGATCATCAGAACAATCAACCAACATTTTTAATAGAGAAAATAATTTTAATTTGTCTTAGGTCTCCTATCTCTTAAAAAGATCATAATGGTAGGATTCCAAGGTGTGAAATCCATCTTGTCTTAGAGTAGAAAGGATAAGATTAATCAGAGTAGAAAAGTAGAAGGTGAGACATGATCAAGATAAGATAAGAAAGAATCAGAGTAGGGTAAGTAGGTAAGGGTTTTGTCCATTTCTATCTAGGTTTCGTCCTACAGTCAACATTTCCTCTGATACCACTTCTGTAACACCCGGTTTTAAAGAACAAAGCCGGGTGCATCTCATACATGCACCAAAGAAGACAACATATATAATAACAGAGTGTATAGAGATGAACGTCATAAAACATCAGAGTATTTATTACATAGCGGAAGACTTAATACAAAATAAAAGAATAAATATAGAACGAACTAAGGATCGTCGGCGCCAATGTCAACTGAGAAACGCCACCTAGATCAGATCATACTCCTCGCCTTGTGGCTCCTCCTGAACCACCTGCTCTCCTCCTGTGGGGGGGGGTGTGAGACAGCAAGAGTGAGCTCACATACGTTCATAGCTCAACAAGTCGTGGGGAATAATGTGGCATGAACTCACCAAAGGTGGGGGTTCATGAAGTGTAAGGCTGATCAATGAAATAAAGGTTGAAGCTGAGCATTGCTTTTATAAGTTGGTCAAAATTTTATTAGCAGTTACTAAGTGTAAGTAAATACCAAACCTTAGAAATAATAAATAAAAGTAATAATGAAATAATCCCAGATGCAATGAAATGACAGATTAAGTTTAAGTTCCATAATTTAATCATGTGAGTGTCCGAGCCGCTCATGACCGTGAGCACGGCTAGTATACCAGTTTTACACTCTGCAGAGGTTGCGCATCTTTACCCACAAGTCGTGTTACCCATTTGCCACAGAGTTGATCAGACTCCATACACCTCTACCGAGGAAGCGAGGCAGAGTACCACTACGAGGCCTTTACAAAGTTCCACTAGCTTCAGACTACCCGCTACAGTTTATAGGAAGCTCCAGTGCAGGGTTCTTGTCTGACCGCCATCGCAGCAAAATCAACCCAAGGACCTCCCTACACTGACCACTCCCCTACTGCCCTTGCCCCTTTCGGGTAAGGTAGCCCTCCACTAGCTTTCCTAGTTAATCAGCCAAGGGCGTCCCATTAAACCCTTGTGGTAGCACTGTTTTCCCGGGTGGTTCTCCATGTTCCCATTAACATAATGATCTTATCATGAACATAAAATAATGAACATATAATAGAAAGTGTAGTCATGAGTCATAAATATCTTTATACCCAAATCCACATAAAGCAATAGCATGTACTACCCAAAAAGTTCAGTGGTAAACAAGGTATAAAGATAGTCAAAATCTAGGGTATCCTATTGGGTCCCATCAAAATTATCCTATGCAGATCATTATGATTAATAAGAACATGAATGGGTAAAAGAAGTGATCAAGGGCACAACTTGCCTTCAACGAGCTCCTGCTCAGCAGTCTCTACTTGCTGAACCTCAGATTCCACAGTGGCTTGCTCGTCTACTCGTATCAACACAATACATACATAGCATAGCATAAATTAACATCACATCAAACATGCAAATGGAATATACAGTAATAAACTAGACATTAAAACATGATCACAGGAACTGGAATCATTAAATTTGGAGTTATATATTTTAAGTTATGAATTTCCAAAGATTTTATGCATTTAATATAGGGTTAAGTGAGAAATAAATTTTAATGTGTATTTCATGTGAAAACAGTGGTACTATTTGATAGAGAATAATATTAAAAAAATTATAGGAACTGGAATGGTCCAATTTGGAGTTCATATGAATTTTCTACAATTTAAACAAGTTTCTGCAATTAAATTTGTACTAAAAACTATTTTCTAAATATTTTTCCTGGTTTTATCCATTATCAGGACTAGGCCTCAAATACAGGGAAGCGCAGGGGCTACGGTGTAAGAATGCCACAGACCCAGGGAGACACCCGAGCGGACTGCGGGTTAAATCTCAAATAGTCCGGGGACTCTTTTGTAAATCTGTCAGCCGAAGGGATAATGTTCTATTCTCGACCGTCCGATCAGGCATCGAGGGTTTGGATTACTCTCCTCCCGCACCGAACCGGTATGCAACGCGGACCTACGGATCAAGATCTGACGGCGGATATTTAAAAGAACGAGACGGCCACTGACCCGTCCGATTCCGCCCCAACGGACCGGATCGCTCCTGTGATTGTTGATCGCCCAGACCGATTTGCACCGCCCATCAAAAGATCTACGACGCAGACTCAACGAAATCCATCCACCGCCCAAGCGTGATCTAACGGTTCACGCGCCGCGTCAAGATTTCCTCCCCCGCTCACCGTCATCCCCCAGCCCGACGACGAAACGCCGCCACAACACCATTGCTGGTGCACCCAAACTTCCCTTCTCCAATCCCATTCTCCGAAATATTAAGCGCTACCCTATGCGGGGAAGACCACGATGCAGATTGGACGAGTACTAACCAGTGGTGACGACCCAGGCGAAGCGACCACGGCAACTGGCGAAAGAACTCGACGGGGAACACTCCGGTGAGGATTTCGTTGCACTTCAATCACCGATTCCGCACGCGGAGGCTTCTAAAACTCTTGCCGCACCCAGACAACACTCATGATATTCCTGAGGCGCAGTCAGATGGTCAATAGCGTTCTCTGCGTTTGGGCACGAGGTATGGGGAGGTTCCGTTGTTCTTATTGCCGCAGCTGGGGGTGAGGGCAAGTCTACTCCGGGCTGATTTCAACTACCGAGCGCCATCTGCGGAGGATCCTTCGCGTCCACGGACTTCGGAGGAGCGCAGAGGGAGTTGTTACGAACAGGCGACGAGGTTGTTGCCCACACCCCGGCCGATACGTATGGTAGTTGAGCTGTTGACGAATCGCGCGGCACACCGGAGAAGCTGCTGCAAGCGCGGTCCAGGAAGATCTACAGGGTTCAGGGCGGTCCCACACATCAGCGCAGTACACGCGCGCAAGCAGCAGATCCATCCCACTCACACCGCGCGAGCGAACTCAGCGGGGAAGATGGTTCTGACAAGTCAGACCCATGAGCCAGCGACTCGGTGACCTGGGCGCGCGAGGCAACAGAAGCTGACCGAGCGGGCCCGCGAGTCAGTGGGTCGGCTAGAGGCGCGCGGGAGCACATGAGCTAGTGGCGTGAGTTGGGCCGCGGGGAGTGAAAAACGTAGTGGGCCGAATGGGTTGGTTTAGGCCCAAGCGAGCACAACACCATTTTTCTTTTATATTTTCCATTTTTCCTCTCCTTTTCTCTTTTAATTTCAATTTAAATTTCCCATTTGAATTTATATGTGTGCAGTTCATGCTTAGATCAACTATACAATTCCAAATACCAGTATGAACCTAATTTAATTAACTCTTTATTTATTTTATCTTATATGTAAGTATTTTCTTCTCTTGTCTCAATTCTAGAATCCCTTAGGATTTAAATTCTACTTTGGACTTTGGTATTTTTCTTTTCACCTTAACCTTATATTGACACAAAATGCATACAAGCAATGAAAATCCGAGCATGATGCATGGTTTATTTGAGTGTTCTTCATTTGATTATTTATTTGTGAAAGTGAGGTGTTCTCATGAAACGATAGATTTAGATGACACACTTGTATATAAAGGAACATAATTTCTCCTTTTAGACTTTCTTACAAAGTGGGTACTACACTTCGGGAGGCAGAGCTCTCGGCCCGTCGGACCGCGGCGCCTTCCAGGAGATTCTTGAGCTCCCCCTGGATTCACCGACCCTCGGTGGTGGATGGCTCCGGCATCGCGCGGAGAAGCATCGCTGCTGCGGCTAGCTTCTGGCCGACCCCACTAGATGCGGGTGGCGGCCTGACCCTGGCGTCGTCGGCGACGCGGTGCTGGAAACCCTGGGGCAGATGACGCATTTCTCCGGCCGGGGGTTGGCCCGCCCATGCCTGCCCGACGTCCCGGCGGATCGGCTTAAGTGCTCCTGCTCCCTCGTCGAGCCTGGCCTGCACCCCGCGGATTTGCTCGAGCTGTGGGTCGTGACCCCCCGCCGGAACGGGGACCACAGCTAGCTCCCGTGGGATGTCAACGCGGGGCACCGGCCTAGAGAGATCACCGTCCTCCGGCATGCCGAGATGATTGCCTTCGGAGGGACCCCCTAGATCGACGTGGAAACATTCGCGGCTTGGGCCGCAGTCCTCGTCGTCGAGGCTGCGGCTACCGTCGGAACAGTCGGAGAGGCAGTAGTCATATGCGGTCATGAAGTCCCGCATGGCACTGGGGTTGCCCAGTCCAGAGAAATGCCAACAGATGCTGGGCTCATCGTCTTCCTCGGACCCAGAGGGCCCGTAGGTCGAGACGTCCGTCAGCCGGTCCCAAGGCGACCGCATGCGAAACCCCAGAGGGTTTGGACTCGCCCCTACGAGAGCGCCCGCCAAAGCAAGGTCGCTAGGCGGGTTGAGGCTGAATCCAAATGACGCGGGATGGGAATCGGTCGGTACCTCTTGGTCGACGAGCGGCGATAAAGTCACGTCGGGGGCTGACTGCGCCGTCGTCTCAGGTACGAGGGTGACGTCCAGCAAGCTCTCCGCGAGCGCACTGGCGTCGTCCGCTCGCTCGGGACTGGCATGTCGCGGGGAGACGGCGCTCGTCTTCGTCTCAGGCGCGAAGTCGATACCTGGTGCGCCCCTCGTCGGGGTGCCGGCGCTGTCGACTCGCTCGACAGCCAACGAAGCGCTGCCTCCTGCTTGGCCTTGGTTGCCCTGCCTTCCCCTCCGTCGGCGGGGAAGAAGGCGGGACGAGGTCGAAGGTTGTTCTTCCACCACGCGGGGAAGACGTCGTCGATTCCGCCGCCGGCGGGCGGGCTGTCGGCCGCCATTGTCGTTGTCGCGCGGCGGTGGAAGGAGTATCATGTCGTAGCTGCCGTCGAAGGACATGAACTCAAGACTCCCGAAACAGAGCACCGTCCCGGGTCGGAGAGGTTGCTGGAGACTGCCCATCTAGAGCTTGACGGGAAGTTGTTCGTCAACACGCAGCAGGCCCCTACCTGGCGTGCCAACTGTCGGCGTTTCGAGACCGGGGGGTCCCTCGGGCCGACGAGTGAGTGTCGCCGCGTGCCCCAGCCCAGATGGGTCGAGCGCGAGGGCGAGCGCGAAGGGGGGAGAAGCGAGGCGGCCGGAGACCGGTGTGAGAGAGGTGGGAATCCCGCGGCCTTCGTGTTCGTCCCGCGCCCAGGTCGGGTGCGCTTGCAGTAGGGGGTTACAAGCGTCCACGCGGGTGAGGGAGCGAGCGGCTTCCAAGCGAGCGCCTGTCTCGTCCTCGTCCCCGTGCGGCCAACCCCCTCTAAGAGGGCCCTGGTCCTTCCTTTTATAGGCGTAAGGAGAGGATACAGGTGTACAATGGGGTGTAGCAGAGTGCTATGTGTCTAGCGGGGGAGAGCTAGCGCCCTAAGTACATGCCGTCATGGCAGCCAGAGAGATTCTGGCACCCAGCTGGTGTGATGTCGTGGCCGTCGGAGGAGTGATGGAGCCTGGTGGAGGGACAGCTGTCGGAGCGGTTGGGTCCTTGCTGACGTCCTCTTGCTTCCGTAAGGGGGCTGAGAGCCGCCGTCGTCACAGAGCATGCGGGGCGCCATCATTGCCTATCTGGCGGAGCTAGCCAGATGGGACGCCGGTCTGGTTCCCTGCGGCCCGAGTCAGCTCGGGGTAGGGTGATGATGGCGCCTCCTGTTGACGTGGCTGGCCTGCGCCCTAGGTTGGGCGATGTGGAGGCTCCTCCGAAGCCGAGGTCGAGTCTGTCTTCCGTGGCCGAGGCCGAGTCCGAGCCCCTGGGTCGGGCGAGGCGGAGGTCGTCGGCTGAGGCCGGGGCGGAGTCCGAGCCCTGGGGTCGATCGAAGCGGAGTTCGTCGTCTTCTGGGGCTGAGCCCGAGTCCGAGCCCTGGGTCGGGCGGAGCGGAGTTCGCCGTCTTCCGGGGCTTAGCCCGAGTCCGAGCCCTGGGGTCGGGCGGAGCGGAGTTCGCCATCTTCCGGGACTTAGCCCGAGTCCGAGCCCTGGGTCGGGCGGAGCGGAGCTTCCTATGGTGCCTTTGGCAGGGCCTGACTGCTTGTCAGTCTCACTCTGTCAAGTGGCACTGCAGTCGGAGTGGAGCAGGCGGCTGTGTCCTTCTATCAGGCCGGTCAGTGGAGCGGCGAAGTGACGGCGGTCACTTCGGCTCTGCCGGGGGGCGCGCGTCAGGATAAAGGTGTCAGGCCACCTTTGTGTTAAATGCTCCTACGATTTTGTCGGTCGGTGCGGCGATTTAGTCAGGGTTGCTTCTTAGCGAAGGCAGGGCCTTGGGCGAGCCGGAAATATGTTCGCCGTCGGAGGGGGGCCTCGGGCGAGACAGAAATCCTCCGGGGTCGGTTGCCCTTGTCCGAGGCTAGGCTCGGGCGAGGCGTGATCGAGTCACTCGAATGGACCGATCCCTGACTTAATCGCACCCATCAGGCCTTAGCAGCTTTATGCTGATGGGGGTTACCAGCTGAGAATTAGGAGTCTTGAGGGTACCCCTAATTATGGTCCCCGACAAGTACTTCTCTAATGAATCTTGCCGATACTAGGCGAGCTAATTGAAAGGGAAATGTGCCCTTGGTCCATTTCTATAAATATTTTGGTGATTAGATGCCCAACACATATTGTTTTAGTTCATATGTGCTAAGTGGTTGAGAAGTAAAAATCAAGAATCAAGGTATGTTTCTAGCCCTAGTAAATTGTATTTGGATACTAACATATCTCTCTAAGTGCTAGGGATGTTGCCAAGAAAAGTGGAAATGAATTGGAGAAGTTTGGCTAACATTAGCCAAACTTGCACCAGCCTGTGGCGCACCGGACTGTCTAGTGGTGCACCGGACAGTGTCCGGTGCATAGGCTGGTTCAACAGCAAACTGGCTACTCACGGGAATCGGTGTGGGCGACGTGGCTAAAATTCATCGGATTGTCCGGTGGTGCACTGGACTGTCCGGTGAGCCAACGGCGCCCACGGCCAACAGTCAGCAGCGCGATCAACGGGCGACACGTGGCCGAGCCAACGGTCACTTGGTCGCACCGGACTGTTCGGTGTGCACTAGACAGTGTCCGGTGCGCCAAGGGGACCGAAGGCTCAACAGTCGGCTTTGCCATATAAGGAAGGATTTCGGGCACCGGACCAACACTGTTCATGTCCGGTGGTGCACCGGACTGTCCGGTGCGCCACCCAACAGAAGGCAAGAATTGCCTTCCAATTGGATCTCCAACGGCTCCCAGCTGCCTTGGGGCTATAAAAGGGACCCCTAGGCACATGGAGCAGTACACCAAGCATTCTTTGATCATTCTAAGACGCCTAGACTTCGCCACCACGCACTCGGATCGTTGTGTTAGAGATTTGAGCACCATTTGAGTTGTAAACTCCCTGCGCCGTGTTTTGTGCTCACGTCTTGACTTGTGTGCGTGTGTTTGCTGCGATTCTTGTGTGCGTTTCTTTCCCTCCCTTACTCTAGTGCTTTTCTTGTGAACAACTTTGTAAGGGTGAGAGGCTCCAACTTGTGGAGATTCCTCACAAACGGGAAAACAAGTCTAAGGAAGAAAATCGTGGTATTCAAGTGGATCATTGGATCACTTGAAAAGGGGTTGAGTGCAACCCTCGTCTATTGGGATGCCACAACATGGAAGTAGGCAAGTATTACTTGACCGAACCACGAGATAAAACACTGTGTCTCTTGTGTTGCTTTTCTTTGTGATTGAATTCTTCTCAAGAGCTCACAACTTGGATTGATCTAACTAACATTTTATAAACCAAGTTTGTTCTACTAGCATTGAATTTTGTAGAATCACCTATTCACACCCCCTCTAGGTGCTCTCAATTGGTATCGGAGTCGTACTCATCATCTAAGGGACTAACCGCTCAAAGAGATGGATCCTAAGGGCAAGGGGATGGTGATCAACGACAAGGAGAAGGAGTCCCTCCTCAATGAGCCAAGAGAGGACAAGCCCACTGACTCAGGCTCGAGTCACAAGAAGAGGGACGAGAAGAAGTAGAGGTGCATCAAGAAGATTATCTACTACGACAGCGACGCCTCCTCTTCTTCACCAAGGGATGACGACGATAACTCGTCCAAAAAGAAAATGGTTAATCAAAATTACTCCTTTGATTATTCTCGCATCCCTTACAATTCAAATGCTCATCTACTATCTATTCCACTTGGAAAACCCCCACACTTCGATGGAGAGGATTACTCATTTTGGAGTCATAAAATGCATAGTCACTTATTTTCCCTCCATCCTAGCATTTGGAAAATTGTAGAAAATGGAATGCATTTTGATAGCACTCACAATCCCATATTTATTAATGAAAAAATACATAAAAATGCCCAAGCTACTACTGTTTTGCTAGCATCTCTTTGCAAGGATGAATATAACAAAGTAAGTGGCTTGGACAATGCCAAGCAAATCTGGGATACCCTCAAGATCTCTCACGAGGGGAATGACGCCACCATGATCACCAAAATGGAACTGGTGGAAGGCGAGCTGGGGAGATTCGCGATGATAAGGGGAGAAGAGCCAACACAAACATACAACAGGCTAAAGACTCTTGTGAACAAAATCCGAAGCTACAGAAGTACAAGATGGACGGATCATGACGTCGTTCGACTCATGCTCAGGTCATTTACTGTTATTGACCCCCATCTTGTAAATCTTATACGCGAAAACCCCAGGTACACCAAGATGACACTTGAGGAAATCCTCGGAAAATTTGTAAGCGGGCATATGATGGTGAAAGAAGCATGATATGTGGACGATGCCTTGAACGGTCTACTTCCCGTCTATGAGCCACAGCCCGTTTCTCTCAAAGCAACCAGCAGTAGGGAGGCGCTACCTAGCAAGGTAGCACAAGTGGAGGCTGCCTGGCTCAATGAGGATGAGATGGCACTCATCATCAAGCGCTTCAAGACCGCACTAAAAGGACGCAAGGAATACCCCAACAAGAACAAGTCAAGGGGAAAACGCTCCTGCTTCAAATGTGGTAAGTCTGGTCACTTTATTGCATAATGCCTCGATAACGATAATGACCAGGCACAAGAGAAGCGTGGGAAGAGGGAAAAGAAGAAAAACTACGGGAAGGCCAAGGGTGAGGCGCACATCGGGAAGGAATGGGACTCCGAATGTTCCTCATCCAACTCCGAAGATGAAGGACTAGCTGCCTCGGCCTTCAACAAATCTTCGCTCTTCCCCAACGAACGCCATACGTGCCTTATGGCTAAGGAGAAGAAGGTATGCATTCGAGACACTCCCAAATATACTTCTTCTAGTGATGAAGAATCATCTGATGATGAGGTAGATTACACTGATCTGTTTAAAGGATTAGATAGAACTAAGGTAGACAAAATAAATGAGTTAATTGATGCTCTTAATGAAAAGGATAGATTGCTAGAAAAGAAAGAATATATTTTGTATGAGGAACATGATAAATTCATTAGTGTTCAAAAATCTCTTGCTCTAGAAGTCAAGAAAAATGAAATACTATCCTCTGAATTGTCTACCTGTCATGAATCTATCTCTAACCTAAAGACTTTAAATGATGATTTAAATGATAAGCTAGAGAAAGTTAATGTAACTAGTTCATGTGTAGAGCATGTTGTCATTTGCAATAGATGTAAATACTTTGATGTTGACGCTTGTAATGAACATGTTTCTACTATTGCTAAGTTAAACCATGATATTGCAAGTCTTAATGCTCAACTTAAGACTTGCAAAGAAAGTTATGAGAAACTAAAATTTGCTAGGGATGTCTACACTGTTGGTAGACACCCCTCAATTAAGGATGGACTTGGTTTTCGAAAGGAAACAAAGAACTTAACAAGCCAAAGGACTTCCTGTCTCAATAAGGACAAAGGGAAGGCTCCTATAGCTAGTAGCTCGTATTCTTCACATGAACGAAAGAACCATGCTTTACCCACTTATCATGATTCACATGCTATGTTCGCATCGAGCTCCACATATGTTCATGATAAGAGTAGGCCTAGGTGCAATCATACTATTTCTCGTGCACCTAGGAAAGTTTACACTGGTCCAACTGCTATGTATCAAACGTGTAATGCTTCTTTTTGTATTGTCATGCAAAAATGCCAAAGTAGTTGCTAGAAAATTGGGATCTAAATGCAAGGGAGACAATACATGCATTTGGGTTCCAAAAGTTGTTGAAACTAACCTTGTAGGACCCAACAAGAGTTGGGTACCTAAAACCCAAGCTTAAATACCATGCAGGTTTATGCATCCGGGGGCTTAAGCTGGATTATCGATAGCGGATGCACAAACCACATGACGGGGGAGAAGGAAATGTTCACCTCCTACGTCAAGAACAGGGATTCCCGGGATACTATTATCTTTGGAGATGGGAACCAAGGCAAGGTCAAAAGCTTAGGCAAGATAGCCATCACATCCGAGCATTCAATCTCTAATGTGTTTTTAGTTGAATCGCTCGGGTATAATTTATTGTCTGTGAGTCAATTGTGTAACATGGGACATAATTGTTTATTTACAAATATTGATGTATCTGTCTTTAGAAGGAGTGATGGTTCATTAGCCTTTAAGGGTGTATTGGACAACAAGCTCTATTTAGTTGATTTTTTAAAAGAGAATGCCGATCTAGATGCATGCTTAATTGCTAAGACTAATATGGGCTAGCTTTGGCATCGCCGTCTAGCACATGTTGGAATGAAGAACCTTCATAAACTTCTAAAGGGAGAACATGTGTTAGGACTAACCGATGTCTGTTTTGAGAAAGACAGACCTTGTGCAGCATGCCAGGCAGGAAAGAAGGTGGGAATCACTCATCATAGCAAGAATGTGATGACAACTTCAAGACCACTGGAACTTCTACACATGGATCTCTTCGGACCCGTGGCCTATCTCAGAACCGGGGGAAGTAAGTATGGTCTTGTTATTGTAGATGACTTTTCCCACTTCACTTGGGTATTCTTCTTGCAGGATAAATCTAAAACCTAAGGAAACCTAAAGCGCTTCTTAACGAGAGCTCAAAATGAATTTGAGCTAAAGGTGAAGAAGATAAGAAGCGATAATGGGTCTGAGTTCAAGAATCTTCAGGTCGAAGAATATCTTGAGGAGGAAGGCATCAAGCACGAATTCTCCGCTCCCTACACACCACAACAAAATGGTGTTGTAGAGAGGAAGAACATGTCACTAGTTGACATGACAAGGACGATGCTCGGGGAATACAAGACGCCTGAGCGGTTTTGGTCGGAAGCTGTGAACACAGCTTGCCATGCCATAAACCGGCTCTATCTGCACCGCCTCCTCAAGAAGACCTCCTATGAACTCTTAACTGGTAACAAACCTAATGTTTCCTATTTTCGTGTATTTGGGAGCAAATGCTATATTTTGGTAAAGAAAGATAGGCATTCAAAGTTTGCTCCCAAAGCTGTAGAAGGTTTTTTACTAGGATATGACTCAAATACAAAGGCGTATAGAGTCTTCAACAAATCATCAGGATTAGTTGAAGTCTCTAGCGATGTTGTATTTGATGAGACTAATGGCTCTCTAAGAGAACAAGCTGATCTTGATGATGTAGATGAAGATGAGGTTCCGACGGTCGCAATGCGCATAATGGCGATAGGTGATGTGCGACCGCAGGAACTACAAGAACAAGATCAACCCTCTTCCTCTATGGTGGTGCATCCCCCAACTCAAGACGATGAACAGGTACCTCAAGAAGAGGGGCAGGATCAAGGGGGAGCACAGGAAGAACATGTTATGGAGGAAGAAGCATCACGGGCCCCTCCAACTAAAGTTCGAGCAACGATCCAAAGAAATCACCCAGTGGATCAGATTCTGGGTGACATAAGCAAGGGAGTAACAACTCGCTCATGATTAGCTAATTTTTGTGAGCATTACTCGTTTGTTTCTTCTATTGAGCCTTTCAGGGTAGAAGAAGCCTTGCAGGATCCGGACTGGGTGTTGGCCATGCAGGAAGAGCTCAACAACTTCAAAAGAAATGAAGTCTGGAGCCTGGTGCCACATCCAAAGCAAAATGTTTTGGGAACCAAGTGGGTGTTCTGCAACAAGCAAGACGAACACGGAGTGGTGACAATAAACAAGGCTCGACTTGTGGCAAAAGGCTATGCCCAAGTCGCAGGTTTGGACTTTGAGGAGACTTTCGCTCCTGTGGCTAGATTAGAATCAATTCAAATTTTATTAGCCTATGCCGCTCACCATTCCTTTAAGTTGTTCCAAATGGATGTGAAGAGCGCTTTCCTAAATGGACCAATCAAGGAGGAGGTATACGTGGAACAACCCCCTGACTTTGAGGATTACAAGTATCCCGACCACGTGTACAAACTCTCTAAGGCGCTCTATGGACTTAAGCAAGCCCCAAGAGCATGGTATGAATGCCTTAGAGATTTTCTCATTTCTAATGCTTTCAAGGTTGGGAAAGCTGATCCAATTCTATTCACTAAGACTTGTAACAGTGACCTTTTTGTATGCCAAATATATGTCGATGACATTATATTTGGTTCTACTAACAAAAAGTCTTGTGAGGAGTTTAGCAGAGTAATGATGCAGAAATTTGAGATGTCGATGATGGGCGAGTTGAACTGCTTTCTTGGATTTCAACTAAAGCAACTCAAGGAAGGCACTTTCATCTCCCAAACAAAGTACACTCAAGATCTTCTCAAGAGGTTTGGGATGAAGGATGCCAAGCCCGCGAAGACACCTATGGGAACGGACGAACATCTCAACCTCAACAAAGGAGGTAAGTCTGTTGATCAAAAGGCATACCGATCAATGATTGGATCATTAATTTATCTTTGTGCTAGTAGACCAGATATAATGCCAAGCGTATGCATGTGTGCTAGATTTCAATCTGACCACAAGGAATGTCACCTTATGGTCGTTAAACGAATTCTTATATATTTAGTCTCTACGCCTTGCTTCGGGATTTGGTATCCAAAGGGGTCTACCTTTGACTTAATTGGATACTCAGAATCCGACTAATGCCGGGTGCAAGGTTGATAGGAAGAGCACATCAGGGATATGCCAGTTTCTAGGAAGGTCCCTGGTGTCTTGGAGCTCTAAGAAACAAACATCAGTTGCCCTATCCACCACTGAGGCCGAGTACGTTGCCGCAGGACAGTGTTGCGTGCAACTACTTTGGATGAGGCAAACCCTCCGGGACTTTGGCTACAATCTGAGCAAAGTCCCACTCCTATGTGATAACGAGAGTGCAATCCGCTTGGCGGATAATCCTGTTGAACACAGCCACACTAAGCACATAGACATCCGGCATCACTTCCTGAGAGACCACCAGCAAAGGGGAGATATTGACATTTACCATATTAGCACCGAGAACTAGCTAGCCGATATCTTCACCAAGCCTTTAGATGAGAAAAGGTTTTGCAGGTTGTGTAGTGAGCTAAATGTCTTAGATTCGTGTAACTTGGATTGATCTATAGCATACATGTGTTCTATGTCCTTGATCATGTAACTTTAAGCTTTATTGTCTTTATTGCTTATATTTGGTGCTCAAGTTGTACAAATCATCCCTGGACCTCACAAGTCCCTATGCAAATGATGCACATGTTTAGGGGGAGGATGTGCTACAACTTGACTCCCTTGAGACTAACCTATTTGAGAGTACTCTTGTAATAGTCTCAAAGGGATATTGAAAGGGAACGTGAACTTGGACAAGGAAAGAGCTTCCATTGCATTCGGGTAAAATGTATCTTGTCCTAAGTTCTTTATTGTGCTCTCATTGCTTTTTTCGCTTCTATTTGACAATTTGGTGAGGCAATGGGGTTAAAAGGTTCAAAAGTTATCCCGTTTTGGTGCTTCATGCCAAAGGGGGAAAAATTAAGGGCCAAAGCAAATGGATCAGCCAACCACTTGTGAACTTTGAAAATAGTAGAGTTAGAATTTGTACTTTGTCCAAAATCTTCTTATTGCAAAATTTGGTCTCTTATGGGGGAGAATTTTGATTATGGAAAAAGGGGGAGTTTTTGGCACTTGATCAAAATTACTCTTGAAACATCTCTCTATTTGCCCGAACAAGTGTGTTTAACTTAGAGATAGGAAAAAGAATTTGATTTGTGAAAACAAACCAAGTGGTGGCACAAGTGATCCAAATATGCCAAATCTCAAGTGAGAAAATTTGGTCTTCAAATCTGCACTTTTGAGAATGATGTTGCACTTTTAGTTGCTTTTTAATGTGTTGACATAAATCACCAAAAAGGGGAAGATTGAAAGGGAAATGTGCCCTTGGGCCATTTCTATAAATATTTTGGTGATTAGATGCCCAACACATATTGTTTTAGTTCATATGTGCTAAGTGGTTAAGAAGTAAAAATCAAAAATCAAGGTATGTTTCTAGCCCTAGTAAATTGTCTTTGGATACTAACATATCTCTCTAAGTTCTAGGGACGTTGCCAAGAAAAGTGAAAATTAATTGGAGAAGTTTGGCTAACATCAGCCAAACTTTCACCAGCCTATGGCGCACCAGACTGTCCGGTGCACAGGCTGGTTCAGCAGCAAACTGGCTGCTCTCGGGAATCGGTATGGGCAACATGGCTAAAAATCACTAGACTGTCCGATGGTGCACCGGACTATCTGGTGAGCCAACAGTGCCCACGGCCAACGGTCAGCAGCGCGATCAACAGGCGACATGTGGCCGAGCCAACGGTCACTTGGTCGCACCGGACTGTCCGATGCGCCAAGGGGACCGAAGGCTCAATGGTCGGCTTCGCCAGATAAGGAAGGAGATCAGGCACTGGACCACTGTTCATGTCCGGTGCGCCACCCGACATAAGGCAAGAATTGCCTTCCAATTGGATCTCCAACGGCTCTCAGCTTCCTTGGGCTATAAAAGGGACCCTTAGGCGCATGGAGCAGTACGCCAAGCATTCTCTGATCATTCTAAAACGCCTAGACTTTGTGACCACACACTCAGATCGTTGTGTTAGAGATTTGAGCATTATTTGAGTTGTAAACTCCCTGCGCCGTGTTTTGTGCTCACGTCTTTATTTGTGTGTGTGTGTTTGCTGCGATTCTTGCGTGTGTTTCTTTCCCTCCCTTACTCTAGTGCTTTTCTTGTGAACAACTTTGTAAGGGTGAGAGGCTCCAACTTGTGGAGATTCCTCACAAACGGGAAAACAAGTCTAAGGAAGAAAACTGTGGTATTCAAGTGGATCGTTGGATTACTTGAAAAGGGATTGAGTGCAACCCTCATCCATTGGGATGCCACAACATGGAAGTAGGCAAGTATTACTTGACCGAACCACAGGATAAAAACCGTGTCTCCTGTGTTGCTTTTCTTTGTGATTGAATTCTTCTCAAGAGCTCACAGCTTGGTTTGATCTAACTAACATTTTATAAACCAAGTTTGTTCTACTAACATTGAATTTTGCAGAATCATCTATTCACCCCCTCTAGGTGCTCTCAATTGGTATCGGAGTCGTACTCTTCATCTAAGGGACTAACCGCCCGAAGAGATGGATCCTAAGGGCAAGGGGATGGTGATCAACGACAAGGAGAAGGAGTCCCTCCTCAATGAGCCAAGTGAGGACAAGCCCACTGACTTAGGCTCGAGTCACAAGAAGAGGGATGGGAAGAAGTAGAGACGCATCAAGAAGATTATCTACTACGACAGCGACGCCTCCTCTTCTTCACCAAGGGATGACGACGACGACTCGTCCAAAAAGAAAACGGTTAATCAAAATTACTCCTTTGATTATTCTCGCACCCCGTACAGTTCAAATGCTCATCTACTCTTTGTTCCACTTGGAAAACCCCCACACTTTGATGGAGAGGATTACTCATTTTGGAGTCATAAAATGCGTAGTCACTTTTTTTCCCTCCATCCTAGCATTTGGGAAATTGTAGAAAATGGAATGCATTTTGATAGCATTGACAATCCCGTATTTATTAATGAACAAATACATAAAAATGCCCAAGCTACTACTGTTTTGCTAGCATCTCTTTGCAGGGATGAATATAACAAAGTAAGTGGCTTGGACAATGCGGCTTCATTCAAAGGAATTGTGAAGTCTTCTTCCGCCAGCTTGCCATCAACTTGTGCGGGAAGGGCTACCGAGGGCCCGGCAGTGAGAGTCGTCTGAATGGCACCCCAAAAGCATTCTGCGGTGCCTTGGAAGTCGGCGTGCACGGTTATGATCCCTTGAGGTCCTAGCATTTTGAGTATCATATACGGGTAGTGCGGGATAGCCATGAATTTCGCCAACCCCGGTCTTTCAATAATGGTGTTGTACCCACAATCGAAGTGCGCCACCTCAAACCTTAGGAACTCAGTTCGATAGTTCTCTAGGGTTCCAAAGGTGATGGACATGTAGATGTGTCCCGGCGGGTACTCCCCTTCAGTCAGCATGATGCCGAAGAAAGGAGTATCTGACTCGGTGAGATCGTCGATGGCGACCCCTAGGGCCTGAAGCATTCGGGTAAAGGTGACATTGATGCTGCTGCCACCATCCACCAGTACCTTCTTAACCTGGCTTTCCTAGATCACTGGGTTGATGAGTAGTGGGTATTTGCCTGGGTGATCGAAGTTAAGCCACTGATCAGCTCGGTTGAAGGATATTGTGTGCTCTAACCATCGGTAAGGAGCCGGAGCACTATTTGTGGCCACCAGAACTTGTCGATCGTTAAGTTTTTGTTGCGTTCTACATTCTTGTGCCTCATGGCCTCCTAATATGACATTCCTCCCTATCAATGTGCGGGAAAGCTTCACCTATCCCCTCTTGTTGCTGAGGCCGCCTAGGCTCATTAGGCTCTCCTCGAGGTAGGGGAGGTGGTAGCGGCTGGAATGGTCGGCCATGCTCGGCGGAGTTTTTGAAATCACTACAGTTCCGCAGGGTGTGTCACATGTCCTTGTGGTATGGGCACTAGGAGTCAAGAATCTCATCCAGTGTCCTTACCCCTTGGCGGGGTGCACCGCGGGCTCAAGCGATAGGTGGGCCGACGGTGTGCACCTCCTCGCGGGGTCTTTTCTCCCAGCGTTTGTCTAGTTGCTGGTTCGTGTCTCTTCGTGGTATGGGCGGTATGGGCTTTGCACCTCCAATGAGGTCTTGAGCCCGCTCATCGCGGTGATGTAGACGTCTGCCTCCCTGAACAGTTGTTCAGAGGTGGCGGGTGCTTTTTGAAGTATGGCTCGGACAAAAGCCGGATCATTGGATCCCCGAAAGAAGTCTTTGATCACAGCCGCCTTAGCGACCTTAGGATACAGTTACTCATTGTTTGAAACCTTTTGAGGAACGAACGAAGAGTTTCATCATTCTGTCGCCTAATGGATTTGAGGTCCCATGGCTATGCCAGTTTATCAGAGCGGGACTAGAAGTTCACGATAAACCGGCGACAGAAATCTCCCAATCATCGATGTAGTGTCAAGGCAGATGCCGGAGCCATTGCTATGCGTCCTGCCCTAGAACGACAGGAAAATACGCTGTCATGACGTCCTCCGTTGCCCCAGCAGCCCGGGCGGTGGTTGTGTAGGCGGCCAACCAACCCCCCGGGTCCTGCTTAGGCTCATATTTGTCGACGTTGGAGACCTTGAAATTGGGAGGCCATTGGATGGCCCAAAGGCGAGGGGTAACCATGGAGACCCCGCACGTATCCTCTTGTCGATGATCATGCCGTCGATCCCGGGGAGGGGAGCGAGTATTAGGTCGCCTCGACCATCCTCGGGCCAGGCTGTTGATTGAGGCTGCTGCTGACTCGATCCGTGTTGCACGGCTGTGTGCTGGTACACCATGATCTCAGTCGTATTCCTCCTAGTGCCTTATTTCATTCTCGTGCCGACGATCGTGTGAAACACTGATGTTGCTCCACGCATCTCGCCGGTTGCTGATGGCATGACGCAGGTCATTCGGGGGTGGGCGAGAGGTAGAATATGATTGGCCGCCTAAGTAAGCATCCGCCGATAGCCCTCCGCGTCTGGGGTTCACGGGAGGCCATCGGTTATCTGTGCCAGTAATCCTCCAACTTCGCTCGGCGTGTTCAATGCTCAGGCAAAGTCAGGGTACAAGTTTCGGGCAAGGAGCGGGTTCTCCCGCCGGAGCCTAGCATCTTGTTCGGCTAGTTCCCGCTCGCGTTCCTGAGCTTGACGGGGTCGCGGCGGCGGGAGTTGCGTCGTTCTCGATATGCTCTTTCGTCGGTGGTCTCCCCCATCTCTGAGGCTTCGTCCCGAGAGACGGGTTGTGCCGAGTCCCGTTCTCCGGCTTCGTGATGTCGTCGCACGTTACGACGCTTGTTTCTCCATCACCAAGCATCGCGTTGGGGAGGTTCCTTTCCCAGCACGGTGGGTTCATCATCAGAGATGGGTGATGACTCCAGTCTCCCCTGGATGAAGAGAATGTCGGGGAAGAAAGGAGCTGGTGTGGCGGTGTGTTTCTTCTGATCCTCCTTTGAGGGTGGAGGTGTCGGGATGATTGCCAGTTGTGCTTTCCTTCCTTGGTGCGGAACATCCACTTCCCTTCGCCGGGTGATCCGTGTCCACTCTTTAGTAGGCGAGGTGGACAACGGAGTTTGCCAAGTTGGGGAGGTCGTGGTTGACAGGCCTTCTACCCTCTGGGAGTTTTGAGCCCAGACTCGCGCGGGACCATGCCCTGTCGCGCTGTGAGCGGGGGCACGACTCGCAGTTTTACTCTAGCTTCCTATGGAATTCCCGAGAAGGATTTCTTCTTGGGTGGAGTCGCTATGCGGTGCAGAGTTCCCTCTACATCCGCTACGTATGAGATGGCCCCAAAGCAAAAAATAGCTCCCGGGCTGAAGGTGGCCTTGTTCTTGAAGATGATGGCCATGGAGTTAGCGTTGATCGGCGACACACCCCCTACCTGGCGCACCAGGTGTCGGTGTTACAGGTGGTGTCTACCGAGCTATGAGATGCTAATCAGATAAAAATGGAGGGGATCCCCCTTGGCCTTATATACACGACCGTAGGGTGCTTCCCGCGTACATACTGATCATACTTTTCCTGCTTATCTCCTAGCTAATAGCAAACAACCTTCGCTGTCCTGAGGAAAATCCGGCTGTCACACCTGATTTTAGAAGGTAAATCGAATGCGAACCATGTACGTGTCAGGATCAGAAATTCACGTACATAGCGATTACATAAATGACTCATCATAGCACAATGCTTTGAATACCACAGGCAGCTGACTGGGGAAGGTCGCTAGCCTAATCCTCGAACTCGTCAAAGTCCTGGAACTCCTGGTGATCCGCCTCGACGTCTTCTTCTTTACCTGAGCATAGATTGCACCAAAGGCAATCTGATGTTTTGTGAAAGCAAGGGTGAGTACACATCAACGTACTCAGTAAATGTCCCATTTGGCTGTAGTGGACTAGCTTTATGTGGGGTTAAGGTCAAGCAGTTGCTTTTAGTTGGTCAGGTATTTATTATTAGTGGAAGCCAAGTTTTAGTAATAGCCAACCCGTGAACCATTTTCTCATCGAGGAACATCATTATCATCATCGAACCAAAATCATTCATGGAACCATTGCATCTCATATCATCTGTATCTCTAATCAAAGATGATCCCAAGGCCGCTTATAACCGTGAGCACGGCTAATATATCAGTTTCATTCCTCTGCAGAGGTCGCACACTTTACCCACGAGTCGTGATTCTCTTTTTGCCCGGAGAGAGCTACTCTCCATTGACCACTACCTAGGTGGCCTGGCAGGGTATCACTACGTAGCCTTTACAAAGACTCCCCTGGTGCATAGCTGCTCGTTAGGTTTTGCCAGTCGTACAAACGCAATACACCTCCCCAAAGTGGGTGACTAACAAAACCAAATCGAATGAACCTCTGCACCCCTCTTGGCAGAGCGAGCACTACGCCCTAGCCCCCATTGATGGCCCTCCAACAAAGCCAACTACACCCCCAGGTTCATCTAATTATTCAGCTAAAGGCGTCCCATTCCATCCTCATGGTCGCATTGTTATCCCGGGTGGTCACTCCACGAATAGGTCCTTACGGAGAGGTACTCAGGAAAAATGACCTGAGTCCCCTAATATATCACAAGATCATCATCGGGATAACATCATTGTATCATAAATATTCACATCATGTTCGTTGATTAAGTTAAAGCAATAGCATAAAGCTAATCGTGATAACCCAAAAGATAAACAAGGATAAGGTAAATATAGACTAGTCAATCCTTAGGTTTCAATAATGTAATGCGGAACTGTGAATTAAAAGTGAATGGGACATAATGGGTCAGAGGACACTTGCCTTCACCAAACAGATGCTCAGGGTCTTCAACTTTGTAGAACTCGAAGAGCTAGATCACTTGGTCGCCAACGCTTGATCTTCGATCCCTCGAAGCTCGAAAACGAATCGTGATCTAATCGCAACGCGAAGCGAAGCCAAACAGGCACAAGCAAATATATATATCTAAAATACATCTCTAAATTATTTTTAAATTTATTTTAAATTAAAAATCATATGAGAAGAGAGAAACTTTAAAATAGATTGCTATGACTACTAACATGGCTATATATTTATACTACTCTATTAAAAACATAATATGGGCATGTGATGCTACCACGACTTTAGCCTCTGTGCTGACACTCTGTGCCCGTCCCACATGTGTCGCACCATGTCTTATGAGCAACACGTCCAGCGCTCGCGCAACGCTCTCTCAGCTACTTCCCTGTAGGCCCAGCGACCACGCAGCCAGCTACTGCGCCTACCTAGCACCGACCCCGCCCGCGCAGCTACCACAATGCACAAAAAAAGTGCAGAGCGAGCACTCGAACCCACACACCCTGCTCTAGAATTTTGGGGCTAACGACCATACCATATGTAACTTAGTGTATAGAAATAAATAATAATTATATTTGAATAAATATCTCAATATCTATTTATATGATATATAACAAGCGTAGCAAAGCATAGACAATATATATATATATATTACACCATTTAAATAAAAACATAATAAAATATGTAAAACGAAATAGAGCGCGTTACTACGGTCACGCGAGGAAAAAGAAACGCGACAGTCGGAGCTACGGTCAAGAAGTTATCGTGTCTACACTAAACGAGTATTAATCATAACATTTAGTTTGTTCTGATTATATTAATCGATATTTATTTAAAATGAAACAAGAGCTATCGCACAGTTTTAATTAGCTGACCACACTAACAATTCTTAGTTAAATAAGTAATTTAAATAACAACAGTGACTCTAAGCTGGATGAATTAGCAGAGCGAGACGGAATACGTAACACGTGAAATATCACGACCGTATGTGACCTAGCGCGCACAACATGCGCGGCACACGTAGACAACGTGACGACGGCGAACCCAACACGACAGCGTGCAAACGACGCGCGGACACGCGCTACATAGCATGCTGACGACACATGAAACAGCGCGCGCGACCAGCGCGAACGAGAACGCCACCACGCGTGGAACAGCACGCGAGACAGGTGAGAAAACTAAATAGGTGACACGTTTATACTAAACAAAAGTTAAATATATAGAAAGTAGTTAAGTTAATATTTGCTATGTTAATATTTTTTATAAAAGCTTAAATGGAACACTACACATTTAATCTAGTTAGAATATTAATCTAATAAATATTAGTCGAGCGAACCTTAAGTTGATTATCTAAAATATATGACCTGACGAATTAACCTTATTAACATGAGTATTTATACGCGAAAACAATTTATTATCACGAGCAGACGCCGCGTGACCCACGTGATCGACACGCGAGACATGTGCCAACGTCGCGTGGCAAGGCAAGCGACACGTGATCGACACGCGAGACATGTGCCAACGTCGCGTGGCAAGGCAAGGCAAGCAACACGTCGAGGGCCTAACTTCAATGACTTGGGCGAGATCGTGGCAGCGGTTTCCGATCCAGGCGCGTCCACGATGCGGTTGAGCTCCACTCGGCCGAGGAGCACGCGGAGAAGTGGAAGCCGGTGCCCTGGCGTGTGGGCCCTAGGACCATGGCGGGGCTAGGGTTTGGGGGAGGGTGCTAGGCTCAGGCGGCTTGGCGCGCTCGGCCTAGGGGACGCGGTTGCTGGGCTGCGGGTGAGCCGAGCGCGGCAATGGACTGGGGGGAAGAGGCTTGCTGGGCCGGCCAGGGGGAAAGGAGGGGGGATGGCCTTGTGGGCTGGGCCCAAGGGGAAGGGAGGGGGCTAAAGCTTCCTCTTTTTGTCTATTTTTCCTTATTTCTTTTGCTATTAGGTATTTAGGTTTTGGTTTATAAACTTCAAAATTCAAATGAGCTTCGAGAATTTTGAATGAGTGCCAAGACACAACAAATGAACATACCAAGGAGACTGCTATTCCGGCATGCTATGCAACAAACAAGGACCTCTCAGGGTTTTATTTTACTAGGCTTATAGTTATATAAAACAAAATAATTCTCCACTATTTAGGAAAAAGAAAAGAAAATCAAGGAAAAGAGAGGGTAACAACTGAATTTGGTGGATATTAGAAAAGAAATTTTATACCCCCCAAATTCTGAGTGTTACACCAGTGCCTCTGCTTTGAGCTTTCTCCGGCGTTTCAGGTTGTCGGGCGCGGGAAAAACGAACGTCCTCAACACGATCACGCCCAAACCGCGATTAGTCCGAGCGTGGGCCCATCACGCTCCTGGGTCGGCCCGCTTCCATCATTTCCTTTTGCCCGGCCCACAACGGGATGTCACAGAGGAGCAACTGTCATGTGGCCCCGGGCGAAGTTTTTGCCCCCGAGTGGACCCGGGTGATATCCGTCCCACACAGGCACGTACATGGATCGCATTTGGTTTACCTTCCAAAACCAGGTGTGACAATTAGTTCACAAGGTGAAAAGGTTGTCGAGGTTGTTTCATATGATTTTTATCTAACAAACTAAATTACTAAAAATGAATTAACAAGTGCGATATAAGTAGGAAAGAAAAGTTCAACCCAGCTATATCTCACATATGGATAAGTATAAATGCCTTAAGAATCAAGAGGCATATATAAATAAAAACAACATGAAATAAATTATGTGGCTGTGACTTTTTTGTTATAAGGACTTACATTAAGGTCCTGTTTGTTTCAGCATTTTCAATGCCCTATCTGTTTCCAGCATAGATGGATAAGATCATTTTTTGTTTGGGCCAGCCAGCTTGTAACATATTATGCGTGTTTGTTTCAGCTTTTTTCTACCTTCGGGTGCCAGAAGTTGCTGCGAACTACCAAACGTCCAACTTTTCAGTCCACTTATGAAAATCCCCGGTGAAAACTGTCTAAAATCAACGTGAATACAAAATCGATCGAGACATTGTGATAATAGAAATTTGCCATTTACTAGATCCTAAACCCTATGCACTCATTTATCTTACTTCACAGTAACCACCCATGATAGTTAGAGTCTTCCCACAGCCAGTCTTCCTATAGCTAGATTCTTAGAAAAGCCCATCAGGAAAAAAACTGAACCAAACTGTTGTAAATGGATCCAGTTCCATAGAATGTTGTCCAAACCACCCTCAGCCTTACAAGTTCATGTTCCTTCACGCGTTGCGCCATCAACCAACAAAAAGTGGTGTCCATTGCACCACAACTGTTGGCGCTGGCATTTAAGGATATGTTTAGTTTGAGGTCAAAATAGTATGAGGCTGGGTCATCTCTGATTTGGGGGTAAGATCATCTCTAACAATTACTACTATTTTTGCTTGGCAGAAGGGATGAACTTGGATGGAACCATCCCAAATTTGTTTGGATGGTGGTCAGCTGTCACTGCTCGATAGGGGCGGGGGCAGCCATCTTAGTTTTTGGGACCGCAAGAGGGGCGGGGGCAGTACCATCTGCTCAATATTTTAGGACCATGTCGCCACCGAAAATTGCTCTAGTGTTCACCTGGCCCCCGCATGACCCCGATACAAACATTATAGAAAAATGTGGCCACCCCATTTCATCCTTCCTTGTACATCTAACCAAACATCCTAAATTATAGTGTGGTTATAGACTGTTGCTCTTTGGATCAAATACTATTATGGCAGGCCTGAAAAGTACACATACAACCTGATAAGTATACACCAGTCAAGTCTGAACAATATCATCTGCCCATCACATAACCTATGTGGCATACTGGTGATGAACCATCAGCAACCATCAACTAAAGATCTAGGAAGTATCAAGAAATAGCACTTATAAATAAGTAATCACCTATATGTTCTCATAGAGCTATAATAGTGACATCGATAGCATTTCTTTTCTAGATCCACCATTGACCATGAAGGTAAAGCATGCCACTAGTCTAAAATGTAAAATGTAGGTAGATCCTTTGTGGAGCAAACACAAGGGGTTGCTGGGATCGACGGTGTCACACCCGGGCTTTAAGGAACAAAGTCGGGTGCATCTCATACATGCGCCAAAGAAGACAACATATATAATAACAGAGTGTATAGACATAAATGTCACAATAAAATCAGAGTACTTATTACATAGCGGAAGTCTTACAAAATAAAAGATAAATATAACAGGATCTAAAATCCATCCTTGGCGCCAGAAAGTCAACTGGGAGACGCCACCTAGATCAAGTCGAAAGCCTCAGTGTTAGGCGGCTCCTCTTTGACCACCTGTTCTTCTCCTGTGGGGGTGTGAGACAGCAAGAGTGAGCTCACATACGATCATAGCTCAACAAGTTGTGGGGAATAATGTGCATGAACTCACCAAAGGTGGGAGTTCATGTGAAGTGTAAGGCTGATCAACAAAGTAAAGGCTGAAGCTGAGCATTGCTTTTATAAGTTGGTCAAAATTTTATTAGCAGTTACTAAGTGTAAGTAAATACCAAACCTTAGTAATAAATAAAATTAATAAAATAATCCCCAGATGCAATGCAAATGTCAACTTGAGTTTTAATTCCATAGATTAATCATGTGAGGGTCTGAGCTGCTCATGACCGTGAGCACGGCTAGTATACCAGTTTTACACTCTACAGAGGTTGCGCATCTTTACCCACAAGTCATGTTACCCATCTGCAAAGAGACGGTCAATCCCATACACCTCTACCGAGGAGGCGAGGCAGGGTAACACTACGAGGCCTTTACAAAGTTCCACTAGCTTCAGAAATCCTGCTACAGTTTATACGAAGCTCCAGTGCAGGAATCCCTCGCCTGACCGCCATCACAGCAAAATCAACCGAAGGACCTCCCTACACTGACCACTCCCCTACTGCCCTTGCCCCTTTCGGGTAAGGAAGTCATCCACTAACTTTCCTAGTTAATCAGCCAAGGGCGTCCCATTAAACCCTTGTGGTAGCACTGTTTTCCCGGGTGGTCGCTCCATGTTCCCATTAACATAATGATCTTAACATGAACAGTAATAATAAAAAGATAATAAAAGAGTAATCATGAATAGTGTATCTCCATACCCAAATCCATATAAAGCAATAGCAGGTACTACCCAAAAATATTTCAGTGGTGAACAAGGTATAAAGATAACCAAAACTGGGGTAACCTATTGGATCCCATCAAAATTAACCTATGCAGATCATTATAATTAACAAGAACATGGATGGGAAAAATTAAGTGATCAAGGGCACAACTTGCCTTCAATAAGCTCCTGCTCAGCAACTTCTACTTGGTGAATCTCAGAATCCACAGTGGCTTGCTCGTCTACTCGCATCAACACAATACATACATAGTGTAGCAAAAATTAACATTGCACCAACATGTGAATAAAATACACAATAAAAATCTACACATTAAAATAAGAACCTAGGAATAGGAATCATTAATTTTGGAGTTATAGATTTTGAATTATGAATTTCCAAAGGTTTAATGTGCTTGAAATGGATTTACATGAGAAATAATTTTTCTTTCTGTTTTCATGCCAAAACAGAGACTCTAGATGATAAACAATAATATTATAAAATTATAGAAATTGGAATGGATCAATTTGGACTTCATATGAATTTTCTATGGTTTATACAAGTTATAGAAATTATTTTTATACTAAAAACTCACTTTTTAATTTATTTTCCTGATTTCCCAAGTCCCTGGACCGCGCACCAAATTTCAGAGGGTTCAGGGGCGCCTAGGTAAAATTTTCAAGACACAGTGAATAACACCCACTGGACGGCGGGTTGATTCACTATAAACATAAGGGCTGATTTGACAAACGGGCTCAACGAAGGGGTACGCACGATCCACGGCCATCCGATCTAACTTCTACGCATCCGATTAGATTGAAGGTCGCCCAACTTTTCTACCACCGGATTAGAAATCAAGGGCCCAGGTTCATCTATGCGGTGGCGCGCTCAGGACCATTGATCTACCCATCAACCGTCCAAAACCCGCCTTTCCCCCTCGCTCATCTCCCTTCCCCAACTGAGAACGGCACGCCCAACGGTGACAGCGACGCCATTGCCGGTGAAATGACAACTCAACAAAGGCGCACTAACTTTGAATCTAACTGTTCTTCTCGTTGCGGAACTTAAAGCAAATACGGGCAAGGGTTCCATACCGAGAATCGTGCGCGCAGGCGAGCAGTCCATGGCGAAGCGCGGTCCACAGCGGCGGTGATAACAACGGCGAAAAATCCCCGTCGTTCCGTAGCTTCCCACGCCCGATTACGCCCTTGCGCACAATCAACACTTGCTTTAGGACCCCAGGGATTGCTTCGCTGGCGTTGGGAGACGACGATGGTGACGAACGACTACGGCGGGTCTCACGGCTCGAAGTGGGTCCTGGTGGTGGCGCCCTAGGTATGCTCAACAGAGGCCGAGAGGGGTTTTATATGCATGGTTCGAGTCTCCTCCAGTCCGCCCATAGCGCCGGTCCAATAGGGAGGTAGTTGCGCCCTCCAGGGAGGTGCGGTGAGCTAACGCCGCGAGAGACGGGGAGAAGAGGAACAGTGGTTCCGGTCCCACCCGCTAGGTTCGCGTGCGCGCTCATCCATTAGACCGTGCGGCTGCCAGGTAGGTCTGATATGGCATTGCAACGGTGCGGATGCGGGTTTCAGCTGTCAAACGGACCCCACACATCAGCGACTGGGGTGACTGCCCGCGGGCCCAGACTGTCGGCGCGCACATGGGCACTGGCCACACGTTGGATTTCGGGGGTGGGCCGAATTGACGCGGAAACGGCCCATGAACCCTTTCATTCTTTTCTTTTTATGCTTCTAATTTCTTTTCTCCATTTCCAAGTTAAATTTGACCTTCGAATTTTGAATTCAAAGTTGTGCCACATTAATCTCTATTACTTCCGTGAAGTTAAAATACCAATTTTAGAGATATAATTATATTATTTTTATTTTTATATCATTTCTCTTCATCTCATTTTCAAAAGCCCTAACTTTAATTTAGGGTTTAATCAAACCTTTAGGATCATTATCTCATTGTTATTATCCTTATTATTTTATTTAATGCACAAACATATAAAACTCCACAAGATGCCCTTCCTTTTATTTTAGTGTCATTTGTTTAATTTAATCACTCTGAATTTTATGTATGCTCTTTTCATGATGCAAATAAGGCACATAAAATGAGGAATTCACTATATATATTCCTTGTATACAATTTTAAGTATTACAAATCCTACCCCCCTTACAAAGAATCTCGTCCTCGAGATTTAAGAAGATCTAGGGAAAAGATGTGGAAAATCTATGCGAAGCTCTTCTCTCTCCCAAGTAGCTTCATCTTCTCCGTGGTGACTCCATTGCACTTTGCACATCTTTATAACTTTATTTCTCGTGACACGAGTCAGTGTATCAAGAATCTTGATGGGATACTCTGCATAAGTCAGATCATCTTGAACACTAAGGTCCTCCAGTGGTAGCTACTCTTCAGGTACCCTGAGACACTTCTTCAGTTGTGACACATGCAAGACATCATGAACATCCGCAAGATGATCAGGTAACTCCAATTGGTATGCAACCTCTCCCACTCACTTTAAGATTAAGAAGGGTCCAATAAAGCGAGGGGACAACTTCCCTTTGACTTTAAATCTTCTCATACCACGGAGTGGTGACACTTTCAAATAGACATGATCACCCTCCTTAAACTCTAGCAGTCTTCTCCGGGTATCAGCATAGCTCTTCTGTCTTGACTAGGCAGTCCTCAAATTCTCTCGAATTATACGGACTTGTTCTTCTGCTTCTTGAATCAGTTCAGGCCCAAAGAACTGTCTTTCTCCAGTCTGGTCCAATATAGAGGAGTCATGTATTTCCTTCCATACAGAGTCTCGAACGGTAACATCTTCAGACTGGCCTGGCAACTACTATTATATGAGAACTCAGCATAAGGTAGATTCTTGTCCCAACTACTACCATGCTGAAGGGTACAAGCTCTCAACATGTCTTCCAATACTTGATTAGTCCTTTCAGTCTGAGGGTGGTAGGCCGAACTAAATTCCAACTTCGTATCCATTTCATCATGAAAACTTTTCCAAAATCTGGAGGTAAAATGTAATCCTCTATCCAAAATGATCTTCTTCGGTACACCGTGTAGAGACACAATCTGAGCCATATATAACTCTGCCAATTGAGATACCTTATAAGTAGTCTTGACTGGAATGAAATGAGCCACTTTGGTCAGTCTATCCACAATAACCCATATAGAATCATATCCTTTCGAGGTGCGAGAAAATCCAGTAATGAAGTCCATATCAATCTCTTCTCTATTCCACTCGGGTATCTTTAGTGGATGCAGTAGTCCAGCTGGCCTCTGGTGTTTAGCCTTAACTCTTTGACACACATCGCACATAGCCACATGTGCAGCCACATCTCTCTTCAATCCATACCACCATTTTCTGCTTCAAATCTTGTTACATCTTGGTACTCCTAGGATGAATAGAATAATCTGAGCCATGGGCCTCCTTTAAAATAGTCTCACGAAGGCTTTCAATATCAGGAACACATATCCTGTCCTTGAACCATATGGTGTCTTGCTCATCCTCCATGAATTATGGTCCTCTACCTTCAGTAATAAGATCCTTGATCTCTTGTATCCTAGCATCACCAACCTGTCCTTTGTGGATTTCTTGCTCCAAGGTAGGTTCCACATCAATAGTAACTACTTCAGTGTGAGCAACTATCCCCAGGTTAAGTCTCCTGAAATCCTCAACAATCTCATCAGGTAGCTGGGCAACAACAACTGAATGAACATGCTCCTTTCGACTCAAGGCATCTGCAACCAAATTTGCCTTGCCCGGGTGATAGTGAATCTCCAAATCATAATCCTTAATAAGCTCCAACCAACGGCGTTGCCTAAGGTTGAGATCCTTCTGAGTGAATATGTACTTCAAACTCTTATGATCCGTGTATATTTGGCACTTAGTTCCCATAATGTAGTGTCTCCAAATCTTAAGAGCATGCACAACTGCTGCTAGTTCCAAGTCGTGCGTGGGGTAGTTTAACTCGTGTTTCCGCAACTGGCGAGATGCGTAGGCAATGACGTGTCCTTCCTGCATAAGCACACATCCCAGGCCTTGGCGACTTGCATCACAATGTACATCAAAATTCTTCTCTAGATCTGGCATAATCAGCACTGGAGCAGCCATCAACTTAGATCTCAACTGATCAAAACTCTCTTGACATTTATCAGTCCACTTAAACTCCTTGCCCTTCTCCAACAATGAGGTCATAGGCTTAGCAATCTTAGAGAACCCTTCAATGAATCGCCGGTAATAACCTGCGAGTCCCAAGAAACTCTGGATCTCCGAAAATGTACTGGGTGTCTTCCAATCCATTATTGTTGTCACTTTAGTCGGATCAACAGCAATTCCTCCTTTAGAGATGATATGCCCAAGAAAATGTACTTCATCAAGCCAGAATTCACACTTGGTAAATTTGGCATAGAGTTGATTATACCATAATTTCTGTAGCACCATTCGCAAATGCTCCACATGCTCACTATCATTCTTGGAATAAATAAGAATGTCATCGATGAATACCACGACGAACTTATCGAGATACTCCATGTAACACCCCTGGTGTTACTGCCACTAAAACTTGAGCTTAACATCATAAGCATTGGCATTTCATGTGTTTGTCACACCTAGAGTGCATTCACAAGGCAAAAATTTCAAACATGTTGTATTGATGTGACATGTTACTAGTGAAACCCTAGAGTAGGATACTTAACCCTAAATTGGGCTCAGGAGGGCAAAGAAAAGCCTAATAAGAGAAAACTTCAAAACTCATTAGAGATGGTCATAAAATGTCACCTTGAATAGACTTATGGGATATCCAAACCCTAGAAGTATCAAAAGCCCTAAAAAGAACCCTAGAAAGCCCTAGACTTAAACCCTAGGGGGCTAAGTGCAAAATTAGTGCACTTTTGGACTAAAGTGCAAAAACCATGATATTAGAGCATCTTAACTCATGTGGTTCACAAGTATGGGGATTTGCAACTTAAATCCTAAGTTGTGGACTTATTTACAAAAGAGCCACACTTATACTCTAATGGCTAAGTCTGAATTTCAGAGAATTGGCTCAACTTTGGAGCTCTATATCTTCCAAGTCATAAAGTTCTTGCCCTAGGTCACCACATCAAGTTTGTAGAGCTACAAAAGGGGAACAATTTTGCTATAGAGAGCAAGTCTTGGTACTTTGGAAAGTTTTGAGAAAATTGGACTCCAAGTTGACCTGTCAATCTGTCTTAAGTCTGAAATCAGACTGACATTGGCCTAGAACTAGGTTTGTGAGCCATTTTGAGCTAGATTTGTTGCTCGATTGATGGTTGTTTCTATAGCATAATTGTAGCTGGTATGAAGGGCTACAACTTTGCTGCAGAGCATTGGTTACGTTGCCATGAAAAATTGGGAGAAAATCTACCATCGTCCGTCAGGCGCTGTCAGATGTTCCATGGTACAGTGAACAGGATAGGATCAAATTCAGATCACATCACCGCCGACGAGCTGTGCGCTCGGATTCGTGCTCGCCATTGGCGCTTCACGCTCGGATCGATTGGATAGCGCTTGGGGTAAGTAAATATCCCGTCGTGGATATGTTCCGGCCACTAATTTACTCCGACCACTGTACCCGAGCTAGCCACGGCGGATTCGGATGAGTTCGCCGGTGACAGCTGCCTCACGGCCTTGCGCCACGTGCCTTGGCACATCGACCGCATCGCCGTGACTCGCATTAACTCTCTGTTCATTGTCGGGGATCTTGCCACGGTAATAGGACACCAATCGCGCGCGCCAGTAACTTTTTGTTTCTCCGGCCACCGCTCGTAGACTCTATAAATTGAGCGCACCGTCGGGTCCGTAGGGTAATCACGCACCAAGCCACCAAGTCTTGCCTCCAATCATTCACCAGAGAGCTCCAATTCCTTACTTCCCCTGAATCACTCAAGAACTCCGCTCGGTTTGACCTCGTCGTGGCCAGCGCGCCTCAGGTCCGCTCATATCCTCTGCCCTCCCGTTTTAGCGTTTTGGTGTGCCCCTGATACTCCCCGACCAACTCAATTGAGCTAGGATCCCTTAGATCACCGGGAACGCGGTTGACTGTCTGTGATGCCCGCTGTCACCGTGGTTAGAGCAAATTAGTGCGCCATTAGTGAAATTAGTTGAGGGGAAACGATCCTTAGGTCTTGAATTCAGTTTCTACCGAAGTAGGGCGCCGGTCATTAAGTGAATCGATCGGTGAGAGCTCACCGGAGCTCGGCCATGCGCTTTCCACCGTCGTGGACATCAACCTGCGAAGAAATAGAACATGAAGGGGGTTTCTGTAAGGTGTCAGTGACTCTAGAAACAGCACTGTGAACCCGCCTTCAGTTATTCATAACGTCCGGGACCTATTTGCAAAGTCCACGCGGGCGCGCTTCTGCCCTGGTTGGGCCGGTTCGGGCCGGATCCAGCCCAGAACTGTTCATGTCTTTTCTTTTTCCTTTTCTGCCAGAGCTAAAGAAATTCTAGAGAATTGTAGAAAATGATAAAAATACCAAACCAATTTTGCTAGGTTTCTAATTTTCTATAGTATTTACTAAAAATAGTTTCATGATTTTTAGTCCAAAAGGGAAATTATAGAGTATTTAAAACAGCCTAAGACCATGCTTCTGGATTTTTAGGGAATAAATAATAAATCCTAAATTCACTAAATTTTTAGGGTAAGCTCTAAATAATATTTAGAAGCCTTGGGTAAAGTTGGGTATGATTTGGACCATGTTTGATACTTAGAACCCAAAACCCTACCCCCTGCCCTTTTAACTTCACTTTTGACTCCGAAAACCCTAAGTTCTCGGAGATCCATGAAGGAAAGTTGTATTCAAGACCTTAGATAAAAAAAAGTTTTATTATTCTTGCATCTTCATGAGCATTCATTATTATACTTGCCTATATTTAGAAAACGAAGAGGAAGTAGAAGTCAAAGAGACAAGGACTTCATCACCACCACCACCTGGGGAACATCAGGCAGGCAACTGTTTCTATTTTGATATCTGCGGAATAGAGCCTGACTCACCAGTAACACAAGGCAAGCCCCGGTGCATTTGTCACCTCCTTGTTACTTTTAAAATCTTTCTCACTTGCTTGATGCATTAGGTGATAGGAGTTGTGTGCTAAACCAATTCATGCATTTCCTTCCTTGGATTTGATTACTTCTCCTCAAATCCCTGTTTTACAAAAGGTTTTTCTTATGCTTAGCTTTGCTCTAGAAAATCAAAATGTTTTGTTTTCACAAAAGATGATGCTGCAAAGTGGGAGGGATGTTTTCGAAAATAAAACTTGATGATGGATCCATCATGGCCATGATGGGTTCAACATCAGAAAAGATGTACCTCTGCCAGGTACCAAACTTTGGGTTTGAAAAGATAAAGCTGAGACCGGGCGGGTGACTTGCACGAGAAGAGAGTCTCGGTGTAGTGTCTCCGTTTGAGTCGATTAAGGACCGTGCCGATGTAGGCTTGATGACCGAGGACCCTTTAACTGGTCACATGCCTTATCATGGGTGCTTTGCCTCGAGCAGACTAATACCAGAATAAGATAACACGCAATGGGAGTGTAGAGATGGCGAGAGTAGCGTGTACCCTCCGTGGCAAGAGGCTAGACGGTGGTGTATCTGTGCTCTCGGTTGGCGTGAACCTGATCTGGTCTTAACAACTCCGGTGGCGAGTTGACATATGCAAGGGTTAAGTGCTACATATGTCGTGTGATTGGAGGTCCTCAGCTGAGTATAACCGATTCGGATCGTCGTAACTTCGCGGGTATGAAGACTTGGTCACTGTCCTATACGTAGAAATCCAGTAAAGATGAAGGGTTGTTAAGAAATTGGCTAGTGCAGGTCAAGTGATTGAACTAGGGTAGAAAGAACTCTAGTTGCAGGTAATTTTACTTAACTTGATAAATAAAATTGGATTTTAAGGATCCACTTTTAGTAAGCATTTCTGCAAACAGAGTCATTGATTATTGATAAGCCTTACCTTGACTCCCTTAAAGCCAGTATATCCTTGAGAGTCTTTTACTTTGTCGGGTAAGTCTTGCGAAAGTACACTTCGTACTTAGGGCTTTGTCCCATGTTGTTTTAGGTGAAGAAGCAACAAACTTTTATTGCTTTTGTTCAAAGGTGGTACCCAAAGAAGAGAACCAAGACTAAAGCTGCGGGAGGGAAGGCCCTCTGTTAAAAACTTTTTACTGCTTATTAGGGAGGGGTTTTTGCCTCCCATGTTTTGTAATAATAATACTCAGCACTCATATATTATGTTCTGGTCTGTAACTATATAACTTTGTCTTACTTTTCAATAAAGTAAGTTATTGTAACTGCTTCCGCATTTCTATATCTCCGATGAATTGTAATGTCTGCGTGACGGGAGAAACGCTCTTAGGAAGGTAAAGAATTCAGATACTGAACTTGTCAAGTGATCAGGTGCACCTGCAGGGTTGTCTGAGGTCCGTTGGACAAGGACAACTGTAGGTGGGCCTAATGACTTAGGAGGTTCTATCACAGCTGGTATCGGAGCGAAGCCCATCTCTGCATATATTATGAGACATTTTCAAAAAGAATTCTCAAAAGACTTATCTAAAAAATTTCTTTTCTTCTTATCCATTCTCCTTCTGAGGTACTTATTTTAGAGACCATATAATAGAGTGCGATATATAGAAGGTGTGAATCAACTAAGGTTGATTCTGTAATTACACATGCATCATGCTAAAAATTATGCTAATAAGATTTTCCCCCTCAAGGAGATATGCCAGCGCGCACGAGAAAGACCGCGCGCAAGTCTACCGGGCCGATTGGCGTACCCCGTCATCAACTTGCCCCGAGGCATGAAGATAGTAGCAGTGGTAGTAACGATCCAATCGGGGATCTGGAAGCCCAAGTTGATCAGCTTCGATCAGAACTCCGTCACAGGAACGATATATGGGTCGCGGATGGTGAAAGAATAAACGAGTTGAGAATAGACATCTGCCACCTGCAAGACCAACTAGCGGAACGGGATCTAGCGCTCGACTGGGCTGTGAACTCTCGTTCACTAGCTTGGGCAAAGGAAGCTAGAGCTCGAGCCCGCGTGGAAGAGCTTAGCTCAGCTGTGGATAACTTGCAGGTTTATTGTAATACACTACATGAAGAAGATCATGTATTGTATTCACAACTGCACCCTAACGTCCCTGCGGATCCTGTCGGGATGGGAGCCAGACCATCTGGAGCAGCAGGAGAAGCCCTTGGAGGAGAACTGGACCTTTTCAGGCCCCCTCCTTCAATGAATTTGGTCGATGAATGGTCTCCTACACCTGACAGCGAGGCTACCAAAAGCGACAAGAAGCTAGAGTAGTGTAGTATAGAAGTAGTAATAATGTGTAATAGGTAATGTAATCCTGTTCTAAAATACGAGTCTGTAACATTACCCTTTTAAGTAATGTGAAATGGATGGTTTGTTTTGGCATATCATATTTCTTCAAATGTTCTTTGCCTCAGATGTCGTCTAAGACTCGCGCACAGGATGGGGCAGGAACCTCCCGTGGGAGGGAAGCAACCCTGAATCCACCCCCAGTACCTCCAACATTAGCTGAGGCCATCGCTGCCTTAGTTAATGCCACAGCTGAAAACACCTGCTTTCTGCGGGAAATGGCGGGGCAACAAATGCAGCAACAAGGCGGGCGAGCGTATCCGCAAGGACCCCGTGAAACGTCATATCTGGATTTCTTGGAGACACGTCCCCCATTGTTTGTCAAGGCGGAAGATCCTCTGGAAGCGGATGAGTGGATCCGCGTTATTGAACAGAAGTTCGGGCTTCTCCGATGTACGGAGACTTAAAAGCCCTTGTTTGCAGCACAACAATTGTGAGGCCCTGCCAGTACATGGTGGGGAAATTATGTTGCCGTTCAGCCGGCCGGTCATCGAATTACATGGGACGAGTTTAAGTTGGCTTTCTGGGAGCACTATATACCGGAAGGGGTCCTCCATATGAAGCAGGAGGAGTTTATGAAGTTCAAACAGGGTGGAGATACTGTCACTTAGTATCTCAACAAATTTAATCACTTGTCCCAATATGCTATCGATCAAGTCAACACGGATTTAAAGAAGAGAAATTGCTTCATGAGAGGTCTTAATGATCGAATGCAACAAAAGATGGCCACATGCATTGATCTTTCTTATGGAAGGGTTGTCAGCACGGCGCTGGCAGTTGAAGCCAAATATGCAGGCTCCGGAAAATCAAAGGGGAATGGAGGCGACAGGCCCAATCGGGGGTCAGAGAAAAGACAAAAGTTGGTAATCCGACCTTTTAATCAAAATCGTTCTTCATCGCGCCCACCCTCCTACCCTTTCAAACAACCGGTTTTTATCCGCCCTACCGCTGCCCCCACCGCTACAAATCAACTGGGTGCCCCTGGCACTCGTTTCCCCTCTCTCCCAAGCTCTTCAACAGGATGCTTTAATTGTGGAAAGTCCGGACATTTTATCAAGGACTGTCCATACCCGAAGCAGAATCGATCCAATAATCAGCAGAGTGCCGGGAGTTCCGCTCAAGCCAAGGGAAATGCGGCAAACAATACCGCGAGCAAAAATACAAGGAAAATGGGACGGATTTATTATACTCAAGTGGCCACAACACCGGAAGGCAAACCGGTTATGATGGGTACGTTTCTAGTGACCAATCACCCTGCAATTATTCTCTTTGATTCTGGTGCTTCGCATACTTTCATAAGCAAGAAGTTTGTGGAGAAGCATTGCATTCCATATACTGAATCAAGGGAAGGGTTTAAAATTCATTCGCCTGGGGGACAAATATTTACTAAAGAAGTGGCTTACCAAGTGCCCGTAACATTGGCTGAACGGGACTTTCCAACAAATATGATTGTTCTAAAAGGCCAAGACATAGATGTAATTTTGGGCATGAATTGGTTAGCCTAGCATAAAGCAATCCTCAACACTAATCTGAGAACCATCAGGTTGAGTTATGGCCAAGAAGAGATTCTTTTGTCTATCCCCGTAGCTATTCCAGCTAAACCATATGGCAGAGTATATGAAGCCATTATACCGGAGATCCAAGATATCCCGGTAGTATGTGAGTTTCCAGATGTCTTCCCGGAAGATTTGCCTAGATTGCCTCCAGAAAGAGATGTAGAATTTGTGATTGAGTTAAAGCCCGGTACGGCTCCTATTTCTAGAAGGTCGTACCGAATGCCTCCAAATGAACTGGCAGAACTCAAGACCCAATTACAAGATCTACTTGAAAAAGGATTTATCCGACCAAGTTCTTCACCTTGGGATTGTCCAGCCATCTTCGTCAAGAAGAAGGACCAAACACTGCGGATGTGCGTGGATTATCGACCCCTTAATGAGGTCACCATCAAGAATAAGTACCCTCTTCCCCGGATTGACATTCTATTTGATCAACTTACCGGAGCTCGGGTATTCTCCAAGATTGACCTCAGGTCGGGTTATCATCAGATCTGTATCCGACCCGAAGATATACCGAAGACCGCATTCACCACGCGGTATGGATTATTTGAATATCTGGTTATGTCTTTCGGACTAACAAATGCTCCTGCCCACTTCACATATCTGATGAACTCGGTATTTATGCCCGAGTTGGACAAATTTGTGGTGCTATTCATTGACGATATCTTAATATACTCCAAGAATGAAGAGGAGCATGCTCAGCACTTGCGGATCGTATTAACGCGCTTAAGAGAACACCAATTATATGCTAAGTTCAGTAAGTGCGCATTCTAGCTGGAGGAGATTTAATTTCTGGGACATGTATTATCTACCAAGGGGATTGCGGTGGATCCCAGCAAAGTCAAGGATATTTTGGAATGGAAACCCCCAACCACTGTACATCAAGTCTGAAGTTTCCTTGGACTAGTTGGTTATTACCGCCGATTCATACCAAATTTTTCCAAGCTTGTGAAACCAATCACAAGTTTATTGAAGAATGATATTAAATTCAATTGGTCTTCAAAATGCAATGAAGCTTTTGAGCAGCTAAAAGTATTATTGACCACTGCTCCGGTATTGGCTCAATCGGACAATGAAAAGCCCTTTGGTGTGTATTGTGACGCATCAGGCAGTGGTCTCGGCTGTGTTCTAATGCAAGAAGGTCGAGTGATAGCTTATGCTTCAAGGCAGTTGCGTCGGCATGAGGAACATTATCCAACTCATGACCTGGAGTTAGCTGTGGTGGTTCATACCCTAAAAATATGGCGTCATTATCTGCTGGGGAATGTTTGTCACATTTATACAGATCATAAAAGTTTGAAGTACATCTTTACCCAGTCAGAAGTTAATATGAGACAAAGGAGATGGCTCGAGCTAATAAAGGATTATGAATTAGAGATTCACTATCACCCATGCAAAGCTAATGTTGTGGCAGATGCGTTAAGTCGTAAGGCTTTCTGCCATTGCCTTACCATAAAGACTTCTAACATTACTTTATGCCAAGAAATGGAGAAGTTGAACCTGAGAATGATTCAGCATGGAACTTCAAATCATTTGAAGCTTGAGTCACTCATCCTACAAAGAATAATTGACGCGCAAAGAAATGATGAGGGAATGAAGCACATTCATGAGAAGATAGAAGCTGGAAAAGCCAACTGCTTCAGAAGAGATGATCAAGGTATTGTATGGTTTAACAACCGCATAGTTGTGCCTAAAAATGATGAGATCCGCCAGCAAATTCTAGATGAAGTACATCTTAGTCGCTATTCTATTCATCCCGGAAGCACTAAGATGTATCATGATCTAAAACAGCATTATTGGTGGACAAAGATGAAGATTGAAATCACACGCTATGTGGCAAGATGCGACACTTGTAAACGTGTCAAGGCCATACACATGAAGGCTGCTGGTCCATTACAATCTCTACCTATCCCTACATGGAAATGGGAAGATATTAGTATGGACTTTATTGTGGGATTGCACAGGACAGCAAAAGGATTCGACTCTATTTGGGTTATCATTGATCGACTTACAAAGATCGCCCATTTTCTTCCAGTCAAGGTAAAGTATCCAGTAATCGCATATGCGGAACTGTATATTGCTCGCATTCTCAGTTTGCACGGTATTCCGAAGACTATAGTGTCAGATCGTGGACCTTAATTTGTATCCAAATTCTGGGAAGAACTTCACAAATCCTTGGGTACTAAATTGCTCCATAGTTTGGCCTATCATCCTCAAACCAGTGGGCAGACTGAGAGGGTAAATCAGATACTTGAAGATATGTTGCGAGCATGTGTTCTGGAGTTCCCACAGAAATGGGATGATTGTTTACCATTAGCGGAGTTCTCATACAATAATAGCTATCAAGAAAGCATCAAAATGGCACCTTTCGAAGCCTTGTATGGATGACGGTGTCGTACTCCGTTAAACTGGTTTGAACCAGGTGAAAGAAATTTTTTCAAACCTGATATGGTAAAGGAGACAGAAGAGAAAGTTCAACGAATGACTCATAATTTGAAGAAAGCTCAAGCTCGTCAGAAGAGTTATGCAGACAAGCGACGGCAACCCTTGTACTTTCTAGTTGGAGATTATGTCTACCTGAAAGTTTCACCAATGAAGGGTGTATCACGTTTCAGGGTAAAAGGGAAGCTTGCACCCCGGTATATTGGTCATTTTCCTGTTCTTGAACAATATGGAGCAGTGGCATACCGACTCCAGTTACCTGAAACCTTGTCTGTAGTACATAATGTATTCCACGTGTCTCAATTGAAGAAGTGTCTTCGGGTTCCCGATCGAACCATTTAAGTAACGGATGTTGCCTTAGAACCAGACTTGACATATTCAGAGCACCCTATTCGAGTCTTGGATCAAAAGGACAGGATTACCCGAAGAAAAACTCTCAAGTTTTACAAGATACAGTGGAATCAGCATTCAAAAGATGAGGCTACATGGGAAACTCAGGACTTTTTAGAAAAGAATTTCCTAGGCTTTTTAGCCTCATGTAATTTGTAAAGTGTATACAATTTTTGTAATAAAGGAATGAGCCCCATACCACCCCTGCCTTGTACCAAAAATAAGGAAATAAAGATGTGTCATGTTTCCTTTTCAATTACTTGCCCTAGGACTTTTTAATCTCGGGACGAGATTCTTTTATGGGGGGAAGGATGTAACACCCCCGGTGTTACTGCCACTAAAACTTGAGCATAACATCATAAGCATTGGCATTTCATGTGTTTGTCACACCTAGAGTGAATTCACTAGGCAAAAATTTCAAACAAGTTGTATTGATGTGACATGTTACTAGTGAAACCCTAGAGTAGGATACTTAACCCTAAATTGGGCATAGGAGGGCAAAAAAAGCCTAATAAGAGAAAACTTCAAAACTCATTAGAGATGGTCATAAATTGTCACCTTGAATAGACTTATGGGATATCCACACCCTAGAAGTATCAAAAGCCCTAAAAAGAACCCTAGAAAGCCCTAGACTTAAACCCTAGGGGGCTAAGTGAAAAATTAGTGCACTTTTGGACTAAAGTGCAAAAACCATTAGATTAGAGCATCTTAACTCATGTGGTTCACAAGTATGGGGATTTGCAACTTAAATCCTAAGTTTTGGACTTATTTACAAAAGAGCCACACTTATACTCTAATGGCTAAGTCTGAATTTCAGAGAATTGGCTCAACTTTGGAGCTCTATATCTTCCAAGTCATAAAGTTCTTGCCCTAGGTCACCAAATCAAGTTTGTAGAGCTACAAAAGAGGAACAATTTTGCTATAGAGAGCAAGTCTTGGTACTTTGGAAAGTTTTGAGAAAATTGGACTCCAAGTTGACCTGTCAGGCTGTCTTAAGTCTGAAATCAGATTGACAGTGGCCTAGAACTAGGTTTGTGAGCCATTTTGAGCTAGATCTGTTGCTCGATTGATGGTTGTTTCTATAGCATAATTGTAGCTGGTATGAAGGGCTACAACTTTGCTGCAGAGCATTGGTTACGTTGCCATGGAAAATTGGGAGAAAATCTACCCTAAACATCGTCTGTCAGGCGCTCTGTCAGATGTTCCATGGTACAGTGAACCAGATAGGATCAAATTCAGATCACATCGTCGCCGACGAGCTGTGCGCTCGGATTCGTGCTCGCCGTTGGCGCTTCACGCTCGGATCGGTTGGAAGCGCTTGGGGTAAGTAAATATCCCGTCGTGGATATGTTCCGGCCACTAATTTACTCCGACCACCGTACCCGAGCTAGCCACGGCGGATTCGGATGAATTCGCCGGTGACAGCCGCCTCATGGCCTTGCGCCACGTACCTTGGCACATCCACCGCATCGCCGTTACTCGCATTAACTCTTCGTTCATCACCGGGGAGCTTGCCACGGTAATAGGACACCAATCGCTCGCGCCAGTAACTTTTTGTTTCTCCGGCCGTCGCGCGTCGTCGTCTAATTCACCAGCCACCGCTCGCAGACTCTATAAATTGAGTGCACCGTCGGGTCCGTAGGGTAATCACGCAACAAGCCACCAAGTCTTGCCTCCAATCATTCACCAGAGAGCTCCAATTCCTTACTTCCCCCAACTCACTCAAGAACTCCGCTCGGTTTGACCTCGCCATGACCAGCGCGCCTCAGGTCCGCTCATATCCTTTGCCCTCCCGTTTAGTGTTCTGGTGTGCCCTTTATACTCCCCAACCAACTCAATTGAGCTAGGATCCCTTAGATCACCGGGAACGCGGTTGACTGTCTGCGATGCCCGCTGTCACCGTGGTTAGAGCAAATTAGTGCGCCATTAGTGAAATTAGTTGAGGGAAAATGATCCTTAGGTCTTGAATTCGGTTTCTACCGAAGTAGGCGTCGGTCATTAAGTGAATCGGTCGGTGAGAGCTCGCCGGAGCTCGGCCATGCGCTGTCCACCGTCGTGGACCTCAACCTGCGAAGAAATAGAACATGAAGGGGGTTTCTGTAAGGTGTCAGTGACTCTAGAAACAGTACTGTGAACCCGCCTTCAGTTATTCATAACATCCGGGACCTATTTGTAAAGTCCACGAGAGCGCGCTTCTGCCCTGGCTGGGCCGGTTCGGGCCGGATTCAACCCAGAACTGTTCATGTCTTTTCTTTTTCCTTTTCTGTCAGAGCTAAAGAAATTCTAGAGAATTGTAGAAAAATGATAAAAATACCAAACCAGTTTTGCTAGGTTTCTAATTTTCTATAGTATTTACTAAAAATAGTTTCATGATTTTTAGTCCAAAAGGGAAATTATGGAGTATTTAAAACAGTCTAAGACCATGCTTCTGGATTTTTATGGAATAAATAATAAATCCAAAATTCACTAAATTTTTAGGGTAAGCTCTAAATAATATTTAGAAGCCTTGGGTAAAGTTGGGTATGATTTGGACCATGTTTGATACTTAGAACCCAAAACCCTACCCCGTGCCCTTTGAACTTCACTTTTGACTCCGAAAACCCTAAGTTCTCGGAGATCCGTGAAGGAAAGTTGTATTCAAGACCTTAGATAATAAACTATTATTATTCTTGCATCTTCATGAGCATTACATGAGCATTCATTATTATACTTGGATATATTTAGAAAACGAAGAGGAAGTAGAAGTCGAAGAGACAAGGACTTCATCACCACCACCACCACCTGAGGAACATCAGGCGGGCAACTGTTTCTATTTTGATATCTGCGGAACAGAGCCTGATTCACCAGTAACACAAGGCAAGCCCCGGTGCATTTGCCACCTCCTTGTTACTTTTAAAATCTTTCTCACTTGCTTGATGCATTAGGTGATAGGAGTTGTGTGCTAAACCAATTCCTACATTTCCTTCCTTGGATTTGATTACTTCTCCTCAAATCCCTGTTTTACAAAAGGTTTTTCTTATGCTTAGCTTTGCTCTAGAAAATCAAAATGTTTGTTTTCACAAAAGATGATGCTACAAAGTGGGAGGGATGTTTTCGAAAATAAAACTTGATGATGGATCCATCATGGTCATGATGGGTTCAACATCGGAAAAGATGTACCTCTGCCAGGTACCAAACTTTGGGTTTGAAAAGGTAAAGCTGAGACCAGGCGGGTGACTTGCACGAGAAGAGAGTCTCGGTGTAGTGTCTCCGTCTGAGTCGATTAAGGACCGTGCTGATGTAGGCTTGATGACCGAGGACCCTTTAACTGGTCACATGCCTCGTCATGGGTAAGCTTTGCCTCGGGCAGACTAATACCAGAACAAGATAACACGCAATGGGAGTGGAGAGATGGCGAGAGTAGTGTGTACCCTCCGTGGCAAGAGGCTGGACGGTGGTGTATCTGTGCTCTCGGTTGGCGTGAACCTGATCTGGTCTTAAGAACCCCGGTGGCGAGTTGACATATGCAAGGGTTAAGTGCTACATATGTCGTGCGATTGGAGATCCTCAGCTGAGTATAATCGATTCGGATCGTCGTAACTTCGCGGATATGAAGACTTGGTCACTGCCCTATACGTAGAAATCCATTAAAGATGAAGGGTTGTTAAGAAATTGGCTAGTGCAGGTCAAGTGATTGAACTAGGGTAGAAAGAACTCTAGTTGCAGGTAATTTTACTTAGCTTGATAAATAAAACTGGATTTTTAAGGATCCACTTTTTGTAAGCATTTCTGCAAACAAAGTCATTGATTATTGATAAGCCTAACCTTGACTCACTTAAAGCCAGCATATCCTTGAGAGTCTTTTACTTTGTCGGGTAAGTCTTGTGAAAGTACACTTCGTACTCAGGGCTTTGTCCCATGTTATTTTAGGTGAAGAAGCAACAAACTTTTGTTGCTTCTGTTCAAAGGTGGTACCCAAAGAAGAGAACCAAGACTAAAGCTACGGGAGGGAAGGCCCTCCGTTAAAAACTTTTTACTGCTTATTTGGGAGGGGGTTTTGCCTCCCATATTTTATAATAATAATACTCAGCACTCATATATTATGTTTTGGTCTGTAACTATATAACTCTATCTTACTTTTCAATAAAGTAAGTTATTGTAACTGCTTCCACATTTCCGTATCTCCGATGAATTGTAATGTTTGCGTGATGGGTGAAACGCTCTTGGGAAGGTAAAGAATTCAGATACCGAACTTGTCAAGTGATCAGGTGAACCTGCAGGGTTGTCTGAGGTCCGTTGGACAAGGACAACTGTAGGTGGGCCTAATGACTTGGGAGGTTCTGTCACACTCCATGAATACTTTATTCATCAGATTCATAAAATAAGCTGGTGCATTAGTTAATCCAAACGACATAACAGTGAACTCATATAATCCATATCGGGTTGAGAAATCCGTCTTGGGAATATCCGATGGTCTAATCTACATTTGATGGTAACCCGATCGGATATCAATCTTCGAGAATACCCTAGCATCTCTCATACGATCAAATAAATCCTCAATGTGGGGTAACGGGTACTTGTTCTTCACGGTAACATCATTAAGGGACCTATAATTCACACACATCCGATGTGATCCGTCCTTCTTTTGTACAAACAGAACTGTTGCTCCCCAAGGTGAAGAACTCGGACGAATGTACCCAGCCTCTTGTAACTCAGTTAACTGCTTCTTCAGTCCCTTTAACTCTTCTATAGACATCTTGTATGGTCGTTTGAAAGTAGGGGCAGTTCCAGGTAAGGGATCAATGGCAAACTCAACTTCCCTATATGGTGGCATCCTTGGTAACTCTTCTGGGAAGACATCCGGAAAATCTCTAACCACATGGATGTTGTCACCAACAAACTTCCCATTTACTAAAAATGTCGCTAGTCTGGTGGCAGTAGTTACTGCAATTCCAACTTCAAATCTTTCTCCTTTGGAACTGGTGAGTTCTATGGTTCCTTGAGCATAGTGTATAGACTGCCTTTGCCTTTCTTAACCATGACATAACAAGGATCACATCTATAGTGCTCTCTTCTAACACGATAGGGGTAGCCTATCTGGGTTAGAAACACAGGGTACGAAAGAAAGGATTGTAGACAAGGCATATAATTACGAAACATGTTACTTTGGGGAATTTATTAGCTAAGTGTGTCACCTACTAAAGCTAATTCATTACCTTATGGTGGTACATGCTAAGATGCTCGTCTATACTATTTCAATCAATCAAAGAAGCAAATCAGGCATTGATCATCAGAACAATCAACCAACATTTTTAATAGAGAAAATAATTTTAAGTTTCTTTGTCTTAGATCTCCTATCTCTTAAAAAGGTCATAAATGTAGGATTCAAAGGTGTGAAATCCTTCTTGTCTTAGAGTAGAAAAGATAAGAATGATCAGAGTAGAATAGTAGAAGGTGAGACAGGATCAAGATAAGTATAGAGAGAATCGGAGTAAGGTAAGTATAGAATGAATCAGAAGAAGTTAAGTAGGTAAGGGTTTTGTCCATTTCTATCTAGGTTTCGTCCTACAGTCAACATTTCCTCTGATACCACTTCTGTCACACCCGGGCTTTAAGGAACAAAGCCGGGTGCATCTCATACATGCGCCAAAGAAGACAACATATATAATAACATAGTGTATAGAGATAAATGTCACAATAAAATCAGAGTACTTATTACATAGCGGAAGTCTTACAAAATAAAAGATAAATATAACATGATCTAAAATCCATCCTTGGCGCCAAAAAGTCAACTGGGAGACGCCACCTAGATCAAGTCGAAAGCGTCAGTGTTAGGCGGCTCCTCTTCGACCACCTATTCTTCTCCTATGGGGGGTGTGAGACAACAAGAGTGAGCTCGCATACGATCATAGCTCAACAAGTTGTGGGGAATAATGTGCATGAACTCACCAAAGGTGAGAGTTCAGGTGAAGTGTAAGGCTGATCAACAAAGTAAAGGCTGAAGCTGAGCATTGCTTTTATAAGTTGGTCAAAATTTTATTAGCAATTACTAAGTGTAAGTAAATACCAAACCTTAGTAATAAATAAAATTAATAAAATAATCCCCAGATGCAATGCAAATGTCAACTTGAGTTTTAATTCCATAGATTAATCATGTGAGGGTCCGAGCTGCTCATGACCGTGAGCACGGCTAGTATACCCGTTTTACACTCTGCAGAGGTTGCGCATATTTACCCACAAGTCATGTTACCCATTTGCCAAGAGACGGCCAATCCCATACACCTCTACCGAGGAGGCAAGGCAGGGTAACACTACGAGGCCTTTACAAAGTTCCACTAGCTTCAGAAATCCCGCTACAGTTTATAGGAAGCTCCAGTGCAGGAATCCCTCGCCTGACCGCCATCATAGCAAAATCAACCCAAGGACCTCCCTACACTGACCACTCCCCTACTGCCCTTGCCCCTTTCGGGTAAGGAAGTCATCCACTAGCTTTCCTAGTTAATCAGCCAAGGGCGTCCCATTAAACCCTTGTGGTAGCACTGTTTTTCCGGGTGGTCGCTCCATGTTCCCATTAACATAATGATCTTAACATGAACGGCAATAATAAAAAGATAATAAAAGAGTAATCATGAATAGTGTATCTCCATACCCAAATCCACATAAAGCAATAGCAGGTACTACCCAAAAATATTTCAGTGGTGAACAAGGTATAAAGATAACCAAAATTGGGGTAACCTATTGGATCCCATCAAAATTAACCTATGCAGATCATTATAATTAACAAGAACATGGCTGGGAAAAAGTAAGTGATCAAGGGCACAACTTGCCTTCAATGAGCTCCTGCTCAGCAACTTCTACTTGGTGAACCTCAGAATCCACAGTGGCTTGCTCGTCTACTCGTATCAACACAATACATACATAGTGTAGCAAAAATTAACATTGCACCAAACTTGTGAATAAAATACACAATAAAAATTTACATATTAAAATAAGAACCTAGGAACATGAATCATTAATTTTGGAGTTATAGATTTTGAATTATGAATTTCCAAAGGTTTAATGTGCTTGAAATGGATTTACATGAGAAATAAATTTTCTTTCTGTTTTCATGACAAAATAGAGACTCTAGATGATAAACAATAATATTATAAAATTGTAGAAATTGGAATGGATCAATTTGGACTTCATATGAATTTTCTATGGTTTATACAAGTTATAGAAATTATTTTTATACTAAAAACTCACTTTTTAATTTATTTTCCTGATTTCCTAAGTCCCTGGACCGCGCACCAAATTTCAGAGGGTTCAGGGGCGCCTAGGTAAAATTTTCAAGACACAGTGAATAACACCCACTGGACGGCGGGTTGATTCACTATAAACATAAGGGCTGATTTGACAAACGGGCTCAACGAAGGGGTACGCACGATCCACAGCCGTCCGATCTAACTCCTACGCATCCGATTAGATTGAAGGCCGCCCAACTTTTCTGCCACCGGATTAGAAATCAAGGGCCCAGGTTCATCTATGTGGTGGCGCGCTCAGGACCATTGATCTACCCATCAACCGTCCAAAACCCGCCTTTCCCCCTCGCTCATCACCCTTCCCCAGCTGAGAACGGCGCGCCCAACGGTGACGGCGACGCCATTGCCGGCGAAATGACAACTCAACAAAGGCGCACTAACTTTGAATCTAACTGTTCTTCTCGTTGTGGAACTTAAAGCGAATACGGGCAAGGGTTCCATACCGAGAATCGTGCGCGCAGGCGAGCAGTCCACGGCGAAGCGCGGTCCGCGGCGGCGGTGATAACAATGGTGAAAAATCCTCACTATTCCGCAGCTTCCCACGCCCGATTACGCCCTTGCGCACAATCAACACTTGCTTTAGGACCCCAGGGATCGCTTCGCGGGCGTTGGGAGACGACGATGGTGACGAACGACTACGACGGGTCTCACGGCTCGAAGTGGGTCCTAGTGGTGGCGCCCTAGGTATGCTCAACAGAGACCGAGAGGGGTTTTATATGCGTGGTCCGAGTCTCCTCCAGTCCGCCCATAGCGTCGGTCTGATAGGGAGGTAGTTGTGCCCTCCAGGGAGGTGCGATGAGCTAACGCCGCGAGAGACGGGGAGAAGAGGAACAGTGGTTCCGGTCCCACCCGCCAGGTTCGCGCGCGCGCTCATCCATTAGACCGTGCGGCTGCCAGGTAGGTCCGAGATGGCAGTGCAACGGTGCGGATGCAGGTTTTAGCTGTCAAACGGACCCCGCACATCAGCGACTAGGGTGACTGCCCGCGGGCTCGGCCTGTCGGTGCGCACACGGGCACTGGCCGCGCGGTGGATTTCGGGGGTGGGCCGAATTGACGCGGAAACGACCCATGAACCCTTTCATTCTTTTCTTTTTATGCTTCTAATTTCTTTTCTCCATTTCCAAGTTAAATTTGAACTTCGAATTTTGAATTCAAACTTGTGCCACATTAATCTCTATTACTTCCGTGAAGTTAAAATACCAATTTTAGAGATATAATTATATTATTTTTATTTTTATATCATTTCTCTTCATATCATTTTCAAAAGCCCTTACTTTAATTTAGGGTTTAATCAAACCTTTAGTATTATTATCTCATTGTTATTATCCTTATTATTTTATTTAATGCACAAACATATAAAACTCCACAAGATGCCCTTCCTTTTATTTTAGTGTCATTTGTTTAATTTAATCACTCTTAATTTTATGTATGCTCTTTTCATGATGCAAATAAGGCACATAAAATAAGGAATTCACTATATATATATTCCTTGTATACAATTTTGAAGGCGGTGGCAAAAGATGATAGTACAACTGTCTAATTTACAGCTTGGCAAGTGATTTTTACATGGCACGAGGCAGACTGGTAGAGACGACAAGTGATTTTAAATGGCACAAGTTGTTGAGGCAGAGGCTTGCAACGGAATGGTGTTGTACCTCTAAGACTAAATCTATGACAGTTTATCCATCTCTATACCTATATATTCAAACTTCACTTTTCTAACAATATAATCTACAACACATAACAGTACATACCGTGTAAAATAATTCTTTTGGATAAACTATGGGTACGGACGATCTAACAGTAGAGTCAGATCGTGCAAGGGTTGTCGAGACGTTGCAAATCGAATGAGGACAAGTCTAAGCTCATGTTCACCCTCGTCCAAACAGAGGAGTATTTGTAGCCTTCAGTTGGTTGGAGGGTTCAGCTGATAAAAACAAAGCAAAATTCAGCAGCAAATGAATTAGCACAATTAGATGCAATGCTCGATTATGAATATAATTATGCCAAATTAATAATGATCTATTTACCACAAAAAAACTGGAAAAGAAGTAGAATCCTATGTCTATGTTTCTTCTAAGTTTTTCATATTATCCAATGTTGGAAAAGAAGCAGAATTCAAATTTGTATGCTCCTTCTAGCTTTCTCCTGTTGTCCAATATTGTCCAAAGAAAGTTTCACATGTCGTCCAATGTTGTCTCAGGTCCATGTGCCATCCATGTAAAGATTGTCCACAACAAATCATGTAAAATAAGAGATTTATACTATAGATTATACTGATTGCAGAGTAAAATTTGACATATAGAATGAAATGAGATAGTTGTTGAAGATAGCTAAGGCCTAATATGCAGTTCTTATTATGTACACTAGATCATGTAAAATAAGAGATTTATTATTTATACTATGGATTATACTGATTGCAGAGTAAAGTTTAAAATATAGAATAAAATAAGGTAGTTGTTGAAGGCAGTCTAAGGCCTAATGTGCAGTTCTTATTATGTACACTCTAAGGGCATGTTTGATTCCATAATGCTAAAGTTTAGCACTACATCTTTAGTAAACTTTAGCTCTTGTAAATCCAAACATGAGTGCTAAAATATACTAGAAGATATTAAAAGTAAAATGCTAAAGTTTAACATACATTAGCACTTTATCTCTTTAAGTGATGCTAAAGTTTAGCACAATGAAACTAAACATGCCCTAGTACTGTCTATCAAAAAATTAAACTACATTATTTATGTTAATTATGATCCTATCTTGGCTCTCTAAAAACTATAGGATTTTTATTAATTATGATCCTACTTAGGTTCAAGAAAGATAGTAATTACTAATTAGCTACTCATAATTATTTTCTTGAATCCAAATACATGTTGCTAATAGTTTAACTGATTGTTAGCAATATTTTTCTAGTAGCTAATAATAGTACTATTTTACTAGTCGAGTGAAATTTGTTAAGGACTAGTTTGGGAACCTCATTTATCCAAGTCCTCTTGAAAAATAGAAATTCCTTAAGAAAATGAAGTTCCTAAACTAGTCCTAATAGGGGTAATAGTAGTTACATAGTAGTTATGACATATTAGCTAGTAGTTAACTATTAGTAGTAGCCATGATCTAAGAGCCTGTTTAGGTGCTAAAACAAACATTAATAAAGTTCAATCACATTCCAAGCTAGTTAAAAGTGACTAAAATAATAAAAATATGTCATTTTAGTCACTTTGGCTGAACTTGTTTGGATCCAAAGAGCCTCCAAGTATCTTAACTTTAAGTAGATTTACTATAAACAAAAATATTATTATAATAATTATACTTAATATCATAAATGTTAGTAAATTTTTTATAATTTTACTCTAAATGAAGTCATTCTTAATAGGAGTTTCATAAGAGTTTTATTTTTATTAATAATACGTCACGTAAACAAATAAGATAACACAATATACAATTTAATAAAGAAAAATACGAGATTTAGTGTTTTTTGAGATGGTAGCTTTGGAAACAGTGTTTTCCTCTTCCCATTGAGAACGCCCTTTCGCACGGAACATGTCAGTACGACTTTGGACAAAATTCAAATTATCACCACTTCTAGAAAACGTGAATGCCATCTTTTTTTTTTGTTTTCTACATATATCACTTCTATAAAGGAGATTGCTGATAATTCGGTATGAATTATAAATTATAGAACTCCTAGGCCCTACAACATTTTTTTACTAGAGAAATTTTATTATCAAAAAATAAAAATAAACTGGATTATATGAAATTCTTGCATTTTTCTGACAAAAGATTCAGTGTAAATTCCCGTGGATCATAAAAATCTAGGAAGAAATTCTTACTTGTAAAATAAAGAGTCTAGGCAAAAATGAGAAGCCACTTCGATGAAAGAGACGTGAACTAAGCAAAAACAAAAACAAAAACTCTCTGTTCTCTAAACTGCAAATTCTAAGACGTTGAGTATATGTACAAATTCTTACATGTTTGGTTTGCTACCGACCAGACCTAGTCAAATATCAGAGATCCCACACGTTCGATTTTGATCGCCGCCGGGCTGAGTGCAGGCCTCGTATCAAAACTAAGGTCCTGTTTAACTAAGATGCTGTTTGAAAGTCTAGTGATATATTTGGAACCACCTCAATTTTCAAAAAACAGTTTCTTATAAACTGATCCAAACAGGCCCTAACCGGCTAAGCCTATATACAAAAATAAAACATCCTAAAGCAATGGTAAGTTCTTTGGTGAGCAATAAGTTCCGACTACTAAAGAATCTTGGTGGATTTGAACCACCATCCATCCGGGACAGCACGCCTAGGCTAGCAGTCAAACGGATGACCTCACCGTGTTGAGGAAAGATCCACACCTCAACGAGCAGACGCAGCTACATTTAAATAACCATAAAATACCTTTAAAAAGTACACATATATCAATTGAATATTCGTGTTCACAACCAAACCTTCTGTGAATAGACCCATTCAAAAGAACGGATATCGCTGAAAAATATTGAGCAAATTAAGAAAAATTTTAACTTGCGAGATTTAATCACTGAATTCCGGTGGATTGATGAAAACAAGACAAACAAAATGCAGTCAATTCCGGTGGATTTTAACTTGCTTTTAGAGCCTGTTTGGTTTGATGACTAACTTACTACACTTTGCTTAACTTTTCTGACTAAGATTAGTTTTTCAGTTCAAACGACTAACCTTAGGTAAAGTATGACCACGAACCAAACAGCCCCTTAATCACCCAATTTTAGGCCCTAGATTAAAAGCACGGCACCCTTGAGACTTAAACAAAATGCAGTCAATTAGAATGAAAAACAATTTAAATATTCCCAATTACGTTTAATATAATGGTATAAAGTCACGGCTTATAATTCTGTACCATGTTCTTTGTTAAATTATATAATCCCGCTGGGCACAATTCCGAGTATATGAACGAAACCAATTTTAAATATATTCTAGTTAATATTCTGATGTATATATGTGATAAACTCACATGCTTATGAATTTCTATGACGCAAAAAAAATTAATCCCAAAACTATTATATATGAACTTGACAGGCAATAAGACCATCAGCTTACCTATATTCAAACTGCACACTATAAATAATACGATCTACAATATAAAAAAGTACAGTAGTTCACCCATATATGATCACTACAAATACAATGTAAAAAGGTACAATGTACACCCATATATGGTCACTACAAACACCTTTTGGACTATTTTTGTAGTGTAGATTATATTATTCATAGGTCACTATGAACACCTTTTGCACTATTTTGTAGTGTAGATTATAGTTTAAATATGGGAAAGAGTAAGCTACTGATGGTCTAATTCTCAACCCACCGGTATCAGCTTACCCATCGCCTTTACTGCAATCAATTCCCACACCACCATGGATTTGAAACCCTTTTGGAAACTTCATTTTCCCAAAAAAAAAAATGAACTAATTTTCCTTAGGAAACCTTGGAAGAATAAGTTCCCAAACTAGCCCTAATCAAATTGAAAATAGAAAATGGAACTTCGCAAAAAAAAAGCAACATGAAATTGATCTCCAGGGGAACTCATGCTCTCGTGCCCCTAGCTAAATGGATGAATTGAACTGCCAATAAATAAATTGTCGAACTGTATGTACAGTACCGTCAAAAAGCAGTAAGTATAAGTAAACCTGGGCGGTACGTTCTCAAACAGTCAACAGGGCAAAGTAACCAATCAGGCCGTCCAACGGGAGCAAAATCAGTTCCATCAGCATCACCATTATAACCAATGAGTTCCACACATCTCCACACAGCCACGATCCAAGCACACCATAACGGATCAGTTCCCCATCAGCGTAGCCACGATTGAAGCGCGCCATAATTTCGGTTGATGAATAGTGGAATCCATCATACTGCAGTTTTACACACGTCCGCCAATTGCTATGGTTCAAACATGCTAACAGACTTACAAGAAACAAGTATCCCTATTGACAAAACATGATAAATACAAATGAAAAATGCTTAGACGCAGATACATATGGATATCTCCAACATTAGTCCCAAAGCAATTAGTCCAGACTGAATTGTAGAAAATGTAAACAATTATCTAACATTAAGTCTGAAAGCAATTAAACGAGACTGAATATTACAAAAATATAATATAGAATATAGAATGAAATAAAAAAGCAGTGACCTTTTCAAAATAGGAGATTCACGGGTAGCTGCGACCTAAATATAATATAGAATATAGAATATAGAACAGCGTGTAAATTTGTGTAGCTGCGACCTAAATTTTTGCACGCTTCAGACTCATGGAGCGATTAGTAACTCTCAGTTCATTGGAGTTCTCAATTATTATTACAAGACTGAAAATCGAGCTGGGTGAAGCGGACGTCAACGGTATTAACGTGCGTTTCAGGATCTTCAGTTCGATTGGTGTCAGGATTTCTTCGATTTATTATGCAAGCACAGAATATAAAACGTTGCTCGTAATAGAAGGAGCGCAGGACGACTTAAAAATTGTTTGAACATAATTACGATTGTACCTTGGGAATCGCGTCGTAGCTCCATGTTTTTGTTGTAGATCTCCGTGCTCGATGCAAAAATCCGGCGTGCGTAGCGGACCAACAGGAGCGGAAGCAACGCATACAGGAACACGGAACAAGATGAGGGAGGAGAACCCGGGGCCAAAAACATCAACCCCCGTGCGATCTCCTCCCCCGGCACGCAATAATCATCTTTTTATTATTGCCTGGCCTGCCATGCGAGCGCACCCATCATGGCAAAGGCCTCCTCCTCTAGGATGTCACATCTTTTTTCTCTTTTTTACATGCTGCAGCTTACCTCGCCTCTTCCAGGCGGCATATCTCATAGATCTACTAATAATTATCGAAATTGATCCAATAATTATCAGCGCAGAGACATCATCCATCGAGGTGGAGCAGGACTGCAGACCGAGAGATCCCGCCGCCTCCATCTATCGTCGCCTCAGATCCGCTCCGAACCGAACGACGACGACTTCGCGATTTCTCCAGATCTGGATCCAGAAGCAGAACATGCGATGCTCGACCACCAAAACAAAACAACAAGAACCTTGCAGGCAAGGACTAACCGATACAGGATCCAACGCGGGTTTGCCGAATCCAGCAATCAGATATGAGCCTGCACAACATGAAGCAAACGGATTTCCTGATAAATCGAAACAAAGTAGCTCACCGAGAGCACTCGGGGAGGCAAGGTCTCAAGGAGGACGGCCATCCTGGATCTGGAGGACGAGATGAGGTTGCGTGCAGGAGGGGAACGCGTCCAACAATGGTTTGTTCTTGGTTATCGAATAATTGGCGGAAACAAAGGTATTTATTTATGGTACCCACTCCCGTTGGCCAAAGCGAGCGGCGGAGATGAGGCGGTTCGATTCGAACGGCTCACATAGAGATCACGTGTCGGGAGATCATTGGCCGTGAGCTGTGACAGCTGGTCGCAGGAGGAGACCGTGCTGGGCTGGTATTCTGGACGGAATTAGCGTCATTGCATGCGTCATCCAGTTGTTGACGGATCCGCTGTGGGCAGAAGGCAAGAGAGATTATATGTGGCCACACCATTTGAACTTTCAAGTCCCTGGTTGGCTGGTTCGTTTTCTCCGTTAGAATAGAATTTGTACTTTAGCCCTCGGAAAAGGTTGCGTAGTCTGTGGCCCACCGTTCAAGCAAGCTGATTAGATAAGGAAAACCCACTTTGTTTAGACAGCTAAAAACTGACTATTTTAGATATATAGAAGTAACAGTCTACACAGCTAAAAATTTTAACACTGCCCGACGAGGAACCCGACCTGATCTTTCAGGTTTTCGACCTTACATGAGCACAATTTTTATATCTTATAGGGTGCCCAACTGAGATGAATGGGCACAAATTTTATCTAATTAAACATCAAGAGGTGTATCATGGGAGGAAAAAATTGTTAGACGTTGGATATATTTATATCTTTTGCCTGCTATTGGGTTTTCGTTTAGTGCAGCAAAAGAAAAAATGACCTCCTGGAAGCTGACATCCGTGCACGTCGTGTGCTTCAATACTTCTCTACTTATTCGTTATTAAATTTTAAAGTTATCTATGTCAACAATAAATAAGCGGAGCTATTTTTATTTTTAATTGAGCTAGCGACATAATTTAATATCAACAACTTTCCCTGATATCTTAGGATGTTGAAATTGTCGATGAAAGACTAGATAGTACAACATGCACATGACGTGCACGGAGGTGCTCGTGACGACGACGTAAAGGTAGCATAGGAGGTGATCTAACGGCACTTCGACGCAAGAGGTTGTTTAACGGTGGCGTTGTAAGACATGTAGAGGTGGATTTATGGTCAGTAGGACAGTACGACAGCACGAAACGGTAGTTATGCTTTTCGCGATTGACTTAGCACCAATATTGATTTAGGGAGCCCAACGAGGTTGTTAAATGTAGGAGTAAAATTAAGTTTTTATAGGGAGTTTGTAAATTTAGTGAGCTGCTTTTCATAACTGTTGGAGAAATGTTTTTCTTAAATACTCCTTAAATTCATATTTAGGAAGTTGTTTACATAACAATAGATGCTCTAAAAGTAATCTGTAACCATGTGATTGGTTAGCTGCACCGTCTGGTTCCGCGTCACCACATACGTTGACTTTATCTGAATTTGTGTTTGGTTGCCTGCACGTGTGTAGCGAAGACTGCATGGACAGACGCAAAATAAGTTATATTGGCTGCATCTACACGTACGCTTAAAACGAACGTACGCGGTCGGCCAGGCTCGCGCGAGATTATACACGTGGGTGCGGTCATCCAATCAGGCGGTAAAATTCTCTTCCTTCCTTGGGCTTCACTTCGTCTCCTCCATAAGGTCTAGCGCATGATCGAACTATCCGACGTTCGCGTACCTGGCAACCAACGAGTTCCATGTGGTGATGTTCCTAAGCTCCAGCATGTCGAACACCTTTTGGGTGTATCTGAGGCGACCACACTTGGCGTACATGTCAACAAACGTCGTCCCAGTGTACACGTCGGGCTCAAGCCGGTGCCAGTGGAAGAAGCAATGTGCCTCCTTGCCATGCGCAAGCAGCCCCAGGATGAGGCGGAGCACAACGAAAAGACAAGGTATTGTTAAGTAACCCTAGTTAGGGTTACGTGGGCAAATATCTGCTTTACCCCTGAGGGGTCTCACATCTCTATATAAGGAACCTGTACACCCTTTTATAATAGATAGAACAGAAAGAGGCCAGAGGTCCAACCCTATATCATGTGTCTCGTGTGTTTCCTCTGTCGTGCTTATGTACTCTTACTATCGACCTTACATCCAGCATAGTCGGAATCTGAGTACCCAATCAAGTCAAAGTTAGACCCCTTTGGATACCAGATCCCGAAGCAAGGCGTAGCGACTAAATATCTAAGAATCCGCTTCACAGCCACTAAGTGACACTCCTTAGGATCGGATTGAAATCTAGCACACATGCATACGCTAAGCATAATATCCGGTCTACTAGCACATAAATAAAGCAAAGAACCTATCATGGACCGGTATGCTTTTTGATCAACGGACTTACCTCCTTTGTTGAGGTCGGTGTGTCCGTCGGTCCCCATCGGAGTCTTTGCGGGCTTTGCGTCCTTCATCCCAAACCGCTTTAGCAAGTCTTGCGTGTACTTCGTTTGAGAGATGAAGGTGCCATCCTTGAGTTGCTTCACTTGGAACCCAAGGAAGTAGTTCAACTCGCCCATCATCGACATCTCGAATTTCTGCGTCATCACCCTGCTAAACTCTTCACAAGACTTTTGGTTAGTAGAACCAAATATTATGTCATCGACATAAATTTGGCACACAAACAGATCACCATCGTAAGTCTTAGTGAAAAGAGTTGGATCGGCTTTCCCAACCTTGAAAGCATTAGCAATTAAGAAATCTCTAAGGCATTCATACCATGCTCTTGGGGCTTGCTTAAGTCCATAGAGCGCCTTAGAGAGCTTACACACGTGGTCGGGGTACCGTTCATCCTCAAAGCCAGGGGGTTGCTCTACGTACACCTCCTCCTTGATTGGCCCGTTGAGGAAAGCGCTCTTCACATCCATTTGGAACAACCTGAAAGAATGGTGAGCGGCATATGCTAGCAAAATACGAATGGACTCTAGCCTAGCCACAGGAGCAAAAGTCTCCTCAAAGTCCAAACCTGCGACTTGGGCATAACCTTTTGCCACAAGTCGAGCCTTGTTCCTTGTCACCACTCCGTGCTCGTCTTGTTTGTTGCGGAACACCCACTTGGTTCCCACAACATTTTGCTTAGAACGAGGCACCAGCGTCCATACTCCATTCCTCTTGAAGTTGTTGAGCTCCTCTTGCATGGCCAACACCCAGTCCGGATCTAGCAAGGCCTCTTCTACCCTGAAAGGCTCAATAGAAGAGACAAAAGAGTAATGCTCACAAAAATTAACTAATCGAGATCGAGTAGTTACTCCCTTGCTAATATCACCCAGGATTTGATCGACGGGATGATCCCTTTGAATCATGGCTCGAACTTGGGTTGGAGGTGCCGGTTGCGCTTCTTCCTCCATCACATGATCATTTCGTACTCCCCCTTGATCATACGCCTCTTGTTGATGAACCTGTTCATCGTCTTGAGTTGGGGGATGCACCATAGTTGAGGAAGAAGGTTGATCTTGCTCATTTTGTTCCTGTGGCCGCACCTCTCCAATCGCCATGGTGTGTATTGCGGCCGTTGGAACGTCTTCTTCATCTACATCATCAAGATCAACAACTTGCTCTCTTGGAGAGCCATTAGTCTCATCAAATACAACGTCGCTAGAGACTTCAACCAAACCCGATGATTTGTTGAAGACTCTATACGCTTTTGTATTTGAGTCATAACCTAACAGAAACCCTTCTACGGCTTTGGGAGCAAACTTAGAATTTCTACCCTTCTTCACTAGAATGTAGCATTTACTCCCAAATACACGAAAGTACGATACATTGGGTTTGTTACCGGTTAGAAGCTCATACGACGTCTTCTTGAGGAGGCGGTGAAGGTAGACCCTGTTGATGGCGTGGCAAGCCATGTTCACAGCTTCCGACCAAAAACGCTCGGGGGTCTTGAATTCTCCAAGCATAGTCCTCGCCATATCTATGAGCGTCCTGTTCTTCCTCTCTACCACACCATTTTGCTGAGGTGTGTAGGGAGCGGAGAACTCGTGCTTGATCCCCTCCTCCTCAAGGAACTCCTCCACTTGAAGGTTCTTGAACTCAGACCCATTGTCGCTCCTTATCTTCTTCACCTTGAGCTCAAACTCGTTTTGAGCTCTCCTTAGGAAGCGCTTGAGGGTTCCTTGGGTCTCAGACTTATCCTGTAAAAAGAATACCCAAGTGAAGCGGGAAAAATCATCCACAATGACTAAACCATACTTACTTCCCCCTATGCTTAGATACGCTACGGGTCCGAAGAGGTCCATATGCAGCAGCCCCAGAGGTCTTGAGGTGGTCATCACATTCTTGTTGTGATGTGCTCCTCCCACTTGTTTACCTGCTTGACAAGCTGCACAAGGTCTATCTTTTTTGAATTGCACGTTAGTCAAACCTATCACGTGTTCTCCCTTTAGAAGCTTGTGAAGGTTCTTCATCCCCACATGTGCTAAGCGGCGATGCCACAGCCAGCCCATGCTAGTCTTAGCGATTAAGCATGCATCTAGACCGGCCTCCTCTTTTGCAAAATCAACTAAATAAAGTTTGCCGTCTAGTACACCCTTAAAAGCTAGTGAACCATCACATCTTCTAAAGACAGACACATCTACATTAGTGAATAGACAATTATATCCCATATTGCATAATTGACTAACAGATAGTAAATTATATCCAAGAGACTCAACTAAAAACACATTAGAGATAGAGTGCTCATTGGATATTGCAATCTTGCCTAAACCTTTCACCTTGCCTTGGTTCCCATCACCGAATATGATTGAATCTTGGGAATCCTTATTCTTGACGTAGGAGGTGAACATCTCCTTCTCCCCCGTCATATGGTTTGTGCATCCGCTGTCGATAATCCAGCTTGAGCCCCCGGATGCATAAACCTGCAAGGCAAATTTAGGCTTGGGTCTTAGGTACCCAACTCTTGTTGGGTCCTACAAGGTTAGTCATAATTTCCTTAGGGACCCAAATGCAAGTTTTATCACCCTTGCATTTTGCCCCTAACTTCCTAGCAACTATCTTTCTATCCTTTCTACAAATAGCAAAGGAAGCATTTAAAGCATGATAAATTGTAGACGGTTCATTAACTTTCCTAGGAACATTAGCAACATTTCTCCTAGGCATATTATGAACAACATTTTTCCTAGCGACATTTCTATCATGCACATAGGAAGAACTAGAAGCAAACATGGCATGAGAATCAAAAGCATCATATGCATTATAACTCCTATAAGCATTTCTATATTGCCTCTTGTCACGATACATAAAAGCATGGTTCTTTTTAGCACTAATAGCCATAGGGGCCTTCCCTTTCTCCTTGGTGGAGATGGGAGCCTTATGGCTTGTTAAGTCCTTGGCTTCCCTCTTGAAGCCAAGTCCATCCTTAATTGAGGGGTGTCTACCAATCGTGTAGGCATCCCTTGCAAATTTTAGCTTATCGAAATCACTTTTGCTAGTCTTAAGTTGGGCATTAAGACTAGCCATTTCATCATTTAATTTTGCAATAGAAGCTATGTGTTCACTACAAGCGTCAATATCAAACTCTTTACATCTATTGCAAATCATAACATGTTCTACACAAGAATTAGATTTATTTGCTACTTCTAATTTAGCATTTAAATCATTGTTAACACTTTGTAAAGTAGAAATGGTTTCATGACACGTAGATAGTTCACAAGAAAGCATTTCATTTCTTTTAACTTCTAAAGCATAGGATTTTTGTGCCTCTACAAATTTGTCATGTTCATCATACAACAAATCCTCTTGCTTTTCTAACAGCCTATCCTTTTCATTCAAGGCATCAATCAATTCATTGATTTTATCAATTTTATTTCTATCCAATCCCTTGAACAAGCTAGAGTAATCTATTTCCTCATCACTAGATTTGTCTTCACTTGAAGAAGCATAAGTAGAGTCTCGAGTATATACCTTCTTCTCCCTAGCCATAAGGCATGTGTGACGCTCGTTGGGGAAGAGGGATGACTTGTTGAAGGCGGTGGCAGTGAGTCCTTCATTGTCGGAGTCAGACGAGGAGCAATCCGAATCCCACTCCTTGCCAAGATGAGCCTCGCCCTTTGCCTTCTTATAATTCTTCTTCTTCTCCCTTTTGTTCCCTTGGTCCTGATCACTATCATTGTCGGGACAGTTAGCAATAAAATGACCAAGCTTACCGCATTTGAAGCATGAGCGCTTTCCCTTGGCTTTGGTCTTGCTTGGCTGTCCCTTGCGACCTTTAAGCGCCGTCTTGAATCTTTTGATGATGAGGGCCATCTCTTCATCATTAAGTCCGGCCGCCTCAATTTGTGCCACCTTACTAGGTAGTGTCTCCTTGCTTCTTGTTGCCTTGAGAGCAAGGGGTTGCGGCTCGTTGATCGGACCGCCCGCTGACGAATTTTCCAAGGACTTCTTCGGGCGACATTTTGGTGTACCTAGGATTCTCACGAATATTATTCACCAAATGAGGATCAAGAACGGTAAAGGACCTTAGCATTAGTCGGACGACGTCGTGGTCCGTCCATCGCGTGCTTCCGTAGCTCCTTATTTTGTTGATAAGGGTCTTGAGCCGGTTGTATGTTTGTGTCGGCTCCTCGCCCCTTATCATCGCGAACCGTCCAAGCTTGCCCTCCACCAACTCCATCTTGGTGAGCAAGGTGACGTCGTTCCCCTCATGAGAAATCTTGAGGGTGTTCCAGATCTGCTTGGCGTTATCTAAGTCGCTCACTTTTTGGTATTCATCCCTGCACAATGAAGCTAGAAGAACAGTAGTAGCTTGTGCATTCTTATGAATTTGTTCATTAATGAACATGGGACTATCCGAACTATCAAAGTGCATTCCACTCTCTACAATCTCCCATATACTAGGATGAAGAGAGAACAAGTGACTACGCATTTTGTGACTCCAAAATCCGTAGTCCTCTCCATCAAAATGAGGAGGTTTACCAAGTGGAATAGATAATAAATGAGCATTTGCACTTTGAGGAATACGCGAATAATCGAAAGAAAAGTTCGAGTTAACCGTCTTTCGTTTGTCGTAGTCGTTGTTGTCGTTTTCCTTGTGGGAAGAAGTGGACTCATCACTGTTGTCGTAGTAGACGATCTCCTTAATGCGCCTTGTCTTCTTCTTCTTCCCATCTTTTCGTCTATGACCCGAGCCCGAGTCGGTAGGCTTGTCATCCTTTGGCTCGTTGACGAAAGATTCCTTCTCTTTATCGTTGATCACGATACCCTTCCCCTTAGGATCCATCTCTTCGGGCGGTTAGTCCCTTTGTGAAGAGAACGACTCTGATACCAATTGAGAGCACCTAGAGGGGGGGGTGAATAGGTGATCCTGTGAAACTTGAAAACTTAAGCCACAAAACTTGGTTAATCGTTAGCACAATAATTGCCAAGTGGCTAGAGAGGAATCCTCAACAAAACACAATAACCAACAAGGATCAATCACAGAGATGGCACGGTGGTTATCCCGTGGTTTGGCCAAGACCAACGCTTGCCTACTCCACGTTGTGGCGTCCCAACGGACGAGGGTTGCAATCAACCCCTCTCAAGCGGTCCAAAGACCCACTTGAATACCACGGTGTTTTGCTTGCTTTTACTCAATCCCGTTTGCCAGGAATCTCCACAACTTGGAGCCTCTCGCCCTTACACTTTAAAATCACAAAGAAACACAGAGCAAGGGAGGGATTAGCAACGCACTCAAGACAAGAAATCACAGCAACACCACGCACACAAGTCGCAAAGAGAGCTCTCAACACAACTCAAAGAGTTCACCACTCAACTAGAGCTCTAATTGCTATCGCAAAGAATCAAAGGCGCGGAATCGATGTATTGGTGCTTAGGAATGTTGTAGGAATACTTGGTGTTCTCCTCCATGCGCCTAGGGGTCCCTTTTATAGCCCCAAGGCAGCTAGGAGCCGTTGAGAGCAATCTAGGAAGGCTGATCTTGCCTTCTGTCGACTGGCGCACCAGATAGTCCGGTGCACACCGGACACTGTCCGGTGCCCGATTTCTTTCCTTAACTGGCGCAGCCGACCGTTGGCCGCCAGAGAGCCGTTGGCGCACCGGACATATCCGGTGCACACCGGACAGTCCGGTGCCCCCTTCTAGCCGTTGGCTCGGCCACGTGTCCCGCGCAGATTGCGCGGCCGACCGTTGGCCCGGCCGACCGTTGGCTCACCGAACAGTCCGGTGCACACCGGACAGTCCGGTGAATTATAGCCGTACGTCGCTGGTGAATTCCCGAGAGCAGCCAGTTCACTCGAGCCAGCCTGGCGCACCGGACACTGTCCGGTGCACCACCGGACAGTCCGGTGCTCCCAGACTCAGCAGACTTTGGCTGAACAAAGCCATCTCATTTCCAATTCGATTTTTCCTGTTTCCAGCACTTAGACACAATACATTAGTCCATAAAACAATGTACTAAGTCTTAGAAACATACCTTTATCCTTGGTTTGTACTTTGTCCACCATTTTACATTTAAGCACTTGTGTTGGACACTAAATCACCAAAATACTTAGAAATGGCCCAAGGGCACATTTCCCTTTCACTTAGTCAAAGCATATGTTCTGATTGCAGATTCACGCGGTCTGTGATAACTCTCCTCCGATTAATTCACCCTGATGGTGATTTGCCTCACGAAGAGGTTCATCTTGATGATGAAATTCCTAGCAATGCGCGCAATATCATTGTGCTGGGAATACGGAACAATGAATCTTTCATTTTTGGGAAATGACAGATATCATTATTAAATGTGGGAGACAAATGTGTCGACACCTATCTTGCCTCTCTATATTGCAAAGGGATCCAAAACAAAGTCCTAGGCATGAGTGCTTTAAGCTCTCTTATCGGGTCATTGATAAATGCAATCGAGGCTGAACCAATAATCGCAAAATGAAAGTCGCAAGCTTGAAGTTCAGACATTTATGGGCACTGTTGAAATAATGTGTGGTGAATGCGATGGTTTAAGTGGTCTTGTGAGAGACCCATCCCACGTATGTGTTGAATAAACACTGTTCCGCTATGTAATATATCTAGCAAATGGCATGAATTAAAATATGCAGTTAATAGGATTCTGAAGATCCGTCATGAGATCCTAGGAGGACTCATATCTTTGAATTATAAATATGCAACATATAAATCTCATACCGAATAATACATTCCTGATGAATGATCACTCTCCTATGTAGGGAGAATATCTCGTAGTTGAGACTATCGTTCCCAGATGGAACCTATCCAGAAGAAACAAAGTCTGTGTTGAACACCAAAGTTTGATAATCCCTATAAAGGGATAAAGACCCATATAGACCCGAAAAGGAATAAGATGAGGTACCAAAGGACTTGAAGTTCACCGAATAAGCACATGTGCATTCCATGAGTTTTACTCATGGTAATTTCCACTAGATGTGGAATTACGGTATCCTCTAAAGCCCTGATGGCAGAAACCTATAAGGTTTAGGTGTTACTGGCAAAATATCCCCATTGTGCTAGAATGACAGACTATAATGATGTATCTGATCGATGAAAAATCTCTGATGGATTACGATCTTAGATGGACTTTTGTGACACCATCATAGATGTTGCAATGGAGGAACGCCTAGAGCAATGTGTCATATTTAGAATATGTACTATTGCAACTATATTATCCCCTAAGTCATATTGAAGGACATGTTATTTGCTTTGCACAACTATGTATAAATTGTGGTGTAAGATAGAAAATTATAGCACCCCAACCTCATCCATTCTCGTTATTCGAGGAACAATGAGATATATATCTTGAAGAATATGCTTGAGTTATGAGGGATAACGACTTTGACAGATGTCATCGTCAGGGGGAGCGAATGCTTATATTGATCACAATCGTGAGACAATAAATGTCATATTCTATGCCCTGAAGGCGTGAGCTTGATGATCAATATGCGAACCTTTATGGAAATTTCTATCAAATATATAGATCCAGTCGATCGAACACCATCAGTCAAAGTGGCTTATTTATATTGATACGTGCACTTACCTCGTATATACTAGAAGTGAGTAGAGGTAAAGTTCCTAAAATAGTCCTTGCAAGGATATGCAATCCGTTTGCTAAATCTTTATGTGCATATACTTCCAGAAGAAGATGGTTTGCCTTATTGATACGGTTTTGCAAGGATCAGGGGGAGCACATTTCTAAAGTTAGCCCTTGTAGAAGATTCGACAGAATCTAGATCCTAGAGGATCGAAATATGTCCCGATGACAGCTGTTGTACTCTTTTTCCCTTGGTGAGTTTTCTTGAAGTTTCTCACATGAGGTTTTTAACGAGGCAACAAAATGCAAATGCAATTTGTATCACCATGCACTCTTTCTCCACATTTTTCCCATTGGGTTTTTCGGAGTTTTAACGAGGCATGTGTTGGTCGTGGTATTCGCCCAAGGGGGAGTGTTAATTAACCCTAGTTAGGGTTATGTGGGCAAATATCTGCTTTACCCCTGAGGGGTCTCACATCTCTATATAAGGAACCTGTACACCCCTTCATAATAGATAGATCAGAAAGAGGCCAGAGGTCCAACCCTATATCATGTGTCTCGTGTGTTTCCTCTGTCGTGCTTATGTGAAGGGAGATGGGTCCTCTGCAGCTTCTTGCGTCTCTACTGCTGACGGGAGGGAAGTGAGCGGATCTGGTGATCCGTGGTAACGTAGTTCTCAACAGGTATGACAGTGGAAAGGGCCCTACACATGTGATTGCTTGAGAGGGGAAGCAGGGAGGGCACCTAGGTGCAGACGCATCACGCACGACCATAGCCCACATGACGGCACGAGCGCGAGTATACGTGGCCAATGGGCCGTGCCAGGCCAGCATGGCTCGAACCCGTCATGGACCGAGCCAAATTAGCTGGGCCAAGGCACGACACTATTAATTGTCGGGCCATGCCATGCCGGCACTTGGGCCTATGTCGCAGCCCAAGCCCGGCACTATTGGCTTTAATCGTGCCGTGTCGGACCGTAGTGCCATGCTGGGCTTCCGTGTCGTGCTGGCCCTATACCCACATCTCAAACATCCATGCAAATAGCAAATATGTATGTAATACACAGGTTCGACAATCAAGAATACAATATATACAATACACTAATTTGTTCTCAACGCAGCCATAGTGACATACAAGTATACAATCATCAGGCATAGTGCTTTATAAAGAAACACTAGTCGGTTGCCCGTGCGTTGCGACGGCTTACAACAATACCCACGTAAACTATCCATCAAAAAAATTTAAGATTTTTTATTTGATTGTCTCCGCTCTCTGTATAATATATTTTTTGATTTGGCTAACTGATGTTATTGTTTACTCCATGCAAATATGTCTTGGTACAACACAACTAATGAAGTGAGTGATTAGAAGAGAGTTCACAACGATTGACTGAATGAACAGAGATTATAAAATGACATAATTCCATCATATAGAGACAAAATAAGAGAAAGTTTGTGAGATCAAGTTTCTAAAATAAGTCCCATGAAGTCAAACTTATAAAAAAGATAGATCAAAATATGGAGTGATTGCTAAAGTCAGTCATCAATAAAAACTGGATGCGCTCCATATAAATTATGCTACTTCGTAGCAATTACTAACGTTTAAAACCAACAAATAACCTTTCATTTTGCTGTTAGTGTGACAAATTATTGCTGCTCCATCCAATTCAGCAACCTCAAACATCATGTAGTCCATTGCGCCAATGTGGTCTCAGAAACGACCTAATGCTTGCAAGAGCCAACAACGTCGTGCCGTGCTTGGGTTGTAGCCTCGGCCAGTAGTGCTGGCCCGGCCCGACACGATTATTTTTTTATTTTACAAAAAACTTATATGCTTATATACAATTTATATTCAATATAAAAAACATCTTAGCGTGATGTTCTACTGGTTAGACAGTTTCACCCAGTGTCTCCCGCCCTTCTTCCATCAGAGTATGGGTTCAAACCCCACCTCCTGCACCGTTTTTTAACATTTTACGCTGATTTAATTAAATGGATCGATGGGCTAACGGACTGGCCCGACACAGTTAGCAGGCCGGCATGACGTGCATGTGCCATAGTTGTGGCCCGCGTGCATCTAGCCTATGTCGGGCGTCGTTACGCTGATTTAATTAAATGGATCGACGGGCTAACGGGCTAGCCCGACACAGTTAGCAGGCCGGCATGACGTGCATGTGCCATAGTTGTGGCCCGCGTGCATCTAGCCCGTGTCGGACGTCGTTTGGCATCTATAGACGTGCAGCGGATTAATTTGAAATAGCTGTGAGGGGTTATTTGTAAAAAATGACGCATGACGACCGTTGAAACTGGTGCTTTAAGTATAGTATAGACAAGTATACAATAAACATAAGTATACAATCATCAGCCATAGTGCCATACAAGTACACAATAAACATAAGCATACAATCAGCCATAGTGCCATACAAGTATACAATCATCAGGCATCAGCCATACATGAGACATCAAAAAATAGATCACCATGCTTTATAAAGAGCTATTTAGATTGGTTGCCTCGTTAAAAACCTTTAGGTAAAACCCCATTTTAACTACATGGGGACAAAACCCTAAAGGAAAAAGGAGTACAACCTAGCTCTTTTAGTGATCATGTCCATCTCCACCACCAACATAAGTTGATCCTTCTTCTTGTGCATCAAGATACATGTTTTCCATTAGCTCTTCAAGATCTTTGTTCTCAACGCAGTGTTGCTGCCGAACAGCTGCTTGCTCCCAATCCTTGGCCAGGGACAACATCTCCACATATTCTAGTGTTAGACTTCGTCGTCGTTCCTCGATCAACCTGCCACATAAACTAAAAGCCGACTCAGAAGAAATAGTGGATACAGGCATAGTTAAGACATCTTTAGCTAGAATTGATAAAATTGGATAGGTTCTTTTATGATCACGCCACCAACTAAGTACACTAAATGAATCATCAAACTCAGTAAGAGGATCACTATCTAGATAAGATGGTAACTCAGAAATTGTGCTAGAAATAGGTGTGTTAAAAACAGTTCCAGTAGAAACAGATGGTGATGATGATGGATTAGTCCTCACAAACCTATTCCATGAAGACAATACATTACCAGGTCCAACAGTAGCAGGTTGGGGTCTTTGCAAACGTACAGAACCAAATTTAGATTCATATTTGACATATAGAATTAACAATTGAGTTTTAACTTCAATGGAATAACTAGAGTAATCAAGATGAAGTGAATCAGAAAGAACATGCAATGCATTGTTAAAATTAGTGAGTTTAGCTCTAGGATCCAAAATGAATGCAAAAGAATACATTTCAGAAAATTGGATTTCATAGGCACGATAACTTGTCTAAGTTTACTATCATTTTCAAAACGATTTAGGTGAGCAGCAATTTCAATTACAACATGCATCATTAATGGAGATGTAGGATAATATACACCTGACAGTGAAACAGTTGATAAATAGAATAACTCTAAGAATTCCAATACATGTTCAGCAATATACCAATGATCAGAAGTGAGCAAGTTCTTTTTTACCTTGTAATGAGTGTCAATGAACGCAGAAAAAGTACCTTTGTGTGGCATGAGATGCTTGAGCATAAGGTACGTAGAATTCCACCTAACATCCATATCCAATCCAAACTTACGGGGCCGCACACCCATAGCAATACAATATGTCTTATACTGGGCAATTCGTTGATTAGAAGAATTGAGAAATGATATAGCAGTTCTAAAATCCTCAAGCAAAGTTTTTAACCTTTTTAGACCAGATTTGACAATTAAGTTTATGATATGACATGCACAATGTTGATGCATTAAAGTAGAACCAACATATGATGATAGTAATGGTGTCAACTTTTCAATAGCACTAGTATTAGAAGAAGCGTTATCAAGGGTAACAGATAAAACTTTAGTAGTCAATTGGTAATCAACTAGTGCATTCATAATGTGTTCAGCAATGTTAGAACCACAATGAGACACATCAATTAATCGCATACCAATAATTTTTTTTTCTAACTCCCACCCATCATTAACGAAGTGCACTACCACACTAAGGTAGTCTTCCTTAGCATTACCACTCCATATGTCCGATGTCAAACAAACACATGTAGCCTTAGCTAACATATTTTTAACCTCAGAAACCTTAGCATGAAAATAAGTTTCAAGATCCCTAGTAGTGCTCTGTCTAGAAACACGTTCAAAACGAGGGTTATGAGCAAACCTAATATATTCCTCAAAAGCATCAGTAGCACCAATGTTCAATGGAAGATCAATGCATCGGTGTCACCACCCGCAGTACTCTCAAGACTTGCTCCTTCGCCATCCAAACTATTAGGACATGAGGGATTTGAACCCAACACTGCGTCTTCCCCTTATGCATTCCAATTTGTCGGGTACCGTAATTAGGGGTACCCCTAACACTCCTAAACACGGCTGGTAACCACCATCAGCACAAGCTGCAGAGACTGATGTGCACGATTCAGGTCAAGGCTTTGTCTACTCAAGGGACGCAATCTCGCCTCGCCCGAGCCCAGCCTCGGGCGGGAACAGTAGTCCCAGACGAATTCACGCCTCGCCCGAGGGCCTCCTCAAGCAACGGGCGCACCCTTGACTCGCCCGAAGCCCAGCTCGGGCAGGCTTCATTGCGAAGCAACCTTGGCCAAATCGCCTCACCAACCGACCGTATCGCAGGCGCATTCAATGCGAGGATCGCCTGACACCTTATCCTGACACACGTGCCTCAGTCGGCAAGGTTGAAGTGACCGCAGTCACTTTGCTCGTCCACTGACCGACCTGACAGGAAAACAGCGCCGCTCGTCCCACTCCGACTGCTGTGCCACCCGCCAGGGTGAGGCTGACAACAGCTAAGTCCAGCCTCAGGCGCAACAGGAAGCTCCGCCTTGCCCGACCTTAGGCCTCGGCCTCGGAAGGAGATCTCCGCCTCGCCCGACCCCAGGGCTCGGCCTCAACCTCGGCCTCGGGAGGAATCGCGTCCTTGCCCGACCCCGACCTCGGCCTCAGGAGAAGTCTCCACCTCGCCCGACCTTGGGCTCGGACCGACCGCGCCACGGGGATACATCATTACCCTACCCCTAGCTAGCTCAGGCTACGGGGGAACAAGACTTGCGTCCCATCTGGCTCACCCCGGTAACAAGTAATGATGGCTCCCCGCGTGCGACCATGACGACGGTGGTTCTCAGCCCCCTATGGAAGCAAGGAGATGTCAGCAAGCTCCCAGCAGCACCGATAGCTGTGCTTCTACAAGGCTCAGGCGCTCCTCCGACGGCCACGTTACCGCGTACACAGGGCTCTAGCACCTCTCCGACAGCCACATTGGCATGTACACAGGGCTCATGCACCTCTCTGCCAGACACGTTAGCACCTAGCTACACCCCCCATTGTACACCTGGACCCTCTCCTTGCATCTATAAAAGGAAGGTCCAGGGCCTTCATGCGAGAGGGTCGCGCGGGAGAACGGGCTGACGAACAGGCTCACTCTCTCTCTCTTGCGAACGCTTGTAACCCCTACTGCAAGCACACTCCCCTGGCGCAGGATAACACGAGCCGTGTTTTCCCCCTTGTGTTCCATCTCGCGCCAACCCATCTGGGCTGGGACGCGCAATGACAAATTTACTCATCGGTCCAGGGACCCCCAGGGTCGAAACACCGACAGTTGGCGCGCCAGGTAGGGGCTTGCTGCGTGCTGACGAACAACTTCCCGTTGAGTTCCAGATGGATAGTCTCCAACAACCTATTCAGCCCGGGACGCTGCTCCGCTTCGGGAGTCTCGAGTTCATGTCCCTCAACGGCGGCTACGACATGGTACTCCTTCCCCCGCAGCGCGACAGCGACAACGACGGCCGTCAGCTCGCCCGGTGGCGGCGAACTCAATGACGTCTTCCCCCCGTGGCGGAAGAGCAGCATCCGGGTTTGTCCCGCCGCCTTCCTCGCCGCAGGAGGAGGAGGCGGGGCAACCGTGGCCAGGCAGGAGGCGGCACCTCATCGGCTGTCGAGCGAGTCGACGACGCCGGCACCCCAGCGGGGGACATGTCGGGCGTTGTCCTCGCGCCTGAGACAACGACGAGTGTTGTTTCCCCGCAACATGCCAACCCCAAGCGGATAGATGACGCCAGCACTCTCGCAAAGGACTTGCTGAGCGTCAACCTTGTACCTAAGATAACGGTGTAGTCCGTTCCCGACGCGACCTCGTCATCATCCATCGATCGAGAGGTACCGTTTGTTTTCCACCCTGTGCCTTTTATATGCAGCTTCGATCCACCAAGCGACCCCGCTTCGGTGAACGCTTTCATAAAGGCATATCCTAACCTTCCGGGGTACCATATGTGGTCAACCTGGGACCGACTGACGACCGTCTCGACCTATGGCCCCCTGGGTTCCGAGGAAGAAGACGAGCCCGACTCTGGTTGGGATTTCTCTGGGCTCGGTAATCCCAGTGCCATGCGAGACTTCATGACCGCATGTGACTACTGCCTCTCCGATTGCTCCGATGATGGCCACAGCCTAGACGACGAAGGTTGTGACCCAAGTCGCGAATGTTTCCACATCGATCTAGGGGGTCACGACGAAGGCAACCACCTCGGTATGCCGGAGGATGACGGTCCCCCTGGGCCTGCGCCTCGCGTTGACATCCTGTGGGAGCTTGCTGTGGTCCTAGTCCCTGCGGGGGGTCAGGACACACAGCTCGAGCAAATCCGCGAGATGCAGGCCAAGCTCGACGAGGAAGCAGGGCAACTTGTGCAGCTCCGGCAAAACATCGAGCAGGAGTGGGCAGGCCGAGCACTCGCCGGAGAAGCGCGTCATCAGGCCCGAGACGTCCAGCGCCGTATCGCTGACGATGCCAGGGCAAGGCTGCCCCCGACCTCCAGCGGGGTCGGCCAGAATCTGGCTGCAGCGACGATACTGCTCCGAGCGATGCCGGAGCCATCCACCACCGAGGGGCGGCGTATACAGGGAGAACTCAAGAATCTCCTGGAGGATGCCGCGGTCCGACGGACCGAGAGCTCTGCCTCCCGAAGGCAAGGGTATCCCCCGGAGCATCGCGCAGCGACTTCCCGACTCGTGCGGGAGGCCTCGGTCCACACCGGGCACACGCGGGACGCGACGCCTACAGCCCCGGGTCGCCTCGGCAACGAGCACCACCACCACGACCGTCGAGCCCGCCTCGACGAGAAGGTGCGCCGAGGCTACCACCCCAGGCGTGGGGGACGCTATGACAGTGAGGAGGATCGGAGCCCCTCGCCTGAACCACCAGGTCCGCAAGCCTTCAGCCGGGCCATACGATGGGCGCCGTTCCCGACCCGGTTCCGTGCCTCGACTACCATCACCAAGTACTCGGGCGAAACAAGGCCGGAGCTGTGGCTTGCGGACTATTGGCTGGCCTGCCAGCTGGGTGGAACGGACGATGACAACCTCATCATCCGCAACCTCCCCCTGTTCCTCTCCGACGCCGCCCGAGCCTGGCTGGAGCATCTGCCTCCTTCGCAGATCTCCAACTGGGACAACCTAGTCAAAGCCTTCGCTGGAAACTTCCAGGGCACGTACGTGCGCCCTGGGAACTCTTGGGATCTCCGAAGCTGCCGCCAGCAGCCAGGGGAATCCCTGCGAGAGTACATCCGGCGGTTTTTGAAGCAGCACACTGAGCTGCCCAACATCACCGACTCGGATGTCATCGGGGCGTTCCTCGCCGGCACCACTTGTCGTGACCTGGTGAGCAAACTGGGCCACAAGACTCCCACCAAGGCGAGCGAGTTGATGGACATCGCCACCAAGTTCGCCTCTGGTCAGGAGGCAGTCGAAACCATCTTCCGGAAGGACAAGAAGCCTTAGGGACGCCAGAAGGAAGACGTCCCCGAGGCGTCCGCCCAGCGTGGCGTGAAGAAGAAGGCGAAAAAGAAGTCGCAAGCGAAGCGCGACGCCGCCGACGCAGATCTTGTCGCTGTCGCCGAGCACAGGAACCCTCGGAAGCCTCCCGGAGGGGCCAACCTATTCGACAAGATGCTCAAGGAGTCGTGCCCCTATCACCAGGGCCCCGTCAAGCACACCCTTGAGGAATGCGTCATGCTTCGGCGCTACTTCCATAAGGCCGGGCCCCCGGCGGAAGGTGGCAAAGGCCAAGACAATGACAAGAAAGAGGGCAACAAGGAAGAGGAGTTCCCCGAGGTCCACGGTTGTTTCATGATCTACGGTGGGCAAGTGGTGAACGCCTCGGCTCGGCACCGCAAGCAGGAGCGTCGAGAGGTCTGCTCGGTAAAGGTGGCGGCACCAGTCTACCTAGACTGGTCCAACAAGCCCATCACCTTCGACCGAGGCGACCACCCCGACTGCGTGCCGAGCCCAGGAAAGTACCCGCTCGTTGTCGACCCCGTCATCGGCAACACCAGGCTCACCAAGGTCCTCATGGACGGAGGCAGCAGCCTCAACATCATCTACGCCGAGACCCTCGGGCTCTTGGAGATCGATCTGTCCACGATCTGGGCCGGTGCGGCGCCCTTTCACGGGATCATCCCCGGGAAGCACGTCCTGCCCCTTGGACAACTCGATCTGCCCGTCTGCTTTGGAACTCCCTCCAACTTCCAAAAGGAAACCCTCACGTTTGAGGTGGTCGGGTTCCGAGGAACCTACCACGCGGTGCTGGGAGACCATGCTACGCCAAGTTCATGGCCGTCCCCAACTACACCTACCTCAAGCTCAAGATGTCGGGCCCCAACGGGGTCATCACCATCGGATCCACGTACCGACACGCGTACGAATGCGACGTGGAGTGCGTGGAGTACGCTGAGGCCCTCGCCGAGTCCGAGGCCCTCATCGCCGACCTGGAGTGCCTCTCCAAGGAGGTGCCTGATGTGAAGCGCCACGCCGGCAACTTCGAACCAGCTGAGGCGGTTAAGTCCGTCCCTCTCGACCCTAGCAACGACGCCTGCAAGCAAGTCCGGATCGGCTCCAAGCTCGACCCCAAATAGGAAGCAGTGCTCGTTGACTTTCTCCATGCAAACGTTGAAGTTTTTGCGTGGAGACCCTCGGACATGCCGGGCATACTGAGGGATGTCGCCGAGCACTCGCTAGATAACCGAGCGGGAGCCCGACCCGTGAAGCAGCACCTGCGCCGTTTCGACGAAGAAAAGCGCAGAGCCATAGGCGAGGAGATCCACAAGCTGATGCTACAGGGTTCATCAAAGAGGTATTACATCCCGAATGGTTAGCTAACCCTGTGCTTGTGAAAAAGAAAGGTGGGAAATGGAAGATGTGCGTAGACTACACTGGTCTAAACAAAGCATGTCCGAAGGTTCCCTACCCTCTGCCTCGCATCGATCAAATTGTGGATTCCACTGCTGGGTGCGAAACCCTGTCATTCCTCGACGCCTATTCAGGCTATCACCAAATCAAGATGAAAGAGTACGACCAGCTCGTGACTTCTTTCATCACACCTTTTGGCATGTACTGCTATACTACTATGCCATTTGGCTTGAGGAATGCAGGTGCGACATACCAAAGGTGCATGAACCACGTGTTCGGAGAGCACATCGGCCGAACGGTCGAGGCTTACGTCGATGACATTGTTGTCAAGATGAGGAAAGCCTCCGACCTCCTCTCTGACCTTGAAACGACATTCAAGTGTCTAAGAGCGAAGGGCGTGAAGCTCAATCCTGAGAAGTGTGTCTTTGGAGTCCCCCGAGGCATGCTCCTGGGGTTCATCGTCTCCGAGCGGGGCATCGAGGCCAACTCGGAGAAAATCGCGGCCATCACCAACATGGGGCCTATCAAAGATTTGAAAGGAGTACAAAGGGTCATGGGATGACTTGCGTCTCTAAGCCGCTTCATCTCGCGCCTCGACGAAAAAGGCCTACCCTTGTACCGCCTCTTAAGGAAGGCTGAGCGCTTCACTTGGACCCCCGAGGCCGAGGAAGCCCTCGGAAACTTAAAGGCACTCCTTACAAATGCGCCCATCTTGGTGCCCCCTGCTGCAGGAGAAGCCCTCTTGATCTACGTAGCCGCAACCACTCAGGTGGTTAGCACCACGATCATAGTCGAGAGACGAGAAGAAGGGCATACACTGCTCGTCCAGAGGCCGGTCTACTTCATCAATGAAGTGCTATCCGAGACCAAGATCCGCTACCCGCAAATTCAGAAGCTACTGTACGCAGTAATTCTGACACGGCGAAAGTTGCGACACTACTTCGAGTCTCATCTGGTGACTGTGGTGTCATCCTTCCCCCTGGGGGAGATCATCTAGTGCCGAGAGGCCTCGGGTAGGATAGCAAAGTGGGTAGTGGAGCTCATGGGCGAGACAATCTCGTTCGCTCCTCGGAAGGCCATCAAGTCCCAAGTCTTGGCGAACTTCGTGGCTGAATAGGTCGACAACCAATTGCCAACAGCTCCGATCCAACCGGAACTTTGGACCATGTACTTCGATGGGTCACTGATGAAAACAGGAGCAGGTGCTGGCCTACTCTTCATCTCACCCCTCGGGAAACATCTCCGCTACGTGTCGCGCCTCCATTTCCCGGCGTCAAACAACGTGGCTGAGTACAAGGCTCTAGTTAATGGGTTGCGCATCGCCATCGAGCTAGGGGTTCGGCGCCTCGACGCTCGTGGCGACTCGCAGCTTGTCATTGACCAAGTCATGAAGAACTCCCACTGCCGCGACCGGAAGATGGAGGCCTACTGCGACGAAGTTTGGTGCCTGGAAGACAAGTTCTACGGGCTTGAGCTCAACCATATCGCTCGAGGGTACAACGAGACTGCGGATGAGCTAGCTAAAATAGCCTCGGGGCAGACAACGGTTCCCCCAGACGTCTTCTCCACAGACATACATCAACCCTCCGTCAAGACCGACGACATGCCCGAGCCCGAGGAGGCCTCGGCCCAGCCCGAGGTATCCTCGGTCGCCGAGGGTGAGGCACTGCGCGTCGAGGGAGAGTGGAATGGGGTCACGCCTAACCCAAACTGGCAGGCCCCGTACCTGGAATATCTCCTCCGAGGAGAGCTACCCCTCGACAAGGCCGAAGCTCGGCGACTGGCGCGGAGCGCCAAGTCGTTCGTCTTACTGGGTGATGAAAAGGAGCTCTACCACCGCAGCCCCTTAGGCATTCTCCAACGATGCATATCCATCGCCGAAGGACAGGAGCTATTGCAAGAAATACACTCGGGGGCTTGCGGTCACCATGCAGCACCTCGAGCCCTCGTTGGGAACGCCTTCCGACAAGGCTTCTACTGGCCGACCGCGGTGGCCGATGCCACTAGGATTGTACGCTCCTGCCAAGGGTGTCAATTCTATGTGAGACAGATGCACCTGCCCGCTCAGGCCCTGCAGACAATACCCATCACATGGCCGTTTGCTGTGTGGGGTCTGAACCTCGTTGGTCCCTTGCAGAAGACACCTGGGGGCTTCTCGCACCTGCTGGTCGCCATCGACAAATTCTCCAAGTGGATCGAGGTCCGACCCCTAACCAGCATCAGGTCCGAGCAGGCGGTGGCATTCTTCACGAACATCATCCATCGCTTTGGGGTCCCGAACTCCATCATCACCGACAATGGCACGCAGTTCACTGGGAAGAAGTTCCTAGACTTCTGTGAGGACCACCACATCCGTGTGGACTGGGCCGCCGTAGCTCACCCCATGACGAATGGGTAGGTGGAGCGTGCCAACGGTATGATTCTGCAGGGACTTAAACCGAGGATCTACAACGACCTCAACAAGTTTGGCAAGCGATGGATGAAAGAGCTACCCTCGGTGGTCTGGAGTCTGAGGACGACGCCAAGCCGAGCCACGGGTTTCTCGCTGTTCTTTCTAGTCTATGGGGCCGAGGCTATCTTGCCCATAGACTTAGAATACGATTCCCCGAGGACAAAGGCGTACGACGACCGAAGCAACCAGACCAGCCGAGAAGACTCACTGGACCAGCTCGAAGAGGCTCGGGACGTGGCCTTACTACACTCGGCGCGGTATCAGCAGTCTCTGCGACGCTACCACGCCCGAGGGGTTTAGCCCCGAGGCTTCCAGGTGGGAGACTTGGTACTTTGGCTGTGGCAGGACGCACGAGGGTGCCACAAGCTTACTCCTCCCTGGGAAGGGCCGTTCATCATCGCCAAGATTTTGAAGCCCGGAACATACAAGCTGGCCAACGATCAAGGCGAGGTCTACAACAACTCTTGTAACATCCAACAGCTACGTCGCTTCTACCCTTAAGATGTTTCAAGTCGTTCATATACCTCGCTCTCTTTACATACATAAAGTCTAACCGTCAAGGAAGGGTCAGCCTTGCCTCGGCAAAGCCCGACCCTCCCTCGAGAGCTAGAAGGGGGGAACTGAGAGCACCTAGAGGGGGTGGGGGTGAATAGGTGATCCTGTAAACTTGAAACTTAATGCCACAAAAACTTGATTAGAGGTTAGCACAATTAAGCCAAGTGGCTAGAGAGGAGTCTTAGCAAAACACAATAACCACAAAGATATCAAGACAGAGATGGCACAGTGGTTTATCCCGTGGTTCGGCCAAGTCCAACGCTTGCCTACTCCACGTTGTGGCGTCCCAACGGACAAGGGTTGCAATCAACCCCTTTCAAGCGGTCCAAAGACCCACTTGAATACCACTGTGTTTTGCTTTGCTTTTCTATATCCCGCTTGCGAGGAATCTCCACAACTTGGAGTCTCTCGCCCTTACAAAGACGTTCACAAAGAAGCACGGAGTAAGAGACGGATGAACAACGCACACAAGACACGAAATCAGAGCACGCACACAAGTCACAACAAGAGCTCACAACACAACCCGGCGAGTTCACAACTCAAATGGAGCTCTAGTTGCTATCACAAAGAATCAAATGTGCGGAATTGAAGTCTTGGTGCTTAGGAATGCTTAGAGAATGCTTGGTGTTCTCCTCCATGCGCCTAGGGGTTCCTTTTATAGCCCCAAGGCAGCTAGGAGCCGTTGAGAGCATTCTAGGAAGGCAATTCTTGCCTTTTGTCGCCTGGCGCACCGGACAGTCCGGTGCACCACCGGACACTGTCCGGTGCGGATCTCTTTCCTTATTTGGCGAAGCCGACCGTTGCAGTCTTGGAGCCGTTGGCGCACCGGACACTGTCCGGTGCACACCGGACAGTCCGGTGCACACCGGACAGTCCGGTGCCCCATCCGACCGTTGGCACTTGCCACGCGTCGCGCGCGGATTCCGCGGCCGACTGTTGGCCCGACCGACTGTTGGCTCACCGGACAGTCCGGTGCACCACCGGACAGTCCGGTGATTTATAGCCATATGCCGCCGTCGAAATCCCGAGAGCAGCCAGTTCGCCAGAGCCAGCCTGGCGCACCGGACAGTCCGGTGCACCCAGACTAAGCAGACTCTTGGCTGCTTCGAGCCACTCTTTTTCAATTTCATTTTCTCTGATTCTAACACTTTAGACAAACATGTTAGTACACAAAAACCAATGTACTAAGTCTAGAATCATACCTTTGTATTGATTTGCACCTCCTCCATTCATTTGACATAGTTTATTACTTAAGCACTTGTGTTGGACACTAAATCACCAAAATACTTAGAAATGGCCCAAGGGCACATTTCCCTTTCAATCTCCCCCTTTTTGGTGATTTATGCCAACACAACATAAAGCAACTAAAAGAAGTGCAACATCAATTCAAATGAGAACACAAATTTGTTTTGAATCAAATTTGGCATATACGGATCATTCTTTGCCACCACTTGGTTTGTTTTTGCAAATCAACCTCAATTTCCTATCTCTAAGTCAAACACACTTGTTGAAACATAAAGAGAGATATTTCAAGAGAAATTGATCAAAGATTCAAAAACTCCCCCTTTTTCCCATAATCAAATATTCTCCCCACAAGAGACCAACTTTTGACAAAAGAGACAATCAGAGATTTTTGACAAACCAAAAGCTCTATTCTACTATTTTCAAAATTCTCAAGTGGTAGCTGATCCATTAGTTGCTTTGGCCTTATTTTCTCCCCCTTTGGCATCAAGCACCAAAACGGGATCAATTTTTGGCCCTTTAACCCCATTGCCTCACCAAAATCTTCAACTAAGAGTAAAAAGGCAATAAGAGTGCAAAGATGAACTTGGAATTAGTTACTCTTTCATCGGAGTGCAGTGGAAGTTTTTCATGGTCCAAGTCCACCTTTCCCTTTCAAACCTCCTTTGAGACTAAAGTAAGCAAACTCAAGTACACAGTTAGTCTCAAAGGGTCAAGTTGTAGCACATCTCCCCCTAAATATGTGCATCACTTGCAAATGGACTTGTGAGGTCCGGGGAGTGCTTGTACAACTTGAGCACCATAAATAAACAACAATATGCATAAGGGAACAAGATCAAAGCATAAAACACATGTATGCTATAAATCAATCCAAGTTCCGCGAATCTAAGACATTTAGCTCACTTCGCAGCCTGCAAAAGGTCTTCTCATCTAGAGGCTTGGTAAAGATATCGGCTAGCTGGTTTTCGGTGCTAACATGAAACACTTCGATATCCCCCTTTTGCTGGTGGTCTCTCAAAAAGTGATGCCGGATGTCTATGTGCTTTGTGTGGCTGTGTTCAACAGGATTATCCGCTATGCGGATAGCACTCTCATTATCACATAGGAGTGGGACTTTGCTCAGATTGTAGCCAAAGTCCCTGAGGGTTTGCCTCATCCAAAGTAGTTGCACGCAACACTGTCCTGCGGCAACATACTCGGCCTCAGCAGTGGATAGGGCAATGGAGGTTTGTTTCTTAGAACTCCATGACACCAGGGACCTTCCTAAGAATTGGCACGTCCCCGATGTACTCTTCCTATCGACCTTACATCCAGCATAGTCGGAGTCTGAATATCCAATCAAGTCAAAGGTAGACCCTTTTGGATACCAGATCCCGAAGCAAGGCGTAGCGACTAAATATCTAAGAATTCGCTTCACAGCCACTAAGTGACACTCCTTTGGATCGGATTGAAATCTAGCACACATACATACGCTAAGCATAATATCCGGTCTACTAGCACATAAATAAAGTAAAGACCCTATCATAGACCGGTATGCCTTTTGATCAACGGACTTACCTCCTTTATTGAGGTCGGTGTGTCCGTCGGTTCCCATCGGAGTCTTTGCGGGCTTGGCGTCCTTCATCCCAAACCGCTTGATCAAGTCTTGCGTGTACTTCGTTTGGGAGATGAAGGTCCCATCCTTGAGTTGCTTCACTTGGAACCCAAGGAAGTAGCTTAGCTCGCCCATCATTGACATCTCAAACTTTTGAGTCATCACCCTGCTAAACTCTTCACAAGACTTGTGGTTAGTAGAACCAAATATTATGTCATCGACATAAATTTGGCACACAAAAAGATCACCATCACAAGTCTTAGTAAAAAGAGTTGGATCGGCTTTCCCAACCTTGAAAGCATTAGCAATTAAAAAGTCTCTAAGGCATTGATACCATGCTCTTGGGGCTTGCTTAAGTCCATAGAGCGCCTTAGAGAGCTTACAGACGTGGTCGGGGTACCGTTCATCCTCGAAGCCAGGGGGTTGCGCCACGTACACCTCTTCCTTGATTGGCCCATTGAGGAAAGCGCTTTTCACATCCATTTGGAACAACCTGAAAGAATGGTGAGCGACATATGCTAGCAAAATACGAATGGACTCTAGCCTAGCCACAGGAGCAAAAGTCTCCTCAAAGTCCAAACCTGCGACTTGGGCATAACCTTTTGCCACAAGTCGTGCCTTGTTCCTTGTCACCACCCCGTGCTCGTCTTGTTTGTTGCGGAACACCCACTCGGTTCCCACAACATTTTGCTTGGGACGAGGCACCAGTGTCCAAACTTCATTTCTCTTGAAGTTGTTGAGCTCCTCTTGCATGACCAACACCCAGTCCGGATCTAGCAAGGCCTCTTCTACCCTGAAAGGCTCAATAGAAGAGACAAAGGAGTAATGCTCACAAAAATTAACTAATCGAGACCGAGTAGTTACTCCCTTGCTAATGTCACCCAAAATCTGGTCGACGGGATGATCCCTTTGAATCATTGCTCGGACTTGGGTTGGAGGTGCCGGTTGTGCTTCTTCCTCCATCACATGATCATCTTGTGCTCCCCCTTGATCATACGCCTCCTCTTGATGAACCTGTTCATCGTCTTGAGTTGGGGGATGCACCATTGTTGAGGAAGAAGGTTGATCTTGCTCCTTTTGTTCTAGTGGCCTCACATCTCCAATCGCCATGGTGCGTATTGCGGCCGTTGGAATGTCTTCTTCATCTACATCATCAAGATCAACAACTTGCTCTCTTGGAGAGCCATTAGTCTCATCAAATACAACGTCGCTAGAGACTTCAACCAAACTTGATGATTTGTTGAAGACCCTATACGCCTTTGCATTTGAGTCATAACCTAACAAAAACCCTTCTACAGCTTTGGGAGCAAACTTAGAATTTCTACCTTTCTTCACTAGAATGTAACATTTGCTCCCAAATACACGAAAGTAAGACACATTGGGTTTGTTACCGGTTAGAAGCTCATATGAAGTCTTCTTGAGGAGGCGATGAAGATAGACCCGGTTGATGGCGTGACAAGCCGTGTTCACGGCTTCCGACCAAAAGCACTCGGGGGTCTTAAACTCTCCAAGCATCGTCCTCGCCATGTCTATAAGCGTTCTGTTCTTCCTCTCTACCACACCATTTTGCTGTGGTGTGTAGGGAGCGGAGAACTCGTGCTTGATTCCTTCCTCCTCAAGGTACTCCTCCACTTGAAGGTTCTTGAATTCGGACCCATTGTCGCTCCTTATCTTCTTCACCTTGAGCTCAAACTCATTTTGAGCTCTCCTTAGGAAGCGCTTGAGGGTCGCTTGGGTTTTAGATTTATCCTGCAAAAAGAATACCCAAGTGAAGCGGGAAAATCATCAACTATAACAAGACCATACTTACTTCCTCCTATACTTAGATAGGCGACGGGTCCGAAGAGGTCCATATGAAGTAACTCCAGGGGTCTTGATGTTGTCATCACATTTTTGGCATGATGAGAGCTTCCCACTTGTTTCCCTGCTTGACAAGCTGCACAAGGTCTATCTTTTTCGAAAGAAACATTAGTTAGACCTATCACGTGTTCTCCCTTTAGAAGCTTGTGAAGGTTCTTCATCCCCACATGTGCTAAGCGGCGATGCCACAGCCAGCCCATGCTAGTCTTAGCAATTAAGCATGCATCTAGACCGGCCTCCTCTTTTGCAAAATCAACTAAATAGAGTTTGCCGTCTAATACACCCTTAAAAGCTAATGAACCATCACTTCTTCTAAAGACAGACACATCTACATTTGTGAATAGACAATTATATCCCATATTGCATAATTGACTTACGGATAACAAATTATATCCAAGCGACTCTACTAAGAATACATTAGAAATAGAGTGCTCATTTGAGATTGCAATCTTGCCTAAGCCTTTAACCTTGCCTTGATTCCCGTGATCGAATATGATTGAATCTTAGGAATCTTTATTCTTGACGTAGGAGGTGAACATCTTCTTCTCCCCCGTCATGTGGTTTGTGCATCCGCTGTCGATAATCCAGCTTGATCCCCCGGATGCATAAACCTGCAAGGCAAATTTAGGCTTGGGTCTTAGGTACCCAACTCTTGTTGGGTCCTACAAGGTTAGTGACAATATCCTTAGGGATCCAAATGCAAGTTTTATCTCCCTTGCATTTTGCCCCTAGTTTCCTAGCAATCACTTTCCTATCCTTTTTACAAATTGCAAATGAAGCATTGCAAGCATGATAAATTGTAGAAGGTTCATTTATTATTTTCCTAGAAACATTAACAACATTTCTTCTAGGCATGTGATTAATAACATTTCTCCTAGCTAAATTTTTATCATGCATAATGGAAGAACTAGAAGCAACCATGGCATGAGAATCAAAAGCATCATAATTTCTATAAATATTTCTAGAATGTCTCCTATCATGATACATGAAGGCATGGTTCTTTTGAGCACTACTAGCCATAGGGGCCTTCCCTTTCTCCTTGGCGGAGATGGAAACCTTATGACTTGTTAAGTTCTTGACTTCCCTCTTGAAGCCAAGACCATCCTTAATTGAGGGGTGTCTACCAATCGTGTAGGCATCCCTTGCAAATTTTAGCTTGTCAAATTCACTCTTGCTAGTCTTAAGTTGGGCATTAAGACTAGCCACTTCATCATTTAAATTAGAAATGCAAACTAGGTGTTCACTACAAGCATCAACATTAAAATCTTTGCACCTATTGCAAATCATAACATGTTCTACACTAGAGTTAGATTTATTTGCTACTTCTAGTTTAGCATTTAAATCATCATTGACACCTTTTAAAGTAGAAATGGTTTCATGACAAGTAGATAGTTCACAAGAAAGCATTTCATTTCTTTTAACTTCTAGAGCAAGAGAATTTTGTGCACTAACAAATTTATCATGCTCTTCATATAAAAGGTCCTCTTGTTTTACTAGTAATCTATTCTTATCATTCAAAGCATCAATCAATTCATTAATCTTATCAATCTTAGTTCTATCTAAGCCCTTGAATAAGCATGAATAGTCTATTTCATCATCATCACTAGACTCATCCTCGCTTGAAGAAGCATAAGTAGTATTGTTTCGAGTACATACCTTCTTCTCCTTAGCCATGAGGCATTTGTGATGCTCGTTGGGGAAGAGGGATGACTTGTTGAAGGCGGTGGCGGCGAGTCCTTCGTTGTCGGAGTCGGACGAGGAGCAATCTGAATCCCACTCCTTTCCAAGATGTGCCTCGCCCTTCGCCTTCTTGTAGTTCTTCTTCTTTTCCCACTTTCCACTCTTCCTTTCCTGGTCACTATCATTATCGGGGCAATTAGCGATAAAATGACCAATCTTACCACATTTAAAGCAGGTGCGCTTCCCCTTTGTCTTGTTCTTGTTGGGGTGCTCCTTGCGACCCTTTAGCGTCGTCTTGAACCGCTTGATGATAAGGGCCATTTCTTCCTCATTAAGCCCGGCCGCCTCAACTTGCGCCACCTTGCTAGGTAGTGCCTCCGTGCTCCTTGTCGCTTTGAGAGCAATGGTTTGAGGCTCGTGGATTGGGCCATTCAATGCATCATCCACGTATCTCGCCTCCTTTATCATCATCCGCCCGCTTACAAATTTCCCAAGGATTTCTTCGGGCGACATCTTGGTGTACCTGGGATTTTCACGAATATTGTTTACCAGATGTGGATCAAGTACAATAAAGGACCTTAGCATTAGGCGGACGACGTCGTGGTCCGTCCATCGCGTGCTTCCATAGCTCCTTATTTTGTTGACGAGGGTCTTGAGCCGGTTGTACGTTTGGGTTGGCTCCTCGCCCCTGATCATTGCGAATCTTCCAAGTTCGCCCTCCACCAACTCCATTTTGGTGAGCATGGTGACGTCGTTCCCCTCATGTGAGATCTTGAGGGTGTCCCAAATCTGCTTGGCGTTATCCAAGCCGCTCACCTTATGGTATTTGTCCCTGCACAATGAAGCTAGAAGAACAGTAGTAGCTTGTGCATTTTTGTGAATTTGCTCATTAATGAACATGGGACTATCAGTACTATCAAATTTCATTCCACTCTCTACTATCTCCCATATGCTTGGATGGAGAGAGAACAAGTGACTATGCATTTTGTGACTCCAAAATCCGTAGTCCTCCCCATCAAAGTGTGGAGGTTTGCCAAGAGGAATGGAAAGCAAATGTGCATTTGAACTATGCGGAATACGAGAATAATCGAAAGAGAAGTTTGAATTAACCGTCTTTCTTTTCTCGTAGTCGTTGTAGTCGTCGTCCTTTTGGGAAGAAGAGGACTCATCGCTGTCGTCGTAGTAGACGATCTCCTTGATGCGCCTCATCTTCTTCTTCTTCCCATCTTTTCGTTTGTGGCCCAAGCCCGAGTCGGTGGGCTTGTCATCTTTAGGCTCGTTGACGAAGGACTCCTTCTCCTTATCATTGATCACAATCCCCTTGCCCTTAGGATCCATCTCTTCGGGCGATTAGTCCCTTTCTTGAAGAGAACGGCTCCGATACCAATTGAGAGCACCTAGAGGGGGGGGGGGGTGAATAGGTGATCCTGTAAACTTGAAACTTAATGCCACAAAAACTTGATTAGAGGTTAGCACAATTAAGCCAAGTGGCTAGAGAGGAGTCTTAGCAAAACACAATAACCACAAAGATATCAACACAAAGATGGCACAATGGTTTATCCTGTTGTTCGGCCAAGTCCAACGCTTGCCTACTCCACGTTGTGCCATCCCAACGGACGAGGGTTGCAATCAACCCCTTTCAAGCGGTCCAAAGACCCACTTGAATACCACTGTGTTTTGCTTTGCTTTTCTATATCCCGCTTGCGAGGAATCTCCACAACTTGGAGTCTCTCGCCCTTACAAAGACGTTCACAAAGAAGCACGAAGTAAGAGAGGGATGCACAACGCACACAAGACACGAAATCAGAGCACGCACACAAGTCACAACAAGAGCTCACAACACAACCCGACGAGTTCACAACTCAAATGGAGCTCTAGTTGCTATCACAAAGAATCAAATGCGCGGAATCGAAGTCTTGGTGCTTAGGAATGCTTAGAGAATGCTTGGTGTTCTCCTCCATGCGCCTAGGGGTCCCTTTTATAGCTCCAAGGCAGCTAGGAGCCGTTGAGAGCATTCCAGGAAGGCAATTCTTGCCTTCTGTCGCCTGGCGCACCGGACAGTCCGGTGCACCACCGGACACTGTCCGGTGCGGATCTCTTTCCTTATTTGGCGAAGCCGACCGTTGCAGTCTTGGAGCCGTTGGCGCACCGGACAGTCCGGTGCCCCATCCGACCGTTGGCACTTGCCACCTGTCGCGCGCGGATTCCGCGGCCGACCGTTGGCCCGGCCGACTGTTGGCTCACCGGACAGTCCGATGCACCACCGGACAGTCCGGTGATTTATAGCCATACGCCGCCGTCGAAGTCCCGAGAGTAGCCAGTTCGCTAGAGCTAGCCTGGCGCACCGGACACTGTCCTATGCACCACCGGACAGTCCGGTGCACCCAGACTGAGCAGACTCTTGGCTGCTTCGAGCCACTCTTTTTCAATTTCATTTTCTCTGATTCTAACACTTTCAAACATGTTAGTACACAAAAACCAATGTACTAAGTCTAGAATCATACCTTTGTATTGATTTGCACCTTCTCCATTCATTTGACATAGTTTATTACTTAAGCACTTGTGTTGGACACTAAATCACCAAAATACTTAGAAATGGCCCAAGGGCACATTTCCCTTTCAGGAACCCCCTCTGCGTCAAAATTTTCCTCGGAAAAAGTCTTTCTGCTAGAACATCTTTCGCGCTTTTCGACTGCTTCGATAGCGGGATCTTGAAAACGACGAGAGTACACGTAAGCGGCAAGGCCGACCGAGCCGAGGGACTCCTACGCCTCCGGGATACAGATACATCACTCATCACCTTCCGCGATAAGTAACTCACGCTCGGATAAGCGATTCTGCTACCGAACAAGTCCCTACGCTCGAAAACTTTTCTGCCAGAACGATTTTCGTGCCTTCTCGACTATATCGATAACAGAATCCTGCGAACGAGTAAGAGTGCACGTAAGCGGCAAGGCCGACCGAGCCGAGGGACTCCTACGCCTCCGGGATACGGATACCTCACTCATCATCTTCCGCGAAAAGTAACTCTCGCTCAGATAAGCGATTCTGCTACCGACAAACAAGTCCTGATACTCGAAACAAGAGGAAAGGAAACGCAGCTTTATAACACGACAATAAGATGTTTGGGCCTCGGCGGCCGCAAAAAACATACACATACTACAGACAAACTGTTCCTGCAGGTTCAGACATCGACAGAGGGAGCAGCAGCACCCTCGGCGTCGTTTCCACCTTCGGCGGAATCTGGCCCGGCCTCGAACGGCGACACGGGCGGAAGGATCTCCACCTCGAAGGAGGACGCCAACACCACGCTTGGTCCATCGTAGCCAGGGTCTCCTCCGGGGTCCCGACCCGAGCAGACACCTCGGCTGACCGCTCCGTAGCCACAACCAGCTGTCCCCCGAGGACCTCAGCCCGGCTCACGGCCTCGGTAGCGTGACTCCGAGGTTGGTCCCGCTCACGGATGACCTGGCCAAGCTCCACCCACCGCTGCTGCACCTCCTCGGCCTGGGAAGCCACCTGGTTCTGGGCTGACGAAGCCTCTTTTCGAGCCAACTCCGCCTCTGTCCACGCCGACACCGCTGCCTCCGGCTCCAGCTCATCGCAGAGCGGTCGAAGGTTCTATAACTGAGCAAGAGAAGCCTTGAGCGGCAAGGCCGACCGAACCAAGGGACTCCTACGCCTCTGGGATACGGATACCTCACTCGTCACCTTCCGCACGAGGCAACTCACGCTCGGTTAAGCGGTTCGGCTAGCCGACAGGCGAGTCCTAGTGCTTGAAATGAGGGAGAAACACGGCTTCACGCCCAAATACCCAGATGTTCAGGCCTCGACAGCCACAATGAACAAACACCCATACTCAGGGTGCTGTTACAAACGGAACTCCGGTTCCACTCCCGCGGGTATGAACTACCTCCACACCAGAGGGCCTGCGGGACAACAAACTCTGGGTGGCTCGCTGGTGACCGCTGCACCAACAGCGCGGCAACAACCTCCGTCTCGGACGACAAGACAGCAGCAGCGATGGCCCCAGGGCGAACGCTACCGCTGGAAGGCCCTCGTTCACGTCCCCTCACGGGGGATGAGAACCAGCCATTAAAGCCAAAGAGCCGGAGGCCCGGAGCGCAGGTGGCGCTGACGGTCTCGTCAGCAGAAGCAACCTCCTCTGGCGACCACCACCTCAGCACCGACGACAGCGGCTACCTGCGCGCCAGCGCCACGCCAATGAATGGCGGCCGCCCCAGCCTGCACCGGCAGATCCCCACTCAAGTCCTCGCGGACGGGCAGGCACCAACCTCCGCACAGAGGCGTCGTGCCGGAGTGAGGACAAGACAATCCAAGAACACAAACGCCGCCCATGCGACGTACGACGTCTTGGACGATCCCCCGGTGCGCACGGCACAACAGTCACCCGTGCGGTGGACGGACGACCCCTCCCTCCTCCCTAGCAAGGATGATGAAGATCCATGAAGCTGAGGGCGGGGCAGAGGCCGCAACCCAGCTTGCTTCTCCCCACCACCAAACTGGTGGTCATCATCTGGGATGACCATTGGTAAGGGAATGCAGCCGGGCTGCATGATGAAAATCCTTGAAGCCGAGCGATGGCTGAAAGGCGCCAACCCCCGCAAGGTCGTGCTCCTCCAACAGCAGCAAGACGAAGGCAACGCGGGTGCTCCCCATCCGGGGGCTCGGAAGGTGGAAGGGCGTGATGCATGAGGGGAGTGCGAAGGCATGGCTATCGCCCAGGGGATCGAACCCTTTTTAAAGGCGGCTCTCCCCACTCGCATCCTCAAGCGTCATGGGCAAAGTCTTCACCGACGTGCTCCAGGGTCCTCCCCCTACGACACGGGGGCTGGGTCCCGCACGTCGTGCAAGCTAACCCGAAACGGAAGAAGCCAAACTGCCGCACGCGGAGCATGTAACCACCCCGCGGTTACAAGCACTCCTCCATCCTCGCCGAAACCAGCGGTCGAAAGGGCGGACCACCATGCAGGTGGCGTGCAACCGCACCGCGGGGGGCGCACCCCTTCGGCTTCGTCGCATCTATCATGGTGGCCCAGGCCCACACGTCATGTAACCGGCGCGCCGGTTACTACGTGCAAGCAACTGCACCGCCACTTGCGCCAATGCCGCGCCTTCTCGACTGCGGAACTGGTGCCACGACTCGAGACAACCCCGTGCATGGCCCAATAGTGCCAATAGAGCACAACGATCACGGGTCAGTCAGCCGCGGGAGGAGGCGCGACGGCTGATATGGCCAAAAGTGGACTGGCATTAATGACGACAGCAGACAAGCGGAAGCAGCGGTCAAATCGCCTGCAGGCTCGCGTCCCCTCCTAAAGCAGCAGGGGAGCCCTCTCCCACGGCGTGAAGTCGACGCACCCGTGTTCTGTTCCTCGAACGACTCGCGCACGCGCAACGGCCGCCCCGCGAATCGCCCGTCCCATAGCATTAACTCCTCGGCAGGGCAAGCGATGCCTTTGGCAGGCGAAGCGGGCGTTGTTTCACCTCTGCCATGATGACCGCGTCAAAAAAGGTGCGCCACACCATTTAAATTCATATCCTTTTCCTCTTCCCCTTTCTCTCTCTTGCTACAGGGACCGGGAAAGGGGATATTCGAAAGGGATCCTTCTCCACGAAGGAAGCGGGCCCCGAGCCCTCCTACTGATCAGGGGTTCGAAGGTTGGCCCCTCGGAAGGGTTCGACAGCCGCCCCAGAGCACTCGGGCTCCGCGCCCACTACTGATCAGGGGTTCGAAGGCTGGCCCCTCGGAAGGGTTCGACAGTCGCCCAGAGCACGCAGAGCGAGGGATGACTCTGGGAACGTCCATTACATGGCCGAGGCTCGGGCTACGCTCCCGAGGTACCCTAGGACATTTCCGAGACCAGCAGGAGCAATTTTGTAATGGAATCCCATCAGAGGGAGGCATCGAGCCCTCGGACCATATCGAACGGGTCCGGGTCCGGCAAATCGCCTGCAGGTACTTTTGGAGCGCGCCTCTGGGCCACTAGCTGACCCTTATCGAACGGGGCACAGGCGTCCACTCGGATCACCCGTTAGCAACTCACTGGAGACACCATGTTCGGCGCCCTCCGAGGGCAACATGGCGCATTCCCCCCCTTCCTCCTTGCGGAAAGGCGACGAAGGGGCGTATAATAAAAGTCGAGACAGTCCTTGATCGTCCTCTCGCTCCGTGCAGAGGCTCGGGGGCTGCTCTCACAACCCGGCTACGTCCAAACCGTTGATAGCGTCAACAAACCAGCCTGAAAACTCGGAACCTGACCATGCACCCGGGCTACAATCAGGTCGCATGAGGGAACAACCAGACCGACCAAGGCATCACAAAAGGCATTAAGACCTCAGAGGAGTCAAACCACTCCTCTGAGGCCTCGGGGGCTACACCCGGCGGGTGCGATCGTGCGCACCCACCGGAACAAAGTGTAACCGAGAAAGGCCGGTCCCCTCGCAAAAAGTGCGGCAAAGCCTCCAAGCGAGTACCAACACTCCCTTTGAGGCTCGAGGGCTACTGTCGGGTACCGTAATTAGGGGTACCCCCAACACTCCTAAACACGGCTGGTAACCACCATCAGCACAAGCTGCAGAGACTGATGGGCACGATTCAGGTCAAGGCTTCGTCTACTCAAGGGACGCGATCTCGCCTCGCCCGAGCCCAGCCTCGGGCGAGAATAGTAGTCCCAGACGAATTCACGCCTCGCCCGAGGGCCTCCTCAAGCAACGGGCGCACCCTCGACTCGCCCGAAGCCCAGCTCGGGCAGGCTTCGTTGCGAAGCAACCTTGGCCAAATCGCCTCACCAACCGACCGTATGGCAGGCGCATTCAATGCGAGGATCGCCTGACACCTTATCCTGACACACGTGCCTTAGTCGGCAAGGTCGAAGTGACCGCAGTCACTTCGCCCTTCCACTGACCGACCTGACAGGAAAACAGCGCCGCTCGCCCCACTCCGACTGCTGTGCCACCCGCCAGGGTGAGGCTGACAACAGCTAAGTTCAGCCTCAGGCGCAATAGGAAGCTCCGCCTCGCTCGACCTTAGGCCTCAGCCTCGGAAGGAGATCTCCGCCTCGCCCGACCCCAGGGCTCGGCCTCAACCTCGGCCTCGGAAGGAGGTCTCCGCCTCGCCCGACCCTAGGGTTCAGCCTCAACCTCGGCCTCGGGAGGAATCGCGTCCTCGCCCGACCCCGGCCTCGGCCTCAGGAGAAGTCTCCGCCTCGCCCGACCTTGGGCTCGGATCGACCGCGCCACGGGGATACATCATTACCCTACCCCTAGCTAGCTCAGGCTATGGGGGAACAAGACCGGCGTCCCATCTGGCTCGCCCCGGTAACAAGTAATGATGGCTCCCCGCGTGCGTCCATGACGACGGTGGTTCTCAGCCCCCTACGGAAGCAAGGAGACGTCAGCAAGCTCCCAGCAGCACCGACAGCTGTGCTTCTACAAGGCTCAGGCGCTCCTCCGACGACCACGTTACCTCGTACACAGGGCTCTAGCACCTCTCCGACAACCACGTTGGCATGTACACAGGGCTCAGACACCTCTCTGCCAGACACGCTAGCACCTAGCTACACCCCCATTGTACACCTGGACCCTCTCCTTGCATCTATAAAAGGAAGGTCCAGGGCCTTCATGCGAGAGGGTCGCGCGGGAGAACGGGCTGACGAACAGGCTCACTCTCTCTCTCTCGCGAACGCTTGTAACCCCTACTGCAAGCACACTCCCCTGGCGCGGGATAACACGAGCCGCGTTTTTCCCCCTTGTGTTCCATCTCGCGCCAACCCATCTGGGCTAGGACGCGCAGCGACAAATTTACTCGTCGGTCTAGGGACCCCTCGGGTCGAAACGCCGACACAATTATTGTCAACATCATCACTAGACAAACCTGGAGAAAATAGCATTCCAATATTAGCCAACCAAATAGCCTCACTGTTATTACAAAGTTCATGTTTTGGTTACACTAATTTTGAGAAAAATACAAAGCAAATCTACGTACTAGCAACACATGCACGTACCAAAGCAAATCTACCTTCTAATCTTGTAAGTTAAGTAAGTAGGGGCTTGTTCCGAAACAGTACCATTCGAAGGGGAATTAGTCGATGGCGGCGTTGCTGCAGGATAGGAGGCGGGAGTAGGAACATGACGTAGTGCCGCGGGAGAGACGAGCGAGCGCCGAACCCGCTCCCTCTGCTGAGCACTCGATGCTTGGGCCTGCGCGCGGCTGTTTACCCGCGGTGGAAGAGATCCGAGCACCTCCTCACGAGTCTCCATTAGAGGGCTTCTGGGCGGCTGGCGCTTGGCTGCTTGGCGCCTTGGTGGACTGCGGTGGCCACTGGTCGGCACGCCGCACGAGTGCAATACTGTGGTGGGGCGTGCGCGTGGCCGCGTGGGCGTGGAGCACTGGAGCCTGGCGAGTGGGCGGCTGTTGGCTGGCGAGGTGGCGACTGGCGAGGGAAGCGGGCGGCTGGCGAGGTGGGCAGGTGGCGATGGAAGCGGGCGGCTGGCGAAGTGGCGACTTAGGGTTAGGTTTTTGGCCGGCAAACGCTGTCTCCAACTCCAAGTCTCCAACTGCGATGCGGGCACTGTGCTGCGGGCTGTGGCCATGCGGGCTGCCGACTGCGTCTGCGTTGCGTACTGCGAGATCCAGACGTTGGTTAATATGTATTAGGGATTTAGGGTTACCTCTGTGCTGCGGCCTGCGTGCGGACTGCGAAAGACTGGGCCGTCTGGGCCATTTGGGCGCTGGCACGCTCCGCGCTGCCGAGTTAATTATATTGGGCTGCCTGGTAGTGGTAGTCGGGCCGTAAATGGATCGGGCCGGGTCGTGCTGGGCTTTTTGGGCCGAACAGGCTAATCAGCGGGCTAAATGGGTCATCGCTAATCGTGTCGTGCTCGTGCGGCCCAATGGGCTTGCCTCTAAGCCCAAGCACAGCACATGATGGGCCTCGTGCCGACCCAGGCACAATAATATCGTGCCGTGCCGTGCTCGTGTCATGCCAAAATAGTCGTGTTTCGTGCTAGCCCATATAGCCCGGCCCGTTTGGCCACCTATAGGCGCGAGGAGGGCATGACCATGGCCCATGGCAACCGCTGCACGTGAGCTAGAGTGGGTGGAGCGTCACGCCAGTCGCTTGAGCGAGCGAACGGATGGCCTGAATTCATTTAATAATTACTATAAGTTTTGAAGATTTGGAATTAATCCTGGTTTGTTCCAGCAGAAATGAACAGACCCTAAGGGGGTTGTGAGCTACAGGTGGAGCACGAGAGTGCGAAGCCGCGAAGACAGATGGAGGTAGAGAATCTGGCTATAGCCTACGGGCGAGGGGGTTGTGAGCTACAGGTGGAGCAGGAGAGTGCGAAGCCGCGGAGACAGATGGAGGTAGAGAATCTGGCTATAGCCTACGAGCGAGGGGCAACTCTACGATGCGCGACGCACGAGACCGTAGGCTGTGAGCGGCAAAGAAGAAGATCGGACGAATGGTGATCTCGCATGGGTGGAGCGCCCCCACGCAAGCGTACACGTCGGGAGCCACTGGCAGTGGAGAAGAATATGCTTGCACGTGTGGATTGGGGAGACATCGCTCACACGCAAATATACGAGAGTGGAGGAGGCGACGGAGGGATGTGAAAATTTTGTAGGAAGGTTGAAAGAGCTATTGAACAAGAAAAAACATATTTCTTTCCTAACTAGTTAGGTACTGATATGTTGTTAAGGTTTCTATATACCATGTAACTAAATCTTGTTTTAAATGAGATATTTATTCAAACATAGATCAATGTAATAGTGCACTTAGATATTCTTGTCATAGTAATGTCAGATATTGTTTACTTGTTCTACTTCGATCGGTCCAGAGAATTGTCGGGAAAAAGATCCTCGAGCCCCTCGCCCAAAAGTCAGCAGGACAACACAGGAAGAGTCTACCCGGAAGGACCCATCCCGAATAGTCCTGAGGCACCAAGCCCGGGATCAGGCGAGGCGAAGCTAGAAGGGGCGTCGGGCGAACCGAGAGAAAGCCACTTGAGTGTATTTTGCGCCTGGCCTGGGGCTGACCCACCATAATGATTGGCCACATTAACTATTCCTAGAGCCATAGCAGAGGAGTCGGTCCTCCCTCCACTCATGACCTACGGGCCTCTTGGCCTGCGACCAACTCATGACCTATCGAGCCTAGGCCTAAGTGCTCTAGCAATCTACAGGTTTCGCGGCACGCCGAGCCACGCCGAGCCCCAGGCTACAAAGACCAATGTCGGCGTGGCACATAGAGAGTAATGATGATGCTGGAGCTCCTCGCCACCCACTCGTAGCTAGTCTTAAAGAGGCTGGCCAGAGAAGCTCAAATGACCAAGACATGTACCGATAAACACGATTTTACCAAGGTAGGACACATCTTTCTACCACGACACAATAGCTCCTTCCACGAGAAGCCATTTATAACTGCCCCCTCCTTAGTATATAAAAGGGGAGGGTCAGCCTAGAGATGAACAGAGGGAAAAACACGGATGAACATAGATACAAGAAACACTAAGGACTACAGAGGCCAAAGTCGAGGAGCACACCGCCACGATGGCCAAGGCTTAGCTAGATAGAGAAGACCAGATTCATAGTCCTTAGATATCACCACACATAAGAGATTTGGGAGCTCCTCCCTCTCACTCACTTGTAACCCCTACTACAAGCATTGAGCAATAAGGTATCGGTAGCACAAGCCATCGAAGACTGGATGTAGGGACGTTCTGCCCGAACCAATATAAATCTTGCGCCCACTGAGCACACACCATCCGGACCAAGAACCGCACATACAAATTTATTTATCGGAGTTGGTACGAAACCCGATAGTTGGCATGCAAGGTAGGGGACTTGTGCGTTCTCAATGTCTTCTTCTCCAAGCTTCGGATGGCTGATAGCGACGCCATCTGCCCCCCCCCCCCCCAATGACCATCCATTTCGGGAGCCTTGACTTTGTCCTCAACAATGAAGGGGAGATGGTCAGGGTAGAGGAGAGATGAGATGCAAGACTCAACCTCGCCCTCTGTGGGCAACGATATAAGACGACAGATCATGGTCCAAATGGGACCTGATCCATCATACGATTATCTGCGGGCCTTCTTCTCGTCCTACGCAAGCCTTTCTGTGCTCTGCGGTGAAGGAGGGTCAACCCCTTGATGGCTCCGGCGACATCCTCGAGGCGCTTCCACCCATCTGTGCCATGCCCCAGGGGTGATCATGGCCCTCATGCCCCACGACCATGTCCCTACTATCGATGACTTGGAGTTTGTGGGGATGGTCGATGGCGGTGGAGACCTTATTTTTGATGCCCTCTACTCGGACTCAAGCTCCGACCCTAGCTCCCCAACGAGTACCAAGAGCGGACCCCAGCAATGTGGGGAATGAAGGTAGCTCATCCCTCATGATCTCTACCCCCCAAAAGGCAGATGTCGCTGACGACACCAGCGAAATGGGGTACCACACACGACAAGAGCTGGAGGAATTGACAAGCGTAATGTCACCACCAAGAATCCTCGATAGCTCTCGATAGGAGCGGGTTCACACTCCGCTTGTAATTCCTTGATAACCATCAATAAAATGTTGTTTCGAAACTGTTCCCGGTGTCATACATAGGAAAGGGGTAACGAGCCCTGACCTAAGCCTAGCTCTATCTCTCCTGGTAGCTAACAGGGTAGGTGACACGTCGGATGCCATAGGCATGGGATGGACAACAAGGGAATCGACGGAGAGATGGGCGGGACCCCCACCGATAACCCAGCTACGTTATTCTTCCTTACAAAAAATGATTGTTTCGAGTTTTCTTATTTTACGTTATCAGGGACTTACAATATAAACGAAATGTCCCCTCGAGTAAGCTGGTTGGACTGCAAACACCTAAGCCTCGGAGGCTACGACGATGGTCACCAGCGGAATCGGGAGTCCTAGGAAGTTGTGATGCCCTTTCCGATAGGACGACCGTTAACAGGGATGAAACAGAGCAAGGAGCGTAAAACCCTGACAACATTTATAAAACTATCCTATTCTTACAAATCTTTTGAAAGAAATGACCCATGTCATTTCTTTTTAGGGAACACAAAATCAATATAACTATCTGCCAGGCACTTGGCAAAGGGCTCAACCGGCATTTCTAGGTCTTCAAGCTTGTCGTCTTGTCATTCGTTACCATATCCGAGACACACTTGATCTAGCTTGATCAAGTCCTCGTAATGAGACCGAGTGATGACCAAGGCATGGTTGACCTCGAGCTAAAATGTGCCAGCCTCCAATTTATGAATGCGACCATTGGTAAGTGCCATTTGGGAGGTCGGGGTGAACGATTCCTCCAACTGTGGAATCTTGAGATAGCCACACACGATATCAATGGTTGTGCACAGACTAGCGTGCTCAGCGTCAAGAGCCTGCAAATGGTCCTCCTCACGCGTAAGCTCCTCTAGCACTTCTGCTAGCGAAAACAAAAATCCCGTAAGGGCCTGTTCGCTTCTTCAGGAATGAACCTGGATTCATTCCAGCTCATCAAAATTTATATAAATTAGAGAAGTAATCCGGCTAGGAACTATTCCAAGGCTCCAATCCGTGAAATCCGAACAGGGCCTAAGGGGAGTCGAAACCTAGAAAAGCTGATAAACGACGAGGAAAGTACACAAGTCTTACCCTATGTGGTAGCGGTACCTGAACAGGACCCGATTGGGCCCTTGTGAGACCACGCTCCGCCTCGGGCATGGATTGCGGGGCCTCCACCGCCCTTTTGGCTTCAAATCCTGATCCGGCCTCCACCTCAGTGACCGCCTCACGAACAACGGCAAAAGTCCCCTGTTTCCCAAAAAAACTTACCACCGCATAGCGGCGTCGGGCCTCAAATGGCCAGCGCCATCCGGCTCTAGTCTTGAAGTTGGATTTCTCCCGATCCCCTAATGAGGGGAAGATGGTGGCTCCCTCACAGATGATAGCCACACGGAGAACGGAAGAAGATCCACCCCGTATACATTCTGACCTCGCTGAGGCAGCTCATGCTCCATCGCGGGAAACCTTCGTAAAAACACTAACACCCTCAGGGGAGGATTTCACCCATCATCCCCTGAGATCGCCACAGTTGCCTTGCGTCGGGCCAAAGAAGGAATACACCCGGACGGGGCTCTCACGGAAGTAAGGTCACAATCTTTGCATTAGAAAAAGAGAAAGTCAGCCCTCGGAAGGTCCCAAAACAAGGAAAGAGAAGGTGCCATATCATGCCTCCTTCACTGGATGTGATGTCACGACTCCAAGCCTCGAAGGGAATACTCAAATCGAAGCCAAGGAGTCGAAGACCCGGTAAGGTCTTTTAGCCCGCGCCCCGTAAAAAACTATTGTTGATGGGCCCTTGTTAGACAAGGAACACAGACCATCTGGGCTACTCATGTGGACTATCCGAGATGCGAACTGTCCAAACCGTATGGCCTGACCGTCTGATCGTCCCTACATGCCAAATCTAGTGCGCAACGCATGCTCCAACCTTTTGGGGGAAGTTAAGCGATCCAAAAACAACTAGTACAAGTTGTAAACAACTCAATGTGAAACCATTGGTTCTCTAAGCATCTTGCCATACACTAGGATAATATTTCTTCAGGAAACAACCATTAAATGCCTTGGATAGCTCATCACCTTGCAATGTTTGTAACATATATGCATTACCGGAGATCACATATGTAACTCTATAAGGCCCTTCTTAGCTTGGGGATCACTTGTCAAACTTTCGGTCACAGCTCCTTAATGATAAAATCGTCTTCCAAAGTAAATCTCCTACCTGGAATGACTTGGCCTTTGCCTTCTTGATGTAGGATTTAATGACTATGATCTTGTCTTTCTCAATCTTCATTAGAGCCATCAATCTCTTGTCAGTCACCTCATCTATATTATCCATCATTAGATTATGATAGTCACCGATAGCTAGATCATTTTGCCAAGAAAACCTGATGGCATTCGGGCATATCTCCACATGCAAAACAACTTTCTATCCATACACAAGCTCAAAAGGAGAGACTTTAGTAGCATAATGCTTAGATATTCTATGAGCCTATAAAGTCTCAGATAAAACCTTGTGCCAATGCCTAGCATGATTAGATATCTTCTTCTTGATAAGGCTAATTAATTTCCTATTACTTAACTCGGTTTAACCATTGGCATGAGCATAATATGAAGAGGAATTGAGTAATTTAATCTTATATAATTTCAGCAGACTCAAATACCTCTTTTGACATAAAAGAAGTCCCCTTATCCATAGCTAGAGTCTGGGGAATACCAAATCTATGAATAATATGCTCAGTCACAAACTCAATTACCTCCCTATGTGTCATATTTTTTAGAGCAATGACTTTTGACCACTTGGTGAAATAGTCTATGGCGATTAGCACAAACCGATGCCCCTTTGACGATGAAGGATGAATATCTCCTACAAAGTCCAAACCCCATCGCCTATAGGTCTAAAGTCTGATAATATGGTGTAGTTCGGTGGCAGACACCAATTGTAAAATACCAAACTTTTGACACACTTGACAGCCTTTATAGTAAAACAATTGGTTGTCATACCAGGACAAAAAACCCAGATCTTCTCAAAAGCCACTTCATCTTTGGAGCCGATTGATGGGTATCACAAATACCTTCATGTACTTCAGCCATACTAATGTAGAATCATTAGGGCCCAAGCACTTAAGCAAAACATCATTAAGAGTTCAACGATAAAGTTCATCATCAATGATAACATATTTAAAAGTCATTCATCGAATATTCTTATTTGTCCTAATATGTGGATTACAGAGGTATGTAACCAAAGGCATTCTCTAATCAACCACATTAGTTGTAGTATTAGCCGAGTCAACCAAGGCGATGTTTTTGTTGGTGTCAGACAATCCAGTGACGTCGACGGGATGGTCTGATACTATTGCGGACGGTTCGGTGTTTCCACTTAGACGGTCCAGAATCTGGTGACCTGGTACAACTTTGACTATCAGATTTTCAAAAACATGGAATTTTCCCTATGTTATCCGATAACTTGAAGCTTCCTGTGCCAAGTCATTAGCTTTGGAATTCTCAGCTCTAGATATGTGTCAAATGTCAAATTCGTCAAAAGAGTGTATTATGTCCCATCACCTTTCGAGATAATCAAACCACCATCTTAGCATTAATACTCTCTTAAAATTTATTGGACAACAAGATGAGAATCATTAAATACTTTCACATGCTTTACCCCCATATAGTCTAAGAGCTCCCAATCGAATAAGAGACCTTCATGTTTGGCTTGATTATTAGTGCAATAAGCTTTCAATCAGCTAGATCAGTCAAAAGTGGCATTCCTTGGTGAAACAAGCACGATGTCAATCCCTTGTCCTTCATCCCTATCCCTACTACTAATTAAGCATGGACTATGGGCGCCCGACACATCCATGCCCCCACCTCACTGTCACTGCCATACTGGCCCACCAAGTAACTCCTGCCCCCCATCTCGCCTCCCTCGCATAGCTATCATGCACCGGCCGCCCAAACATCGCCTCGCATATCCGGCCATGCCCACACCACACCTCGCCTACCGCACAACGGTGACGGCAGAATTCCGGCCATGCCCCGCCTCGGATCCCCTACACCCACATCGGCTACATGAACGCTTGCCCCAGAAGCCTGCACGTGGTTGCCACTCCAGGCCATGTCCCGCCTCGACTCGAATCCAGGATCTCCAATCCTGGACGCGGCTGCGGGGGAGGCCACATTAGCGACATGCACTGGCAATCCCGGACGCAGGTGTTGCAAAATCCCATCCGTGGTTGCCGCTCCCGGCCATGCCCCGCCTCAAATCCGGGATCTCCAATCCCGTCCACGACTACCGCTAACCCCAGATGGGTGACATGCACTAGATCTGCGCCCGCCATCAACGCCCACGATTAGCGTTCGTCGTTCCATCATCAATTTGGAAACACCGGGTGGAGGGAAATATTGAATTCCGGGAGATCCACACCGTTTTGGCAGTGCCGCGCAGATCTAGTCACACTCCGCTCATCCCCTTCGCATCCTCCTAAACGTCCAGTTCCTGTGTGCGCGCCTTCCATTTCATCCGATGAGTCCTAAGTACATCCCAATCCTTATTTTTTGCTGTGTGTTTGTGTGAAAATTGGAGCTGTGTCAGTTGCATGCTGTCGATGCCACCTTTTAATTTTATAGATAAGTTAGGGATTGCGTTGTTAAGTTTAACATTGCATTGTTCTTACTTCTTGCACCGATCTGCCATGAATCATGAAATGTGATCTCATGTGTGCCATATTTAAATTGAATTAAATTGAAGTTTTCAGTAATGGTTACTCACACAAGTAGTAGTTTGTAGAAATACAATTAACAATTCAATTTTTTTGCCTCGTACTCTTCTACTCAAACACATATAACTCCCTACTGAAAAATATTTGAACAAATTTCTTAATGATGTAGAAATACACTTGCTCTATTCATAGTGTTTTGTCTGGTATTCTGAGATATAAGCACTTTCATTTGGCCTTCAGCTGATGTTCAAGTGATCTGAACACTACTTTAGATTAGTTGGTCAGTAATCTGAATACTACGTAGACACGCATGATTATTAAGTATGTGTAGTTGAATTTCCAATTTCAACTACACATGGTTATTGTTTAGTTGAGGTTTAATCTGTTACAAAAATAAATTGAAGTTTTCAGTAGTGGTTACTCACCCAAGTATTAGTTTGTAGAAATACACTTGCTCTATTCATAGTGTTTTTGCCTGGTATTCTGATAGATAAGCACTTCCATTTGGCCTTCAGCTGATGTTCAAGTGATCTAAACACCTGATGTTCAAGTGATCTGAACACCACTAAAAATGAGTGTGGTAGCTTACCTATTCAAATGATATGAACACTACTAAAAATGAGTGTAGGGATAATGCTTCATCAATGCTTTCAAAATTATTAACATATGTTGCTGTTTAGGGGATATCAGCTGGTGGTTTTCTTCTGTTCCTTTGGTGGGTTGCTTCAAGCTCATGCAAACTATCCTTGCGTATCAATAGTGAACAAACTCGTAAGGTTAGTATTTTCAGTTTTTGTTCCATGTATGTATTACACAATCGTGTAAAATTTATTTTATGTGTTTTTAAATTTTTTCAAAACATTATATTAGCCTATCAGGTTGTAGAATACATAAAATATTGTACGCAGACACGCATGATTATTAAGTTTGTGTAGTTGAAGTTTCCAATTTCACACGCATGGTTATTGTGTAGTTCAGGTTTAATCTGTTACAAAATTAAATTGATTTTTTCAGTAGTGGTTACCCATGCAAGGATTAGTTTGTAGAAATACACTTGCTCTATTCATCTGATAGATAAAACTTCCATTTGGCATTCAGAAGGAAGAATATCATCCATCCTCGTTATGCCTTCTTGACGAAGCTCCCTGTGTTGGGGCCTTCGATCTTGCTCATCTTGAACAAGATGACACACTTCTTCAGTGGCTTCGTCGATCTTTCTTTGGAGATCAGCCAGTCGCATCATCTTCTCCTTCTTTCTTTGTACTTGCTAATGGATGATCTCCATGTCCCTGATCTCTTGGTCCAACTCCTCCTCCTGGAGTGTTGGACTGGTGGCTTTCCTCTTCTGGCTTTGAGCCTCTCGAAGAGAAATAGTTTCTTGGTTTGGGTCCAGCGGCTGCAGTGCAGTGGTCCCTGGTGCTGAAGCTTTCTTCGGCGGCATGACGAAGGTCAGTGCTTGCCGAAGGTGGTCGAAAAGGGTTCACCGGAGGTGGGCGCCAATGTTGGGGACTTGTTCTCAACTGCTATGAATTAGGAACAAGGCAACACAAAATGTTAAATGTTAATGTCCTTCGTCCTTTAAAGCATTATTTCCCTTAGGATATAATGATCTTCAGACAAAGGTTATGAAGGACATACCTTCATTAACGTGATATATGCTAATAAAAGAAGAAGCATATGAAATATAAGAGACAAGATAAGCAATCACATAACATTATTAATTTATTCTCATTATATTATTCTAAAAAGACAGAGATAATATTGAATTACAGATGTACCTTTGACTCGATCGAAGGCAAAAAGTACAAGCGTGACGCAAAAGCCAGTACAAGTCAGCGTGAACAGTACGGGGGTACTGTTCATCTATTTATAGGCACAGGACACAGCCTGTAAGAAATTACAGTCATGCCCTTTACATTTACTATTGACTTATAGAAAAATCTATGAGGACTAGATGGCCTTTTCCCCTTTAAGTTGGTTCCTTTTTCCGCGATTAAGCTGAAGCTCCCTTGCACATAGCTTCGGAGCAACGGCAACCTTCGTCACGATCATGCTCTTCTCATCGTGTATGCTTTTAATCCTGAATTCGAAGGTACCTGTCCATAAACCATGCTTGGAAGATATTGTTAAATTACGTTTTTGAGGACCTTCGGAGGACAAAGGCCCCCAATAGTAGCCCCTCGCAGTATTAATTTGTTTAAGATAACAAATTTAGACTGCGACATGGACGAAGGCCTTAAGCCGAAGGTCCAAAAAAACACCTTCCCTTTGCTAGAATAGCAACAGTCAATGACAGACAGGACCCTCAAATTTGGAACGTGCCGAGCGTATAAATAAGAGCTCGCATCAACCATATTTGTACGTTGCTTGTGCCATTTGCTTTGTTTTCTCAATTTTATAGCTCTTGCTCACTAACGCTTGCTAGTTTCTCAAGCTTCCTGAGCTTCGGTTTAAAAGACACGTTTTTGTCATTTCCGAAGGAAAAAATGTCTCAAGACAAGAAGGTTGCTGCTGAGACGAAGCTAACTGAAGAGGAGAAGTTCTTTGAGAAAAAGAAGGCTGCAAACCCTTACATAGCTGGGTTTATCGAGTCAATGGAAAAATCAAATACAGAGAAGATTACTAAGGAAATACTGGAAGGCCTGTCTGAAGATATCGGTGACAGTGATGATTATGATGCTGAAAGCGGGGGAGAAGATTCTGAGGATCGGCCGTGGAGGCTGAGGCATATAATTTTTAGGAAATCAACAATTAAACAGAGTCATCTTGATAATATGAGAGGAAGGTACTTTCGGGATATATCTATTGTGAGAGTTGGTGGAGACAACAACGTCCCTGCCCGTGAGGAAGACGAAGTTGTGATTTACCGAAGCTTCTTCAAAGCTGGGCTTCGGTTTCCATTGAGCAGGTTTGTGGTCGAAGTGCTATTAATTTATTAGGTTTACCTTCATCAGATAACCCCCGAAGCTATTATTAGAATGGGGATTTTTGTTTGGGCTGTGAGAAGCCAGGGACTGGAGCCAAGCACAAAATGCTTTTGCAGTATGCACGAGCTTGTATACGAGACGAAGGCCATGGGCAAAGAACAATATCATAACAATTTTGGCTGTTATGGATTTATCGCCCGCCCCAACGCAAGCTATCCGGTGCCAACATACCGGAAAAGGTGGCCCGGGGCCTAGATAGAGGAATGGTTTTACGTGAAGAATGACTTGAAGGCGAGAGAAGATATTAAGGAAGTTATTATGCGCCCCATTTGGTCCCGCTTCGGCCTCCGAAGGCTGAAATTGACGAAGCCGCCGAAGCATGTTAGAAGGCATTTGGTACTGTCTGCTTCTTTTTTGGTACGAGAGATTTGGTTCAAGAGCACATAGCACACAGAGTATGGCCGCTTATAGAGAGCTGGGAAATGCCGAAGGAGACCATCACCGAATCTAGTGAAGGTGAACTGGTCTGGCTGAAGTACACATTCAGATATGGGGATAAATTCGATGAACCAAACGATGACTGGCTAAAATGCATCGAAGTTACCAGTGATGAACTGCTTGGATCATATTCCAAGGCGGAAGACAATGCATTATCCACAGCCTTCGGAGGCCGGGGAAAGAAGAGATTGAACAGAGTTTTTGATGCCATTGGTTTCGTCTACCCCGACTACTGCTATCCACTGCGAGGTCTAGGAAAGAAGAGGAAAACTGCTGCTTCGGCCACTCCAGACGAGCCTGCGCCGAAGGGCAAAAAGTTGAAGGTCCTTACCCACCGGCCACACTATATTGAGCCGGCAGTGGTGCCTGAGTTTGGCAAGGAGGCTTCTTCAGCTGCTGAACCAAAAGAACCTGTTAGGGACTTGTTCTCAAATGCTATGAGTTAAGAACAAGGCAACACAGAAAATGTTAATCGATAAATTCCTTCGTCCTTTGAAGCATTATTTCCCTTAGGATATAATGATTTTTGGACGAAGGTTATGAAGGGCGCACCTTCATAAATGTAGCATACAATGACGAAGAATGATTACGAGGAATATAAACGATAACATAGACAATTATATGTTATTGTTAACTTATTTTAGCATTTATTATTACGAAGAAACAAGAATGATATAGAATTACAAATGTACCTTCAGCTTGAAAGGAGATGAAAAGTACAGGTGTGACGCAAAAGCAGGTGCCAAATCAGTGTGTGCAGTACGGGGGTACTGTTCACCTATTTATAGGCACGGGACACAACTCATATAAAATTACATTCATGCCCTTTACATTTGGTAGTAATTCTATAGTAATCTACCGAGGCCTGAATAGCCTTTTCATCTTTAAGCCGGTTTCTTTTTCTGCTATTACGCCGAAGCTTTCCTGCTCACAGCTTCGGTGCTGTGTAGACCTTCGTATTCTTTGGGCTTCTCCCACTGAGGTACCGATTCGAGTCCGAAAATACCTGTTCACACATTATACTCCAAAAAACAATGTTAAATCTTGTTTTTGAGGACCTTCGGAAGCCAAAGGCCCCCAACAGTAGCCCCTCGCAATATTAATTTGTTAGAATAATAAATTTAAATTGCGACTCGGACGAAGGCCTTAAGCCGAAGGTCCGAAAAAACACCTTCCCTTTGCTAGAATAGCAACATTCACTGACAAGTGGGGTCTTTCAATCTTTAACGCACTGGGCGTATAAATAAGATCATACCGCAAGCTCATTTGGCACGCTCTCTTGCCATCTGCTCTCGCTCACTCAATTTTTAGCTCTTGCGCACCAAGATTTGCTTAGCTTTTAAGTTTTAAAGCTTCGGCATTGAAAACAGTTTTTTAGTGTTTCCGAAGATGTCTGAAGATAAGAAGGCTGCTGCCGAGATGAAGCTGAGTCTCTCTGGAGAGAAGAATCTGGGGTTTCTTATAGCAATGTCGAAGACCAATACAGAAAAAATCACCAAGGAGATTTTAGAAGGTTTGTCTGAAGATACTGATGACAGCGACAGTTATGATGTGGATAGTGGTGGTGAAGACTCCGAAGATCGCCCTTGGCGACCAAGCCATGCGGTTTTCGGCAAATCAAGCATCAAAGAAAATCATCTTGCCAATATGAGAGGAAGGTATTTCCGGGACTTGTCCGTTGTGAGGGCCGACGAAGGAGAAAAGACTTGTCCGAACCCTGAAGAAAATGAAGTCGTAGTGTACCGAAGCTTTTTGAAAGCTGGACTACGATTTCCCCTGAGCAACTTTGTCGTAGAGGTGCTGAAAATATTCGAAGTCTATCTTCACCAACTTACCCCCGAAGCAATCATAAGGCTGAATATCTTCGTGTGGGCCGTGAGAAGCCAAGGTCTGGAACCTGATGCGAAAAGTTTCTGCAATATACACGAATTATCATACGAGACAAAACCTTGGGGTAAGGAACAGTATCACAATAATTTTGGCTGCTACAGTTTCATTTCTCGGTCTGGGTCAAGCTGTCCCGTGCCAACCTTTCGAAAGAGATGGCCCGGAGACTGGATGACAGAATGGTTTTATGTGAAGAATGACCTGAAAATACGGGAAGACATCAAAGGTATAATTATGCGCCCTATTTGGCAAAGCTTCGGCCTGCGGAGGCCGAAGGTTGAAATGAATGAAGCTGCCGAAGAATGCCAGAGAGCCTTCGGTGTTATTTGTTCTTTTATTGGAACGAGAGATTTGGTACAAGAGCATATTGCCTTCAGAGTATGGCCGCTCGCGGAGAAATGGGAAATGCCGCAAGAAACCATAAAGAAGGCTGACGAAAGTGGACTTATCAGGCTGAAGTATACTTTCAAATTCGGAGATAAATTCGTTGAGCCAGATGATGACTGGCTTAAGAGCATTGAAAATTTAAGTGATGAACTGCTTGGGGCTTACTCGAAGGCCGAAGATACTGCACTGTCAGCAGCCTTCGGAGGCCGAAAAAAGAAAAGACTGAACCGGGTGTTTGACGCAATCGGGTTCGTCTACCCTGATTATCGTTATCCTATTCGAGGGCAGAAAAGAAAAAACACATCCTCGGCGAAAGAAGGAGCTACAACTGCTCCTAGTGAGCCAGCACCGGAAAGAAAAAGGATAAAGGTCCTCACACATCGGCCACGCTATATTGAACCAGCCTCGGTGCCTGAGTTCACCGGAGAGACCTCTTCGGCCACCGAAGCTGAAAAGCCAACCAAGCCAACCTTGCTGCCAGAAGTCGCAGGAATGGCCGAAGCGCCAACAAGGATAGAATTGGAAAAACCAAAGATTTTGTTACCAGAAACCAAAGAAATGGCCGAAGCGCCATTAACTGAAAAAATGGAAGAAGTAAAAGGATCAACCGAGGGATCAAAAATATCAGAAACTTTAAGTCCTTCAGCAAATGTTGAGACAATAAAAAATCAAAAGGCGCCAGCGGTGACTCCGAAAAGAAAGAGAATGGCCAATGTGTTAGACGTTCTGGAAACAATTAAGTCCTCAAGCACAACTCCGAAGAAGACTGTTGCAACTTCCGAAGCAAAAACTGAAATTTCTGACACTAAGGCTCCAGAGCAAGAAACTGAAGCTGAAGCTGGGCCCTCAGAGCCCACGAAAGTAAAATCCTTGGATACCGAGGAAGAAAAAATAACGGGGCCAATTCTTGTTGAAGAAATCAGTGCTATTGCCCCCGAAGCATCCCCAAAATCCTTGATTATATTGTTCGCCATGCTTCGGGGAAAAGATTATCAGAAAAAGAGAAGCAAGAGGCCCAGCATTACGCCCAAAAACTGAAGTATCCAAAGGGGGCGTTAATATTCAACGGCAGTGGAGAAGAAGACTTTTTGTATTGTCTTCCTGACAGCAAGGAGATTTCTGTTTGTCGGGAGATAAGCAAGAGCTTCGGATTCCCAACACTTGAAGACGGGCTCTCGGTGTTGTCAAAAAACGAACTGGCCGACAGCCTGGCATACAATAGCTTAAAGGTGCAGAAAATGAGATCTTTGTATTTTTTGTTGAAACCAAATTTTCCGTTTGCTTAAATCTATTGACGCACACACATTTCTCTTTGCATGGCCTTATACTTAGCAATGCCCTCAGGGCTCAAAAAGATGCCGAAGACGAAGGGTGCGCTATAGCTCTAAGCAACCTTCGTTCCGAAGTAATTGAACTGAGGAACGAAGGTCTAAAAAAAGATAAAATATTGCATTCATTGATAAGCAGAATAAAAGAAGACGAAGCTATTTTTAAAGGTCAAGCTGAGGCTCAGAAGCGTGAAATTGAAGATCTTCAAAAACAACTGGCCAGAGCCAAAGAGGAGCGCATACTTGAAGAAACGAAGCGAGAACTTAGCGACCAATGGGCAAATCATTTAGAGGGAACTGTTGAAGAGCTTCGCTCATCCAGGAAAAAATGCTATAACAAATCTATGGAGTGTGTTAAGAAGTTGAAATCTAGCTTCGCCAGTGTCGGCGCGTTCTCGAGCGAAGAGAACTTTACAAGAGGCAACCCCGAAGGTCCCATCGAATGGATTACTCACGAAGCTGAGGCCTTCGAGGAAATTTTAAATAGCCGCGGAGACATATGTGCTTTCTCGGGTGCCAGGGGAATTGCCACCATTTTGGAGAAAAAGGGCTGCGAACATGTGAAGATTTTAGCGCAATCCGAAGCTATCTTGTCCTTTGAAGATGCGAGAGAGCCCTCGGCCGAAGCTAGCATGGTTGGTGGAAAATTTTTCACCGATGTCTGGGATAATGGTGGTCGAGAAATGGCTCGAGAAATTGTTCAAAAAAGCGAGAAAGGCATTCACGATGCTAGAGAAGTGGCTAAGGCTGCTGAGAAGAGCGCAGAGCCTGAAGGGCAAATAGGTATTAACTTATGGTTTTTATTGTGTTGTAATTTTTAGTTTTAAACTTCGTTCGCAATTTGTAACAGCAATGTAGCCGTATCCTGTCCTCCTTCAGATCCTGCTAAAGCGTCTCCGGGCCCTCAGCCGAAAGGAGACGACGAAATTAAAAAGATGGCTGAAGCTATCATGGATGAAGTTGTTGATCGGCTTCTGAACGAAGCTACGGAAGTTGTTCTGAGAGAAGATTAAGTACTATTGTAAAAACTTCTGAAATGTAACATGTGTAACATCTTGTAGCTCTAAATATAATATACCTGTTTTTTCATTGTTCAATTCTTTACGATGCATGAAATTATACGTACCGTTTTTGAGTCTTTGACGAAAAAACACCTTCCCTTCTTTTCATGCTTCGTGAAGAAGAATTTTTATTTATCACAACAATATCCGTAGTGTTCTGATGAATAATATCCAAGCTTCGTGAAGATATTTTCCGAAGCTACACTTCCGAAGATCAATAGTGTATCTCCTTACGACTTAGCATGATTTTCTCCTTTTTCAAAACATTCTTCTGAAGATCAATGTTGTGTCCCTTCTTGTGCCATATGCAGCATGATGTATGATGCTTATGCTATGCGAAATGATGTAATGATGTTATGCTATGTAAGATGGTATTTATTCCAAAGACACACGCACATTCCGAAGACACACGCACATCTTTTTGAATCAGAGTTGACTTTTTGCTATAAGCCTCCCTTAGGAGCTTCTTCGCCTTTTACTTCAGCGGAATCAACGTTTATTTTTCGCTGTAAGCCTCCCTTAGGAGCTTCTTCGCCTTTTACTTTCAGCGGTATTCGCGTTGACTTTTCGCGCTTCGCCTTTTACTTTAGGCGGTATCAGCGTTGACTTTTCGCTGTAAGCTCTGCATTCCCTTTGGAACGACTTTGGAGCAGAAAACTTACACTGCGCTCCCTTTGGAACGGCTTTTTATGACTTCAGCAAACTTACTCTGCGTTCCTTAGAACGACTTTTTGTTGCTTCGAAGAATTTTTGATAACTCGAAGGTCCTCCTTGTTATCACAAATCTTTAAACTTTAACAACTTGGCCTGTGAAGAAAGTATATTTTCCTTGTGGCAAACAACGAAACTATTACATGAAATCTAAAAAATGTCCTTTATTACACAGAAAATAAAACTGAATGAAAAAGACTGCCATCAAGGTAGGATATTCGTCAATAGATGTGCTTTGACTCTGGCACAGTGCTGTTGACTGTGCGAGCTTCGGACTGTTCTCTGAAGTCCCTTTGGTGTGGAGCATATTGGCTCCCTTCTGGCTGTTGGCCTTGTTGCAGCGGTGGTGGAGGCGGAGGCTGTTGCCAGGAAGCTTGAGGTTGACTCGCCGAAGCAACAGAAACTGCAGGGTGGTTGCCTACATATTCTGGGATGTACGGCGAATGATACGAAGCAGTGTGCATGACCTGCTTCGGCTGAGCCTGTTGTGCTGCAGCTTCGGCTATTTCCTTTTGCTTCTGGATAGTAACATGGCACATCCTGGTGGTATGGCCTTTGTTCTCACCACAGAATAAGCAAAAAATTCTTCTTGGTTGGTCTCCAAATCTTCCGCCGAAGCCCCTGGCGCCTCTGCCTCTCGGAGCTGGTGGTCGGAAGGAGCCCTGCTGTTGCCCCGAAGCCTGTGAGGAGCACTGTGGCCTTTGCTGCTGGCTCCCCCTATCATCATTTTGAGTAGAGTTATGGATTGACCTGACGTGCCTCGGATAGAATCTTCCTCCGAAGCCCCTGGTCATTTCAGAAAACCTGAAAGCCTCCTCCCTTCTTTGACGAAAATCATTATCGGCCCGAATATACTCGTCCATCTTCTGGAGCAGCTTCTCCAAAGTTTGAGGAGGTTTCCTAGCGAAGTACTGAGCTGAAGGTCCTGGCCGAAGCCCCTTGATCATGGCCTCAATGACAATTTCGTTGGGCACTGTTGGAGCCTGTGCCCTCAAACGCAAGAACCTCCGGACGTACGCCTGAAGGTATTCTTCGTGATCCTGGGTACACTGGAATAGAGCTTGAGCAGTGACCGGCTTCGTATGAAACCCTTGGAAGCTGGTTAACAACAAGTCCTTCAGCTTTTGCCATGAAGTGATCGTTCCTGGTCGAAGGGAGGAATACCAGGTTTGAGCAACACTCCTGACAGCCATAACAAAAGATTTGGCCATGACTGCAGCATTGCCACCATACGAAGATACTGTTGCTTCGTAGCTCATCAAAAACTGCTTTGGGTCTGAGTGGCCATCGAATATGGGAAGCTGAGGCGGCTTGTAGGACGGAGGCCAAGGTGTAGCCTGCAGCTCAGCGGACAGAGGAGAAGCATCATCAAAAACAAAATTCCCATGATGGAAATTGTCATACCAGTCATCTTCGTTGAGGAAACCCTCCTGATGAAGGTCTTGGTGCTGAGGCCTTCGATGTTGCTCATCCTGAGTGAGATGACGAACTTCTTCAGAGGCTTCGTCTATCTGCCTTTGCAGTTCAGCTAGCCTGGCCATCTTTTCCTTCTTCCTCTGCACCTGTTGATGAAGCATCTCCATGTCTCTGATTTCTTGGTCTATCTCATCCTCTGGCGGTGTCGGGCTAACAGCCTTCCTTTTCTGACTTCGGGCCTCCCGAAGAGAGACGGTCTCCTGATTGTGGTCCAGTGGTTGCAGAGCTGCAGCCCCAGTTGCTGAAGCTTTCTTCGGCGCCATAGCGAAAGTTTATGATCGCCGAAGGTGTTCAAAACTCAAAAAGTGGAAGTGAGTTCACCGAAGGTGGGCGCCAATGTTGGGGACTTGTTCTCAAATGCTATGAGTTAAGAACAAGGCAACACAGAAAATGTTAATCGATAAATTCCTTCGTCCTTCAAAGCATTATTTCCCTTAGGATATAATGATTTTTGGACGAAGGTTATGAAGGGCGCACCTTCATAAATGTAGCATACGATGACGAAGAATGAATTACGAGGAATATAAACGATAACATAGACAATTATATGTTATTGTTAACTTATTTTAGCATTTATTATTATGAAGAAACAAGAATGATATAGAATTACAAATGTACCTTCAGCTTGAAAGGAGATGAAAAGTACAGGTGTGACGCAAAAGCAGGTGCCAAATCAGTGTGTGCAGTACGGGGGTACTGTTCACCTATTTATAGGCACGGGACACAGCTCATATAAAATTACATTCATGCCCTTTACATTTGGTAGTAATTCTAGAGTAATCTACCGAGGCCTGAATAGCCTTTTCATCTTTAAGTCAGTTTCTTTTTCTGCTATTACGCCGAAGCTTTCCTGCTCAGCTTCGGTGCTGTGTAGACCTTCGTATTCTTTGGGCTTCTCCCACTGAGGTACCAATTCGAGTCCGAAAATACCTTGTCGGCGTTTCGAGACCGGGGGGTCCCTGAGCCGACGAGTGAGTGTGCCGCGTGCCCCAGCCCAGATGGGTCGAGCGCGTGGGCGAGCGCGAAGGGGGGAAGCGAGGCGGCCGGAGACAGGCGTGAGAGAGGTGGAAATCCCGCGGCCTTCGTGTTCGTCCCGCGCCCAGGTCGGGTGCGCTTGCAGTAGGGGGTTACAAGCGTCCACGCGGGTGAGGGAAGCGAGCGGCCCCAAGAGAGCGCCTGCCCCGTCCTCGTCCCCGCGCGGCCAACCTTCTCTAAGAAGGCCCTGGTCCTTCCTTTTATAGGCGTAAGGAGAGGATCCAGGTGTACAATGGGGGCTGAGAGCCGCCGTCGTCACAGGGCACGCGGGGCGCCATCATTGCCTATCTGGCGGAGCTAGCCAGATGGGACACCGGTCTTGTTCTCTGCGGCCCGGGTCGGCTCAGGGTAGGGTGATGATGGCGCTCCCTGTTGACGTGGCGGGCCTGTGCCCTAGGTCGGGCGACGTGGAGGCTCCTCCGAAGCCGAGGTCGAGTCTGTCTTCCATGGCCGAGGCCGAGCCCGAGCTCCTGGGTCGGGCGAGGCGGAGGTCGTTCGGCAGAGGCCAGGGCGGAGTCCGAGCCCTGGGGTCGGGCGAAGCGGAGTTCGTCGTCTTCTGGGGCTTAGCCCAAGTCCGAGCCCTGGGTCGGGCGGAGCGGAGTTCGCCGTCTTCCGGGGCCTAGCCCGAGTCCGAGCCCTAGGTCGGGCGGAGCGGAGTTCGCCGTCTTCTGGGGCCTAGCCCGAGTCCGAGCCCTGGGTCGGGCGGAGCGGAGTTCGCCGTCTTCCGGGGCTTAGCCCGAGTCCGAGCCCTGGGTCGGGCGGAGCGGAGTTCGCCGTCTTCCGGGGCCTAGCCCGAGTCCGAGCCCTGGGTCGAGCGGAGCGGAGTTCGCCGTCTTCCGGGGCCTAGCCCGAGTCCAAGCCCTGGGTCGGGCGGAGCGGAGTTTCCTATGGCGCCTTTGGCAGGGCCTGATTGCCTGTCAGTCTCACTCTGTCAAGTGGCACTTTGCGTTAAATGCTCCTGCGACTTGGTCGGTCGGTGCGGCGATTTAGTCAGGGTTGCTTCTTAGCGAAGGCAAGGCCTCGGGCGAGCCGGAGGTGTGTCCGTCGTTAAAGGGGGGCCTCGGGCGAGACGGAAATCCCTCGGGGTCGGCTGCCCTTGTCCGAGGCTAGGCTCGGATGAGGCGTGATCGAGTCGCTCGTATGGACTGATCCCTGACTTAATCGCACCCATCAGGCCTCTACAACTTTATGCTGATGGGGGTTACCAGCTGAGAATTAGGCGTCTTGAGGGTACCCCTAATTATGGTCCCCGACAGTAGCCCCCGAGCCTCGAAGGGAGTGTTAGCACTCGCTTGGAGGCTTTCGTCGCACTTTTTTGCAAGGGGACCAGCCTTTCTCGGTTGCATTTTGTTCCGGGGGGTGCGCGCGAGCGCACCCGCCGGGTGTAGCACCCGAGGCCTCGGAGGAGTGGTTTCACTCCTTCGAGGTCTTAATGCCTTGCGCAATGCTTCGGCTGGTCTGGTTATTCCCTCATGCGAACTGGCCGTAGCCCGGGTGCACGGTTGGGGCCCAAGCTCTCGGGCTGGTATGTTGACGCTGTCAACGGTTCGGCCGGAGCCGGGTTTGCGAGAGCAGCCCCCGAGCCTCCGCACAGGGCGAGAGGGCGATCAGGGACAGACTCGGCTTTTTTACATACGCCCCTACGTCGCCTTTCCGCAAGGAGGAGGGGGGGAGTGCGCCATGTTACCCTCGATGGGCACCGAACATGGTGTCTCCGGTGAGCTGCAAGCGGGTAATCCGAGTGGACGTCCGTGCCCCGTTCGTTGGGGGTCGGCTAGGGGCCCAAAGGCACGCCCAAAAGTACCTGCGGGTGATCTGCCGGACCCGGTCCCCTGGCGACGGGGTCCGAGGGCTCGATGCCTCCCTCCGATGGGATTCCGTTACAAGATCGCTCCCGCTGGTCTCGGAAATGTCCTAGAGTACCTCGGGAGCGCAGCCCGAGCCTTGGTTATGTATCGAACGTACCCCTGGTCATCCCTCGCTCGGCGTCTGAGGCGACTATGAACCCTTCGGGGGCCAGCCTTCGAACCCCTGATCAGTAATGGGCGCGGAGCCCGAGTAGCCTGAGGCGGCCGTGGAGCCCTTCGGGGGGCCGACCTTCGAACCTCTGACCAGTAGTGGGTGTAGGGCCCACGCGATCTGAGGCGACTGTCGAACCCCTCGGAGGGCCAGCCTTCGAACCTCTGATCAGTAGGGGGGGCTCGGAGCCCGGTTCCTTCACAGGGAAGGATCCTTTTCGGGGTATCCCCCTTTCCCGGTCCCTGTTGCAAGAGATAGAGAAAGAGGAAAAAAGGAAAAGGATACAAAATCGAACGACGTGGCGTACCTTTTTTGGCGCGGTTGTTTCGGCGAAGGCGAAGCGTCGCCCGCTGCGCCCGCCAGAAGCGCCGCCTGTCCAGCCGCGGAGTTAATGCGACGGGGCGAGTAGTTGGCGGGGCAGCCGCTGCGCGTGCGCGAGCCGTTCGAGGGACGGATCACGGGCGCGCCGTCTTCACGCCGTGAGAGGAGGCTCTCTTGCTGCCCCTAGATGGGACGTGAGCCTGGCTGACGACGTGACCGCTGCTCCCGCCCGCCTGCCACCGTCATTACTGCCGGCCCACTTTCGGCCGCTTTGACCGTCGCGCCAGGCTGGCGCCGCTGGGTCGTGCGCTGGGTTGCCTCGAGTCGCGGTGTTGGTTCCGCAATCGAGGAGGCGCGACGGTGGCGCAAGTGGCGGTGCAGTTGCCTGCATGCAGCATCCGGCGTGCCGGTTGGGTGACGCGTGGGCCTGGGCCTCCATGCTGGCGCGTCGGGAGTCGGAGAAGCGTGTCCACTTGGCGCGGTTGCATGCCGCCTGCATGGTTGCCCACTCCTTCCGCCCGTTGGCCTGGGCAAAAGTGGGGGGTTGCTTGTAACCGCTGGGCGGTTGCGCGCGCCATGCGCGGCGGTTTGGCTTCTTCTGCTCGGAGCCGGTCTGCATGACATGCGGGACCCAGCCCCTGCGCCGCAGGGGAGGGCCTTGGAGTGTGTTGGAGAAGACTCAGCCCGTGGCGTTTGGGGGCGCACGTAGGGAGAGTTGTCTTTAAAAGGGGGGGCGACCCCTTTCGGAAGGCAACCATGTCTTCTTCCTCCCTTATGCGTCGCGTCTTTCCACCTTCCAAGCCCCCGGATGGGGGGTATCCGCCGTCTTTTCGCCTCACCGTTGGAGGAACGCAACTCCGTGGGAGTTGGTACCTTTCAGCCATCGTTCTGCTTCAAGGATTTTCATCATACAGCCCGGTTGCTCCCCTCCGCTGGTGGTCACCCAAGACGGTGACCTCCAGCTCCTGGATGGGGAGAGGCAAACCGGGCTGTGATCCCGTCCTCAGCATCGGGGGTGTTCGTCATCCTCGCTGGGGCGGGGAGCGAGGCGAGCCGGGGCTCTACCTCCTGCACGGGTCGGTGGACCACCTCCTCTTCCAGCTTCTGGTGGTGGCAATCGTCCTCCCGCGCTGCGACGGAGACGTCCTCCAGCTATGCCGGGGAAGGCGAACTGTTGCTGCCCAGCTAGGATGCAACATTCCGCCCTCTTCCTCGCATTCGCGGCGAGGATGGCAGCGAGGATCTGCCAGTACGCTTGGGGGGTGACCCGCGTTTTGCTGGTGATTCGCTCAGAGCTTGCTGCTCCACGGGCTTCCTCGGCGTGGAGGTCATCCATACCCGTGGAGACGGAACTAGAGTTCCGTTTGTAATGGCACTTCGAATGCCAGAGTTTTTTGTTCATTGCGGCTTTTGGGGCCTGAACATGTATGTAATTTTGGCATGGAGCTGTGTTTTTTCCTCATTTTCGAGTACTAAGACTCGCCTGTTGATTATCTGAACCGCTTCACCAAGCATGAGTCGCCCCGTGTCAAGGTGACGAGTGAGGTATCCGTATCCCGGAGGCGTAGGAGTCCCTCGGCTCGGTCGGCCTTGTTGTCTGAGGCTCCTCTAGCTTAGTTAAAGGGACCCCTTGGCCGCTCTTCGATGAGCCGAGGCCAGGGGTAGTGGTATCAGCATGAACAGAGGCGGAGTTGGCTCGAAAATGAAACCTGGTTGGCCGGAGCCTAGCTGGGTTGTCCGTCAGCGGGACCGACGCCGGAGTCGATCAGCCGAGGCCTCGAGTCGGGCTGGCGCCCTTGGAAGATGGTTGGCCGAGGCCCCAGGGGTAACTGGCCGAGCCGCCTGCTCGAGCCGGATTCCCGGAGAAGTCCCTGGACCGCGTCGCCGTCCGAGGCTGGGTCGGACCTTGCTGAAGGTATCGTCGATGCCGAAGGTGTTGCTACCCCCTTCCAGCGTCAAGACCCGAGCCTGCAGGGTCAAAGCGTTTTGTAGCGTGTGTCTTCTGCAGCCGCCGAGGCCCGAACACACACCCTCGCTGTGTTGTAAAGCTGCGTCTCTTTTCCTCTTGTTTCGAGTATCTGGACTTTTTGTCGGTAACAGGGATGTTTGTGCGAGCGAAAGTTGTTTCTTGCGGAAGGTGATGAGTGAGGTATCCGTATCCCGGAGGCGTGGGAGTCCCTCGGCTCGGTCAGCCTTGCCGCTTACGCGTACTCTCACCCGTCCATGAGGCCCTGTCACCGACTCGGTCGAGAAGGCTCGAAAGATCGCTTCGGCAGAAGGGCTTCCGAATGTAAAGACTCGTTCGATCCGCGGAGCCACTGTATCCGAACGCGAGTTACTTATCGCAGAAGGTGATGAGTGAGGTATCCGTATCCCGGAGGCGTAGGAGTCCCTTGGCTCGGTCAGCCTTGGCTGCTTACGTGTACTCCGTCGTTTCCAGGACCCACTTTTCGAAGTAGTCAAAAAGCACGAAAGATATTCTGGTAAAAGGGATCTTTCTCGAGGAAAAATTTTGACGCAGAGGGGGTTTTCCCCCCTTTTAGCCCCCGAGGGAGGGTCGTGCTTTGCCGAGGCGAGGCCGACCCTTCCTTGATGACTAAACTTTGCGTGGGTGCGAGGTATATGAACGACTTGAAAACATCTTAAGGGTAGAAGCGACGTAGCTGTTGGATGTTCCAAGCGTTGCCGTAGATCTCGCCTCGGCTGTTGGCCAGCTTGTACGTTCCGGGCTTCAGAACTTTGGCGACGACGAATGGCCCCTCCCAGGGGGGCGTGAGCTTGTGCCTCCCTCGGGCGTCTTGTCGCAGTCGAAGCACCAGGTCGCCCACCTGGAGGTCTCGAGGTCAGACCCCTCGGGCGTGGTAGCGTCGCAGGGACTGCTGATACCGTGCCGAGTGTAGTAAGGCCTTGTCCCGAGCCCCCTCCAGCTGGTCCAGCGAGTCTTCTCGGCTAGCTTGGTTGCTTTGATCGTCGTAGGCCCTCGTCCTCGGGGAGCCATATTCCAGGTCAGTGGGCAAGACGGCCTCGGCCCCGTAGACCAGGAAGAACGGCGTGAAACCCGTGGCTCGGCTCGGCGTTGTCCTCAGGCTCCAGACCACCGAGGGAAGTTCCTTTATCCATCGCTTGCCAAACTTGTTGAGTTTGTTGTAAATCCGAGGCTTGAGCCCTTGTAGAATCATACCGTTGGCACGCTCTACTTGCCCATTCGACATGGGATGAGCTACGGCGGCCCAGTCCACCCGGATATGATGATCCTCGCAAAAATCCAAGAATTTTTTGCCGGTAAACTGGGTGCCGTTGTCGGTGATGATGGAGTTTGGGATCCCGAAGCGATGGATGATGTTGGTGAAGAACGCCACCGCCTGCTCGGACCTGATGCTGTTCAGGGGTCGGACCTTGATCCACTTGGAGAATTTGTCGACGGCGACCAGCAGGTGCGTGTAGCCCCCGGGCGCCTTCTGCAGGGGACCGACGAGGTCCAGACCCCACACAGCAAAGGGCCAGGTGATGGGTATCGTCTGCAGAGCCTGAGCGGGCAGGTGGGTCTGCTTCGCGTAGAATTGACACCCTTCGCAGGTGCGGACAATTCTAGTGGCGTCGGCCACCGCCGTTGGCCAGTAGAAACCTTGCCGGAAAGTGTTTTCGACGAGGGCTCGAGGCGCTGCGTGATGGCCGCAAGCCCCCGAGTGTATCTCTTGCAGGAGTTCCTGACCTTCGGCGACGGAGATGCATCGCTGGAGGATGCCCGAGGGACTGCGGTGGTAGAGCTCCTGCTCATCCCCCAGCAAGACGAATGACTTGGCGCGTCGGGCTACCCGCCGAGCCTCGGCTTGGTCGGGGGGTAGCTCTCCTCGGCGGAGATATTGCAGGTACGGGGTTTGCCAGTCCCGGTCAGGCGTGGCCCCGTTCCGCTCTTCCTCGATGCGCAGCGCCTCGCCCTCGGGGGCCAAGGGTACCTCGGACTGAACCGAGGACGCCTCGGGCTGAACCGAGGGTGCCTCGGGCTGAACCGAAGGTGCCTCGGGCTGAACCGAGGGTGCCTCGGGCTCGGGCGTGTTGTTGATCTTGACGGAGGGTCGGTGCAGATCCCGGGAGAAGACGTCCGGGGGAACCATCGTTCGCCCCGAGGCTATCTTCGCCAGCTCGTCCGCAGTCTCGTTGTAGCGCCGAGCGATGTGGTTGAGCTCGAGCCCGTAGAACTTGTCTTCCAGGCGCCGAACCTCATCGCAGTAGGCCTCCATCTTCGCGTCGCGGCAGTGGGAGTTCTTCATGACTTGGTCGATGACGAGCTGCGAGTCACCGCGAGCGTCGAGGCGTCGGACCCCTAGCTCGATGGCGATTCGCAATCCGTTGATCAGAGCTTCGTACTCAGCCACATTGTTGGACGCCGGGAAATGGAGGCGTAGGACGTAGCGTAGGTGTTTCCCGAGGGGCGAGATGAAGAGTAGGCCCGCGCCGGCCCCCGTCTTCATCAGCGACCCGTCGAAAAACATGGTCCAGAGCTCCGGTTGGATTGGAGCCGTCGGCAGCTGAGTGTCGACCCATTCGGCTACGAAGTTCGCCAAGACCTGGGATTTGATGGCCTTCCGAGGGGCGAACGAGATTGTCTCGCCCATGATTTCCACCACCCACTTTGCAATCCTGCTCGAGGCCTCTCGGCACTGGATGATCTCCCCCAGGGGGAAGGATGACACCACAGTTACCGGGTGAGACTCAAAGTAATGTCGCAGCTTCCGCCTCGTCAGGATCACCGCGTACAGCAGCTTCTGGACTTGTGGGTAGCGGATCTTGGTTTCGGACAGTACCTCGCTGACGAAGTAAACCGGCCTCTGAACGGGCAATGCATGCCCCTCTTCTTGCCTCTCGACCACAATCGCGGCGCTAACCACCTGAGTGGTCGCGGCGATGTAGACCAAGAGGGCTTCTCCATCAGCTGGGGCACCAAGATAGGCGCCTTGGTGAGGAGCGCCTTCAGGTCCCCGAGAGCTTCTTCGGCCTCAGGGGTCCAAGTGAAGCTTTCGGCCTTCCTTAAGAGGCGGTACAGAGGTAGGCCTCTTTCGCCGAGGCGTGAGATGAAACGGCTCAGGGCCGCGAGACATCCCATTACCCTCTGTACACCTTTTAAGTCCTTGATGGGCCCCATGCTGGTGATGGCCGCGATCTTCTCCGGGTTGGCTTCGATGCCCCGCTCGGAGACGATGAACCCCAAGAGCATGCCTCGGGGCACCCCGAAGACACACTTCTCGGGATTGAGCTTGACGCCTTTTGCCTTGAGACACCGGAATGTCACTTCGAGGTCGGGGAGGAGGTCGGAGGCTTTCCTCGTCTTGACTACGATGTCATCGACGTAGGCCTCGACCGTACGACCGATGTGTTCGCCGAACACATGGTTCATACACCGCTGGTACGTCGCGCCCGCATTCCTCAAACCGAACGGCATGGTGACATAGCAGTACATGCCGAAGGGCGTGATGAAAGAAGTCGCGAGCTGGTCGGACTCTTTCATCTTGATTTGGTGATACCCTGAGTAGGCATCGAGGAAAGACAGGGTTTCGCACCCAGCGGTGGAATCCACGATTTGATCGATGCGAGGCAGAGGGTAGGGAACCTTCGGACATGCTTTGTTGAGACCTGTGTAGTCTACACACATCCGCCATTTCCCCCCTTTCTTTCTCACAAGCACCGGGTTGGCGAGCCATTCGGGATGGAATACCTCTCTGATGAACCCGGCTGCCATTAGCTTGTGGATCTCTTCGCCTATCACTCTGCGCTTCTCCTCGTCGAACCGGCGCAGAGGTTGCTTGACCGGTCGGGCTCCGGCCCGAATATCCAGCGAGTGCTCGGCGACATCCCTCGGTATGCCGGGCATGTCCGAGGGACTCCACGCAAAGATATCGGCGTTTGCGTGGAGGAAGTCGACGAGCACTGCTTCCTATTTGGGGTCGAGCCCGGAACCGATCCGGATCTGCTTGGAGGTGTCGCCACTGGGGTCGAGAGGGACGGCCTTAACCGTCACCGCTGGCTCGAAGTTGCCGGCATGTCGCTTCACGTCTGGCACCCCTTTGGAGAGGGTTTCCATGTCGGCAATGAGGGCCTCGGACTCGGCGAGGGCCTCGGCATACTCCACGCACTCCATGTCGCATTCGAACGCGTGTTTGTACGTGGGGCCGACGGTGATGACCCCGTTGGGGCCCGACATCTTGAGCTTCAGGTAGGTGTAGTTGGGGACGGCCATGAACTTCGCGTAACATGGCCTCCCCAATACCGCGTGGTAGGTTCCTCGGAACCCGACCACCTCGAACGTCAAAAACTCCCTTCGGAAGTTAAAGGGCGTTCCGAAGCAGACGGGAAGGTCGAGCCGTCCGAGGGGCTGGACGCGCTTCCCAGGAACAATCCCGTGGAAGGGCGCAGCACCCGCACGGACGAAGGACAGCTCGATGCGCAGGAGCCTGAGGGTCTCGGCGTAGATGATGTTGAGGCAGCTGCCCCCATCCATCAGGACCTTGGTGAGCCTGACGTCGCCGATGATGGGGTCGACAACGAGCGGGTATTTCCCCGGGCTCGGCACGTAGTCGGGGTGGTCAGCTTGGTCGAAGGTGATGGGCTTGTCGGACCAGTCTAGGTAGACTGGCGCCGCCACCTTCACTGAGTAGGCCTCCCGACGCTCTTGCTTGCGATGCCGAGCCGAGGCGTTCGCCGCATGCCCTCCATAGATCATGAAGCAGTCGCGGACCTCGGGGAATTCTCCTGCTTGGTGATCTTCCCTTTTGTCGTCGTTGCGGGCCCTGCCACCCTCCGCGGGTGGCCCGGCCCTGTGGAAGTGGCGCCGAAGCATGACGCACTCCTCGAGAGTGTGCTTGACGGGCCCCTGATGATAGGGGCACGGCTCTTTGAGCATCTTGTCGAAGAGGTTGGCACCTCCGGGGGGCTTCCGAGGGTTCTTGTACTCGGCGGCGGCGACAAGGTCCGCGTCGGTGGCGTCGCGTTTCGCTTGCGACTTCTTCTTGCCTTTCTTCTTGGCGTCGCGCGGAGTAGACGCCTCGGGAGCATCTTCCGTCGGGCGGCCCTGGGCTGCTTGTCTTTTCGGAAGATGGCCTCGACCGCCTCCTGGCCGGAGGCGAACTTGGCGGCGATGTCCATCAGCTCGCTCGCCCTGGTGGGGGTCTTGCGACCCAACTTGCTCACTAGGTCGCGGCAGGTGGTGCCGGCAAGGAACGCGCCGATGACATCTGAGTCGGTGATGTTGGGCAGCTCGGTGCGCTGCTTCGAGAATCGCCGGATGTAGTCCCGAAGAGACTCTCCCGGCTGCTGTCGGCAGCTTCGGAGGTCCCAGGAATTCCCAGGGCGTACATACGTGCCCTGGAAATTACCGGCAAAGGCTTGGACCAGGTCATCCCAGTTGGAGATCTGCCCCGGAGGCAGGTGCTCCAACCAGGCGCGAGCGGTGTCGGAGAGGAACAAGGGGAGGTTGCGGATGATGAGGTTGTCGTCGTCTGTTCCACCCAGTTGGCAGGCCAGGCGGTAGTCCGCGAGCCACAATTACGGCCTCGTTTCCCCCGAGTACTTTGTGATAGTAGTCGGGGGTCGGAACCGGGTCGGGAACAGCGCCCGTCGGATGGCCCGACTGAAGACCTGCGGACCGGGTGGTTCAGGCGAGGGGCTCCGATCCTCCCCGCTGTCGTATCGTCCCCCTCGCCTGGGGTGGTAGCCTCGGCGCACCCTTTCGTCGAGGTGAGCCCGACGGTCGCGTCGATGGTGCTCGTTGACGAGGTGGCCCGGGGCCGCAGGCGCGGTGTTGCGCGTGCGCCCGGTGTAGACCGAGGCTTCCCGCGTGAATCGGGAAGTCGCGGCATGAGGTTCCGAGGGGTACGCTTGCCTTTGGGAGGCAGTGCTCTCGGCCCGTCGGACCGCGGCGTCTTCCAGGAGATTTTTAAGCTCTCCCTGGATTTGCCGACCCTCGGTGGTGGATGGCTCCGGCATCGTGCGGAGGAGCATCGCCGCTGCGACCAGGTTCTGACCGACCTCGCTGGATGCAGGTGGTGGCCTGACCCTGACGACATCGGCGACGCGGCGCTGGAGACCCTGGGGCAGGTGACGTATTTCTCCGGTCGGGGGTTGGCCCGCCCATACCTGCCCGACGTCCCGGCGGATCGGCTCAAGCGCTCCTGCTCCCTCGTCGAGCCTGGCCTGCGCCCCGCGGACTTGCTCGAGCTGTGGGTCGTGACCCCCCGCCGAAACGGGGACCACAGCTAGCTCCCGCGGGATATCGGCGCGAGGCGCCGGCCTAGGGAGATCACCGTCCTCCGGCATGCCGAGACGGTTGTCATCGGAGGGATCCCCTAGCTCGACGTGGAAACATTCGCGGCTTGGGCCGCAGTCTTTGTCGTCAAGGCTGCGGCTACCGTCGGAACAGTCGGAGAGGCAGTAGTCACATGCGGCCATAAAGTCCCGCATGGCACTGGGGCTGCCAAATCTAGAGAAATCCCAGCAGATGCTGTGATCGTCATCTTCCTCGGACCCAGAGGGCCCGTAGGTCGAGACGTCCGTCAATCGGTCCCAAGGCGACCGCATACGAAACCCCAGAGGGGTTGCACTCGCCTCAACGAGAGCGCCCGCCAAAGCGTGGTCGCTAGGCGGGTTGAGGCCGAGTCGAAATGATGTAGGATGGGAATCAGTCAGTACCTTTTGGTCGACGAGGAGCGACGTAGTCACGTTGGGGGCTGATCGCGTCGTCGTCCTAGGTACGAGGGCGACGTCCTGCAAGCTTTCCGCGAGCGTGCTGGCGTCGTCCACTTGCTCGGGATTGGCGTGTCGCGGGGGGACGACGCTCGCCTTCGTCTCAAACGCGAGGTCGATGCCCGACGAAGCGCGGCCTCCCGCCTGGCCTTGGTTGCCCCGCCTCCTCCTCCGTTGGCGGGGGAGAGGACGAAGCGAGCTCGAATGTTGTTCTTCCACCACGCGGAGAAGATGTCGTCGATTTCGCCGCCGGCGGGCGGGTTGTCGACCGCCATTGTCGTTGTCGCGCGGCGGTGGAAGGAGTATCATGTCGTAGCTGCCGTCGAGGGACATGAACTCGAGACTCCCGAAACGGAGCACCGTCCCGGGTCGGAGAGGTTGTTGGAGACTGCCCATCTGGAGCTTGACGGGAAGCTGTTCGTCAACACGCAGCAGGCCCCTACCTGGCGCGCCAACTGTCGACGTTTCGAGACCGGGGGGGTCCCTGAGCCGACGAGTGAGTGTGCCGCGTGCCCCAGCCCAGATGGGTCGAGCGCGTGGGCGAGCGCGAAGGGGGGAAGCGAGGCGGCCGGAGACGGGCGTGAGAGAGGTGGAAATCTCGCGGCCTTCGTGTTCGTCCCGCGCCCAGGTCTGGTGCGCTTGCAGTAGGGGGTTACAAGCGTCCACGCGGGTGAGGGAAGAGAGCGGCCCCAAGAGAGCGCCTGCCCCGTCCTTGTCCCCGCGCGGCCAACCTTCTCTAAGAAGGCCCTGGTCCTTCCTTTTATAGGCGTAAGGAGAGGATCCAGGTGTACAATGGGGGTGTAGCGGAGTGCTACGTGTCTAGCGGAGGGAGAGCTAGCGCCCTTGAGTACATGCCAATGTGGCAGCCGGAGAGATCTTGGCACCCAGCTGGCGTGATGTCGTGGCTGTCGGAGGAGCAACAGAGCTTGGCGGAGGGACAGCTGTCGGAGCGGTCGAGTCCTTGCTGACGTCCCCCTGCTTCCGTAAGGGAGCTGAGAGCCGCCATCATCACAGGGCACGCGGGGCGCCATCATTGCCTATCTGGCGGAGCTAGCCAGATGGGACACCGGTCTTGTTCTCTGCGGCCCGGGTCGGCTCGGGGTAGGGTGATGATGGCGCTCCCTGTTGACGTGGCAGGCCTGTGCCCTAGGTCGGGCGACGTGGAGGCTCCTCTGAAGCCGAGGTCGAGTCTGTCTTCCATGGCCGAGGCCGAGCCCGAGCTCCTGGGTCGGGCGAGGCGGAGGTCGTTCGGCAGAGGCCAGGGCGGAGTCCGAGCCCTGGGGTCGGGCGAAGCGGAGTTCGTCGTCTTCTGGGGCTTAGCCCAAGTCCGAGCCCTGGGTCGGGCGGAGCGGAGTTCGCCGTCTTCTGGGGCCTAGCCTGAGTCCGAGCCCTGGGTCGGGCGGAGCGGAGTTCGCCGTCTTCCGGGGCCTAGCCCGAGTCCGAGCCCTGGGTCGGGCGGAGCGGAGTTCGCCGTCTTCCGGGGCTTAGCCCGAGTCCGAGCCCTGGGTCGGGCGGAGCGGAGTTCGCCGTCTTCTGGGGCCTAGCCCGAGTCCGAGCCCTGGGTCGGGCGGAGCGGAGTTCGCCGTCTTCCGGGGCCTAGCCCGAGTCCGAGCCCTGGGTCGGGCGGAGCGGAGTTTCCTATGGCGCCTTTGGCAGGGCCTGACTGCCTGTCAGTCTCACTCTGTCAAGTGGCACTTTGCGTTAAATGCTCCTGCGACTTGGTCGGTCGGTGCGGCGATTTAGTCAGGGTTGCTTCTTAGCGAAGGCAAGGCCTCGGGCGAGCCGGAGGTGTGTCCGTTGTTAAAGGGGGGCCTCGGGCGAGACGGAAATCCCTCGGGGTCGGCTGCCCTTGTCCGAGGCTAGGCTCGGACGAGGCGTGATCGAGTCGCTCGTATGGACTGATCCCTGACTTAATCGCACCCATCAGGCCTCTGCAGCTTTATGCTGATGGGGGTTACCAGCTGAGAATTAGGCGTCTTGAGGGTACCCCTAATTATGGTCCCCGACATACCTGTTCACACATTATACTCCAAAAAACACTGTTAAATCTTGTTTTTGAGGACCTTCGGAAGCCGAAGGCCCCCAATAGAACCCATTCCTCCTACGCATAAGGCTGAAGAGCCGGCTATAATGCCGAAGGCATCTTCGGTTGATCTATCTGAGTCGAAGACTGATAAGGATAAGGCTGAAGAGTCAAATATTGGAGAAACAAAAGTGTTAGAAATTTTAAGCCCTTCATCAGAAGTAACAGCGCCGAAGGCACAAAAAAGTTCTGCTGCAACTCCCAAGAGGAGAAGGATGGCTAATGTACTAGATGTGTTAGAAATAGTAAAGACTTTGAACTCTACTCCTTCAAGGAAAACTGCCGAAGCCTCGAAAGCGCAAACCGAAGCTAAAACAAAGCCGGCCAAAATTGAAGCTGCAGTAATCCAAGCTGGTACCGAAGCTGGGCCTTCAGAGCCCGCTGAGAAAAAGCCTGCAGAAATTGAAGAAAAGGCAACAGAAGAAAAGGCCATAGAGCAAATTTCGCCTGAGAAGGTTGCCACTCCTGCTCCCGAAGTTTTAAAAGAGAGTATTGATTACATCATCCGCCATGCTTCGGGAAAAGGACTCTCTAAGGAAGAAGAACAAGAAGCTCAGCATTATGCCTAAAAATTGAAATACCCGAAGGGGGCATTTATGTTTAATGGCAGCGGGGAGGAAGATTTTTTGTACTGTCTCCCGGATAGCAAAGAGATATCCGTCTGCCGGGAGATGGATAGAAGCTTCGGATTTCCGAAGCTGGAAGATGGCCTTTCAACACTATCAAAGGATGAACTGGCTGACAGCTTAGCATATAATAGCATAAAGGTATAAAAGTCAATATTGTATTTGAAAACGAATTACTTCATTTGTTTATACTTAATCTTGTCCTCCTCCTGCAGGGCTTAATCCTTAGCAATGCCCTTATAGCACAGAAAAATATTGAAGATGAAGGGTATACAATGGCTCTGAACAACCTTCGTTCAGAGGTGATTGAACTAAGGAATGAGGGCCTTGAAAAAGACAAGATATTAATTTCATTGGTAAACAAAGTAAAAGAAGACGAAGCTAGTTCCAAAGCTCAAGCTGAGGTCCAAAAGAATGAGATCGAAGACCTTCGGAAACAATTAGCTAAGGCCAAAGAAAAATGCGCTGTCGCAGAAGCTAACCGAGAGGCCAGTGAATATTGGAAAAACTATTTAGAAAAAACAGTTGAAGAACTTCGTGCGTCCAAGGAAAGATGTTTTAAAAAATCTTTGGGCTGCGTGGAGAAGATAAAGGCTAGCTTCGCCAACATGGGCGCCTATTCAAACGAAGATAACTTCATACGAGGCGATCCTGAGGGTGTTATCGAGTGGATCAGCGGAGAAGCCGAAGCTTTTGAGGAAATTTTAAGTGATCGTGGGGATGTCTGCGCATTCTCTGGTGCGAGAGGAGTTTCAGCCATCTTGGAGAAGGCGGGTTGCAATCATGTTAAAACCTTGGCCCAGGCCGAAGCTGCCCTCTCCGTGGATGACACAAAGGATCCCTCGGCCGAAGCAAGTTTAATGGGCGGCAATTTTTTCACTGACATCTGGGAAAATGGCGGCCGAGAAAAGGCTCACGAAATAATGAAGAAAAGCAAAAAAGATATTCATGACACTCGAGAAGCAACGAAAAAAGCTGAGGAAGCTGCAGAACGCGAGAGACGGATAGGTATCGTTTAATGGCTTTTAGCTTCGTCGTTTGTTTTTGTAGCTTACTAATTGATTTTTTCTATCACAGCTGAATTACCTCCTCCACCGGAGCCGTTCGACCCCCTGACCGACCCAGAGACGAAGAAAGCAATAGAAATTATCAACATAGCCGAATCTATTGTTGACGAAGTCGTTAACAAATTGCGTAACGAAGTTGCAGAGAAGGTTCTGAAGGAAGAATAGTAGTTATTGTAAAAACATTCTTAGGTGATTAATGTAACATTTGTTGAACTAAGTCTGTAATATTTGATGTGTATAGTTTTGGATCTAATATGTAAACTATTTTGCAATTTACTTCTTTGCGATGCATGAAACTTTTATATACATACCATTTTTGAGCCTTCGGCGAAAAAACACCTTCCCTTCTTTTCATGCTTCGTAAAGAAGAATATTTATGCTTCATGAGAATATCCACACTTCATAAAGAACATCCAAGCTTCGTAAAAACATCAATGCTTCGTAAACAATAAATCTCTTCTTCCACTTCAGAGCTGATGAAGATGTAATTCTCAGCTTACTTTGTGCCTTAGCACCTTTTCATTTTTGTAAAGCATTCTCCAAAGATTGACTTCGTTTCCAATTCATGTCATTGGTGTGATATGATGTATGATGTGATGCTATGCGATATGATGCGATGATATGATGCAAAGAATGATGCTAATGCCGAAGACACACATCCACGCTGAAACACACAATCTCTGCTTCCCCTTAGGAACGATCGAAATCTCTTTGCCGCTTATTTTTCGGCTTCACCGCTTATTTTTTCGGTGTAAGTTCTGCATCCCCTTAGGAATGTCTTTGAACTTCTTCGCGTTCTATTTCGGCGGTATTTTTTCGCGTTGACTTTTCGCGCTTCGCCTTATATTTCGGCGGTATTTGGCTCTGCATTCCCTTTGGAACGACTTTTGAGCAGAAAACTTACACTACGCTCACTTAGGAACGACTTTTTGTAGCTTCAACAAACTTACACTACGCTCCTTAGGAATGACTTTTTGTAGCTTCGGTGAAACTTGCACTGCGATTTTTAGCTCTACATTCCCTTAGGAACGTCTTTTGAGCTTCAACAATTTTTGAGCTTCGTAAGTCAGCTTCAACGATTTTTGAGCTTCGTAAGTCTGTGAAGAAGATATATTTCATTCTGACAGGAGCAAAGCTATTACAAGAAATTAAAAGTAGGTTTACATTGATTGTTCCTTATTGAAAACAAAATGACAATGAACGTAAAAATGTTTCAGAGGTAGGATATCTCTCAATAGATGTGCTTTGATTCTAGCACAGTACTGTTGACTGTGCGAGCTTCGGATTCCTCCCTGAATTCCCGTTGCTGTTGAAAGTGTTGGCACCCTTCTGGCTGCTGGCTTCGGGAATAGGTCGGTTGTAGTGGTGGCGGAGGTGGGAGTTGTGGCCAGGAAGCCTGTGAATGACTAGCCGAAGCGACAAAAGCTGCAGGATGATTGTTCACATACTCTGGTATGTAAGGAGAGTGACACGAAGCAGTGTGCAAGATCTGCTTCGGCTGATTCTGCCGAGCTTCGGCTTCTGCTATCTCTTTTTGCTTCTGAATGGTGACGTGGCACATTCTTGTAGTATGGCCCTTGTCCTCACCACAGAATAAGCAGTAGATCTTTCTAGGTTGATCCCCAAATCTTCCTCCGAAGCCCCTGGCGCCTCTGCCCCTTGGAGCTAGTGGCCTGAAAGAGCTTTGCTGTTGCCCCGAAGATTGTGAGGTATATTGTGACCTCTGAGACTGACTTCCTTTGTCGTCACTTTCGGTGGAGTTATGGATTGACCTGACATGCCTCGGATGGATTCTTCCTCTGAAGCCCCTGGTCATTTCGGAGAATCTGTAAGCTTCCTCCCTTCTTTGGCGAAAATCATTGTCAGCTCGGATGTACTCATCCATCTTCTGAAGCAGCTTCTCCAAAGTTTGTGGAGGCTTCCTGGCGAAATATTAAGTAGTAGGTCCTGGACGAAGACCCTTGATCATGGCCTCAATGACGATCTCATTGGGCACCGTAGGCACTTGTGCCCTCAATCGCAAGAACCTTCATACATATGCCTGAAGGTATTCTTCGTGATGTTGTGTGCATTGGAACAGAGCCTAAGTTGTGACTGGCTTCATTTGAAAGTCTTGGAAGCTAGTAACCAACATGTCCTTAAGCTTCTGCCACGATGTGATAGTCCCTGGCCGAAGAGAAGAATACCATGTTTGGGCTACATTTTGGACTGCCATGACGAAAGACTTCGCCATGACTGCAGTATTGCCCCCATACGAAGATTTAGTTGCTTCGTAGCTCATCAGAAACTGCTTTGGATCTGAGTGCCCATCATACATGGGGAGCTGAGGTGGCTTGTATGATGGGGGCCATGGGGTAGCCTGCAGTTCTGCTGCCAAGGGAGAAGCATCATCAAAAGTAAAGGCATCATGATTAAAATCATCATACCATCCATCCTCGTTGAATAAGCCTTCTTGACGAAGCTCCCTGTGTTGGGGCCTTCGATCTTATTCATCTTGAACAAGATGACGCACTTCTTCAGTGGCTTCGTCAATCTTTCTTTGGAGATCAGCCAGTCGCGCCATCTTCTCCTTCTTTCTTTGTACTTGCTCATGGATGATCTCCATGTCCCTGATCTCTTGGTCCAACTCCTCCTCCTGGAGTGTTGGACTGGTGGCTTTCCTCTTCTGGCTTTGAGCCTCTCGAAGAGAAAGAGTTTCTTGGTTTGGGTCCAGCGGCTGCAGTGCAGCGGTCCCTGGTGCTGAAGCTTTCTTCGGCGGCATGACGAAGGTCAGTGCTTGCCGAAGGTGGTCGAAAAGGGTTCACCGGAGGTGGGCGCCAATGTTGGAGACTTGTTCTCAACTGCTATGAATTAGGAACAAGGCAACACAAAAGGTTAAATGTTAATGTCATTCGTCCTTTGAAGCATTATTTCACTTAGGATATAATGATCTTCAGACAAAGGTTATGAAGGACATACCTTCATTAACGTGATATATGCTAATAAAAGAAGAAGCATATGAAATATGAGAGACAAGATAAGCAATCACATAACATTATTAATTTATTCTCATTATATTATTCTAAAAAGACAGAGATAATATTGAATTACAGATGTACCTTTGACTCGATAGAAGGCAAAAAGTACAAGCGTGACACAAAAGCCAGTACAAGTCAGCGTGAACAGTACGGGGGTACTGTTCATCTATTTATAGGCACATGACACAGCCTGTGAGAAATTACAGTCATGCCCTTTACATTTACTATTGACTTATAGAAAAATCTATGAGGACTAGATGGCCTTTTCCCCTTTAAGTCGGTTCCTTTTTCCACGATTAAGCCGAAGCTCCCTTGCACATAGCTTCAGAGCAACGGCAACCTTCGTCACGATCATGCTCTTCTCATCGTGTATGCTTTTAATCCTGAATCCGAAGGTACCTGTCCATAAACCATGCTTGGAAGATATTGTTAAATTACGTTTTTGAGGACCTTCGGAGGACGAAGGCCCCCAACAACTACTAAAAATGAGTGTAGGGATAATGCTGCATCAATGCTTTCAAAATTATTAACATATGTTGCTGTTTAGGGGATATCAGCTGGTGGTTTTCTTATGTTCTTTTGGTGGGTTGCTTCAAGATCATGCAAACTATCCCTGCGTATCTTGTAAGGTTAGTATTTTCAGTTTTTGTTCCATGTATGTATTACACAATCGTGTAAATTTTAATTTATGTGCTTTTTAATTTTTTTCAAAACATTATATCAGCCTGTGAGGTTGTAGAATATATAATATATTGTAGCCTTGTAGGACTTGTAGGAAAAAACTACTTACATAAATATTGGGGACTTGTTCTCAAATGCTATGAATTAAGAACAAGGCAACACAGAAAGAAGTTAATGGTTAATGCCCTTCGTCCTTCGAAGCATTATTTCCCTTATGATATAACGATCTTCGGACGAAGGTCATGAAGAACATACCTTCGGCTTGACAGTAGGCAAAAGTACAAGCGTGACGCACGAGCGAGTACAAGTCAGCGTGAACAGTACGAGGGTACTGTTCATCTATTTATAGGCACAGGGCACAGCCTGTGTGAAATTACATTCATGCCCTTCATGTTCACTATTGACTTAAGACCAATCTATCGAGGACTAGATAGCCTTTTCCTCCTTAAGTCGGTTCCTTTTTCTGCTACTGAGCCGAAGCTCCCTTGCGCGCAGCTTCGGCGCTGGTTCAACCTTCGTTCCGACCCTGCTTTCCATATTGTGTATAGCTTCATCCCGAGTCTGAAGGTTCCTGTACATATATTACGCTTGGGAAACATTGTTAATCATGTTTTTGAGGACCTTCGGAAGATGAAGGCCCCCCAACAGTAGCCCCTCGCAGTATTAATTTGTTATAACAACGAATTCAGACTTCGACGTGAACGAATGCCTTAAGCTGAAGGTCCAAAAAAACACCTTCCTTTTGCTAGAATAACAACAATCAATGACAGCCAGGGCCCTCCAAGTTGCAGCGTGCTAGGCGTATAAATATGAACTCACACCAGCAACATTTGATACACTGTTTCTGCCATTTACATTATTTCCTCAAACATTTAGCTCTTGCTCACTAGCGCTCACTAGATTTTCAAGCTTTTTTGAGCTTCGGTTAAAAGACGCATTTTTTCACCATGTCTGGGGAAAAAATGACTGAGAAGGTGAAGCTGACTGAAGAGATGAAGCTGTTTGAGAAGAAGAAGGTTGCAGATCCTTATATTGCTGGATTTATTGAGTCCATGGCAAAAACAAACACAGAGAAGATTACTAAAGAGATACTTAAAGGTTTATCTGAAGATACTGGTGACAGCAATAGCTATGATGTGGAAAGTGGGGATGAAGATTCTAAAGATCGGCCCTGGAAACCAAGCCATGCTGTCTTAGGAAAATCGACCATTAAACAGAGTCATCTTGAGAACATGAGAGGAAGGTACTTTCGGGACATATCTATCGTGAGGGCTGGCAGAGACAACAACGTCCCTGCTCGTGAGGAAAACAAAGTTGTTATCTATCGAAGCTTCTTTAAGGCTGGTCTTTGGTTCCCTTTAAGCAAGTTTGTGGTTGAAGTGCTGAAGATATACCAAATCTTCCTTCATCAGATTACCCCTGAAGCTGTTATTAGGATGGGGATTTTTGTCTAGGCTGTAAGAAGCCAGGGGTTGGAGCCAAGCGCGAAATGCTTTTGCAATATGCACGAGCTTTTATATGAGATGAAGGCCACTGCCAAAGAACAGTATCACAACAACTTCGGTTGTTACAGATTTATCGCTCGCCCCAACGCTAGCCACCCGGTGCCAACATTCCGGAAGAGATGGCCCAGAGCCTGGATGGAAGAATGGTTTTATGTGAAGAATGATTTAAAGGCAAGGGAAGACATTAAAGAGATCATCCAGCGCCCCATCTGGTCTCGCTTCGGCCTCCGAAGGCCGAAGGTGGAAATTGATAGCAATGTCGAGGCATGCCAGAGGGCCTTTAGCACCGTGTGTGCCTTCATTGGCACAAGGGATCTAATTCAAGAGCATATAGCCTTCAGGGTATGGCCACTTGTGGAAAGCTGGGAAATGCCGAAGGAGACCACCACCGATTCTAGTGATGGTGGTCTGGTCCGACTGAAATATACCTTCAGATTTAGGGAGAAGTTTGATGAGCCAAACGACGATTGGCTGAAGTGTATTGAAGCTACCAGCGATGAGCTTCTTGGAGCTTACTTCAAGGCCAAAGATAACGCTGTGTCCACAGCCTTCGGAGGTCGGGGGAAGAAAAGACTGAACAGAGTTTTTTATGCGATCGACTTCATATACCCGGATTATCGCTACCCGCTGCGAGGGCAAGAGAAAAAGAGGAAGCTTGCTGCTTCGGTCATCCCAGCTGAGCCTGTGCCGAAGAGCAAAAAGGTGAAGGTTCTGACCCACCGGCCGCGTTATATTGAACCGGCCGTAGTGCCTGAATTCGGCGTAGGGTCCTCCTCAGCAGCCGAAGCAATAGAAACTGCTCTGATTACATAGAGCACTGAAGAGGCGACCGTAATGTTGAAGGTACCCATAGCCGAGTCAGTCGAGGCTAAGGTTGGTAAGCCTAAAGAGTCAAAGATTGAAGAAATAATAAAAGTGCCAAAAATTCTGAGCCCTCCGACAGAGACAAAACTGTCGAAGGTGCAAAAGGCTTCTGCTGCAACTCCCAAGAGGAGGAGAATGGCCAACATGTTGGATGCTGTGCTGGAAACTACGAAGCTCTTAAGCCCTGCTGCTACAAAGAAAGTTGCTGAAGCTACAAAAACGCAGACCGAAGCCAAAACTGGTCAAGCAGAAACCGAAGCTGCGCAAGCTCAAATTGAAGCCAAAGCTGGGCCTTCAGTGCCCACCGAGATGGAGCTTGCTGAGCCTAAGGAAAAACGACAAAGCGGATTGCATCTTAAAAGATCGAAGCTCCTGCTCCCAAAGCTTCGAACAAAAGCACTGACTATATCATTCGTCTTGCTTCGGGAAAAGAACTATCCCAAGAAGAAATGCTAGAAGCACGACACTACGCCCAAAAATTGAAATATCTGAAAGGGGCGTTAGTGTTCAATGGTAGTAACGAAGAAGATTTTCTATACTGTCTCTCAGATAACAAAGAAATATCCGTTTCCCGGGAGATAGGTAAGAGCATAGGATTCCCGAAGCTAGAAGACGGCCTTTCGATTTTATCAAAGGATGAACTTGCTGACAGCCTAGCATAGAATAGTATAAAGGTATAAAAGTTTACTTTTAAGTTGGAAACTAGCATATTTAATTGTAATACTTAATTCTTTCTTCTTTTTTACAGGGCTTGATTCTTAGTAATGCCCTGAGAACACAGAAGAATCTTGAAGACGAAAGCTATACAATGGCTCTGAATAACCTTCGTTCAGAAGTTATTGAATTGAGAAACGAAGGTCTGGAAAAAGACAAAATCTTAATTTCATTGGTAAATAAAGTAAAGGAAGACGAAGCTAACTATAAAGCTTAGGCCGAAGCCCAGAAAACGGAAATTGAAGATCTTCGGAGACAACTGGCCGAAGCTAAGGAAAAATGCGCAGTCGCTCAAACTAATCAAGAAATCAGCGAATATTGGAAAAATTATCTAGGGAAAATGTTGAAGAACTTCGCACATCCAAGAAAAGGTGCTTTGAGAAGTCTTTGGATTGCGTAAAGAAAATAAAAGCTAGCTTCGCTAAAGCGGGTGCCTATTCTACTGAAGAAAACTTTATAAGAGGCGACCCTGAAGGCGTTGTTGAATGGATAAGTGGAGAGGTCGAGACCTTCGAAGAAATTTTAAGTGATCGCGGGGATGTTTGCGTGTTTTCCGGTGCACGAGGAATTTTCGCCATCTTGGAGAAGGCGGGATGTGATCACATTAAAGCCGTGGCCCAGGCCGAAGCTGCCTTCTCCGCAGATGATATGAAGGATTCTTCAGCTGAAGCAACCTTGATGGGTAGAAAATTTTACAATGATGTCTGGGTGAATGGTGGCCGAGAGATGGCCCATAAAATTAGAAAGAAAAGTGAAAAGGATACCCATGACGTCCGAGCAGAAGCAAGGCGAGCTGAAGAAGCCGCAGAGCACGAAAAGCGTATAGGTAATGTTTTTTGGCTTTTAGCTTCGGCATTTGTTTTTGTGGCTTCGGACTGATTAACTTTTCCTACTTTAGCTGAATTATCTTCGCCGCCGGAACCGTTCGATCCCCTAGTCGATCCAGAAATGAAGGAAGCGCTGGACATTATAAACATGGCTGAATCCATTATCGACAAAGTCGTGAACAAATTGCTGAACGAAGTTGCAGAGAAGGTCCTTAAAGAGGAATTGTAATAAACATCTTGAAAAGCTTGATGTATATTGTGACAAAAACTATGTAATATTTGGAGTATGTAATGTTGAATTGAATATGTAAATTATTGCAGTTTATTTCTTTGCGATGTATGAAATTTACACATATACCGTTTTTGAGCCTTCGGCGAAAAAACACCTTCCCTTCTTTTCATGCTTCATAAAGAAAAAGATCCATGCTTCGTAGAGAAAAATATCCATATTTCATAAAGAGAGATCCCTTCTTTGTGACAAGGTTGATAAAACTTTATTTCCCGAAACTTAGTTTGTGCCTTGGCACCTTTTTATTTTGACGAAGCATTTGTCGAAGATCAGCTTCGTATTCAATTCTTGTGTCACTGATGCAATATGATGTATGATGTAATGTTATGCGAAATGATGTAATGATATGATGCAAAATGATGAGGATGCCAAAGACACACACCCACACACCCACACTGGAACACACAAGCTCTGCATCCCCTTAGGAACGTCTTTTGAGCTTCTTCACCTTTTATTTCGGTGATATAAGTTCTGCATCCCCTTAGGAATGTCTTTTGAACTTCTTCGCCTTCTATTTCGGTGGTATAAGTTCTGCATCCCCTTAGAAATGACTTTTGAACTTCTTCGCCTTATATTTCGGCGGTATTTGGCTCTGCATTCCCTTTGGAACGACTTTTGAGCAGAAAAGTTATGCTATGCTCCCTTAGGAACGACTTTTTGTAGCTTCGGAATTTTAGCTCTGCATTCCCTTAGGAACGGCTTTTGAGCTTCGTAACTTTTGAGCTTCGTAAGTCTGTGAAGAAGATATATTTCATTCTGATAGAAGCAAAATCATTACAAAAAATAAAACTAAGTTTTCATTGCTTGTTCCTTATTCAAAAACAAAATAACGTAGAATATAAAAGCATTTAGGAAGTAGGATATTGCTCAGTATATGTGCTTTGATTCTGGTACAGTACTATTGACTGTACGAGCTTCGGACTCCTCCCTAAAGTCACGTTGTTGTTGGGAGTGCTGGAGCCCTTCTGGCTGCTGGCTTCGGGAATATGTAGACTACAGTGGTGGTGGCGGTGGGAGCTGAGGCTAGGAAGCCTGTGAATGGCTTGCCGAAGCAACAGAAACTACAGGTTGGTTGCCCACATATTCCAGTATGTAGGGAGAGTGGCACGAAGCAGTATGTAGGACTTGCTTCGGCTGATTGTGCCGAGCTTCTGCTTCAGCAATCTCTTTTTGCTTCAGAATAGTGATCTGGCAGGTTCTTGTAGTGTGGCCTTTGTCCTCACCACAGAATAAGCAATAAATTTTCCTGGGCTGATCCCCATATCTTCCTCCGAAGCCCCTGCCGCCTCTGCCCCTTGGAGCTGGCGGCCTGAAGGAGCTTTGCTGCTGTCCCGAAGATTGTGAGGTGTGCTGTGGTCTCTGAAGCTGGCTTCCTTTGTCATCATTCTGATTGGAGCTGTGGATTGATCTGACATGCCTAGGGTGTATTCTCCCTACGAAGCCCCTAGTCATCTCAGAAAATCTGTAAGCTTCCTCCCTTCTTTGTTGGAAGTCATTGTCAGCTCGGATGTATTCATCCATTTTCTGAAGCAGCTTCTCCAGAGTTTGAGGAGGTTTCCTGGCAAAGTACTGGGCCATAGGTCCTGGCCAAAGACCCTTGATCATGGCCTCAATAACAATTTCATTGGGCACTATGGGCGCTTGTGCTCTCAGTCGCAAGAACCTTCGGACATACGCCTGAAGGTATTCCTCATGGTCTTGTGTGCACTGGAACAAGGTTTGAGCTGTGACTGGCTTTGTCTGAAAGCCCTGAAAACTGGTAACCAGCATATTTTTGAGCTTCTGCCATGACGTGATTGTCCCTGGCCGAAGAGAAGAATACCATGTCTGGGCCACATTTCGGACTGCCATGACAAAGGACTTTGCCATGACAGCTGCATTGCCTCCATATGAGGATATTGTTGCCTCATAGCTCATCAAAAATTGCTTCGGGTCCGAGTGCCCATCGTACATGGGTAGCTGGGGTGGCTTGTAGGATTGTGGCCATGGAATGGCCTGCAATTCTGCTGCCAGGGGAGAAGCATCATCAAAAGTAAAGGTACCATGATTAAAATCATCGTACCATCCGTCTTTGTTGAATGAGCCCTCTTGACGAAGCTCCCTGTGTTGAGGCCTTCGGTCATGATCATCTTGAGTAAGATGACGCACTTCCTCAATAGCTTCATCGATCTTCCTCTGAAGGTTGGCCAGTCGAGCCATCTTCTCTTTTTTCCTTTGCACCTGCTGGTGGATGATCTCCATGTTCCTGATCTCCTGGTCCAACTCCTCCCCCTGAAGTGTTGGACTGGTGGCCTTTCTCTTTTGGCTTCTGGCCTCTCGAAGAGAGAGAGTCTCCTAGTTTGTGTCCAGCGGCTGTAGTGCAACCCTGGCACTGTTATCTTCTTCGGCGGCATGACGAAGGTTGATGCTTTGTCGAAGATTATGGAAGTGCGTACACCAGAGGTGGGCGCCAATGTTGGGGACTTGTTCTCAAATGCTATGAATTAAGAACAAGGCAACACAGAAAGAAGTTAATGGTTAATGCCCTTCGTCCTTTGAAGCATTATTTCCCTTAGGATATAACTATCTTCGAACGAAGGTCATGAAGAACATACCTTCAGCTTGACAGAAGGCAAAAGTACAAGCGTGACGCACGAGCGAGTACAAGTCAGCGTGAACAGTACGAGGGTACTGTTCATCTATTTATAGGCACAGGGCGTAGCCTGTGTGAAATTACATTCATGCCCTTCATGTTCACTATTGACTTAAGAACAATCTATCGAGGACTAGATAGCCTTTTCCTCCTTAAGTCGGTTCTTTTTCTGCTACTGAGCCAAAGCTCCCTTGCGTGCAGCTTCGGCGCTGGTTCAACCTTCGTTCCAACCCTGCTTTCCATATTGTGTACAGCTTCATCCTGAGTCCGAAGGTTCCTATACATATATTACGCTTGGGAAACATTGTTAATCATGTTTTTGAGGACCTTCGAAAGACGAAGGCCCCAACAATAAACCCACTAGTATATAGGAAAAAATACTTATTTTATTAGTTGTTGCTTCTCATCATAGTTTTTAGTATCTAACTAGATATGTAAATTCAGAACTTAAATCACTAGCTTTTCACTATATTTGACGAAGGAAATTACCTTCCCTCTTGAATCCTACTATATAGAGAGACCAGCGTTGTTTTTAATTTTGCTAGGTAACTTAAGTCTGCTAGGTAACAACCAACTAAAAACTGAGTCTACTAGGTAACAACCAGCTTATCTATCTTGAACCTCAGGTGAAGAGATCCAACTATAAACGACTAACCTAAGTCTGCTAGGTAAAAACAAACTTATTTTTTTTAATTTTGATGCGTGCAAAAAATAGTTGTTGCGTGCACAAAACCAGTTTATACCCTGATCATTGTTTTGGGTTCATGTAAATATATTACCTGTGTTTACTAAGAAAATATCCTTGTAGATATGATATTTGTGTTGTTGGGGACTTGTTCTCAAATGCTATAAATTAAGAACAAGGCAACACAAGAATAGGTTAATGTCCTTCATCCTTCGAAGCATTATTTCTCTGAGGATATAACGATCTTCGGACGAAGGTTATGAAGGACGTACCTTCATCATCATAGCATAAATCAATGATAGACAAAGCATATGAAACATGAAAAATAACATAGATAATCACATGACATCATAGTATATCTTTTATTATATGATTATCAATGAGTAAGAACAATATTGAATTACATTTGTACCTTCATCTTGACAGAAAGCAAAGGCACAAGCGTGATGCATGAGCGAGTACCAGCCAGCGTGAACAGTACGGGGGTACTGTTCATCTATTTATAGGCACAAGGCGCAACCTATGTGAAATTACATTCATGTCCTTTACAACTGGTTACAATCATGACGCAAATTATCATGGGTCGATCGGTCTTTTCATCTTTAAGCCGGTGCAACCCTTCGTCTCAAGGAGCGTCACTATGCCGAAGCTTCCTGGATGGTAGCTTCGGCGTTGCTTCTGTGTCGATCTTTCGAAGGTGTTTCTTCTTACAGGACCTTCAGCGATGAAGCAGACCCCCAACAGTAGCTCCTTCGCGGTGCTAGATCGTTTTTTATAACGAGCTTGATCCGTGAAAAATTCTCCAAGGCTTCGGAATGCCGAAGGTCCGAAAAACACCTTCCCTGAGCTCGTTGCCAATAAACTATTAAAATACTCCGAGCGTAAGGTGGCCCACCATGCGGCGGGTACGCGCGATCTGACAATTCTCTTCCCACGCTGATCTGCAAGAAATTCAACATCAGATGGCCAGAGTACGTTCAACTGCTAGGGTGACCCGTGACGGAGAGGAGGCCGAAACCACCGAAACAACCCTGATTTCCGAAGTTATGAAGCAATCAGGATTAGTTGTGGCAGAGGGGGCTATTGACGAAGATGCACCTGCTGCTGAAACTGAACAGGATGTTGAGGAAGAAATCGCTGATGAAGAAGAAGAAGAAGATTATAGCATTCTGATCCCGTCAAAACCTAGCCACTTGGATTTTGGAAAATCTACCATTTCTGAAGCTGATATGCCTATTGTCGGGGACCATAATTAGGGGTACCCCCAAGACTCCTAATCTCAGCTGGTAACCCTCGTCAGCACAAAGCTGCAAAAGCCTGATGGGTGCGATTAAGGTCAAGGCTCAGTCCACTCAAGGGACACGATCTCGCCTCGCCCGAGCCCAGCCTCGGGCAAAGGCAGCCGACCCCGGAGGATTCACGTCTCGCCCGAGGGCCCCCTCAAGCAACGGACACACCTTCGGCTCGCCCGAGGCTCAGTCTTCGCCGAGAAGCAACCTTGGCCAGATCGCCATGCCGACCGACCGTATCGCAGGAGCATTTAATGCAAGGATAGCCTGACACCTTATCCTGACGCGCACTCTTCAGTCGACAGAGCCGAAGTGACCACACTCACTTCGCCGCTCCACTGACCGACCTGACAAGAAGACAGCGCCGCCTGCGTCGCTCCGACTACTGTGCCAGTCGACAGAGTGAGGCTGACAGCAGCCTAGTCCGACCTCGGGCGCCATAGGAAGCTCCACCTCGCCCGACCCCAGGGCTCAGCCCCCGTCTCGGCCTCGGACGATGGACTCCGCCTCGCCCAGGGCTCGGGCTCAGCCTCGGCTCCGGAAGACGACGAACTCCGCCTCGTCCGACCCCAGGGCTCGGACCTAGCCTCGACTCCGGAAGACAACGAACTCCGCCTCGCCCGACCCTAGGGCTCGGACTCAGCCTCGACTCCGGAAGACGACGAACTCCGCCTCGCCTGACCCCAGGGCTCGAACTCAGCCTTGGCTCTGGAAGACGACGAACTCCACCTCGCCCGAGCCTAGGGCTCGGACTCAGCCTTGGCCTCGGACGACGGTCTCCGCCTCGCCCGACCCGAGGCTCAGACTCGACCTCGACCTCGGAAGACAGACTCGACCTCGACCTCGGAGGAGCCTCTGCCTCGCCCGACCCAGGGCTCGGACCGACCATGTCACAGGGGGGGGCATCATTACCCTACCCCTAGCTAGCTCAGGCTACGGGGAACAAGACCGGCGTCCCATCTGGCTCGCCCCGGTAAACAAATAATGATGGCGCCCCGCGTGCTCCATGACGACGGCGGTTCTCAGCCCCTTACGGAAGCAAGGAGACGTCAGCAAGGACTCGACAGCCCCGACAGCTGTCCTTCCGCAAGGCTCCAGCGCTCCTCCGACGGCCACGACATCACATGAACAGGGTGTCAAAACCTCTCCGGCTGCCACGACGGCATGTACTTAGGGCGCTAGCTCCTCTCTGCTAGACACGTTAGCACACTGCTACATCCCCCATTGTACACCTGGGTCCTCTCCTTACGCCTATAAAAGGAAGGACCAGGGCTCTCGTACGAGAAGGTTGGCCGCACGAGAGAACGGGCCGGCGCGTATAAGCCTCCCTCTCTCTCCAATGTGGATGCTTGTAACCCCCTACTGCAAGCGCACCCGACCTGGGCGCAGGACAACATGAAGGCCGCGGGTTTCCCCTTTTGCCTGTCTCCTCTTTTCCCCTTCGTGCTCCGTCTCGCGCCGACCCATCTGGGCTGGGACACGCGGCGACAATTTACTCGTCGGTCCAGGGACCCCCCGGGGTCGAAACGCCGACAGTTGGCGCGCCAGGTAGGGGCCTGCTGCATGTTGACGAACAGCTTCCCATCAAGCTCTAGATGGGTAGTCTCCGGCAACCTTTCCAACCCGGGACGATTCTCCGTTTCGGGAGTCTTGAGTTCATGTCCCTCGACGGCGGCTACGACATGATACTCCTTCCTCCGCCGTGTGACAGCGACAATGGCGGCCGACAGCCCGCCCGTTGGCGGCGGAATCAATGACGTCTTCCCCACGTGGTGGAAGAACAACATTCAGGTTTGTCCCGTCGCCTCCCCCGCCGATGGAGGAGGAGGCGGGGCAACCATGGCCAAGCAGGAGGCGACACCTCGTCGGCTGTCGAGCGAGTCGACGGCGCCGGCGCCCCAATGGGGGATGCGTCGGGCGATGACCTCGCGTCTGAGACGAAGACGAGCGTCGTTTCCCCGCAACACGCCAACTCCGAGCAGACGAACGACGCCAGCACGCTCGCGAAGGACTTGCTGGGCGTCACCCTCGTACCTGAGACGACGACGCAGTCCGCCCCGAGCGCGACTTCGTCACCGCCCGTCGACCAAGAGGTACCGACTGATTCCCATCTCGTGCCTTTTAGATTCAGCCTCGACCCACCCAACGACTTCGCTTCGGTGGAGGCCTTCATAGAGGCATGTCCAAATCCTCTGGGGTACCGTATGCGGTCGCCCTGGGACAGACTGACGGTCGTCTCGACCTACAGACCCTCGGGTTCCGAGGAAGATGACGAGCCCGACCTTTGTTGGGATTTCTCTGGGCTCGGTAACCCCAGTGCCATGCAGGATTTCATGACCACATGCGACTACTGCCTTTCCGATTATTCCGACGGTAGCCGCATCTTCGGCGACGAGGACTATGGCCCTAGTCGTGAATGTTTCCACGTCGATCTAGGGGGTCCCGGTGAAAGCAACCATCTTGGTATGCCGGAAAACGGCGATCCCCCTAGGCCTACGCCTCACGTTGACATCCTTCGGGAGCTAGCTGTGGTCCCAGTCCCTACGGGGGGTCAGGACGCACAGCTCAAGCAAATCCGCGAGATGCAGGCCAGGCTCGACGAGGGAGCAGGAACAATTGAGCAGTTCCGGCGGAACATCGGATAGGAATGGGCAGACCGAGCTCCGGCCGGAGAAGCGCGTCATCTGCCCTAGGGAATCCAGCTCTGCATTGCCGACGACGTCAGGGCAAAGCCGCCACCGGCTTCCAGTGGGGTCGGCCAGAACCTGGCTGCAGCAGCGCTACTTCTCCGTGCGATGCCGGAACCATCGACCACCGAAGGGCGGCGTATCTAGGGAGAGCTCAAGAATCTCCTGGAGGATGCCGCGGTCCAACGAGCCGAAAGCTCTGCCTCCCGAAGGCAGGGATACCCCTCGGAGCATCGCGCCGCGACTTCCCAATTTATGCGGGAAGCCTCGGTCCACACCGGGCGCATGCGCAACACGGTGCCTGTGGCCCCGGGTCGCCTCGGCAATGAGCACCACCACCGCAACCGTCAAACCGCCTCGACGAGAGGGTGCGCCGAGGCTACCACCCCAGGCGTGGGGGACGCTACGACAGCGGGGAGGATCGGAGTCCCTCGCCCGAACCACCCGGTCCGCAGGCTTTCAGCCGGGCCATACGATGGGCGCCGTTCCCGACCCGGTTCTGAACCCCGACTACTATCACAAAGTACTCGGGGGAGACGAGGCCGGAACTGTGGCTCGCGGACTACCGACTGGCCTGCCAGCTGGGTGGAACGGACGATGACAACCTCATCATCCGCAACCTCCCCCTGTTCCTCTCCGACACCGCTCGAGCCTGGCTGGAGCACCTGCCTCCGGGGCAGATCTCCAACTGGGACGACCTGGTCCAAGCTTTCGCCGGTAACTTCCAGGGCACGTACGTGCGCCCTGGGAACTCCTGGGATCTCCGAAGTTGTCGCCAGCAGCCGGGAGAGTCTCTCTGGGACTACATCCGGCGATTCTCGAAGCAGCGCACCGAGCTGCCCAACGTCACCGACTCAGATGTCATCGGCGCGTTCCTCGCCGGCACCACCTGCCGCGACCTGGTGAGCAAAACTGGGCCGCAAGACCCCACCAGGGCGAGCGAGCTGATGGACATTGCCACCAAGTTCGCCTCTGGCCAGGAGGCGGTTGAGGCCATCTTCCGGAAGGACAAGCAGCCCCAGGGCCGCCAGCCGGAAGATGTCCCCGAGGCGTCCACTCAGCGCGGCACCAAGAAGAAAGGCAAGAAGAAGTCGCAAGCGAAACGCGACGCCGCCAACGCGGACCTTGTCGCCGCTGCTGAGTACAAGAACCGTCGGAAACCTCCCAGAGGCGCCAACCTCTTCGACAAGATGCTCAAGGAGCCGTGCCCCTATCATCAGGGGCCCGTCAAGCACACCCTCGAGGAGTGCGTCATGCTTCGGCGCCACTTCCACAAAGCTGGGCCACCTGCGGAGGGTGGCAGGGCCCACAACAACGACAAGAAGGAGGATCACAAGGCAGAGGAGTTCCCCGAGGTCCACGACTACTTCATGATCTATGGTGGGCAAGTGGCGAACGCCTCGGCTCGACACCGCAAGCAAGAGCGTCGGGAGGTCTGCTCGGTAAAGGTGGCGGCGCTAGTCTACCTAGACTGGTCCGACAAGCCCATCACCTTCGACTAGGGCGACCACCCCGACCGCGTGCCGAGCCCGGGGAAGTATCCGCTCGTTGTCGACCCCGTCATCGGCAACGTCAGGCTCACCAAGGTCGTCAAGGATGGAGGCAGTAGCCTCAACATCATCTACGCCGAGACCCTTGGGCTCCTGCAGATCGATCTGTCCTCGGTCCGGGCAGGCGCGACGCCTTTTCACGGGATCATCCCCGGGAAACGCGTCCAGCCCCTCGGACAACTCAATCTGCCCGTCTGCTTCGGGACTCCCTCCAACTTCCGAAGGGAAACCCTCACGTTCGAGGTGGTCGGTTTCCGAGGAACCTACCACGCAGTGCTGGGGAGGCCATGCTACGCCAAGTTCATGGCCGTCCCCAACTACACCTACCTCAAGCTCAAGATGCCGGGCCCCAACGGGGTCATCACCATCGGCCCCACATACCGACACGCGTACGAATGCGACGTGGAGTGTGTGGAGTACGCCGAGGCCCTCGCCGAATCCGAGGCCCTCATCGCCGACCTGGAGAGCCTCTCCAAGGAGGCGCCAGACGTGAAGCGCCATGCCAGCAACTTCGAGCTAGCAGAGATGGTCAAATCTGTCCCTCTCGACCCCAGCAACGACACCTCCAAGCAGATACGGATCGGCTCCGAGCTCGACCCCAAATAGGAAGCAGTGCTCGTTGACTTTCTCCGCGCGAACGCCGAAGTCTTTGCGTGGAGTCCCTCGGACATGCCTGGCATACCGAGGGATGTCGCCGAGCACTCGCTGGATATCCGAGCTGGAGCCCGACCCGTGAAGCAGCCTCTGCGCCGATTCGACAAAGAAAAGCACAGAGCCATGGGCGAGGAGATCCACAAGCTGATGGCAGCAGGGTTCATCAAAGAGGTTTTCCATCCCGAATGGCTTGCCAACCCTGTGCTTGTGAGAAAGAAAGGAGGGAAATGGCGGATGTGTGTAGACTACACTGGTCTAAACAAAGCATGTCCGAAGGTTTCCTACCCTCTGCCTCGCATCGATCAAATCGTGGATTTCACTGCCGGGTGCGAAACCCTGTCTTTCCTCGATGCCTACTCAGGGTATCACCAAATCAGGATGAAAGAGTCCGACCAGCTCGCGACTTCTTTCATCACACCTTTTGGCATGTACTGCTACATTACTATGCCATTTGGTTTGAGGAATGCGGGTGCGACATACCAAAGGTGCATGAACCACGTGTTCGGCGAACACATTGGTCGAACGGTCGAGGCTTACGTCGATGACATCGTAGTCAAGACAAGGAAAGCCTCCGACCTCCTCTCCGACCTTGAAACAACATTCCGGTGTCTCAAGGCGAAAGGCGTAAAACTCAATCCCGAGAAGTGCGTCTTCGGAGTCCCCCGAGGCATGCTCTTGGGGTTCATCGTCTCCGAGCGGGGCATCGAGGCCAACCCGGAAAAAATCGTGGCCATCGCCAACATGGGGCCCATCAAGGACTTGAAAGGCGTACAGAGGGTCATGGGATGCCTTGCGGCTCTGAGCCGCTTCATCTCGCGCCTCGGCAAAAGAGGCCTACCTCTGTACCGCCTCTTAAGAAAGGCCGAGTGCTTCACTTGGACCTCTAAGACCGAGGAAGCCCTCGGGAACCTGAAGGCGCTCCTCACGAATGCACCCATCTTGGTGCCTCCTGCTGCCGGAGAAGCCCTCTTGATCTACGTCGCCGCTACCACTTAGGTGGTCAGCGCCGCGATCGTGGTTGAGAGACGAGAAGAAGGGCATGCATTGCCCGTCCAGAGGTCGGTCTACTTCATCAGTGAGGTACTATCCGAGACCAAGATCCGCTACCCACAAATTCAGAAGCTGCTGTACGTGGTGATTCTGACGCGGCGGAAGTTGCGACACTACTTCGAGTCTCATCCGGTGACTGTGGTGTCATCCTTCCCCCTGGGGGAGATCATCCAGTGCCGAGAGGCCTCGGGTAGGATTGCAACGTAGGCGGTGGAAATCATGGGCGAGACAATCTCGTTCGCCCCTCGGAAGGCCATCAAGTCCCAAGTCTTGGCGGACTTTGTGGCTGAATGGGTCGACACCTAGCTTCTGGCAGCTCCGACCCAACCGAAACTCTAGACCATGTTTTTCGACGGGTCACTGATGAAAACAAGGGCGGGCGCGGGCCTGCTCTTCATCTCGCCCCTCGGGAAGCACCTCCACTACGTGCTGCGCCTCCATTTCTCGGCGTCCAACAACGTGGCTAAGTACGAGGCTCTGGTCAACGGGTTGCGCATCGCCATCGAGCTAGGGGTCCGACGCCTCGACGCTCGCGGTGACTCGCAGCTTGTCATCGACCAAGTCATGAAGAACTCCCACTGCCGCGACCCGAAGATGGAAGCCTACTGCGATGAGGTTCGGCGCCTGAAGGACAAGTTCTACGGGCTCGAGCTCAACCACATCGCCCGACGATACAACGAGACTGCGGACGAGCTGGCTAAGATAGCCTCAGGACGGACAACGGTTCCTCCCGACGTCTTCTCCCGAGACCTACATCAACCCTCAGTCAAGACCGACGACACGCCCGAGCCCGAGAAGACCTCGGCTCGGCCCGAGGCGCCCTCGGTTCAGCCCAAGGCACCCTCGGCCCCCGGGGTGAGGCACTGCGCGTCGAGGAAGAGCGGAATGGGGTCCCGCCTAATCGAAACTGGCAGACCCCGTACCTGCAATATCTCCACCGAGGAAAGCTGCCCCTCGACCGAGCCGAAGCTCGGCGACTGGCGTGGCGCACCAAGTCGTTCGTCTTGCTGGGTGACGGGAAGGAGCTCTACCACCGCAGCCCCTCCGGCATCCTCCAGCGATGCATATCCATCGCCGAAGGCCAGGAGCTCTTACAAGAAATACACTCGGGGGCTTGCGGTCATCACGCAGTGCCTCGAGCCTTGGTTGGAAACGCTTTTCGAAAAGGTTTCTACTGGCCGACCGCGGTGGCCGACGCCACTAGAATTGTCCGCACCTATCAAGGGTGTCAATTTTACGCAAGGCAGACCCACCTGCCCGCCCAGGCTCTGCAGACAATACCCATCATCTGGTCGTTTGCTGTGTGGGGTCTGGACCTCGTCGGTCCCTTGCAGAAGGCACCCGGGGGCTGCACGCACCTGCTGGTCACCATCGACAAATTCTCCAAGTGGATCGAGGTCCGACCCCTAAACAGCATCAGGTCCGAACAGGCGGTGGCGTTCTTCACCAACATCATCCATCGCTTTGGGGTCCCGAACTCCATCATCACCGACAACGGCACCCAGTTCACCGGCAGAAAGTTCCTGGACTTCTGCGAGGATCACCACATCCGGGTGGACTGTGTTAGAAATATGCCCTAGAGATAATCATAGAGATGAGCATATTTCTTTGTATCCATGATATATATATTGCTTAATTGAATATCCATGGAAGGCACCTTGTATTGATTAGCAATTATGTGAATTGTTTGTGAGATTCTTTACTTATATGGTTATTCTAAATGATGTCCCTAGTCAGAGTCGATGACTAGCACATGTATTAGTTGATGACTACATTTCACAAGTCATGAACATGGAGATGTTAAATTAATAATGTGGGCGCATGTATGACATGAGGCTGGACCGACCCAACGTGAGATATTGTAATATAGTTCTCTTCTTGCAACATGAATACTGTATCCTTAGACCTGAGATTGTCGCATGTTCTCAAGATGTGAATTGACTTACTTAGGGACTATCAAACGCTATCCCGTAACTGGGTAGTTATAAAGGTAGTTTTGGGTTTGTCAGGAAGCATGCTATGAGGCATGGTCAGTCAAGATGGAATTTGTCCCTCTCTTTGTGAGAGAGATATCTCTGGGCCCCTCGAGTGATTGGATCAAGAAATGCATGGCCGTGCTAGGGTTAAGAGTTAACCATTGAAAGGATTCCAATTCACAGTATCGAGAAAGAGAGGTCAGCTTAGAGCCAGACCAAATATCGTGAGACAAAGGGAACAGCATGTACTTAATGTCGTAATGGTTCGTCTGATATGATCTTTACGTACACATAGGAGTTGACATGTCTTGCTAGAGGCCGCTGTCAATTATTGGGCCAAGTAAGAGTACTCGGGCTATGTCTATTTGTACGTGAACCTATAGGGTCACACACTTAAGGGGAAGGAAGCCTAATTCGGATTAGATCCGAAATTAGACTGGGCTTTAGGGTTAATGATGGGCCTCGGCGTCAGAAGCCCACCATAACGCCTATATATTGAGGGGCGGGGGCGCGGTTAAGGATAACCTAATTGGCCACCAGCGAACTAACAGCCGCCGCCCACCTCTCACCCTCACCAAGCCGCCGTCGCGAACCTAGCAGTTCGGTACGCGGCGCTTCCTCCCTGTACGTGTGGATACCTCGGAGGTGCTACATCTGGAGCACTTGGGCGAACCGTGCGAGGACGTGAAGGACGCCGGCGACTGCACGGCACTGCTCGACGCGTTCGTCTACATCGAGACGTCTTCTGCTGCTCTGCGCGTCTAGTGGTAATTCCATGACCTATAACCGCAGTAGTTCTTGGTATTATGGGGATGAAAATTTTTTGTTTTGCGCTAGCGTAGCCTCCCCGTAATCCTACAGACTGGGCCGCCGTAGCTCACCCCATGACGAATGGGCAGGTAGAACGTGCCAACGACATGATTCTGCAAGGACTCAAGCCGAGGATCTACAACGACCTCAACAAGTTCGGCAGGCGATGGATGAAGGAACTCCCCTCGGTGGTCTGGAGTCTAAGGACAACGCCGAGCCGAGCCACGGGCTTCACACCGTTTTTTCTAGTCTATGGGGCCGAGGCCACCTTGCCCACAGACTTAGAATACGGTTCCCCGAGGGCGAGGGCGTACGACGACCAAACCAACCAGACCAATCAAGAAGACTCACTGGACTAGCTAGAAGAGGCTCGGGACATGGCCTTACTACACTCGGCACGGTATCAGCAGTCCCTGCGATGCTACCACGCCCGGGGGGGTTCGGTCCCGAGACCTCCAGGTGGGCGACTTGGTGCTTCGGCTGCAACAAGACGCCCGAGGGCAGCACAAGCTCACGCCTCCCTAGGAAGGGCCGTTCATCATCGCCAAGATTTTGAAGCCCGGAACATACAAGCTGGCCAACAGTCAAGGCGAGGTCTACAACAACGCTTGGAACATCCGACAGCTACTTCGCTTCTACCCTTAAGATGCTTTCAAGTTGTTCGTACACCTCGTTCACATACAAAGTCTGACCATCAAGGAAGGGTCAGCCTTGCCTCGGCAAAGCCCGACCCTCCCTCGGGGGCTAGAAGGGGCGAACCCCCTCTACATCAAAATTTTCCTCGAAAAAAGTCTTCCATCAAAAAGATTTTCGTGTCTCCCGGCTATATTAGTAACAGGACCCCAAGAAACGAATAAGGGTGCATGTAAGTGGCAAGGCCGACCGAGCCGAGGGATTCCTACGCCTCTGGGATACGGATACCTCACTCGTCGCCTACCACGAAAAATAACTCTTACTTGGGTAAGCAATCCTGCTACTGACGAACGAGTCCGGATACTCAAAACAGGAGGAAAGGAGACACAACCTTATATTACGATGATAAAGTGTTCGGGCCTCGGCGGCCGCAAAAGACACACATGCATTCAAAATAAACTGCTCCGGCAGAATCAGGCATCGCCCGGAGAAGGAGCCGCGCCCTCGGCTTCGTCTCCACCCTCGGCGAGATCCGCCCCGGCCTTGAACGACGGCGCAAGCGGGAGGATCTCTGCCTCGAAGGTGGTCACCAGCACCGCGCTTGGGCCCGCGGCTGTAACACCCCTGGTTTTACTGTAACTAAAACTTGAGCATAGCATCATAAGAGTTGGCATTGCATATGTTTGATACACCTAGAGTGCATTCACTAGGTAAAAATTTCAAACAAGTTGTATTGTTCTAGAAACGTGTTTGTCTAACCTGTTTTTGCAGGACATGTGATCGGTATGGCTATTGTGTATATGATGCATGTTAATAAATTATTCATGACCTGCGTGTCGTGACCAGGGCAATACGGCTGGAGCCACATGTATTGTCCAAATTTAATGTAATGACCTGCGTGTCAACATGTGATGATCCAAAGCGTATATGTAATTTGTTTACCAGCATACGTTAGATAGGTCTTGAAGGACTCATCACCTGGAGGATGGCATATCTATATCATGGAGATGGAGATCATCGTGATGGACAGATTATTGGAGATGGGGATCACCATGTGACAGCAAGCCATACCGAATCACAACTGTTGTGTGAATGCCATTCTTATTGTTCTACTTGTTTATATTGCATATATGTCTTTGCGTGCAATGTTATAAGTAGGACGATCCCTCATAAATGTTTAAGCTTTAATGCCTCTCCAAACCTTGCACTATCATAAGTCTTGTACAATTGGTGGTGGGTCTATGAAATTAGGGTGCCACCAGTTTTCCTTGACTAGATAGGTTTGTATCGGATACGAACTGCAGAAAGGGTTGGTTAACTTAAACAAAGTCAGCTTAATGGTTAAGGACTTTGAGGCATAAGGTTGGGAGCCGAGACATAGAGATGTCACCCAACAACAGGAGTCATATATATGATATGATTAGCAAGGAGTTGCTTACCGATCTACCTTGTCTTCTAGCGGTGATGCTAAAGCTCACTAGTAGACTTGTTAGTTGTGGGTTCTGAATCACTAAGTATCAATCGAGGGATATTGATTTTAGTGGGAGTAGACTATTAAATGTTTAATATGATTTACTCTGTCATGGATATTTTTGTCTTAGTATTTTGCATTATTTTGTTGTAGATGGCACCTAGCACACCAACATTTACTTTGCGATCAATTCTTGAAAAGGATAAGTTAAATGGAACAAACTATACGGATTGGATCCGTAACCTGAGAATTGTTCTCAGGGCTGAAAAAAAGGAAGACGTTCTAGACACCCCACTGCCAGAGGATCCTGGTGAAAATGCAACTGCTGCAGCTAAAACCGCTTACAAGAAAGCAATGGATGCTAATCTTGAAGTGAGTTGCCTAATGCTTGCTTGCATGGAGCCTGAGCTCCAGATGCAGTTTGAGACAAACCATGAGGTGTACGATATGATCGTGGCGCTCAAGGATATGTTCCAGACTCAGGCTAGGACTGAAAGGTTCAATGTGTCCAAAGCCTTTCTGGAATGCAAGCTAGCAGAAGGCGCAGCAGTTGGGCCACATGTAATCAAAATGGTTGGTTACAGTCAGAGGTTGGAGAAGCTAGGCTTCCCAATAAGCCAAGAGTTGGCCACTGACTTCATTTTGGCATCTCTTCCGCCCAGCTATGGAAACTTCATCACGAACTACCATATGCATGGGGCGGAGAGGGGCCTCAATGAACTATGTGGCATGCTGAAAACAGCAGAGGGGGACATAAAGAAAAGCGCTGGCAGCAGCGGCCATGTGATGGCGGTCCAAAACAAACCCAACTTTAAGAAGAAGGGTAAATCTCAAAAGAAGAAGGGCAAGGCAAAGGATACAGTATCCAAGCCAAATCAAAAGCCCAAGGCTGGACCAGCTGCAGATGCAGAGTGCTTTTATTGCAAAGAACTTGGTCACTGGAAAAGGAATTGCAAGCAGTACTTGGCCTCTATTAAGGATCGCGGCGGTAAGGGTACAGCCGCAGCAGGTACACTTTCTATTCACATTACAGAAATTTTTCTTGCTGATTCTTATATTAATTCTTGGGTATTTGATACCGGATCGGTTGCCCATATTTGCAATTCGATGCAGGGAATGATAAGAAGTAGAAGCGTGAAAAGAGGAGAAGTTGATTTCCGGGTAGGCAATAATGCAAGAGTTGCTGCGTTGACCGTCGGGACGATGCAACTCCACCTCCCATCAGGATTTATTTTGGAGTTAAATAATTGTTATCTAGTTCCTAGTATGAGTCGAAACATTATGTCTCCTTCATGTTTGATGAAGGATGGTTATTCATTTGCGAGTGAAAACAATGGTTGTGTGATCTCTAAGAATGGCATGTTTGTGGCTTTTGCATCCATTATGAATGGGTTATTCATTTTAAATCTTGATGATGCACCTATCTGTAATATTAGTGCTAAAAGGCCTCGGCCTAATGATTTAAGTCCTACCTACATGTGGCACTGTCGTTTGGGTCATATAAGTGAGAATCGCATGAAGAAGCTTCATTCTGATGGGCTTTTAACTTCGTTTGATTTTGAATCATACGAGACATGTGAAGCTTGCTTACTTGGTAAGATGACCAAGGCGCCCTTCACGGGTTTACCGGAGAGGACGTTAGATTTATTGGAACTCATACATACTGATGTGTGCGGACCAATGAGTACGACAGCTAGGGGAGGATTCCAATACTTCATAACCTTCACTGATGATTTTAGTAGATATGGGTATGTCTACTTAATGAAACACAAGTCTGAATCCTTAGAAAAGTTCAAAGAGTTTCAGAATGAAGTAGAAAATCAGCGTGGCAAGAAAATTAAAGCACTGCGATCAGATCGTGGTGGTGAATATTTGAGTCATGAGTTTAGCAATCATCTAAAGAGTTGTGGAATTGTTCCACAGCTTACGCCGCCTGGAACGCCTCAGAGGAATGGCGTGTCTGAGCGACGTAATCGGACTTTATTGGATATGGTTCGATCAATGATGAGCCAGTCGGACCTACCTTTGTCGTTTTGGGGATACGCTCTAGAAACAGCAGCTTTCACACTAAATAGGGTACCGTCTAAGTCCGTAGTTAAGACACCATATGAGATGTGGACTGGGAAGACTCCTAGCTTGTCTTTTCTGAAGATTTGGGGTTGTGAGGTTTACGTCAAGCGACTACAGTCGGATAAACTCACTCCAAAATCGGACAAGTGCATGTTCGTGGGATATCCAAAGGAAACTTTAGGGTATTACTTTTACCACCGGTCAGAGGGCAAAGTGTTTGTCGCCCGGAACGGTGTGTTCTTAGAGAAAGAGTTTCTCAAAAGAGAGAAAAGTAAACAAAAGGTGTATCTTGAAGAAGTTCAGGATGAGCCAGTGGGACAAGATTCAACAAGTGATGCTAATGTAGCAGAACAAGTTGAGACGTCTATGGCAAGAGAATCACCACCACAACCACGAAGGTCAGCAAGGCTTCGCGAGGCACGAGGAGAAGTGCTATTGTTGGGCAATGGGGAAGTGTTGTTGTTAGACAACGACGAACCTGCAACATATTCAGAAGCGATGATGGACCCAGATTCCGAGAAATGGCATGTCGCCATGAGATCCGAGATAGATTCCATGGGAGAAAATCAAGTTTGGAACTTGATTGACCCGCCTGATGGTGTTAGACCTATAGAATGCAAATGGATCTATAAGAAGAAGAAAGACATGGATGGAAATGTTCACATCTATAAGGCTCGACTTGTTGCAAAGGGTTTTCGACAAGTTCAAGGAGTTGACTATGACGAGACATTCTCGCCAGTAGCGATGCTTAAATCTATTCGGATCATTCTAGCTATTGCCGCATATTTCGATTATGAGATTTGGCAGATGGATGTCAAAACAGCTTTCCTTAATGGAAACCTAGATGAGGACGTGTATATGATACAGCCCGAGGGTTTTGTCGATCCGATCAATGCTGGAAAGATATGCAAACTTCAGAAATCCATTTATGGGTTGAAGCAAGCATCTCGGAGTTGGAACATTCGTTTTGATGAAGTGATCAAAGGGCTTGGTTTTCATCAGAATGAAGAAGAAGCGTGTGTTTACAAGAAGGAAAGTGGGAGCGCTGTTGTATTTCTGATCTTGTATGTGGATGACATATTATTGATTGGGAATGACATTCCTATGCTGGAGTCCGTCAAGGCTTCACTGAAAAAGAGTTTTTCTATGAAGGACTTAGGGGAAGCAGCATATATTTTGGGCATAAGGATCTATAGAGATAGGTCGAAGAGGCTTATAGGATTAAGTCAAGATACGTACATTGACAAGGTTTTGAAACGGTTCAACATGGAACAGTCCAAGAAAGGTTTCATACCTATGTCACATGGTAAACACCTTAGCCAGATGCAATGTCCTGCGACGGCTAATGAGCGAGAGCGCATGAGTAAGGTACCATACGCCTCAGCGATTGGATCAATCATGTATGCCATGATAAGTACACGCCCAGATGTTTCATACGCTATAAGTGCTACGAGTAGATACCAGGTTGATCCAGGTGAGGATCACTAGACAGCGGTAAAAGGCATTCTTAAGTACTTAAGAAGGACTAAAGATATGTTCCTGGTATATGGGGGTAAGGAGGAGCTCGTTGTAACTGGTTACACCGATGCTAGCTTCCAAACTGACCCAGACGAGTTAAAATCGCAATCAGGTTTTGTGTTCACAATAAATGGTGGTGCTGTTAGTTGTAAGAGTTCCAAACAGGAGACTGTGACTGATTCTACAACAGAAGCCGAGTACATTGCAGCTTCTGAATCTGCGAAGGAAGGTGTTTGGATAAGAAAGTTCCTCATCGAGCTTGGTGTGTTTCCTAATGCATCTAGCCCATTGAACCTCTACTGTGACAACAATGGGGCTATTGCGCAAGCTAAGGAGCCAAGGAACCACCAGAAAAACAAACACGTACTGCGGAAGTTTCACCTCATACGGGAATTCATTAGGCAGGGTGAGATAAAGATATGCAAAATACATACGGATTTGAATGTTGCTGATCCTTTGACAAAACCTCTTCCACAACCTAAGCATGAGGCACACGTGAGATCTATGGGTATTAGATATCTTCTAGATTAACTCTAGTGCAAGTGGGAGACTGTTAGAAATATGCCCTAGAGATAATCATAGAGATGAGCATATTTCTTTGTATCCATGATATATATATTGCTTAATTGAATATCCATGGAAGGCACCTTGTATTGATTAGCAATTATGTGAATTGTTTGTGAGATTCTTTACTTATATGGTTATTCTAAATGATGTCCCTAGTCAGAGTCGATGACTAGCACATGTATTAGTTGATGACTACATTTCACAAGTCATGAACATGGAGATGTTAAATTAATAATGTGGGCGCATGTATGACATGAGGCTGGACCGACCCAACGTGAGATATTGTAATATAGTTCTCTTCTTGCAACATGAATACTGTATCCTTAGACCTGAGATTGTCGCATGTTCTCAAGATGTGAATTGACTTACTTAGGGACTATCAAACGCTATCCCGTAACTGGGTAGTTATAAAGGTAGTTTTGGGTTTGTCAGGAAGCATGCTATGAGGCATGGTCAGTCAAGATGGAATTTGTCCCTCTCTTTGTGAGAGAGATATCTCTGGGCCCCTCGAGTGATTGGATCAAGAAATGCATGGCCGTGCTAGGGTTAAGAGTTAACCATTGAAAGGATTCCAATTCACAGTATCGAGAAAGAGAGGTCAGCTTAGAGCCAGACCAAATATCGTGAGACAAAGGGAACAACATGTACTTAATGTCGCAATGGTTCGTCTGATATGATCTTTACGTACACATAGGAGTGACATGTCTTGCTAGAGGCCGCTGTCAATTATTGGGCCAAGTAAGAGTACTCGGGCTATGTCTATTTGTACGTGAACCTATAGGGTCACACACTTAAGGGGAAGGAAGCCTAATTCGGATTAGATCCGAAATTAGACTGGGCTTTAGGGTTAATGATGGGCCTCGGCGTCAGAAGCCCACCATAACGCCTATATATTGAGGGGCGGGGGCGCGGTTAAGGATAACCTAATTGGCCACCAGCGAACTAACAGCCGCCGCCCACCTCTCGCCCTCGCCAAGCCGCCGTCGCGAACCTAGCAGTTCGGTACGCGGCGCTTCCTCCCTGTACGTGTGGATACCTCGGAGGTGCTACATCTGGAGCACTTGGGCGAACCGTGCGAGGACGTGAAGGACGCCGGCGACTGCACGGCACTGCTCGACGCGTTCGTCTACATCGAGACGTCTTCCGCTGCTCTGCACGTCTAGTGGTAATTCCATGACCTATAACCGCAGTAGTTCTTGGTATTATGGGGATGAAAATTTTTTGTTTTGCGCTAGCGTAGCCTCCCCGTAATCCTACAGACTGGGCCGCCGTAGCTCACCCCATGACGAATGGGCAGGTAGAACGTGCCAACGACATGATTCTGCAAGGACTCAAGCCGAGGATCTACAACGACCTCAACAAGTTCGGCAGGCGATGGATGAAGGAACTCCCCTCGGTGGTCTGGAGTCTAAGGACAACGCCGAGCCGAGCCACGGGCTTCACACCGTTTTTTCTAGTCTATGGGGCCGAGGCCATCTTGCCCACAGACTTAGAATACGGTTCCCCGAGGGCGAGGGCGTACGACGACCAAACCAACCAGACCAATCAAGAAGACTCACTGGACTAGCTAGAAGAGGCTCGGGACATGGCCTTACTACACTCGGCACGGTATCAGCAGTCCCTGCGATGCTACCACGCCCGGGGGGTTCGGTCCCGAGACCTCCAGGTGGGCGACTTGGTGCTTCGGCTGCAACAAGACGCCTGAGGGCAGCACAAGCTCACGCCTCCCTAGGAAGGGCCGTTCATCATCGCCAAGATTTTGAAGCCCGGAACATACAAGCTGGCCAACAGTCAAGGCGAGGTCTACAACAACGCTTGGAACATCCGACAGCTACGTCGCTTCTACCCTTAAGATGCTTTCAAGTTGTTCGTACACCTCGTTCACATACAAAGTCTGACCATCAAGGAAGGGTCAGCCTTGCCTCGGCAAAGCCCGACCCTCCCTCGGGGGCTAGAAGGGGCGAACCCCCTCTACGTCAAAATTTTCCTCGAAAAAAGTCTTCCATCAAAAAGATTTTCGCGTCTCCCGGCTATATTAGTAACAGGACCCCAAGAAACGAATAAGGGTGCATGTAAGTGGCAAGGCCGACCGAGCCGAGGGATTCCTACGCCTCTGGGATACGGATACCTCACTCGTCGCCTACCACGAAAAATAACTCTTACTTGGGTAAGCAATCCTGCTACTGACGAACGAGTCCGGATACTCAAAACAGGAGGAAAAGAGACACAACCTTATATTACGATGATAAAGTGTTCGGGCCTCGGCGGCCGCAAAAGACACACATGCATTCAAAATAAACTGCTCCGGCAGAATCAGGCATCGCCCGGAGAAGGAGCCGCGCCCTCGGCTTCGTCTCCACCCTCGGCGAGATCCGCCCCGGCCTTGAACGACGGCGCAAGCGGGAGGATCTCTGCCTCGAAGGTGGTCACCAGCACCGCGCTTGGGCCCACGGCTGTAACACCCCTGGTTTTACTGTAACTAAAACTTGAGCATAGCATCATAAGAATTGGCATTGCATATGTTTGATACACCTAGAGTGCATTCACTAGGTAAAAATTTCAAACAAGTTGTATTGTTCTAGTGTTTTTTCAAATAGGACCCTGGATAGGGAACTTAACCCTAAATAGGGATTAAAGGGGTAAAACTTAACCCAACTTGAGAAAATCTAAATACTTTAGGGTAATAGTTATAAAATATCCCCAAAAACAAAGTGGAGTCACATTTATACCCCTGGGATACTAAAAACCCTAATTGGAACCCTGGAAAACCCTAAAACTAAACCCTAGGGGCCTATGTGCAAAATTGGTCCACTTTTGGACTAAAGTGCAAAAACCAAGTCAAATAAGGTTCTTAAGTCCCTTGGTTCCCAAATGTGTGGACTTGAAAGCCAAATATTTGATTTTGGACTTATTTGCAAAAAAGTCACATTTGAACTCTTTTGACTAAGTCTAATTTCAGTGTATTGTGCTCATCTTTGTGACCTTGTAACTTCTAAACAAAGGAGATTTTGCCCTAGGTCACCACCCCAAATTTGAAGATCTATCAAAGGAGAACAACTTTGCTTAAGAATTTGAGCTCAGTTGTTAAGAAGAATTTAGAGATAATTAAGCCCAAAGTTGGACTGTCAGGCTGGTGGAATTCTAAAATTCAGAACTTCAGTGAAACCGAGCTAACTTTGGACTTGGATTTAAACATGATCCAATGCAAGTTTGGGTATGATTCCCATAACAAATTTGTAGATGGTATATTGCTCTACAAATTTGTTGCAGAATGTGGATCACGTTACCACAGGAGTTTGGGAGAAAATGAAGCTCCAATGTGCTCTGTGAGTCGCTCTGAATAGGTGATTGCCATGGTACAGTGTCTGCACTGAGTCAGTTTCAGTAACTCTCACCGCCGACGATCCCCCGCCGAGATTCGCGTCACCGGCGTTCAGATTCGTGCACAGCTAGACGAATAATGTCGCGGGGTAAGGGAATCCTCACCGCCGGTGAGCTGGACGCCACTCCGACGGCCTCCCGTGCCTCCCCCTCTACCCTACGGCTGGAGCAGATAAGCTCGCCGGTGAATCATCGTGTCTCGGTCCTCCGCCGCGTGTCCAAGTCTTTCCACCGCGTCGCGGTGACTCCCTAGGGCTGTCCCATCGTCGCCGGGGAGGTTGCCACGACGGTGGACACGAAATCACTGCGCCAAGCTTCTTCTTCATCTCCGGTCGCCAGCACGGCTCGGCCGAATTGAGTGCCACCGCCCGTTCTCCCTATAAATTGAGCCTGTGCCTAGCTCCGCAAGGTCATCAGCTACCCAGCCACCAAGAATTGCTAGCAATCGATCACCAGTGTGCCCGAATTCCTTGTTTCCCCCAAATCCTTTCTCCGCCACCGTGAAGATCCGTTCGTCGCGGCCAGCCCTTTACCGGTCAGTTCATCCCTCACTCTCACTTGTTCGAGCACTCTTGACGCTCTGTGATGCTTGACGAACCCCCAATTCGTATGGAGTAGCTTTAGATCACCGGGAACACGTACCAATTGTCTTCATCGTCCGCGGTTTACGTGAACAGAGCTCGAGAGCTTACCAAGTGTGAAATTGGTTTAGGGGAATCATTCGGGGAAGGTTTAATCCGGTGTATGTCGCTCGGGAGCACCGGTCATAGCATAAATCCGCCAGTACAACTTCGCCGGAGTTTATCCTCCGCGCTGCCGTCGTCGTGGACTTTCCTGTGCGAAGAAATAGAAATCGGAGGTCTTTTCTGCAAACAGTCAGCGACCCAGAGCAACAGTGACCGAACTCACTCCCATTTAGTCAAAATCCTGAGGGCCCTTCTGCAAGAATTCCACAGCGTGCGCGCGGGCGCGTTTCCACTCTGGGTTGGGCCGACTGGGCTAGAACTGGCCCAGTCCTGTTCAGCCTTTTCCTTTTTCTTTTTCAATAAGGCTTTAGAAATATGTAGAGAAATGCTAAAATTGTGAAACTAATTTTCCTAGGCTTGTTATTTTCCCTAGTATTTAGTAAAAATAGTTTTGTGATTTTTAGTGGAAATAAGAAATTTTAGGGTATTTAAAGTGGTTAAAAGTATTAGTTATGGATTTTTAGAAAATAATTGGCAAGTCCAAAAATGCCCAAACTTTTTATGGGAACTTAAAGAAATATTTAGAAGCCTTGGGTAGGATTTGAGTTGATTTGGACCATGTTTGATAACTAGAACCCAAAACCACCCCCTGCCCTTTGAACTCCTTTACCGACTCCGAAAACCCTAAGTTCTCGGAGTTCCGTGAAGGAAAGTTGTATTCAAGACATAGATAATAAGTTTATATTATCTTTGCATCCTTATGAGCATCCCATGGCATCCATTCTTATACCTATGTATGGTTATGATTAGAACGTGAAGAAGAAATAGAAGTCACCGAAGACAGGACACCACCACCTTCGGATTCTCAAGCAGGCAACTGTTTCTACTTCGATATTTGCGGATCCGAACCCGAATCACCTGTAAACGAAGGCAAGCCCCGGTGCATTTGCCACCTCCCTTGATATTTTTAAAATCTTTCTCACTTGCTAGATGCATTAGGTGATAGGAGTTGATTGCTAAAACAATTCCTGCATTACCTTCCTTGAATTTGATTACCTTCCTTGATCCCCCGTTTTACAAAAGATTTTGATGCTTAGCCTTGCTTTAGAAAACAAAATGTTTTGTTTTTACAAAATATGATGTGGCAAAAGTGGGTGGGATGTTTTCGAAAATAAAACTTGATGATGGATCTATCAAAGGCCTTGATAGGTTCAACATCGGAAAAGATGTACCTCTGCCAGGTACCAAACTTTGGGTTTGAAATAATTAAGTTGAGACCGGGCGGGTGACTTGCACGAGAAAGGAGTCTCGGTGTAGTGTCTCTGTCTGAGTCGATTAAGGACCTTGTCGATGTATTCTTGATGATCGAGGACCCTTTAACTGGTCACATGCCTCGTCATGGGTAAGCCTTGCCTCGGGCAGACTAAGGCCAGAATAAGATAACACGAAATGGGCGTGGAGCGGTGGCGAGAGTAGCGTGTACCCTCCGTGGCAAGAGGCTGGACGGTGGTGTATCTGTGCTCTCGGTTTGCGTGAACCTGATCTGGTCTTAAGAACCCCGGTGGCGGGTTGATATATGCAAGGGTTAAGTGCTACATATGTCGTGTGATTGGAGATCCTCAGCTGAGTATAATCGATTCGGATCGCCGTACCTTCGCGGTTATGAAGACTTGGTCACTGACTTACACGAAGCAATCCACTGAAGATGATGGTTTTGTTAAGAAATTGGCTAGTGCAGGACAAGTGATTGAACTAGGGTAGAAAGAACTCTAGTTGCAGGTAATTTTACTTAACTTGACAAATAAAACTGGATTTTTAAGGATCCACTTTATTAAGCATTTCTGCAAAATAGAGTCTTTGATTATTGAAAAGCCTTACCTTGACACCCTTAAGCCAGCATACCCTTGAGAGTCTTTTCTTTAGTCGGGTAAGTCTTGCTGAGTAATTCCATACTCAGGGTTTATCCCTTCGTTGTTTTTAGGTGAGGAAGTAGTAGATTTCTGCTGCTTCTGTGCCAAGGTGGTTCCTAAAGAAGAAAAACAAGACTGAAGTGCGGGAGGACTTGGTCCTCCACATAGACCTTTTACTTAAAACTTATCGGGAGGGGTTTTTGCCTCCCTTGGTTTGTATAATATTACTACTCAGCACTCGCCTCTTTAGTTCTGGTCTGTAATTAAACAACTTGAGTTTACTTTTTAAATAAATGTAATTTATGTAATCGCTTCTGCATTTCTTTATCTCCGATGTTCTGTAATGTCTGCAAGACGGGTGAATCGTTCCTGGTAAGGTAAGGAAAGATACCGAACTTGTCAAGTGACTTAGGAACATCTACAGGGTGTCTGATGTCTGTTAGACAAGGACAACTGTAGGTGGGCCTAATTACTTGGGAGGTTCCGTCACAGCTGGTATCGGAGCGTAGCCCTTCTTTGCAGATATTATGAGGCATCTTCAAAAGGATTTTCAAAAGTCTTACCTAAAAATTCTTTTCTCTTCTTACCTAAGTATTCTGAAGAGTCTATCTTAAAGACCAGATAGGAAGAGTGCAATGTATAGAAGGTTGAATCGACTAAGGTTGATTCTGTACTTACACATGCATCATGCTAAGAATTATACTAATAACATTTTCCCCCTTAGAAAGATGCCGCCACGCACAAGGCTAACGACACGTAAGTCAACGGGACCAATTGGAGTACCTCGGCATCAACTAGCCCCTCGACACGAAAGCAGCAGCAGCGGAAGTAATGACCCCATAGGAGACCTTGAAGCCCGAGTGAGTCGACTTCAAGCAGCGCTGCAACACAGGACCGATGCTTGGGTCGCAGACGGAGATAGAATCAATGAACTAAGAAGGGACATCCGTCACCTGCAGGATCAGCTTGCTGATCGGGACTTAGCACTTGACTGGGCAGTACAGTCTCGCTTGCTAGCATGTGCTAAGGAAGCTAGGGCTCAGGCCCGAATTAAAGAACTTAGCTCAACTGTCGACAACCTGCAGGTCTACTGCAATACGTTGCATGAGGAAGTCCATGTACTATACTCACAATTACACCCTAGTGTGCCTGCACACCCTGCTGAGGCGGAAGCTGGACCATCTCACGTTGTGGGACGCGCGCTGGGTGGGGAGTTAGACCTTTTTGAGCCCCCTCCTTCTTTGAGGTTGGTTGACGTCTGGACTCCCACACCTGACGATGAGGCCGCCAAAAGTAACGGAAAGCAGGACTAATGGTGTAATAGAACTAGAGTAGTGTATTGTAGGATGCACTGTTGTATAATAGGTTGAACTTTTGTATAATGGGTAATGTATCCTGTTATGTAATATCGAGTCTGTATCATTACTTTTTATAGTAATGTAAAATGGAAGGTTTCTCTGGCATATTATGTTTACTTCAAATGTTCTTTGCCACAGATGCCGACCAGGACTCGAGACAGGACGCAGCAGGAACTTCTGGGGGAAGGGATGTTACCCCAAACCCACCTCCAGTTCCTCCCACGCTAGCCGAGGCGATTGCCGCCTTGGTGAATGCCACCGCAGACAATACCCGCTTCCTTAGGGAAATGACGGGTCAACAGCAATTCCAGCAGCAGGCAGGAAGGGGTTTTCAGCAAGGCCCCCGCGAAACTACTTATTTGGATTTCTCGGAAACCCGTCCACCCCTATTCGTCAAAGCTGAAGATCCACTAGAAGCTGATGAGTGGATACGGGTTATTGAACAAAAGTTTGGTCTTCTCCGCTGCTCAGAAACGCAGAAGCCGTTATTCGCATCACAACAACTACGTGGTCCTGCCAGTACCTGGTGGGGAAATTTTGTGGCTATTCAACCTGTCAACCATCAAGTCACCTGGGAAGAGTTTAAAGCAGCCTTCCGTGAGCACTACATACCCGAAGGAGTGCTGCATATGAAACAAGAGGAATTTATGAAGTTAAAACAAGGAGGAGATACCGTCAATCAGTATCTCAACATGTTTAATCACCTGTCGCAGTATGCCATCGACCAGGTGAATACTGATTTAAAGAAGAAGAACTGCTTTATGCGGGGTTTAAATGATCGGCTACAGAGAAAGATGGCCACATGTATAGATCTCACGTATGGAAGGGCTGTCAGCACAGCCTTATCTGTTGAAGCAAAGTACGCAAGTTCTGGGAAGAACAAGGGATTCGGTGGTGAGAGGCCTAATCAGGGCCAGGCGAAGAGGCAACGGTTTGTGATCCGACCTTCAAGCCAAAATCGCACTTTTTCTCGTCCACCCTCATTCCCTTTCAAACAGCCAATCATTATTCGCCCCAACAATACCCCCACTACCCCAAATCAGCCGGGTGCCCCAGGCACTCGATTCCCTGCCTTGCCCAGCTCTTCAACTGGGTGTTTTAATTGCGGCAAGTCGGGACATTTCATCAAAGACTGCCCATATCCTAAGCAGAATCAATCAAATGCTCCGCAAGGATCTGGGAGATCAGCTCAGCCCAAGGGAAATACTGTGGGGAAGAATACGAAGAAGACGGGGCGTGTATATTACACCCAAGTGGCCACTACACCGGAAGGAGAGCCGGTAATGATGGGTACGTTTTCCGTGGCCAGTCACCCTGCAATTATTCTTTTTGATTCTGGTGCTTCGCATACCTTCATTAGCAAGAAATTTGTGGAGCAACATCAAATTGCATGCCATGAATCAAAAGAGGGATTTAAAATTCATTCACCTGGGGGACACATTTTTACTAGAGAAGTGGTCTATGAAGTGCCAGTAACAATGGCCGGACGGAACTTTCCTGCTAACATGATTGTTCTGAAAGGCCAGGATATAGATGTAATTTTGGGTATGAATTGGTTAACCCAACACAAGGCAATTCTCAACACTGAACTCAGAACCGTCAGGTTGAGCTATAATCAAGAAGAGATTCTTTTGTCTCTCCCCGTAACCAATCCAGCCAAAGCTTCTGGTAGAATATTTGAAGCCATTGTACCAGAGATCAAGAACATTCCGGTAGTATGTGAGTTTCCAGATGTATTTCCGGAAGATTTGCCTGGACTGCCCCCTGAAAGAGATGTAGAATTCGTAATTGAGCTAAAGCCCGGTACGGCTCCCATCTCCCGAAGATCGTACCGTATGCCCCCTAATGAGTTGGCAGAATTGAAAATTCAATTACAAGATCTACTGAATAAGGGATTCATCCGGCCAAGCTCGTCCCCATGGGGTTGCCCCGCCATTTTTGTTAAGAAGAAGGATCAAACCTTGCGAATGTGCGTGGATTATCGACCCCTGAATGAGGTCACTATCAAGAATAAGTACCCTCTTCCAAGGATCGACATTTTATTTGATCAACTGACTGGGGCGAGGGTATTTTCCAAAATTGATCTCAGGTCGGGCTATCACCAAATCCGTATTCGGCCCGAGGATATACCGAAGACCGCGTTTACTACGCGATATGGATTGTTTGAATACCTGGTAATGTCTTTTGGGCTCACAAATGCTCCTGCCCACTTCACCTATTTGATGAACTCGGTGTTCATGCCCGAGTTGGACAAGTTCGTGGTAGTCTTCATCGACGATATCTTGATATATTCTAAAAATGAAGAGGACCATGCTCAGCATCTACGGATTGTATTGACGCGCCTGAGGGAACATCAACTGTATGCCAAGTTCAGCAAGTGCGCGTTCTGGCTGGAAGAAATTCAATTTTTGGGGCACGTGTTATCGGCTAAAGGAATTGTGGTAGATCCTAGCAAGGTCAAAGATATTCTGGAGTGGAAACCCCCAACCACTGTTCACCAAGTCCGGAGTTTTCTTGGACTAGCTGGGTATTATCGCAGATTCATACCAGATTTTTCTAAGCTTGTGAAGCCAATCACAAGTTTATTGAAGAATGATATTAAGTTCAATTGGTCTTCTAATTGTAATGAAGCCTTTGAGCAATTGAAGACATTATTAACCACTGCTCCGGTATTGGCTCAACCGGACATCACTAAGCCTTTTGATGTATATTGTGATGCATCTGGCAGTGGGCTCGGCTGTGTACTGATGCAAGAGGGCCGAGTAATTGCGTATGCTTCAAGGCAGTTGCGCCGACATGAGGAGCATTACCCAACTCATGATCTGGAGCTAGCTGCTGTGGTTCATGCCCTGAAGATTTGGCGTCACTATCTGCTGGGAAATATCTGTCACATATATACAGATCATAAAAGTTTGAAGTACATCTTTACCCAGTCAGAGTTAAATATGAGGCAAAGACGATGGCTTGAGCTTATTAAAGACTATGAACTGGAGATCCATTATCACCCAGGCATGGCCAATGTGGTGGCAGATGCACTGAGTCGTAAGACTTCCTGCCACTGTCTGATGGCGAAGACCTCTGAGAACACTTTGTGTCAAGAGATGGAGAAGCTAAACCTGAGGATAATCCAACAAAGGACTCTGAATCAGCTAAAGCTTGAGTCAATCATTTTGCAAAGGATAATTGATGCTCAAAAAGATAATCTGGGTATGAAGCACATACGAGAGAAGATAAAGGCTGGAGTAGCCAAATGTTTCAAGGAAGACGATCAAGGTGTGATATGGTTTAAAAACCGCATAGTAGTGCCAAAAAACGAAGAACTCCGCCAGCAAATCTTAGATGAAGCGCATCTTAGTCGCTATTCTATTCATCCGGGAAGCACTAAGATGTATCATGATCTAAAACAACACTACTGGTGGACGAAGATGAAAATTGAAATTGCACGCTATGTGGCTAAGTGTGACACTTGCAGACGTGTCAAAGCCATACACATGAAAACTGCCGGTCCATTGCAGTCATTACCAATACCAACATGGAAATGGGAAGACATAAGCATGGACTTCATTGTGGGATTTCCCAGGACCGCAAAAGGGTATGACTCTATCTGGGTGATTGTTGATCGACTTACAAAGGTTGCTCATTTTCTGCCGGTCAAGACATATTACCCGGTACTTACCTATGCGGAATTATATATTGCTCGTATTCTCAGTTTGCATGGTGTTCCGAAGACTATAGTGTCGGATCGTGGACCACAATTTGTATCCAAATTCTGGGAAGAACTTCATAAATCCCTGGGTACTAAGTTACTCCACAGTTCGGCCTATCATCCTCAAACCAGTGGACAGACTGAGAGAGTGAACCAAATACTTGAAGATATGCTGCGGGCATGTGTTCTGAACTTCTCACAGAAATGGGATGAATGTTTGCCTTTGGCGGAGTTTTCATATAATAATAGCTATCAAGAAAGTATCAAGATGGCACCCTTTGAAGCTTTATATGGACGTCGATGTCGTACTCCGCTAAATTGGTCTGAACCTGGTGAAAGGTACTTCTTTAGGCCTGATATGGTGAAAGAGGCTGAGGATAAGGTTCAGAAAATTATTTATAATATGAAGAAGGCACAAGCTCGTCAGAAGAGTTATGCAGACACACGGCGAATGCCCTTATATTTCCTGGAAGGAGACTATGTTTACCTGAAAGTCTCACCAATGAAAGGAGTATCGCGTTTTGGGGTTAAAGGGAAGCTTGCACCCAGGTACATTGGTCCATTCCTGGTACTTGAGCAATGTGGACCAGTGGCATACCGACTCCAACTACCCGAAACCTTGTCTGCTGTGCATAATGTGTTCCATGTGTCACAATTGAAGAAGTGTCTTCGGGTTCCCGATCGAACCATTGAAGTAACGGATGTTGTCCTTGAACCGGACTTGACATATTCTGAGCACCCTATTCGAGTCTTGGATCAAAGAGACAGGGTTACCCGGAGAAAACTCTCAAGTTTTATAAGATACAGTGGAACCAGCATTCTGAAGATGAAGCTACTTGGGAAACTCAAGACTTCTTGAATAAGAATTTCCCAGGCTTTCTAGAGTCATGTAATTTGTAAAGTGTATTTAGTTATTGCAATAAAGGAATGAACCCCCACACCACCCCTGCCTTGTACCAGAATTAAGGAAATAAAAATATTCCGCGTTTCCTTTTCCATTACTTACCCTAGGACTTTTAATCTCGGGACGAGATTCTTTTATGGGGGGAAGAATGTAACACCCCTGGTGTTACTGTAACTAAAACTTGAGCATAGCATCATAAGCATTGGCATTGCATATGTTTGATACACCTAGAGTGCATTCACCAGGTAAAAATTTCAAACAAGTTGTATTGTTCTAGTGTTTTTTCAAATAGGACCCTGGATAGGGAACTTAACCCTAAATAGGGATTAAAGGGGTAAAACTTAACCCAACTTGAGAAAACCTAAATACTTTAGGGTAATAGTTATAAAATATCCCCAAAAACAAAGTGGAGTCACATTTATACCCCTGGGATACTAAAAACCCTAATTGGAACCCTGGAAAACCCTAAAACTAAACCCTAGGGGCCTATGTGCAAAATTGGTCCACTTTTGGACTAAAGTGCAAAAACCAAGTCAAATAAGGTTCTTAAGTCCCTTGGTTCCCAAATGTGTGGACTTGAAAGCCAAATATTTGATTTTGGACTTATTTGCAAAAAAGTCACATTTGAACTCTTTTGACTAAGTCTAATTTCAGTGTATTGTGCTCATCTTTGTGACCTTGTAACTTCTAAACAAAGGAGATTTTGCCCTAGGTCACCACCCCAAATTTGAAGATCTATCAAAGGAGAACAACTTTGCTTAAGAATTTGAGCTCAGTTGTTAAGAAGAATTTAGAGATAATTAAGCCCAAAGTTGGACTGTCAGGCTGGTGGAATTCTGAAATTCAGAACTTCAGTGAAACCGAGCTAACTTTGGACTTGGATTTAAACATGATCCAATGCAAGTTTGGGTATGATTCCCATAACAAATTTGTAGATTGTATATTGCTCTACAAATTTGTTGCAGAATGTGGATCACGTTACCACAGGAGTTTGGGAGAAAATGAAGCTCCAATGTGCTCTGTCAGTCGCTCTGAGTAGGTGATTGCCATGGTACAGTGTCTGCACTGAGTCAGTTTCAGTAACTCTCACCGCCGACGATCCCCCGCCGAGATTCGCGTCACCGGCGTTCAGATTCGTGCTCAGCTAGACGAATAACGTCGCGGGGTAAGGGAATCCTCACCGCCGGTGAGCTGGACGCCACTCCGACGGCCTCCCGTGCCTCCCCCTCTACCCTACGGCTCGAGCAGATAAGCTCGCCGGTGAATCATCGTGTCTCGGTCCTCTGCCGCGTGTCCGAGTCTTTCCACCGTGTCGCGGTGACTCCCTAGGGCTGTCCCATCGTCGCCGGGGAGGTTGCCACGACGGTGGACACGAAATCACTGCACCAAGCTTCTTCATCTCCGGCCGCCAGCACGGCTCGGCCGAATTGAGTGCCACCGCCCGTTTTCCCTATAAATTGAGCCAGTGCCTAGCTCCGCAAGGTCATCAGCTACCCAGCCACCAAGAATTGCTAGCAATCGATCACCAGTGTGCCCGAATTCCTTGTTTCCCCCAAATCCTTTCTCCGCCACCATGAAGATCCGTTCGCCGCGGCCAGCCCTTTACCGGTCAGTTCATCCCTCACTCTCACTTGTTCGAGCACTCTTGACGCTCTGTGATGCTTGACGAACCCCCAATTCGTACGAAGTAGCTTTAGATCACCGGAAACACGTACCAATTGTCTTCATCGTCCGCGGTTTACGTGAACAGAGCTCGAGAGCTTACCAAGTGTGAAATTGGTTTAGGGGAATCATTCGGGGAAGGTTTAATCCGGTGTATATCGCTCGGGAGCACCGGTCATAGCGTAAATCCGCCAGTACAACTTCGCCGGAGTTTATCCTCCGCGCTGCCGTCGTCGTGGACTTTCCCCTGCGAAGAAATAGAAATCGAAGGTCTTTTCTGCAAACAGTCAGCGACCCAGAGCAACAGTGACCGAACTCACTCCCATTTAGTCAAAATCCTGAGGGCCCTTCTGCAAGAATTCCACAGCGTGCGCGCGGGCGCGTTTCCACTCTGGGTTGGGCCGACTGGGCTAGAACTGGCCAAGTCCTGTTCAGCCTTTTCCTTTTTCTTTTTCAATAAAGCTTTAGAAATATGTAGAAAAATGCTAAAATTGTGAAACTAATTTTCCTAGGCTTGTTATTTTCCCTAGTATTTAGTAAAAATAGTTTTGTGATTTTTAGTGGAAATAAGAAATTTTAGGGTATTTAAAGTGGTTAAAAGTATTAGTTATGGATTTTTAGAAAATAATTGGCAAGTCCAAAAATGCCCAAAATTTTTATGGGAACTTAAAGAAATATTTAGAAGCCTTGGGTAGGATTTGAGTTGATTTGGACCATGTTTGATAACTAGAACCCAAAACCACCCCCCCTGCCCTTTGAACTCCTTTACCGACTCCGAAAACCCTAAGTTCTCGGAGTTCCGTGAAGGAAAGTTGTATTCAAGACATAGATAATAAGTTTATATTATCTTTGCATCCTTATGAGCATCCCATGGCATCCATTCTTATACCTATGTATGGTTATGATTAGAACGTGAAGAAGAAATAGAAGTCACCGAAGACAGGACACCACCACCTTCGGATTCTCAAGCAGGCAACTGTTTCTACTTCGATATTTGCGGATCCGAACCCGAATCACCTGTAAACGAAGGCAAGCCCCGGTGCATTTGCCACCTCCCTTGATATTTTTAAAATCTTTCTCACTTGCTTGATGCATTAGGTGATAGGAGTTGATTGCTAAAACAATTCCTGCATTACCTTCCTTGAATTTGATTACCTTCCTTGATCCCCCGTTTTACAAAAGATTTTGATGCTTAGCCTTGCTTTAGAAAACAAAATGTTTTGTTTTTACAAAATATGATGTGGCAAAAGTGGGTGGGATGTTTTTGAAAATAAAACTTGATGATGGATCTATCAAAGGCCTTGATAGGTTCAACATCGGAAAAGATGTACCTCTGCCAGGTACCAAACTTTGGGTTTGAAATAATTAAGTTGAGACCGGGCAGGTGACTTGCACGAGAAAGGAGTCTCGGTGTAGTGTCTCCGTCTGAGTCGATTAAGGAACTTGTCGATGTAGGCTTGATGATCGAGGACCCTTTAACTGGTCACATGCCTCGTCATGGGTAAGCCTTGCCTCGGGCAGACTAAGGCTAGAATAAGATAACACGAAATGGGCGTGGAGCGGTGGCGAGAGTAGCGTGTACCCTCCGTGGCAAGAGGCTGGACGGTGGTGTATTTGTGCTCTCGGTTTGCGTGAACCTGATCTGGTCTTAAGAACCCCGGTGGCGGGTTGACATATGCAAGGGTTAAGTGCTACATATGTCGTGTGATTGGAGATCCTCAGCTGAGTATAATCGATTCGGATCGCCGTACCTTCGCGGTTATGAAGACTTGGTCACTGACTTACACGTAGCAATCCACTGAAGATGATGGTTTTGTTAAGAAATTGGCTAGTGCATGACAAGTGATTGAACTAGGGTAGAAAGAACTCTAGTTGCAGGTAATTTTACTTAACTTGACAAATAAAACTGAATTTTTAAGGATCCACTTTAGTAAGCATTTCTGCAAAACAGAGTCTTTGATTATTGAAAAGCCTTACCTTGACACCCTTAAGCCAGCATACCCTTGAGAGTCTTTTCTTTAGTCGGGTAAGTCTTGCTGAGTAATTCCATACTCAGGGTTTATCCCTTCGTTGTTTTTAGGTGAGGAAGTAGCAGATTTCTGCTGCTTCTGTGCCAAGGTGGTTCCTAAAGAAGAAAAACAAGACTGAAGTGCGGGAGGACTTGGTCCTCCACATAGACCTTTTACTTAAAACTTATCGGGAGGGGTTTTTGCCTCCCTTGGTTTGTATAATATTACTACTCAGCACTCGCCTCTTTAGTTATGGTCTGTAATTAAACAACTTGAGTTTACTTTTTAAATAAATGTAATTTATGTAATCGCTTCCGCATTTCTTTATCTCCGATGTTCTGTAATGTCTGCAAGACGGGTGAATCGTTCCTGGTAAGGTAAGGAAAGATACCAAACTTGTCAAGTGACTTAGGAACATCTACAGGGTGTCTGATGTCTGTTAGACAAGGACAACTGTAGGTGGGCCTAATTACTTGGGAGGTTCCGTCACAGCGGCGACCGCGTCAAGCCTCTGGACTTCGGCCAGGGCAGCTTCATCTTCGTCAGGAAGGCAATACCTCTCGCTAACCCGCTCCAGATCCACGTCATAGTGGGAAGCGAGCACGGCGAAGGCCCGCCTGACGCTGTGATGCAGCGCCTCGCGGAGTCTGCCGCGCGCATGGTCACCCAAGGCCTGCAGGCGACTTTGAGGGGAGCTTCCCGAGGGGACGTCGTCGAAGCCAAAGACCCGGCAGAAGGCCGAGATGGCCTCGAACATGGCCGTGTGGTCGGCCTCCCTCTGCTTGGCCGCTTGAGCAAGCGCCTTGGCAGACTTATCAAGGGCAGACTCGAGCTCTGCGAACAGCCGAAGCGGAAGACTTCAAACACGAGTTGAGGAATGAAGCTGAATCAAAATCTTAAAACAGCAAAGACATACCTTCAGCTCGGACGCGTTGCTCCGAGGACGCGGCTTGGGCCACGGCTAGGTCTGCCGCAAAGGCCCTGGCCCGAGCAGACGCCTCGGCTAACTGGACTCCAAGATCCTCAGCCTGGCTTTCAGCCACGGCGGCCCGGCCCCAAGATTGGTCCCACTCGCCGATGACCTGGCCAAGCTCCAACTGCTGCCGCTGCGCCTCTGCGCGTGCTGCTGCTGCCTCTGCTCCCAGATCGACACAGAGCAACCGAAGGTCCGCCACCTCGGCGCTTCGTTGGGAGAGGCGCTCGGTAGCCCTGGCAAGCGTGGTCCTCAGGAACTGCAGCGAACCCCAGACATCGGCCTCGCGGCGGATGAACGACGACTTGGCGGCGCTCAGATCTGTCAGATCCTGAGGGAAGGAAGTGGGGTGTCACAAAGAACGCCTTAATCACGTGAAAGGTATGCTTGAAATCATTACCTGGAGGATCTTGGGAACGTCCCTGCAAAGGACCTCCAAGGTCGACCGAATCGACCCCACCGTTGCCTCGGCACACTCACGAAGCCCGTCCCAAGACTGCTCCTCTCGCTCATCGTCAAGAACGAAGAGGGGATCCAAGGCCCCACGGGTCCGGAACCGGAGCAACTGACGCCGCCTGTCGGGACCGCGCCGCGCGGGGACAAGGTTGCCGCTCCCTGGGACGGGTCGCAGTTCCGCGCCCCCTCCTCCGAGGCACCAAGTAGCGACGCCTCGGCCATTGCAGCATCGGCGGCGATGGGTGATTCCATGGCCAGAACGGCAACGGCCTCGGCAGCAGCCAGTGCCAGCGCCAGCGACATGTCTGGTGGGCCCGAGGCCACAGCTACGCCAGTAGCCTCCCCCAGCGGGACGGCCGCCTCGACAGAGGAGTCAGCCTCGGGAGCTCGCCCCACGGCAACTGGTGCCGCCTGAGCCCCCCCGCTGTGGGGCGTCTTGCGAGGGGGTCAGCTGGCCGGCGAGGCCCGGCACGGCACTAGCTGTAGAAGCCAACGCTGTCTTGAGGACCTTTCGGGGAGCCAGACCGGTCAAACCGTGCCTTCACTTGCTAAGGAGAAAGGGAAAATCAGGATCAGGACATACGAAGGAGGAGCCAGGAAGAAGATATCCTAAGATACTTACCCACTCCGGGCCATGATCAATCGTGCCTGTGGGGAGGTCTCTTGAACCTCGATCTTTGAAGGTACCACCGAGGTCTGCCCCGCTGCCGGCTTCGGTACCGTCCTCGCCTTGGGCGCCCGAGGCACCCGAGGGACGGACTGTCCAGGCGCAGCCACGACGACCCGAGGATCGCCCTCCTGCGTAGTCGGCACGGGCAACGGTTCTCGGGGAACGGGCAGCTCGACCTGACTCCTCGGGGTCACCTCAACTACCTCGGCCGAGGGGTCAAGTACCCCCTCGGTCTGCCCCCGCTCTTCGAACCGGGACCCCGACGTCCCGGCCCCGGATATCGACGGCACCAGCCCGCTCAGGGGCTGGCTTGACGACCCCTGGCCCAGCCTCAGATCCGGGATGAGGCCGAGGCGGGCAGCCATGTCGTCGTCTTCATCATCGTCTTCATCATCGTCGTCGTCGTCAGGCGTCTCCAGCGACGACTCCCTCGGGAGCCCATCCCTCTCCTGCCGACGACGGAGCCTTTCCAAGGCGTCCCGGGCCCGAGCCTTCTTCGCGTCCTTCTTCTCCTTCCTCTTCTCCGCGGCGACCCTCCGCGCAGCTCGGTCCACCGCGTCCTCCGGGACTGGTGGCAGGGAAGGCTTGTGAGCCCCTACCTCCTGGAAACGAACGAAAAGTCTCGGCTGTGAGAATCAAGGGCAATCCGACACAAGAAGAAAGAGGGAGCGGACACTCACCAGGCACACACACCCGCGATCGGGACGCATCAAGAGCTGGGAAAGGGCGCCGGCGTCTGGCTTCCCTACCGTGCTGGCTACCCGCCTGTGGAGGTCGTCGACGGGAAGGGGATCCGAGGACATCCGCAAACCCTCCAAGTCGACCCACGGCGTCATCTCCCAAAGCGGCAGCCGCCGCTCCGTCAAGGGGAGCACCCTCCGGCGATGAATGGCGGCAACCACCCCCGCGGCGGTGAGCCCTCCTTCTCGCAGCTCCTCGAGGGCCTTCAGAAGGGGCTGGAGATTCTTCTGTCTGTCGCGCGGGGTCCCGTAGCGCCAGTTATCGACGGCGGCGGTCACCACTCGCTGAGAAAACGACGGGAGCCTCCCGTCGTCATTTCGGAGATAAAACCACCGACGCTGCCACCCTTTGTTCGAAGACGCGAGGATGGCAGGGATGTACTGCAGCGCCCGCGCCTGCCTCAGCTGGAGGATGCAGCCACCGGCCCACACCGCCATGCGAACCCTTCTTTCCCCCGTTGGCGAGGCAAAAAGCTCCGCTGAGAAGAGATGGGTCCACAGGTCCCAGTGAGGGTCAATCCCCAAGTATCCTTCACAGAGTTAGGACTGAGGTTGTGCAGCTCCACCCCGTAGACGTGCAGAATCGCCCGCATAAATCGGCTTGCCGGCACTCCGAACCCCCGCTCGTGGAAGGAGACGAAGCTCACCACATACCCCGGTGGCGGGGACGGGGCGGCTCCGCTCGGAGGGGCCATCCACTCTGGCTACGAGTCACCGGAGAGAGGGCAAAGCAAACCCTCAGCAACAAGGGCCTCCAGGTCATCCACCGTGACGGTGGAGAATGGCCACGGGTCGCGCGGCGAAACAATGGTCACCCGGTCGGCCATCGCCAAGCAGAAGAGGTGGCGGCGGAAAGGACTGGGTGCGCGGTTTCCTTTCTCTAGCTATTCCCTTGGGTTGTGAAAACCTAAGTGGGAGGCGAGCAGCAGAGTAAAGAACCATCACCGGTCCCTCTCCCGAATATATAAAGGCCCAGGCGAGACCCGTTCAACACTTCGCCCGAACCCACCGTGAGATTCAAAACTCAAAGTGAGACACCCGTTCCTCGAACGGCTCGCGCACGCGCAACGGCCGCCCTACGAGCCACTCGTCCCGTCGCATTAACTCTGTGGCAGGACAGGCGGCACCGTTGGCAGGCGATGCAGGCAACGCTTCACCTCCGCCCTGATGACCGCGTCAAAAAAGGTGTGCCACGTCATTCGATTTCATATCCTTTTCCACTTCCTCTTTCTCTCTCTTGCCACAGGGACCGGGAAAGGGGATACTCGGAAAGGGATCCTTCTCCGCGAAGGAAGCGGACCTCGAGCCCCCTACTGATCAGAGGTTCAAAGGCTGGCCCCTCGGAAGGGTTCAACAGCCGCCTCAGAGCACTCGGGCTCCGCGCCCACTACTGGTCAGAGGTTCGAAGGCTGGCCCCTCGGAAGGGTTCAACGGCCGCCTCAGGCCACTCGGGCTCCGCGCCCACTACTGATCAGGGGTTCGTAGGCTGGCCCCCGAAGGGTTCGACATCCGCCTCAGACACAGAGCGAGGGATGACCCTGGGTACGTTCGATACATAACCAAGGCTCAGGCTATGCTCCCGAGGTACCCTAGGACATTTCCGAGACCAACGGGAACGATTTTGTAACGGAATCCCACCAGAGGGAGGCATCGAGCCCTCGGACCCCGTCAAAAGGGGATCGGATCCGGCAAATCACCCGCAGGTACTTTTGGAGCGCGCCTCCGGGCCACTAGCCGACCCCTAACGAACAGGGCACGGGCGTCCACTCGGATTACCCGTTAGCAACTCACTGGAGACACCATGTTTGGCGCCCTCCGAGGGCAACATGGCGCTTTCCCCCTCCTCCTTGCGAAAAGGCGACGCAGGGGCGTATGAAAAAAGTCGAGTTTGTCCTTGACCGTCCTCTCGCTCTGTGCGGAGGCTCGGGGGCTGCTCTCGCAAACCCGGCTCCGGCCAAACCGTTGACAGCGTCAACATACCAGCCCGAGAACTTGGGACTCGACTGTGCACCCGGGCTACGACCAGTTCACATAAGGGAACAACCAGACCGGCCGAAGCATCTTGAAACGCACTAAGACCTCGAAGGAGTCAAACCACTCCTCCGAAGCCTCGGGGGCTACACCCGGCGGGTGCGCTCGCGCGCACCCACCGGAACGAAACACAACCGAGAAAGGCCGGTCCCCTTGCAAAAAAGTGCGACAAAAGCCTCCAAGCGAGTATCAACACTCCCTTCGAGGCTCGGGGGCTACTGTCGGGGACCATAATTAGGGGTACCCCCAAGACTCCTAATCTCAGATGGTAACCCCCATCAGCACAAAGCTGCAAAGGCCTGATGGGTGCGATTAAGGTCAAGGCTGAGTCCACTCAAGGGACACTATCTCGCCTCGCCCGAGCCCAGCCTCGGGCAAAGGCAGCCGACCCCGGAGGATTCACGTCTCGCCCGAGGGCCCCCTCAAGCAACGGACACACCTTCGGCTCACCCGAGGCCCAGTCTTCACCGAGAAGCAACCTTGGCCAGATCGCCACGCCGACCGACCGTATCGCAGGAGCATTTAATGCAAGGATGGCCTGACACCTTATCCTGACGCGCACTCTTCAGTCGATAGAGCCGAAGTGACCGCAGTCACTACGCCGCTCCACTGACCGACCTGACAAGAAGACAGCGCCGCCTGCACCGCTCCGACTGCTGTGCCACTCGACAGAGTGAGGCTGACAGCAGCCTAGTCTGGCCTCGGGCGTCATAGGAAGCTTCGCCTCGCCCGACCCTAGGGCTCAGCCCCCGTCTCGGCCTCAGACGATGGACTCCGCCTCGCCCGACCCCAGGGCTCGGGCTCAGCCTCGGCTCCGGAAGACGACGAACTCCGCCTCGCCCGACCCTAGGGCTTGGACTCAGCCTCGACTCTGGAAGATGACGAACTCCGCCTTGCCCGACCCTAGGGCTCGGACTCAGCCTCGACTCCGGAAGACGACGAACTTCGCCTCGCCCGACCCCAGGGCTCGGACTCAGCTTTGGCTCCGGAAGACGACGAACTCCGCCTCGCCCGAGCCCAGGGCTCGGACTCAGCCTTGGCCTCTGACGACGGTCTCCGCCTCGCCTGACCCGGGGCTCAGACTCGACCTCGACCTCGGAAGACAGACTCGACCTCGACCTCGGAGGAGCCTCCGCCTTGCCCGACCCAGGGCTCGGACCGACCACGTCACAGGGGGGCCATCATTACCCTACCCCTAGCTAGCTCAGGCTACGGGGAACAAGACCGGCGTCCCATCTGGCTCGCCCCGGTAAACAAATAATGATGGCGCCCCGTGTGCTCCATGACAACGGCGGCTCTCAGCCCCTTACGGAAGCAAGGAGACGTCAGCAAGGACTCGACAGCCCCGACAGCTGTCCTTCCGCAAGGCTCCAACGCTCCTCCGATGGCCACGACATCACATGAACAGGGTGCCAAAACCTCTCCGGCTGCCACGACGGCATGTACTTAGGGCGCTAGCTCCTCTCTGCTAGACACGTTAGCACACTGCTACATCCCCCATTGTACACCTGGGTCCTCTCCTTACGCCTATAAAAGGAAGGACCAGGGCTCTCGTACGAGAAGGTTGGCCGCGCGGGAGAACGGGCCAGCGCGTATAAGCCTCCCTCTCTCTCTCCCACACGGACGCTTGTAACCCCCTACTGCAAGCGCACCCGACCTGGGCGCAGGACAACACGAAGGCCGCGGGTTTCCCCTTTTGCATGTCTCCTCTTTTCCCCCTTCGTGCTCCGTCTCGCGCCAACCCATCTGGGCTGGGACACGCGACGACAATTTACTCGTCGGTCCAGGGACCCCCCGGGGTCAAAACGCCGACACCTATGATGATAAAGCTAGGATACTTCTGGGAAACTGAGAAGAAGCTGATTCGTTTTGCTAGGGAAGAAACCATTTCGGCACCGAAAAATGATGAAGTGGTAGTTTTCAAGAGTTTCTTCAGAGCGGGATTGCGGTTTCCCTTGAACAAGATGATTGGGGAAGTTTTGGATAATTACGAAATCTATCTTCATCAGCTGACCCCTAACGCTATCGTTAGGCTCAACGTCTTCATCTGGGCTCTCCGAAGCCAAGGAGCAGACCCGAATGCCGAAGCTTTCTACCGAGTGCATGAGCTACATTACCAGACGAAGGCTAGAGAAGACATGCTGCATGAAAACTTTAGCTGTTACAACTTCGCATATCGCAAGGATATGTGGGCCCCAGTGCTTAGCTATCGCACTAAGTGGCCAACCGACTGGAAAAGTGAGTGGTTCTATGTCAAGGCCGATGAGAAGAAGAGGGAGAAGCTGAAGACGCTAGTGCTGAGCCCGCTGAGCTTAAGCTTCGGGTTGACTAGGCCCCTATGCCGCATGACGTCAGGGTCACCATGCCAACAAGCTGTGGCAGAATTCAGGGTGGTAGCCGAACAGATCAGCACCAGAGATCTAGTTCAAGAATATTTGGCTAACAAAACATCTCCGACTTTGAGCAAATTTAGCATGCCGAAGCTAAAAGGAACGAAGAAGGGACTTGAGCTTGTGCGACTTCCTTATCGTTTTAAATTTGAGAAACAATTTAAAGAACCTTGCCAAGAGTGGCTGGAAATGATTGAAACAGTGTGCAATGAAGTGCTGGGAATTACACCAAAAAAGAGGATCAACTGATGACCGCGGTTCTCGGCACCCGACCAAAGCGAAGGTTGAATTGGGTGATGGATGCCTTGAACTTTGAATACCCAAACTATGAGCGATTGAACAAGGGTGCCGAAGGGCAAAAGAGAAAGAGGGTTGTTAGTGTTCTGAGCAGACAAGCTGCTAGGATGGTGAAAGAAGATGAAGAAGCTATAAAAAAGAGAAGATCCAGCCCTGAGCCGAAGGTGGCTGCTCCGAAGAAGAGAAAGGCTGCAGCTCCGAAGCCAAAAACAACTGAGATAGAGGAAGAAACTCCTTCAACACCTTCTGATGCTGATGTAGAAGAAATTTTAAAGGTAATGACCGAATCTTTACCTATCAAGCTGCTAAGTCCACTGGGGCCGCATCTGATGAAGCTTTTACAGAAGAAGGAGGAACCTTCGGCAGCGAAGAAGGTGGTTGGGCCAAAAAGGCGAAGGATTGTTACTGTTATAGAAGCTATTGAGGAAACACCACCGCCGGCCTCAGCGTCAAATATAACACCAGCTGCCGAAGGTGCTACTGCCGAAGCTGCTACTGCTGAGGAAACCAATCTGAAGAGCACATTATCTGATATTGATAGAATGCTCTTGGATATGGCCGTGGAAGAAGCTGCTGCAGCTGCCAAAGAAACCCTGGCCACAGTGCCTGAAAAAGGGAAGGAAATCGCTGAAGATACTTCGGAGGAAAAAGGCTTCAATTTTCAAAATATAATTGGTCAAGAGTTATCTAAGGATAAAAAAGAGGAGCTGCAGGAGTATGCTATATCCTGTGGCTACCAGCCAGGAGCGTTGCTCTTCGGCGGAATTAACGAAGAAAGATTAGGATGCATCCGAGATCGAACTAGAGCGAAGGTTATCAGCACTCTGTCGAAGAGTGTTGGTTTCCCGAAGCTTGAAGCCGACATCAGTCGTTACCGACGATAGCATATCGTCGGTAGTTTATTCTATTCTAATTTCAAGGTAAAATTTTTCCTTTGGCTTTTCATTGTTTTACGATGAAGGTGATTGCTGATGAAAGTTATTTTGCACAGAGTATGCTACTAAGTAAAGCCTTGAGGATGCAACAGGACCTCGAAGATAAGAAAAATGAGGTTATAATTGAAGGCTTGGAAAGCAAAATCAAAGATCATGAAGCTGCTCTTGAAAAGAAAGATTTTGTTCTTCAAACCATGGAGGGTTCACTGGCAGAAGCCCAAGCCGAAATTGCTAGATTAAACAGTGAACTCCTCACGAAGTCAGAAAACTTCGAGTAAGAAAAGAAGAATTTTGATGCGAAGCTTGAAGCTGAAGTCGAAAAGAGTTCAAATTTACAAAAATCCTTAAAAGAGCTTCAGGACAAATGTCTAGACTTCAGCAACTGGTGCGTGCAACGGCTGAAGCAAATCTTCAACTCAATTGGAACCAGTTCTAAAAAATTTGAACCTTCAGCTGAAGACCTGCCAGGCACCTTTGAACATATTGAGGGCAAAGTTGATGCGCTTGACGAAGTTATAGCTGGGCACGATGACTTATGTGCCTTGCTAGCTTCTCGCGGCACAGCTGTTGCTTTCATCAAAACTGGTTGCACGCATGGGAAAATTGTAAATAGGCCAAACTTCAGCCTATCACCAGCGGATTTAACTGACTTTCCTAGCCTGGCCCGAAGCATTGGAAATAGGTTTATAACACAAATCTAGACAAAGGGAGGGCGAAACTTAGCTGGTGACAAAGCTCGAATTCATCTCAAGCCGGTATTAAACTTGTGCCTATTGCTTACCTTCTTCTGAGATTTCTATTTACCTTATACCGCTTTGTTATGTACAGGATGACGAAGCCGAAGATCAATGATCCGAAGCTTGACGGATACTGATGAAGCTGCTGCAAAAAGCTCTTAGAGAAATTTTGAATAAATTTTGCAAAAAGATATTGTAATTTAGGAATCAAACACTACTATGTAAATTTGTCCATACCTTGTAATATATTTTTACCTTTCCATCCATGTATGGACTACTTTGATGTGGACGAAACATGTATTTTTTGAGCCAAAGGCGAAAAACACCTTCCCTTCTTTTCGTACACAACGAAGCATAACTTTGCTTTTTTGTATACTCATCGAAACCCTGTCATCAGAGCCAAAGCATCTGTTATTCTATGTTATGATGATGATCATCCTACGAATGTCTAAATGAATGTGTATGAATGCAATGAATCATGTGATGTAATGTGCAAATGAATGTCCAAACACACGTTTATGAAGCCACACCCAGACTCTGCATCCCCTTAGGAATAACTTTGGAGTCTTCTTCACCGTTTATTTTTCGGTGTTCACCGTTGACTTTTCAGTGTAAGTTCTGCATCCCCTTAGGAACGTCTTTTGAACTTCTTCGCCTTCTATTTCGGCGGTATAAGTTCTGCATCCCCTTAGGAACGTCTTTTGAACTTGTTCGCCTTATATTTCGGCAGTATTTGGCTCTGCATTCCCTTAGAAACGACTTTTGAGTAGAAAACTTATGCTGCGCTCCCTTAGGAACGACTTTTGTAGCTTCATCGTGCTCTGCATCCCTTAGGGACGAATTTTTAGGTTCTCCCTGGTTTCTTCCTTTTTTTCTCTGCACTCGATGGTGCATGCTCAGATTTTACATTTTACATTCTTTTGGGTGATTTTTGCTCTCGTAGAGCTAAATAAGAAAAGAAAAATTACAAGCCATGGCCCCATTAAAAACCTTTCTCCCCCTTTGGAAAGGAAAAGGGTGCCATAGGAAAAATTGAAAAATATTACATCAAATTACACATAATATCGTCGAAGCTCATCCGCATTCCAAGATCTAGGAATGTCATTGCCGTCCATATCCTTTAATCTGTAAGAACCGAGCCTTGACAAAGATACCACCAGAAAAGGTCCTTCCCACTTCAGCTGTAGTTTGCCTACTGTGTCCGGATTTGCCACTCTCCGAAGCACCAAATGCCCTGGCTTAATATTTTTCAACCAAACTTTTCTGTCACGCCATTTTATTGTTTCGGCTTGATATTTATTGATATTCTCCACAGCCTGAAGTCTGGTCCCTTCTATAGTATCTTTTGCTACGTGATAATCAGCTTCGTCCTCTGTCGAAGCTGCTGTTCTTATTGACCCTGCTTTAGCTTCTTCTGGGGTTATAGCTTCGTCACCAAATAATAATTTGAATGGTGTAAAATCTGTTGATCTTGATATGGTTGTATTGTGGCTCCACACCACTTTAATCAATTCATCTGGCCACTTTCCTCTAGGCTGATTGAAGATTAGCTTCATTATTCCCGTCATTATAATGCCATTTGCTCTTTCGACCAGTCTGTTTGACTCCGGATGCCTAACTGATGCAAAATGAATCTTCATGCCGATCAAATCACAGAAATCCTTGAAAGTTTTGGCATCAAACTGTGTTCCATTGTCCACAGTTATAGCCTTCGGCACGCCGAAGCGACAGACAATATTTTGCCAGAAGAATTTCTGGACTGTAATCGAAGTTATTGTAGCCAAAGGCTTCGCTTCAATCCACTTAGAAAAATATTCTACAACCACCACAACATATCTCAAATTGCCTTGCGCTGGTGGAAGTGGGCCTAACAAATCCAGGCCCCATCTTTGCAACGGCCAGGTGGGCTGTATTAACTGAGTGAGAGATGAAGGTTGTTTCTGGTCTCTTGCACATTTTTGACAATTTTCACACTTTTGAACTAGCTCTGCTGCATCCGAAGCTACCTTCGGCCAGTAAAATCCTTTTTAAACACTTTTCCCAGCAAGGGCCTAGACCCAATATGAGATCCACACAGACTTGCATGTATCTCCTTCATTAATTCAATACCTTCAGCTCTTGATAAACACTTGAGGAGTGGAGAACAAACTCCATGTTTATATAGTTCCCCTTCTATTATCACATACGGTCTCGTACTTGCTTCCATTCTCTTATTATAAGCTTCGTCATCCGAAAGACAATTACCTTGGAGGAAGGATATGATTTCAGTCCTCCAATCTTCACTATGTACTGGAGAAATAACAAGCACTGCTCTCTCCATAAGTTCAACTGAAGGTGCCTTTATTGTTTCAAAAAATACTTCCGAAGGTAGAGGGAGCCCCTGAGCCGCTAATTTGGCTAGCAGATCTGCATGCTTTTCTCCTCTTGGAATATTCTTGACAGAAAAACCTTCGAAAGAAGCCTCCAACCTTCGAACTGTATCCAGATATTTTTCAAGCTTCGGGTCTCTTGCCTAGCTACTTTTGTCTACATGGCCAGAAATGACTTGAGAATCAGTTTTCAGGATGACCCTTCTCATTCCCATTGCCCTTAACTTTCAAAGCCCCAACAGGAGTGCTTCGTATTCAGCAATATTATTTGTACAACTAAAGTCAAGCTTGGCTGCGTAACACGTTCTGACTTTCGAAGGTGCTACTAGGACAGCTGCTGCTCCTGCACCGAAGGTTCCCCAAGAACCATCACAACACTGTCCAAGCTTCGGTGTCTTTATTTATTTCTTCTTCCTGAGCCCCTGGCGTCTAGTCAGCGATGAAATCTGCTAACGCCTGGGACTAAATTGAGGATCTATGCACATAGTCAATGGTGAATTCATTAATTTCTGCAACCCATTTTCCAATCCTTCCAGTAGCTTCTCTGTTCCTTATAATGTCCTTCAGAGGCTGTGACGATGGAACAATTATGTGATATGCTTGAAAATAATGCCGAAGCTTTCTGGAGGCCATTAACACAGCATACAACACCTTCTCCAATTCTGTATAATTTTTCTTTGACAGACTTAAAACTTTAGAGACGAAGTACACTGGAGCTTGCTTTTTGACCTGGCCATCTAGCTTCTCCTGTACAAGTGCCGCACTCACTGCAGAATGCGAAGCTGCCACATATAAAAGCAATGGAGCCCCTGGCGAAGGTGGAGTTAATGTTGTTAAATCAATCAAGTATTGCTTAACTCTTCGAAGGCTTTTTGCTGAGCCGGGCCCCATTGAAAGACTTCGACTGACTTCAGTATTTCAAAGAATGGCAGATTTCTTTCTGTTGATCTGGATATAAATCTGTTTAATGATGCTAATCTACCTGCTAGCCGTTGAGCCCCTTTCTTTGTGCTTGGCGGCTCCATCCGAAGGATAGCTTCAATCTTGCTTGGGTTAGCTTCGATTCCCTTCGTTGATACTAGACAACCAAGGAACTTGCCCTTCTTCACCCTAAAAACACACTTTTCTGGATTTAACTTCAAACCAGCTTGCCTGAAATTGGCAAATGTCTCTTGCAAATCAGCAATGTGATTTTCTTGCTTTATGCTTTTAACTATGATATCATCAACATAGGTCATAACATTCCTGCCTATTTGAGAATGAAGGACTCTGGCTATCATTCTACTGAAGCTTCCTCCAGCATTTTTAAGCCCCTCAGGCATCCGAAGATAGCAATATGTGCCACTGGGGGTTATGAAGCTAGTCTTCGGCTCATCTTCCTTCATCATCCAGATTTGGTGGTAGCCTGAGTAACAACCTAGTAGACTCATGAGCTCTGAAGAAGCTGCTGCATCTACTAGAAAATCTATTCTTGGCAATGGGAACTCATCCTTCGGACAAGCCTTGTTAAGATCTGTAAAATCAATGCACATTCTCCATTTACCATTGGCCTTCTTCACCATAACAGTGTTGGCTAGCCACTCTGGGTATTTCACCTCTCTGATAACGCTAGCACTAAGAAGCCTCTTCACTTTGTTTCGAGCACCTTCAGCTTTGTCGTCAGACATTTTCCGAAGCCTTTGTTTTCTTGGCCTAAAAGATGGATCCACATTGAGTGAATGTTCAATGACATCTCTGTTGACACCGCAAAGATCATTGGCTGACCAAGCGAAGACATCTTTGTTGTTGAATAGAAATCTTAGCAAATTCTTCTCCTGCTCTTCAGATAACTAAGACCCCAACAGTACCTTTTGTTCTGCTATATCTTCACATAGAAGCATAGGCTTCGACTGATCCGCCGAAGCAGCCTTCTCTCTTTTGTATCTATACTGCTCATAGGCTTTAGCTCCATCTATATTATGGATTGCCTTTGAATCTGTCCAGTTTCCTTCGACCTTTCTAGCAGCTTCTTGACTCCCATGAATAGCAATGGGCCCTTGTTCCGAAGGTATCTTCATGCATAGATATGCTAGATGAAGTATTGCTTCGAAAGCATTAAGTGTCCCACGACCAATGATTGCATTATAGGAGTACTCCATGTCAACAATGTCAAAGACAACCTGTTCAGTCCTTGTGTTATGAACAAAGTCGAAGGTCACTGACATTGTGATTTTGCCGAGTGCTACAATCTGCCTTCCTCCGAAGCCACATAGAGGATGTGTAGCATCATGAATCTTATCCTCTGGTTCTTGCATCTGTCTGAAGGCTTTAGCAAATATGATATCTGCTGCGCTACTTGTATCAACCAGAACATTATGGACCAGAAATCCCTTGATGACACAAGATATGACCATAGCATCATTGTGAGGGTAATCTTTGAGCTGAAGGTCCTCCTGGAAGAAGGTGATTGGGATGTGGGATCATTTTGATTTGATAAAGGGTCCCTGCACCCCAACATGTTGTACCCTTCTCTATGCTTCCTTCTTCTGCTTCTTGTTAGCCGGCTCTGAACCTGAGCCGTCTGTTATCGGAAGCACCAGCTTCGTAGCCGAAGGTGCTTCGACTTGGTTGTAGAACGAAGCCATCAGCTCAAAAGTGGAAGTGAGTTCACCGGTGGGCGCCAATGTTGGGGACTTGTTCTCAAATGCTATAAATTAAGAACAAGGCAACACAAGAATAGGTTAATGGTTAATGTCCTTCGTCCTTCGAAGCATTATTTCCCTGAGGATATAACGATCTTCGGACGAAGGTTATGAAGGACGTACCTTCATCATCATAGCATAAATCAATGATAGACGAAGCATATGAAACATGAAAAATAACATAGATAATCACATGACATCATAGTATATCTTTTATTATATGATTATCAATGAGTAAGAACAATATTGAATTACATTTGTACCTTCGTCTTGACAGAAAGAAAAGGCACAAGCGTGATGCACGAGCGAGTACCAGCCAGCGTGAACAGTATGGGGGTACTATTCATCTATTTATAGGCATAGGGCACAGCCTATGTGAAATTACATTCATGTCTTTTACAACTGGTTACAATCATGACACAAATTATCATGGGTCGATCGGTCTTTTCATCTTTAAGTCGGTGCAACCCTTCGTCTCAAGGCGTGTCACTATGCCGAAGCTTCCTGGATGGTAGCTTCGGTGTTGCTTCTGTGTCGATCTTTCGAAGGTGTTTCTTCTTACAAGACCTTCGGCGATGAAGCAGACCCCCAACATATGTTATTTGTGATATGCTATTTAATGCTTCTCATAGTTTATGGTTCTTTTAATGGTGCTATGATCAATATATCATCGATACTAAAAAGATCAATGCCACTGTCTACACTTAACCAAAATAGGACGGTTGCGGTCGTACCTCCCGTTCCTTCATAGTTTTCGTAAGTACGGATCATGATGCCCAAGAGGGGGGTGAATTGGGCTTTTCTAAAATTCAAAAATAATAAACCCTAAGCAAGAGCCCAACTTCACCCCAACAACTAGTAATAAGGGAATACTACTAAATTACAACAATGCTAAGACAATACTTCAAATACTTGCTAAACAAATACACAATGTAAAATGCTTGAATTAAGTGCGTAATGTAAAGCAAGGTTTAGAAGACTCCTCCAATTTTTCCCGAGGTATCGAAGAGTCGGCACTCTCCCCTAGTCCTCGTTGGAGCACCCGCGCAAGGGTATCGCTCCCCCTTGGTCCTCGCAAGAACCAAGTGCTCACTATGAGATGATCCTTTGCCACTTCGGCACGGTGGATCCCTCATGGCTGCTTACAATCTTGAGCCGGGTCACCAACAAGATCTCCAAGGTGATCACCGAGCTCCCAACACCACCAAGCCGTCTAGGTGATGCCGATCACCAAGAGTAACAAGTTGTAGAGTTTCACTTGACCAAGAGAAGCCTAATGCATGTGGTGTGTGCTCTAGGTGGCTCTCGCTAGCACTAATGAGGTCCAAATGCAGGATTAAGATTCTCTAATCACCTCACTAGACTTTGTGGTGCTTGCAATGTTCTACCAATGTGTAGGAGTAAATGTGGGCAGCAAGACAATCAATATGGTGGGTGGAGGGGGTATAAATAGCCCTCACCCACCAACTAGTCGTTACCAGAACTTTGCTGTTCATGGGCGCACCGGACAGTCCGTTGCGCCAATGGTGCGCCACCGCTGCGCCAACGGTCATCTCCAACGGCTAGTTCTAACAGCTAGAAGTTGGGCAGATGGCACACCGGACAGTGAACAGTCACTGTCCGGTGCACACTGGACAGTCCGGTGTGCTGGCTATAATTCAACTTCTGAACTTCGTGCTCTCGGGTTTCTGCGCAGGGGAGGGTCTTCTCCGAGCCAACCTAGCCCCACTGGCAGAGGGCGCACCGGACAGTCCGGTGCACACCAGACATTCTGGTGCCCCTAGGTCAGAAACCCTAGTTTCTGTTTTCTACTGTTTTTCAAATTAGTTTTCATTCTAACTCGTTAGTATGTTCTAGAGTGACACCTAGCACTATATGTGAGTGTGAATATGCACCAACACTACACTGAAACTCTCTTGGTCAAACTACTCATCGACAACCCCTCTTTATAGTACGACTAAAACAAAATAAAAGTCCTAACTATATACCAAGTGTCCGCAACTCCTTGACACTCGGAATACGAAGACCTTCATCTTTTGTTTCATCGTTTTAGCCGTCGCTTCAAGTTCTTATCTCTAGGATTGTTTTCATCGTTGTAGTACATTCTCCTATAATGCGACCTAACTTACCATTTGTCTCTGCAAAACACACGTTAGTCACATATAATATTACGTTGTCATTAATCACTAAAACCAACTAGGGGCCTAGATGCTTTCAGTCTCCCCCTTTTTGGTGATTGATGACAACCCTACAAGAGTGTGAGAGTAGCTTGTTTGAAATTTCTGTCAATAGAGAAGACAGTTAGTTATACTCAATAATTTTTGACAGAAAGAGCATATAACATAATAATAAGAATGAGCGCATACACAACATAAGTTTCTTGTTCATATAAGAATGAAATGAAATCGATGAACAAGAACTAGAATACCGGTGATAACATATTAGGTGAAAACATAATACACACACAGTCAACATAAGCATCGAGAGCATATAATAGAGTTTGTGAGTGAAATCGTCATACAAAAGTGGAACTAGTACAGAGAATATCAAGCACATATATTACACCAAAATACACAAGACACTCTCAACTAACTCCCTAACTCCCCCTAGCTCTCACAACTCTCATATCTCTCCCCCTTTAGCGTCAAACACCAAAAGGGTAACCCGAACCTACATACCAGAAGAGGAAGGAGGAGACAGGGGTGCATCCGGGCACGGTCGTGGCAGGAGAGCAAACGCCAGCTGAGGGTCAGAGTCAGTCTCGGATCTAGGATCTGCCGTAGAAGCTAGAGCTAGTACTGACTCGGACTGAGGCTATGCTGTAGGAGTTGCTGGAGCTGAAGTGGTAACAGACACCGCCACAACAGCAGTGGTAACAGCAGGCGCTGGTGGCACTGGTGGCTGAGCACTGATGGAGCTGATAACCGTGACGAGAAGTCCAGGGTGACCGGCCGGAGCAGAGATAAAGAAGGACCAAACGAAGGTAGTGGGGGTCCTGCCTATATCGCTGGTACAACAGCGACCTGAAGAGCTGGAGGGGTGCAGACTGAACAGGAGGGAGCTGAACACTGGTATGCTGAAGGATGTGAGTCATGAAGGCCCGATGCTCAGCCCTATCTGCCAAAAGTTGTTGCTGCAGAGTGTCATGTCTGTCCTCAATAGTCTGAAACATGGGGAGCATTCTCTCGGACATCTGCTGCTGGGCTACTGCCAGATGAGCCTGCTGCTGAGTAAGAGACTGGAGTATCATAGACAAAGCAGGGTCAATAGCAGGAGGGCCAGCAGGGGCAGCACTGGAACTCCTGGCCTCATGATCATGTGAGCGTGGAGGCATAGGAGGCAGAGGCAAAATCCCAAAATCATCGTCATCATCATCAGGAACGGCTGTGCCCTGAGTCTCGAACTAATGGAATGCCGTATCCTCTTCCTGAGTGTCTATCACTGGATCTAGTACTGGCACTGGGTCCTCAGGGGCTGGACGATAGGAGCCAAAATGGAGGCGTGAGGCCTCAAGGGTGCCCTAAAACTGAGGTGGCCGAATCAGCTGCGCGAAGATGTAGCAGAGATAATGCGCATGTGGTAGCTGTCGGCGAGCACGAAGACCATCCAATATCGTGTCCTCAATCTCACATATAAGGAAATCAACCACATCAAACTCTAAATGTGAGATCAGGGCACCAAGTAGCCAAAGCTGGATGTGAGTGGTAGCCTCTCTATAACCCATCCGGAGCAGTAGCGTCTGTCTCATGATCTGATAAAGATACTTGGCCACTGGAGTGAAATTTGCCGGAGAGCGTCGCGGCCCATCTGTGAAAGGCGGTCGGAACAGGGCCGCGACGTGAGATGTAGCTGGAGCGACTCCGCCGTGAGGGTGTCGAGGAGGATCAGAAGTGCCATAGCACAGGCTGTGAAGGTGAGTCGACGACTCGGGAAACCCAAACAGCTAGCGAATCTGGCTGGCATGAATAGTAACATCCTCTCGCTCAAAACAAAACCTCATCCACTAGTGATCAAGGTCGATCCATACTGAAGCATAGAACACTCGGACCCACTCCTCAACATATCTGCCACTGGTAGTCAGTAGAGTGAGTAGACCAGGCAGATAGGAAAGGTGCACCTCAGAATCCGCGCCGGTGGCTAGTGGAAATGCAGGGAGATCCAATAGCCGGTGCGCGCGCAGATCTATCTAGGCAGACATCTGAGCTCAAAAGAACGACTCCTGAATCCTGGTGCTGAACAAATCTACCGCTGCAGGGTCCCTCTGAGTAGGTAGCCAACACTCCACAGGTACGTGTCTGAACCGGCGTACCCGTGCCGCAGTAGCATGCTGTAGATCGATTAGACGTGGATCGGCAGCCAGTGGTCACACCTCGGTCTCATCTCACTATCGGAAGCGGGCAGGTGGAATGGGTGGAGCGGAAAAGGGAGCGGGAGGATGAGCAGTGGAAGCGGGAGTGGTGGAGGGCTCGAGAGCGACTGGAGCTGGCATAGTGGGAGGTGGAGTGGTAGCTGTGGTGGGTGTAGAGGGAGCGGAGGAGCGAGGTCGAGAGGCAAGTCGACGAACTCTGTATGCAATCTGATCTGATGAAATCTGGAGCTAACCACCTCTCTCTGCCTGCTCAGCTGCTGCTACCGCTGCAAGAGCTGCTCGGGCTGCTCTATCCAAACGTCTCTTCTTGCGGCCTTCCTGTTGCTCTAAGTATACGATCTTCCCCTTGACCTGCCTGAAGGGGCGAGGAGGGTCCTCGTCGTCTCCTCCTCGTGGCGCTGACACATTCTTTGTGCGCACCATCCTACCTGAAGACTGCATAGGAGAGAGAAAAACTAAGCACTAGAAGATAGCAGCCGATAGGATTACAAAAGAATGGATAACTACCTAGAAATATCATGAGAGAGGGAGAGAATCTAGGCAGGACAGGAGACGGGCTCACGGGCAGGCGAGATCACTGAAATGACAGAAGAGGTGAGCATGTAATAGTCACATAGTCATAAGTATATGAAATATGAATAAATACATACACATAGAATTATGCCACAGAAAACGAGTGATTTGGCGATACGGAGGTCAAACGACGCGAAAACGGCGTTTGAACGAGGAATAGTGCCATAGGAGGTTTGAAATTGGAATTGAGGCATGAAATGACTAGGAATTGAGCCGATACTTCATGAGTAGGTTTATGGGTAAATATGAGTGAAGTGTGCGCTTGGTTTGATTTTAGGCGAAGAAAGTGGAATTGTGGCACTGGGCTTAGAATCAATGGCTATAAAAGGGGATTTGAGTGAAACAAGTGCCTGGGTTATCGGATTGGCGTGAAATTTGGCTAAGAAGTTACTAGTGATGATAGAAGGTGCCTAAAAAATTTGGGCTCGATTGGAGCAAATTTGGCTGGTTCGGACATTTTATCAAACACCTGACATGCGGGTATTAGGGTTTAGGTGAAATGGCCATTTTAGGGATTGAAACCCTCCGAAAGGGAGCTAGGAACCTGTAGGGATATTCAAGAAGCATATTGGGACCCAATCATGCACTTGGATTCACAAATTGACACATAGATTTGAATTGATCACAAGAGGTGGAAGGAGGGGGAGCTTCACAGCAGAGAGAAGAAGGGGAAAAGAAAAAGCAGGTGCTACTCACCAGAGAGGGAGAGGAGCGCGAGCACTAGCCAGGGGCAGCTCGCCGGAGACCCTCACCGGAGGATTGCCGGTGGCGAGGAGGAGAGGGAGGAAGCACTAGAGAGCACCAGAGAAACCCGAGTGAACTGGGAAAGAAATGCCTGGCCTCGGGCTCGGGCGGGGAAAGATTTTTTAAAAACACATTATGGGCGCACCGGACAGCCTACAGTGGCTGTCCGGTGCACACCGGACAGCGCACAGCAAAAGGGGATCTGTGCGCGCGCAGCCGGTGCACCGGACAGTGCACATTGCAGTGTCCGGTGCACACCGGACTGTCCGGTGAGCCCAGACAGAGGGGTTTTTGAAAATTTTTAAATTTTCTCTCTAATTTTGAACCAAACCAAATCCCAACTTATAAGCACACAAAAGAACACCTGTTGGGACAGGTATTGGTACCCTCATATATTTTCCCATAATTTTCAAAATATTTTGCCATAGGCTAGATAATTTTTAGAGAAAATAGCCAAATGGTAAGATTTGCATTTTGGCTTTGCACTAGGGGTTTTCATGAACGATTTGAGTTTTGAATACTTCCCCTAAGTGTAGTGCCACATGCATACCTCAAAAACCAACAATTGCATAGTAAATAAGAATTTTAAGTACTAAAAGCTTAAAACTAAGACTTGTCAAGTTTGAGCCCAAGTTAAGCTTTTTCACTCGCTTTGTTGGCGGTTATGTTAACTAGGTTAAACAAGCCCTAGATGCAATACAAGAAATTTAAATATGCAATGCAGGCTTGACAAGACCATTTTGAGATCTTAAATAAAATTTCTGATATCAAGTATGTTTAATTCATTCCTCAACATGCAAAAGCGGGTTTTATCAAGTGGCTTAGTGAAAATGTCCGCTAATTGATCTTCCGACCTCACTCCTTCTAAAATATTGTCCCCTTTAGCAACATGATCTCTAAGGAAGTGATGACGTATATCAATGTGCTTGGTGTGAGAGTGTTGTACAGGATTATTAGCAATTTTAACAGCACTCTCATTGTCACACAACAAAGGTACCTTTTCTAGAACTACGTCATAGTCTAGAAGAGTTTGTTTCATATATAAAATTTGTGTGCAACAAGCACCCGCGGCAATGTATTCCGCTTCGGCGGTTGACAAGGCAACACTATTTTGCTTTTTGGATGTCCATGACACTAGTGATCTCCCAAGCAAATGGCATCCCCCGGAAGTACTTTTTCAATCAATTTTGCAGCCGGCATAATCCGAATCGGAATTGCCAATTAAGTCAAAAGTAGCTCCTTTGGGATACCAAAGACCAACGCTTGGGGTGTGCTTGAGATACCTAAGAATTCTTTTAACAGCACGAAGATGAACTTTCTTAGGATTTGATTGAAATCTAGCACACATACAAACACTAAATATGATATCGGGCCTATATGCGGTAAGATATAATAAACTACCAATCATAGAACGGTAGAGAGTTTGATCAACCGGGTTACCTCCCGCATCTAGGTCGAGATGTCCATTTGTTGGCATGGATGTCTTGATTGGTTTGCACTTCTCCATGTTGATTCTTTTCAACAAGTCTTTGGTATACTTCTCTTGTGAGAGAAAGTTACCATCTTTCATTTGCTTGACTTGAAAGACGAGGAAGTACGTCAGCTCACCAATCATAGACATCTGAACTCCTTCGACATCAACTCAGCAAATTCCTTGCAATGATAATCATTTGTCGAGCCAAAGATTATATCATCAACATATACTTAACAAATGAAAATATCACCGTTATGTTTCTTTGTGAATAAGGTTGTGGCGATGGTCCCGATCTTGAAGCCCTTTTTGATGAGGAAGTCGCGAAGACGCTCATACCAAGCCCTTGGAGTTTGCTTTAACCCATATAGCGCCTTGGACAACCTGTAAGCATGATTAGGATATCTAGGGTCTTCAAACCTAGGTGGTTGCTCAACATATACAAGTTCATTTATAAAGTCATTTAAAATACACTTTTTACATCCATTTGATAAAGCTTTATATCATAGCATGATGCATATGCAAGTAGGATACGGATGGCTTCAAGTCGAGCAACCGGTGCAAAGGTTTCTCCAAAATCTAAGCCTTCAACTTGAGAGAAACCCTTTGCAACAAGTCTTGCCTTGTTCCGCACAATCACGACTTGATCATCTTGTTTGTTTCTGAACACCCACTTTGTTCCAATGATCCTTGCATCTTGTGGAGGCTTCTCTAGGGTCCAAACTTGGTTACGGGTGAAGTTGTTTAGTTCTTCATGCATGGCGTTCACCCAGTTTGGATCCTGTAGCGCCTCATCTATACATGTAGGCTCAACACAAGAAACAAAAAAGTGATGTTCAATAAATGAAGCATGTTTATGTGATCGAGTAATAACCCCTTGTGAAGGACTCCCAATGATTTGATCTTGTTGGTGTGCTTGAAGTAGTGATGAGTTTCTCCTGTCAACCACTTGGGAAGAAGGTCCTAGAGCATCAACATCTTCGGCTTGTACCCTTGCTTGTTCATGAGAGACAAATGTATCTTCATTTGCATGCCTCTCATCTTTTTCATCATCTTGTGCTACATTGGATGAAGAAGGCATGTCAACAATTTGCACTTCTTCTTCTTCTTCTTTTGGTTTGATGGCTCCAATTGGCATGTTCTTCATGGCTTCCCTAAGTGGCTCATCACCTACATCATCAAGATTTTCAAGTGCTCCTTGGGAGCCATTAGTCTCATCAAGCTCCACATCATATGTTTCTTCTACCACGCCAGTGGCATGATTGAATACTCGATATGCTTTGGATTTTGATGAATAACCAAGTAGAAAACCAATATCACAACGTCTTTGAAACTTCCCTAGGTGATGGCGCTTCTTGTAGATGTAGCATTTGCATCCAAACACCCGAAAGAAGGAGACGTCTGGCTTTTTCCCATTTAGCAGTTCATAGGGAGTCTTCTCAAGTAGCCGGTGAGGAAATAGCCTGTTTGATGCATAACATGCAGTGTTGACAGCTTCGGCCCAAAACCTCTCCGATGTATTATACTCATAGATCATTGTCCTTGCAAGAGTGATCAAGGTCCTATTCTTCCTTTCAACAACTCCATTTTGTTGATGTGTATATGTTGCTGAAACTTCATGCTTGATCCCAATCGCATCACAGTATTCATGTATGTTGGTGTTATCAAATTCTTTTCCATTATCACTTCTAATCTTCTTGATCTTGCAATCAAATTCATTTTGAGCTTTCTTAGAAAACTTCTTGAATATAGATGCAACTTCAGATTTATCATGGAGAAAGAACACCCAAGTGTATCTTGAAAAATCATCAACTATAACCAGACAGTAGAGGTTGCCACCAACACTTGCATAAGTTGTTGGTCCAAATAGATCCATGTGAAGTAGTTCTAGTGGCCTTGATGTTGACATGAAAGCTTTTATAGGATGTGTGTTAGCAACTTGCTTTCCAGCTTGACATGCACTACAAGGCTTGTCCTTTTCAAATACAACATCCTTTAGTCCTCTAACCATGTCCTTCTTTAGTACCTTCTTGAGTGTGCTCATTCCAACATGAGCAAGCCTTCTATACCATAGCCATCCAAGTGATGCTTTGGTAAAGAGGCAAGTTCTTAAGTCTGCATCTTCAGAGGTGAAATCCACTAAGTAGAGGTTGTTGTATCTGAATCCTTTGAACACCATTGATTCATCATTCAATTTTGATACAATAACCTCTGTAGAAGTGAATAAGCATTGAAGGCCAAGATCACAGAGTTGACCCACTGATAATAAGTTGAAGCTCAAAGGTTCAACCAAGAGAACATTGATAGATCATTTGAAATTGCCACCTTGCCAAGTCCTTGAACTTTTCCCTTTGAATTGTCCCCAAAAGTGATTTTGTCTTGTCCATCAACATTCTCATCAAGTGATGTGAACATCCGTGGGTTGCCTGTCATATGTTGTGTGCATCTACTGTTAATAACCCAATGGCTCCCATCGGTCTTGTAGTTCACCTACATCCACAGACAAATCAAGTTTGAATTTTGAGGGCCCTATTTTGCATAGGACCAGTGACTTTCTCAATCAAGGACTTTGCAACCCAAATTTGTCTAGGTCTACTCTTGCTTGGTGGACCTAGGAATGTAACTTTGACTTTTCCATTTGCTACTTTTCTTAGAACATAGTGGGCATTGAAGGAAAATGGTCTTGAGTGCTTTGGCAAGGGAGTTGGTGGTTTGGCTTTGCAGTTGTGGGCAAAATGACCTTCTTTTCCACACTCAAAGCATTTGATAGGCTTATGAGTCTGCTTTGGCTTGTATTGAATTGTAGCTTTCATTTGCACAAAGGAATTATATCCAATACCACTCTTGTTGTTTTTCATGACAGTCTTCATGAGCAATTCATTTTCGAGGTATTGTCCTTTGTTGAACTTTTGCACACTTGTTGCAAGATGTTCATTTCACTCTTAAGTTTCTTGACCTCATTTTAAGCCTTTCATTATCCACTGCCAACTCATTGTTGAAGTCATTGTTCTCAATGGTAACCTTTCCTCTAGTAGTTGCATCAGTCAAATATCTCTTCAATTTTTGGTTGTCTAATGTCAAGGCTTCAACTTTTTCAGTCAGTTCATCATGAAGACTAGTTTGATCATCGTGGCTCAAATCATCACATGAGGTTGCTACATCAATCTTAACAACAGGGTTAATAGCCTCATGTGTATTGCAAGATAAAAGTTCATTTTCAACAAGAAGATTATCATGATCAAATTTAATCTTAGTATAGTTTTCCTTAATTTTTACTAGTATATCTTTCATCTCCCTATTTGCTTCATTTAACTTGTCACACTTATCCTTAGTATCTTTTAGGGAGGATGTAAGCTCATTTACAGTGGATGACATAGTTTTGTTTTCTTCTTTCATTTCATCACTAGCTTTTATAACTATGTCAAATTTGGCATTTAAAAATTCATTTTCATCTTTCAACTTATCAAATTTAGCTTTTGACTTCCTAATGATTTGAGTGTATTCCTTAAGCAAGTCAGGTAGTTCATCATAGGAAGGTGAAGCAAATTCATCATCACTATCACTATCACTATCATCAATAATATCATTATCATTTTGTACCTTCCGTTCACTTCTAGCCATGAGGCATAGGTGAGAAGTCGATGAGGGTGATGGTGGTGGTGAAGAGAAATCCCCAGCGATGGCGACAACTTTTTCATCATTTTCTTCTTCACTTGAAGAAGACCCACTTGATGACTCAATGTCAATGAGCCAGTCACAAACAATGTATGCCTTTCCATTTTTTATGGAACCTCTTGTGCTTCCCATCCTTCCTCTTGAAGAATCTCTTTTCCTTTTTCTTGTCGTCACTGTCATCGTCTTTCTTGCCCTTGAACTTGTTCTTCTTGGGCTTGTTGCATTGATGAGAAAGATGACCAAGCTCTCCATAGTTGTAGCAATCCATTTCAGAAATGGGCTTTCTTTTACTGGAAAAGAATCTCTTCTTTCTTGAGTCAAACTTGATGCCTTCTCTGTTGAGCTTCTTTAACATCTTGGTGGTCTTCCTCACTATCAAGGCAATGTTAGCATCAAGATCATCATCACTTGAGGAATCCTCCTCAATTTGTACTTTAGTTTTTCCTTTCTTTTCTTGATTGGCTTTGAGAGCCAAATCCTTTCTCTTGGAAGACGACTCATCCTTGTCATTGATGTGCATGTACATCTCATGAGCATTGATCTTTCCCAATATTTGTGTAGGAGTAGCAACTGAAAGATCCATCTGATGCAGCACTGTGACAATGTGTCCTTATTTGTCAATTGGGAGGACACTGAGAATCTTCCTCACAACATCCGGTTGTGAAATTTGTGTAAGCCCCAAGCCATTTACTTCCTCTACAAGAATATTGAGACGTGAGTACATAGCATTGGCATTTTCATTAGCAAGCATCTCAAAAGAATTTAACTTTCTCGAAGCAATATGATATCTCTCCTCACGCTCACTTCTAGTCCCTTCATGTAGAGCACATATATCCATCCACAAATCATGAGCATTTCTATGGTTTCTTACTCTATTAAAGACATCTTTGCAAAGGCCTCTATAAAGAGTGTTTTTTGACCTTAGCATTCCATTTCTCATAGTTAAACTCTTCTCCTACTAGATTTGTGGGATCTTTAGGTTCGGGGAACCCTTGTGTGGCGGCTTTGTAGACACCAATGTCTATAGCCTCTAAATAAGCTTCCATACGAATTTTCCAATATGGAAAATCATCACCATCAAAAACGGGAGGAGGTCCATCCCCACCGGACATCGTTACTCTAGTGGTTAAGCTAATCTAAGAGAAACAAGGCTCTGATACCAATTGATAGGATCACGATGCCCAAGAGGGAGGGGGTGAATTAGGCTTTTCTAAAATTCAACAATAATTAAACCCTAAGGAAGAGCCCAACTTCACCCCAACAACTAGTAATAAGGGAATACTACAAGAATTACAACAATGCTAAGACAATATTTCAAATACTTGCTAAACAAATACACAATGTAAAATGCTTGAATTAAGTGCGGAATGTAAAGCAAGGTTTAGAAGACTCCTCCAATTTTTCTCGAGGTATCTAAGAGTTGACACTCTCCCCTAGACCTCGTTGGAGCACCCGCGTAAGGGTATCGCTCCCCCTTGGTCCTCGCAAGAACTAAGTGCTCACTATGACATGATTCTTTGCCACTCCGGCGCGGTGGATCCCTCACGACCGCTTACAATCTTGAGCTGGGTCACCAACAAGATCTCCAAGGTGATCACCGAGCTCCCAACGCCACCAAGCCATCTAGGTGATGTCGATCACCAAGAGTAACAAGTCGTAGACTTTCACTTGACCAAGAGAAGCCTAATGCATGCGGTGTGTGCTCTAGGTGGCTCTCGCTAGCACTAAGGAGGTCCAAATGTGGGATTAAGATTCTCTAATCACCTCACTAGGCTTTGTGGTGCTTGCAATGCTCTACCAATGTGTAGGAGTAAATGTGGGCAACAAGACAATCAATATGGTGGGTGGAGGGGGTATAAATAGCCCTCACCCACCAACTAGTCGTTACCAGAACTTTGCTGCGCATGGGCGCACTAGACAGTTCGGTGCGCCATCGGTGCGCCAACGGTGCGCCACCGGTGCTCCAACGGTCATCTCCAACGACTAGTTCTGACAGCTAGTCGTTGGGCAGATGGCACACCGGACAGTCCGGTGTGCTGTCCGGTGTGCCGGCTATAATTCAACTTCTGAACTTCGTGCTCTCGGGTTTCTGCGCAGGGGAGGGTCTTCCCTGGGCCAACCTGGCCCCACTGGCAGAGGGCGCACCGGACAGTTCGGTGCACACCGGACAGTTCGGTGCCCCTAGGTCAGAAACCCTAGTTTCTGTTTTCTACTGTTTTCAAATCGGTTTTCGTTCTAACTCTTGAGTATGTTCTAGAGTGACACCTAGCACTATATGTGAGTGTGAATATGCACCAACACTACACTAGAACTCTCTTGGTCAAACTACTCATCGACAAACCCTCTTTATAGTACGGCTAAAACAAAATAAAAGTCCTAACTCTATACCAAGTGTCCGCAACTCCTTGACACTCGTAATACGAAGACCTTCATCTTTTGTTTCGTCGTTTTAGCTGTCGCTTCAAGTTCTTATCTCCGGGATTTTTTTCACCGTTGTAGTACATTCTCCTGTAATGCAACCTAACTTACCATTTGTCTCTGCAAAACACACATTAGTCACATATAATATTATGTTGTCATTAATCACTAAAACCAACCAGGTGCCTAGATGCTTTCACACATTAAACGTGTCACACCTATATGCGTGGGCCAACTAATATAAAGCTCATTTTTCATGTAGTTTCATGTTATTTTATGACGTTGAAGCCATTGGCTTACCAAAATTAAAGAGTGTCTTTGTTAGAATAGTCGTTAAGTTTCCTAAACGCCATGATAGCCAACATTTCATTGTACAAGACATCACTATAAGTCGCTTCAACAAACATTAAAATTAAGTCAATGTAGTAATGTAAAAATATTACCTATACGACCTGCATTCTAAAATATCTAGGGATCAAGAATCGAAGCAATTTCATACATGATAATTTTCAGCGATTTGACACTTTACTCCAACAAGGATCTACATATACATTGTATGGAGTGGCCTTCTGTGTAAACTGGGGGGCATGGCAATTTCGAAATTTTGGACATAGCCTAGAATTGACACTAGCAACACATACTATTGTAGAGCCATTCAACATGCCAATTTAGTTCCCGTCGTATCCAAAACATCTTATGCCATTTCATGAGGTCGTCGAACAACCTCATAAGAGGTTTGTAGGTAACAACCCATCTTTCTTTATGGATTATACTTATACCGACTAACCATATAAATTATTCAAATTTAACTCATCTAATGTGAATGGCTCAGATGTAATTGGAATAGTTATTCATTTGGTTCCATTAGAGCACATCGGTAGACGGCCGTACAGAGAGACCATATGAATGGATTCCAGATCACTGATTCATAGCTACATTTTTTTTTAAAAAAATTACACATTTGTTAGATTTTATTCAAACAATAAATCATTTATTTATAGGTGGGATATAATTGCCGTAGGAATATGGTCTGACCTGTTGCAAAAAAATGCTCTACGGTGGGTGTTAGCTAGAGATAACAAAAGCATAATTATTGGAACTATGCTACATCGTAACAAGCTACACAGTAATTTCTCATGTACCTAAAATCTTTCGACATGTACTCAATTATCATGGTTATTAATAATTCTATAAATTCTATACTATACTATACTATACTTATAACAATATAGGATGCTTGCAAACCTTGGATCATAGCACTATTCATTTTGATTCAAATCATCACATGACACATTGGCTGCAGAGTGAGTGGTTCTTGCAATAAGTTAAAATTTATAATTAAGTAATCATTTTCTTACATATCATTTACTATAAATTGCAGCAATTCGGTGCTCCTTGATCCAAAATCCGAAGACTTCTTTAAACAACAGATATCAAGAGAGAAGACGAGCTTATTTGGCAACTGTGATACATGTCTTAGCTTGTTATATAGTGGGGATTTTATAATTATGTATCAAATCAACAGTCACAATGATTTGTAGCCTGGTCTAGATTATGTATGAAATAAAAATCATAGCTTTTCTCTTCATACATACGTATTGCTGTTATGATACCTTGCCCATACATTCGAAATAGAAATGCGAGTGCAATGGTTCAGAAGACGGAACACTAATTAAACTAACCACATGTCAATGCATTGTAATAAACAGAGAATGCAATATTTTCTTCTCAACTGTAAATTGTGAAGACGAAAAAAGAACACATCAGACATTGATATCTTCACTGACTATGAACATGTTTGTTATGTTACAACATTATGTGAACCTTAGTGTGCTAGAGAACTGTATAAATCATGTAAAATTGTGTGACAACAACAGATAGGTTTCTCGTAAAAAATGTGTGCAAACTGATACATGCTGACAATATGCATAGGATTGTGTGTGAAACTAACTAAACCATCTCATTGTCACTAGTAGATTTTCTGATGTGAAAACGAAGAACCAACAGAAACAAATCTAATGGGGCATAATGCTAGTCGCACACCATTCACATACATCTCAAACACCAGCATTACACGTAAAAGTTTGTTCACACGTGTCAATTAATGATTGAAACATAACCATGCGTGTGAATAGTAGGGGAACACTAATACAAAAAGTTACATTGTAGGTGATCAAAATGGATCAAACTCGCTTGTACCAATACTCGATGCTAATGAACGTAAGAGGCAAAGGGATAAGGAACACTATGCCACGATGTCCATTGAACAAAAGAATGAGAAAAATAGGAAGTGCAGTGAAGCACGTCAACGAAATAAAGGACTATCGATAAAGCCCGAGTCATCTATAGGTGATGCAAATTAAATTTCGTAATTGTTATACCTACATGTCCCTACAAATCATAGTTGACATGTACCTTTTCTATATTGGTAATTAAATGAAGAAGACATTAATACAAAGCAAACACATGAGGCGGTTAACCTTGAAATAAGTGGAGATGTGCATCTTGGTTCAGGTATTCTAACATTTTACTAAAAATTTCAAAAGATCCTATTGTCGATTTGTATGCATTAATCCTATATATTTTGGTTTTCATTGTGATTCACAGTTAGCTTTCCAGATAACTATAGCACCATTTGTGGCAGAACCTCCCAAGTTATTGGGCCCACATGCACCTGTTGTAACACCCCGGGTTCCACAAACAACCCGGAATGCTACTGAACTACACTTCTGACGTCCATATATAAAATTTCGACATCATCCCCTTTGCAAGATTACATAAATGAGGGGGCAACAGGGTATAAACATATATCATGACAAAAACATACTAAGTATTATTAATCGGCTAGCAAGGGAAGATAAACATACAACCTGAACTGAATTAACCAGTGCGTACGACTATATAAAAAAACAAACTTCCTTTGACAATAAGTTTCTAATTAAATCATGGCTGCGCCTGGGCAGCGTTATTGTGAGAGTGAAAGTGGACGTGCTGCTACTCCCCTCATTCCCAACATGTATCAAGTACCTGCATTGAGTAATGCAAGAGTGAGATGACACATCTCAGCAAGTAAAATAATATCAAACTGTTCAACCACATAAGAACATTGTTTTACCACCACTTGATTCCACAACCTTCTTATTACGAAGGTGCAGCACGTATACAACGTACAACACACCTAGTTAACACACCTCGCAGGTAGAAACCACAATAGTAACATAGTAATGTCACACTTCATATATTCCTCATGAGTGCAAATGTCTGCAAATGCAAGGATGACTTCTGCCTTCATACCTCTAAGGATATGAAGCCGCATCGTACCCCTCCTCGGGCAACGTACGATGCTAAAAATGTACCGGTACGGTCGGACCATAAGATCACGACATAACTTCAAAATGCAAGATGGATGATGCGATGTGTATGATATGCCTACAACACTTCATATAACGTGATTCAAAAAGACACTTCAACTTCATCCAAGATGGGAATCAACCACATATATCATTACCAAATTATGATCATCCACAATATTAGACAATTGAGAATTAATACTTTCAAACCAATAAACTTTATCATAGAATTCAATGATTAATATATTTAAAACTTATGCATACTCAATGACAGGGAATAGGATGCAAACCAAACGGTAGCAACCACCACTGTATTTACTTGCCTTCACCGGAAATTTGGAATGGTACTAAGTACGATCCGGAAGTCCACCACCTGTTTTTGACACACACCTTAGTGCACAAATTCACATAACAAACGCTAATAAACACGCCGCACCTACGCACAATTCCAACCCGTCGCGAGCAACAACTCTCCCATCACCACCAAATTGCAGCGGCGCTGGTTGATAATTTCATAACTTTAAAATTATAACAGCAGTGATATCAATAAAAAACTCCGGAAGCATCTACATAAAATTCCCCACAAGTTTTGTATTCCAAAGATAATTAAATTCCCACATCTACTTAGCCCAAAACCGTCCACAAGATACATCCTGCAATCTGTTTTTGGACAGCAACGTACCCGGATTCAAACAGCGATAGCTCCTAAATTATAACTCCGAATCAAGCACATAAGTACTCGTTGGAAAGGTATGACAAAGCTCTACATGATTATCATATTGATTATCACTAATTTCCCACGAAAAATCCCTAGAATCTCCTAATACTAATGTTGTTCGCCCACCTGCGGAAATCTGTTTTTTGGACAGCAACATACCCGGATTCAAACAGCGATATCTCCTAAATTATAACTCCGAATCGAGCGCATAAGTACTCGTTGGAAAGGTATGACAAAGCTCTACATGATTATCACAGTGATTACAGCTAATTACTGCCGCAAAACCCCAGAAACTGCCCACAATACTTCTGTCTGCCTGCCACCCAAAATCAGGACAACACTACCACCAATTCGCTTAGGGGAACGGTTAATCAAACGTAATCGCAGCAAAAATACAAAATAAATATAAGATCACCTTGAGTTATTCCTTCACCTCTTTGTTATTCCTCCACCAATTCTCCAATTAGAGGCTTGCACCACTCGATGGAGATCCCAAAGGAGAGGGGCTGCACCTTGGGAGGGGGATTGGGGAAGGGGGTGGCTAGGGTTTGATGGGGAGTGGGCGGCTGGAGCCAAGAGGAGAGGAATTGGGGCGGCTGCAAGAGTGGAAGAGAGGAAGAGAGAGGGGGCGGCCAAAGGGGTGGGGGAGTGAGAGGGAGGGGGCGGCTAGGGTTAAGGGGGGGAAACTAATGGGCTCCCCACCACCGGATCGAGATCCACGGCCCAAACTCGCTCTCACGTCTGCTCCCGACCCCAGCGCACAAGTCCAACAAGTATTCTACTGTTTTACTGGTGAATGCTTCCTAAAAAACTCCAACCCCAACTACACAGATCACGAAAGAAAAGGGAAAAATAAATTTAACTTCTTTACAGAAAATTGGGTATCACACTCTACCCCCCTTAAAAAGAATTCGACCTCGAATTCCGACGCTTCTATCGGAACAACAAAAGAAAGATTAATGAATCAACAAAACTCACACATAAAGAAAAGTTTGAGTACTTCTGCCGCATCAGCTCCTCAAGCTCCTAGGATTCTAAGATACGCAGCAGACGACACTCTAGAGTCTGGTCTTGCTACACAGGAATCGGCTCTAGCTCGATTTGATGGTCTGGATTCCGCAAATACTTCCTCAACATAAAGACATGGAATACATGGTGTACTCTGATCATAGATTCCGACAATTTCATGTGCTAAGCCCAGCTGCCAACTCGGCCAAGATAGTAGACGGTCCTATATACCTCGGACCAAGCTTTCCTGACACCAAATCAATCATTGACATATGCAAGTACTTCAAGGAATGTATATATGAATGCAAGGCATATAATGTTCCTATAGCCTAAACCAAACTTAGCCAAACAAGAGCAACTTCAAGAGAGCAACTTAATGCTTGCATAATTCTAGATAGTAGCACAACGGTTAATTGTTTTGCTCCTAACTCACAAAATATGCTTAGTAAACTAGGACTTTATGGAAATCTTATAAAGTCCACTATACCCTTGGTATTATCATCACAACAAGATTTGACACTTAGAAAGGTCAAACAATGCTAAACGTAAATTCTGTCCAGACTTGGACATAATTCAACTACTCAATTCAAAAATCCATAATTGGAGTCTCAATCATCCAATTCAGGTGCTCCCAGACTTTTTAGAAAGCTAGTAGAATTGTCTATAATTCATTTATAAACATATCAAGTTAATTCAATGCATATCAAGGTCAAAAGACACGAGAAAGGCTCTGCTGTCCAAATTTGGACAGATTCAGAGATCACACTTAAAACAACTGTAACTTAACTTATAGATCTCCAAAAAAAGTAATCCAAATTTTTTTGAAACTATTAAGAAAAGTACTACAACTTCTTTATAATTTATAATAAGTTATTCGAAGTTTAAATTGGGCAAACAAGGTCAGCTTCGAAATCTGTATAGAATATGCACAGATTTCAAGACTGGACTCGAGAAAATCATAACTCCCAAACTACTAGACCTATGGTCATGAAATTTTTACACAAGTAAGATAAAGAAGTTGGCTACAACTTTTATATATAACATCTCTACAGAAAAGATGGTTTACTTCATTGAACTAGCTGCATAACTAAAACTAGTCATGCAGTCCCAACAGCAAGCAATAGATTTTATCAGGTTCATTACTCTTCTAAGATTAAGCGTTTATTGAAAGACTAATAACTTTAGGTTCTTCATTACGAGACACCTAGAACAAATATAAGTATAGAAGCAATATGATAACTTTTTAAATCATTTAAGCCTAATCTCACATCATGCAAACAAGAATCAATTTAAGCAGGTTATGTCTGCCCATATATTCATCCAAGCACATTCTATACATTATATCATAACTCCCTGCAGCTAACAAAATTTTGCAAATATAAACTCATTGAAAAGATTATAACATTCCCTAGAACTTTTATTATAATGAGTGTCTCGGAATTGGTTTCCAAACTGATAAAACAATGCAACTCTTTTGTTGCAAAACTGATAGGATTGAAACAATGGACAACTAAAATTCAAAAACCTATAACTCCTGCTATACTCAACTTAAACTACAACGAACACGCGTTGGAAAAGTTTTGAAAATTGTCCACGACTTTTGCAATAAAGTTGCACCCAAATTTATCCTTATAGCCCTCAACTCTGCATGACCTACAGCTAAACTCAGCCTGAGATACTGCACATTAGAGATTCGACTTATATCCGGGCAACCACCTCTCCAAATCTATTTAATAGACAGTTACAAGTAAATACCCATTAAAAAGGTACTGAAAAGACCTACAAGTTTTGCTTAAATAGAATTCGCAAATTTGGGCTCTGCAACTATCAAAACGCGGTCGATTTATTGGTGATTATAACGACGCCTAAAGTTCAGACACAACAGTGCAACAACTTCAGAGCAACCTAACTCCAATTATATGCAATGAGAATTAGAAACCAATACTCTTTGAAAAGATCATGAAATTACTAAAACTTTCATAATCCACAAAGACCAAATTATACCGTCTTCAATGTCTACTCTTCCGTACAAAATTAAAGACTCACTCTGCTAAAGACACCAACAAGGATGTTTTAAGAAACCCATATCTCTCAAATGTTTGGACCAAACATGGTGATTAAGCATCCTATGGAAAGATGAAGAAACATACTACAAAACATTCTAGAAAAGTGAAGCCTGATTCAGCCTTCAACTAATTTAAAATGCCTCCCGAAACCAAACAACACATTATCAACAATAAAAAACAATATAAAATGAAACCCAAGTCATTGGCAGGTGCAATCAACACTAGGATTTTCCACTACCAAACTGGGATGCAACTCCACAAAGTCTTTAAATAACACTCTACCAAATAGGTTAGAACACTAAGCACAACAATCAATGAATTCAACAACCTCGTTTGTTAATGCCACTAAGGTCAAACATCCATGTATCGACAATGTATGAAACACCTGACATACCCGTCTCCAGCACTATAAAACATGGTTGTTATTACACTAGAATCCAACTACTAGAAATCTCCAAAACTATTCTGTTGACGTGAAGCAAATGGTGCTCATGTCATATAACATCTTTTTCTCCTCTCAAAAGAGATAAATTTTGCAATACTCATAAGGCAATGGAGGGATAACAACAAGAAAAACTAATGTACTTCTTGACATAGACTCATGCAAAAGCTTCATAAATATTACTTTCAACACTAAAATAATAACACAATACTATGCTCAACAGGAGTAATTGGACTTCAATAAGACAATCCACCTAACCAAACTACCTTGATTAACCTCACATACAACAATACCTCCTATTATTGCACTTGAACAATTTGTACCTCGTGATGTCATAGGATGACTTCAAAGTAGTAGACATACATGATCTATCAAACCATCATTCATATAAAAAATCTCCATCTGATGCAACAACCACATCATTATAGAGATAGATGACTAACAAACATAAGCAACTTCCAGTTAAACATTGACTTTGTTTAAGATAAAGCGGTCCAAATAATAATTCAACAAGCATGCATAGAGAACTGATCATATAAAAAAACTACCATATATCATCGGCGATTAAAAACAATATAAAATGGGTTGTCCATATCGTCCACATGACTAGCCTCCAACAAATAAAAATTATGCATAACCTTTTTGGCTATAGAAACAAACCATAGAAGGAAAACATGCATGCCTCTTCAACTATAATATAGACATAAAATCCACTTGAAATCACCCTATTTATTATTAAAGATAAGGTTGCACACAATAAGAAAACCTATCATGTAAACATGGTTGAACTTATCTATCCACGTCATCTTACAAATTCACTTGAGTTCTACCAGTCTCAAGATTTCATAGACAGTACAACATTGCCTTTGCTCTATGGAGACAAACCTATTGTACTCTAAGATCAAGTTGGCAAGTAGCCACACTAGCCAAAAAAAGGTGAGGTGTAAAGCACTGCACCCATGGAAATATTACATTGATAAGTTGGGTTGTAACCCAACAGTCAATCAAACTCAACAACACCATAAAACTACATTGTATAGTGTTTTCACACTACACCAAGTCGGATTAGATCCTCTATACACAAGCTCAAAAAACAATCGGTCCTACAAGTACTAGAACCCAAGAATCCTTTTGGAAAAAAAAACATCCACAGTCAAGCATACAGAAATGTATGATAGTAATAGCTCAGAGATTAGTAAACATTGCATCCAAAAAAAACATCATGACGATATGTATATAAAACAAGTACATTAGTAGCTTCACTTGCATAATAATTTCAATAACAACCACATCAAGAAACCGATATTAAATAGAAGTAACATATCATATCAAGCATTACGTCGTTAACGACATACCCCATCAAACCATAAAGGGATTTGGAGAAAGGAAATTCTAGTCATCTATACAATAAAATACTAATATGAAAGATATATGAACCCATACCCTTCCTATATGTGCAAGTGTGTCAAATTTATCTTCAAATTGCGTAGAATCTAAATCCTATCCTCTGATACCAACTGTAACACCCCGGGTTCCACAAACAACCTGGAATGCTACTGAACTACACTTCTGACGTCCATATATAAAATTTTGACATCATCCCCTTTGCAAGATTACATAAATGAGGGGGCAACAGGGTATAAACATATATCATGACAAAAACATACTAAGTATTATTAATCGGCTAGCAAGGGAAGATAAACATACAACCTGAACTGAATTAACCAGTGCGTACGACTATATAAAAAACAAACTTCCTTTGACAATAAGTTTCTAATTAAATCATGGCTGCGCCTGGGCAGCGTTATTGTGAGAGTGAAAGTGGACGTGCTGCTACTCCCCTCATTCCCAACATGTATCAAGTACCTGCATTAAGTAATGCAAGAGTGAGATGACACATCTCAGCAAGTAAAATAATATCAAACTGTTCAACCACATAAGAACATTGTTTTACCACCACTTGATTCCACAACCTTCTTATTACGAAGGTGCAGCACGTATACAACGTACAACACACCTAGTTAACACACCTCGCAGGTAGAAACCACAATAGTAACATAGTAATGTCACACTTCATATATTCCTCATGAGTGCAAATGTCTGCAAATGCAAGGATGACTTCTGCCTTCATACCTCTAAGGATATGAAGCCGCATCGTACCCCTCCTCGGGCAACGTACGATGCTAAAAATGTACCGGTACGGTCGGACCATAAGATCACGACATAACTTCAAAATGCAAGATGGATGATGCGATGTGTATGATATGCCTACAACACTTCATATAACGTGATTCAAAAAGACACTTCAACTTCATCCAAGATGGGAATCAACCACATATATCATTACCAAATTATGATCATCCACAATATTAGACAATTGAGAATTAATACTTTCAAACCAATAAACTTCATCATAGAATTCAATGATTAATATATTTAAAACTTATGCATACTCAATGACAGGGAATAGGATGCAAACCAAACGGTAGCAACCACCACTGTATTTACTTGCCTTCACCGGAAATTTGGAATGGTACTAAGTACGATCCGGAAGTCCACCACCTGTTTTTGACACACACCTTAGTGCACAAATTCACATAACAAACGCTAATAAACACGCCGCACCTACGCACAATTCCAACCCGTCGCGAGCAACAACTCTCCCCATCACCACCAAATTGCAGCGGCGCTGGTTGATAATTTCATAACTTTAAAATTATAACAGCAGTGATATCAATAAAAAACTCCGGAAGCATCTACATAAAATTCCCCACAAGTTTTGTATTCCAAAGATAATTAAATTCCCACATCTACTTAGCCCAAAACCGTCCACAAGATACATCCTGCAATCTGTTTTTGGACAGCAACGTACCCGGATTCAAACAGCGATAGCTCCTAAATTATAACTCCGAATCAAGCACATAAGTACTCGTTGGAAAGGTATGACAAAGCTATACATGATTATCATATTGATTATCACTAATTTCCCACGAAAAATCCCCAGAATCTCCTAATACTAATGCTGTTCGCCCGCCTGTGGAAATCTGTTTTTTGGACAGCAACATACCCGGATTCAAACAGCGATATCTCCTAAATTATAACTCCGAATCGAGCGCATAAGTACTCGTTGGAAAGGTATGACAAAGCTCTACATGATTATCATAGTGATTACAGCTAATTACTGCCACAAAACCCCAGAAACTGCCCACAATACTTCTGTCCGCCTGCCACCCAAAATCAGGACAACACTACCACCAATTCGCTTAGGGGAACGGTTAATCAAACGTAATCGCAGCAAAAATACAAAATAAATATAAGATCACCTTGAGTTATTCCTTCACCTCTTTGTTATTCCTCCACCAATTCTCCAATTAGAGGCTTGCACCACTCGATGGAGATCCCAAAGGAGAGGGGCTGCACCTTGGGAGGGGGATTGGGGAAGGGGGTGGCTAGGGTTTGATGGGGAGTGGGCGGCTGCAACCAAGAGGAGAGGAATTGGGGCGGCTGCAAGAGTGGAAGAGAGAAAGAGAGAGGGGGCGGCCAAAGGGGTGGGGGAGTGAGAGGGAGGGGCGGCTAGGGTTAAGGGGGGAAACTAATGGGCTCCCTACCGCCGGATCGAGATCCACGGCCCAAACTCGCTCTCACGTCTGCTCCCGACCCCAGCGCACAAGTCCAACAAGTATTCTACTATTTTACTGGTGAATGCTTCCTAAAAAACTCCAACCCCAACTACACAGATCACGAAAGAAAAGGGAAAAATAAATTTAACTTCTTTTCAGAAAATTAGGTATCACACCTGTCCTTGTCTCAAAGACCTCAGACGGCTATGCATGTGCACCAGATAACTTAACAGGATCTGTCCGAGTGCCCCAAGGACCTCGGATAAACCACTTACAACCAGAACCGCGGGATTAAGTAATACAAATCACACACACCAATATTTTTGCGGCGGAAATCTTATTACCGAATTTTACAAGTTACAAAAATTTTACATTATTTTATCGGAGTGATTACAAAAGTATAAGTTTGAAATATATGCTAGCTCAAGTGACCATCCTCATTAAGAAGTATAGAAGGGTTACTTAGACTTATAAGAAGGCCGAGTCCACCGGCACTTAACACCATCAGCAGCAGCACAAAACTATGACCTGAAAAACAACAGTGAATAAAACCCTAAGTACGGAATTACTCAGCAAGACTTACCCGACTAAAAGAAGACTCTCAAGGGTATGCTGGCTAGAGGGAGTCAAGGTATGGCTTATCAAGAATCAAAGACTCTGTTTTGCAGAAAAGCTTACTATGAGTGGATCCTTAAAAATCCATTTTTACTTGTCAGGTTAAGTAAAGTTACATGCATCTAGAGTTCTTTCTACCCTAGTTCAATCACTTGACCTGCACTAGCCGTCTTTTTATCATCCCTTCAGTTCACTGGATTGCTACGTGTAGGGCAGTGACCAAGTCTTCATGTCCGCGAAGTTACGGCGATCCAAATCGATTATACTCAGCTGAGGATCTCCAATCACATGACATATGTAGCACTTAACCCTTGCATATGTCAACTCGCCACCAGGGTTCTTAAGACTAGATCAGGTTCACGCCAAACGAGGGCACAGATACACCACCGTCCATCCTCTTGCCACGGAGGGTACACACTACTCTCGCCATCTCTCCACTCCCATTGCGTGTTATCTTATTCTGGTATTAGTCTGTCTGAGGCAAAGCTTACCCATGATGAGGCATGTGACCATTTAAAGGGTCCTCCATCATCAAGCCTACATCGGCACGGTCCTTAATCGACTCAGACGGAGACACTACACCGAGACTCCCTTCTCGTGCAAGTCAACCGCTCGGTCTCAGCTTTATTATTTTCAACCCAAAGTTTGGTACCTGGCAGAGGTATATCTTTTCCGACGTTGAACCCATCATGGCCGTGATGGATCCACCATCAAGTTTTATTTTCAAAAACATTCCCACCCACTGAAGCATCACTTTTGTTTTAAAACAAAACATTTTTGTTTGCTAAAGCAAGGCTAAGCATCATAAAACTCTTTTCAAAACGGGTATCAAGGAAGGGTAATAATTTTCAAGGAAGGAAATGCATCAACGGTTTAGCACACAACTCCTATCACCTAATGCATCAAGCAAGGTGATAAAGATTTTAAAACAACAAGGAGGTGGCAAATGCATCGGGGCTTGCCTGAATAACACTAGGTTAGTGTTTGTTAGGCGATGTCCACTTGACGATCATCCCTCGACCGAGCACTTGCTTGATTTAACCATCTTCAGGTTGGTCTATCAGCTTCATCCTGCGGATTAGCCCGCGCTTGGGGTCGACTTGGCTCGTCTTCCGCATCACGTGACCACTTATCGTACCTAATTGAAATGCATTATGCATATGAATGCTTATGAAAATGCTAAGATAATATAAGTTTATTATTTAAGGTCTTGAATATAACTTTCCTTCACGGATCTCCGAGAAACTAGAGTTCGCGGAGTCGATAGTGAAGTTCATAGGGCACATGCTAGGGTTTTGGGTTCTAAGTATCAAACATGGTCCAAATCATACCAAACTTTACCCAAGGTTTCTAAATAATATTTAAAGTTTACCTAAAAAGTTTGGTGAATTTTGGAGTTATTAATTATTCCCTGAAATTCCAGAAATATGGGTTTAGCTATTTTAATTCCTCTATAATTTCTTATTTGGACCAAAAATCATGAAACTATTTTAATTAAATACTACAGAAAATTAGAAGCTTAGCAAAGTTGGTCTCATATTTTTATTATTTTTCTCGAATTCTTTATGGATTTCTAAACTTTCTCAGAAAAAGGAAAAGCTTTCAATAGTATTGGGCCGACATCAGCTCATTTGGCCCAGATTTCTACCGAATACAGACGCGCCCTCCATCGCGCCGTTACACTTGCACAAAGACCATTACTGGAATAAATATTCGAAAGGAGGTCCTTCTCTGATCTTAACGTGTCACTGACACATTATATCTTGCCCCCTCCATGTTCTTTGTCTTTTAAAATTGGGTCCCTGACCCCGGCAGACGGTGCGGATGGATTTCCCCGGCCACGCCACGACGATGGAGAGCCCAAGCACCCAATAAGCAGTGGCCAGGCCTAATTTTAACCTAATCCGATCAGCTATGGGCACAGATGTAGATTTTAAACCCCTATAACGACCTACCTGCGCTTACTGTGATGTTCTGGTTCCACGGTGTCTGCCCAGATGATTCAAGCATCGAAATACTCAAAAGAAGGACACGGGGAGCACGAGCAAGATATGGTCGATGCGATGCTTACGAAAATCGACATCGAACTGACAGAGTTTTGGTGGGTTGACACCAGAGCAGTTCATGCGGCGTCAAACCCGCGTTCCGATCAAACTGTTAGCCTGACAGCTCGACTTTGAGCAACTTTTTCTTCAATACTTGTACAGGATCAAGCCTACTTGTCTTAGGAACACTTAATCACCTTCTAATGGTCTCTAATTTATCTATACAACTCCCATCCTTTAACCCTCTAGATTGGTCACAAAAAGGCTCCAAACCTAGCTCGATGCCTTACATTATAGGTTTTAGAGTACTGCATGTGGTCTGAAAATTTAGAGTTCTATTAGCTCTGTTTTGGGGTATGTTTTCATGAGATTTCATAGGGTTTTAGGGTTGGGTTTCTCAATTGAACTTATACCCATACAGTAGCTCTACCATTTTCATGTACTAATTTAGGACAGAATCTTCATGAGTGAAGAGATATACAGCTACAAAGATGGTCTCAACCTACTGAAATTCAGCCTTAGTTACATAGCTTTCATGGGTCTTTTTTACAAAAAGGTCCAATTCCCACTATTCAACTTGTAGATCCTTCAATGTGAAAGATAGTGGGTTTGAGGTACTCTTTTACTTTGCTATTTGCACTTTGGTCCAAAAATGTGCAAAATTTGCATACAACCCCTAGGGTTTCAGTCCCGGGTTTTTCAGAGGTCTACTTATGGTTTCTGGCACTTCTAGGGTTTGAATGCCACTTAAGTCCATCCATGGTGACATTTTATGATTATTACAAATAAGTTTGGAGAATTTAACTCATTTGGGCTTAATTGACACCCTAAGCTCAGTTTAGGGTTAAGTACCCTACACTAGGGTTTTACCCATGACATATGACATCAATACAACTTGTTTGAAATTTTTGGCCTCGTGAATGCACTCTAGGTGTGGCAAACACATGATATGCCATTGCTTATGATGTTATGCTCATGTTTTAGTGGCAGTAACACCAGGGGTTTTACAGCCCTCCCCCCTTAAAAGAATCTCGTCCCGAGATTCAGAACGAAAGACTTTTAAGAGTAGAGAAGCATGTAACCCATGTCCATATCAGCGATAATCGTGAGACATTTCCAAATAAAGGCGAGTGTCTCAGGATGTTGTTTCTCTAGTGGACATAACATGTATTGCCATAAGCTAATTTAGAAATGTCCATGAGTAGAGACAATATCTGCCAGAAGAACACATAAGGTTCCATGTGTGCAGTTTGCTTTTTCTGATGACACTGTACTATCTGAGTCTGTTGAGCGAGCGGCAAATACGCGATTTTACCCAAACAGAATCAGATGCACCATCTTGGGTAAAACACACAAAAAGAGGTTTACCAACAAGTGGTCACGGTAAGTTCGTAGCACACGAGACGGGTGTGAACATCATAGTTAACTCGTGTTAGCCAGAGAATCCAAGTCCAAGAAAAATGATAAAGACTCGAAAAATATCAACGAAGAGATCCGTTGACTTCACAACCAATCCATTTTATCAAACACTAGGCATGGCTCGACATGCTCACACACGCTGGAAAAGCACGTGTGAGGCGGTCGAGGCGTGACTAGAGCGATGATTAGGTGGTTATCAGTCGGCTTAACTTGATCTGTGTAAGTACTTTCTTAGAATGGTTTGAACCAAAGTGAGTTTAGATAACTCGATAAAACGATCTATAAACTCAACCTTCGTTCATTGGGCAGTTACAAGTTAGTAAAACCATCTTGTTGAACTACTTTTGACATTGAGCAAGTCCTCTCAGTACCATCGGTAAGCCAACGGTCGAGAGCTCACATTTGCGAGCAAAAGGTCATGCATTTGGGTAGAAATCCATTTGGTCAGATTGTTCATCCATTTCTTCATGCAAGATGAACAGACTTGGTTCGGGAATACATGGATTAAATAAGAGAGCGAATGAACAAACTCCTGCATCTCAGCAGCAGGGGAAACAGATCTCCATTTTGAGAGCTAATCAGTTGTATTCCAATACTAAAAAGCTTCAAGACTTCACCTTTACATAAAGGACGTAAAGGGAACTTGTATGAGTAGTCACTACCAAGATCAAAAGAAATAAGACCACACATGAAAGTGGTATGCCCTTTTGACCCAACGGAGATGACAGATGTTGCTTGATCACATCACAAACAACATAGAAATTGTTTCAAGGAAAGGTCCATGGAAGATAACATATCGATATAGTCTCATAATGGATTATGACTACAAATGGTGATACCAGCGTGTGCCAAGTAGCGCAACCATGTGTGTGCACTCACAGGAGGCCCTCGGTTTCATCGCGTTGCCATCAGTTTTAGTCATAACACCATTACCAGACGTAACCAATAAGAAATCTCGCGCGACACCAATGGATTGGGCAAGGGTGACAATATACAAAGAGACTACCTGTCAAAACAGTTACAAGTAGAGAGCCAAATAGATTATGGCCCGATGAAATGAACAAGGCATGGCCATAACCTAAATTTTGATGGAAGGAATACGATGGGAGACTATTACTTCAGCCCCAAGCATATTTCTATGCCTATCATAGAGATTACAAGGTCAAGGATTAAGTTGGTATGCCTTCGATAGATATGGGGAAACCAAAGGCATCAAATTCAAGAAAATGATCGGACATGTCCTTTCCTAGGTTAGGTTGAAAAAGCAACATGACGATCCTTAAGAACAGACAAACTGGATAAGGGACATCCGCTTGTGCCAATTGGATAAGGACATGATTTAGGATGGAGACTGAAAGCTCTCTTCTGGGTTTTGGTGGTTTGGATGATAACCCAATTAAAGGACTAACAAGTGTGCTAAGTGTTGAACAGGTGCTTAATGCAAAGCTAACAGGGTTCAACACAAGTGAACAAGTGTGATGGTCCAAAGACTGGATTATCTATAGATAATGGACATCACAAGTAAGATGGACATTGCTTAAGTGAGACTCGGTGTGCGTAACTCAGAGACAATCGATCAAGCCAAGGATGGAGGCAAGAAGAGCTTCGAGGTACCAAGTGCACGGGAGAAGGTCAAGGAGGCTGAGGAACCCAAAGCCAAGGGTGAAGAAGAAGGCTTGCAAAGTCAAGGGTGATCGAGTTGAGAACATCTATGGCACATCAAGGATCACTACATAAGGACGTGACTTACAGCCAATGAGGTAACAGCTACAGTTATGTGGTGTAAGTCATAAGGCTCAAGATCAAGCTCTAAGAAGGAGATCAAGGTCACTAGAAGGAGAACAAGTGTCAAAACCAGAACTGGAAGCAGCCCAAAAGAGCTAAGTTCATCTTGATTTTCAGTTTGGGTTGTTCCTATGTTTGGAGATGTGCTATGTGACCTTTGCAGGATGTTGGAGCTAAGAAATGTCAATCTAGATCAAGTCAAGCTGACTTGATGATTTATGAGTCCAACATCAAAGCTCAAGCATGACAAATGCTATAGATGTAATAATTAAGAAAAGGTATGTTTCTAGACTTAGTACATTGGTTTTGTGGACTAATATATTTGTCTAAGTGTTAGAAACAGAAAGAAGAAGAAAAGAAAAAAGGTGCAAAAGGCTTGGCTGTGTACAGCCAAGACTCAGCTCAGTCTGGCACACCGGACTGTCCGGTGGTGCACCGGACAGTGTCCGGTGCACCAGGTTAAACCCCGGTGAACAGGCCGCTCTCGGGAGGAGTCTGGCGACGTATGGCTATAATTCACCGGACTGTCCGGTGGTGCACCGGACTGTCCGGTGAGCCAACGGTCGGCTTGGGCAACGGTCGGCCGCGCGATCTGCGCGTGACGTGTGGCCGAGCCAACGGTCAGATGGGGGCACCGGACTGTCCGGTGTGCACCGGACAGTGTCCGGTGCGCCAACGGCTCCAGGACTGCAACGGTCGACTGCTCCATTTATGGAAGGAGATCAGACACCGGACAGTGTCCGGTGGTGCACCGGACTGTCCGGTGCGCCACCCGACAGAAGGCAAGATTTGCCTTCCTGGATTGCTTCCAACGGCTCCTAGGCCTCTTGTGCCTATAAAAGGGACCCCTAGGCGCCTCTAGCAAGGCACAAGTACAGCCAACAAGTGTAGACATCACTCGGATCAATTCTCACTCTCCCTCTTGTGTGTAACTCTCTAGTTTGTGTAGAAGGCACAACTATAAGCCTTTAGAGAGAGGAGAAGTGCTGCTAAGAGCTAGAGCAAGGTCTTGAGCGTATCGTTACTCTGCCGGGGTGCTGCCAAGAAGTTTGTAAGCAGCCGCAGTTTTGGTGTAACCCAACTCAACATGGTGAAAGGCTCTATCTGTCATATTGACAGATCTGAGCAATCGGAGGAAGGAGTTGAAATAGACTCCAAGCCCTGGTGTGGCTAACTCCAACGAGGACTAGGCAAGCATTTCAGGCTTGGCCGAACCTCGGGATAAATCCTTGCTTCTGTGTGCTCTGTTCTGTATTGACATTTTGAAACAGGATCTTCTATTCCACTGCAACCTACTCGAAGAGTCTTCTCACTCCACTGTGTACTAAGTCTTCGAGTAGAGTAAGAATTTAAGTTTTAAAGTAATAAGTTTTATTCGCCTATTCACCCCCCCTCTAGGCGACATCCAGATCCTGTTCCCGGGCAAAGGGAACTTTCAATTGGTATCAGAGCTAGGCCTCTCCAGTGTGGGCTTAGCCGTCCGGAGATGACGATGTCGTCACAAGAGGTAACTGTAGAACTTCTTTTAGGCGATGGCTCTAATTACAAGTCTTGGTCTGTCTCTATTTATAGTGCTTTCATGAGTGTTGATCCTAATTTGAGACAGGTCTTTAGTAGTAGTATTTTTCCCTATAATATTAGTAAAAATCCTTCCAATGAAGAACTAAGATGTCTAACTCTAAATCACCATGCATGCAACATCTTAATTGATTCTCTATCTAGAGGTGCCTATTTTGCCATCATGAGTAGTGATAGTGATCTATTTGTTGATGCTCATGATTTATGGAATAGGATTAAAGAAAAATATTTTGTGGCAAACTGTGATGCTCCTACTCCCTATATTACTTGTGATACTAACCATTCAAAGGGAGAGGAACAAGAACGATGGCACCCAAACGATGAATCCACCTCGTCGACAGGTTTGTTCTCCACTAGTAATAAATGTTTTATTGCTAACAATGACGGTGGAGACGAAAGCCATGATAAGGAGGAATATGAGGATGATAGCGAGGATGAATCTTCATCATCACAAGGTACATTTTCCTATATTGCTTCCACTGACATTAATGACAGGGAAAATGAGACCGATGATGTGGAAGAAGAGGAGATTCGCCATTTCTACAACCATCTCAACAAAGCGGACAAAGCTCTCTTGGTTAAGTTGTTGAGAAGGAATAAGGAACAAGGCGATACGCTCCTCAGGCTAGAGGAGACTCTAATCAAAACAAACAACAGCCTGGAGAGGATGACCAAAGAACATGAGGAGCTAAGGTGCTCTCATGATGTCTTGGTCCAACGGTATGATTCAATGTTAATTGAGCAAAGTAATAATGATGACGCTCTATCTAATGTTGCTCAACTTAAAACTGAAAATTCTATGCTTAGAAGTCAAGTAGAAACAATGAATTTAGAAAAACTTGCTCTAAGTGAAAAATATGATATGCTATCTTATTCTCATAATGAATTAGTTGATGACCATATCATGCTTAATGTTGCTCATGAGGTTGTAATTTCAAACTTAAATTCATGTGAATCTCATTCTTGCACATGTGCACATTTAGATAATATATCACCATGTGCTAACCCCTGTTGCTCAAAAGAAAGCAAATTTTTGAATGAGCATCAAGCTGCAGGATCAAAAGAAAGGAACAAGAAAGCAAAACAACTAAGGAGAAGACGCATTGCTCAACCTCCTCAAGATATCCACGGACGCGTGGTGAAGAAGCTTGAGACGGGAGAAACCGCAGCAAGTGTTAAACTCCATAAGAAGGATGTTCCTAAAGCAATAAATGAAGAAATCAACATGAACAAGGAAAAAGGTAAAAATTCAATTAGTCATGTTGTTTGCACTGATCATCTCTCTATGTCATCCAAGAGCAAAAAGGGAAGAGGAAAAAGGAGGTGCTTCAAGTGCAAGGAATTAGGTCACTTCATTGCGTCTTGTCCACACAAAGACAAGGATGAAGGAATGAGGAGATGCTTTGGATGCAACGATAAGGACCATATGATCACTTCATGTCCGCTCATGAAGAATCAAAGACGTGCACCCTCCAAGATGACTCTCACTAAGCAAAAAGACAAACAACAAGTGTCAAGTCAGGTTGAGCGACGTTTCTGCTACATGTGTGGTGAGCATGGTCATCTACCTAAGGTATGTAAGAAGGGTAAGGTTCCTAAACAAGTAAATTTATCTCAATCTTATTCGCTTAGGAGACCCCAATCATACACTTGTGCTAGATCAGTAATGAGATCACCTAGAACTAGCACAACTGCTATTTGGGTACCAAAGGCCCTTTTAGATGAACGTTATGGACCCATCTCGAGATGGGTACCAAACCTTGCCAACTAGACCATGCAGGTGCCTCGAGATGGACTGGAGACTCTGGGAGAGCTTAAGATGGTTAATTCAAACTCTATGCTTAGGCTATCAATTTTAATGTCTATTTATTGACCCAAGGTTGAATTATTGTGCAATACTAATCCCATGTTCATCTCGAGTTAAATAAGTTGTAGATGTCCTTGATCATTATTGGTGAATCAAGCAAAGGACTTTGATGAGAATCTGCAACTTGCTCTCCAAAGGATGGTACCCGTGTATCTTAAGTGCATTATTTCTAATCAGCATTGCTTTTAAGTTGGATTGTCGTGCTATACCTATCCTTGGAGTAGTTATGCTTTTGAGATTGCTTGTGTTGAATATGTTTCAATTAATGATCCATGATTTCCAAGATCATAATCATGCTTGCTTAATCGTGACTGTGTGCTTTATAGGTTATATCTCATGAATCATTCAATGGGTAGTTTTTCATTTGATATATCCACCATGATTAACTCCCTTGGTGTATGTGGATAAACATGTATCTTTTTGTAAGTCATGCTATGTGATTTTTAATGATTAACCTATGTGCAAGCATGATAGTTTTGTTTAGTCCATGTTCACATGATTACTTTGTCTTGGTACTCTGTGTATACCAAAACAAGAAATCCATGTTGTGTCTCTAATGCACCCTCTCGAGCTATGAGGTGCATGAGCAAAAGGAGCCCTAAATTGGTGACAACAGGTGCTCTCACTACACACTACCTAAAAGAATGAATCTCATGGCATTCAGGTAAAAGGCAAAGGTATGGAGAATGGAACTATGCAATTTCATTGAATATCTTGAAGTTCCGTTGATTGTGATCATAGGTATGTTCTTGCCTTTCAATTGGTAGTATCTTGGCTTATGTGCTTTATGCTTTAAAATGTTGTTTCTTTTGGTGTACCTAAGGAACCTTCTTAATCATGGTGTACTTAGACATTGCACTTTATATGTATGATCTTGTCGTTTTCAATTGGTATATGTGGTGTAATGGTTATCATGTATGAAGCAGGCCTAGGTTGCTTGTAAAATGTTATACTCCTTGAGGCATGCATTGTTGTATTAAGTCAACTATTCAATTGGTATCTCTTTGTGATGAAATTGATAGAGTATGCCTTGACCAAGATATGTTGTGATCCCCTCTAGTTCTGAGGAAGCTAGAATGTGCAAAGTGCAAGTCATTCAAATACTTGATGCACAACTTTAGGGGGAGCACACATAACTTGTGTCTTTTGAGACTAATTGTTTCTTGAGTGATCCTGTATAGTCTCAAGGTGAAAAAGGGAAGATGAGCAAGAAATGGAGCAATCAGGACTTGGGTACCTCCACAAGTCGAGTAATTGGTATCTAAAGTTGTGAGTAATTACGTATTTAAAGGTTGCTCGTGCTCTATAATAGTTGGTGATCCTAGATGCTTATCTTTAAATATCATGGAGCTATGACAATGATGATTTTTCAATTGGTAGCCTTGGTAGTGTGCTTCAATTGGTATCTTTTGGTAATCACTAGAATAGAAGCTTCATCTTGTGCCACAATACTATAACTTGTTCTAAGTTTTGTATCTTAGCAAAAAGAAAAGGTCAGGATAAAGGATCAGGCATAAGTGTAAAGGAGCTCCCTAGAGATAAAACTTTCAAGATGGAAATCTTGAATTGATGACAAAAGGAACTCTGCCTACTTAGATGGAAAGTACACCATAACATGGTAAAGGTACAAAAGGAGGTATTGACCTTTTTGCGTATTTGTACCTTAATTTTTCTCCAATGCTTGTGTTGCATATGTTTAATGTGTAAGGGGGAGTAATGTTAGTGTGTTGCATTTCCCCTGCTTAATACCCTTCTGTCCCTTAACATCATCCTATGTTCTTGCTTGAATATGGTTTTGGTGTTTGATGTCAAAGGGGGAGAATTTGTGCATTAAAGCTTACCTCGACCTGAGAGGAAAGCTTATCTTAAGGGTGAAGATTAATTTTTTTTGTGTGCTAAAGGACTCAAAGGGGTTTCCTTGAGTTCCTTTGATCTTAAAGAAAAATGTGTTAGTTTGTTGATAATACTTATCATATGCTTCTTGTTGTATTATATGGTGATAATGCAAAATTAGTGCTTCCGTTGAGATGAATCAATTGGTATCTACTGTGTTTATCCTGTGATAGATATTCATGTGGTTCTGGCGCTTTAAAACCGGTATCTTAATGGTGAAGCAATGCTTCGAATTAGCCTAAGTATGTGCATGTTGGCATTTAAGGCCAAAGTTAAGATTTTAATGTAAGCACATATTTAGGGGGAGCATTCTATAAACTTAGAATTCAAAATTTATGCTTTAAATCTTATTGTTGTGTAAGCTTTAATTGTGTTGCCATCAATCACCAAAAAGGGGGAGATTGAAAGCTCTCTTCTGGGTTTTGGTGGTTTGGATGATAACCCAATTAAAGGACTAACAAGTGTGCTAAGTGTTGAACAGGTGCTTAATGCAAAGCTAACAGGGTTCAACACAAGTGAACAAGTGTGATGGTCCAAAGACTGGATTATCTATAGATAATGGACATCACAAGTAAGATGGACATTGCTTAAGTGAGACTCGGTGTGCGTAACTCAGAGACAATCGATCAAGCCAAGGATGGAGGCAAGAAGAGCTTCGAGGTACCAAGTGCACGGGAGAAGGTCAAGGAGGCTGAGGAACCCAAAGCCAAGGGTGAAGAAGAAGGCTTGCAAAGTCAAGGGTGATCGAGTTGAGAACATCTATGGCACATCAAGGATCACTACATAAGGACGTGACTTACAGCCAATGAGGTAACAGCTACAGTTATGTGGTGTAAGTCATAAGGCTCAAGATCAAGCTCTAAGAAGGAGATCAAGGTCACTAGAAGGAGAACAAGTGTCAAAACCAGAACTGGAAGCAGCCCAAAAGAGCTAAGTTCATCTTGATTTTCAGTTTGGGTTGTTCCTATGTTTGGAGATGTGCTATGTGACCTTTGCAGGATGTTGGAGCTAAGAAATGTCAATCTAGATCAAGTCAAGCTGACTTGATGATTTATGAGTCCAACATCAAAGCTCAAGCATGACAAATGCTATAGATGTAATAATTAAGAAAAGGTATGTTTCTAGACTTAGTACATTGGTTTTGTGGACTAATATATTTGTCTAAGTGTTAGAAACAGAAAGAAGAAGAAAAGAAAAAAGGTGCAAAAGGCTTGGCTGTGTACAGCCAAGACTCAGCTCAGTCTGGCACACCGGACTGTCCGGTGGTGCACCGGACAGTGTCCGGTGCACCAGGTTAAACCCCGGTGAACAGGCCGCTCTCGGGAGGAGTCTGGCGACGTACGGCTATAATTCACCGGACTGTCCGGTGGTGCACCGGACTGTCCGGTGAGCCAACGGTCGGCTTGGGCAATGGTCGGCCGCGCGATCTGCGCGTGACGCGTGGCCGAGCCAACGGTCAGATGGGGGCACCGGACTGTCCGGTGTGCACCGGACAGTGTCCGGTGCGCCAACGGCTCCAGGACTGCAACGGTCGACTGCTCCATTTATGGAAGGAGATCAGACACCGGACAGTGTCCGGTGGTGCACCGGACTGTCCGGTGCGCCACCCGACAGAAGGCAAGATTTGCCTTTCTGGATTGCTTCCAACGGCTCCTAGGCCTCTTGTGCCTATAAAAGGGACCCCTAGGCGCCTCTAGCAAGGCACAAGTACAGCCAACAAGTGTAGACATCACTCGGATCAATTCTCACTCTCCCTCTTGTGTGTAACTCTCTAGTTTGTGTAGAAGGCACAACTATAAGCCTTTAGAGAGAGGAGAAGTGCTGCTAAGAGCTAGAGCAAGGTCTTGAGCGTATCGTTACTCTGCCGGGGTGCTGCCAAGAAGTTTGTAAGCAGCCGCAGTTTTGGTGTAACCCAACTCAACATAGTGAAAGGCTCTATCTGTCATATTGACAGATCTGAGCAATCGGAGGAAGGAGTTGAAATAGACTCCAAGCCCTGGTGTGGCTAACTCCAACGAGGACTAGGCAAGCATTTCAGGCTTGGCCGAACCTCGGGATAAATCCTTGCTTCTGTGTGCTCTGTTCTGTATTGACATTTTGAAACGGGATCTTCTATTCCACTGCAACCTACTCGAAGAGTCTTCTCACTCCACTGTGTACTAAGTCTTCGAGTAGAGTAAGAATTTAAGTTTTAAAGTAATAAGTTTTATTCGCCTATTCACCCCCCCTCTAGGCGACATCCAGATCCTGTTCCCGGGCAAAGGGAACTTTCAGAGACATGACTCGAGATTCTTGTTTTAAGCTTTGGTACACTTTATGTCCAACAAAGAAGTTATCTAAGCATTTACTTGTATGTGTTTGGTCATGGAGTGATAACAGAAAAATCAACTTTGGGTCATAGTTCACTAAATAAAAATATGGCCTAGTTTTGGGTTTAAGCAAGCAAACTACCAACCTTCTATCAGCACATCAAGTACCAGAGCAACACATATATAACACCTAAATGGGCTACCTAAAGGATGAAGAATAGCTATTTCACTGACGTTCATAATACCGTATTACACCACATTATCTACAATCACTGGTTACTGGAATAAGGATGAGAGAAGCATTTTGGATGTATAGGTGACAAACATGATCCAACAATCAGGATGCATGCTCGTCCTATGCGTCCTCACGAGTTTTGCCAACATAATGTGGCAATAGTGTTCTATATCGGTGGCATATGTTCTCTCTCGATATTTTGCTAGTCGTCAGCTACACATACGTTTTCGAGGTTAGTGTACCTGCAGAAAAATCCATCACAGCCCATTTTTCCCATGATGCAGTTCACACAGGATAGTTTATCACAGTTTATACTCCATATATTGCTATATGGAGGCCAGCTCATCATTAAGCGCCGAGCCACGCATAGGCGTCGTTGCCACACTTTAACCATATGGCAACTCATTATGGTAACTCACCTTCTTACCTGAGCGTAGGTGCGTCGTTACAAGTACATTACACTTCTCAGTATTCCCATGTCTGTATACCCATACACATCCATGGGGTACCGAATTCCCGGAAAAGTAATTACTCCACATCGCAACTTTCATATATACATATGTGTAACATGCATATAATCAAGCGCTTTTTACACTCTTCCCTAGACCGACGGTTGTTCGGTCATGCTCTCACATCTCACCTTACCTGAGCGTCGATCCATTCAAAACTGAATGGCCTCAAATATAACAATACACATGTATGCAATACCCCCGGTTGTGCGTTAGTGGTTTTGAACTAAGCCACCTGATAGTCCTTAATTTAGGGCTTAATAGAGGATGTCGCTAGCATTATAGTTTTTCAAAGCTGTTTTTCAAAACCAAACAATGTGTTTAGTTGAAAATAGGTCTTCCGAAATCAAAACTTCTGTTTTGAAAATACGTATGTGACTGTATATACTTAATCCTGCTCCGATACCAGCTGTGGCAGAACCTCCCAAGTTATTGGGCCCACATGCACCTGTCCTTGTCTCAAAGACCTCAGACGGCTATGCATGTGCACCAGATAACTTAACAGGATCTGTCCGAGTGCCCCAAGGACCTCGGATAAACCACTTACAACCAGAACCGCGGGATTAAGTAATACAAATCACACACACCAATATTTTTGCAGCAGAAATCTTATTACCAAATTTTACAAGTTACAAAAATTTTACATTATTTTATCGGAGTGATTACAAAAGTATAAGTTTGAAATATATGCTAGCTCAAGTGACCATCCTCATTAAGAAGTATAGAAGGGTTACTTAGACTTATAAGAAGGCCGAGCCCACCGACACTTAACACCATCATCAGCAGCACAAAACTATGACTGAAAAACAACAGAGAATAAAACCCTGAGTACGGAATTACTCAGCAAGACTTACCCGACTAAAGAAAAGACTCTCAAGAGTATGCTGGCTAGAGGGAGTCAAGGTATGGCTTATCAAGAATCAAAGACTCTGTTTTGTAGAAAAGCTTACTATGAGTGGATCCTTAAAAATCCATTTTTACTTGTCAGGTTAAGTAAAGTTACCTGCATCTAGAGTTCTTTCTACCCTAGTTCAATCACTTGACCTGCACTAGCCGTCTTTTTATCATCCCTTCAGTTCACTGGATTGCTACGTGTAGGGCAGTGACCAAGTCTTCATGTCCGCGAAGTTACGGCGATCCGAATCGATTATACTCAACTGAGGATCTCCAATCACACGACATATGTAGCACTTAACCCTTGCATATGTCAACTCGCCACCGGGGTTCTTAAGACCAGATCAGGTTAACGCCAACTGAGAGCACAGATACACCACCGTCTGGCCTCTTGCCATGGAGGGTACACGCTACTCTCGCCATCTCTCCACTCCCATTGCGTGTTATCTTATTCTGGTATTAGTCCGCCCGAGGCAAAGCTTACCCATGATGAGGCATGTGACCAGGGAGACACTACACCGAGACTCCCTTCTCGTGCAAGTCAACCGCTCGGTCTCAGCTTTATTATTTTCAACCCAAAGTTTGGTACCTGGCAGAGGTACATCTTTTCCGACGTTGAACCTATCACGGTCGTGATGGATCCACCATCAAGTTTTATTTTTGAAAACATTCCCACCCACTAAAGCATCACTTTTGTTTTAAAACAAAACATTTTTATTTGCTAAAGCAAGGCTAAGCATCATAAAACTCTTTTCAAAACAGGTACCAAGGAAGGGTAATAAATTTTCAAGGAAGGAAATGCATCAACGGTTTAGCACACAACTCCTATCACCTAATGCATCAAGCAAGGTGATAAAGATTTTAAAACAACAAGGAGGTGGAAAATGCACCGGGGCTTGCCTGAATAAAACTAGGTTAGTGCTTGTTAGGCAATGTCCACTTGACGATCATCCCTCGACCGAGCACTTGCTTGATTTAACCATCTTCAGGTTGGTCTATCAACTTCATCCTGCGGATTAGCCCGCGCTTAGGGTCGACTTGGCTCGTCTTCCGCATCACGTGACCACTTATCGTACCTAATTGAAATGCATTATGCATATGAATGCTTATGAAAATGCTAAGATAATATAAGTTTATTATTTAAGGTCTTGAATATAACTTTCCTTCACGGATCTCCGAGAAACTAGAGTTCGCGGAGTCGATAGTGAAGTTCATAGGGCACATGCTAGGGTTTTGGGTTCTAAGTATCAAACATGGTCCAAATCATACCAAACTTTACCCAAGGTTTCTAAATAATATTTAAAGTTTACCTAAAAAGTTTGGTGAATTTTGGAGTTATTAATTATTCCCTAAAATTCCAGAAACAAGGGTTTAGCTATTTTAATTACTCTATAATTTCTTACTTGGACCAAAAATCATGAAACTATTTTAATTAAATACTACAGAAAATTAGAAGCCTAGCAAAGTTGGTCTCATATTTTTATTATTTTTCTCAAATTCTTTATGGATTTCTAAACTTTCTTAGAAAAAGAAAAAGGAAAAGCTTTCAATAGTATTGGGCCGACATCAGCTCATTTGGCCCAGATTTCTACCGAATACAGACGCGCCTGCCATCGCGCTGTTACAGTTGCACAAAGACCCTTACTGGAATAAATATTCAAAAGGAGGTCCTTCTTCGATCTTAACGTGTCACTGACACATTATATCTTGCCCCCTCCACGTTCTTTGTCTTTTAAAATTGGGTCCCTGACCCCGGCCGGCGACGCGGATGGATTTCCTCGGCCACGCCACGGCGGTGGAGAGCCCGAGCACCCAAGAAGCAGTGGCCAGGCCTAATTTTAACCTAATCCGATTAGCTATGGGCACAGATGTAGATTTTAAACCCCTAGAATGACCTACACGCGCTTACGGTGATGCTCTGGTTCCGCGATGTCTGCCTAGATGATTCAAGCACCGAAAGACTCAAAAGAAGGACACATGGAGCACGAGCAAGATACGGTCGACGCGATGCTTACGAAAATCGACATTGAACCGACAGAGTTTTGGTGGGTTGACACCAAAGCAGTTCATGCGGCGTCAAACCCGCGTTCCGATCAAACTAGGATTGTAAAGACCAACCGGACTCCTGGGCGAGCTTCACCAACCCATAAGGATGCTAGAACATTAATTCTTAAGGGTTAAGCCATACCGTAATCTCCTGGCCGCGTGAGGTTGATGCATGGGCGAGGTGGTCACCAGATACGTTCAGTGCCTTGATCGATGGAATTAGGCGTGTCCAGGGTATGATATGGGGAAGGAAGAGCAATACTGCTGACTGAAGCTACTCACTATGGTTGATGATCGAAGCACGAATCACTGAACTGACTTCTGCCTTCTTTCCCTCTCCCTGTTGCTCTTTATATAGGCAGGGAAAAGATCGAAGGGCTGGATTCTTGAACTTGCAGCAAGGATAGCTATGAACACTAGATGCAGTCGTGGCTCCCTCAAGAAGATCCACGCAATTACACAGAGCCTAGTCAGATAGGGTGAAGTTTATCCAGGGCAAAAAGGAGGGGGTAATGATGGAGCGCACTGTAGCAGATTTTTGTACTGGTGATATTTCAGTGATGTGCAAGTCTGAATATCTTGCTACCACCTCATCTCAATCTTCAGCCTATCCCAAAGTTGGACACGACAGGGAGTAAAAAGATCACAGCTAGATATTTCCGCAATTTTGGATCTACAGCTCTTGACTGATCCACCCATCTTCAGCTAGCTATTTCTCTCATTTTCTGAGTAAGACAGATTAATCACTGTTAATAGAACTTGTTTATTAATCCAAGGTCTACCAAGTTTCTACAGATTTCATAGACCCAAACCTCCTAGATTAGAAGTTATGGCATCCAAAAGTTGACTACAAAATCTGGTTACCATTTCTGTTTGCCTGAACCAATTTTCAGTTTTGTTCAGTTGGCCCTCCCCTTTCGATAGAGGCCTTTTGGGGTGCCTAAATCTTTCAAGTTTACATAATGTCAAGCCAGGGTCCCTTAATAAACTTTGCTCATGGATACAACCTCTCCAACTTTGCTTAAGACATTTTGGCACAAAGTCACGTAGGATACTTTTTACAAGGCCTCAAAGTGGAGCAAACAAGCAATATTCAGAACAGACCGGTCTAATTGACAGTCTAGAACTGTTAGCCTGACATCTCGACCTTGAGCAACTTTTTCTTCAATACTTGTACAGGATCAAGCCTACCTGTCTTAGGAACACTTAATCACCTTCTAATGGTCTCTAATTTATCTATACAACTCCCAGCCTTTAACCCATTAGATTGGTCACAAAAAGGCTCCAAACCTAGCTCGATGCCTTACATTATAGGTTTCAGAGTACTGCATGTGGTCTGAAAATTCAGAGTTCTATTAGCTCTGTTTTGGGGTATGTTTTCATGAGATTTCATAGGGTTTTAGGGTTGGGTTTCTCAATTGAACTTATACCCATACAGTAGCTCTACCATTTTGATGTACTAATTTAGGACAGAATCCTCATGAGTGAAGAGATATACAACTCCAAAGATGGTCTCAACCTACTTAAATTCAGACTTAGTTACATAGCTTTCATGGGTCTTTTTTACAAAAAGGTCCAATCCCACTATTCAACTTGTAGATCCTTCAATGTGAAAGATAGTGGGTTTGAGGTACTCTTTTACTTTGCTATTTGCACTTTGGTCCAAAAATGTGCAAAATTTGCATACAACCCCCTAGGGTTTTAGTCCTGGGTTTTTGAGAGGTCTACTTATGGTTTCTGGCACTTCTAGGGTTTGAATGCCACTTAAGTCCATCCATGGTGACATTTTATGATTATTACAAATAAGTTTGGAGAATTTAACTCATTTGGGCTTAATTGACACCCTAAGCTCAGTTTAGGGTTAAGTACCCTACACTAGGGTTTTACCCATGACATATCACATTAATACAACTTGTTTGAAATTTTGGACTTGTGAATGCACTCTAGGTGTGGCAAACACATGATATGCCATTGCTTATGATGTTATTCTCAAGTTTTAGTGGCAGTAACACCAGGGGTGTTACACCATTGATCTCACAAATTTCGCAACACGTGACATTACAGGTATATTATAACAATCATAATTTCATTGAATTGTTGCTGCCTTTTGTACTACTATTGATTTAGCTAATGACTAGGATGATTATGATAGGTCCCGTTAAAAACACTCCATCAGGTGGTAACTCTATCGAACGAAAGAGGCAAAGCGATAGAGAAAGGCGTGCAACAATGTTGGTTGAACAAAGGAATGAGTACAATAACAAGCGTCGTGAAATGCGTCAACGAAATAAGGGACAAAATGTGATGCCCAGTGTGTCAGGAGGTGATGAAACCCATCAAATTTAAATTAAATATGTCTATGCATAAACCTGCAATTGGAAAGTAATTGTATTCATATTTTGAAGATGGCGACAAAAAGTAAACATGGATCCAGATGATGATAGAGACTGGCTGCATCGAAATGAGACATTCTGGTCAAATGACTATGTCGCAACGACAGACCTTCTGACACCACGTACATGACTGTTCACTTTACTAAAAATAAGCAAAAAACAACAGATTTCAAGCGATTGAACCTAGACATGCCTTATTCTAGTCACTGTGCATGGATCTGTTGGTGTCATTGGGGAACCGGGTATAAGCGTGAGGGAGTATAGGCTTGAATGCCTTAGGTTCTATAATCAGACACCAAAGCGAAAAGAGGCAAAGGTAGAGTACATGAGAAAACGTAGAGTACTGCAGGCTAACACTTTTAATCATGTGTCCATCACCATGGAGGACCCAACATATAGCCCTGAGGTTGTACAACCTACAGCAGATGCAACA